>NC_071985.2:161867500-163117500 GCF_028885655.2 Pongo abelii | reverse complement strand
TTTTTTTTGCAGAATGCAGCAATCTGTAGTGTACATGTGTAGTTCCAATGTAAAACAAAATTTGTTAAGTGTTAATGCTTTGCCCTTGGATTTGGACTATTTAAGCCATATCAATATTGTAGGTTATTTTATGGTTGGATAAGGAAGTTGATTATGCCAAATGCAGCTGTTCTTCAATTACTGTGTGGCTATTGCTCATTAAAACCCTGGGAAGAGAGCAAGCCGTTAAGGGTATGGAGGCCATAAATCAGATAATGAAAGATAAATAGTTGTTACTTAAATTCTTGGCCAGTTCTAAGTTTTTGTGCTTATTGCTGATCCAAGGCAGGATTTATGGTGCCAAAAAGAATATGAGGTCATACGTTGTAAATTTCCAAGAACATAATTATAACCGCTGCATTGCAATACTTCAGTATTCATTTTCGTTGATTATTGGACTTAATTCAGATTTGTTTTCAATTTGTATCCCAACAGGGATGTTAGTTATTACTGCTTAGGAGTTAATTAAATATTAAATCACAGCTGGCTTGAAAAATTTCAACTGGTCCATTTGCTGAAGAATACAAAAGGGAAATGCAGTAGTATTAGTGTCAACTGGGGTGTATGTGGAGCTGTATGTTTTGTTTATTTCTCTGCATTTATATTCCTGAACTGTCATTGATGTACACAATTTTTTTGCAACTAGAAGGTCAAAATTAGACTACACACAAACGTCAGTTTTATGAGTGTGTATTAGCAGAGTGTGGCCAATTAGCATGCCAAGCATTCAACACAGGTGATTCATGTAATTTCTTTTATATCACATTTCCTGTCATAATCTGCTCTTATGTATTAATCAACCTTCTTTTCTGTTTTAGGACTTTTGAAAAAACTAACAACTCTAAAAGTAGATGACAATCAACTTACAATGCTACCCAATACAATTGGAAAGTAAGTGCCAACTTTTCATACCAGTCAGCCTCTCAAAAGCCAAAAACTAAAGGATATATTGAGTTTTCTACTTCAAAACATTTTCTACTAAAGATACTAATAATCCTGTTCATCTGTCAGCTTATTTTAAGCCATATTTTATTTATATATATTTGTGTATATCTTAATTTAATTTTATATCTAAACATTGCATTTGACATCCAACTTTATGATATCATGAGAAATGTTTACCCATGAATCTTTCACAAGCAAAATGATTACCCAGACCTTCAATTATACTCTTGCTGATATTTTTCAGATATTATTAGTTTGATGTTTTTGACTGAGTAGCAGCTCTGAATTCACTTGACTATTTCTTGCAAAATTAAACCAATTTTTATAAGGCTCTGCAATATGTATATGTTACCATTACACTATTAGTAACATTTAATATTTATAGAATCAATGTATTTATAGAAGCTAAGGAGAAAAGCATCTGCTTTAGCTAGCATTTTTTAAAACTTCAAGATGAAAGTCTAACATTGCCTTTTAAAGATAAAATATACTCCATTTATTTGATAACAATTTATTTCTAATTTTATATTGTCATTAACATTTGGTTTACAATTCTTTAAGAACTATATATATTATCAATGTTCCATTGAAGTGCTTTTGTTTACAATCTGTGTAAAGTGAGAAATCAATAGAGGCTGTCTTCATTCTGAAATTCTGTAAGGGCATTTTATTGAGATCTTGCCCTACATCTTAGTGTGAAGAATCATACAATTTCTTAATGTAACAAATTTGGTATTCTCAAGAGGGGAAAGCCTCATTTTTTTAAATAGCTTTATTAAGTATAATTGACATATGAAAAACTGCACATATTTAAAGTCTACAATTTGATAAGCTTTGACATAGCTAAGAAGCCTTGAAACTATCACCACTGCAATGAAGACAGCGAAAATGTCTGTTACCTCTACCCCGATCCTTCTCCCCATCACTCCCTCATCACCCGCCAAGTCAGCATATAGCCCCTCATCTAGAAAGCTTCACTTTTATAGAGTGGAACAACTTGCTAAAATTCAAACTCAGATATTCAGACTTTGAAGAGTAGTAAAAGTCTCAGCCATTTTTTTTTATTTTAATGCCCTCACTATACAGTGTGTTTCTCTGTACAGTTACTTGTATTTTCTCCAGTATAGAGCAGAGAGAACTTAACTTTAGGGGTACACAAAAGTAATTATCTTTATCAGCCCGATGCTTTTTAAAAGCAGGCACTAAGATAGGCACTAGTCTTTCTTCTTTGGGTCAATACTCAGGGGAAACTGAATTCAACTTCTTTTTTTTTTTTTTTTTCTTGTATTATCATTATTATTATTATCATTATTATTATTATTATACTTTAGGTTTTATGGTACATGTGCGCAATGTGCAGGTAAGTTACATATGTATACATGTGCCATGCTGGTGCGCTGCACCCACCAACTCGTCATCTAGCATTAGGTATATCTCCCAATGCTATCCCTCCCCCCTCCCCCCACCCCACAACAGTCCCCAGAGTGTGATGTTCCCCTTCCTGTGTCCATGTGTTCTCATTGTTCAATTCCCACCTATGAGTGAGAATATGCGGTGTTTGGTTTTTTGTTCTTGCGATAGTTTACTGAGAATGATGATTTCCAATTTCATCCATGTCCCTACAAAGGACATGAACTCATCCTTTTTTATGGCTGCATAGTACTTAACGTCATGATTGGTATTTGCCTCTTATGTTCATATTTCTTATAAAACTACCCTGGCTCTTTGAAGACAAGTTAAAAAGCATCAGTAGCCTAAAAATAGACAAAGAAAGGTAGCTTTTTCAGTAGGAAGTAGAACCCTGACTTTGCTCATCTGGAGAACTAGCTTTGGTGGTAATTTTTGGCCAGAATTTTGGCCTCTTGACCTCCCAGGTGAGGACCTCCCAGCTTTTTCTGGAGTCTGGTATCAGCCCGTGACCAACACTGGATACATGTGTGCCTTGAGCTCCCGTCACATCCCAGAGTGAGTTCCTGCCTCTGACCTTCACCAGCAGTACCTCATGCCAGACTTTGCCTCAGGAACAGGCAACTTGAAGCTCTAACTCTGTCTCCTCCCCAGCAGCCAAGTGGGGCTTGCAGCCTGGCTCTGTACACACAGCCTAAACTACAGTCAGTCTTAGTTTTTATGTTACCATCAGAATTTAGTCATGTCTTTTGAAATCTTCCTGGTAGTTGAATTGTAAATGTTGAGAAAACTGAGCTGTTTTAATAGTGACTTGGTATAAGCTTTTATACTACTGTATTCAAAAGGAACAGATTTGGAAACATCAGTTGGCTGTCAGCAGCTTTCACTTGCTTGGACAAAAGGCTTATTCCAGAAAAGCAGGGTGAGTGACTGAGAATTCGAGCATCTATGAACACTGAGAAGGCAGAATAGGGAAGCTTCTTATTGAAGCTGCTCATTCTCATTAAATTTTCAGATGCCACAAAGCCAGAAAAAAATACTTATATTCGGTGACAGAAGCAGTATTTCAAAAGAGCTGGACAGAGTGGGTGCTTTGTTGAAAGACCCGATAGAACTTAATAGAGATTCTTAGGGAAGTAGGGAGAAATCAGTGCTTCAATTGGCCATCATCAATATAGCCAATATAATAATGGAACTGTCCAGAAAACCACTGAAGCATTAGCTGGGTAGACGGAAGTATCCACTCAAAATTAATAGGTACTAATAGTTCAGGTGTTCTCTGACACTTCTGATTCTGTCAGTTCTGGACATCATCTATATGAATTGACAAGAGGGCAACCAGCATGAGAGATGTGGAACTGTGATTTATAGGAGAAAAAGCAGAAGAAATTTGGGATGTACATCTTCCAGAAATTTTTTTTTGAAATCATCTGAAGTAGGGATGTAACTACTTGAGAAATAGAGTATCTAAAAGTGTGGGACCATAGGCCCAGGTCTTCTTCTGTAAAGCTCCTGTTCCACTTCCAGACTTATTGGTACACTGTGCTCTTCCTTACTGTAGGCCCGGGGAGCCCAGAAAGCTGCTGCTGCCACCCACTCTAGTTCTGGACTCTTTCTTCAATAATGGCTTCAGAGTAGGGGAGTACTTTCAATTCCCACCCTACTTGCCTTTGAGGACACAAATGTCTAGGGATCTTTGCTATAGGGCTTTCCTACTAATTACTGGGGAAACATTGCCAGAATATAACAAAAAAAATTCATGCTACGAAGTTCAGAAATTTTATTATAAAATGTATAAACAGCCTATACAGGCCTGATGATAGTGATAATACGGTCATGCCAATAGTTGACCACATATACAACTGTGCTCCCATAAGATTATAATACTGTATTTTTACTGTACCTTTTCTATGTTTAGATACACAAATAGATGCCATTGTGTTACAATTGCTTACAGTATTCAGTAAATCACATGCTGTATAGTTTTGTAGCCTAAAAACAATAGGCTATATCATATAACGTAGGTGTGTAATAGATTATACCATCTAGGTTTGTGTACATACATCTATAATGGTCACACAGTGATGAAATTACCTAATGATATGTTTATCAGAATTCATCCCAGTCATTAAGTGACGCATGACTGTAATCACATCTGCCATTCAGTAATCGTACCACTCTTCTTGTTCACTAGGCTTCAGCCACACTGGCCCTTCTCCTGTTCCTCCAATAAGCTGGGCTTTTCCCTGTCTCAGGGCTTTCTTATTTGCTGTTACCTCTACCTGAAATATTCTTTCCCCACTCTTCATAAGGCTGACTAATTCACATCCTCCAGGTCCATACTCTTAAACATCAGTGAGCATTCAGATTATCTGGGAATTTTGTTTAAAAGGCCAGTTCTGATCCAGTAGGTCTGGAACCTGAAGGGCCTGGGTTCTGCCCTTTTCATAAGCTCCTAGGTGATGTTAAAAATGCTGCAGATTCATGGGAAACATTGTTAATAACAAGGCTATAGATTTAGATTTAAATATATCTTCCACAGTGAGGCCTTCCCTAAATGACCTTCCACCAATATAATCACCAGCAAATTTCCTGTCCGTGTTCTGGCTGTTTCTTTCATGATACTTTTCACAACTTATAATTTTTATTTTATGTCATCTCTTTATTTTATTCTGTCTCATAATGTTTATACCTCACATCAATTAACATCATTTTTGTTTCCCAGCTCCAGAACTGTATACTTTCTGAAAATTATCAACACTAGATCCTAACCTACTTTTGTTTTTGATTCCATTATAGTTGTTGTATAGTAATCAGAACAACTATATAGAAATCAAAATCAGTGTTCTTTAGTAAGAGGATGAGAATATCAAATATTAATGATGTTTGTAATGAGTATGGCTTCATATTTAGAACTGTCATGCACCTACTTTCCTACTGAATGCCTTGATTCAGAGTTAAAATACAAAATAAGAAATAGAGAAATTATGCAAGTGAATATGGATGCTAGGTTATTCACATACTTCGTTTTATTCTCATTTTAGTTTTAATGGATAATTTATCTTAAAAGTATTAAAAAGTTTTATCAAAAATGAAAGTTTCATAAATGGCCAAATGATTTATGTTTTTAATGAAACATTCTATCTGTAACTTGGGGCAATGAAAGCCTAGAAATGTGAAGACCAGACGCAGTGACCAAAAATATTCTTATTCTGCACACGGAATATTTCAATATTTCAAACTTATCTTAAAAACTCCTGGAAGAATTCATTTTTCACAGTTAAAATGGATTCCATGACATTTGTGCCAAATGACTTGTAAAATTAGTTATTTTATTGTTGCTGAACCTTACTATGTGCCTGGGAGTTTCAGCAGCTCTAAGAGTTGAATATCAAATAATAATGAGCGCCTTTTTTTGTACTCACAGTGTTCCAGAGCTCATGTTTGGTGCTTTCTTTAGCAGGTATTATCTTATTTACTTAAAGGCCTCATTAGCATTATTTGATATGTATTATGTCCTTATCAACAGATACAGAAACAGAGGCAGAGAGAAGTCACCAGACTTCAATGTCAAGCTGTTAACTGAACTATATGTGATGCGTCTTTATATATGTGATAGTTGAGTCACCCATTTTGTAAATAACTTCATATTTGGTCATTCAGTGGGTCCCATAAGTCTAGCTGCAAAGGAGATACCACAGACTGAGCCTTATCTCCTTAGTTTTGTAGTCTTGGGTAAAAGCAATGAAAACTTAGAAATCTGAATGGTTGTTTTTAAAAGCTATTCCTTCATAGAGTGTGGTCAAACAGAAAGACTGCTGGACTAGGAATCAAAAAATCTAAGTGTCTATGCAAAGCTAGATAAATCCCTTCTTCTCTATGGGCATCAGAATCCTGAAGGGTAATACATGTGGCTTTGAGATGTGAAGTGACTTGCCAAAGGTCATTAATAGCTATGACATAAAAGCAAGCTTCATGGACAAATAATTTTGGAGGACTCTGTATACAAGTTAAAGAAACACTGCTAACTTATCATTTCTTTTTCCAGATGTAATATCAGTCTCATGTTTATCTTTTGTATCATCATTTAACTTTTTGCTTATTTTGCCATGTCTTCTCAACTAGAATATAGGCTCCTTGAGGGCTGGATCATGTCTTGAACATTTCTCATTTCCTTCATTGTGCCAAGACAGTATGGCCCAGAGGATTGTTTGCAAGCCTTGGAACTAGACTTTGGTTTTGATCCTGGCTCCTCCACCCATTCACTAACTGACCATGGGCAAGTCATTTCATGTCTCAGAGCCACATTTTTCTCATCTGTAAAATGGAAATAATAATAATTGTCAGAAATTGTTGTGGCACTTAGAACTAGATAGCCTTCAATAAATTATTACAGTCATTATTTTATTAATAGTAAAATCCAAAAAGACATTTATTTACTGATCATTGCTTATGTTCATCTATATGAGGTTTGGTGATATAACATGAATGAAATATCTGGTTCTAAAAAAGAAAAATATAAGTATTTGCAAATGTAGTAATAGTACAATGTCTTAGTCTGCTCGGGCTAACATAACAAAATATCATGGATGAGGTGGCATAAACAATAGATGTTTACTTCTCACAGTTGTGGAAGCTGGGGAGTCCAAGTCCAAGGCACCAGCAAGGTAGGTTTTATTCTGAGCCCTCTTCTCTTGGCTCGTAGGCGACCACCATGTTGCTGTGAGTTTACATGACCTCCTCTTTGCATAGATTGGTTGTCAGAGGGAAGAACAAACCCTGGTTTCCCTTCTTGTAAAGGCATTAATCCCATCATGAGGGCCCCACCCTTATGACTTTATCCAACTCTGAATTACCTCCCTAAGGCCCCATCTCCAAATACCATCACATTGGGGATTAACACTTCAACATATGAATTTTGGAGGGAAACATTCCGTCCATAACATATATCTTTTAAACTTACAACATCTACTCTTAGGAGATGAGGTGTTTGAAATTGTTTCCATGCTTTGGGACAGAGTCCTGAAGAATAAACTGTTTTGAATCATAGCAGTTGGTTTTCAAGTCAAAGAACTTAGAGCAATTTAAAAAAGAAAAGAAAAAAAATAATGCATTTGCCAGAGTAATAAAGGCATCTTCACATCTGCACACACAAAGTTATTGAGAAAAGTACAAAGAAATGATCAAATGGAATTTCACTGATGATTGTATAAGATTTCAGTTAAAGCACAAAACCACTAATGATATCCATTTAAGACTCATTCTCCTTCACTGCCTACTTCCTCCTCCACTTCCTTCCCCAGCATTTCAGAATTGTGACTGTTTATGTCCTGTGGGCAAATATTAATTGCAGTACTTACTCCTGCATGCATGAAATGTTTCCATATTTTTCATTAGTTAAGAAATCTTTCAGTCTCCCAACTTGGAACATATAGTATCTTTTAAAAAAAAATAGTCTTTGCTAATGAATGAAGCTATTCTCTACTCATCGGTTGCAGATCTGTTCACTAAAAAATACTTTAAACAATATTTCACATTTAAGTGATATTTTTCTCCAATAATCTACTGTAATTTTTTCACAAATTTTATTTTCAAGCAGTCTAATCAACTTTCTAAATAGTGAAAAGGAAAGCAAAGGTTTCTAGTTGTTTTAGATAGATGGGAAAATTGTGTTCAAATGAAAAGTTTATTATCTGTATGATAATGATAGCTGCTTAAAATCACTCAACATTTCAGAGGTAAAATCTAGATGATTATATTTCTAATGAATGTGTTTTCATCATGCTTTCACTGAATTCAGCATAGGCTGTGAGATTTGGTACTAAAATGGGGTGTGTTTTATTTGGAAAACAGTATAGAAAAGAATTAGTCTGACTAAAGTTTGCAAATTTCCTACCATTATTTAGATGCAGCCCAAGCAACTTATCTAATGTTAAAAAGAAAATTAAGAATGGAACCTAAAACTTGATTCCTAACCTAAATTAAATGAAATTGATTGTAGAATCTCTGAAAATGAGTATAATAGCAAAAGTTACTTAACATTTACTATGTGCCTGTTCTAAGTGTTTTACATGTATTAATTTCTTTATGTGTGTTTAGGCCTTATGACACGTGGTTAAGTACTGCTGTCACCCACTTTTGCTCAGTGATGAAACTGAGGTACACAGTAATTAAGTAACTAGTAATTATTAGGGTCTAGACTCCAATCCCAGCTGCCTGGCTGCAGTTGGGTGTCTACTTTGGGTTATACTGGCATTTTTAGACAGTGAATATTTAAGCATCTCACCTTTGCCAAACAAATCTCTCTCTCTCTCCCCGCCCCGCTCTCTCTCTCTGTCTCTCTCCCTCTTCCTCCTTCCCTTCCTCCCTGCCTCTACCACCCTCCCTCTCTCTCTCTCCTATATTCCTCTCTACTTCTCTACTAAATCTTTGTTAATACAATAACAGTTCTTCAGAGTCGTCTGAAATTTACCTCCCCCACATATTACTAAACAATTTTACATTTTGTGGAATAGAAGGCAGTTTTATTTTATAAAACAACTGATCTTAACAAGGGAATATCGCAGGACAACTTTTACATGTTTCAGAAATAGATTGTTCAAAATTTGGTTTTTTTTCAGGGTACTCTACCTCCTAACAGGCCACTTGAATGGGATGTGATATCTATTCCATTTAGCATTCAGGGGTTTTGCATATATTTAATCTTCATTGAAACTCTATATGTTAGATGTTATCAACCAGTTTTATAGGTGAGAAAACAGGGGTTAATAGTAGATAAAGGTCACTCAGCTATTAAGTATCAACACTAGAATTGGAGCCCACGCCTGTCTGAATATTTTCCACTGAATTACATTACTTCTGTTAAGAATTAAAAGTGAATTAAGAAGGTGAAGCCCAAAGCCAATTATTTTTATATTTATTATCATCTACATTGATCATAGATTAATTATTTCTAATTAACCAATGATGTTAAAGTGAATTATAAATTATCTATGTAGTATAGTCACAATCTTTCTTCCCTATTAGCTAGGTAATTGAGGGTTAATGATACAGTAACATTTTCCTATCCAAGAGCAACTCATGAACATAAAACTAAAGTAGAGAAAACTGTACAGAATATTTTTAGAAACTGAAGTCAATACTGCGGATTTCAAACATTATTACTCCCAGTAGCATCATTCATTCTGAAGCATACATGACCTAAACACAACTATTGTAATATTTATATGTAGTTTAGCATTTATTGATATGTCTGTTATATGTGTTTAAATGATACTCTTGATAGATTTGGAAAGGTTTTATTTAAATCCTTGCAACTTATTGTGTGGCCCCTGCACTGGCAGCATCTCATCATCTAGGAGCTGGTTATGAATGCAGGACCTGGGCCTCTCCCCAAACCACTGAATCATAATCTGCATTTTATTAAGTTCTCCTTGTGACTGGCATGCACACTGAAGTTTGGGAAACGCTGCTTTAAAGTACTTCA
Source organism: Pongo abelii (assembly GCF_028885655.2). NCBI lineage: Eukaryota > Metazoa > Chordata > Mammalia > Primates > Hominidae > Pongo > Pongo abelii. Next base: position 163,107,623 of record NC_071985.2, on the reverse strand, counting down.
CACATTCTTTGCAACTTATTTTTACTTTCCACAATTATAAAAATAAAGCATCTGAAGAAATAAAGGTAATCTTTGGTCTATTTTTTTACTTCATTACAAATGTCAGTGGCAATCTGATTAAATGTGATAACTGTTTTAATACAGGATTTTGTATTAAAACATCTTAAATGATTTTTAACAAAATAGCCACCAATAAGGTCAGCTGGAATTGTAGGTTATGAGTTTGAATCTTTGGAATTTTAGAGATCATTGAGGAATATGTGTTTTGCATCTGGAAGATCTTTGTTGCAACCCAAAGATGTAAAATACTTTCAGGCTCTAAATTATTAATTCCTTATTGCCCATGGTGCAGTCAAAATGTCTTTTTAATACAGGAAGTCCTTGCTCTGCAGAGTAATGCGGGACTGTATAGAAATCACTAAGCAATTGTGGGCGCCTGTATTCCCAGCTACTTGGGAGGCTGAGGAAGGAGAATCACTTGAACCCGGGAGGCAGAGGCTACAGTGAGCCGAGATCGCAACACTGCACTCCAGCCTGGGTGACAGAGCAAGACTCAGTCTCAAAAAAAAAAAAGAAATCACCAACATGTGTTTTTCCTACTGAATTATCAACACTCAACACAGACTAGTTTTGATCGCTGATGTGTATGGGATTTCCCACAGCAAGCAATTCTCCAGTTCTCTGTGGATACCAGCTGGGTGCCCTACAATTTAACTCAATTTCAACACATCTACCTGAAGTTAGAATCAGATCCCACAGGTTCAGGGCTCAGTCCCGCAAAACTATTCCCCCTCTTCAGATGCCAATCACAAGTCCAGGCCTCCTGTACTTCTGGCTGACCATCTATAAATTGGGGCTTCCTATCACTCCCTCTTGAGGCTTAATCACTTGCTAGAATGGCTCACAAAAATCAGGAAAACACATTAACCAGTTTATTATAAAGAATATTACAAAGGATACAAATGAGCAGCCACATGAACAGGTACAAAAGGAAAGGTGTGTGAGAAGGGATGAGGAGCTTCCATGTCCTTGCTGGGTGTGCCACCTACCCAGCATTTCTGTGTGTTTGGCAACATGGAAGCTCTCCAAGCCTTGACCTTTTGGGTTTTTGTGGAGTCTTCATTATATTGGCCTGATGGATCACATCATTGTCCATTGCTGATCAACTCAACCTTCAGCCTCTCTCCCCTCCCCAGAGGTCAGGGGGTGAGACTGAAAGTTCCAGCCCTCTAATCGGTTCCCTTGGCAACCAGCCCCCATTCTGAGGCTATCCCAGAGCCCTTAGCCGTAAGTCATTTCATTAGCATTCAGAAAGACACTTATCACTTTGGCAATTCCAAGGGTTTTAGGAGTTCTGTGCCAAGAACTGGATGAAGGTCAAATGTGTATTTCTTATTATAAATCACAATATTTCACAGGGATCGTAAAAATGACCATGCAATCTGAAACTGTGCAAAACAGTCTTAATAATCAATGGGAAACATGATTGTTCTTACAAAAGGTCTTTAAAACCTTTTGTCCAAGCATTAAATACTGTTAATGTAGGTTACAAATGTATAGGAAAAATGAAAAAAATAGTAAAACTAATAGTTTTTTTTATACTGTAATATTAAACATTAGAAACACTGAGAATTAAGGCTTATTTTAATTTAAAAAACATATCAAGGTTAGTTTGAACAATGCTTGCCTTCTTTTCATGATATGTTGTTAAACAGTGTGAACATCTTTTCTTTGCATTAGTGAATTGTCATGTTCCTTTTAAGTTTAGATCCACTTCCAACATTTTATCTTTTGTTCTTTCAGTGTCATGAGATATCTTTAAAAGTTCCTTTAATGTGAGGTTTATTGCCAGCAACTTCCTCTGGGACATCTTCATTCTTTTCATCACACTTTCCTCATTTATGTGTATAAGTTTGCCTTCACTAAGTCCTCTGGAAGCTTATCTAGAGTCTTCCTAGTAGTAGCAGTGTCAGCATTCCCATGGGCAACTATTTCTTCTATGATTTCATTTATGTTAGATTCAAATTTATTTGTACAATGTGCTTGTATTAGTCAGGGTTCTCTTAGGGGAATAGAACTAATAGGAGATATATATATATATATATGTGAGCTTATTAAGTATTAACTTACATGATCACAAGGTCCCACAATAGGCTGTCAGCAAGCTGAGGGGCAAGGAAGCCACTCCTAGTCCCAAAACTGAAGAACCTGGAGTCCAATGTTTGAGGACAGGAAGCATCCAGCACAGGAGAAAGATGTAGGCTGGGGGACTAGGCCCATCTCGCCTTTTCACATTTTTCTGCCTGCTTTACATTCACTGGAAGCTGATTAGATTGTTCCCACCAGATTAAGGGTGGATCTGCCTTCTCCAGCCCACTGACTCAAATGTTAATCTCTTTTGGCAACACCTACACAGACACACCCAGGATTAATGCTTTGTAACCCTCAATCCAATCAAGTCACATTCAGTATTAACCATGACAGTGCTAAAAGTTTATTCTATGCTGTATGCATATTACTTATTGTTACTTTCTGCTATGATGCTTGAATGTTTTAAATTGTATGTTTCACGTCATATTTCATCTAGAACACAGGTAAAGAAACTGCATGATCACCAGTTGTAGCATGAATAGCCTACTCAAAAGTCTGTTTAAGATAATACACTTTAAAAGTTGAAATAACTCCTTGGTCTATAGGCTGGATTAATGACGTTTTCCTTGGTATATAAAGCAAATTTTCACATTTTAATTTCAATCTCCAATTAGGGTGACCAAGAGCATTATCCAATAGTTGCAGTGCTTTAATGGTTAAATTATTTGATCTGTAGTATCTGTCTACTGCTGAGAGACAGAAAGGCAACACATGTTTTGCTGTCTGTACGTGAGCCAAATAACAGATGGGCAATGACCGATCATTGACAGACTTTGAAGAAGTGATATGACCGGTCACTGATCACAATGTACATCTGTTATTCACATTGTGATATGTGGACTGAAGAAACTGAGATGCAGTTACTCAGTTAAAATACCAAGGTAACTGAAATTTGAGCCAGTTTGTTTGGAGACTGGTGTTGTTGAATGAAACATGACAACTGAAATGTTCACACATTGGAATTGTGCAAGGTGACAACCACCTTACCAAGACCAACACTAACACATACATGTTTTTATTAAAAAAAAGAAAAAAGAGAGAAACCTTAATTATATTATTTTCATTAAATACCTTCTTTAACTTCTGCCTCTGAACATAAATCTGTAATTTTTATTTTAAAAAATTCCTAGTATTTATGACTTCTTGCTGAGTACACGACCCCAAGCTATTGATAGAGACCTCTTTTATGCAATTCTAAAAAATTTATTGAGTGCATTATATATGTAAGACCCAGGGCTAGACTTTCTTTTTTCTTCTTTTTTTTTTTCTTTTTTGAGAAACAAACTCTGTTACTAGATCCCTCACATATATGGATTCCTGCCCCCGCAAACACACATACACAGAGTAACACAGTTGTGTACACTTGGCATCTCAGCAATATAACCATCCCTGCAAACGAGGGGCCTCAAAGGATGTTGAAACAAATTTAACTGGTTTACTGATAATAAGAGGAAAAATGTACTGAACATGTATTTTATGACAGGTACTGTGCTAAGTTCTTAATAACATTTCATTTTAGAGCAACTGCATGAGGCAGGCGTTATTAGTATCCTCATTGTAAATATAAAGAATCTCCGGCTTAGAGAGAATTTCTATGATTTGTCAATATAAAAGGAAAAATTTTTACTTAAGCAATACTTTCCTGAGAGCTGTTACTCAAAATTGAATGCTGTGTTTCACCACAACTCATTCTAACCAGCTGAATCTGTTAAGGTGATGAAGTTTGAATGACCCTGGTCAGAGTCAGACTGATCCTAATTGCATTAGATTTTTTCGTGACCCATGGGCAGTGGTACTTGATTTGCATAGCTGCACACAGACTTGTGCACTCATCCCACCCTCTCTATAATGCAAATTTTCAACCCTTAGTGAGTATAATCATCATGACCCACTATCACCAGACCCCCTTTTGTCACTGATTTTTCCCCTCAGAGTGCTACTCAGTGAATTTCTTCCCTGATATATTCCCTTGCCTATCAGATAAATAAAATCTGCCTTGTTTTTTGAGTTGTGTTGGTCTGTATTTAATTTATTGATACCCAAGATAATACAGTTAGTAAGTTACAAAGCTGGGACACAAATCCATTCTAACTGACTTCAACCCATATGCTTAATTTCTGTGTTCAATTGTTAAATAAATAATGGAAGCAAATTGCATTCAAGCTAACTAGTTTTAACATAAAAAAGGATGCTGACCAGGCACAGTGGTTCACGCCTGTAATCCCAGCACTTTGGGAGGCGGAGGAGGGTGGATTACTTGAGGTCAGGAGTTTGAGACCAGCCTGGCCAACATGGCAAAACCCCGTCTCGACTAAAAATACAAAAATTAGCCGGGCGTGGTGGCAGGAGCCTATATCCCAGCTACTTGGGTGGCTGAGACAGGAGCATCGCTTGAACCCAGGAAGTGGAGGTTGCAATGAGCTGAGTGTGTGCCACTGCACTCCAGCCTGGATGACAGAGCAAGACTACGTCTCAACAAAAGAAAAGAATGCTAATTCTACAACCTTACTCCGCCTAACTCAAATTCATTTTTCCCTTTACATTGGTAGAATCTTCACCCCTGGGGGTTCCTTCCTATTATAATAATAGCAATACAATAGGAATAGTAAGAACAGTTTAATAATAATTTCAACAATACCAACACCAACTGCAATGTATCTGGTGCTTACTCTGTGCCAGGCCCTTTTTTCCCAGCTATTTCAAACCAGGCATTGAAGTGTCTTGTTGCCTTGTCATAACTTCAGTGTACATCTATACAATTCCTTTCTGTAGATCTGGAGTAAAGCCAGCTAAGTATGGACTGGTAGGGATTGTGACAAACTGGAGGCAAACTGAAGAATTATGCCCACTTGAAGCCAGCAGCTATTAATCCATTTCCATTACTTGTCATGGAAGAATACAGACCCCGTATTGACAGAGCTTTCTCTGTTTCAAGAGGCATCAAAAATCTGGATCATTATGTAAAATTTTAAATACTTAAATAATTTAACACTTTCTAAAATATCACTATATAAATCAAACAAAACACATCTGCAGGCTGAAATGAGCCCTGTCCGTAGCACCTGCTAAGAGGCAGGATAATACAGTGACTCTCTACTGTCTGCATTTAATTCCCAGAGTTGTTATTTTGTGTGGCCTTGAAGAAGTTAGCCCCTTTAAGCCTCAATTTTCTTATCTGTAAAATGGGCTTTAAAATATTACATATCTTAAATAGTTTTTATGAGGAAGAGAATTGGTGTTTTTTTTTTCTTTAATCTCTAAAATACTTAGTAAAATACCTAACATTTTATCAATGTTTTGTTTTTATTGTTTCTCCCAACTCAATCATCCCCTGGACCTGCCCTCTCCACCCTTCTCCTTATCCCATGACAGTTATATTCACTCATTCCAAGGATACACATTCTGAACATCTGGCTACAAAGAACACCTAAGTTGTAAACAAATGAAAAATTATTTTGTCGTTTTCAATGGCTGTTAAATAACAGGTAAATTTAGAAAGGGAAAAAGTAAACTATACTTATTTTACCAAGTTAAACCATTTATTTGATAGTATTAAATCATTTGAACTGGTAAATTAATTTATATATTATGTTGTCACCACATGAATAACTTTTATTTTGGTGAATTTTGGATATGTGGCTTTTTCAAAACGTTTTGCTATCTAAACTTTTAAAATGTCTAACTAATGTATTTAACTTTTCAGTTTATCTTTATTAGAAGAATTTGACTGTAGCTGTAATGAACTGGAGTCACTACCTTCTACTATTGGCTACCTTCATAGTCTTCGGACATTAGCAGTTGATGAGAATTTCCTTCCAGAATTACCCAGAGAAGTGAGAAATAAACTTGTTTTCTATTTATTAACTTTTAATTAATCTGTTTTGGAATAAAATCTTAACAGGGAGAATAGCAATGTAGATTCATGAGTTGAGCTGTGAATACATATAGGAATTATCTACATATATATTTGCTAATTATTCTATTTTAAATGACAAGTTCTTTTATTTGACCCAGAAAATGCATTTGACTTAAATCTCGCATGCAAATAAAAGTAAGAAAATATAAGTTAATTAATGCTAGGAAATATCATTTAAAGTCACTTAATTTATATCTTTTGGTTTTCAGAATAGTTATAAATAATATTTTGGAGTAATTACATTCTTATTTCTGTAGCAAACTTTTTAAATGTACATGTGCTTTTTAAGGTATCATGTTGCATTATAATATTATTTTAACTTCTGGATCCACCAAGAGATTCTGTTAATTTTTACATCTAAGTGGGGTTTTAGTTACTAATATCAAAAAAGTATAAAGTATTTTTTTAATTTACTTTGTGCTCAAGTTTGCTATATGTGAAGTACATTTTCAATTGAGCATTTTCTACTAAACACTCTTATAATGATGCAACAATAAACAATATATAATTATTTTAGAGCCAAAATATATTATTAAAAATGACAAAAAACACTTTAATGTGAAGCAAAACTAACTTCGCCTAGGAAATGTCAACAATATTGTATTTTTGATTGTGTGCGATCTTCTGTTACAAAGATATATTAGTACTCACTTTGACAGACAAAATTATATGATATATGAAAACAATAATGTTAGCAAGTATTTTAAGCATAAAATTATAAAGAAAATTCTTCATTTTTAATATGTAAAAGAAAATTTGGTATAAATTCCCTTAATATCTAAAATAATATATATAATATACATATATTTTAAAGAGCTACATTATAAAAACAAAACAATGCACATGTTAAAAGAAAGTTAAAAATAGGAAAATCTATTAAATTGTTTTAAAAATTAATATAAAAATAGTACTGTGCTCTGATTTTTTTACCTATTTTCTTTCGTTACCTACAGATTGGAAGTTGTAAGAATGTAACAGTCATGTCTCTACGCTCCAATAAATTAGAATTTCTTCCTGAGGAGATTGGACAGATGCAGAAACTAAGAGTCCTAAATTTGAGTGACAACAGGTATTTTTGCAACATTTCACAATCACATATTAGTTATTTGCTGAAAGCAAATTATACTTTTTTTGCCTATAGTTTTGATAACATTTTTGCGTTTCGACGTATATGGAATGCAAATACTGATACTTTCTTTAAAATAGCAGAAGGTAAATTATTTTTTAAACCAAGTATTTCTAAATTTTGTTATTTGATTATATCAAAAGCATATGTAATGTACTAAAATTATATAAATATGAATCACACAAATTTATATACAAAAGACTTCCCATATGCAGAAAGCATAATAATATGAAGACATGGAAAATAACTATAATAAAAATATATAAAATATATTAATAAAAATGTGCATATCCATGTATGTATGTATGCACACATATGTGTTTTCATGTCTATATTTTGGTCTCCAACAAATTAACTGGGCAATGTGTATATTTTCAATTCCATCAAAGTGCTTGTAAGAATACTGACAATGAAATGGCTATTTAGTCATGTTTAGAGCAGGATGAACGAGGAAAGGATAGGTCCTTTACTTCTAATAATGGCATTATATTGATAGATGGGTAAAAAGAAAAAGTGCAAACCTCAATTCATCTTTGTTTCCACCTACTCTATAAAAGATAATTATCCTCAAATAGAAAAAGATAGAAACAAATATTGACTAGAGATAACTGCTAAGAAAATAAAATAATCACAGAATATAATGCATGAGCTCTATGTTGTCAATAAGTTTCCACTAGGCAGTTGATAATACAAGGAACTGAGAGAACTTGCAATGAAATGATCAAAGATTAGCTTTTATGGAATCATAAGAATAATCAGATTTTGGAAGTTGCAGGATAAGCATTGGAATTCTCCTTTGTTTCTTAGTTTAAGGAAAAATGTGAACTTCAAAACTTCATTTACTAGTTAATAATATTCCCACATAAGGGAATAAAACATTTTATTAAAAAGTTTGGAATGTTATTTATAGTATCAGGTGGCAAGGAAGCACAAAAGCTTTATGCATCAAGAGCAAGTCATGTCAAACCAACCTTGCTTCCTCTTCTTACTGTGTTACTAGCCTGGAAAATGAGGAAAATACATTGAAAGTTGTTTCTGACTTTTGGCAAGACATTTTTTAAAATCTCTAATTATATTGTTCTAAATAAGATTAGGAAATTCTTGGTATTATGAGTGAAAATAATTCATTCAAAATATGCAAAGTATACTTAGCAAATATTATCAATGATCCATAATTAGAAGTTCTATTAATACTTTGAAGATACTTACTCGACAACTGTAGCAGACTTGAGTTCACCTACAATGAGCCAGACACACTGCCAGGTGCTAGGGCGAAATTTATGAATAATACATAGAGGAGCTCACAATATCGGAAGTTTAAAATAACTTCATCAGGACAGAAATATAAGCTTAAGTTATGTCCTAGTACAGTTGCTGGAACATACTATGGAGCCAAATTAATATTTTTAAATTAATGAATCAATCAGTAAATCAAGCAGAGGTAAAAATCAATATTCAGCTAAGGTTAGGCCAAAGTTAAATATTACCACCGGAGAAGGAACTGTTTGGAGAAAAGATTAAATAAATGTCATCCGAAAGTAATGATTATTATAATTTCATATTTAAAATGTACTAGATTTTTAAAGTTTGACATTATAGTTAGGAACAATGATTCTTCTGCCTTGTCAGCTGCAAGATTGCTCCTGTGGTCAATGTATTGCACATTCATGTTACCAAATAGGAGCTCACTTGCAATAGAGGTCACTGGAAAAGGAAAGAAAATCAAGGGTACCTTGCCCTTTTATAGCAGTTTCTTCATATTCTACATTTATGACTGGATTGATGATGATATCATGGATGTTGTTTACATGATTCTGGATAGTTTTGCACTCATGTAATTTCAATGCAGCAGAATTGACATTGTGCTTTTAATATACCCCATATGTTGTGAAAAACTCTCCCAATAAGATCTTACTTCACAATTTCTGGCTTAAGTGAATTGAAATAACTTTTAGTTAGGAATAACTTTTAGGGGTAATTTGGCTTAAAGTTATAAATGTTACTGTAACAATTATATAAAAAAGAATTGGGATATAATTTAATATCAGTTATTCTTTATATTCTTGTTTATATTTTATAAATATTTATTAGCTCAGAAAGGTTATTATATTTTTTCTAAAGTTATCTATATAATACAGTTTTAATATTTATGTTGCCTTTCAATCTCTTTTCATATTTATTAGATTTTAAGAAGTGTTTAACTGCTTTTGCTCATAAAATTAACTATAAAATTAATTTTTAATTACTATGATTGCCCACTTCCATTAGCAAAATAAATTTATTTGTCTATTGGCTGACAGAATTCTAATACATTAAAGACAAGGAAATTTTCATTCTATATTATATCTAAAATGTTTATCTGTATTCAAAAGTGAATGTCCAGAAGTTAGTAATAAGTCTCATTGGCATGCCTTGTTTGTACTACTCACTTTGCTAACTAGCTTTGATGGTAACCCACGTGATCACAATGTGTTGATCATGCATAATTTGAAGGATATCAGATAGTGTGAAGTACTTTGGCCCTCCAGAGGCTGAAGCCAAAGCTAAATATATAATTTTGATTGAATACCAAGGCTAATATCAAGTTATACATCTTAGAAATGCTAATTTTTTAAAGATTACCCCTTTGAATATCTACTACACATTGCATGAAGGTCAAAAGAACATACTTGCTGAAGGTCAACATAATATTGGGAGCTATACCTGCCTTTAAGTAGTAAAACAAGCATGACCCTTTGCCCTCATGGAGCCTACAGTTTAGTTTTCAAGGGAGAGCAAAGAGTAAGCAAATTATCACAAAAATAAATGTATAATTTAAAACTGCAATATGTTCCATGAAGGAAAATACAAGGTGCTTTGAAACCAGATTGAGGGAAGTAATTTAAATGAGGAGTCAAGAAAAGCCTCTTTGAGAAGATGGCATTTAAGCTAAGAATGAATAGATATGTGGGATTCAGTAAAGTGAAGTAAGGGAGAGAGTACTCCAGAGAAAAGAGCAGGCTGATAGAGCCAGTTGTCCTGACGGGACTGAGTCAGGAAAAGAGTTGCAGATAAACTTCTGGAGGGATTTTTAGGGGCCAGACCTTTTAAGCTCTAACCATACATGTTAAACATTTTTTATTTTTATTCAGATATAATGGGAAGTATTTGAAGGGTGGTAAATAGGATATTTTCATTTTTTTAAATATTGTTCAGGCTGCTCAATGGAAAAGTGATTCGAGAAAATAATGAAACCAACAAGTTAGAGTATTTTAAATAATTCTTAGAAATGAACTTTTATCCATCTTTACCCATGCTATTAGACTTTTTGTGTTTTTGCAGATTGAAGAATTTACCATTCTCATTTACCAAACTTAAAGAGCTTGCAGCTTTGTGGCTTTCTGACAATCAGGTAAAAGGTTTTATTGCCTGATTTGTTTATTAAGATGAACTATAATTGAAAGTTTGAATTACTAATTTATTCCCAATAGATACCTTTGACAGCAACTACAAAATGTAGATTGTTTTTATCCCCAGAAAGAGAGATTTTTGTAAAGATAGCAATTCAAACATTGCTGAAGTCAAAAAACAGTGCTGTAAGCGCCACCCTCCTTAAATACTTCTATTTAACATCTACTTCATTCTCTGAGATCTAATACACAAAATAATCATTTTTATAGCTTTTTAACCTCTAGGTGGTACACGTATGTCCTTAGAGGATGTACTTTAATTATATCTCTGAAGGTAAAGAATAAGAAATTGTTACCACAATCCCCACAACAGGGAATTATTATCCTCTATGTTCCTTTTTCTTCTTATCCTTTTAATTATAATCAACTTAATTCAAAAGCTTCATTAATGAAATTTGAAATATCAGGCTGGGCGCGGTGGCTCATGCTGTAATCCCAACACTTTGGGAGGCCAAGGCACACAGATCACTTGAGGTCAGCAGTTCAAGACCAGCCTGACCAATGTGGTGAAACCCTGTCTCTACTAAAAATACCAAATTAGCCCCACAAGGTGGTGCGCGCCTGTAATCCCAGCTACTCGGGAGGCTGAGGCAGGAGAATCGCTTGAACCTGGGGGCACAGGTTGCAGTGAGCCTAGATCACTCCAGCCTGGGTGACACAGCGAGACTCTGTCTCCAAAAAAAAAAAAAAAAAAAAAAGGAATTTGCAATATCTTTTTGGCAACTATTAGTATTTTCTGTAAAATTGTTTTGATATTATTTTTTATCCTCTTGAAAACAGATTTTAATTGAATCAGTAATATTGCATTAGTAAATAATTTTATTAACTGGAAAATAACAAGAAACCATTGAAGATATCTGATTTGCCTACAGAAGAACTAATGATAGACAATTTTTATATAGTTTATTAGTCCTCTTTTTTCTTGTGATCCTTAAATTTTGAAACACCTATCCTCAAATATGAATGGCTAAATGAAAACAATTCATCTTGAATTTAGCTCATCATTATTTTCTGAGCATAAAAGTAGCATTACTGGTACGTGAATTGTTCATACTTACAGTCATTGGGCACTTGTGGAAAATTTAAAATAACCTTTACAAATTATAAAATCTAAATATAAGAATATTGTTTGTGTTCCTACAGTAATTACAGCATTTGCTTCCATCTACTGAGTCAAAAATTAGTAATTCAAATTCAAATCTTATCAATAAACTATAGATTTTTCAAGGCATCAATATATCATCATAAATAATTTCTGGAATCAATGTGAACTATGCTAATGTAATAGTATATTCCACAATATTGCTTTATGGAAAAAAAATATGATTTATTATTCTTGTGGGAGAATGAACAGAGCAGTGACTGCATCATTTAACTTTTATTTAGAACAGTAATGTAATGTGGTTATGACTCAGTTTCATGAGACAAACTGATATCAAAAATCCCCTTTGTGTTTCACTCCTATTAATGTCATTAAATAAGCAGATTTTTAGTATATCAGATAATATCATTTCCAATATATTTCTGACATGGAATATCAGAGTTCTAGAATATCCCTTCAAAATGAATATTTCTGAAATCAAATTAATAACAGAGAATGAAATATACACAGAGGTCAATATATTATGATATATCAGGTACAAGTACAGTTGCTTATCTATAAAGTGGACCCTGTCTTTGGCTATAAAAATATCTCATATAAATAAATGAATGCTGTTTTAACCTAATTAAATTCATAGATGATCTTGCATAGCATAAATTTGATAGCAAATTCCATTTGTCTTTCTAGGGCAATAATCCATGAAAATGAATAGGCATATAGAACCGTACCAAAAGCTTACTTAGTTGAAACAATTTAACACATTTTGAACTCTTCAGGATTAAATCTGACATTGCCCAGTTGAATAAGTTTTGATACGTTTTGTAAAAGGACATACTAAAGAAGAAAACTTTATTATGAAAATCTTAGAATATGAAAATATTCCTCAGTAATAGTATTATTTCATGTTGTAATTTCTTATTTTATTTCCTTTTTTTCCACTTTTTTCCCCCCAATGTTTATTTATCTGAGTGAGACCAGACTATTGACTGTTATATATTTGCAATTGTATTCATCTAATTTGTATGTTCTTTGCTTCTAGTCCAAAGCCCTTATCCCTTTACAAACAGAAGCCCATCCAGAAACAAAGCAAAGAGTATTGACTAACTACATGTTTCCCCAGCAGCCTCGTGGTGATGAAGGTAAATTGTCAGTAGAAATTTCTTCTCTACTTATAATGATTATGGATAGAAATGACTAATTTTATTCGGATCTCTGGCCAGGAGTATTGGCACATGGACAAGCTTATAAACATAATTACATGACACACAAATATCATTTGGGGATATACTTTAAACATAAGTCCTATTTTCTACTCTATTTTAGATAGGCTTCCAAAACAAAACTCTTAATCTTTATATCTTACATAAAAATAATGTTGATTTTTAGGAGCAACTATTTCTCTTTATGGATTGCAAGACACATGACTAGTAAAGCAAATCTTGTAACCAGCTCATTGAAATGAGCTAAGAGCAGTCAGATCCTAAGGAAGTTTCAATGAACTGGTTTAGTTGCTGTGTTCATTTGTTGCATGAACACAATTTAAACATCTAGTCCAGTGATCTCTGGACTCAAATTATTTCATGGTCTAAGTCAACCATAAATAGATACTTGCAAATAAGACCATTCTTTCTTTTCAAGTTGAGTTTCCCTAACCAATATCCCTAAATCTTTTTTCAATAATTAAATCTTCTCTTCTATGATCACATTATTCATTTAAAAAGGTTAAAAGAGCTTTGTCCTTTGCTATTTCAGACTTAGCATAGGCTCCTTAGCCCAAGCCAACACGAGCTGATATGCACATTTTCTACAGTTATAGAGTAACAATAATTCTTGGAAGAGTAAACTTATTTTAATCCAGCCATGGATTAAATCTACCTAATCCATGTGAATGAGGTCAACTTGTGAAAGAAACCATTTGTTTATGTATTTCTTATTTCCAGGGATAATTATAATAAATGACTTTAGTCTTTGACCTCCAAATGTAAGTGAATCATTTTGGAATATTTTAGGATATTTTTCTTTAAATTTTGTCTTTAAAATTTTGTCTTTGTTTTTCTTTAAATTTTAAAAATGAGGATATTTTTCTTTAAATTTCTTTAAATTGAATTTCTTTAAATTTCCTACAGAAGTAGGAAAAGATTGTTTGAATATGCATTTTTATAAGTCAATAAACTTAACCTTTTGAATTGATAAAAGAAAAGCCACCATGTTTACATATTTTATAAGAGACATCTTACATAAGGATTATGTTATATTCATGCTGCTTTACTTATGTTTTCATTTTAATAGCTCTACATTATCAAAATATTTAACTTCAAAAGAATATAGGGAAAAAATGAAAAGTATCTCATATTCACTGGTCATTTCTGAGATATGATCTCACAGATTGAATCCCTAATTTGTCCCAAGGTACATTCAGTTAGGTAAGGTGTAGTGTTAAGGAATTAGCCTAGCTGAGTTTGCTTTTGTTTTTGTTTTTTTCCTTGAGGAAAGAAAGGTTGGTAATTGAAAAGTTTCCTTGAACTTAAATTAAGTCATCCTTTGGTTTTCCAGGCAGGAGTGTAATAAATGAGTTTTCAGAATCCCTTGTAACAAAGAAAGACATATATGATAAAGGACCTCCTTTGGAAAAGAATTTAGCCTTAACTAAGTACTTTTATTGCATTTTCATGTGATATTTGCCATAATGTTGCAAAGAAGATATTATCATTAGTCAACATTTTATGTAAAAAAATGATTTATACGCCATTTCCCTGTTAATTTGACATATTTAAGCTAACTGAAACAGAGTAAATTTTCCACGTTCTCTGCCATAAAAACAAGCTCCCCTCATTGACCCCACAATAAAAGGAAAAGGTTGCAATCTTAGATACCTTATTACAAAGTCAATGTTATGTGGTAACTTTTATAAAAGGAATTTGTATAGAGTTTAGCAGTTACAAATAAGGATTCTATTTAGACAGGAACAGAATCCTGCACTAGCCACTGAGAAGTCTCTTAACACTTTGAGCAAGTCCCTTAAAACTCATTAGTAAAGTAAGGATGAGATTAGTAGTACCATTGTGTTGTTGTAAGGATGGGAAAAGATAACGCTTTAAAATGCTTGGTCTAACTCTCTATATTATTATTATTGTCCTATGGGGACCCCATTTCCTACACTAGAAAATTTCCCAATCCTGAGTATTTTAGGAATACTGAATTCGAGTTAACATTACAAAAGACCATGTAATAAATATCAAGGGAATTTTATTCTTTTATTTCTCTTTCCTTCTTTCTCTTTCTTTTTTTCTTTCTTTCTTTCTTCTTTATTTCTGTATTTGTTTGTAGTATCTATCACCATTTTTGCATACTGTATTAAATACTTTGTGTAAAATTGTTTTTTAAAAAAGCGATAATACTTTGGAATCTAACTGTAGATTTCCAGTCAGACAGTGACAGCTTTAACCCTACACTGTGGGAAGAGCAGAGACAACAACGCATGACTGTTGCCTTTGAATTTGAAGACAAAAAAGAAGATGACGAAAATGCCGGGAAAGTTAAGGTGAACCTTTTAGCTTTTGTTTCCTCTTTCTTCTCCTTATCTTTCTGTTTGTCCGTTGTTCTTATTCAGATAGATTTTGGGACAAAGTCAGATACCTCTTCAAGTCTCATGGCGGTACCTTTCATTACAGCATGCTGGTAGTTCTGGAAGCATTGGTGTGCTTCAGAATGAGACTAATGTCCCAAATCTGAGTGAGCAAATTTGAAATGCCACTTCATCCGACAGAATAACTGCATGAGAGAGATTCAAGCTGAGAGAAAGAAGAAAAAAAAATCTGTGTGATAGACTTCATCTAAGAACCTTATTTCATTGTTGGCATGCTACACACTAGGATGATTTTTTTTTTAATCACTGAGCAAAGCGTCATGCACACTGAATGAGGCCAAAATAAACATTTCTGGAAGGGCCAACAGATTAATATGTTACATTGGCATTAAAATATCTGAAAAGTTCTGTGTCCTTGGGCTATTCAAGAAGAATTTATGAGTTTCCTTAAATATGAGGACAAACTTTAAGGAAGATTAGTGCCTAATGGCAGGTGATGTTCCTTAGGGAACATAACTTCAATTTTTTTCCACCTCAAAGTATATTTTAAAAGATCTTTTATAGGGACTACTAAGTCAAGTAACAAGATTGAATTTTAAAATGTGTATTTCTCCATTACTTAAATTTTTAATTATCATCAGAATTGATTTAGATTTTCTCAACATCCCATTTTCATGTTGGCATGGCATCATCTTGAATCTCTCATTTACTTTTTATAACATTGTATGTGTACTTTTTCTATCATGGCTACTAACCGCTCACACTCTTATTGACTAATTACCTTTATAATTGCATATGTGTTCTATTAATAAAGCTAGATTGTGTGTTATGTTTGTCTCTGTCCTCTCCTTTCCACATTTTCTAAACTTTATTTCTTAAATCAGCACATGAGCACTTACTGGCAAGGCCTACCAATATCGTTACAGAGAACCCAAAATGGATTCCCAAATCCAAAATAACAATTTTGTTAAAGATTTGGGTTTAAAAAAAAAATCTCTAGATAGTTGATTAGTGCTGTCTAACAACCAAAGAGACATCTTTTTGAACTTGTGAATTCCTAGAAAAAATAATGCTAAACTGAAAACAAACCTTCAGAACATTTCAATTCTTTTACGGATTTTGTATGTTAAATCCAGAACCAATGGATGATGCATTCTATACCGGACTTTTGATTCATCTTTATATTTCATTGAATTACCAAAAATTGCATGCTTCTTCCTGAAATTCTATATTCAAAGAATGCAAGAAGAAAGTGCATTTAATATACTCTGGTATATGTGTCAATGAAAGCGTAAAATATAGTAAATGCTTACAGTTATTTAGAAGCCCTGTTTGTGTGTTATGTGTTCAAGTTTGTTTATAAGCAGAGTAGGTTCATTATACTTTAGAGTGTTTTTTTCTCTGTGTTTATTTACATTTGGTTTATTTATGTATTAATGAAACAATGTGTGTTTCAAAATCTCAAACTCCTCAGTTTTGACTAATTTGAATATTTCCAATGCCATTGGCTATTGGACAAATTAGAGCACAAACAAACTTCTAAATAAATCATCATGGAAGTATGATGAATAGAATATATTGTAATCTTACACTAAATTAATCACACTTTTCTGGTTCATTACATGTACATTAAATTCAGCACCATTTTACCTTTAATTTACATGAAATTTAAAAAGGAACCATTGACCTATGTTTTCAACTTTCAAATGGACTAGAGTATAATGCCCTACTTACAGTCTGTATAGTGTAGTATGAATGCTGCATTGTGTGAAGAAATTGTGACCCTTTAGCATCATATAAAATTAGTACTGTTTTATACGTGGATTTAAAACTAACTTTATGATCATTATTTTAAATGCATAACTCAGAGTGAAAGAAAAAGAGAGTAGAAAAATGATAAAGTGAAAGTATTGCTACAGTGCTCCTCTTTCTCCCAGAAAATGGAGATTCCTTCTCCCACAGGATCTCTCCTGCCAAGCCCCCTGGGAAAGGGGCCAGCGTGGGATTACTCTCCAACCTGCCAGACTGTCTGGCGATTGCTGCACACCATGGGCCAGGTGTGATCAGCAGATCCAAGATATGCCCGTCCCCCAGAATGACCCACAGCTGGCATGGGGTTGTATAAGTGGCCTCCAGCAGGAAAGGAGCATGTGTACTCCATTGCCAGTTGCAGCACAATCCACCACTCTTCCCTCTCTAAGTGGCAGACAGGTAGGCCTAGGTGTCTGGGGTAGGAGAATCTCCCATGTAGAGGCAACCTTGGAACAGTGGTTTATGGGGTATGTTCTGCATGATTTGGGATAAGAAATGTTGATCACATAGAAACCTTCAAATTGCCAGTGTTTTATCTCAATTTAACATTTGGTTATTGACATTGGCAATGGGGTGGGGAGGACTAAGTCAGAGGGGAGGGAATATCAATGTGAGGTGCCTATTGGTGGGATATCTGGCATGCTTTTTGAGTTGGGTGCTTTATTTTTTTTTCTTTAAAGTGTGGGAATACCAATAGTTGAGCAGAATGTTGATGACACTATTGATACATTCTAAATTGTCCCCTCCACATATATGCACATTTTTTATAATGTGAATTCTGGGGAAGATTAAATAGCTAAAACTTAATTCTTAAAATAGCATCAGATTTAAATTGAGATTTGCTGAGAGTGGCCTTCAAGCAGAAAGATAGACATCTGTTGAAAAGCATCAATTTCCTTTAATTTGAAGACACAAATCGTATGAATTCCTGTAAGAGAAGATTGAATTGGGAGTTGTGGCAAATAGGGCTTCCTTATCTCTGTGGTTGGGTGTTTTAAAAGGTTAATTGGGGGAAAAACATGTCTTACTGGAATATGAAAGAACACTGCATGTCTTGTAAACTTTACTATCCACATGTAATGGACTAGATACTTATCCATTGTCTTATATTTTTGCTACAATATAAGGCAAGCTGAGAATGCATTTTCCTAACTAAAACTGCTATAAGTTTCTTTTCTTTGTATAACATTCCAACTAATTCTCAAAGTAATATGATATTTAACAATCAATGATCAAACTATTAACTAATATTTCTCTTACTGGAATTTACAATCAAATCAAATTAGAATTTGATCATGATGTGAAATATAATATATTATATTACATAATATATTATAATATATAAAAAAACAGTTCTGTGTGAATTCAAGATATCATTTCTAAATGCCCTAGCTATTAACCTTAAGTGATTCTTTATTGCTAAATCTTGGGGGGTCTCCAACATCTTGCAGCTGCTATTTGCATTTACTGCACTTTATTTAGATCTGAGATACAAAGAATGTTGTGAAACATTTCTGTTTTTCAAAATGAAAGTAATATTTTAGTAAAAATCTTGCATTTTAATAAAATGTATATGTGAATTGAGCAAATACTTTATAGTGAGTGATCAACACAACACAGTTTTGCAAGAATATAATTGATTTTCCTACCTATGTGTATAATAAATGAATTTATATATTTTATCTCATACTGGGATAAGAGAACATTTATAGTCTATATATTTAGATATATAGAGAAATTGCTCTTATATTTGGGTATTACTTAACTATTAGTATAACTGGGTTTATGATCATGTTTATTCACTTCTGATGCACTGCATATATTCAATGAAAAATAAAGCAAAGCAATCTATAAATGGGCATAAAATATGCTTGCATAGAACTTCCAAACATAATACAATGATAAAATATAGTTTCATCTTTAAAAATTATAAAATATTCTGTTACTTAGCTGTATTTAAAAAAATAGAAATTATTTTGCCATTTAACTCAGAGAAATTCACATTTTAAACTTACAGTATTTCTTCCACAATATTTTACAAATATGTGCTGCACTCACACTCTGAGCTAAGTAACACTTGTGTAGCATAAGCATTGGAGTCAAAAGACCTAAGTTTGAATATTGCATCTGCTAGCTATGTAATCTTAGGCAAGTTACTTACATGGTCTGAGCCACACTTTTCTTTCTGTAAAGTGGCAACAGCTGCTGCAATGGGTTGTGAAACTGAAGTGAGATTTTATTATAATGATTAATTATATAATATTTAATCATTAACCATTTATTATTTAGTGTATAAATATTAATTTATATTTAAACCTATAGAATTAATAATAATGTTTATGTAAATAATTAATAAGAAATTAAATATCCCTATAAAACATTTATCATGGTGACTAGAACATGGGAGATACTGAATTAAATAACTGTTGCTACGTATAGTTGAAAAAAAGATCCAGACAGTTACAGATATTATGTTTAGACATATACAGAGTAGAGTCAAGATCACCAAAGGAATCCAGATTTTTAAAATACATTAAGTAAAATGTGACATTAGAAATAGTATCTCATCTCTGCATAGAACTTACAGATTTTCCAAGAACTTTCACATTTTTCACATTTTAGCTCCAGATTAACTCAAGTTTGTAGGAAATATATTATCATTTCCATTTTACATGAGTAGAAACAACAGAAAGATTAGTGGATGATAGCAAGTTGGGAATAAATCTATGTCTTAAATTTAAATCTTCTGACTCCAAGGCCAGTAAATTCTGCTAGTAGGCTAGTAAGTGAGAAGCAAGGAGCTTATTTTTTAGGTGAAACAAATCCAAGCTTTATAAGTCCTGGAACTTCCTCAATTTAAGGGGGGGTCCTCTTTCAGGAAAAGAATATAAAATGACTATGTAAATAATAGGGTCCCTCACAAGACTTTGGAAGAGGTGTGTAGCTTAAGCTTCATTAATGCATAGTAAATCTATTTCTAGATTTAAATGTTGTCACAGGAATAAAATATTCAAACATATTCTGGTGATGTGACCAAAATATCACATGTACTTGCTTATAAAATAACCAGAAAATATTAGTACCATGCCAAATAGTGATCTAATTGTGTCAGATGGGACATAGCATCTAACAAAAAATACATTACATTATTCAATGAAGTATTTAATTCAATTAAGGAAGAACACTTCACATTTCTTTTGCCTTCCATTCAATTTATAAGTGTATTTTTAGTGTTGGGGATTTTTTAAGTTGCATAGAATTTTAATTTAATGCCCTACTTTAGCTTATTTTTTATTCACATACAGCTGGTTATAAAAAATAAAATGTTCTTAATTGGCATGATAGTCATAGCATTCTACAACTTACATTTTTAATGTAATTTTTTTTTACTTCTAGCACTTTGATGTCAAGTACTTTTAAACAAGTTCAATGATATAATTTTAAAATTATACTTAATTTGTGATTAACATTTCTAATACCAACTTAAACAACAGATCTAAGAATGCATGCATCCCAATGGACTTTGTCTAGTAGTCATATCATTCCTTTTATGTTTATTTAAGAATACATTACAAATTAAGTACCCTGGGATTTATTTATGCTACAATCTAACAACTTACACTTTTTTTTCTGTCAATTCTAACTTTGTCTTGGGTTATATTTTTGTAGCTATATTTCTATATATTATCAATGTCATCCTTATTTATTTGAGAGTTTAAAGAGATTAAACTACATTTAAACAGCACTTATATTAACAAAATTATCTGGTTTTTCATTTGTCTTCCAAATATTTACTGGAATAATAATTTTATATCTTTAATATTAAAAGGAATGTTAGAAGTCATCTAGTGAAGTCCAATTCCAGTATCTGATGAGAAAAATGAGCCACAAGGAAGACAAAATGTTGAGAAGAATAACACAGTTGGTGGATTTGCTAAAACTGCAGATGGGCAAAAGTGTTTGAGTTCACATTCATAATTTTCAGATCTATATCACCATCATAGTTTCTTACATCCCATGAATTACATGGGTGTGTGGGGGTGGGTGCGGATGTGCCCCTCACTCTTTCTCTCCCTTTTCCAATCTTCCTCTTCCTTTCACTGCTTCTCTTTCACCTTCTCTCCTCCTACCCTCCCACCCCCACACACACTTTCCACAGATACATACCTACCACAATCACATAAATCATTTCATTTTGTAAAGTTGATTCTACTCAGATGCAAAACAGGATTGTTGGAACAAGCCAGGCCAAGTAAATCCTTTTTTTCCCAGTCCCTTTTAATTAGCATGCACAACTTGTACTTATTCTATTTTAAATATATTATAACAAGTACTGTGATGATGAAATATTCTATATGGAATGTCTCATATTTTCTCCCTCTAAATTTAATGCTAAGAATAGTCATTAACATGTGTTCCCAAAAGTTAGATTGATACCCTAACATGAATTCAAGAATGGAAATAAGTAGCTGGATAGATAAAAGCCAAAATTTACACATGTACCTAAAATATCTTAGAAAGTGGTCCCAATTTTTAATTTCTCTTCATCATAAGATATTACTCAAGAAGCATGTTACTTTCTTAGGGTAAAAAGTAAATATAAAAACCACCCTGAAGCATTTTTTTCCCTTAGGGATTAACGAGAATTAGCTATCCTACCTTTTGATACAACACACTAACTAACAGAAGGCTAATGCCTATTTGGGCAGCAGATATTGTCAACTCCCCAGTTTTTAATATGCAACTCTACTTGTAAAGCTTTTGAGGTCTCCTCCCATCACCTGCATTGATACTCAAAAGATACTCTTAATACCAACATTATTACTTATAAATATTAAAATAGGGAAGAGAACAGTGTCTAAAGTAAGAAAGCAGCTGCTATAACTTGATTAAATTTTTCAAATTACCAATCACTTAAGTGTTTTGACCTACTGCTATTTCAGCCATCTATAGGGTAGGTCTAAAGACAGAATATGATTCAAAATTAGTTTATAATCTAGAAGGGTGGGAAGGGGTGAGAAGTCCCGCAAGGCTGAATATGAGAACACTATGCGTCCTACTCTATAACAGAGTTTCTCAGCCAGCTCAACACTCACTGTATTGCATTTGATTATACTACTGAATATAAAATGGGATAGTTTTGTGAACATGCTTGCTGAAGTTATTTTTATGTTAAATTTCTTTTTGTAAACTTCTAGGTTGAAATAAACCTAAAACGATATCCAACTCCTTACCCAGAGGATTTAAAGAATATGGTAAAATCTGTTCAAAATTTGGTGGGTAAGCCAAGCCATGGAGTGCGTGTTGAGAATTCAAATCCAACTGCTAACACGGAGCAAACTGTGAAAGAAAAATATGAACACAAGTGGCCGGTAGCCCCAAAGGAGATTACAGTGGAGGTATTTGAAGGTTATTGGTAATTGCCAGTGTGGTTTGGATTTTTTGGAATTTTAAATATGTTTTTTAACTGAATAGATCTTCCTTGATAAGTGCATTTTTTTCCTAAAATATAAATGATCTCTCTACTTTTTCAAACTATGAGGGTTGCATTTAATCAATCATCGAAAAATGATACCCTCATGGCCTAAAATCATTAACATAGCTCCAAAAGTTCCAATACACACAGAATGAATAAGTTCGTCACCCAGCAAGTCCTGGCCAGTGAGTGCATTATATCATATTAGTGACATTATTTTGGCTACCCCAAACTTTTATTGTATTAATCATTAAGAAAGACTAATCCAAGATTTTCTATTATGCAAATCTCATAAAATTCCTAATTAGATCTAGAGCACAATTTTTAAAATGTTTTTATCTTTGGGTTACAACTTTTCTAGGAAACACCGATCAACAATAAAAAGAAGACATAACTTTGAAATTTATATTTATGGAATCTAGTCATGTGAAGCTTAATTCCTATATTTTAGAATGAGTTAGAAATCCATCCTTATTGATTTTGTGGTCTGAAAAGAATTCAACTACACTTATGCCACCTCTACTATTTCATCAACTCTTCAGCTAATTTGGTTATCATATTTTTATCTTCATTAGAAACATAATTGATCTGAGTACATCTGTAAGTTCACATAACTACTTCTCCAAAATCTAGAGTGGCAAAACTCTTTTACAAATCTGCATTTCAGAGCATCATTTTGTTGCATTTATTAAACACCAACTGCATATGTAACACTGTGCCAAACACTGTGAGAGAGAGAAAAGAAATATAAAATGTGTCTATAATCCCCCAATAATTTAAAGCCGACCCAGATACACTTAAGACACATGAAACAATTAAAGAGCATGTTATTTAAAATATGATCACATGGTTAGTTGAGTGATGGAGAATATAATGCTCCAAGTTTAGTTTAGACTGTATATTAAAGGTAGGGTGATTCGGTTAGAGGAAGAGGGAGGAGGGCATTCCAAGCAAAGGGAAGATCTTGAGCAAAAATAAGCGTAGTGTGCACATCTGCCAGCAGAGGTACCAACTTACCCTAGAGGAGGGGAATACAGCTAGATTTCTAAGGGAAAAAAATAGCATTCATTTTCATTGTTTTTTGCTTATAAAATCAGTATCATTATACTTTTTCCTGTCCAAAATATTATGCATATATTATAGTAAAGCAACAGACTCTTCTTTTATCTCAAAGATCTCGCTGCAATGTAAAGGGGAAGGAAACCAACATTTAGCAGACATACACTAAATACATACATATACGTTTTATATTTAAATATCCTGTAATCACAGTTTAACATCAAAATAACTGGTGGTCATGAAAATCTATAAACTGGATAATTTTACTATAAAATAAGAGTCTAAAATGTCTTCATGCAGGGATGGGATAGATGAGACTTTGGTCATGAATTTAATAATAAATCTTAAAACTGTCTCAAAATCAGGTCAAGCATAACAAATCCAAAATTAGATTTAATGTTTCCTTTGCAAACTTGCTTTTGCTTTCATGTTCCTGATCTTGATCTCACTGGCACCATTATCTTCCATTTCACTCAAGCTAGAAATTTGAGAGATGTCCTGATTTCTTTGTCCTTCTTTCTCTCCACTTCCTGTCTCTTCCAAATAATTACCAAAGCCTGTGCATTCTCACCTAAGTGTATCATTTCTACCTCCTCAAGCCCTCAACTCTGTCCTGCATTACTATAAAAAAAAATACCCATTTTTTGGCTTCCCTTGTCCCCAGCCTCCTCATTGTCAATGATCTTTCTAAAACAGAATTCTAATCATTTCCTTGCCCTCCTTAAAAACACTACAGTAACTTCTTATTGCTAAGGCTAAGATTAAAGCTCAACTTTCAGCTTTAAATTTGTCTGTGTGATTTGCACCACCCCTTTCCTAGCTTTCTTCTACTAGTCTTTTCCTCTTGAACAGAAATTTCACTGGTAATTTCAATACTTTATCTAAAATTGAGATTCTAAATCTTCTCTCTCTAACTTTTAACCATCCTAGAGCAAAGAGGAACTGTTGCTTTCTGTATTATCCTCCTGTCTCAAATTAACTGCAGCCAAAGTAAGGGTCACACTCTATTTTTCAATGTCCAGATTTAATAAATACAGATAACCAAGCATTTAGCTGATCAGTGCATACTAAACATTTATAATATGTTTTGCACTTGTATGCCATTTTTTGGTTCATTGTTATTAGTTCGCACTGCCAAGGATATGGAAGAGGGTATTATACACTGCATGATATATTTATTCATGTGATTAAATACAGAAAACCCCTAAAAAAAGAATAAAGGTAGGCAGGACCAGAAGTGGAAAACAGAAAAAATAAATAAGGTAAAAAGGTTACAAATGCAACTAAGGGGAAAAAGGAAAGGTAAATATTTATTGCTCACTTTCATTTTGCCAACTAGATGCCAATAGTTTTAACATATGTTATGCCAGACAAAGAACAGGGCTGGCAGAGCCATAAGAAGAAGGAAGACAGGGAGATTTTCCTTTATAATGCCTTGTGCAGTTTGCATTTGCCTTTTCCCCAGATCTCTTTGTATGGCTAGCACTTCCTCATCCTTCAAGTTTCAGCTTAAAGGTCACCTCAGCAGGAAGGCCTTCCCTTCTCTATCATGTCACATTGTCACATTAAATATGATGAACAGTTGTGATTACTTTGTTTATTGACTTCAGACTGTGAGTTTCATGAAGGCAGGGATGCTTGCTTTCTTGTCCATCCTTGTATTGCCTGAGTCTAGCACAGTGCCTAGGATAGAGTAGGAGCAAAATAAATATTTGTTGAATAAATGAATGATTGATATAGTCTAGTATAATGACTCTGGTAACATGTCTGTCTCTCCGTTCAATTAGATATTCATTGAAATCAAGGACAATTTCTGAGTTTTTTTGAATTAATAATTAATTGATACCTATCCACACTTCATCACCTATGTGTTCAATACACTCTTGGTATGTAAATGCCCACAGCGTCTCAGTGATGTTATGGTGATCCTAGACCAAAATAAATACCTAGGGGTTTCATTTAAGTTGTTATATCCAAACGGCTTAGTAAATATTTATGCCCTACTTTGTGGTCATTTGAAAAAATCAATGCACGTAAGTTGAAAGAGAAAATAATATTTTTACCTTATTCTTAAGAAATCAAAGCCAAAATATTAATGGCATACATGCATCTGTTAAACACTACCTATCTTCTCACAGCTAGGAATCATAGTAGACACCACAATTTTAATTTCTGTTTATCATTGATTTTCAAATGCCTCTTGGTTTTTTATCACAGCAACCACCAAAAACCCAGCTTCACAAGGATTTTCTTTTTTTTTTTTTCCTTTTTTTTTTTTTTTTTTTTGAGACGGAGTCTCGCTCTGTTGCCAGGCTGGAGTGCAGTGGTGCGATCTCAGCTCGCTGCAACTTCCGACTCCCTGGTTCAAGCAATTCTCCTGCCTCAGCCTCCTGAGTAGCTGGTATTACAGGCATGTGCTAGCACAGCCAGCTAATTTTTGTATTTTTAGTAGAGACGGGGTTTCACCATGTTGGCCAAGATGGTCTCGATCTCCTGACATCATAATCCACCCACCTTGGCCTCCCAAAGTGCTGGGATTACAGGCGTGAGCCACCGCGCCCAGCCAAGGATTTTCATCTAAAAGAATGTGCAATCTAATGTTGTAACTGAGAGCTGCCTCAAGCTAGCCATTTGCACAGTGTCTGTCTAATGTCCAGTATTGCTTTGTTTCCCTCAAACATTTAATATAACTTACAGTGTCCCTGTTAATTGCAGCAACACCCATGGGTGCCTCAAAGTACAGTTTGAGAATCAAGGGGTAGGGCTTTTAAATCTAGCAGACATGAATTGAAATCTTGGTTCCACCTTGTGACCTTGACAAGTCAAGTCTCTAAAACCTTTCTGATCCTTGGTTTCTTTATCTTAAAAAAAAAAACAAAACACAAAACAGAAAATATGATAACACCTATTTATATACAGCTCCAAGCACAGTTATTGACACAGAGGAAGCCTACAGTAAATAATTCCCTCTCCTTTTTCAAGAGAATTATGTGCCAATTCCTTCCCCATCCTCCTTTAATCATTCTGCAAGTAACTACCAAGATACCTGTTCACCATCCAAAAATGTTCTGCATTTTTCCCTTTGTTAGGAGACTCAGCCCAATTTTTTTCTATAGAGGAACATCTTTCTTCCAGTAACAGAGAATTGTCAATTACCCTCAAAATTTTCCTTAAATTACTTTTATTCATGCTAGGCCTAGACTCTCAAAAGCTCAGAAATAAGCTTGCTTTCTTTCCTTTGACTTCTTCCTGAGGCTTCTTTATGGCAGTAGCAGCCAAGATGCAGTTTGAACAGTAGAAGGGCAATTGTGCGAAAAAGGACATTTTACCTTTTCTTTCCCTCCCACTTCTGTCTCCTCACCAGAAAGAAAATATGGTTCAATGTACTTACAATGGAATCCCCACTGAATTCTGTTTTCTACCAAAAATTTCCTCTGTCATTGCCCATAACAGTAGTCCCCAAAACTTTGCCCACTTTTCCAAAAGGAACTCAATTCCTCTAGCCTCTATAAAAGAATTTATAGAAACAAAATTAGTGATTTATTTCCTTTGTTGGATAGTTAACTTTACTTTGTGAAACGCATGTGAGAAATGAGCTGTTCTCAAGATAGACAATACAGCATACACAGTATCACATAGATCTTTGAGTAGCACAGATCCCAGTTCAAATCTTGGCTTTACTACTTATTAGGTTTGTGACTTAGAAGTATGATTTTACCTCACTGAGCCTCCATTTCCTTATCTGCAGAACAAAAAATGATGATAATAAATAAATACCACATAATGATAAAAAATAAGATTGTCTTTTAAATAATTAACAAGGATAATATAGATAGAGTGTTTAGCATAGTAGCACCACAGCAGATGTAATCAGTGCCATGTAATTTATGGCCATTATCATCATTGTCATCATTATCATCATCATCATCATCATCATCATCATCATCATCATCATCACTTTGTTCATAAGGGTAAGAGAATCTACTCGGATCAGTGCAAATTCATCATTCTTGTTTCAATAATGTCCTTCTAAGAAGAAATACAAGTTCATAATTAGCTGATAATCATCCTCTCTTCCTGGTCACTAAGGCTGTTTTTGATTCACAATAGAAATTCTTGAACAGGATCAGAAACTTGAACCTGAGTCAAACCAGAGCTACCATGCAGAGTTCCGGTCATAATTTTGGTATACAAGTTTGAAAGTCGAATCAGTACAAACAAGATGACCTGAGTACTGAATGTGTAGAACATAAGGGAAAAAAAGCAAAACCCATAATTATGTTAACATTCTGTACTTGTACAACTATTTGGTTTGCTTTTTTGTGTTTCTATTCTATTTTTGTTTTTCTTTTGAATAAAACAAAATTCCCATTCTTGTGATTAGGTATCATAGGAATATTTTTTAAATTATTATTTCAACAAATAACTTACCTTTAGATTCATAGAACGTTAGTACTAGACAGGAATTGGCACTAATTCCTATTACTGATTACCTTTATTTTAATGATGATAATGCCCAGAGAAGTACACTGACTTGCCCCAGGTGACCTGATTAATAAAATATAAAAATAGGAATAGGATGAAAATATGACACCTTGCAACAAATTTTTTGGCAAGTCAGCATATTTTATGCCTTTCATGGTACTGTTTCTCAAACTCATATCTTCTTATAAATTTCTCCAAAGGTATATAGTCTTTTATCCTCCATTCTGTCACCTTAAAACTGTCATACATTTCTTATGCTAAATCTTTGAATTAACTTTCAAAATCAATCAAAATGAAGAATATATACCCTCTGAAATAATTTTCAAAATCAATCAAAATAAAGAAAATATGGCCTCTATAAAACAATTTATAAAAAAAAAAAGTCAGCAATTAATTTCTTTTGTTGAGTAGTTATCTTTCCTCTGTGAAGCCCATGTGAAAAATGAGCTTTTCTTAGGATAGGCAATATGGCATACACAGTATCACATAAAACACCTTTGAGTAGCAAATATAGCCTCTTCAACTACTGAATTTTCCATTCTACTCCTTTTCCTATTCCTCTTTGCAATTCGATACCTCATTTTAAGTTCCTTGTGTGCTCACAGCTGATTTCACCATGAGGTAGCACAAGGTAAGGAAAGATCACTGGAATGGAGCCCAGGAGAATCCTGCTGCAGTGCTGGATCTTCGTCTAATCATCTGTGTAACCTAGGCCTAAGCTGAGTCTCAGAACCCGCCTCTAGAAAACAAAAGTGTTGGACTAAATGATCTTTCCCTTTTCTTTCATTGAAATATTCTATTTAAAAAATTAAGTAACAGATATACCCAGGTTTTTCAGGCAAATATTTCCATACAAACCTAACCCAAAAGAATCCCAAAAGATAGAACTTAAACCAAGATGTGCTTCTGTGCAATAACCAAAGACCTGAGCATGTCACTATGGGGGTCCTTGGCAATATATAAAATTTATAGTAAGAGTTTCTGCCTGTTCATTATACCAACCGATTAGTTTTAAGACAGGACTTTTTAAATTTACAATATTTTTGTCCTCAAGTATATTTTTTTCTCTGATTTAACAAAATATTTCTAAATATTTTACATTAGTCCCCCAAACTCACAAGATACTAATGAATTAAAAAGCTGAAAAATTCTCATTTGAATTAAAATTAATCTTAGGGAAAAGAAGACATAACAATAGCTGCTATGCATAAATATATATCACTGCTTATAGGCATAGGTAAGGCATTTTTATATCTAGAAGAAAGTGAGAATTTGGTATTTTACCTTCCCCTAATGCTCTCCACCCTGCCTGGTTAACTGAAAACAGTAATTTGAATTGTGGAAGTTTAAAATTCATGGGTTTTCTACATGTTTATTTGTCATTATGAAGTTATAGTCGTGTATCGATGTTGCTTGTTACACTCAAAGAAGGGATATAGAATGAAGATTTAGCATGCTAGATTAGGTGTGAGAAAACCAGGAACCTCTGGAAGAACACATGACAGGACTTGAGAAATTGAGGAGATGATCACTTGGGATACAGTAGAAAGTTAGGAGGAAAGCAGTAGGAAGAGTAGGATTTATAGGACCCGACAGTGAAGTAATGTGGCTAGGGATGCACAAAAAAAAAAAAAATCTTAATTGGTCAGTGATATACTTTCCTCTTAAAACTCTTAGAGTTAACCACTTAGAACAATTACATGTGTATATATCATATTTGTGTGAATCATACTGCTCATATATGGCTTATCATAATTCAGTCCGGTGTTCTAATGAGTTATATCTCATCTCTCCAACTAGATTATAAACTCCCAGAGGGCACCAGCCACATTTTGTCTTTCTTTGGAACCTCCACAGTTCATTGCACAGTGCCAGGCATATAAACAACATGCAAGAAAAATTGATGAATAAATGGACTCACTTACATTAGAAAAAAAATTTAATGCTTAACTCAAAGATACATATGGTTTATTTCTCCCAGTGCCTCACAATGAACTGAATTCTAGAGTCACATTTTTGAATCTGAGCCAAATAAAGATACTGCCACTTTGGTTAACCATTGTTTAAATGTTTACTTTCCTTGTCCTGTATTATTATATCTCTCAGGATTCTTTTGTTCATCCAGCTAATGAAATGAGGATTGGGGAACTTCACCCTTCATTAGCTGAGACCCCTCTGTACCCACCCAAACTTGTTCTGCTAGGGAAGGACAAAAAAGGTAACACTGTGAACCCAATGTGGAAAATATGCTACAAATGCATGTGCATGATGAATCGCCAGTTGTAAATTATGATACACCATATTCTATACAAATGTTTTACAAATATGCATTTCTAACCTTAATCGGTATGGTTTCCATTTTTCATACTTGCTTTTCCGTGTAATTGTCAGTGTCATAGCATTATAACATTTTCCCCTTTAAATTTCAGAATCAACTGATGAGTCTGAAGTTGACAAAACTCACTGTCTGAATAACAGTGTTTCCTCAGGCACTTACTCAGACTACTCGCCTTCCCAGGCTTCCTCAGGATCCTCTAATACCCGGGTTAAAGTGGGGTCCTTGCAGACAACAGCTAAAGATGCAGTACATAATTCTTTGTGGGGTAACAGGTGTGTTTAGAATTCCCTCCTTTTGTTCCCAAACGTTTATTTTCAGCAACTTTTTAAAAAATGGAATCTTCTTAATTTTGGAATTGTATTCAGCACACAAGTGGCATAGAAGACAGAAGGGGCAGGTAAGCAAATGTTGTTCACCTGGGACTGCCAAGAACAGATGAATCCACCTTACAGGGAGAGGCCATTGGTTAAGGAAGACATGGTAGGACTTAACAGGATGAGATGGTAGAACAAAAAATTTAAAAAATAAAGAAAAAATGTGTTTGCCCACTGATACTTATTGATGAGACATGGATGTTTTACCATACAAAATGGCATTATGAATTAAAATAAAATGCCAGTAAAACACTTATGTGTCTGGTCCAGAGTAAGTGTTCAATAAATTTTCATTGCTATCGTCATCATAATTTTATCACCACCTGGAAAAGTCAGGATGTATTTTAAAGTACTTAATCTTTTCAAAATGCCTCCTCCTCTATATTACTCTAATTTTACAGATGAAAAAACAAAAACCACACACAGAGCACAATAAAGTGACTCAATAAGGCAGTGTTTTCCCAGTTCTAATTCCATTTTGTAACTTGTTACTATGTTTTACACTATAAATAGCAAATTAAAATTGTTATATGATATAGGTAGTCAATAACTTTTACTCATATTTTACTGATAATATTGCCACCGTTGGCAATGTCTTCTTTAGTAATTCATGAGTGACTTTTCGTATTCATTGATGCTCATAATAAAAATCTTAACTCTTTCAGTTTGTAAATTCATTATTTGCATTATTTCAGCATCTGCTAGAAATAACATGGTCAATGGTACAAACATGTCAATGATCTAAAGTCATAATATAATTTACATTCTACAAAACATACCTGAATATGCTCCCTGTACAATAGCGTTTAGTGTCTTCAAAACCTGACCTTCAAATAAAAGTTATCTGAAGACAATTTAGATTCATTAGATACACCAAGCATTTGTAAAAAAGGTACTCTCAGCCAATAGTTTGAAATGTACCAAATCAGAATCTCCAGGAATGGGTATCACAAATCATATGATTCTAATTATCAGTCAGGTTTCAAGACCATTACTTAAGAACTACATATTTCCTTCACTGATTCCTTCAACAAATGTGTATTTAATACCTACTATGTGCCAGGCATTAGTCTAGGCCTGCAGAGAAAAAGATCTCTACCATTGTGAGTTTACATTCTAGCAGAGGACACCATACAAGATACAATACACATAATAGATAAATAAACTATATAGTATATTAGAAGGTGATTATTACTAGAAAAAAATAAAAGTTAAAGCAGGGTAAAGGGATGGATTTTTAAAATATGAAATAATAATACTATCTTAATCATAAGTCAGGTGAGGATTATTGATCAGTTAAACAAAGGGTGATGGCCTTCTTTGCTTCTGGTTCTCTTTCTGCCAAAGACCCAACTCTTCGTCCTTTTCAATTTCTTCTTCCCATTGTGTTCACAGGATTGCACCATCTTTCCCACAGCCTCTTGATTCAAAGCCATTACTCAGCCAGCGGGAGGCTGTTCCCCCAGGCAATATACCACAGCGTCCTGACCGGCTGCCCATGAGTGATACTTTCACTGACAACTGGACTGATGGCTCGCATTATGACAACACAGGGTTTGTTGCTGAGGAAACCACAGCTGAGAATGCCAACAGTAATCCTCTCTTAAGTTCGAAATCTAGAAGCACATCTTCGCATGGACGCAGGCCCTTGATCAGGCAAGACAGGATTGTTGGTGTTCCCCTGGAACTCGAGCAGTCTACACACAGACATACACCAGAAACAGAAGTGCCTCCTTCCAATCCTTGGCAGAATTGGACCAGAACCCCTAGTCCGTTTGAAGACAGGACTGCTTTTCCTTCCAAATTAGAGACCACCCCTACTACCAGCCCATTGCCTGAAAGGAAAGAACATATAAAGGAATCTACTGAAATACCTAGTCCTTTTTCTCCAGGTGTACCATGGGAGTATCATGATTCCAATCCCAACAGGAGTCTTAGTAATGTCTTCTCTCAAATCCACTGCCGCCCGGAATCTTCTAAAGGTGTTATTTCAATTAGCAAAAGCACAGAGAGGCTTTCCCCCCTAATGAAAGATATCAAGTCTAATAAATTCAAAAAGTCACAGAGTATCGATGAGATTGACATTGGTACATATAAGGTGTATAACATACCATTAGAAAACTATGCTTCTGGGAGTGATCACTTAGGAAGCCACGAACGACCAGATAAGATGCTGGGACCAGAGCATGGTATGTCCAGTATGTCTCGAAGCCAGTCAGTCCCGATGCTGGATGACGAGATGCTCACCTACGGAAGTAGTAAAGGGCCACAACAACAAAAAGCTTCTATGACAAAAAAAGTCTATCAGTTTGACCAAAGCTTCAATCCTCAAGGATCAGTGGAAGTGAAAGCCGAAAAGAGGATACCACCCCCTTTTCAACACAATCCCGAGTACGTGCAACAGGCCAGCAAAAACATCGCCAAGGATTTGATTAGTCCTAGAGCTTACAGAGGATACCCACCCATGGAGCAAATGTTTTCATTTTCTCAGCCATCTGTGAATGAGGATGCTGTGGTAAATGCCCAGTTCGCAAGCCAAGGGGCCAGGGCGGGCTTCCTGAGAAGGGCCGACTCCCTGGTGAGCGCCACAGAAATGGCCATGTTTAGAAGGGTCAATGAGCCTCATGAGCTGCCCCCAACTGATAGGTACGGCAGACCCGCATATAGGGGAGGGCTGGATCGCCAAAGCAGCGTTACAGTGACTGAGTCCCAGTTCCTGAAAAGGAATGGCAGGTATGAAGATGAACACCCTTCATATCAAGAAGTGAAAGCTCAGGCGGGAAGTTTTCCAGTTAAAAACCTTACCCAAAGGAGGCCATTGTCTGCGAGAAGCTACAGTACAGAGAGTTACGGTGCCTCCCAAACCAGGCCAGTTTCAGCTAGGCCTACTATGGCAGCTCTTTTGGAAAAAATACCATCTGACTATAACTTGGGTAACTATGGTGACAAGCCATCAGATAACAGTGATTTAAAGACGAGGCCTACTCCTGTGAAGGGAGAGGAGAGCTGTGGTAAAATGCCTGCAGACTGGAGACAACAGCTGCTTAGACATATAGAAGCTAGACGGTTAGACAGGGTATGTCTGGCGTTTCTCTGTAAGAATATCCCTCCTGCCTTTGGTGTTACTTTATTGGCATTTCTAAGCACATGTAGTGAAGCATGAACTACATGAATGAATTAGATGATCAGTATTTTATTTATCTTTATATTGTGGGGAAAATGGATCATAATAGTTTTTCATGGCTGTGGCTAAATGCTCTTTGAGAGTTCATAACCTGCAGGTGAATTATTCATCAAGTCTAACCCAAATATTGTTAGTAAGAAAGAATTTGACTCCATTAGAGGGGATGGTGCTTCAACTGCTTTCTGGACATCAAGGCAAAATGCCTCTCCTAGGACGCAAAACTGTTCTCTAGTGACCTAAAGAGTATGATTTTTATTGAACCTATAAAAAGTGGATATTTCCCCTGTTTCTGAATGGACTCACTTATATTAAAGTCAGGCCTAATTTGTTTATAAAATTTGCACGTAGTTACTGCTATAGGACTACTAGTTATTATTTCTAATGAGCAATAATTTTCCCAGCAAGAAACAGAAAAATAAGCAGGGATTAAATGCCCTCCTACACATTATTTTATTTAATAAAAATCCTGCCATTTAGAATGTTGGTTTTTATATAGAAAGAAATGTTTAAATTCAAATTATACTACAGACAACAAAAATAGATGATGTCTTTATGAAGACATCAAATGTACAAATTAGTATGTATATTGCAGCAAAAAAGAAAATTAATTCTAGTTCAGTTAAAAATTGAGTCACAATAGGCGAGGCATGGTGGTTCACGCCTGTAATCCCAGCACTTTGGGAGGCCGAGGCAGGCGGTCAGGAGTTCGAGACCAGCCTGGCCAACATGGTGAAACCCCATCTGTACTTAAAATACAAAAAAAATTGGCTGGGCGTGGTGGCGCACGCCTGTAATCCCAGCTACTCGGGAGGCTGAGGCAGGAGAATTGCTTGAACCCAGGAGGTGGAGGTTGCAATGAGCTGAGATCACACCACTGCCCTCCAGCCTGGGTGACAAAGTGAGACTCCATCTTGGAAAAAAAAAAAAAATTGAGTCCACAATAAAGCATGTAATATACAGAGATCAGGGACAGAAAAAAAAATCATATGATGCCTAGAATTACATTTTGTTGCCTGTTCAAATCTCTCTAAGAGAAACCTGGTACTCATTTGCTAGAACTATCTTCAATTGACCATCGTCATTCAGTGTACTTTGTGGCTTTTAGTGTAGAGGGCTTAATGTGCTCTGCATTGACATTAGAATCTTAAAGATCCTTTTTGTGAAAATGGGGCTTTTTGTTCTCATTTTCTAGGGCTGAATGCTCAGTGTAAATTGGGGATCTGGGTAATAATATACTATCGCATTGTCTCACTCAATAGTTTTATTATTTTATTTGGTGTCCTGCTAAAAGCACAGGTCACTGCATTTATTATGTATTTCTTTAATACTGAATTTTATGTTTACAGGTTTACTCTTTTCAAATGATTATATTGCTTGTAGGTCGTGTCTACATGACAAGAAAACAATTTTTTTTAGGGAAAGAGTGAACTAATAAATGTGGGTGTGGGTATTAGTTTCTCAATGTGGAAATTGGTTCTGCCTTGCAAAATATTTCATCAGAATGTCTGTTTCAAATAGGTTTGCTCAGTCCCATTGAAGGGAGCCTCATCAAAGCCTCATGACTGGCTGTCAGTGGGAGACACCTGGTCGGTTGTCACCATGCCTTACCTCAAGTATACCCTCCATGTAGACAGATAACTTGGAGGGCGAAAATATTTGGGGCCAAATAATACAGTACAGTTTGGGAACTCTGGCCTCGTGTAGACACGACCATACATAACAGGGTAAGATGCACTAGTCAAGAAAGGTTATAAGAAGCTTTTTGGAGCATATGTACAATGACTAGTAATTTGAGGCAACAGAGGAATGAGTGAAAACAACTAACGAAAAGGAAAAGATAAAATTCTAAGCATTTGGTTCCATCACTTAGTTACTGGTGTCCCAGATCAATGGTTCCTCTCCTTTGACCCCAGCGACTGAAAAGTAGGCAACTCCTCTAGATGAAGCAAGAATTTTAAGCAGGAATATAGGGTTAGGGGAGAGAGATTTGAATGAGCAAAAGTTTGGAGGCCCTGCCTATCCCAGATAACAGAAAGCAAACTCATGTATTTTTCATTGCTATGATGACACTTCCCTTCTTAGTTGATCTTCATATAACCTCTGTTTGTGTACAGTTTCCTAGGTGTCTTTCATTTTTCAAAGCAATTTCAATGAACATTCAATAGCTTCTCATTTAATTCCAAAAAATTAACTTACCTTAGAGTATTGCTTTGAGTCATCAGATCCTAGAAGCTCTTTCTTTTGTTTTCTCCAAGTCACATTTCTTTCTGTCTTTCAGCTGAGTTCCTGAGCTATTCAGGCTGTATCTTTCATAAAACTTCCCAGCTACTCAACAAGATGAATTCAGGGTACTAAAGCACAGACTTATTATGTAAAACCAGTTTCGACATAGCTGTGCTACTTAACATTCTGTCCAAAGGCAGGCTGCACCAGAGAAATAATGTGCTTCTTTCCCAGTGAAATTTAATTGAGTCATTTGAACCCTGAAAATCAAATAGTTACACAAGAAATTACAAGATCTCTGTCCATTCCACATAAAAGACAGTTGCCTAGAGACTTGGACATTGGATAAGCTTAACAGTTCAACATAATGTTGGTGAAAGATCTAAGTGTTGACCTTGAAGAGGCAGCTCCAAGAACTACCCTAGATAAAAGATGCTTGTTTCCTCTTTTAGTTTAACCACAAGGCCCATGCTTTCACTGCAGAGCCACACTATGACAGGGAATTTAAAACATGAACCCATATGTCTGAGACTGCTTCTGTTCTGCAGAAGCTGAGAGAGTACTAGACTGGAGGAATTTTAAACCTTAAGGAATTTTCCAAGTGCTAGATTGAGATGTTCAGTGTCTTTTTCAATTTTGGCATGGTGACAATGGAAAATCTCTATATGAAATAATAATGAATCCATAACAAATATGATTGGTAGACAAGCACACCATCAGGAGTATAATAATCTTTCAGCTTCACTCAATGAAACTTTGATGCTAAAAATCATTACTTTGATAATATTGCCCTCAGAATAGAATAGCTGCCTGCTGTTAATGTTCAGTAATATTTGGCTTATAAAAAGTGTGCTAAGTTAACTTCTGTGATTTTTTTTTTCCAAAATGAGAGAATTACTTAAAGGGGCCAAATGCTGTCAATGATTACATTTCCATTGTAGATTGAAGGAGGAGATTGTACTGGTGGAAACAATTTGATAACAGGGTATCTAAAATTTTACATTTAATTTTCAAATAAAGTTTTATAGGAAAAAAATTATCTATCAGTCACTTAAATGCAAATACCACCAGAGTGTTCTATAGGTATTTGTATATATTAGATAATTAGCATTAATAAATCAATAAATTATAATTGCTTTAATATTACTATGAAATTTCTTTAGTTTAAAATATAATTTTTAAGAAACAAAAAATAGAATATTTGGATCCACATAAACTGTATTTGATTGGTTTAGCTGAATTAATAAGCAAGTTCAATCAAGCCTATGGTAAGCTCAAATGACATTTTGACCAGCTGTTTTTCTGAGTTGCTGTAATTATGCCTACAGACTGAGCAATGAAGGAGACTGATTTTGGCTTTAACATTGCAATGCACTAGCTTAAGACAGAATTAGAAACTAATATTTGTCTTTCACAAGTGATGATCTCACAATGTGAAAGAGAACAAAGATCTGCAGCTGGTAAAATTTAAGATCTCACTGTTCGAATTTCTAAATGAATAGACTACCACAGACGAATAATACTTGTCCAAAGTCACTACTATCACGATGTATAAGAGACAGAATTTATGACGTTGAGTTAGCAGCAGATGTAAAACAGAATGTATCTTCTTTGCTTTTTGTCTTTTCTGTAGTTTTGGATGGTACTCATTATGTGCATAACTAACACTGTTTACTGTATGCTTCTGTCTGATCAAGTGCATGTTTTTTAAAAAAGTTACTGTTTGCCTGCCTAAAGTTAAATGTTATAAATTTAAACATGTTCATGTAATTTATCAGTTTGTTGAGCATGTGTTCACACCCTGTCACATGATTATTTCCTCTACTCAGAATGCTGCTTACAAACACAATACAGTTAACCTTGGCATGCTGCCCTATGGAGGTATTTCAGCAATGCATGCAGGCAGAAGCATGACTTTAAACTTGCAGACTAAGTCTAAATTTGATCATCAAGAACTACCTCTTCAGAAAGTAAGTATGGACTGCCCTACATGTGTCAGCATACCAAAGCCAATTAATGTTGTTTGTTCACTTAATGTGTTTAGGCTGTACATACAACCCTGCTTACTATAGGCTCCTATGAGTCCAAAAAGCACAAGGGCAAATAATGTAGAGCCTGAACTCTTAGCTGCTAAATGAATATTTGTAGCTGGACTGATTATCAGGTTCCTGCTTTTTGGATTGAGCTTTGCTTTTTGGATTGAGCAGGTACATGGCTTTTTGTGTTGCTTCAAGGTTCATTTTTCTTAGTATTCATTTCCTTTTTTCCTCCTTTGTTTTTCTTTATTTTGTGTTTATATATATGTTTTTTACTTTTTTGGAGATAGTCCTATCATCCTGGTGATGCATTCTGAGAACAGAGCTCAAAATTATTATTGGATTTCCATTGATTCTTTTGAAAAAGACATAGATTCCTAAATTAGGAGAATTAAGTAGCTGGTACTTATAAGTGCTTCTTCAGCCCATTTTTTTGCAGGAACTATAACACAGAAGAAAAATATGAGAAACAAGTTTGTGGCTTAGGAAACTAGGTTAGTGGAAAAGTAGCAAGTTTGCATGGTATTAGATGAAAATGTAGGAACACTGAAAGGGAATATACTGAAAGAGGAAACATTTCCATTGTTAAAGGAAAATTTCTGTTTGTTTAATTCAGCCAAAACTGAGAATGCACATTTTACATTTAGATCGATTAATGCCTTCTGTCTTAGTTACATTTTAGTGGAAACCAATGAGTCATTTTCACAGTATGTCATTATGCCTATATATTTATATAGTCATTAGCCTAGTAAGTTTTTATGAAAAAGCAGTGCAAAGTAGGGATAATAGAATGACAGTAACTTCTAAACACTTCTTCTCTCTTAATAAAATGAATGAACATTATGATTCACCCCATCAAAATCAGGGTCATAAGACCTCAAATTCCTGTTTTATTGT
This sequence comes from Pongo abelii, assembly GCF_028885655.2. Lineage (NCBI taxonomy): Eukaryota > Metazoa > Chordata > Mammalia > Primates > Hominidae > Pongo > Pongo abelii. The sequence goes on along the minus strand of NC_071985.2, from coordinate 163,068,409 downwards.
TAATCTAGTTTTTTAATAACATTCCCAAACTGTGGACAGTTTGGTTCATACTGTGAGTAGAATAACAAAATCAAGAAGACATTTATAGCCACAGCTTTTTTATCACTCACCATAACTTTAAAAAAAAAACACTAAATTGAAAACTTTTGAATGTTGTTTTTGCTGTGCCCAGTCTATACTGCAGGACCAGTGGAGTGCTGGTAACTTTCTCTCCAAGGAGAAAGACAAGGCCTTGATTTGTGGTATCTGCCAATGTCAGCAATATAAATACTCTCCCTATGGCTAATTTCAAGGTACCAACTTAATGTCACTGAACTTAGAATTGGGAAGATTCACATGCAGTTGACTCTCATGAGCCAGTACAAATTGGCTCCAACATACCATCAGCATGACTATTTTTACTTGAGTTGCTACTTTAATGGAACCTGTTCTTCATGTCCTCTCAGATGCCCAAGACTCTCATTCTCTTCCCTAACAAAACCAGTTTTCAAAAAGACCTTGAAACTTAACTGCAGTAAGGAATAGATGAGATATCACAACTTTAAATAGGCACCTTTCTTATAGGGCTTGCTAATTAAATAGAAATCAAACCTTGTATTAGTCTGCTCTCACACTGCTAATAAAGACATACCCAAGACTGGGTAATTTATAAAGGAAACAGGTTTCATTGACTTACAGTTCCACATGGCTGGGGGGCCTCACTATCATGGTGGAAGGCAAAGGAGGAGCAAAGTCACATCTTACATGGCAACAGGCAAGATTGCTTGTGCAGGGGAACTCCCATTTATAAAACCATCAGATCTCGTGAGACTTATTCACTACCATGAGAACAGTATGGAGGAAACTGCCCCCATGATTCAATTGTCTCCACCTGGCCCCACCCTTGACACATACGGATTATTACAATTCAAGGTGATAGTTGGATGGGAATACAGCCAAACCATATCAAACCTTTAAACTAAAAAAATGGAATTTCAAAATTCAGTAAACAAATTAAAGAGATCTTGGCATGATGGAAGCTATTGCCTGAACCCCCCTGAAGTTATATCATATGAAGATGCCCCTATTTTGCTTAATTTTTGGCCATATTTACTTATCAATCTGTATGACAATATAGATATATACAGTATCTGAAAATGCCAATACACTTGAAACAGTGTTTCCTAACATCTAAATTACTCTCCAGATATAAACTAGGTATCACTGTATTAGCATATTAATTTCCTGATGTCATTTGGGGTACCCTAGAGAATGGACTCACTATTACTGTGAGCTCTAAGAAGAAATAATACAGAGTTGTATTTGGGGACTTTCAATAATCCTCAATTGAGCACAGAGATGACCAAAATGAATTCTCTTTGGAAGCTACATTAATTGCAAATCAAGAATCATTCAAGTATGGAAAGACTCCACCTCAAAATAAATTATCGTCACTATTTTATTATCTGCACCAAAAAAAGAAGAAAAATAGAGAAGGCAAGGGAGGAAAAAGATACATAGGCAGGGCAAGTAATGCATTACTCCAAAAGATTTTATGATCTAAAACTTACCACTTTTAAGTCCTATAAACTTTAAGCATTTAGGCATCTGGGACAGCTTTCCCACCCCATCACCAATGCAGGAACCTTATCGGGCACTGGATAGTTTATCAGCTGCAATAATACCTCAGGTTCTGCTTCCTCCCACGAATTCCAGTCTAAGCCTCTATCCCTTCACTTTTGTACCCTGATACGTCTCTTGTACAGAGCTTTCATTTGAAAATTTGTTAGGTTTTTCTGCCACACTCTAGAGTCAAACTCTCTTTAAAATGCAGTCTCTCCAATTATTCCTCCTGGGCTCCACTGACCATTGCTAACAGGTCCCACGATTGAGGTTCAATTTCCCGGAACCCTTCTCCCCAGGAGAGGAGATAGGCAAAAATTACTTAACTTTGATTTAGAAATGCATAAAAATCTGTTATAACATGTTTATCTTTCTACTTAAGATAGTAAAAATTACCGTCTCAGGTCCTTAAGACTTCTTTGCAACCCCTAAATACTCATTAGCCATAAGAACTGCACTAAAATATAGGGTAAGACCAATTTATAAACAAACATTTTCAGTAAATAAAATTCACATAAATGTTTCTTCTCCTGTGGAAATTCTGGAGCTGTCTCTTTTATTCATAAAATTATTGAATGATAATACTGGCTATCTATAGTTAGATGCTGTGGCAAATGACTCTGGGGTGTCCTAGAAAGAATGAAGGAAGTTTCCTAAGGAATCTAATGTTTTCACCTGTTAGAATTTAAGCACTGGAAATGGAGTTGTAGTATCCATTTGTGCAGGTGCTGCTCTCCGAAGGAAACATGTATCCCCACCCTCTCTGTTTGCCAAGGCTTGCCTCTTGCAAATAGGACAAAGAAGAAACTTTTTTATATTTCTTGTCCCGCACCAAGGCTGTCTTTAAACAAATTTGTAATAAACTAATTAAAGGATATAATTATTTGTGAATGAAGCTTGAAGAACTCTGCACTTGATAAACTATTTACATAGTGAATATTTATATGAACAAAAAGGTAACACTCTTCAAGATTTTGCAATGTATTTTAAATATTTTTCATTTTTTCATATTTATTTGTCAGATCAAGTATGGTACATTTTTCATCTATTACAAGCTAAATATAGGCTTTCTATACTATAAAGAGCAAATTACATCTTCTATAATTTTATAGAACTCTTTAAGATATTAAGAAAATGCCAACAAATATAACAAAATTAGTTTAATAAATTTAATTTCCTTAATATATTCATTTATTTAGATGCTTACACTAATTTCCCAGAAAATTTAGTAATACTTAGGAACCAGAACATTTAGAACATACAAATCTTTTATTAAATTATAGAATTATTAGTATTTTCTATTGATTTTTTATTCATTCATTCAGTCATTCATTTATTCATTTATCATTTATTTACTGCCTTTCCAAAAAGCATATAAGGCAACTTTCCATGATGTTATTAATGGTTCCATGTGCTTCTTTGGATGTGTTTTATTTGTAATTAAGCTTAGCTATCGTCTTGAAATTTTATGTTGTCATAGAGAAATACAAATTGTAAAATGCCAGTTCAAACTACCATTTTTAATATCAAAATTAATGGTAGAATGGATAGATATTTCCACTGGGAGAAAAATAAAGACAAGGATTTATTGAGAATCTACTAATGTACCTGGTGCTATGAGGTACTTTAACTGTATTTTGTCTTGCAACTCATAAAACCCTCAAAGGACATATTTATCTCCATTGTATAGATGAAACTGAGACTCATGTGTCACACAAAGGAACTCACCTGTATTGTCACTGTTTCGCTGTCGTAACTCCTGCACTTAGCATAGTAGTAGGTAGAATTTAAATCTGCTTCTGCCTGGTGCCCACATACATACTCTGTCTACTCTGTGATGATGCTTTCTCAAATGTTTGTAAAACCTAACATTTTCACAGAACATGACTCATAGGTTAAAAAGCTCTTCCATACGCATTATTACCTCACATCGTCTTCAAAATAATCTAGAGAAGTAGATATGACAGGATGGAGAAAAGAATACACAAGTAGAATATATTAACTAATCCAAAACATATCATGACCCCAATCATGCCCTGTGTGCTACAGGTTAGTGCTTTCTTAGTTAGCTGAGCTTAATGAATGCTAGTAATTATCTTGTGCTTTTTCAGATCCATTTGCATTTCCTGAGCACTCAGTATCACCAAGAATTATTTTTGGTAGCAATGAAAGGCTTAAGGTTATGGACCCAAGAAAATAACTCATTAATCATCCAGGCTACTGCAGCCCTAGACACACACAGGGCTGGGGAGAAAATCACTGGCCTTTCCTATCCCCATGTCTGCAGGTGGCCAGCTGCTAATATAAATAGTGTGGTCTCTTCTATAATGGATAAATTGATAATTTTCTCTTGTTCATTTTTTAATTTCTACCACCATAACAGCATACCATAGCATCCACTGCTTATTGGCTTATTGAATTAGGCATTAATATAAATTAATTATAATTTCAGGTGAGGGAAGGCTAAAATAATAGAAATATATGTAATAAATTATCATATAATTTTGCGTGGAAGAAATTGGCCTCACTATCTGTTTTACTAAAGTTGATTGAAATTAGTTAGTTGATATTCATCCTACCAGATTTTGAGTTAGAGAAATTTAGATAGCAATATTTGCACCTAAACTATTTTTAAATGTCTAATGTCCTTTCTTTCTGGATATATGCAAATGACTCAGTATCAGATAGTACCAACATTTGGTATGCATTTATTCACCCTAGTGCCAAGGCTTATTGGCTTATTTAATGCAGTTTTTTCTGCTGAAAGCAAAGCAAGATTTATGCTGCACCTCAGGGCAACTCATGCCTATAATTTCTATTGATTCTGCTGCATTTATTATTGGCTACCTGTCCCTCAAGAAAGATTCACTTACCTTTCTAATTATGAAAAAATCTTTCAGCCTGTAATCCAAATAAATTCTTATAGACAGTGACTAAATTTACCAAAATAATAATTTAGTACTCATGTGGAATTTCGTTATAATGGAATTCTGGTTTAAAAATAACTTGGGCATTATATTACCAACTTCAGATTGAAGCCCATGAAATCACTATCATTTAGATCCAAGCTTGGCATATTTTTACCTTTGTAATACCTATTTTTTCCAAAAGATATGATGGAAATGAATAATATAACAATAATTTCACTGGAAAAACTTTGGGGAAAATTGTTTTTAACAATTTTTACTGCAGATTTTTTGAATCTGTGGTAATGTCCTTTATGAACCATGTGCCAATTACTCAGCAAAAGAGATCCTTGTATTCTTAAGGGATATGCCCTGAGACCTTTGCAAATTGCCAAATTCTAATACCACTCTCATATAATTGTAACAATAAGTGTAATTTCACAAGCATACTGTACACCCATCAATTAGCAAAGCTGCTGTACCATCTAAGCTTATTTAACTCACTTAGGTGACTACTGTGCACACCCATATGTTTATACACACATATATACGTAAGAATACACATGCATGCGCTTACTCATACAAATGTGCAGACATATATCGATATAAAGAGGCATACATATGCATGCACATTTATGTCTCAGCAAAATTAGAAATTACTTGATCAAATAGACACTTGTGATCATTCATAGCAGTCAAAATTACGAATGTTAAATCCACAAATACCCACACTCATCTTTGGGCATAGCATCTGTTCAGCAAGACTTCTACTCAGCATTATTGCATGTCTTATCAAATACAATTTCTGATTTTTCACTAAATCACACCAGCCATTTTCTGTATTATTTTGAAATATTTAAAGACCTGCAGAATTTAGAAGCTAAGGAAATAGTGCATTGTGATGATTTTCTATGTTATTATCTTTAGTTATACATGATGAGGAAAATAAAACTCATTCTTACTCCTTAAAATACCCAAAGAAAATATCAAGAATTGGTACAAAAAAATAATTGAATTAATAGCTGAACCTCAGTTCAATTATTTTCTCTGGAATATTAAATTTCAACAGTGATAGCTTCATTTTTTTTAACATTTTTCAGTAGCTCCTTTTAGCCTTTAATAGAATTTTAACTGCTAAGCTACTCAATTTATAGACAATAGCTATACTCCTTTGGGAAAGAATGTGCACATGATTCTCTTTTTGGTCTTCACCACCACCACCACCACCACCACCAAATGTCAATAAATTGTTTTTAATGATCTTTCTATTTCTGCAGACTTAAGCCATCCCTAAGGTGTCTCATGTAAGAAAAACAAAAAGGCCAGAGTATTCTTAAAAGGAAATTGCTTTCAGGAATTTCCTCTAATTTTGCTACCTAGTGAAAGTATCTTTTTTAATGTGTCTGCATGTTTATGTTCCTTTTGGCCCCTGTAATAGAGACTTGGTGTGATTGTTAATTCTAATTTTATAAAGAAATAGATTAATTTATAAACTAGTGAAGTACCTACACCATTATATTAGGATTTTGACTAAAAGGATTTCGCATTTTTTTTTTTAACACCAAAAAGAATTTTGTAATTCTCAGTTTCTCTGTAACTGGAACCATGTCTGGGTGGAGGAAATACAGATAGAGATGGGGAGGATATGGAGAAAAAGAAAACCTAAGTTAAATTCTGGCCACTTCTTAAAAATCTACATTGCACAGACCTGGCCAAATGAACATACTAATTATCCCACTTCACTAGCAAACAAACTAAGTCAGAAAAGACAAATACTAAAAATTCAAAAAGAAAACACTGACCAGTAATGCTTAACCCGAATAATTATGTTTTAACTCTTAATTTTAATTTTTATTTACCATATTTTAATATCTAGAAAAAATTGTGTATGGGCATATGTAAACATATTAATCTGGAAAAGGTAAACACTAGAAAAGCGATGCTGGAAAACAGACAGTCATTGAATAGCTACCTGCTAATTTTGAAGTAACACATACTTTAAACGTGTTGTCTAGATTGAATTTTTCAAATAAACACACATCAATTCATTCCTAACTCAGGAGCTTAAATTCAGTACATTTTTTCTCTTTTTTTTTCATACTTTTTGATAGGCTTATGAAAAAAGAATTCACATAACCGAAGAACAAGAAGAAAACTGAGTTAATTTTCATTATATCCATTAGATCCTAGGAAGACTTCATCTAGTGTCATAATAAATCCTATTTTAGAATTTTTCCAAGCAATGCTTTTAAAAAAATGCTTGTGGTCAGAATGCAGGTAAGGAGGTTCTATCATTGTTTTTCAGAAGAGAACAAACTAAGACCACTCAATATAACCAGATAATGCTTAGCAAACAGCCCATTTTTAACATGATTTGATGAGAATAGCCCAGTTCTCCCTTTCTAGGGTAGGAGGACAAGTCCTTACACAAAGTATAGCTGCACACTCTCTAGCTGGGCTTTATCAGTAGGGATCCTTTAGAACATGTGCAGAAAATGGCACAGGAAACACTGGAGTATAATAGCTCAACCACGGAAGAATTCCCTCAGGAAACCAAGCAGTACTTGTGTATCTTACACACTAGGGAAGAAAGGAGCCTTTGTGAAAATATATGTAAATATACCATTGTACATCCCTCCACTGGAGGCTTTCTGATGGTATGTGATTGCTTGCTATTACTCAGGTTAGAATATGAAATCACCCAAAATAAAGACAGGCAGGTATTAGTATTTGTTAAAAATAATAAGCATGAAATCAGCCAAAATAAAATATTTATGAAGTGTTTAAATTTTAATATGTATCATTTATATAAATAAATAAATTTGGTAATCAAAACAGCCATGATTTACTTACACTACGATTCTAATAGCACATTTTTAATAGCATATTTTTGATGCCTCCCCCCAAAGCTATTTGTTGATAACGCCATAGTACCATAAATCTTGCACTATGCCAGTGTTAGCACTATTTGGGTTTAGTGCAAGGCATATTCTCCCAGAATCAATACAACCTTATAAAATTTATTTTAGGTTATGGCTTAGAATATTAGAACTTATATTCTATGTACTATATGGTTTCAATTTCTATTCTAAGTGGTGAGATTATACTAAAATTAAGCAAGTTTTAAGTGCTGTGGTTTTTAACAATTGTAACAATTGGTTAATTTTATTCTGATTATTTTTATTCAGGTACTGTAAATAATCTAAATTTTTCCTTAAAATTCAGTAAACAACTCTAAGATGGTTATTTTAATTGCATTTTTCATTGCTTCCAAAAAGCTTTCAATTTACAGTTCTTACCCAGTAAATAGTATATAATATTTCCAGTTCAGGATGTATGTTTTTCTGCAATTAAACAAAATTAATTTTACCATGATCATTAGGGACTCTTTTCAGAAAACTATGGTAAACTTCTACTACATCACTAAAGAATGCCATACCATTTTTGCAATAGACCCCGTCCCAGCAAAGCAACATTTTAGACAATGGACAAGAAGATGTATCTCCTAGTGGCCAATGGAATCCTTATCCACTTGGGAGGCGGGATGTACCTCCGGACACCATTACTAAAAAGGTAACCAATTTTTAATTAACAAGACAAACCATGAACCTTGCACAATCTACTGCAATATATAATAAATATTTTGTGTCTTATCATAATTTCTAAGTTTGTGGTAACTTTAAGGTAAATATTATGCTACTACACGAGTTTGGTTAACTGTAAGTACATTGAAATCAATGGAAAATAAACACTGCCAACTGTTTAAAGTTGGTAATGAATGTTTACAAACAACATCCTGCAACCTCTCTACAGATACTCTTACCTCTTACCACCCACCTTTGAAGGGCACATATAGAATGATATGTGACAAGCTTCCGACTCTCTTGGCTTTAACAGTGTGTTGTAACCAGTTTGCATAAAAGAAAATTTGATTCACTATTTCTAAAGTTATGACAATTGATTCAGCAAACATTTAGCGAACAACTATATGTACATTGCTATGTGTGGAGCACTTGCTAGATATTGAGGAAATAAAAATGAAAAAGACAGTTTCTTACTTCAAGAGCCTTTTTATCTAGTAAGGTATGCTGAGTGATAAGTAGGTAATTATAATATTACATAACAGATCCCCACAACAGGAGTAAAAAGAAAGCCACAACTTGGGATAAGATACTTGCCACATATGTGAGAGAAGGGAGAATTTGTATTCTAAAATATATTTTTTAAAGCCCTTACAAATCAGTAATGAAGACATACAACACAGTTTTTTAAACTGGTAAAATACAAGGGGAATCAGGTGGGTAAATAAATACTAAAACAAAACTGAACCTTTCTATCAATCAGGGAAATGCAAAAGAGATGCCATTTACATTTACTAGACTGGCAAAAATTAAGAAATCTGAAAAATACAAGTCATTTGTAGGTATAAGAGCAATGGAAACTCTTTTAGACTTCTTATTGGAATATGAAACATTATCACTTTGGTAACAAATTTTCCTGCAAAGCTGAATATGCACATACCCGACATTCCATCAATTCTCCTCTTAAGGTATTAAACTAGAAAAATTATCATACATGTCATTCAGGGTACTTGAAATGTTTCCAATACCAGAAAACTGGAAAAAGCCAAATGTTTACCACCAGGAGAGTATGTAAATAAATTCTGTTAATTACACAAAGGAATATTTCAAAGCAATGAAAATCAGTAAACTATAATTACAATAATGTGTATTAACTTTAGAAACATAATTTGAATGGAAAAAAAGTTTCAGGAGATGGCATACATATGTAATACCATGTTTACAAATCCCAAAACAAGCAAAACTCAAAATATACTATTTAAGCATAAGTACATAAGAAACCTATTGTTATAAGTAAATGGTAAATGTAGTATTCAGAATTGTGGTTGTCTCTAAAGGTAAAGTAGGGGATGGAATCAGGGAGAAAGTGGATATTATTGCTGGAACTATTCTAATTCTGAAATTGAATTACGGTTCTTTACATTCTCTCTTTTTTTTTTTTTTTTTTTTTTGAGACGGAGTCTTGCTCTGTCGCCCAGGCTGGAGCGCAGTGGCGCAATCTCTGCTCACTGCAAGCTCCACTTCCCAGGTTCACGCCATTCTCCTGCCTCAGCCTCCCGAGTAGCTGGGACTACAGGGGCCTGCCACCACGCCTGGCCAATTTTTAGTAGAGACAGGGTTTCACCGTGTAAGCCACAATGGTCTAGATCTCCTGACCTCCTGATCCGCCCGCCTCAGCCTCCCAAAGTGCTGGGGTTACAGGCGTGAGCCACCGCGCCCGGCCTACACTCTACTTTTTAAGCTCATGAGTGTTCATTTTATAATTGTGCTTTGTAACCTACGTATGTATTACATACTTACATTCTTTGTAACTTAAGTGATTTTTCCCTTGATGACCACTTCAATGCTTTCAAAAATGCATTAAATATCAAATTTTATTTTATCCAAAATATTTGGTAATGCCACTGATTTACAGGCATTTATTTTATGCATGTTATTAATTTGACTATTGGGTAATATTCAGCACCACAGGTAAATATAATATGATGTGGTTAATGCTAAGATGGGATACAGGGCTATGACAGTACCTGGAAAGGGCACCTGTTTAGTGAGGAAACTAAGAGCAGTGATGTCAAATAAGACTAGAGGGATAAGCAGAAGCCAGATGATGCTGGGATTTATCCTGTGGGAAATGAGAAGGGGAATATAAAGTATTTTAAACAGAGAAAGGACATGATCAAATTTTTATTTAAAGAGCACTCTGGCAGCTTTTCAGAGAATGAATTAGCGAGGAGAAAGACTGGAGGCAATGGAACTAGTTAGGAAGATTCTATAGTAATTCAGGTGAAAGTCAATGGAAACAATGGGTGGTGGAAAGAAATGCTGTATTAGTCCATTCTCACATTGCTATAAAGAACTACCTGAGACTGGGTAATTTATACAGAAAAGAGGTTTAATTGACTCACAGTTCCTCAGGCTGTACAGGAGGCATCGCTAGGAAGGCCTCAGGAAACTTACAATCATTGTGGAAGCAAAGGGGAAGCAAGCATGTCTTCACATGATGGTAGGACAGAAAGTGAGAAGGGGGAAGTGCTGTATACTTTTAAACAACCAGATCTCATAAGAACTCCATCACAAGAACAGCAAGAGGAAAATCCACTCCCGTGATTCAAACACCTCCCACCAGGTCCCTCCTTCAACACATGGGGATTACAATTCAACATGACATTTGGGTAGGGACACAGAGCCAAACCATAACAAATTCATAGATCCAATATCATGATAAATGTTAGAGCCAAAACAATCTTGTGATTGGACATAGGGCATAGAGATAGATAAAAGTTCCAAGGTTGATACCCAAGCTTCTAATTTGGTCAAGTGAGTGATGATGTTCCATTCACTAAGATAGGAAATACAGAAAGAGTAATAGGTGGAAGTGGAGGAAGAGAGAAGAGTTTAGGTTTTTACATGTTGATTTGAGGTAGCTTTAAGGCATCCGAGTGGAAATGTTCCGTGGATGTTTGGATATATTTATCCTAAGTTCAGTGGAGAAAACTTAGCTTGAGATTCAAATTTAGAAATCATCAGAATATGTATTATTAAGCCATGAGTGAGGCAGAAGGATGACACAGAACTCCATGGAACACCAACATTTAAGACATGTGCAGTACATAGGAAGAATAGGCAGAAAAGAAATAATCAAAGATTGGATCAATACAGTGATTTTACTGCAAGCTGTAGAGAATTCAAGGGAAACATTGTTGAACTTGAAGGAAATACTTCACTAAGCATACGAAGTAGTTGAGATTTATACTATGCCTCAACTTTAGTACTTGGTCCTCTCTTATTAAATACTTAGGGTTTTATTTTCCCATTCCACTCTGCCCTCACGCTGTTGGCTCTATCCTAAAACTGGTTTCTCTCATAATTATAAGATTACTACCAATGACGATTGGTAATATGAGCTTCCTCTTTCAAATCCAGCAAGAGAGAGAAGCAAGCTTCCAGTAGCTCTCTCTTATGTGCAAAACCTTTCTTCCCTGAGTCTTTCAACAAGCCTCATCTTACATCTCATTGACCCAAAAGAGCTAAGGACTTCCCATCCTAGAAAAAGAAATGGAGTTATATGATTGGCTTTGGCTGATCAGTTGGCATAGAGTAGATGGGGCTCTCAATTTCAATTATGCAAGAAACATGTAAAGGAAAAACAAGGGAACATAGCACTTTGGAAATAGTGAGGGAAAAATGTTTTAAGGAGGGAATGGTCAACTGTCAAATGATGCACAAAAACGTCAAGCAAGATAAGTATGACTAAAGACTCCTTGGATTTAGCAACAAGGAGGTCATTGGTGATCTCAGCAAAAGCAATTTGCTTAAATGATGGGGTGGAATCCATAGGAATCTACATTAAGGGGTAAGTAAAGAACCTATAAAACTCAAGAAAGAAGTAATGTACTAAATGTACCATGTCTTCTTCCTACTATTATGATAAGCAGGTTCTGATTATCCCATATTATAGCAATTTTGCCTAAAATCTGAGATTTCTGAACCTATAAATAGATATGTCCACCTATCACCTCTCAGAGTAGAGAGAATAAGGACCACTTTAAATATTCAAATTTAGTTTTTATTATATATTGTATATTAGTTGAATAGTCAAATTACTATTCAGTGAGACTCGACCTAAGGAAAGAAAAATGGTCATGGGAGCATTAGCCTGGGCTGCAAAGTTTACTGAAATAGATGTGATCATTATACTACTAGTTACTGGGTTTCTATTTGACTCTACAATGACATTTTTAAAAGTTAATATTATTTTTGCAGTTGTCACGGAGTGAGTAGTTAGGCTAGACATAATGGGAATGGAAAGATAGAAAGTGAACTATAAATTGAATGGGGAATCAAAGGAGAATAAGTGGTGAAGAATTCTTAGCCAGTGTCCGATTTGAGTCTATTTCTCCAAGCCTCTGTAGATTTTTTTTAAAAAATCTTGTCTCTCTAAGCCATCAGAAACCACGGTAATGCTGTAGGGATTTGGAGGGAAATTATAGAAAGTCTTTGACTGAACTTGTGGCTCTCTGTTCTGGCTATCATAGATTTTTGGTTACTCATGGCCATGCCAACCAGTACTTCAAGCACTATAGAGAACAAATGTGGGTATCTTCCAAGCTGTGGATCCAAAACCTTAGACACATAAAGTAACTGGACAAGAAGTGTTTATTTCTCAGAATTTTGCTCCTGTATCTATTGTCCCTGTCCTGTGCACCTGAGAGTGGCAAAGTGATGGAAAAATGCCAAGAGTGTTAAATGCTGTCTTTTTTTTTTTAATGGAGTAAAAGTAGGTGGTAGATTTTATTCCTCTCTTGCTATGCAGTCCCAAACTCACAATTTTTTTTTTTTTTTTTTTTTTTTGGCAGAGTCTTGCTCTGTCACCCAGGCTGGAGTGCAGTGGCGTGATCTCGGCTCATTGCAGCCTCCCGCTCCTGGGTTCAAGTGATTCACACGCCTCACCCTCCTAAGCAGCTGGGATTGCAGGCATTCACCACCACGCCCGGCTAATTTTTGTATTTTTAGTAGAGACAGGATTTTGCCATGTTGGACAGCCTAGTCTGAAACTCCTGACCTCAAGTGATCTGCCCACCTCAGCTTCCCAAAGTGCTGGGATTGTAGGCGAGAGCCACTGTGCCCCGCCCAAAATCTCAAATTTTGATGTCTATTAGTATTAAAAGTTTAGGATTCACTGCTAGAAGAACATCTTATAGCTATGTAAATCTGCCACCCCAAAATTCCAGGCAGTATTATATGAATACTTTAAGAACGGCTGTTTAAAACTTTTGCAATTGCTGAAAACAGCCATGGTTTCAGAGGGAGAATTTGTATTTTAAGTCCTGTTACATCACTTCTGTTACTCCTACAGTCTATCGGATTATGCCACAGTCACTATAATCAGAATATTTGGTTCCATGTATTAAATCTTTACATAAGGCATTGTGTTAAATGCTTTAATGTATTTCTTTATCTAACTTTCACAGCAACTATATGAAGTAAGCACTATTATTTTGTTAAAGAAGAAACTCATAATCAGAGGTTAGGTTACTTGCCAAGCTCACCTGGGTAACTTATCATTTTATATTTCCCTCCTATATGTAACAGAAAATAATATGAAGGTGATATTATAAAAGATAAATGCAAAAACATGTTATTTTAAATTCAGACATTGCACTCTGATTTGGTCAAATCCTCCATAGGGATGACAAAGCAGTTTTGCCCTAATTCTAAAATGATACTCTTTTAAAAGTATTAGGAGTCTTACACACATTGAATATCTGTAAAATGTAAAATTAAAGGATGATATCTGCAAGGGTATGTTAGAATGATGGAGCAGAAAAACATTGCAGCCAAAAGGCTACAGTGACGTATTAAAACCAATGAAACCAAACACTTCACTTCTGGAATGGATAACCAAGAAACTATAAAATCCTAGCATTTTAAAATCTGAAAATTCTTTAGTAACAAAAGACTAGGCATTCAAAGGTCTCCTTTAGCATCAGTGACTCTTTCCGCCCTGAGTGTCTGTTCCCTCCCTGAGTGTTCTAGGTTAAGTGCATAATGACTTGGCAGTTGGAATAATAAAGATGGATAACAAGGGTCAATATCAGGATGGACACAGAGGAAGAGGAAGGCTTTAAAAATTTGCTGATTAGTCTTGGCTCACAAACTTACCTCTTATGCTGAACTTGCCTGTGATTTTCTCACATCTACAATGTCAGTTCAGCTATTAAGCACTTCAGGATTGCCAGGATTGTCATCTCTGAGACATGCCTAGGAATTTATCAGAAGAAGAAGAAACTAGAAGAAAGTGTGTGTGTGTGTGTGTGTGTGTGTGTGTGTGGTCATTTTCATGTTCTTATTATTCTTCCTTTACCCCACCCCACCCCAACCCCAAATTTTAATTTTTGCTTTTTCTAAAATATTTTTTTAAAGACTTTTTTATTAAGTTTCTCAGGAGGAATATTCATTTCTTATTTTAATTATGACATTTGTCGTGTTTTTTAATGTAATACATTTCAATGTTTCTGTAAAAATTTAGAAAGGTAAGATCTAAAATATCTTTTGAAAATCATAAATTGTTTTTCTGTCAACCATATGGCCAAATCATCATTTGTGCTTTAAAATAACTGGATCAAATTTCTACTGGGATTTTACTTGGTAATATAAGTCAGTCTATTATTAAAACTTTTCAGAAGATCAGAGTAAACCAATGTCATTTAAAATAAGTACAACTTATTTAAAAGATATTTAAAAGTACAACTTAAGAAAAATCACCTTAACCTATATATCTAGAAATTTAAATAAATACATTTTATTATTTTATAAATATCCAAAATAGATAATCATGTCCAGTTGTGGTGGCTCACTCCTGTATTCCCAGCACTTAGCACTTTGGGAGGCCGAGGCAGGCGGATCACTTGAGGCCAGGAGTTTGAGACCAGCCTGGCCAACAAGGCAAAACCCTGTCTCTACTTTTAAAATGTCAAAAAATTAGCCAGGTGTGGTGGTGTGCGTCTGTAGTCCCAGCTACTGGGGAGGATGAGGCATGAGAATCACTTGAACCCAGGAAGTGGAGGTTGCAGTGAGCAGAGATCATGCCACTGCACTCCAGCCTAGGCGGCAAGAGCAAAACTCCAACCCCATCCCCCCAAAAAAAATAATCATTAAATTACAGTCACTGAAAAGTAAATTTATTGAAATTGTTTTCCACTGAAAAGAAATATTGCTATCAGTACTCTGTGTATGTAGAACTGGAATAAAAGTAACTATAATTTTTGGTTTTTGTAATTTAACTGAGAATAGGCATTGTGCTGTTGAGGTCCCTTACATCAAAAGGTTGGGGAAAATGTAGCTTATTTAAATAGAAATAGAAGAAAGTCTGAAATAGATGAGAGAGAGATGATGATGATTTAAATATTGGAAAAAAAATAGATGGCAGAAAGTAGAGTAGATCATGAGGCTGTAAGCAAGCAAGTCAAGATGTGGAAGAAGCAGATATGAAAATCAACCAGGTAAACACTACATATAAGAGATGCGGAAATAGAATTGTTACTTATTTCCGTTAACCTCAAAGTCAAGAATATCTGTTCTGGTTTACAGTAAAATTGAAATTGAAAAATGATTCTAAAACCTGAGTGATTGTCAATGCTGTAACTAAATTCTCCTTTTGTACAGAAGCAAATATATCAAGTAGAATTGTTTTTTGCCTTAGGCTTTGTATTTTTTCCCTCCCAAAGAAATGCATGTTGTTAACAGTGAAGAATTCCCAGGAGTTGTGACTTTACTTCATTGGTCCATAAGCAAATGAGAACAATCTTCTCCATCACTAGGAGTAATACCAGTCTCAATCATCACTTCTCTTTCCCAAGCCTCATAAGCAAATGAGAACAATCTTCTCCATCACTGGGAGTAATACCAGTCTCAATCATCACTTCTCTTTCCGGGTTCTCTTTCCCAAGCCTCATTTTTCTCCTCCAAGAGTAGCAAAGTTTTCACTGATCAGAGTTAATGTTGTTTCTGGTAGACTAGGCAGTCACTAAAACTCAGAAACAAATTGGAGCTCCTTACAGAGAGTCATTCTCAATTCCAAACAGCTTTTTAAATGCTAGGAAAAGGGATCTTTTGAGTCATTAGATAGATGGAGATTCTCTGTTTCCCTCATCTTGTTCCCCTACCCTCCTTTTGGTGGTGTCACTTAGAACTTTGTGTCAAGCAGTATAAAGACTGCATTGGTGTCTGTGGTAACAGCATATTCTGCTGAGGCTGCTGAGGAAAAGTATCTTCAAGAGACAGCAGCCAAATGCATTCACTGTCGGTAAGCTCTGCCCAGAAACAAGAAATGAGTTCAGTGAAAGGCCAGATTGATTAAATCATATAATTATAATTTTTAATTTAAAAAATGTTTGGCACAATCTGTAGCCCCTGGAGAGACATTTCTTAAACAGAAATTATGCAGTTTTTCTCTTGACCAAAAGCCATTTTTTTCAGGACATAAAAAAGTGGAAAAGTAGGAAGATATCAAATGTGTCCAAATAAAAAGAGCCTTCATCTCCAGTGAGACTTTAAAAATTACTCTCTAGATCTACAGAAATGCAACCCTACTTTCCTTGGAGTTTTGGTATCTACTAGAAACAACCTAGAACTGAATTATTTGTGTGACTAATAAGTATCTACTCTTTAATTTCACCTCTGGTTGAAAAGGAACTTTTAAGTAGTAGTTACAATCATACCGGTCACCTGAGAGGCAGTCAACCACTGTCACACAAACATCCTCCAAGTTAGGACAGGTTAGGAGAAGGAGAGGTAGGTAGATGAAAATTATGCCTTATAGAACTTTTGATTAGCGGTCATTTACTGACAACATTGTCAGGCACCCACCAAACACCAATAGGAGGCTTTTGAGATTTCTGATGCTTATATTTAGTGATATATTAGTGATATATTAAGACACCCCTTTACTTTCCCTGCCTATCAAATCTATGCCTGTATCCCTACTAAACTTGTTTCACTATGGTCTTTATGGCGGTAACATTAGTTATTGCTCTGAAACAGAATAAAAATGCACTGTTGAGGTTGTAAAAATTATATTGTGCAGAACAATCCAAAGAACAATTATATGAATATCTGCAGGCTCAAATCATGTTGCACTCCTTTTACGTAACTTTGCCAGTAATCTTATTCAGATGAATTTCATATACTCTTTTAAAACATATCCTAATTTATATATTATCATGTTATTTTTTCCAGAAAATCAATAGAGCCATGCCTTTTGCTATACTTAGGAAAATAAGACTAAATACGTCCAATTAGAGTCACTGTCCCCCCAGCTGAAAATTATTGATATAAGATAGAGATGGTATATACATATGTAGACTTGCTTGTTAAGAATTATTAGCCAATGCCAAATGAACTAAAGTACATGACCTGGAGGAAATCAAAAATTCCATGAAAATAAGACCTTTCAGAGGCAGCTCCATGACTTAGTAATAGCAGCTGAATCAGGAAAAAGGGTTTGAAAAAATCAATGAAATAATTTATTTAATGATCCATTTCAAATATGTATTTTGTTAATCTGAAAAGCTAGAATAGTATATTTCTAATTGATTTATTTTAGTATTATTTAATTCATAGGTGTTTTTAAAGCTTACTCTATTTCTATTGTTATTAGATTTGTTCTCAGAAATAATGGGGATAGGAGGTTGTGAAAATGTGAATGGAAAAAAATCTCTAACTTAAAGCAAAAATGACAGCTGAATAAAATATTGTTTAATTTACAGTCACTTTTGTATTGGATTTTTCTTAAGACAACGTTATTCTTTAACTCACAAAGCATACCTTTATTTCCTAATACCAGTGCAACAATACAGCTGTCTGCAGTATTGAAGGACATCACTGTCACAAAATCAGGGATTGTTCTCATCCACTCTCACTCTAAATTATTTCCTTAATAAAAGTGTAAACCTAGAAATGTCTGTCAAAAAGCTATCAAGTCAGAGGTAGAAAATAAACTTGCCACAGATTAAAGCAATAGGAAAACGGGCAGATTAAAGTACTTACTCCATCAATATTTGACACAGATATTCCTTAAAACAAATGACTGTTCTTCAGAAAATTGAAAGAACTCAATAGCATTTATATTGTCTTTGTTTGGGGAGAAATATAAAAGCAAAACTGCAGAATTAATCCAATGCCATAAAAATGTTCCTGGATGAATATGTAACTTGAAGTTCTGTATAACATGACAGCTGGCAGAGATCAAGGATAGTTGCCAGATAGAGATGTCAAAATGATAAGATTCCATTTCTTGCCACTTGATCTTTATGTGACTTACTCTACTGGCTGTATGTTCTTAGAAATCTTAAGCGTGAAGTAAATTGTTGTCAAACTTTTATCGTTACTCTTAACATCTTCCATTTTGGGAATATATGTCAGCATCATCACAAAACAAACCACAGGTTGAAAAGTGTAGACGCATCCTCAGTTTCATCATTCTGCCATTAAGGATACTCCATTGTTTTTTAATTTTGGCTAATAATTTCCTAAATCCATAGCTATGTTTTGTTGGTTCACATTAATCATAGGAGAATGTACTTACAGAGATTCAATATGCCAGAGATGACTGCCTTTGTATATCAGCCAGCTGCTATGCTAAGACACTTACACTGAAGTGAAAGGTCCTACCACCTCACTTTTTATCTGTCATTGGAGACACTGAAGTATATTACCAGTATCTGACTCCAAAAAATTCAAGATCAGCAAATATTTTGAATGCCCTCTAAGATTACTGCAGTGTGCCACCAGAATGAAATGTCACCAAAACCCCAGGACAGGAGCAGGAACATCTTCCTGCCCCCTTTATTTTAAGCTGCAGAGCTTCCTTCCATATATTTGTGCAAGTTTGTCTTCTGACACTGAAATGGGAGAACATAGATTTTGGCATCAAGCTGGACTAAATACAAATAAAACAGGATGAAAAGGTTCAGCTTAATAGGTTGTTATAATCAGAAAAAGAATATCTACAGTACATACAGTAGGCACTGTACTAAGATGCTTACCTTGCAAAACACTCTCATATCATCTTCACAACTTTATGGGACGAGGAGTTAGAGGTATGAAATTGAGAGATACAGGATTGGAATCCAGTGTTGTCTGGGTATACAGCCTACTCTACCCCCTAATTATTCCACTCATATATTTTATCCCACACACCCCACCCAACAAAAAAAATCAGAAAACATTATAGCATAGCCCATTGCACTGTTAAATAACCTCAACACCAGGAATATATTTGATATATATATAGCTAGTACTTTTTGGCACTGCTTGGTATTTGTTGTTGTTGTTGTTGTTGTTGTTACATTTTCAAAAGAGAGAAACTCAAGCACGAGTCACATTTTTTTTTAAGAATTTTTGAGTCCTCTTCAATTTGTTTTTATTGGTCTACGCAAATCAAAATTTTTAGAGATTTTGAAATGCATCTGTTTTCCAAACCTTCATGTTCTTTAATCTGAAACATTTACAAGTTCTTTAGTGACCTTTGTCAATCTCAGAACAAAAAGAATCAGGAGCACTAAGCACAACTTTAACTTTACAAGGTCTCTTAAGCACTAGAGGCCTTTTCTTCATATTGAATTTAGTTCATTGTGTTAATTTTGTTTCTCAATAACATAGTACATCAAACTTCTTGAGTATATTCTCTGCGATTTCTGTTAACCCTTCTTGGTTGACACTGTCACCGTTTTCCACAAAATAACCTGAGTCCTGTCACCAAAACTACCTGTGAAAGTGATACAACTGCACTGAATATTGACACGTCCAGCAAAATGATAATTACAGTAATACAGGGTACCTTGCATAGGTGATACACTAAACTATGTAGTAAACTGTAATATGAAAAAAACTCAGCTTTTTTCTTAGTTCTTTCTAAGATCTTGTCTTTTGTTTTCTTTTAAGCAAAAGTTCAGGAGAAATGTTCACCTTAACTTTGTCTTTATTCGCCCTTGAGCTATTAAACTTTGCTTCTCAGTTTTCCCATCTAAGAAGAAAGGACAATGATGCTTATCTTATAGAGTGGCTTTGAAAATTAACCATGATGATGATGTAAAATACTTATCACAGTGCCTGTTATATAAGTGTTTAATTAATGGTAGCTATCATAATATTTATTATTTTGGATAAAAATCTATGTGAATTATGGATAAGCTAACTTTCATTTAGCTTTGCTCCTAACAATAGGAGACCGAAGTTGTTAATGAGACCAAAGTCATGAGTTAGCATCTCTTTGAATTAGTTATCCATGAATACAGACTCCTCTCTTTACCTAGATGACTGTATTAAAAACATATACAATGATGGGGATGGAGATATCTAGGGATGAAAAAACAAAGATGAATCACAGCAACCTAAAATATTAGTCATGTTAATAGTGCAGAGTAAGTAGTATCATCTTGACTTATGGCAGAATGTATTTAGTTAGTTATTGTATATTCTGTCTCCATGCATAAAAGAGGCCACATCTCAACATCTGAAACAAAATGCATAATTTACTGCTTGCATACAAATAACTTGCAAGGTACAACCTCTCTGAGCTAAACAGGATTTGAAGAAGCAAGGAGTTCAGTGATTGGTGGATTTTCAGAAGTTAGAATATTTAGGAGTTAGTTGGCAAAACTTTCACTGGGAGAAGCATGGTTACTTGACTCAGACTGTTGCTGACTGGTTGACCTTCAAGTGCAGTTTCTAAAGCAAGTTGTTATTGATTGATTACAACAGGTTTAAAATCAGTTTTTTCCAGTGGTTATTTATTGCTATGGCCAGACAGTTAGACCTTCATTCTTTGCTCTGCAGATAAGAACTTTTTGTTCTCATTGCCATTAGAGTGCTATATCCCAAGCAATACACTCAGTGTATTGCATTATCTTCTTTAATCTTCACAATTTTCTCTTAAGCACTAATTATTATATCTGCACTTTCATCTGATAAGCAGAAATCTTAAGTACCTTGCATAAGATTGCATAACTAAAAAGTGACAAAGCAAGGAATAAAACTCAGGTTCATTTGACTCCAAAGACTATGTTATCTGTACTGCATGTATAATTATTTTTTAATTAACTCCTGGCATTTCTATAACCCCCTTCATTTATTTAATTTTGCCATTTCAAGAATGCTATATAAATGGGGTCTGTATGTATGTAACCTTTTGGGATTGCCTTTTCCAGCATACTTCTCTGGAGATTCATTCAGGTTGTTGTATGTGTCAATAGTTCTTTCCTTTTTATTGCGAGTAGTATTCCATAGTATGGATATAACACAGTTTGTTTATCATTTACCTATGGAAGGATATCTGGGTTATTTTCCATCTTTGGCTACTATGAAGAAAGTTGCTATAAACATCTGTGTGCACCTTTTTGTGTGAACCTAAGTCTTCATAAGTCTCTGGGATGAATGTCCAGTAATACAACTGCTGGATCATAACGGTACTTGCATGTTCAATTTGTAAAGAAACTACAAAACATTTTTCCAGCGTGGCTCTACCATTTGACATTGCCAGCAGCAATATGTGAGTAATTTAGTTTTTCCTCATCATCTCCTGCATTTGGTGTTGGCACTGTGTTTTGTCTTAGTCATTCTGTTAGGTGTGTAGTAATATATACACTTAGTGAAAATTAACTCAGATTATTAGGTGAATTATGCAAATATTGTGGTTTTAATTTCAATTTCCATAATGACTAATAATGTCGAACATCTTTTTATGTACTTATTTGCCTCCATCTGTATATCCTCTTTGGTAAAATGTCTCTTCGTATCTTTTGCCCACGTTCTAAATGGATTGTTTAGCTTTTTACCATTGAGCTTGAGAGTTCTTTATATATTCTAGGTACTATCCTTTATCAGATACATGATTTACAAATATTTTCTCCAACTCTGTAGCTTGACATTTTTTTCATTTTCTTAGCATTTAACATTTAAGTCTGTGATCTATTTTGAGTTAATTTTGATATAAGATATGAGACATAAGTCAAAGTTCATTTATTGTGCTTGTGGATGTCAAACTGGGCCAGATCCATCTGTTGCAAAGATTCTTTCCTACATTAAATTGCTTTTGCATCTTTGTCTCAAATCATTTGGACATATTTTTGTCGATCTATTTATCAATTCTCTGCTCTATTTCATTAGTCTATGTGTCTATCCCTCTGCAAATACAGTAACACGTGGTCTGTCTTGATTACAACTCTAATAAACTTCAAATCAGATAGACTGATTCCTCTCACTCTATACTTCTTTTCCAAACTTGTTTTAGCTATTCTCGATTCATTGTCTTTCTGAATTTTAGGATAATCATATGTATTTAGATATAAATCTTGCTGGAATTTTGATAAGAATTAAACTGGTATATCAATTTGGAGAGAATCTTTACTTTTTAAGTCTTTCATTCCATAAGTATAGTCTGCCTCTCCACTTATTTAAATCTTGGATATCTTCATCAGCATATAAGTATAGTTTTCAGCTTATAAGTTTTATACAAGCTTTGCTTAATTTATACCTAAGTATTGCATTTTTTGAATGATTATACATGGTATTGCATTTTAAATTTTGGTGTCCATGTGTTCATTGCTAGCATACATAAATACACTTGATTTGTGTATGTTTATCTCGTATCCCATGACCTTGCTAAACTCACTCATTAGTTTTAGATTTTTTGGTTGTTGATTCTTTTGAATTTTCTATCTGGA
Organism: Pongo abelii; assembly: GCF_028885655.2. Classification (NCBI taxonomy): domain Eukaryota; kingdom Metazoa; phylum Chordata; class Mammalia; order Primates; family Hominidae; genus Pongo; species Pongo abelii. Next base: position 163,045,597 of record NC_071985.2, on the reverse strand, counting down.
CAATGTCATCTGTAAATAAGAACAGCTTCTTTTTTCTTTTCAATCTTCCTGCATTTTACTTCTTTTTCTTCCATTATTTCACCGACTACAACTTTCAGCACTATGCTGAATAAGAGTAGTGAGAGTGTACATTTACGTCTGCTCCTGATCTTAGTGGTAAAGCATTTGTTTTTTTGCCATTAAGTATATTAGCTATACATTTTTGTAGATGTTCTTTATTGAGTAGAGGAAGTTCCCCTCTATTCCTATTTCTCTGAACACTTTCGTCATGAATGGATGTTGAATTTTGTCAAATACTTTTTCTGCTTCCATTGATATGATCACGATTTTTCTTCTGTAGCCCATTAATATGGTGCATTACACTGATTGATTTTCAAATATTGAACAAGCTTTGTATCACTAGAATAAACATCTCTTGGTCATGGTATATAATTCTTTTTATATATTGCTAAATTTTCATTGCCAATATTTTATTAAGGATTTGTGCATCCATATTCATGATGGATATTGGTTTATAGTGGTTTTTTTCTTCCCTACTTCCTTCCTTTGTTTCTTTCTTCCTTTATTTGTTTGTTTTGTCTTTTTATTTTTTTGGTATCAGGGTAATATTTGTTTCATAAAATAAAGAAGTATTCTCTCTTCTGTTTTCTGAAAGCGATTGTGTAGAATTGGTATGAATTTTTCTTTTTTCTTTTTTTGAAACAGTCTCATTCTGTTGCCTAGGCTGGATTGCAGTAGTACAATCATACCTCACTGTACTCTTGAACTCCTGGGCTCAATGATCCTCCTACCTCAAATAAATAACCCAAATAAACTTTGGGTTTATTTTGCTTTTCTTTTTTCTTTTTTTTTTTAATTGTATTTAGGGTTATAGGTTATTACAGGGAAAGGTTACACATTACAACTAGCCAAGGAAAGAAGTTCACAGGGCAGAGTCAGTCCTGAAATAACAAATGTGGAGCTTTTATTGTCCTCTTCCTGTGGAGTCAGGACAGGTTACTCCCTAGCATTGTTTTTTTTTTTTTCTTTCTTTCCTTTTTTTTTTTTATTATTATACTTTAAGTTTAGGGTACATGTGCACAATGTGCAGGTTAGTTACATATGTATACATGTGCCATGCTGGTGTGCTGCACCCATTAACTCGTCATTTAGCATTAGGTATATCTCCTAATGCTATCCCTCCCCCCTCCCCCACCCCACAACAGTCCCCGGAGTGTGATGTTCCCCTTCCTGTGTCCATGTGTTCTCAAAGGTCAATTCCCATCTATGAGTGAGAACATGCAGTGTTTGGTTTTTTGTCCTTGCGATAGTTTACTGAGAATGATGATTTCCAATTTCATCCATGTCCCTACAAAGGACATGAACTCATCATTTTTTATGGCTGCATAGTATTCCATGGTGTATATGTGCCACATTTTCTTAATCCAGTCTATCATTGTTGGACATTTGGCTTGGTTCCAAGTCTTTGCTATTGTGAATAGTGCCGCAATAAACATACATGTGCATGTGTCTTTATAGCAGCATAATTTATAGTCCTTTGGGTATATACCCAGTAATGGGATAGCTGGGTCAAATGGTATTTCTAGTTCTAGATCCCTGAGGAATCGCCCCACTGACTTCCACAAGGGTTGAACTAGTTTACAGTCCCACCAACAGTGTAAAAGTGTTCCTATTTCTCCACATCCTCTCCAGCACCTGTTGTTTCCTGACTTTTTAATGATTGCCATTCTAACTGGTGTGAGATGGTATCTCATTGTGGTTTTGATTTGCATTTCTCTGATGGCCAATGATGATGAGCATTTTTTCATGTGTTTTTTGGCTGCATAAATGTCTTCTTTTGAGAAGTGTCTGTTCATATCCTTTGCCCAGTTTTTGATGGGGTTGTTTGTTTTTTTCTTGTAAATTAGTTTGAGTTCATTGTAGATTCTGGATATTAGCCCTTTGTCAGATGAGTAGGTTGCGAAAATTTTCTCCCATTTTGTAGGTTGCCTCTTCACGCTGATGGTAGTTTCTTTTGCTGTCCAGAAGCTCTTTAGTTTAATGAGATCCCATTTGTCAATTTTGGCTTTTGTTGCCATTGCTTTTGGTGTTTTAGACATGAAGTCCTTGCCCATGCCTATGTCCTGAATGGTAATGCCTAAGTTTTCTTCTAGGATTTTTATGGTTTTAGGTCTGATGTTTAAGTCTTTAATCCATCTTGAATTGATTTTTGTATAAGGTGTAAGGAAGGGATCCAGTTTCAGCTTTCTACATATGGCTAGCCAGTTTTCCCAGCACCATTTATTAAATAGGGAATCCTTTCCCCATTGCTTGTTTTTCTCAGGGTTGTCAAAGATCAGATAGTTGTACATATGCAGTGTTATTTCTGAGGTCTCTGTTGTGTTCCATTGATCTACATCTCTGTTTTGGTACCAGTACCATGCTGTTTTGGTTACTGTAGCCTTGTAGTATAATTTGAAGTCAGGTAGCGTGATGCCTCCAGCTTTATTCTTTTGGCTTAGGATTGACTTGGCGATGTGGGCTCTTTTTTGGTTCCATATGAACTTTAAAGTAGTTTTTTCCAATTCTGTGAAGAAAGTCATTGGTAGTTTGATGGGGATGGCATTGAATCTATAAATTACCTTGGGCAGTATGGCCATTTTCATGATATTGATTCTTCCTACCCATGAGCATGGGACGTTCTTCCATTTGTTTGTATCCTCTTTTATTTCATTGAGCAGTGGTTTATAGTTCTCCTTGAAGAGGTCCTTCACGTCCCTTGTAAGTTGGATTCCTAAGTATTTTATTCTCTTTAAAGCAATTGTGAATGGGAGTTCACTCATGATTTGGCTCTCTGTTTGTCTGTTATTGTTTTATAAGAATGCTTGTGATTTTTGTACATTGATTTTGTATCCTGAGACTTTGCTGAAGTTGCTTATCAGCTTAAGGAGATTTTGGGCTGAGACAATGGGGTTTTCTAGATATACCATCATGTCGTCTGCAAACAGGGACAATTTGACTTCCTCTTTTCCTAATTGAATACCCTTGATTTCCTTCTCCTGCCTAATTGCCCTGGCCAGAACTTCCAACACTATGTTGAATAGGAGTGGTGAGAGAGGGCATCCCTGTCTTGTGCCAGTTTTCAAAGGGAATGCTTCCAGTTTTCCCCCATTCAGTATGATATTGGCTGTGGGTTTGTCATAGATAGCTCTTATTATTTTGAGATACGTCCCATCAATACCTAATTTATTGAGAGTTTTTAGCATGAAGGGTTGTTGAATTTTGTCAAAGACCTTTTCTGCATCTATTGAGATAATCATGTGGTTTTTGTCTTTGGTTCTGTTTATATGCTGGATTACATTTATTGATTTGCATATATTGAACCAGCCTTGCATCCCAGGGGTGAAGCCCACTTGATCATGGTGGATAAGCTTTTTGATGTGCTGCTGGATTCGGTTTGCCAGTATTTTATTGAGGATTTTTGCATCAATGTTCATCAAGGATATTGGTCTAAAATTCTCTTTTTTGGTTGTGTGTCTGCCCGGCTTTGGTATCAGGATGATGCTGGCCTCATAAAATGAGTTAGGGAGGATTCCCTCTTTTTCTATTGATTGGAATAGTTTCGCTTTTCTTTTTTCTAGGCTCTTGAGGTGGGAGCTTAATGATTAACTTGATACATCTTTTTTTCTAATACATGCAATTTAGTGCTATTAATTTTCCTCAACACTGCTTCAGCTGTTGCATGAATTTTGATATGTTGTAGTTTCACATACTTAGAGTTTAAAATATTAGTTTATTTCCCTTGAGATTTCCTCTTTGAACTGTGGATTATTTAGAAGTGTGTGTTTAGTTTTCAGCTGTTTGAAGATTTTTGTTTTTTCTGTTACCAATTTTTAGTTTGATTCCATTAGGGTTAAAGAACACATTCTATATTATTTCAATTATTTTAAATTTGTTGGGTTTCGTTGTCTGTTTTGGGATATGATCTATCTTCATAAATATTCTATAGGAACTTGAAGAGAATCTGTATTCTATAAGTGGTAATTGGATATGATTAGTTAATGGTGTTATTGAATTCTACATTTTTTATAATTTTCAGCCTATTTTTTCCATCAGATATTGAGAGAAGGGTGTTAAATTCAACTAAAGTTTAGATTTTTCTATTTCTCTTTCAGTTCTATAAATTTTGCTTCAAATATTTGTAGCTCTCTTGTTTAATGTGTACACATTTAGGATTGCTACGTTTTCTTGGTGAATTGAATTGCTTTTCATTATATAAAATCCTTCTCTGTCTCTCATAAAGGTTTGTTTGCACTGAAGTCTACTTTATCTGGTATTAATATAGCCATTTTCCTTTTCTTTCATTAATATTTGCATGATATATCTTTTTAGATTCTTTTACTTTCTACCTACCCATATCATTATATTTGAAGTGATTTCTTATAATCTGCATATAGTTAAGTAATGTTCTTTAATCTACTGTGCCAAAATCTATCATTGAATTTGTGTATTTAGACTTCTTACGTTTAAAGTAAGAATTGATACATTAAGATTTAAGTCTCAACTTAATCTTTTGTTTTCTGTTTGTGCTTGGTTTTTTTTAGCTTTTCTGTTTTCTTTTTCTTCCTTCCTGTGGGCCACCTGAACATTTTTCAGAATTCCATTTTTATTTATAGTGTTTTTAGTGTTATATATTTAGTTTTGAGTATTTTATATTTATAGCATTTTTAGTATATCTCTTTCTATAGCTTTTTTTAGTGGGTGCTCCTGGTATTACATTATGTATACATAACTTACAAGAGTCTACTGGTGTCATTGTTTACCAGTTCAAGTGAAGTATAGAAACCCATTATGTTCATCCTCCTCTGTGAATAATTGTCTTAAATATTTCCTCTACATACATTTAAAGTCATATCAGATGGTGACATAATGTTTACTTCAGTCATCAAACATAATTTCAAAAATTCAAGAGGGAGAAAAAGCTCATTGCATTTACCTGTATATTTTCTTACCATGTTCTTTCTTTCTTCCTAATGTTACAAGGTTTTTTCTTTTAATATTTCCTTTCGATTTAGGAAACATCCTTTAGACATTATTCTAAGATAGGTCTGGTATCAACAAATTGTCTTTGTTTTCTTTCACTTGAGAGTGTCTTTTGATTTCCCTTTCATAGCTAAACAATATTTTCACAGGTATAGGATTTCAGGCTAACAATTATTTTCTTTCAGCCCTTGAAAAAAATTATGCCACTACTTCTGTCATCCATGGTTCTTAATGAGATACTCACTGTTATGCAAAGTCTTCTTCCTCTATATGTAAGGTGTCATTTTTTCTCTGGCTACTTCTTAGATTTTTTCTTGTCTTTAGTTTTCAGAAGTTTAATTATAGTGTGTCTGTATTAGTGCATTCTCGCACTGCTATGAAGAAATACCCAACACTGGGTAATTTATAAAGGAAGGAGATTTAATTGACTCAGTTCCACATTGCTAGGGAGGCCTCAGGAAACTTACAATCATGGCGGAAGGCAAAGGAGAAGCAGGCACCTTCTTCAAAGGGTGGCAGGACAGAGTGAGTGCAAGCAGGGGAAATGCCAGATGCTTATAAACCCATCAGATCTAATGATACCCACTCACTATCATGAGAACAGCATAGGAGAAACTGCCCCCATGATCCAGTTACCTCCACCTGGTCCTGCCCTTGATATGTGGGGATTATAGGGGTTATGAAGATTACAATTCAAGATGAGATTTTGGGTGGGGACACAGCCAAACTATATCAGAGTCTATTCATAGATTTCCTTGGGTTTGTTCTATGTGGAACTCTTGCTTCTTGAATCTGCTTCTTGCTTGCTTCTTGAATTCTTGCTTCTTGAATCTGTAAGTTTATTTCTCCTTACCAAATTTCAGAATTTTTAAGCCATTATTTTATTATGTAATTTTTCAGCCCCAACCCCTTTCTCTTCTCCTCATGATAACATGATTATTAGAACTTTTGAATAGTCCCACAGGTCCCTAAGACTCTGCTCATATTTTTGTCAATGTGTTTTCTCTCTGTTATTCAGATTGAATAATTTATATTGTCCTGTCTACCAGTTCACTGTTTCTTTCCTCTGTTTTCTACTGTCTGCTGTTAAACCTATTCACTGACTGAGTTTTTGATTTGTTATTGTATTTTTCAGCTCTAAAATCTCCATTTGTTTCTTCTTTATATCTTCTGTTTCTTTGCTGAGACTTTTTTAAATTTTTATATATTTTTTATTAACATGGTCTCACTCTGTCTTCCAGGCTAAAGTGCAGTGATGTGCTCAGAGCTCATTGCAGCCTGGACCTCCTGAGCTCAGGTGATCCTCCCATCTCAGCCTCCCAAGTAGCTGGGACTACAGGCACACATCACCACACCTGGCTAATTATTTGTATTTCTTAAAAAGACAGGGTTTTGCCATGTTGCCCAGGCTGGTCTTGAACTCCTGGCCTCAACTGACCCACCTGCCTCGGCTTCCCAAAGTGCTGGGGTTATAGGGTTGAGCTATAATGCCTAGGATCTTTGCTGAGACTTTATATTTCTTTGCTGATGGTTTCTAGTTTTTCATTTGTTTCAAGTGTGTATGCGTAATTGATCATGGAAGCATTTTTAAGTGGCTGCCTTAAAAGTATGATAAGTCTAACATCTTTGTCCTCTCAGTATGAGCATCTATGGATTGTCTTTTTTTATTTGGTTCGAGATCTTCCTGATTCTTGGTATGATGAGTGATTTTTTAATTAAAACTTGGGCACTTTTATATTATGTTATAAAGCTCTGTATCTTACTTAAAGCTTCTGTTTTAGCTGCCTTTCTCTGACACCACTCCGGTTGGGGGAAGGGTGGGGTGCTGCCTTCTTATGGTCAGGTAAAGGTAGAAGTCCAATTTTCCAATTCAGCTCCCAGTGACAGTTGAGGTAAAGGCTTCTCATCATTGCTAAGTGAGGATGGAAGTTTCATCTCCCCACATGGTCTCCACTTGGTGGGGGTAGCATCATTACCACTGGATGATAGGGAAAGTCTTGACTCTCTACTAGGCCTTCTCTGACACCACCTCATTAGTCAGGTGAATGGTGCTTCATTACTGCTGAGTAGGAGTGGAAGTCCAAGCTCCTTGTGTGGTCACCACTGACACCACCAGAGAAGAGGGGCTTATTACTAGTTGATGGGAATGAATGCTGTGCACCTACTTGCCTTCTCTAACACCACTCTAGCAGAAGTGTTTGTATGCCTTGTGACATCCTCACAAGGGTAGAAGTCTAGGCTCAACACTTGGCTTTTGCTGGCATTGTTTGGGGTGGGGCTACAGTTTTTTTTAATGGTGTTCAGCTGTAGTGGAGGAGTTATTGTCTAAAAGCATTCTGTCTTGTTAGACTGCATCTTTCCTATCCATTGGTTAGAGAATAGGCTTTTGTTGAAGCATTGTTTATACCTATTGGCATTTTCAGATTGTCTGCTTCTTCAGCTCCAAGTCTGTGATATATGACACAAAAATAAGCCCAAAGAACTTACTACCATGCTGTGACTTGTTCACCACGTCCCTAGCTAGTGTGCCTTCTCTTTATTATTATAGTCTTCTTGCATTTATTTATGTGTAATGCCCAAGGTTTTTTAGTTGTACTTAATGGAAGAAATAGGGCAAAATATATCTACCCGATCTACCTGGAAGCAGGTGTCCTACTGGCCTGATTTTTAACAACTAACCTGCATTTAAAAAAAATGGGGGTGCCACAGAAAACATGATGTGAGTAGAAAGTAATAGGACTGGGTTTTTGTTGTTATTGTTGTTTTATAAAATTACTGATACTGACTTGTTTATACAAGTGCTAATTCCTCAAAATCAGTAAGTAAGTTATCCTTTGGAGACGATTCTGCTTCCAAACATTTTAAGAACTCTTTTGGATTTAATTTTAGAGAATGAATTGTGTTCTTTTGAGCATTCTCAGTGGCGTAAATTGTAATCTTTTAAGGCGGTGTTTGATTTTTGGAAGCAAGCCCAGGTGGTTCAAGAGCCAAGATGGGTAATAAAACAGATGACCAAATTGAGTAACATAATATACTTCTTAGTCTAACACTCTGTTTTAAAAGACCAGTGTAAACCAAATCATTTTTACAGTGATAAAGCCATGTCTTTTATATTGTACAAAACCTCCCAAATACTTCCAGCTTTCACATAATAAGCCTGATTCGCTGTGGGATGAATTTTGCATGAACAGTGCCATTTGCTATCAAATCAACAATTCTTTTCTGTGGCTTTTGACATAAATATTTTCTTGAGTCTTATAGATATTAGAGTTTTCCCTGTAAACTTTGACAGTTTTTTAGGGGGTCAACTTCAAAACAACATATTCCATCACTATTCTCCTCAAATACATGTTATTTTTTACAACCAACCTCCCCTTGAAAGTTCCAAACAAATGTCAAATCTTCTCTATTTCCTTTTACTATTCAAAATGTGTAGCACAGGCTTTACAGAAACCTTCATGTTCAAATTCCCCTTCAGTATGAGTCAGTGTTCTCATAGCTAACTCTGCATGAATAAGTCTAGTCTCTTACATTTTCTACATTTTCATCTGTTCTTTGAACTTCATCATGAACATCCTTATTACTTTTCTCAAGCCTTTGTGCCAGTCAAAAACAACTTCCTCTTTACAGTCCTTCTGAACCATTATTGTCCCTCTAGATGTCTTGTCATTTACGTTTGTTTAACTTTATTTTTAAAAGTGTGTTAATTCTTTGCTTTCTACAGCTGTCATTCCCCAACATCATTCATCACAGCCTATAGCCCAAGAGAGACAAAAAACTACTGCTGCTGCTGCAAACAGAATGACTTTATAGCATGTTCTCTTCATGCCCATTGTTTGTTTTGCCAAGCCATCTACGAGCATGAGCTTAATTACTTCATAGTAATAGATTACTAAATACAAAAGCATCATCCTATTTGCTTAACTATAAAGCTCGAACTCACATGCACAACATCTAAAACAGATGATAGACCTAATTCACTAAGTAGGGAATTGCCTTTTGGCAAATTAAAGAGCTGCTAAAGAAATTGAATAATATATGCTCTCTCAACAACTTGATCCTTTTGTTCCTTTTCATGGTTCCTTTTCAATTCATGGTTCAACTAATGAGGGTGGGTGTCAATTTGCGGGGAAAGGGTGGCAGTATAATGTAGTGTTTAAAAGAATGATCTTTGATAGACAGACTTGGTTCAAATGATGGTCCTGTCAGGTTACTAGTTGTATTACTTGGGAAATTTACTTAACCTCTTCCACTGTTAGTTTTGTCCTCAGCAAAATTGGATAATAAAAATTACCTCTTAACGCTATTGTGAAGTTTAAAGAGGTAATATGTATATGGTGTTTTAGCACATTTACACTGAGTGTTTGGGTGGTAGCTATTATTTATTAAATGCCAGTTACTATGTCAGTCATTAAAAACTGTAAGTGGAATATGATGCTTGCTCTCAAAGAGTTCAAAATCAGCATAATCTTGAGCTCACATCCTGTCCTATCAGAAGAAAAAATACACCCGAAAAGTAAGTCTGAAGGCTATTACACCGGGAGTTCAAGGCTGCAGTGAGCTCTGATCACACCACTGTACTCCAGCCCGGGCGACAGAGTAAGAGTCTCTTTTAGAGACAGAGTCTCTAAAAATAAAAATTAAAATTCAATTCCAATAACAAAGGCTACTATAGTTCTCCAATATATAGCATTAGCTTTTCACCCTTGAATAGACTAGTAGTATAATACTCTGATCAACAAAGTAATCCATAAGCAGTTATTAGTTTTCTCATGTAGATTATATTTCATGGAACCAAGCTATGTTCTGGATCCTTCTAAGTTTGTCTGGGTGGAAAAATGCTTTGCTTATCTATATGATCACTTTCAGTTAAACTGCCAGTTGTCACTTCTGCTGGTTCAAGCACTGACTGAAGACCCATGAATATTCTGCCAGTGGAAGCAGACATAAACTTAAAAATCAATTGATTTATCAGTAGCCAGGCCAGTCACCCTCAGTCAGATAGTTCCACCCCCGGCTCCTCTGACTCCTGAAATCATTTTCTCTAGCTATGTAACTGGGCATGCCAGTGAGTTCATTCAGAATACAGCAGCACAGGCCAGTCACTGTGACTCCAGCCTGTAATCCCAGCACTTTGAGAGGCTGAGGCCGGTGGATCACTTAAGGTCAGGAGTTCAAGACCAACCTGGCCAACATGGTGAAACCCTGTCTCTACTAAAAATACAAATAATTAGCTGGGCATGGTGATGCAGGCCTGTAATCCCAGCTACTTGGGAAGCTGAGGCAGGAGAATCACTTGGACCTGGGAGACGGAGGATGCAGTGCACCAAGATTGTGCCACTGCACTCCAGCCTGGGCAACAGAAAAAAGACTCCGTTGCCAAAAAAAAAAAAAAAAAATTACAGCAGATCAAAATGTGATACTGAGCTTATCTTGGATGCCCTCTCCTCCAAACAAAAGAACACAATGCAACTTACACCCTCTGGAAAAAAAAGAAAAGATATTCCATGGCAGCAAGCAAGAGTTGAATTCGCAATAAGGAAAAACTCGACCACAAGGGTGTTCAATCTTCTAGAATGGCTGAAAAGTCTATAATATCTTCATTAAGATTTCTGAGAAAGGAATAGATACAACAGAGAAATGCAGATTTGCCCTTTATGAGATTATCTTAGTTGTATTTATAAGGTTATAGATCTGTAATCACTGGATATGCGTTGGACAGAGTTGGATTGATAATTGATTTCACATTGTGCTGGTATAGGCTGAAGCCCTTTTTTGCATCTTTTCCTCCCATTTCTCATATCTGAGATATCTTTACGGTTTTCAAATGTAAACAATTGTAAATTATACCAAGACCATCAATTGGACATCTAAAATATAATCAAATGGTTGTTTATTTTGCCTTACATATTGCCAAATAATAATTTTTAATATTTTCTTTTGAAATTGTCTCTTATTTGAAATCCAGCAATATATTTTTCCTCTGCAAATGATTTTTCTTTATCACTGTAGTGTTTTTTATGTTGCTCTTCTTTAAAAACTTGAAAATAATTAAATTTAATCTCTTCCATGAATACTTATTTAGTAATTATCTTTTTATTACTCCAATCTAACGCTTTCATAGTAATCAAAAATCTTGATTAGTCAGGACATTTCACAAGCTTTCCTAGCTAATGAATTCAAAGATGAAATTCACTTTTGAATTCAAGTCACCTATCCTTAAAAGATCAAGAGGAAAGAAAATGAATTCAGGAAATAAATCCCCACATCTTTCAATAGTAATGGGTGAAGTACTAAGCACAGCACTAAAATATATGTTTAAAATTATTCATGATCAGCATTCATTTTCTATGTTAGACCTCCATGTTAAACCATTTTCAGTTTAGAAAGGCATATTCTGGCTTACCAGCTCACACACAAAACTGCTTGCTTGGTTGGTAGAAAAGACATCAGATAGAATGACGCAAGGAGCTGGTGCTAAAATGAAGGTGAGAAAACAGGAGTCAACAAAGAAGTACAGGTATGATCATATCATTTAAAGATGAGAGACCGCAGCAAGCATACCCTCTCTCCTCCACCTTTAAGAATTCAGAAATGATCATTATCATTTTAAATAAAGGGTACTGATTAATCTGTCTGAAAGCTCATGACTAGATGATCTTCTGCAGGGAGAGCTCATTTTGAAGACGGTTCCATAGCTAGTGCCCCCACAGGAATTTATCACATTATTAATTTTTAATGTAACTTAGAGATTTCAAAGGCTGTATTTGAATAATGGTGATAATTGATAAATATTGGTTTTACTCATCTGAACAAACTTACTTGCTTCAGGATCAGAAAACTGTTTCCATCATTTTCCCGATGGTGTTACATATATTAACATCTCTCTGTCTCTCTCTGGTATATTTCAAGATGAAATACCAGATACAGCTCCCCTTTATTTTTAAGTTGAGACTTAATTTTCTTCCTGAGATTTTTCAAACTGAATTTTGTTCCTTTAAAGTGAGGTTAAAATTATCTCTGGCAAGCCAGCAGATGACTATGAATGTATTTAATGTGACCTTGCTCCAATATTAACATTTTCACAAACCACAGTAGGCAGACCCTTACTGTTTCTTCATTATCCTTTCCGGCCATGGCTGAGAGCCCAAATGGTGCCGCTTTACCAGAGAGGTATTCTGTACGTGCTTTCTACTTTAATCACATCCTTTCAGCACCATGAATCTTTGCCTGACAGATTATCTTCTCCACAGGCAGGCAGCCACATCCAGACATTGATGGGGTCCCAAAGCCTTCAGCATCGCAGCCGGGAGCAGCAGCCATATGAAGGAAATATAAACAAAGTGACCATCCAGCAATTTCAGTCACCATTGCCTATTCAGATCCCCTCTTCACAGGCCACCCGGGGACCTCAGCCTGGACGGTGCTTAATTCAAACTAAAGGGCAAAGGAGTATAGATGGATATCCAGAGCAGGTGAGAAGTGTTTCTTTATTACTGAAAAATTTTCAGGAAAGAAAAGTCCAAAGAATCCATGGTTTGCCTTCCCTCATTAATGTGGTCCAGGACACAATGCCATCACCATGTTGAATGGGGTAGGGCCCTCTTTGTGGGGATTTTATCATTCTTTCCAGTGGTTAAGGACTACAACATATAGGAATTTATGGTTGGTAAAATACCCATTTTACAAAAGGAAAAATTGATGGGGCAGAATAGTTTTTCCAGTACTATCCTACACCCTCTCCTACCCACTCCTAACTCCAATTTAGCTCTACAGTACAGATTTTGAACGTTATAAAGGACTTCAATGGATCAGGTATATTTACCAAGTCCTCTGATGAAACCTTCAGTGTGAAAGTAAACTATATTATTTCCCCCATCTGTGGGAATATCTTTTAAAAGTCCTGTCTTCTGATTGTTGAATGGTGCAGAGATAAAGCTTTGCTATGAAGATAATTATAAAGAACAGTTAGAAGGGAAATGTTTCTGACATGCTTCAAAAGTTACTGATAAATGCCATGTAGCAAAAAGAATTGCGCTCTTCAAACCTATCTAAAATTAGGATTTGCTTTTCCATTGTAGAATCTGTTTTAGTTCCTTAGGACTGGAAAACTGAATGGGATTGCATCTATTGAACTATATTAATCTTAGAAAGTAAAACATTAAGATCTTAATACACTCTTAAAGTTAATTTCTCTTATGTCATTATTCAGATAGATAGGCAACATTCCTACTGACTTTTCTAACTTTTAATATGGTCTATAAAAGCTTCATTTTATTATTACTTATCAAAGTTTTACGTATCACCCCACCTGACTTTCTAAACATATCAAAATTAACTTCATTCTCCAGATTTTCCCTTTATATTGTTAAGAGCCATTTATCATTTGGATTCCAAGGGCTTTAAACATCTCCTCTATTTCTTAATATCCTTCTTGAAGCCTAGATTACATACTAATCATTCTCAGAATCATAGGTACGTTGTAAAGATAATTTTCTCCCTCTCCTGCCTTAATCTAGGTCAAGTGTTGAATTTAAGGTATCATAAACCAGACAGGTGCCTTTAATCAGATAATGATATGGGGTTTTTAATTCTCCAGATACTCCTAAAAGGTAATACAATTTTAAATTATGCTTTACCAAAGGCATCTTAGGAGGTTAAAAAATTGTTCATAGATATTACTTGCCCACAAGTATCATAAATCAAACCAGTTCTCTGATTTAGTTATTCTTATTAATAGCTACATGGTTTTTTCCTCCCAGAATCAATGCATTTGAAAACGCACTGAGATTAATGCTATCTGTTTTCGCCTACATTGAAAAGTAGGTTTAGTGTTAGCATGCAGTTATTCTGAACACCCTAAATTTAAAGGCTATTTTAATACTATTTCCCCAAAAAAATGTAAATTATATAAAGTTTGGCTAGTAAGAGGATTACTAAGTTTTAAAGTTTACACATGTATTGAGTTTAGAACATTATGATTATTTCAGAAAAATGTATTTATAGTAGCTCTCAAATGTTTTCATTCACAGCTTGATAACATCAAGTACATTTCAAACTGAGAGATAAAATTTAAGCATTCACTTGAATGCTTAAACCTGTCTGAACTATAACTTAGAATTGTAGAACTGCCTATATGTTAAGGAAGGGACTTAAATATAACACCTTTCGGTGTCCCAGTTTTTTCTGCCTTGGTTTCAGGCTGAAATGGTTTTGGATGTATTGTACATTTCAAAATAGCTAGAAGTGAGGACTTGGAATGCTCTCAACATAGAGAAATGATAAATGCTTGTGGTGATAGGTATCCTAAATGCCTTGACTTGATTACACGTTCTGTGCATGTAACAAAATATCACATGCACCCCATGAATATATACAAATATCATTATGTATCAATAAAAAAGACTTTGGAGTGAAAGAAAGCCTAAAGGCATTTAAACAACCAGTTCTGGTCCCCAAACTATGCTACCTCTCATCCCGTTATGAATCTTGAGTCAGTTTCTTAAAGCTGTTTTCACAATTGGCCAGCTCATAGTGGCACATTGTCATGTGCTCCTCTTCCCAACGACACTTTCAATGACATCATATTAATAGGTTGAAGTTGTGGGAAAAATTATACCAGGAACATCAGCAAACACTCCGAATTAGGGCACTCTCCCAACCCCAACCAGCTGTTTATTAAATATTTTCCAGCACACCACTGACTACTACCCTGATTTCTTTCATCTCTTTTTCTTTTTCTAACCTCTCCACTTCATTTAGCTTAGTGTTCAAGAAAGAGATACTAGGACTAGGTCTCAGAATTTGGAGTTCTAGTTTCATGTTTACGTTTATTAGCCACTTGTCCTTGACCAAGTTGTTAACTCTTCCTGAGCCTCTGTTTCTCTCCTGATCAAATGAGGACATTGCTACCCACCAACAACATTCAAAAAGAATTTGTGAGAGTCAAATAATACAGTTCTACATACACACACACACACACACACACACACACACTCTCTCTCTCTCTCTCTCCCCGTAAGCTTAGCACTGAGGGTATAGAAACAGAAAACAGTAGAAATAGAATATTTTAAGAATTCAAATATTTGAAGAAACTTAAATGATTATCAGTCCCAGCCTCCTTCATCTACAGATAGAAAAACAAACCAAGAAACATTAAAAGAGGCTGAAAGGTTATATATTTCACTCTCATAATGAAACTATTTCATGTGTGTTTTACTTTCCTAAGTTATATTTCTTTTGAAAATTCAGACCTTTTTAATAAGTGTATGTGGCTGTGTGTTTTAAAAGAAGACTTTTATTCCAAATTTAACCAGGAAAAAAATGGAGAAGAACATTTAAAACATGTAAAGACTTTATGGAGATTCACATGAAAATTATGGAGTAGTGATTTAAGTGCAAAGAGCAGTGAGGTAACATAAAATTTCTAATGTAGATTTGGGGCATATAAATCAAAACAGTCTATTTTAATAAGACATTTCTAGTGGTGCTATAAAAGAGCCATAAAAAGAAAAGCAAAGTTCAACTTAAATTACCTAACAACAATGGTAAATTTGGTCAGGTACAATATGGAAAAAACCTAAATTATTCAGCATTTTTAAGAGCAAGGAGACACAATAAATGTGGTACAAAGAAAGTCTACTCAGTATAATAAAACACAATACTTTCTGTTAAAGTAAAGCTTGGAAACTTTAAACAGTAGTCACTTATTGAAATACTACAGGTAAAACAAAATCTGATTACAGTGAATACACATTTTTTGATTCAGGGAAAGGAAATCTGAATGAAAATAGCAAAGAAAGGGACAGCAGTTACCATATCTTAAGCACCTGCTATGTGTTTTACACTCTATTTCTCACACACAGGTCTGGCCTCGGAGGCATGTGACCTGTAGAGTTGCATAAGGTCCTGCACTTAAAAGGGCCCCACATTTGGATTAATGCCCTGCTGTCACCATCTTGTAATTCTTAATAATTGTTGATCAAGGAGCCCACTTTTTCATTTTGCATCAGGCCCAACTAATTATATAACTGGTCCTGCTTACATATACTGTTTTATTTAATCCTCATAATAATCTTATTTTCTTTTTACAAGTGAAGAAACCAAGGCAGAGAGAAAATAATTTATGGAAAGTGTAATTGGCCAAGCTGGAATTTTAAGTCAGGTTTTTTTCTGACCCCAATCCAAGTCCTGTGTCCTAATCTTACTGTAAAATTCACCACATGATCTCAATGCCCTCTCTGTCAAATGACATTAACTAAACCTGCCTGAACTATAACTCAGAGTTATAGAACTGCCTTATGGAGTGTTTAAGTGAACTCACATGAATACTTCCAATTGCTTTGAAAAGAAAAAGCTACTGAACAAATGGAAACTTTTATTATTAATGAAAACATACCTCTATATCCCTTAATGTCACCCAAAGAACTAGTGTATTTTTAACCTGATTAAAGTAAGTTCCATGTGGAAATGAACATATATAATAAATGCCAAAACTGATGACATTGAATGAATTAGAATGAGTGTCATTTGTTACGTAAGTGGAGTATTGAACTTTGTTTAGCCATAAAGAAGCATTTAGTAAGCTTTGAGGCTCCCCTTCAGTGATAAAACCATCTAAACTTCACCTATCACAATAAAAAGGACAAAATATTCAAGAATTCTAGAAACCTAAACTTCTGGTTTAATGCACTTATTTTCACATTTATTTTTCAGAAATAATGAGTATCAAGTCTGTTTTCAACTCTAGGTTTAAATTAAATATATGGAAGTTATGTTTCAACTATAAAATGTTACCCAGATTCAATGTATTAATTTCTGTAGACTATAAATCTGACTTCAAATAATATCTGTAGCAAAAACCATGTGCATGTCACCTGAAGTTCATTATCAGGGGATTTTACTTGAAAAGGAGATTTTAATGCATAAACCGTTTAGATTACTTACAAACATAATACAGGGTAAGAGTCAGAGTTGTATTAAGTAGTGAACTGAATAAAACAGCCAGAAAGTGAAGGTTTGACTCCCATTCCACATGGAAAACCCTTCATCCGAATATTCATCCTATTAGATCTCTCCTTTGTGTCCCAGTATAACTGAAGAAGCTTAAAGATCCCATCCACCTTATCCTCCCCTTCACAATATGGTAATGCTCTATATAAATTGTTCTTAACCGCAGCTGCAGAATCTGTTGAGGGGCTTTAAAAAACAGTGATGTCTTGCTCTCATCCCTAGATAAACTGATTTTAGTAGTCTGCATGTGACCCGGTCAGTGAGACTTTTGAAAACTCCCCAAGGTGATTCTATTATGTAGCCAAGGTTGAGGAGCAATGCTTTAGATATTCTATAGCTCAACAATTTATCAGCTGAATAATATATTGAGAATATCACTATTTAAAAGCATACATAAGTTGCCCATAAGCTGTTGGATATTTTTAAAAGAAACTAACATCAGCTTTGTATCTCCCTTTTGCAAATGTATAATACAAGACACAGTATATTTAAATAAGTAGATAATATAGATGCCAAAGCAGAAATAATAAGGAAAAACATCAGCATGATGCTTCAAACCTTTCAAAACCCTTTTATGTATTCACTGATTTAATTTAATTGATAATGCTGTGATATAGGTAGAGCAGTTTCCATTTTATAGACTACAAAACTAAGACTAAGATAAGTTAAATGTCTTGCCTGTGGTCACACAATTTAGACGCTGGGCTGGGATTAAAATCCAGTCTCAAGAGTCTACCACATTACATGCTGCAGCCTGCGTCACATGTCAAGAGTAAATTGACACTGGAAGAGTGAAACGGTGGAAAAGTCAAGAGTAGCCAAGCACACGAGTCAAGAGTAAATTCACATTGGAAGAGTGAAACGATGGAAAAATATACCCTTCACTCCATGTCTGCCCTGGACAAGAGGACCTCCCTAACATATCAAAATGGCAGGAGCCCAACCAACCTAACACATCAGAATAGCAGGAGCTCCATGGCTGTCTCCTGCCAGTGCCTGCAAGTATACATGCAAACTGAAGTTTGTGCCTGAAAGAGAACTTGTAAGCTCACATTAGAATCAGCCTCAGGGAGTTATAAAAAATGATATGCATCCATCATATTTAAGGGAAAAAAAGTTCCAAAACATACTCACAAGGAGATGCGGTAGTCTATCCTGCAAGAAATCATTTTAATACTTAATATTATGTGGAATCCATAAAACAGTTAGCTCAGAGACAGGATTTCAGACATCTCTTTAGATTAGATTCTCTCGTCAACTGCCCAAAGAGCACTCAAGAGTTCCAGGTGAGGACTTCTTTTATTGTGTGCAGGTGAAGAAAACTACATTCTGCTGAGTGGTGTAAGAAGAAACATTTGGAGATATTTGTTTTATTTAAATTATAAATTTTTAATTAAAAGGGAATAGTTCAATAAAGGTATTTGTAAAATAGGTATTAATGTAGTTTTAATCTATGTTACTTACTCAAGTTATTTCAGGGACATCCTGTGCCTTATCCTGTCCCACTTAAAGAATTGCTATTTGTGAATATTTCCCCCATAGAATTTTATTCTCCAGTCATCAAAATAATGCTTCTGTTCTGAATTCGTAATTCATAGTTTGACACAGAGAATGTGTAATTCAACATCAGAAATTCTATCAATTGACTTTATAAGTTGTGTGCAGTCATATGGTAGAATGCAGTAAACATTGCAGTGGGAATAAAAAGATTTATTTCAGTGTTGCACTAAATACATATTATCTTGTTGGTTTCCTTGAGTCCAAAATGAAGGAAGTGAAATGACTAATCTTTAAAATTTATTTCCAGACTAAAAATGCATTTGAGTTTCTGTTTCCTAGATACATACAGAATCAGCTAATTTTTTCTGAAAGACCTAGAAAATGCTACATCAGGGGATTTTATTAGTCAATCTTGATACCAGTACATCTTCTTTTTTTTTTTTTTTTTTTTTTGAGACAAAGCCTCTGTCACCCAGGCTGGTGTGCAGTGGAGCAATCTCACCACAGCCTCCACCTCCTAGATTCAAGCGATTCTCCTGCCTCAGCCTCCCGAGTAGCTGGGATTACAGCATGCTCAACCACACCCAGCTAATTTTGGTATTTTTAGTAGAGATGGAGTTTCACCATGTTGGCTGGGCTGGTCTCAAACTCCTGGGCTCAAGTGATCCACCCACCTCAGCCTCTGAAAGCTCTGGGATTACAGGCGTGAGCCATTGCACCCAGCTGACCAGTACATCTTTTTGAAAGATTTAACTAGGAATTTTAGCTGGATTTGAATCTTTCATTCACAACAGGAAAAGATTTGAATATAGAAGAATTTGTATTTCAAAAAATATTTTAATTATCCTTGAATATTAACATGTATACATTTTTATAATCACTGTTTCCTTTTTGAGCCTATTTCATGGGCTTACTAGAAATTTTGGAAAATGCAGAGAAGTTTTATGTGTATTTTGTATGGCTAAGTAATGCACATAATGTAAGTCAAAATGAAAAATTATAATAGCTTATTATTGCATAGCACTCTTTATCATAAAACTGCTGTTATATAATAACTCATAAAACCAGGAGCTAAAAGTAGCAGTAACTTTAATTTTAAGCTTAATTTACATACCATGAAGCATTCTTTCTGCTTTTGTCAAGTCCTGTCGTCAAATCTCCATCCTCATCTCATTTGACCTCTCAGCCATGTAGTTTGACCTTTTTCTCCAAAATTTGTATCCCCAGCCTTCGTCTCTCTCCTTCACTCCAGAAGTTTATATGCAATTAGCTACTTGTTGACATCTCAACCTGGATGTCTGATGAGTTTCTTTTTTTTTTTTATTTTATTGTATTATTATTATACTTTAAGTTTTAGGGTACATGTGCACAATGTGCAGGTTAGTTACATATGTATACACGTGCCATGCTGGTGTGCTGCACCCATTAACTCGTCATTTAGCATTAGGTATATCTCCTAAAGCTATCCCTCCCCCCTCCCCCCACCCCACAACAGTCCCCGGAGTGTGACGTTCCCCTTCCTGTGTCCATGTGTTCTCATTGTTCAATTCCCACCTATGAGAGAGAACATGCAGTGTTTGGTTTTTTGTTCTTGCGATAGTTTACTGAGAATGATGATTTCCAATTTCATCCATGTCCCTACAAAGGACATGAACTCATCATTTTTTATGGCTGCATAGTATTCCATGGTGTATATGTGCCACATTTTCTTAATCCAGTCTATCATTGTTGGACGTTTGGCTTGGTTCCAAGTCTTTGCTATTGTGAATAGTGCCGCAATAAACATACGTGTGCATGTGTCTTTATAGCAGCATGATTTATAATCCTTTGGGTATATACCCAGTAATAGGATGGCTGGGTCAAATGGTATTTCTAGTTCTAGATCCCTGAGGAATCGCCCCACTGACTTCCACAATGGTTGAACTAGTTTACAGTCCCACCAACAGTGTAAAAGTGTTCCTATTTCTCCACATCCTCTCCAGCACCTGTTGTTTCCTGACTTTTTAATGATTGCCATTCTAACTGGTGTGAGATGGTATCTCATTGTGGTTTTGATTTGCATTTCTCTGATGGCCAGTGATGGTGAGCATTTTTTCATGTGTTTTTTGGCTGCATAAATGTCTTCTTTTGAGAAGTATCTGTTCATGTCCTTCGCCCACTTTTTGATGGGGTTGTTTGTTTTTTTCTTGTAAATTAGTTTGAGTTCATTGTAGATTCTGGATATTAGCCCTTTGTCAGATGAGTAGGTTGTGAAAATTTTCTCCCATTTTGTAGGTTGCCTCTTCACTCTGATGGTAGTTTCTTTTGCTGTGCAGAAGCTCTTTAGTTTAATGAGATCCCATTTGTCAATTTTGGCTTTTGTTGCCATTGCTTTTGGTGTTTTAGACATGAAGTCCTTGCCCATGCCTATGTCCTGAATGGTAATGCCTAGGTTTTCTTCTAGGATTTTTATGGTTTTAGGTCTAACGTTTAAGTCTTTAATCCATCTTGAATTAATTTTTGTATAAGGTGTAAGGAAGGGATCCAGTTTCAGCTTTCTACATATGGCTAGCCAGTTTTCCCAGCACCATTTATTAAATAGGGAATCCTTTCCCCATTTCTTGTTTTTCTCAGGGTTGTCAAAGATCAGATAGTTGTACATAGGCAGCATTATTTCTGAGGTCTCTGTTGTGTTCCATTGATCTATATCTCTGTTTTGGTACCAGTACCATGCTGTTTTGGTTACTGTAGCCTTGTAGTATAGTTTGAAGTCAGGTAGCATGATGCCTCCAGCTTTGTTCTTTTGGCTTAGGATTGACTTGGCGATGTGGGCTCTTTTTTGGTTCCATATGAACTTTAAAGTAGTTTTTTCCAATTCTGTGAAGAAAGTCATTGGTAGTTTGATGGGGATGGCATTGAATCTATAAATTACCTTGGACAGTATGGCCATTTTCACGATATTGATCCTTCCTACTCATGAGCATGGAATGTTCTTCCATTTGTTTGTATCCTCTTTTATTTCATTGAGCAGTGGTTTGTAGTTCTCCTTGAAGAGGTCCTTCACATCCCTTGTAAGTTGGATTCCTAGGTATTTTATTCTCTTTGAAGCAATAGTGAGTGGGAGTTCACTCATGATTTGGCTCTCTGTTTGTCTGTTCTTGTTGTATAAGAATGCTTGTGATTTTTGTACATTGATTTTGTATCCTGAGACTTTGCTGAAGTTGCTTATCAGCTTAAGGAGATTTTGGGCTGAGACAATGGGGTTTTCTAGATATACCATCATGTCATCTGCAAACAGTTTCTTTAGCATGGTTTTAAAAAATCACTTCCTTGCTGCTAACTCTACCAAACCTACTTCCCCATTTCAGTTAATGGCCTATCACCCTTTTGATATGACCAAACATCCTTGATTCCCCTTCCTCACAGCCTACACTCAATCCACAGCAATTTTATCAAGGTGTGTCTTGAACCCACCACTTCTCACCACCCACACAGCTACCATCTTAGTTGGCCGTAACGTCACCCCTGACTACTTCAAAAGCTTCCATATTGCTTTCTCTTCTTCCAGTTTACCTCCTTTTGTCTATTCTCCACTACTAAAGTGATCTTTTTTAATAAACGTAAATTACATTACACCATTCTTCCTCTTAAAATGCTCTAGTGGCTTTCAAAATTTCTGAATAAATTTTAAATCCTTACTATGGCATAGTGTCCCTGCAGATCTGGCCCCACCTTCCTCTCCTTCTATTCTTTCCTTAGCTCTGTCATGATGACCTTGTTTTTTAACGGCTTTATTGATATAATTTATATACAATAAAGTTCACCTGCTTAAAGTGTATAATTTATTGTTTTCATTACATTTGTACAGTTGTGTAACTATCACTATAATCTAACTTTACAACGTTTTCATCATTCAAAAAGAAACTTTGCATCCTTGAGCAGTCACTTTCCATACTCCCTCCAGCCCTAGACAACCACTCATCTACTTTCTGTCTCTATATATTTGCCTATTCTGGACAATTAATATGAATAGGATCATACAATACATGTATTTTTGTGATTTGCTTATTTCACTTAGCATGAGGAACTGAATGTAGCATGTATCAGTATTTCATTCTTTGTCATTGCTAAATGATATTCCATTGTATGGATATACCACATTTTGCTTATGCATTTATCAGTTGATGGTTGATGGACATTTGGGTTGTTTCTACTTTTTGGCTATTAAGAATAATGCTGCTATGAACATTAATGTACAAATTTGTGTGGAGATATATGTTTTCATTTTTCTTGGGTAGATACATAGAGGTGAAATTGCTGAGTCATATGGTAATCATGTTTAGCGTTTTGAGGAACTGCCAAATTATTTTCTAAAAGTCGTTACAACATATTAATTCTGAACAGCAATGAATGTGGGTTCCACTTTTTCCACATCCTTACCAGTACTTATTATTGTTTGTCTTTTGTACTATAGTCATCCTGTTCATTAGTATCTCATTGTTATTTTGATTTACATTTCTCTAATGACTAATGATATTGAGTATATTTTCATATACTTTTTGAATGTTTATATATCTTCTTTGGAGAAATGTCTTTAAAAAATTTTGCCTATTTTTAAATTTGGATGTCTTTTTATTATTGGATTGTAAAAGTTATCTGTATATTCTGGATATACAACCCTAATCAGATATATCATTTGCAAATATGTTCTCTCATTCTGTGGGTTTTCTTTTCACTTTTTGATGGTCTTCTTTGAAGCACAAAAGTTTTTAGTTTTTATGAAGTCCAACATATCAATCTCTTATATCGTCTTTGGTTTCATATTTAAGAATCATTGCCTAATCTAAGGTGATGAACTTTACTCCTTTTTTATTTTCATCAAAGAGTTTTATAATCTAGGTCTTATGTTTCAGCCTCTGGTCTACTTTACATAACTTTTGTGTATGGTGTGAGATATGAGTACAGATTTATTCTTCGGCATGTGGGTATCTTGTCCCAGCACCATTTATTGAAAGACTCTTCTTTCTCCAAGTGAATTACCTTGAACCCTTTGTCAAAATCATCTGACTATAAATGTTAGGATTTATTTCTGGAGTCTCTATTCTATTAAACTGATCTATGTTGTTTCTTGACGTTATAAAGAACAATCCATCTTTAGGGCATTTATAATTGCTGTTCCCTTTGCTTGGGATAGTGTTTCATTTTTCTTATTGTTCATTGTTTGATCTTTGGCATCATTCACATTTCTGCTCAAATGTGACATACTCAGAGAGGGTTTTTTTTTACCTACTCTATAGAAAATAGCTCTTTCCTGAGGCAAGAATAAGCTTAAAATAAATAAATAAGTAGAATAACTCCTCACTCCATTTCAATTACTCTCTACTACCTTTCCTGCTGTTTTCCACAGCTCATCCCACTATCTGAAATTACTTATTTGTTGTTTATGTTTGCTATCTATCTTCCTCATTAGAATGTAAGTTCTTTGAGGACAAGGATATTTTTATCTGCCTGGTACTTAGTAGGGAATCAATAAATATTTGTGGAATAAAGTCATAAATCATTATTTTGGCAACAGTTTTTATTTTCAAAGCTATGACAGTTTTCCAGAGTAGTTTATTTCAAAGTCACTGATAATTGAGGTACTCTTTGAATAACTGACATTCCTTCTAAAACTCATCATGTATTTTAACAAGGAGTCATCATATCCTTTTTATTAAGGAAGGCAGGGAGAATTTTAGCCTTTATTCTTATTTATTTATTTATTTATTTATTTATCCATTTATTTACTTATTTATTTATTTATTTTAGTGAGAGGGCTCGCCCTGGCTGGAATGCAGTGGCACAATCATAGCTCACTGCAGCATCAAACTCCTGGTCTCAAGTGATCCTCCTGCCTCAGCCTCCTGAGTATCTAGGACTATAGGTGTGCACTACCATGCCAAGCTAATTTTTGTAACAATCCATTTTATCAAAAAAGCCTTTCCAAAATAAGACCCAGTATTGTAATTAGAGTAAGATTAACACAGACCAGAAGTTATCAAGTAAAGTAGAATTATGGAAGCAGACTCTGAAAGACCATTGATTGCACTACTACTGCATATGTTTTCAGCCAAACCATTCATTCTTTAAAACCAGTCTCTTAAAAGAAAACTGAGGCTGGCGTGGTGGCTCACGACTATAATCCAAGCACTTTGGAAGGCTGAGGTGGGAGAATTACTTGGCCCCAAGAGTTCAAGACCTCATCTCTACAAAGAAAATTTAAAAATTAGCCAAGCATGGTGACACATGCCTGTAGTCCCAGCTACTCCAAAGACTGAGATGGGAGGCAGAGGCTGCAGTGAGCCAAAATTACACCACTGCACTCCAGCCTGAGAAACAGCAACAACACCTTATCTCAAAAAAAATAAATTAATTAAAGAAAATTAAAATAATGGTTCTCATTAAATAAGCTATTTATTAGCTTCCTAGACCTAATCTTTTACTAGAACACTGCATTTCCTCTTTGCTGATCCTCTTTAGTTTCAGACTGCTTCCTGGATGTAAGGTATTCTGTCCTCTTACATTTTATGGCTTCTTTGGGCCTTAGCAGGCAGGTGGAACTACTTATATGTGAGAGGAATACTCTCTCTGACATGCTTTATGAGACCCAGTAGTCACAATACAACCTATTAGCCATACCTTAGCATGCCCAAGAGCAGTCTAGCCTCAGATCAGAATTTATGTTTGTTTGTCACATTTATAAAACTACAGTGTCATTATTATTTCTATTATTAAAAAATATTAAAGCAGTTCTTCATACACTTGGCACATGTGAAATTTCTCTTAGATTTTTAGTGCCTTCCAGATTTACAATAATATAAAATAGATATAGTCACTACCTTGAAAGAGAACAACTGGAAACTACTCTCAGCAATTTACTTTGTAAATTAAACCTGTTACATTTGTTTCCTTTGAGTTTTAAAGTGGCCTGGAGAAAGCCAGAAGTGCATATACCTTCTACATATTATGTTGTGGCAATATGAAATGTTCACATTAGAAAGATATAACGCCAATTTTAAATAATGTAATTGGAAATGCATAGAAACATTGAAAAACACAAAAGAAAAATATTTTCATCATATTAGTTGCTTTCTTCTCATTTTGTAATAAATAATAACAAAGAGATCAACTAGCATACTGAATAAAGCTAAAATATTTCTTTCAGCTACATCAGGCTATTATAAGTTTATATTCATAAACTAGGATCAATATAAAAATGCAAAGTATTATAAACTGTAAATTCTACCACCTATGATAACTAGTTTTAACAAATCTAGCTCAGTGGAAGGAAAAGTTATAATTACACATCTTTAAAATAAAATAAGGGACAGTACTTATAGTACATTTACTCATAATTTAGAAACTATTCAGTAATGACTACATAAAAATCACATTAGTGCATAGTTTTCATCTTTGTGTAGCCATAAACTATCTAATATTTAAACATTATATTTACTATTATGAAATATGACAGTGAATTAAGTATAGGATTATTAAACAGACAAACCTAATTTATCCAGGTTCCAGTGACAATATGTGCTAATTAAGTCAGAAATAGGACTCAGTTTGCCTTGAACTAAGAGGTAGGGATTGAAGATAGCTCACAATAAAAATGTAAAGAGTGTTTTGGGCATTTACATTTGCCATAAACAAATTAATAGGCTAAGCAAGAATTCTGGGGGTAAAAATGGGCTACTTAAGAAAGCAAATGTTTACAATCACGTTTAAGAACTCTTCCAGTATGTAGCTATGTAAATACAAAATATATGCCAAAGTGTGTCATCTTATGTTTTTTTCTTAACTCTTTATTAATCTTTTGCCTGGTAAACTTTGGTAACACTTGGTTCACCTAATACTTACTCTGTACTTAAAAGTTGTAAAAGAGTTGGGCACAGTGGCTCACACCTGCGATCCCAGTGCTTTGGGAGGCCAAGGTGGGAGAATCACTTGAGGACAGGAGTTCAAGACTAGCCCAGGCAACACAGCAAGACTCTATCTCTAGAAAAAGAAACAAATTAAAATTATTCAGGCATGGTGGCATACACCTGTAAGTCTCAGCTAGTTGGGAGGCTGAGGCAGGAGGATACTTTGAGCCCAGGAGTTCAAGTGAACTGATTGCAACGCTACATTACAGCCTGGGTGACAGAGTAAGACCTTGTCACTAAAATAAATAAATAAATAATAAAAAATAAAGTTACAAAGTGTTTTTTCTTTATGTAACCAATGTATACTGCCTCTTGGTCCGAAATCTTTCAATTATCTGGGATCACCCTGTCCCACTTTACCTGGGGAACTAACATTTTTACCATAGCCCACACACACATCTCCTGCTCAGGGTCTCCAGGAATTCTTATGTTTGTTAGAGTTTCTCTAGGTCATCCCTGGCACTGATGTCATTTCTGCTGAGTTCTTGATCTACACTCTTTTTATTAACTTCTGTTATTGCTATTATTTTTACTACAGCCTTATCCCAAGGCGAACCCCACTCCTAATGCTGTCATTCCCCCATACTACTATAAAACAAAAGTCATGTTTAATAGACTTTCATTGATGATTTGGGATGTTGGGGTGGTAATATAACAGAACATTAGAATGTTTGCCCTTGTGTTGCGTATAGGCCATTCTCTTTCCCTAGCAATGTCTCCATATTGTTGACCTCTTTCTTTAACTACACCTCATCACACTATTCTCTCCTTTCTTCTAAGGTTCCTAACTCCTACTCCAGGAGCTGCTGCTAGACTTGAAACTTCACTGAGCATTTCATTTTTCCTTTTTTTTTACCCTCATACAAGCTGTGGCTACTTCCTCAACTAAAAGATCTAATATTCCTAAACAAAGAATTATCTAACAAGGAGATGAATTATTCTACTCTACTACAAAGCAGGCACAATTTATTTAAATAGCCATATTTTCTTTCACTCTACATTTTAAAGTTTTGTTTCACTTATTCAGACAGTCCTTTCTAATCAACCTGAATACATGTGCATTTATGGTTGATAGCTAAGATAATGCATAGTATTTTAAGTGTTTATAAGACTTTTAACTTTTAAAAATGGCTAATCAAAATTTAGTCCTGTAAATGGTAACAAATAAGTACTTGCTAATATCTTCTTGCCCAGATAATTTCAAGCTAGTTTCCATCATAACTGATGCATATAGAAACATTAAACATTTTGTCAAAGTTTATATTGTCTTTTGTGTATCAAGTCAACATAGGCTAACCCTAAGAAATCAAGTGAAATGTGAATCTTTTCTACTGAAATACAGTTATTTGAAAATATTTAGCTTTGATAACTATTTACTTACCTTTTTATATCTTTTTTACATAGTTTTGTGTGAGAATAGAAAAGAATCCTGGCCTTGGATTTAGTATCAGTGGTGGAATTAGTGGACAAGGAAATCCATTCAAACCTTCTGACAAGGTAAGAAATGAACATCTTGTTGATAATATTAATTAGAAAAATACTATCTCCTACAGTAACAAAGGTTAGAAAAAAATTCAAGTGTTTTTTCTGTGTTTTCATGAGCTAGCCAACTCTGAAGCCAATTAGAAACTTTTTCAGCACAGGGATAAAAGAATTTACTGCAGCGCTTGACACATACTAAGAATAAAGGGAAAAGTCTGTAAACATTCTATTTAAAAGGCAGAGTTTTTTTATATTTTTGTGGGGAGGCTTTGTGTTTTGTTTTTGTTTTTGCTCCACAGTTGTCTATATTTGTAAAGAAAGGTATATAGACAGTTTCTAACAAGTTGTTTCCAAAGGTTAACTTGTAAGTCACTTATTTAGGAAACTGTTTTCTCACAGTAGCAGAATGATTACATAGTAATTCAATGCAAAGGCAAGCTGACTGCCATCTCTTCAATTCATCAAGCATGTAAAGAATTTTGCTAATAGAACTGTAGAATTGAGAAACCACAGAAAACAAATTTTCTATGAGAAAATCAGTTAGCGTTAGCAGAAGAATTAGGTCCTCCTCTCGTACTTACCCCTGCTTTCCAAACTATGGAATTAAGGCACGCCAACTCTAACCTCAACCATTTCCTGGACATTCAAGATGTTGCCCATGCTCACATGTGACCTGCCTGACGCTGATGTGAACCATCTGATTTTTTATTTTTTAAATGTTTACCTGGAGCTATAGAACCTGCCCTGCTACCATCAGTGTTTAATACTCTCAGCTTTGAATCAATTAATAATTATTCAATGATAATTGAAGCTATCTACTTTTGACCTCATCAAATTGCATTAAGTGACCCCATAAAACTTTAGGATGATGAAGAAAGAAAAAAATTAAATATGAATAAAACCTCCACAGGCTCTGTACTTACCTTTGAGTCACAACCTGGTCCACACCCTCTCAACTCATCACAATTATAAAAACCTACAGATGAATTTCTGATTATGAGACCTACTTCTGAAAAACCTGGGATGCCATTACTCTGGAGCTTTCTGTAGCCTGAAACTGAGCCTTTAACACCACATTTTCCTCGTCTTCCTCCCAGTGATCTTGTTTCTTTTACTCTTCCTACCCTTCTTCCTTTCCGTTTTGGAGAAGGTCAGGAGAAGAGGTTGGTCCAAAAGGAAGAATTGTTCACATGATTATATACATTAGGAATGAAGAGACCAGAGGAAAATCTCCAGTGACCAAAGATGGGAGCTCCTTTGGTCAACAGGCTGGAGCAGCTACTTATATAAAAGGAATGTATATGAGGCAATCCTCTAATTAGAGGAATGCCAATTAGAAACATCTGTTCATAAGTAACTATCGTATTTCCATTTTGAAGTGATGTTGAGGATACCATTGATTTATTACAATTAAAATATTCATGGCTTAGACCAACTGTTTACTTAATTTTAATAAATTATTAATACATCTTAAAGAAGCATAAAAGTTCAAAATTATCAGAAACATGATGGCATTTTTTAAAACCTCAAATCATTATGTCGTATTTATCTTGACTCCTCTTTTTGTCTTTCATTTTACATCTCTTTCATAAATTCTTTCAATGAAAAGTCAATAACCTTATGATACTTAAGAGAGTTGAAATTCAAGACATATTTTTCTGTTCTTTCTCACCAGCATATAAATCTTTTCACTATATTTTTGGAAGGTACAGGGTAAAAAATATTTTTAAATTAAGGATGAATAGATTGTTAAATAGTCAAGATGTCAGAATACTGTTGCATTTCTGCTCTTTTCAACTGAAAGAGACTAGATCTCAGGCTTTCAAATCATTGCCTGCAATTCTTCCACTGTGATGAATATGAACACTTTATAGCTATTCATTTAATTTCTCATTTGTAACATTTTGATGACTCTAGTGAGACTGAACTATGTCTATGATCTTATAATTTGCTCTTTTGGTTAAATGTAACAGATAAAGCACTTGAATTGTATAATGTGTCCATTGAAAGATTTCCCCTCAAAAGCACTTTTCTTTGGCTGATTACGCTCTAAAATCATTCATAATCTGAAAAGTAAATCGCTATTATTATAAAATTGGTGGGAGCAACTAGGAGTTCCAAATCTACAGAAGAATCTCAATACTGCCTTTCATTTATTGACCAGTTTTTGTGGCATGCCAAACATATGGGGACAGTTTGGTTAACTGTTCAGAGGATCTAAAGACACTGACTGACAATTTACATAAGAATTTAGTCCACTCACAAGGAAAGGGATTAATCTATTGGAAATTCAGCTGTGTTTTTTAGCCCTAGTGCCCTATTCTGAAAGTGTTGCATAAAATTTAGAGTAGAACTCAGTGCCTGAAACTACCTAAAAATATTAAACTGTAAGAAAATGAAAATGTTGAAAAACAGATTGGTTTTTCATGAAATGGCTGATTTACAGCTGGAAGTAAGAGGAACCAAGTTAAACAGATGTTTAAGATCAACAAATACTGCCTGAGTCTGAGGTAGACTTATAAGGAGTCTAGTCATGCAAAAGTTTAAACTTTAATATGATACATACTCTCTTCAAATAAATAAGTCATTGATTAGGAATATTCTCAGAAATACACTATATTATTTTCCTTACTGCTCATGGATGTTTGAATGTTTTGTTGCTCAAAATTCTAAGTATCTAAGAACATCTGAATGTCTTAGAGGTACTGAGGACCTCTAACTTCTGTACTGAAGTTAATTAATATATTTGTTCCATTCTCTTCATTATTGTTGATGGAAATTAGTTTCAGGGAAATGACAAGGACCAATGTGAGATAGCATCCAAAACGATTACAGCCAGACAGGGAAAGACTGAAACAGTCATCTCAAAAAGCTGAGAGCCACAACTGAGGCAAAAGTGAACTATATTGTTCGGTCTGGCAGACGTTCTGATCTACGTTCTGGAGTAGTGTTGAGATTATTGCAGAAAAACACTTAGGGCAGCCCAAAAGTTAACTGAGGCTTTATGGAGGAATCAGGATTAAGCCAAATATGAGGGAATATTTTTACCAGACTTTGAGCATTTAGAACAGCATCTCATCTAGCAAACTTAACTCCCCTTCAAGATCCAAGGTAGTCTTGATCAAATACTGTCTCCTCCAGTTAAAGGGATAGAGCACAATTAGCCCTGCAGTTGATATTGTCAAAACAATGTTTAGTAGTGAAAAACACCAGTTCATTCAGCATAGAACTCATTATTTCAGTGTTCACTGTCAAGCAGAAACTGCTTTTACATACTTGGAAAGAGAAAGCAGTAGAACACTGGATGGAAATTAGTTGCCTCTGTCCTCTCAATGAAGTGTATAATAGCCATGATCTGTTTTATTACAATAAAGAAACATTGCTGTCAAATTGTCAAGATACTGCAGAGAGATGAAAGATTTTGAGCCAACAAATCTGATAGTAAAGCAATAAAAATAATAGCCTTTTATTGAGTATATAGAAAATGCTGGCCACTGTATTAGGCTCTTTATATATATGAATTTATGAATTTATGTGATCTTCATAACAATTTCTGTTAGTTGAGTAGTATTATTATTCCCCATTTTATTGAGGCCCAGAGGGGTTAATTAACTTGCCCAAGGTCATTTAGCTGATCTGTGGCAGACAAGATTTGAAACAAAACTGAGCTGACTCCAAATGCTTTTCTTAATAAGCATTATAATACATACCTCTATCTGCAAATGTCACTTAGCAGAAGAGCCATGACAAATTTATACCCTGTAGAGTTGAGACTAATATGATATTCTAATATTGAGAGTATTACAGAGCCCTCTAATTAGTCATAGTCTAGATATTTTTTTCAACAAGTCCTTGGGAGTCAGCATGTATTCTCTATTGAACCTAGATAATTAGGAGCATACTGTACAGAGAAGATTGCTAAGCAATTATATAACTTGGGGACTAAGGTATCATTACAGTGGTGATTCTGCCAATGGAGCAAGCCACAGTATTCTTTGCTTGTATGTAAGCACTCATAAAATAATTTCCAATTGCAAAATTTAAGGAATTTACCAGTATAATTTCCACAGGATGTTGTTAGAAAGAGGAAACTGCATTAATAGATAACTGATGCCATGCTGTTGTAACATTTTATAAGGCAACCCAGGACTCTGCAAACGAGAGAATTTTTAATGATGCATTCACAAAACTCATCATTCAGGGATTCATGTTCTTCCTTGCTCCATCTAAGGGAAGAAGAACTAAGCTCCTGGATCTTAAAGAGATTAAAGAAGACTCATAGCCCCTTTCCCTATATGGTATAAAGATGTTGCACTGAACAATTGCATGAACAATTATCTACTCATAGTATCAAAATGAAAGCTGTTTTATGGATTCAACCCATCCTCAAAGGACCTAACAGCAGCAAATAATACAGACTGGGGCATTGGGGCCAGAGAATCAGTTATCCTCCACTATCCACCATTTATGTGGAGAATAGTCGTAAGTGCCTAAGCTCAACAGATGCCAGAGAGCTCATCCATATTTCCACTAAGTTGGGCCATCTAAATGTAGCCATAGAAATGATAGAAAAAAAACAAATTCATGGTTTTTTTAAAATGCCTTAATTTGCCTATGGTACGGGTAAAATTCCAAGCCATCGAAAGAATATTAGGAGCATAGAAAATGTAAACTATTATCACCAATAAACTCTAAATAAATGTCCTAGAATTTCAGAATAAATTACCATAAATTATTTACATTACATTTAAATTATTGCCTCCAGATGCCCAAACAGCCTGCAATAGGACTTAAGCCCCTCCTTTTTTCACTCCATTGTTTTAGTGGATATGGATATTACATCAAATAAAAGGTTTTACATGATTAATATTAAGAAAAGAAGGACACTTAGACATGCAGAATTGAAGCTTTTATTTAATACTTTTATCCAAGGATAACAATACTCAGAGGCATGTGGGGCAATGGCAAGTTCAAAAATGCACAAGAATAATGTTCCAGTTTTGCTCAACTTCATGACATTGGGTGATCCATAAACAAAAGCTTGCTAAAGATATGCTTTTAACTTGTAAAAAAGGTCCATACCATATGCCTATTTCCTGTCAGGTTTTCTCCATGGATATAAAAAATGAGAATAGCAAACATATTTGCTTAAAACTCCATATAGCACAAGATGTATATTTACTACATAAATATTAAACTACTTTTAGCACATTTCCTTAACTTTATGCAGCTACTAGACAAATACAATTTATTGTATATGTTTCTAAATTCATTTTTTAAGTAATATAATTTATATATGTGTCACATCCTTAATTCTACTTCAAGTGATTATGTAAGGCAAAATAATTTGAAAAACTTTATGCATTATGTGAAAATAAAATTCAGGAGCAAGGGATAGAGATCAAATTGTTTTTGTACTTCAGACTAAATTTAGGAAGAGGCTGAAACAGATTTTATTTTATATATAAAATGATTTTTTAAAATAAATTTCAAGCATAAATTCTTTTATAAACATAACTGATTACTTCAGCTGCATCTTAGTCATATTGCAATTTGAGGTTCAAAATGCCACTAGGTTGTTTGAGGACATTAAAAGTGAGATGAGTTCTTTCTTTAATAAAAAATAAATTTTCACCTTTCAGTTCATTGTCTTAACGTTGGAGTAAAAGGTCCAAGATCTATTCAGAAACATTGGTAGAAATGAAATGTAGTCTTCACAATCTCCTACAAATAGTATTCCTACAGGTGTGACGATTTATACCAAGCTTTTTTTAAAAGGTATGGTAGCATGCTTTAGCCAATTGAAAAATGTCAGTATCTAGACATTATAATAGAAAGGAGACATGAATTTCAGCTTATGAAAGCAAATAAGTATCATTAATTCTTCAGGAAACTTTCACTGGGGCATAAATGTGAAAAAGTAAGGTCACTAAAAAGTATCAATGTGAAGCTAATGAACAATTAAATAAATGCATATATGTGTACTTTGGAACCTAAACATTTTTTAATCAAAATATGAAAGCACTTAAAATTAGCTTATCAGTAAGATCTTACATAATTACTAAAAAGAATAACCAATAATTCCAGAGTTAAAGAGTAAGTAATAGTAGTTTAGGATTACTGAATAAGGTACCAAAGTACACATATATGCATGTTGTTGTTTTGGTTTTTTTTGTTTTTTGTTTTTTGAGACGGAGTCTGGCTCTTGTCGCCCAGGCTGGAGTGCAGTGATGTGATCTCGGCTCACTGCAACCTCTGCCTCCTGGGTTCAAGCAATTCTCCTGCCTCAGCCTCCCGAGTAGCTGGGACTACAGGCACCCGCCACCACGCCCAGCTAATTTTTGTATTTTAGTAGAGACGGGGTTTCACCATGTTGGGCAGGCTGGTCTCGAACTCCTGACCTCAGGTGATCCGCCCGCCTCGGCCTCCCAAAGTGCTGGGATTACAGGCGTGAGCCACTGTGCTTGGCCTATGCATTTATTTAATTATTCATTAGCTTTACAATATAACTAGTATAGCTATACATAGTCTAAGTATCCGATTCTAAGTACAGTGGAAAAGAAAACTGCTTCCTGTATTTAAAAATCGTATTGAATAAACCCATCGCCATGCACAAACCACATTTCCATTAAAAGGGACTATCATTTAAACCCTGAGGACATTCACTAATAGAAAACAAGCAACCTCTCTAGTGTGGAATTAAACATTAAAATGATTAAAGAAAAGTCATATTTATTTATTTGTCTTTTTTTGTTCATTGAGGTATACTGAGTTCTCTGTTGAAAGAGAAAAAAAAAAAAATCACACGTTCCCTTTGTCCTCTCTGTCAACGAATGTTTCTACCTTGACTCACAATGACTAACTTAATGGAATACCTAGACTTGGCAACCTTTGCTTATTCCTACACTGAAAAAAAAAGACCCATGATATGTTCGAGTTTTGTATGACTTGCACTAGCTGGAGTAGCTTCAGCTGGGGTGGTGGCATTAGCTGAGGTGGCTTCAGTTCCCTGAAGGTGTTCATCTCTGGGACATACAATGAGAATCGCCCAAGAGACAAAGAGAGAATCGAGAATGACTTTTACTTCTAAATCTTTGCTGATTCTTCTGAATGTGAACTGCTACCCCTTCATTCATCAGCCACAGGCAGTCTCAATGCTTTTATAATTACGCCTCTATGTGGCGTAATTATCCTCCTTTAAATACACTGTCAGTCTCAGATGTGTACAACTACAGTGTCCTTTTTCTTTAACCTATGCCTTTTTAAAAACACATAGGTAATGAATGAAAATATCAGCACTGTAAATTTTTAAATAATTATAGAAATATCGAGACTAAATATGATTCCCCCACCCCTTTCGTTCTACTCTACACCACCTATGCACAGTCTTGGCCTAACAGCCACTTTATTAGTCAACATATCAAGAATTTACAACTGTAGTGTCTTCTGGCACTTGCCCCCAGCCTTTCTGACTTCCTGAGCCACCTCTAAGAAATGTTCTAGCATATTCTGACCATATAATGGTGCGTTAGCCATTAAATAAAACCATATTAAACCTATGAGAATCAGTTTGACTGAATATAGCTTACAACAAACAATTTTTCACTTCAAAAACCTTATTTTAGCAGAATTGGTTAAAGAAAGTTTCACTGAATTTTTCACTTTTCAATCTGTGATTTTAAAATAGTGCAGATAGTGTCAAAAAATTATACAACCAGAGGGGCTTTGAGGGAGCCTTCAGGAATTATAATCAGAAACCTGATTATCAATACTATTTTAAGAATAGCTAAAAAGAGGAATCCACAGCCTCCTACAGTTCCCACTCCTGTTTTTAATCATTTTTACTATTTTATGTTATTTGTGAAGCTGAGAGAAAAAGCCATTAGGGACTCTGACTGGATCAGTAAACTGTACAAAGCTTAGCAATTCAAATATTCACCACGAGTTGGGGTCCCATATTAAATACAGGCTTTAAAGGATTTATAAAATAAAATAAATGGTAAATATTTCTTTTATTTTTTCCTAAGAGTCCAAAAATCCAGAAGGATTGTAAGTGAATGAATATGATTATTGACTTTTAAAAGAACATATGACAAGCAAGTAAAAGAAAATTCAATAATTTCACTAAGAAATAAACAGGATGCAATGCACTGTCAGTCACAATAGACAGACATCCCAGACATGTTTAATTGTTAAACAGTAGTAGAAATACTAAGCAATTAATAAAAGTTAAAACATATAAAGTAACCAAAACCAAACAAAATTTTAGCACTTACGTTCAAATTATCTAAAAAAGAACAGCCCACAATTATCAGTATCAAACTATAAAAAATATTCTAGTACTTATATATAATTTCTAAAAGCAATCACACAGAAACAGGAATAAATTGCTTATTTTTGGTTGCTTTTAACAGGTCTGAAGAGCATCATCTTGAAAACTATATATATATATATATATATATATATATATATATATATATATATATATATGCTACTAAACAAACTTTTAGAATGACCAAAAAGAATGATGCAAGTCCAAAGACCAAAACAATGTGTATTTATTTTGCTAGAATATTACATTTCATTATATTGCTACTAAGAGATTTGTGATCCCATAGTCCATTTCTTTGGGTTGCACTAGTCTCTTTGTTGCTCCAATGCATTATTAATCATTTTTTTTACAAATGCAACCAAGTGATTTCCGTTGTAATATTTACTTTTTTAAAAATTAATGAAACTGAAATTCCTTTCTATGTGTAAAATTTTTGTTAAACTTTTAGAAAATTTTAGTCAGTTGCAGAATTTTTTTCTTGTGTCTCTGCCTTAAATTTTCTGTTTCTAAAGCAATTCTCCTTCTGTTCATCTTTTACAGATTTTACACTTAACTGTTTTGTGAGCTAAGTACAGCCATTCATGGAAGCATCATATTCAGCTGTCAGTGTCCTTTTCTTTCTCTCTCCCTCTTTGTCTCTTCTTCCCTCACTTCTCCTCTCTCTTAACTTCTAATTGCCATAGGATAAATCACTTCTCTTGATGCATATAAATTTATCAGTTGCTAAGGTAGCAAATTATTCAAAGCCTAAAACTTGATGCATAGCAATTAACCTTAAAATACTTTGTCATCACACTTTTGATTCATGGAGAGGAGCACTATTGATAATACCTTTATCCTTGATATGTCAAGTGTTCTAATAATCATAGGGACTAAGTAAATATAGGCTCTTATGTATATCTAATGTTGCTTCTACAAGCCACAATATAGCTTCAATATTGACATTGCCCACATTATGAAAGAAAATTAATATTTGCTACTTTTTTAGAAAAAAAAGTTTCCCCCTGAAAATTGAATCTATGGCTCTGTTTGCTGTTTTCATGAGTCAGTTTTGCCTCTAGAAACACTCTGAACTTCCATAGTTATATGAAAGCATGAAATGCTATATGCTATTTTTAACTAATGTGTTCTGAATTGTAATTGTATATAATTTTTACTTGAGATATAGTCTTTCTAGAAACCAGTTTCTCAGCATCAGCTAGAGCCAAGACTTTTCAGAATTTTAAGGAAAAGCATATTTCATATGTTGAAGTCGTAGGTCCCTTAAGACAAGTTCTATTTTGGTGTCCACATTTACAATGGCTGAGACTGTCACAGTCGTTCACCTTCATCATTAAAAAGCCATATAAAGTTCCTTTCTCCTCTAAACTTAGAATGTTAAATGTTGGCCTTGTAAACTAACTTTCTAAGTCCT
The DNA here is from genome assembly GCF_028885655.2 of Pongo abelii. Classification (NCBI taxonomy): domain Eukaryota; kingdom Metazoa; phylum Chordata; class Mammalia; order Primates; family Hominidae; genus Pongo; species Pongo abelii. The sequence goes on along the minus strand of NC_071985.2, from coordinate 163,007,892 downwards.
TTAAGGTTTATGTCCAGGGATGTAGAGGCTGGTAACCAGTGAGGCAAGGTCAGATCTTAACAATGCAAAAATCCTCCCAAACTTATCCTTTTCCAAAATTACTGTGAAAAGCAAAACTTTTCATAAGCCCATTATGAGTACTTCTGGAATAATCACTTATGACTTGTATAAAGACTATTAATAGTTTTTAAATGAGGTGGAAATAGGAAATGGTAACAGATCATGACTATGTGGCTCATCCAGCTAGCCCTCTCTAGATTAGCTTTGGTTCAAACCTAGAGGAGTCCCTCTGTGATGCATGAATCCACAGGATCTGTGCCTGTCTCCAACATGTCTGAATGCTGGTGTCTGAGAAGAACAAAGATTTCCATTCTTTTGAAAGGAGCTTCCAGTACCTACCATGTTGCTCTGTTGTGAGATACCCTCTAGAGGTGGTGCTGAGGGAAAGCCATTGTGCTTTCAAGTCACTAAAGAACCCGAGGTGAGAGACAAAAGAAAAACCCACTTAGAGATGCCACAAGCCACTAACTACAGTGGATTCTATTAGCCATTACTATAAAGGGTTGATACTCCTGACTTGGAGCTACTAAAGGAAGTAGTCCCTGAAAGTTAATAAAAAATCATTTAGAAAGCCCTCCAGATGGGACTCATGTCCACTACTAAGAGTGAACAGTAACTGGAGCCATTATCACTGTGAGCCACAACCAGGAAACCATAGATGAGGCAGGAGGAACTTTCCAGCCCCTTCTTATCCCCTTCCCTAAATAAGAGGTGCCAATGTCCCCTTATTTGTTAGAAATTCAAAGGAAAGATGGCAAATATTGTCCTTTCAATATACTCTAAACAGAGAGGAAAAGAATTTTTTCTGCCAATAAATCTGGTATAGTTGGAGACTCAGAAACTCTCAATGTGGGCTTTGCTGGATTAAAGACCTTGAGTTTTAGATTGAGTTTCAGACTTTTTTTAAGAAGTAAAAATAGAGATGGGGCCTCACCATTTTACCCAGGGTGGTCTCAAACTCCTAAGCTCAAGCAATCCGCCTACTGCAGCCTTCCAAAGTGCTGGGACTAAGGGAGTGAGCCACCATGCCTGACAGAGTTTCAGACTTTTGATAATTAAAGTAACATTTATTGATGCTATACTGAGTGTCATCCATTATTCTATTTTATATGTACTCAGTCACTTCATCTAACAATTCTATAACGTATGTACCATTTATTAACCCATTGTACTGATGAGGAAAAGTCCATAGAAGTTAACTTGCCCAAGGTCACCAATTGTAAATGGTGAACACAGACAGGTAAACTCAAGAGCTATGCTCTTGACCACTACTTGCACAGTGTGGTAGACAGAAAAAATGGCTTCTCAAAAATATCCTAGGCTGGACACAGTGGCTCATGCCGGTAATCCCAGGACTTTGGGAGGCCGAGGTGGGCAAATCACTTGAGTTTAGGAGTTCAAGACCAGCCTGGGCAATATGGCAAAACCCTGTCTCTACTAAAAATATAAAATTAGCCAGGTGTGGTGGCACATGCCTGTAGTCACAGCTACACAGGAGGCTGAGGTGGGAGGATCACCTGAACCGAGGAGGCAAAGGCTGCATTGAGCCATGATCATGCCACTACACTCTAGCCTGGGTGACAGAGTGAAACCCTGTCTCAAAAAAAAAAAAAAAAACCTAATTATTCAGAACTGTGAATATGTTACATTACATGGCAAACAGGACTTTGCAGATGTGATGAAGTTAAGGACCTTAAGATGAGAAGATTACCCTGGATTATTCAGATGGGCCCAGTGTAATCACATGGGCCTTAAAAATGGAGAATCTTTCCTAGCTGCAGTCAGAGGGAGATGTGACAGGAGAAAAATGGTCAGAGAGGTTCACCATTGGTAGCTTTGAAGATGGAAGGATGGGATCATGAGCCAAGGAATGTGGACATTTCCTAGAAGCTACATAAGGCAGAGAAATGGATTCTCCCCCTGAAGATTCCAGAAAAGAATGCAGCCGTACCAAAACTTTTATTTTAGCCCAGTGAGACCTATGTTGGACTTCTAACCTACAGAACAGTAAAATAATAAATTTGTGAAGTTTTAAGCCACTAGGTTTATGGAACTTTGTTACAGCGACAGTAGAAAACTAATACATATTGCCTTATTGAAAAAGAGGGTTAATGATTCGCTTCCTATGGGACTTGACAGAAGCAGAGAGAATGCTTCATGGTATGTAAATTAAACTTGAAATTAAAGTTGCTGCTACTTTTAGCTCCTGGTTTTATGGGTTATTATATAACAGCAGTTTGATTCTAAAAGCAATCTCAGAGAAACAGGAATAAATTGCTTATTTTTGGTTGCTTTTTGATTACAGCTATGCAATAATAAGCTATTATAATTTTTCATTTTGACTTACATTAGTACATTACGTAGCTAGTTTTAAATGTATTGCATCATAATTTGTCCTTCATTTAGCATTCTGCCAAATGTTATAAGAAACTGAACACATTTAAGATCTTGCTAGCAGAGTTGAAAGATTTGTAAGATGCCATTATTTGGATATTTGATACACACAAGTTGGCTTCTTGTTGTTTGGAAGTTAGGAGATAGCTTTTCACCAAACAGTAGGAAGTTATTGTTTCTAATTTTTAGAATACAAACAGACTGATTATTTCCCACCAAACTCTGTCATCAGTGCCAAAGTATTCTTTAAAATCTCAGGATAAAATGAGTTGTTAAAAGGGTGACACGTTGCTACAATGAGCTTTTTCAAAGCAGGGTCAACATTTTCACATTTCTCATCAATATTCATCATAAAAGAGACCACAAAATGGATTTAGATTTATCTGGTCTCTTTCATATAGCAATGTTTATATGCCTAAATACAATTAAAAATTAGGGCACTGACCTTTGCAGGCAGTCTTGGGAAACATTCCACCTCCACAAATAGTGAATGCCACAGACCATGATCAAATGGAGCAGTCATTGCTTTCTGCTTGGATTAATGTGGCAGTATGCTGGCTGATAGGATATATATGGAAAAAAGGAAACTATACCAATGGGCAGGACCATTTTTTTAGTTGATGAAGTTTATTGATTGAAAAGACATAATAAAGTGAAATAATAAAGCTTTCAGAAAAAAGCAATACATGCTTTGGAAGACTCAGGCCACCATAAGAGTAAGGAAAGCAAGTCTTCAGAACAGAGGTTGAATCCAGCAGAGCTATGTGATAAGTGAAATTAAACCTGCCACAGACACCACATTTGTATTCTTTCAGCAGTCAGGTGCAGAGTGTTGCTAGTTCCTCCCAGCATTGCAGATATGATGGCCTTAATTCAGCTTCTATGATCTGGATTCATACAAACATTATTAAAACTGTTCCTGTACAATGAGCTAAAGAAAGGCAATCAAAATTAACTGGGTAGCAGACATTTTGACTGCTGAGATAAAATAATAGCCAAAACAACTTCACTTCCAGTAATCAGAGATGTAGTGGCTTATTTTGGGCAAAACAGTCATTCTGCCTATTGTACAGAGACCCCAGTAGCAAAGGAGGGGCTACCAGGGGAACTGATTGTATATATAGTCTCTTCAAATGATGGAATATGAGAGCTATTTGCCCAGTGTGGAAAGAACCATGGGGATTATATTTGTTGTCACAACTAGTGCCATTCACTGGCCTGGTGGATTAATCATTGAGCCTTGTTTAACTGTCTTTTTTCAAACAACTAGTTTTCTTTTTTCTTTTGAATTGACCATTTTTACAACTGAATTGGCCAACACTGTTAAAGCATCACTCCTGAGTGCCACCATTAACCCAAATTTTTTAAGTTTGTTTTATTTTCTTAATCTTATAAGTAGTGCATAATCATTGTAGAAAAATAAGAAAACACAAATAAGAAAAAAGAAAAAAAAAGATTTGATGTCCCATTACCGAGTATTACCACTGTTTTTTTTTTTGTTATTATTATACTTTAGGTTTTATGGTACATGTGCGCTATACCACTGTTAATGTTTAGAAGATATCCTTGCAGATATTTGTCCACACAAATATATATATAAACACATTTCAGCAAAAATAGCATCCTACCACACACAATGTTTTATAACCTGCTTGTTTCACTAAACATTTGTGTACTTCTACATCAGCCATTTAGGACTTCACTTTTAATGACCACATATCATTCTACTGTATGGATTTACTATAATTTCTTTAATCAATGCCCTGTTATTAGACTGTTAAGTATAGTTTGTAATTTTTGTTATTACAAATAATACTATGATGAGCGTATTAGCACATGTATATTGCATATTCGTCCAGTTATATCCTTAAGTCCTAGAAGTCTAATTACTTGGTTAAAAGTTATACAGTTTTCTAGAAATTTTGATGCCTATCTGTAGTTTCATCTCTAAATAAGAAGGAAAACAGATTAAAATATGAAAGATAAAAATCATTCAAAAGTCTTAAATTAATAGGTTTCATAAACTTCTGAAAAGCCAAGTGAAAACACAAGTAGAAGTATTTTAGTTTGGGTCTGTTATCATTTACACATACACACACATATACACACACACACAAAGTTATGAGCTTAAGTGAGTCATTGTGTTTACAGATCAGCAAATAACATGCTTTTCTAAATAACAAGCAAGAATATCAAAATATTGTCTTCCATTTTATTAATAATGCTTAGGAATAAAAAACTATTAACAGTTACATTGAAATATAGTTGATATACTACAATTTAAAGTGTACAATTAAGTGATTTTTATGTGTTCAGAGTTGTGCAACCATCATGATTATCTAATTTCAGAACATTTTTACTATGTACAAAAAGAAACTCTGTACATGTTAACAGTTACTCCCAAGCTACTGGCAAATACTAATCTGCTCTCTGTTTCTATGCATTTGCCTATTCTTGATATTTCACATAAATGGAATTATATAATATTTGGCCTTTTGTGACTTGTTTCTTTCACTGGGCATAATGTTCTCATAATGTTTTCTTCTATGTTGCAGCATGTTTCCTTACTTTATTCCATTTTATTGCCAAATAATATTTCATTATATAGATATATACCACATCTTGTTTATCCATTCATTAGTTTATTCTTTGAATGTCAATTAAAATCTTATCACAATCATGTTTAAAATCTTTCAGTAGCACCTGAAATTGGTAAGAAGGTTTATGAAAGACCATGTTAATCTTGCCCTAACCTACTTTTTGGCCTGATCCTCTGCTGCGCTCCCAACCCCATCCACTACCACCCTTCCATCAGCACTCCAGCCATAGCAGAACCACTTGAAATTTCCCAGATATAACAGGCACACTCACTTATGTGCTGTCCCCTCTCTCTGCAATACCCTTCTTCCCCTTACCTGGGTGGATGACTTTTGCGTGTTCTTTGTTATTCAGCTATCAGGTATCTTCTCCTCTTGGAATACCTAATACACAAATATAAGCTGGGTGCAATATATTTTTACAATCCGTTATACCTCTATCATAACACTTGTCACAATGTTTATAATTATTGGTTTTCTTGACTTCTCCTCCACTAGATTGTGAGCTCATTAAAGTCAGAAACTATATTCTGCCTATCTCTATATCATGAGCCTTCCAGGCCTAGCATGTGGTAGACATTCAATATATGTTTTCTTTCTATACATGGTCAATGAAATTAATTTGACTTTCTTATAAACTGCATTAATCAATTTAGGGATTTTATAACCATATAGTCATAAACTTTATTTAAAATGCATGTTCCAGTTTGCTTATGTTTAATTTGTTCATATACATTTTATATTAAAATTCTCAGTAACATATGAAACAATATGCATTAAAATAAACCAGATGTATATATAATTCTAGTAAAGCTTTTAAAGTATACAATGAACTTATAACCTATCAAATAGAAGATACTTTTTCAAATACCTCCAACTGCCTTTAATGGAGACATAGTTAAGTAGAATAACTTAAGGCAAATTCAGAATTTATACAAAAAATGATTCAGCATCACATTTCAAATGATTTAAGAAAAAAATCATTAAGAATATGCCATGAGATCAACTTATAAATCATAATTGCACTTTCAAAACAAGATAAGCTTCCTTTTGCAAGCAAAAATGTTGCTTCTCTTAAACTTGGCTTGGAGAGTGCTGCCTTGCTTAAAATACTATAATAATCTTTGAAGCCTACATGCATAAACTGTTTCTGGACCTGTTTTCACTGTTTTCTATATGAATGAAGATTTGTTTAAGTAGGCCCAGTTCTTGGTAATAGAATCCTAACCTCTGTTACTTCTGACTTATAGGGTATCTTTGTTACTAGGGTTCAGCCTGATGGGCCAGCATCAAACCTACTGCAGCCTGGTGATAAGATCCTTCAGGTAAGACAGATAAAAGAAATGCATGCAAATGCCATACTGAAACAAATATGTAACCATGTTACCAAGTTAAATGATTTGGATTAAATGATTGAAAATAAGTCCTTCTCACGTTGCTTATTTGCCTTTATTGTTTTGGGGCTGAAAGTCAAGTCAAAAACAATTCCGTCTGACAAATCCTATATCCCTAGCACCTTACACAGTACTTGGCACATGACAGATGTTTTGCATATTTTTGTTGAATTGAATGGAATTACTTGATAATATAAGAAATGTATATATTATATGTATATATGAATCTATGCATAGTTATCAAGTAAGAGTAAGTGCCCAAACACAGTATGTGTGTGACTTTCATGAGGGAGAAGGAACTGGTCCATATTTAATTTCTCAGCCACAGGCTTATTACTGTTTGAATGCTATGAAATACATAATACATCATTCTACTCCCCCTGCTTAGTTAAACAAAAGTTAGCTGTATATAAGGTGACTTTTTAAAATGAATTTTGTGATGGAAAATGACTTTCACTAACTTAAAGCTCTGCATATCAGAAAAGGTTCACCCCAATAAACAATTAAGCAAATACTTTACATAAACTCATTTATTTGACTTTTTTTGTTCTTCTCTCTGAATTCACTGTCTTTAATTTTTTGCTTTGTTTCTTATCAGTGATTTGAAGCTCATTAATTCACTTCCTATGTAAGAGGTGCATAATCATTTTCTACATTCCAGGGAAAAGCTCTTAAGCATTATCGATGTATTTAAGATTCAGTATTTTGACTTAGAACCCCAGAAATTTCCCGTTATATAAATAGGTGGAACTACTTGATACTGCTGATATTTGGCCATCTGCAACAATTATGAAATGGCTCAACATAATATACTGAAGATTTAGATTCACTGAGAAGACAGGACATGTGAAAAGGAACCTTAGATCAGCTATACAAACACAGTTGACATGTGAAAAAGGAACCTTAGATCCACTATACAAACACAGTTAAAAAATGCAAGGATCCCCTCAAGTCAGCTCCAAGGAGATCTTCTATCTCCAATGTACTGCGTTCTCTCAGAAAGTCCTAGAAAAGTAGAAATCCTAAGATTGCTTTAACATTTTATTCTCAGAAATGTTTTTTGGTTTTTTGTTGTTGTTGTTGTTGTTTGGTGGTGTTTTGTTTTTTTGTTGTTGTTGTTGTTTTGTTTTGTTTTGTTTTTGAGACAGCATTTCACTCTTATTGCCCAGGCTGGAGTGCAATGGCACGATCTCAGCTCACCGCAACCTCCACCTCCTGGGTTCAAGCGATTCTCCTTCCTCAGCCTCCCAAGTAGCTGGGATTACAGGAATGCGCCACCACACTCAGCTAATTTTTGTATTTTTAGTAGAGACAGGGTTTCTCCATGTTGGTCAGGCTGGTCTCGAGCTCCCAACCTCAGGTGATCTGCCCGCCTTGGCCTCCTAAAGTGCTGGGATTACAGACATGAGCCCCTGCGCCCGGCCTCTCAGAAATATTTTAAACTAATTAGCAAGATCACAATCAGCTACTCAAGTTTTCAAAAATGATAGTTCTCTGAAAAGTGTTTAAGCTGCTTCAGCCTGTGCCAATGTCACAATAGAAACACCACCCAGCGGGCCTGAGTTCATTCTATGCAGGCAGAAGATGTAAATAGCAGTTGGTCTTTTGAGCTAGAGCTGAGGAAAAATAAAAACCACACATATAATAATCTAAAATTTTCCTTTACCACTTTATTATGGAAGTTCTATATTTTTGGATAGCCTAACTAGTCCTTTGATCTTAGATATTTTGCATCATGTCTATGGCCTCAAATTCATTGTGTGTAAAATGAACTGCTGTTTATATTATATCTGAAATCCCTCCTAGCTCAAAAATTCAACTCTTTGAAAATTGTATGAATTGTAGTGAAAAACAGCTGAGAATAAACTAACAACATAACTCTATAACATTTGGTAAGTGCTGCTTATTAGCAAAGGAAATGGCTAATTTTTTTCTCCACTGATTTCAGAGAAATTATCTTAAATCCTACAGTCTGGAAAAAAATATAGCCAATTAATCTCAGATCTCTTACCTACTAGAATGTGAAGCTGGGTAGAGAAGTATGCTATAGCTTGAGCCAATGTTACAGAGTTCCTTCCTCCATGACAGAAGCAAAATAAAGATTTTTCCCCTTTGCTAGAATTCAGAAATGTATACGTAAGTATTATAACAAAATTATACATAGTATATCTTGCAGATGGAAACATAGGTTAATGTCAGGCCAGACATGATGGCTCACACCTGTAACCCCACCACTTTGAGAGGCAGAGGCAGGAGGATGGCTTGAAGCCAGAAGTTTAAGGCCAGCCTTGGCAGCACAGTGAGACTTTGTCTCTACAGAAAATTTAAAAATTAACCAGGTGCAGTGGCAAGCACCTGTAATCCCAGCTATTAAGGAGGCTGAGGTGGGAGAAGTGCTTGAGCCCAGGAGTTAGAGGCTGAAGTGAGCTGTGATTATGCCACTGCACTCCAGGCTTAGTGACAGAGTGAGAAATCTGTCTCAAAAAAATAAAAAATAAAAAAAAAGACATTAGTGTCTACTTGCAAGGTATTAGAATGCTCTTTTCTGACTATGAAATTCTAGAATTATATATGGGGACGTGAGGGTTATGAGGGTTCAGTATTTCTAATCCTGGAGAGGTAAAAACAACAGCAAAGTGCTAGGAAATGGATTCCTCATGCAAGAAGTAGGAAGAAATTTTCAGCCAAGAATACTGCAGAAAAGCTGCACCCAAGATGTCTCTTCTCTCCACAAATGACTATCAAGGATATGACATTTTATTTTTGCCATAGAACTCACTTGTACCTAGTCCAATAAAATCAAAGCCCACTTTCAATAAAGAAAAAAGTACATGGACTTTAATCAAATAAATTATGTATTTACAGTTTCATTCATACTAATTAAAAAGCACACATGGCCAATTATACTTTCTGAAAGAAATGAGAATGGCTAATTCTAAAATGAAATTGTTTGCAATATCAGATGCTAAGAAGGCAAGCTATATATTTATTTATAATACTATTGTCTCTTAGTTTAAAGAATGCTGGGAAGAAAATGGGTTAATAACATTGAGTTATCTATCACTTAAAAGATCAGAATCATGTGTTTTCAATGGAGCGAATTTATTTACAAAGCTTAATGTTCAACCTGGAGAATCGAAGTAAAAGAAAAGAAAAAAGAAAAGAATGGCCCTCCCTAAGTGACAATACTTTTGAGGTTTAATCTAACCCGATAGCAAATAGCAAAAGATATATGAGAGAGCACAAGAGATATATCTTTCCCAATCCCTCTTCCCAAACCCAGAATTTATTAGATCTCTTTCTTTCTCTATAACTCTTTATACCATCCACTCTTTTCTTATTCAGCTATGATATTATGAGCATGTTATTTGAATTACATGAAGATGTGCGCAATAAGGGATGATGTTAATTAAAACATATTCACATCATTTTTCTGTTGTACTATTCATTTTCCCGGAATAGACACATTATAATTACTCTAAGACAGCGTGGCATATGGAAAGAGCAACTGACCCTTCATAGACTCACCTTCTGTTAAGTTCAATTATATAACTGTAAGAGAAAAAACTGAAAGCATATGGAATATAAAAATATGCTAGGATGAGCCATGTGAATTTGCCAATATTTGAAATGACAGTTTTGTTAATTTATCATCACAGTTTCTTTTTTCTAATGTTCTTTACAGGTAAAAAAAATGCAGTCTAATTCATTATACATTTTATAATTCAAGATATATATGAATACAGAAAATCTAGTAATTATAGTTACTCTGTTGAAAAGATGAATAGACTGGAAAAAAATATATACTGTACCTGATAGTTAACAACATGATTCACAGTTGTAACCTAAAACTCACTCGCAAGTATGTCCTGTTCAATCAGGGAAGCCAAACCCTCTCCTCTTCATTTACCCACCCCCATCTCCATACATAAGCCTAATTTTGGCAAGAAAGAGAAATTATATAATATATAGAGATTTAGTTGATGACATCCAGATTTTGCCAATAACCAAAACAGATTTTTCTAATATGAGATATATAAATAAAGTACTTAATTGAAGATAATTTTATAGTCTCTTTTACCTTATCATCATTTTAAGGGTTTTGGAATTTGCAATCCAAACATACTCTTTGTCTATGGCTGTATTTCAAGATGCTAAAAGAGAATAATCAATGAGATAATAATTCAAACAAGCTAGATATTTTTCTTTTTTTCTTGTCTTAGAAAGAACCTTGGCCCAACAATTCATATAGACAGTTCAAGAAACTACTGTCAAAAATAAGTCTATCAACAAATACTTGGACTATTAACAGAGTCATTATTATTGCACTTTTTTTACTTTTTTAAAGTTAGTTTTTGGTAAGTTGTTCAGCTCAGAGCATCTTATCTTGGCCAAAATCATGGGGTTTGATGCCCATTAGACCTATTATCATTGCTCTATTCTATAATCATTGACAATTCCACTCCACATCCTGATTAGTGTCTTATAAGGGAATATCATTAGAAGCCCCTTAATAGGTAGGAGGGAAGTCATGTGTCCTAAGGGAGCTAAAAGCTAGGGAGACAAGGTGAATGTATGCACTCATTAGGAAACTAATAAAGTACTTGATTTTGTGATGTATCTAATAAATGTTGTAGCTGTGCTAAGGGAATGGAGTGATTAATATAAAAGTGTGTATCCTGGGATACAGAGAGGATGGCCACTCACAAAAAAAATACAAGATGTAAGACCCTCCTCTTCTTACCTCCTCCAGTGAATCACTGAGGGAGAGGGAGAGGAGATCTGTGTGGCAGGGTGCACTGGGGATCATGGAGATCTCTGGTTGTGGAGGGAGGCGAAAGAAGGGAGTTTATTCCTGGTGGAGCAGAAGTTCCTCCAGACTTAACAGAGAGAAAAGGAGGAGAAGGAGGAGGAATACCTGTGGGCTAGGCTGGCATGAGTTTTCAGGAGCACGGGTAAGAGGTTTATGCTAGAAAGGGTGAGTATGGAGTGTAAAGGAGAGAATATTGGAGAGAAAGACCCCAGACTCATGTGTTAGAGTCATGAAGAAAGGAAACCCTGGGATTTTAATAAGTTTTTTGTGGACTGGGAGAATGTCAAACATGGAGATGAGTTGGAGTGAGGCTCAGGATGGCGATAGGGGGAGACAGCGAGCAAGATATGGCATTCAAGGCTCAGAATGGGAGAGGTAAGTTCAGACTCCACAAAGAGAAGTCTAAATGAAATGTCTGTTTATGGCTGGATCTGTTGTACACAGATATATATACAAACACTGAATCAACGCTTCCTTGTCTGAATGGAAATTTGATGGCTCTCTTAATGACCAGTAGGTGTGATCAGCTTGCTGAGAGAGTTTTCTTGCTTAGGTAAAGCTCACTTATTCAACAGCCTCAGCTAGAAGAAACAAAAACATAAGCTAGAAAACAAACAAAGTGCTTCTGAGGATCCATAATTAATGTCACAAAGCCCATGCACTAAATCTCATTCCTTTTACTCATAAGAGAGAATTTATATCATACCTGGGAGTCTTTTATCTAGTTGTCCAGACCACCAAGGTGAAAGCCTTTGGCTCCAGGCTCATTGCCAGAAGCAAGAAGTCATAGCCAACAGCTTCACTCTGCAGTAGAGAGAAACTTCTTTTAAAAGCAAGAAACAGAAGAGAACAACTTCTTTTCAAAGCCAGAAACAAGATTTTAAGAGTACATTGTACTTTTAAAGTAAAAGCAGACTGTACTTCTAAAATCTTGTTTCTGGCTTTTAAAAGAAAGTTTTGTACTTTCAGTACAGAACAGTTTTCTCAATGACATTTTTTGACATATCTTCGAAAAAAAAGAGTTCATGGTCAACTAAGTTTTGAAATCACTTCATACTCTATCCCTTGTTTCAGGACTTTACACTGTACTAAACAGGCTAAGAACTCTGAGAAATCTTACAGATATATTTTTCAACATATTTAACCATACAGTCCTCTTTACCAAAGCATCAATTAACCACTTCCACACAACACATTTTGGGAAATGTTTGTTACAGAAACAAACTAACTGGGCCATGGCTGTGCCTAAGAGAGTGTTGATGTTCACAATTATTACCGTAAATCATTAAGAAAGGGTTGATGTTCATTTTCTGAATTTTAAAAAATTTCTGAAAAAAAAAAAAAACTTCCAAAAAAAAAAAAAACCTGAAGAGTGAGAAATTGTTTATGGTTAAAATGAAGTGTTGGACCCTTAAAGAAATAAACTTAAAGTATTTGAAAATTGTACTAAAGCATTTCCCAACAAGGCCAAGTAAGTTCCACATTTCTATAGTTTATCTTATTTGTGGTTAGAAATCAAAAGCACCAGAGACACTGAGGGTGGGGGACTATGGAGGAATAATCACATAATTTTTAATGTTTAGGTAAATAATTGCTTATAATGATGTAATACATTGAAGAGTAAGATTTTAATACAATTGGATTAGAAGGGAACTAGAAGTAGGTTAAAAACTATGTTGGTCAGGCACAGTGGCTCACACCTGCAATCCCAGTGCTTTGGGAGGCAGAGGCAGGAGGATTGCTTGAGGCCAGGAGTTCAAGACCAGCCTAGGCAACATAGCAGACCCCGTCTCTATGAAAAAAATTAAAAATTAGCCAGGCGTGATGGCACACATGTGTAGTTCCAGCTACTCAAGAGGCTGAGGTAGGAGGATCCTTCAAGCCCAGGAGGTTGAGGCTGCAGTGAGCTATGATAGAGCCACTGCACTCCAGCCTGGGTTACAGAATGAGAACCCATCGTTAAACTGTCTTTTAAAGTGTGGTTTTATATGCCAGATTTTGACTGCATATTTTTATACATTTAGTTTTGTTCATGATATACAAAGTTCTTGCACAGAAAACCAATAAAAATGTTGAGGAAATACTTTTTGAAAATCAAAAAATATTTTGATTTATTTAGTAAAACATGAAAACCAATAAAACAAATTAAGTTTTTTAAGATGACGCTATCCTTCATAGTTTAGTTAATAGAAAAGTAACATCCATTAAGTGTCTTTATTGTGTCATTTAAATCATACAACAACCCTGCAAGATATCTATTATTGACAGATGTTCGATAACTTATTTGAGTTCTTCCATTGTCAACAAAATAACAAACAGAGAGAGACTCTTTAAAAGAAAATGATGTTTATTTGGGAATAGAGCATTGAAATGGGAATACATATGCCATAGTAAGCTATGTGTGTATTCAGGAAGGTAAAGAAAGACAACGGTTTTTAAAGGAAAAAATAAGGATTATGTAACTACTTTTAAATAATTTACCTTGGCTACAAAGATCAATAGCAAAGATGATGCCAGTCCAAGACTGGACAACCAATTGCTGGGCAGATGTCCCTGCAGAAGTATTTTTTGTGTAATGTTGCAGTGGTTTTTGTGTAAGGTTGTGTTTTTGCAGTCTTTTGTGATAGTGTTTGTTATCGGATATACAAGTATGAGAACTCTCTCTTCGCGGCCTTCCCCGCTCTATTTGCCAGGTTTTTTGTTTTGTTTTGTTTTGTTTTGTTTAACACTAGTCACTCTATTTGATTCTGACAACTTTCACACCATTACGCAATACTGATTCTCTGGAGCAAATTTTGCTGATAGTGTCATATTTATTACATTTTCTAATTTATTTATTTACCTGGAAAATGTGCATCAAATGCCCACTGTGTACAAAGTATTGTGCCAAGCAATGTAAACAATGTTATATGAATGTAACCAAATTCCTGCCTTCCACAACCTAGTCCTGGAAATAGACATACCCAAATTATACAGAGCAGGAAACAAAGCAGGAAGAGAGATAAAAAGAGCTGAATATAAAACATTTGATAAAATGAACCTGTCATTTAAGAGCCTGATAAAATGTCATTTAAGAGCCTGATAAAACATTTGATAAAGTGAACCTGTCATTTTTATCAAATGAGCCTGTCATTTAAGAGCAAGCTCTTCATCAAAATGGAGACCAGCCTGTCTACAAAGAGCCCCCTGAAAATTAGGGGTTGATTTTGCAGTTATTCTTTTTGTGAAAAGTAAAAGGAATGTGGCTTGTTGGGAAATTGGCTTGCAAATCAAGGTAGGAAATTTATTTGTTGGAGATGATCATTTGATATGTTTGATAAAAAGGAAACAAGCATTCAAAAATCAGAGTAGATAAAGAAATAAATTTATTCAGATTTACTATTTATTATCAGTTCCACACCTGAGTTTCTATTCAAATAATTGAGTCTTCAGTTGAGTATATTCTATCTTGCCATATCTTTTATGAGCCTTAATTCATGAGAAATTCAAGCTGCAGTACATGTGTGTACTTAACACAGAAGAGAAATTCTTGCCAGGTGCGGTGGCTCACGCCTGTAATCCCAGCGCTTTGGGAGGCAGAGGTAGGCGCATCACGAGGTCAGGAGATCGAGACCATCGTGGTTAACACGGTGAAACCCCGTCTCTACTAAAAATACAAAAAATTAGCCGGGCGTGGTGGCAGGCGCCTGTAGTCCCAGTTGCTCGGGAGGCTGAGGCGGGAGAATGGCGTGAGCCCGGGAGGCAGAGCTTGCAGTGAGCCAAGATCGCGCCACTGCACTCCAGCCTGGGCGACAGAGCAAGACTCCATCTCAAAAAAAAAAAAAAAAAACAGAAATTCTTATTTATGTTTTGTTCTGCAAAGGTTTTTTTAAATACTAGAATAAAACTCATTAAAACTTCAAACTTTCTCACATTTACAAAAGCAATGTAAATTTTTCATATGAACTCTCTAAGAACTGAATGTCTATAATTCGGGTTTTTGATAGAAAGGAAAGTTTTTTAAATAGCTTGGCATAGAGTCAATGTAGTATTGATTATGGAGTATACTCAGCCCTAAATATATCCCAATACTTAATGAGAGTACTCTTATCAGATTAAAATTTGAAATGAGAATTAATTCTAGTTAGTTAATGTGAAGCACAATGAGGATTATCTGAGATTCCTACTCTTTCTCATAATACCTGGCAATCAGGATTGAACACCACGAAGGCTTGCTCTTAAGGCACTAATTTGGTCGCTGCGTTATTTCATTTTCCCTCATTCTAAGAGCTGTAGGCATTCAAAGTGCAAGATATCAATGTATAATATTTCTCTAACATACCAAATTTATGTGTACTGGTCCTTTAAAAAGGATTATCCCTTGGGTGGTGAATTTAAATCAACCAGAAATCACATGCCCATATCTCTAAGCTGATTTCTTTTTTTGGAGTTTAAAATGATCTGTGCTGTCCTCCCTATTGGATAATCCCACCAACCCTGTGGCCAGGCCTTCTCTGAGGCTATTTTTAAGCTTAGAGCTTTGTATAATAAGAATGCAACAGAATTTCTAGGAGAATTACAACATCATCTGGACTGTTTCTGCAATATAAACATCCATAATTTATCCATTTAACAAAACATTTACCAGAAGGTAATCAAACATAAATCCAGGAGAGAACAGGAGAGGAAATTCAGAAACCAAGTGTGTTTTATGATAGATTGATGAGCTGTAATTGCAAAGCTCTACTTTTTGTTGGAATTGCAAATACTATTTTCATTAACCTTCAGTCTTTTCATGTCTAAATCATGAAAAGAGACAATTAAAAAACATTTTGTGGCACAGAAGATATCAAATAAAAAATTAAATAAAGGAGAGAGAGCTTCTGGAAATAATGTAATGATTATAGTAAAATGTTCCTTCATACTTTCAAATCAGCTAAAGCTAGAAACCCATTAATTACATATTTTTTAAGGATTAAATTTTCAGAATATCTTTTCCCTTTTTAGATTGTTTTCTTGGTAACTTCATTTCAACTTAATAAGCCATTTATTTCTCATTTTTCATTAGGTTGCAATTTCCTCAAAATTGTACACATTTTATTCAAATCTATGATAGTGTGTTTGTATAAAACATATAGGTAGCCAAATGCGGCAATAAAATTTAAATCTTTTATTAATTTAGCATTTGTTCTTCAAATCTTCTTTTACATAGTATGCATATATTTACTAATATAATATACATACATGTAAATCATATGCATTTATTTTTTCAAAGCATCATTGGGTTCATACCCTGCAATGAACATTGCATAGTACCACCATTTATTTCCTCAGCCTCTTCTTCTTCTATGCACATACACACACACACACACACACACACACGTGAACAAAAATGCAAAACTCCATTAGTTAGAATATTGTGATTCTTCTGGTCTTTATTTTAACTGGAGAAGCCCTACACGAATATAGTAACATAGTTGTTTGATTCCCTGTCTGAACTATCCAAGATGTAAGCCTGATAACCACGTTCATGTTAACAAATACAATGTCAATTCATTTTGCTCTTCTGTCCTAAGAATGAAAGAGTAAGTTTCTCTGGAACTGAGATTTATGCTATTATCTCCTTCCACTCAAAAAAAAAAAAATGGAGATTCAGCATTTTTGTAGATTTTTAATTTAGGACTAAATGTTATTTCTACCAATATTTTTAGAATAAGTTAAATTAAACGTGATAGAAATCTGAATGGGAATCACAGTTTGGCAACCACTGTAAAGAACAGAATTATCTTTGGAGGTGATATAGCAAAAATTTTTTAAGGGAAAAATGTTCATTATTTTATCATGTCCAGTGAAACGTCAGCTCAAATTACTTGACATGATTGTGGTCTTATTATTTCAGTGAAGTAATGAAAGAAACAAGAAGAAGGAATATTACAGTATCAGGTGATTCAGCCTTAGCCCTTTCCCTGGTTGTTTGACCTCAGACAAGTTGTTTGGTCTCCTTAAAATGAAGGTCTTTCATTTATAAAATGACAGGATTAGTCTAAACCAACAGGTTTCACACTGGGCTTTCATGAGCAATGTGGGGGTGGGAAGGTATTGGCAAGTAAGCTGGTTTGCTGGATTCAATCTTTCTTCCACCTCTCTCCCTTTCTCTGTCTCTCTCTAAAAAGATCTGTCTAAATGTTCTACATATTGGGCTATCTCTCTTCCTTTTGAAGAAGAGATTTTTTGAACTAACACCTTGTTTAAAAAAAATAGCCCCTCTACGTAAGTTTATTTTTATGGTTGCTTCCCATGCTAAAGCCTATTGTCTAAAGTCACATGTTTTGGATTCGGTGCTTTTTTTTTTCATTTCTTAGAAAAATGATTCCACACATGAACCATTTTTGAACACCTTATTTTGCACATACTGTTACAGAATTTACCTGAAAAAAAAAAAAAACAACTGTTAACATACTGAGGGCTCGAGGAGACTCCAGGAATGAGACAAGACAAGGACTGTGGTCCTTTGGGAATCACACTTGTTCTATGCCTCAGTGAAACAGCAAAGAGAAGATACCCCTCTCTTCTTTGCCCTCCTCTGAACTACTCTAGCACTTTATTTCCCTCTTCAGATATTAATTCAATTCAGCATATATGTACTGAGGGCTCATTCTACATGTGGCATTTTATGTTATTTTTAGTTACTTGCATGACTTATTTCCCCTCCTGAATGGCTACTTCTTTGATTGGAGCCTTCCTGTTTCATCTCTTTCTTACTACCCATCCCCAGTGTCTAACACAATGCCTACGGAAGTGAGTACAAAACAGACATTCTTTGATTTAAAAAAAAAAATGCTAAAATAATCACATTGAGAGCCGACTAACCTTCTTTGAAGATCTTTCATGATAAAAATACCACTCCAAATTAACAGCTATGACTAATTTGCTAAGTTTTATACCAATTTTACCCTTAACACGGATATTTTTAACATTGATACAATGTCAAGTATGATGATGAACAACATACCATTCATGGCCTCCAAATCCTAGAAAATTTTTTATTTCTTTAACTGTGAGATATTTAAATTTTGAACAATTCCCTGAAAATTCTCAGTGGATTTTTAATTCATTGCAATTCTAGGTTTGAGTCTGCAGATAGAGAAATCTGAGCACTCACAAAGTCATTATTATGGTATGACATTCAAGAACTCCATTGTTAAAGTTCAATTTTAATTTCACAATTAAGTTATAACTTTCGGTCAAATTGAAGGCATTAAGGTAGTCAGTACATCTCTCAAAGCTACAGTGGAATAAATAATTATTTCATGCAAGTTTTCTATGTTCCTGATGTCTGAAACAGGTTAAGAGTAGAAAAAAGCATGGACCATGTGCTGTATTCTTTACTCTTCATCACCAACTGATCAGAAATAACATCAAATGTAACCCCATTGTCTGATTTTTAGTATAACGCAGAGCAAGAAATTTGAGCTGTATAATACACCCAAACTTCTACTCAACTACTGTTTCCTGACACTGAAACAGCCAATGCCAACTTCTGTGGGCATTTTCATTTATTAAATGTTGTTAAGGAATATATTTAAGATTTCTTTAATTCAAAGCAAATTTTTACTTCTAATTACATGAATTTCCAAGAATTTATATTCTGTCATCTAGTATTTTTTTACTGGCAGATTTACTATGGTTCACAAGTGTAATATTTTGGAATCTTCTTTACTACATCATTAGTAAATCAATTTCAATGAACTAGTGATGAGATATAATGTATCATATAACTTTCATCTAAGTTTTAAAGGCTATATGGCATTTCTAGAGATATAATGCTGCTTTAAATTTGAAAAAGCTAAAGTCAATGAAAGAGTCTAATTATTAAGTGATTGGTTATCTGAAATATTAATCATATTTTAAGAAAGCATAAAAATAGTAAGTAAAATAAAATAGGCAATGTGTAACCAAAATAAGTATCAGTCCATTGAAAATTGAAGAAGTCAACCAGTGAACTGGCTCTATTACCTCTATTCAGCCAAGCTGTCGACTGACTCTTTTCTTAATCAACTGAGTCTCAAACCCGCAAAGAAAACAATTACATAACCATCAGTCATTCAGTTGCCAAGATTTATTTCTATCAAGTTTCAATAAGGTTGTATTTAGTTTTGCCTTTATGGCAGTGAAGGCTTATGGGATACATTTCTTTCTGTATTAATAATAAAAATCATTCCAATCAAGACAATCTGCAACTTAATGTAGAGAAAATCAGAAACCCATAGCACTCAATACAGAGAACAATGTACATTTTGTGACATAAATATCACATAATAGACAGATGGAACTCTGAAACTGTAACCTTAGGCTATGTTTAAACTGAATATCAGTTGCTTATATCAATGATTCTTAAACAGAAGACAGCAGACATGTCCTCTGTTACTAATGTCAGTGTGTTTTATCCCCAAGGGATGCATTCCTTAGGTATACTGGATTGATTGAGAACCACTACTATAGATAATAAGTACACTTGCATTTAGCAATAAGGGAAATAAAAAATATTTCTCTAATATAAAAGTGTATAAACCAAGAACTTTCCAGTGAGTCAAAATAAGATTTAAATGTACTATAAGTGTCCAGTCATGTTTGGCATGACTGAAATATTTGGTCATGCTGATGAGTTTATATTAGTGTTTATATAACACTAAGGTAATGGCCATATGCCCCTTTCCAAACCACCCCAATCAGCCCCTGCAAAAACAAATCAGGACAACAACAATGGAACTGAACTACTATGTCACCAGTACATCTATCTGTTATTTACCAGGTTATCTTGATGATTAGCACAGTGCCAAAGACATACTGGGTACTTAATAAATATTTGTTGAATTGATAAATTTGGTTGAACCTGGATAAAATTAGTTACTTCCATAATTGCGATTCCATTGTGAATTATAAAAACTGATAACTTTTTGTTGCTCAATGCTCCCGTGAATTTTCTGAATAGAAACAATGATACAGTGATAATAGTTTGCATTGATTGCCCTGTTTTATTTGTGTATTTACAGGCAAATGGACACAGTTTTGTACATATGGAACATGAAAAAGCTGTATTACTACTGAAGAGTTTCCAGAACACAGTAGACCTAGTTATTCAACGTGAGCTTACTGTCTAAATATTTTTTATAAATAGTGAAGATACGTCTAGCCAGACCTAATGTTCAAAAATAAATTTATACATAGAAACAAATTTTGCCAATTGCTGGACCAATGGCAAACATTAGTGCCAAATGTATAATACTATATGTTAGCACTGACCATCCTTAAAAAATGTTAACTCTATAAATATGATGTTCATGTGGTTATGTATTAGTTTTAATTGTCAGCCTCTGGCTGTGCATTGGTGCAGTTTTGTTTCTGTTTTTGTTTTTGTTTTTAATCAAATAAGTTTCTTCTCAAAGTGGATTTCATATAATTTCGGAGCACGGAAGCACACACAAGCTCTTTATGAATTCTGCTCTCCATCAGAAACACTGCCTCAAAGTTGTATATGCCTTTATATAGAAAATACAAATATAAAGAATTGTAATTCCCATAAACTATTTCTAGCACAAGGTATATGTTGGCATATATACAAAAAGAATATAGAGAAAAACAATATTTTCATAAACTAAACATCTCAGATAGAGAAAAAGTATATCTTAAAATAAGACTTTACTATATTGAATCTTTTTCAATAAAAATTACATGATAATGCCTTATGAAAGTAACTGTACATATGGTATAAAGTGTTTATATTTGGTTCCATATTCATTTGCTAAATTGTCATGACACAGAGTGAAATATTTCATAAATTAGCCATTTATCTCTGGGACCCGAATAAAAATAGGATGAACTAATTTGTTCAATGCCTTTAGCTGATTACAATACATGCAGAGTTTAGAAACAGACTAAGAGTCATTGTAGTTAAGTCTTTTTCACCACAAATTTAAGCAGTGGATGATGGGTGGCAGGAAAGGTATTGCTTTATTTCTTTCAAGTTCATGTTGATTATAAACTGTAGCCCCTGTGATTTCTTTACTTGTAAATGTGGAATTTATTTGTGTGTTGCTTAATCTAATTTGCTACTTTTTAAATTATTTAAAATGAGTTTTGGAAATTGATAAAATTTATCATTACGAAAGACTGCTGTTAGAAAGTTATGGTAGGTGATTTTAAACCCTTGGTATTTAAATATGAAACTTCAAATATAATTTCTCAGAGCTGTGGTCTACCTGTATCATTAATTTCAATGGCTATTTTTCTGGGCAGAAATAGATAAAATACTTTTTTTCCAAAAACAGTTTCAAGGTATGTAAAATCCTGAATGCTTTTTCACTGGAGAGAAAGACAAGCATGGTTAATGTAGAATTATTTACTTTTCCATCGAAACTATTTTCCTGCATAAATGATCAAAATTTATTTTATAATCCTTCAAAATATTTATCTTTCATATTAGTCATTAATTTAATTACAATATTAATTTGAATTTCCAGGATAATTTCCCGGAGTTGGTTACATGCATTCTCTTTCATAATTTTACATAGTTCTTTTGTTATATAATGAATTTACTTTACATGCTAGTGTTTCAAGTATTGTATGAGGATTTTCACAATAGTATCACTGAATGATGTCACCAAAGCTCTGAGAATAATATTTGTAAGTTAACTGTTTTATGGGGACATTGAAAATATTGTATTTTTGTAGGGTCTATTAAAATGAGTGTCACTTATTAGAAGTACAGTGGTATTTTTTGGCAATAGAACTTGTCACTTGGAAGAAAATAATACTTCACTTTATAGATGATGCACTAATTTTGATGTTGCTTTATGTCAGGGTGACATTATACCATGATTTTATAGGGTTTGACAATTAGCTAATGATTAAATGATTGGCCTATTTAGTATGTTTCCCAGAAGTAACTTTTAAATGCATTTTAATATATTGAGAGTTTCAGATGAGAAATGTCTTTCAGAGACTAATTTTCTTTGTTGAAAACTCATGTCAAGCCACCATATCCAGATATTATAGGATGATCATCATTAATCAAGACAGAGGCCTTTACTGACCTCATAAGATCACTTAAAGAAAAAAAACTCATGGCTGTAGTTTGGTGGCAATGGAACATCTGAAATCATCCCATCAGTTTTTCTTAATCTTTTACGGGAGAAGTGGGAGAAGAGCCAGATATAGAACTGCCCCAAGTCTTTTTCTTATGGTTTCTATATCAAACCCAGGGCTTCAGGAGATCCTTCTAAGACACACAGCTGAAAGGATCATAATCCTAGTAAACAGCTCTGCCACTCCTGATGTGACAACATTGTCCTGAGCCACTTCTTTAGTACTTCCTGTTCTGCAGTTCAGAGATGAGGAAAAGAGAAAAGGGATCCTTGATCAACTGGAAAAGTTATCTGATATGCCAAAGCACCTCATTGTCAATACTACTACCATGTTGCATACTGAGAACAGGCAGGTAATAATGAAAACAGGCAGGCCAGGCGTGGTGGCTCACGCTAGTAATCCCCACACTTTGGGAGGCCAAGGTGGGCGGATCACTTGAGATCAGTTCAAGACCAGCCTGGCCAACATGGTGAAACACCATCTCTACTAAAAATACAAAAATTAGCTGAGCATGGTGGCGGGCACCTATAATCCCAGCTATTTGGGAGGCTGAGGCATGAGAATCAATCGCTTGACCTGGAAGGCGGAGGTTGCAATGAGCTGAGATTGTGCCACTGCACTCCGGCCTGGACAACAGAGTGAAACTCTGTCTCAAAATAAATAAATAAATTATTTATTTAAGTAGAAAAGAGGCATTTTTTTTTTAGGTTGACTGAATAGAATCACTAAACACTTGAGGGGTATAAACCTCACTAATTCTATAGGTGATGAAAACCAATTATACATTGATTTTTGATTATTGACTTTTTGCAGTAACTGATTTTGCTGCCTGAAATTATAATCTGGTTATTTTAACAATTAAAAAAAAGTCAAGGGTGTGCCTTTAAAAAAAAAAAGAAAAAGAAAAATCAATTAACAACAAAAAGGACTGGAATTCATGATGGCTCCAATAGATTCTACCTCTTAGTCTTTAATTTTTATTGGACTGTTTCTGAGGAAGGTGTTTATATGTGATGAGTCAGTAAGATCTAATGGAGGAGACTGAGAAACATTAGAGGTAGAAAGAGCAAGTGATGAAAATTACTAGTAAAACTGCAAATTTTGCAAGACAAATAGACATTAGTGGACAATTTTTAAAACTATTTACAAGGCTCATAATATTTTGTCATTAAAGCTCTGCTATGATAACTCCAGCCTTCTGATGACAACACAATAACCTAAACATACATAATAACTCCAAAGTATAAGTGCATTTTTGACAAGGAATATTCAAAGTCAGTATGAAATACAACATTATACTAATGTATTGCTCATTAAAGCCTATAAAAGATATGTATCTCCATTACTTAGAATTGTAATTATTAGGTTGCTGAAAAAGTAATTGCGGTTTTTACCATCAAAAGTAAGGGCAAGAAGCACAATTACTTTTGTTCCAACCTAATACATAGATGTAAAACAATCTCAGTTTCTGGACCTTACCTTGGATCATGACCTTTGAGATGGAAAACAGCTTTAAGGAGAGACTGCCAAGCCAATGTTAATTTGCTCTTAATCTTAAAGATGATTGAACACATATCACTAATGTAATTGCTTGTTTAAAAATAGGACTGACGTATCTTTCAACTCGTGAGCTAAAGAGAGAGAAGATTCAGAGGGGAGAAAACATGGAAGAAATTAGATTTATATATTCAAATATTAAGTGAAAAGTATCTGAATTTGCCAAAATGGTTAGATGAAAGAAACCAAAAAAAATTTTATTTTTAATCATAAAATCTATTTAATATATATTTAATATCTATTAATATTTAAGCTTTCCAATGTAAAGCTTTGGAAAATGTAGTGTGCTTGCCACCTTGTCTTGCCATTTAGTATGTTTACTAACTGTTAAGGACAGTCTTAACGCTGTCCTTAACTAATTTCTACCCCTCGTTAGCACACTGATCAAATATGTCTGATGAATACATTCTTATCAAGAGGCAAGAATACAACATAACCAAGTCAAAAGCCATACTGATGTAGGACTACCACTCAAAGTCTTTGATAAATTCGACCAAACAACACATTTGACTAATTCTTGATATGCTGACCAAACAGCAAGTTTATTGGCACACTGGATCAGTAAAAAGTTATGCAAATAATGAAATCCAATAGGTTAAGATGGTTCCTTTATCTAGTATAAAGAAAAGCGGGGTTGAAGTTCCACTGTAGTTCCTTTCACAGAAATGCTAAATCTTGCTGAGCTTAATTAAATGTTCAAACTCTGGGTTGGTAATGTGTCCTCTCTTCACACTTGTAGCTACCTGATCATCTGGGACTTGGGGAGAATCTCCAGGTTGGTGATCACTTGCATGAACATTTTCCCTTAGCAATACAACCACCTTCTGTTAAGAAAAGCATCTTGCCTTGGCTCAGGATATTTCCCATCACTCACCAACACCATACCCAAAGAATACATTATAGCAAGAAAACAGAATGTGGGCTGTGGACAAATAGATGTGCGCTATGTATGGACAGCATGTGGGTCACTATTACAGAAGATCCTGAGTGTCAGCTCCATTTTGATCTAAACTATTCAGGAAATCTATTTTCCAAGATGCACCACTTGTACAAACTAAGGTAGATGCAATCAGGTTTTCCAGTCATATCCTGAACCTTCTGGGGGCATTTCTGTTTCTAGCATGTAAAACTGACCTGTCTTCATTGCTGCAGTTGCTGCTATAGATCCATCCCTCCCTCCAACTCCCCATGTTTTTCCAAAGGCAGCGGATGTCTGCTTCTATCCTGCTGAAACAAAGATAAGAGACCCTCTTAGAGTGATAGCTGTTCGGAGAGCCTTGAGTATCAACAGATGGTTACAGCTCCCAATTGGGGAGGAACTTTCTTGGGTGATGCAGGAAGCTGGAGTAGTAGCATTAACCAACGCCCAAAGATGGAGTGCTTATAATGTTACTGACAACAACAAACAGAGCCTGTGTGCAATGGTGGGGGTGGCAATGCCTTTATAAAACTGTTTCCACTTCTGTTTTTAAAATGTTGGGTTTTGCTGGATTGAGGAACTTTCTCTAAGCCTCTCAGCTTCTTACTGAGACAGGTTCCAATCTTCCTTACTTTCAACACTGCCTGCAAGAGAATGGTTTGGAAACACTCCCTGGTAAGGATATATATTGCGCAGCTTCTACTTTGGAGAATTCAGAGATTTTTGAAAAACCGAGGGGGCAAGTCTACTCTAAGTTTTTATTTAAAAAACATACAGTTAAAGTATAGGAATATTGAGTCCCTTGGGATTTTAGCCATGTGATTATGTCAACCTTCCCTAAGAACAGTTCTATGGGAAGTAAGGAGAAAAGACCTGAGAGAGGAAAAATTCACTGGTTAGCTTCAGAGGCATTTCTTCAGCTGGTAGAGTCTTCCCAGTTGGGTTCTGAGCTCATGCTCTTTGTTACAACACACTGAGCACTAAGCAATGTAAGAAATGGGCCTGGATTAAGGCATGCAGAAATGAGAAGGATACCTCTGCAGCTCTGTCAATACTTCCACAAATTGTCTGCAAAACACCCCTTTTGTGCCCAATTTTGTTGTGGCAGCACCTCAAAAGGTGGAAGGTTGTGAAATTCACGCAGCATTTATGTAAACATTCCATGACTCTTATTAGTCTGCGGTTGGAACCGCTATGTAGTCCTACCTAAAGACAAGGTCTGGGTCAAATTTCCACAGGTGAGATTTTGAAACCTAGCATAATTTTCTCTTCTCCTTTTTTGAAAAAAAGACGGTTATGTGACTTTTTCTTTTCTTTCTTTTTTTTTTCTTGAGACAGAGTCTTGCTGTGTCACCCAGACTGGAGTGCAGTAGCGCTATCCTGGCTCACTGTAACTTCCACCTCCCGAGTTCAGGCAATTCTCATGCCTCAGCCTCCTGAGTAGCTGGGATTACAGGTGCATGCCACCACACTGGGCTAATTTTTGTATTTTTAGTAGGGACGGGGTTTCACCATGTTGGCCAGGCTGGTCTCGAACACCTGGCCTCAAAAGATCCACCTGCGTCGACCTCCCAAAGTGCTGGGATTACAGGCGTGAGCCACTGTGCCCAGCATTTTTTCATTCTTTAAGCTAGCATAGATTTCACTGGGTGTAGAAATTGGTGTTGAAAGAAAGTTAAATGAATCACTCAATCTTTCTCTAGTTTTGAAAGTGTATTTTTTTATCACTGTTGCACAAGTATATTGTTTGTGCTTATTTTTTTCCTTCTTTAAGATAACAGGTTGAATAAGCAGCCTAACAAATAGCCAAGTATCTTTACATCCAGAGTAAAGTATCTTAGTCCAGGGACCTTTATTTCCATAGCAAACCCTTGTATTTCCTCCACAGGAAAACATTTACTGTAGCTGAATCTCTGAGGCCTAAAGTATATTATTCATAAACTCAAAACATTTGGAGACATTTCATTGAAGAATATAACAAAAACATTAAATATTATGATTATAAATATTAAAATAAATATTTGTTGGGCATCAACTACGTATCAGGTACTACAAGAGATGTAATGTGGTCCCCTCAGCACAGAATCTCACAGTCCAGAGGAAAGATGAGAGAAGTTCCACATCAAAGACAGTACAAGGCAATGTGGTGAGTCCCTCTGTTCCTGCCCTCAACCATCCTATTGCAAAAGGAAATCGAGTCTTTATCTAGTCAAATCTGTTTCAGTTTGCGCATGGTTTGTTCCATTTGGAGCTACAGATAGGTCTTCTGCTGGCTCCTGTGACCTTCATACAGCTCACATAAAGAGTGTCACGAAGCCGGGCGCGGTGACTTATGCCTGTAATCCCAGCACTTAGGGAGGCCGAGGCAGGTGGATCACATGAGGTCAGGAATTGGAGACCAGCCTGACCAACATGGTGAAACCTCATCTCTACTAAAAATATGAAAAATTAGCCTGGCATGGTGGCACGCGCCTGTAATCCTAGTTACTGGGGAGGCTGAGGCAGGAGAATTGCTTCAACCCAGCAGGCGGAGGTTGCAGTGAGCTGAGATGGCGCCACAGCTCTCCAGCCTGGGTGACAGAGTGAGACTCCATCTCAAAAAAAAAAAAAAAGTGTCACGAAAAGTGTGAGCTAGATGAATATTTGCCAGGATTTAGGGCAAAATTTGATAGGCTAAACGTGGCAAGTGTGAATGCCTTACTAGACAAGATAAATAGCAACCAGAATCTCTTGAATCTCTGGAAGAGGAGCGAGAATTTTGCCAATTCGTTTGTTCTAAAGAGGAAAGGAAATGAAGAATGGTGTCCCTCAACTTGGTCCAGCACTGTGTCTGTATGCCCCTGACATTATGGGAGAAGGAGATGGAATTCAACACTTTAAAAAGCATGGGAGGTTTGCTTGAAAAGAGTCTTCTAGGTTCAGCAGCCCCAAAAAGTCCCTCCTATGACCACTGTCAGGGAGCGTGGGAATCCATGCTGTCCAATGTTAGAATGACCCACTCAGAAATGCAAGGAGTTGAACAATCATTCGGCTGGCTGCATTTCATGTTTATTTACTTCACTTTTTTGGTGGAGAACATTTTCACTACACACTGCTCAAGTGATCCCCTGAAAATACTGTTTGCATGAGATTGGATCACACATACCCTATATCATCAACATCTATTCTTCTAAGGAATTCTGATCCTCTGAATCTGGAAATTGTTTTCTGTTCTTCACCCTATGCATACTCAGTGTTTTAGACACATATAAATCCTTACTTTTCCAAGTATTCACTGTGTTTTATATTTCAGCTTTTGCCCACACTATCCCTCTACTGGAATGCCTTCCTCTCCCTATTCCCTTTCTAAATTATTAAAATCATATGCAGCCTTCAGAGCCAAGCTCAAACAGCACTAGAACCAAGAAACCCTCCCTAATCTTCATGGAAAAAAATTTCTGTACTCAGCACTACCATATTAATTTTCTTATATTGTTTAGTATCTTTCCCATTCTGCCTGAGATCATAGCTATTTGGTGTTTGTTTTTCCTATGAACTTTAAGCTTTTAGAGAGAGAGGATCAGACAATACTTAACAAAGGCCTTCTAGACAGAAGAGCCTCAGGAGAGGTAAAATGACCAGATGTTTTGTTTACCATATATTCTTAATGCCTGTCATAGTGTCAGAAGCATAGTATAGGTTCTCAATAAATATTTGTGTAATTATTAAGTGGATGACAGGCCTGGCACATAGTGTACTTTATAAATATTGAATTAAACAGCAAGTTGATGTTGAATTTGTGTAACTTTAAACTACCAACCTTTCATCTTCTCAGTTGACTCACAATTCCCGTTAAAAAAATTTCTCCTTTTTAAATCAGTCTTCCTCCTCTCTTCAGCATTTTTCTAAGACATTTTTGGTCTTTTCTGCTGTGTCTCAGCAGTTACATTTAATTTTCCTTTTATGTGTTCTAAGGACCTTATCACTATCCAAAAAGTAACACCATTCAAAATGTTTTAGAAGTGGCTTTTATTTCATTGGAGCACATCATATCTATCCTTTTGATTCACTTGGGTTTCATTTCTCTTTGAGAAGAAGTCATGCACATTGTCACTTGGTAGATTACGTTACCTAAGCAATTTTTACAATTTGGAGGTGGAGGGAAGAATAAAAGATGTCATGAGAGAGACGAGGCTACAGAAGTGTAGTTGAGAGAAAGGGGTCTCCAGCCCCCTATTTAGCTCTAAATTTTAATTAAACTGCTGCCAAATGCTGCCCGTCCTATAAGTAGATGAAAGAATAGTCTGTCCACAGGCCTTTGGCCACAGTTGAGCATGACAATGTTTACACACTGCATTTTGGCGTCATCTCATGAATAGATCCCACCCCCTATATCCCTAAAGTGAAGATGTCATATAGTTCAGCCAAAATTATCAAGCCACTATAAAAGCTATATAATTGATATGATTAACTATTTAGATAGAACACAGAAAAAAAATCAGGGTTACCTTGACAAAACCATATTACCCCTCCCAAACTTTTATAGAGATAGAATCTGGCCTGTTGATCTCAAAGTAGAAAGAGAGCATGCTATTTATACTGCCACGATCTTTGGCTTCATTAGATCCTTCCCCTGAAGGGACAAAAAATGGAATCCAGCCCCTTAAAAGAAAAATGATATCTACCTGGGAATCTAATGATATCTAAGAGCCCCAGGTTGGTAAGCTCCTAACCACAATCCCTTTATTACCTTGTGGGACCTTAATGTCCTTTCAAGTAAAACATTTCTGTCCTAGCTTTCTCACAAAAATATTTCCCATGTCGTTCTATTTGGGTTTCATAGCAAAGTGACTCCAGAATTGAGTGAAATATTCCAAAACACTAAATGTTTTGTCATTGACGCTTTTACTTATACTATTAATATTAATTACCCCTATTCTACCTCTGCTTTTTAATTTCTTTGTATAAAGAGAACTTAATAACTATCAAGTTAATTATGTCTTCTTTTCATAAAATTCTTGATTTAGAAAGATTTAGATAAAGGCATAGTATATCTTGAAGGAAACAGCCACCATTGCTGTCTTTAATAGCATGATGCCTCAAACTCTCCAGGGGCCTACTCTTTGGTATCTTATAGTCCAGTGTCTATACATTTACGTGGGTAAAAGAATGCCAATGTCTCTTTGAACAAAAATGAATGAAAAATGAACTGGAAAAGTGAAATATTAATTGAGAGAGTGACATTATCTTAGGATAGTAAGAATATTTTAGAATAGTAAGAGTACTTTAATGAAATATTTTTAAGTAAGAGCATTTTAGAATAATGAGAATAATGAGTGAGTAGGAACAAGAACAGACTAGGGCTGGGAAAGAGGGGATTTAGTAAGTTATTAAGGAAGAAAGAATGAGAAAGACAAAAGAAGGGCGATAGAGGACTGATACAGAGAATCAGAGAGGAACTGGATAAAAGAAATCAGATTCAGGCATATCCTCCAGTCTCTTCATTCTGGTGACCATGCCCCTTCTTCCGACAGCCCTGAATTCCCTTCCTCTCTCTCTCTGCTCTCTCTCGGCCAGAGGAGTAATCGTTCAGCTCTTCTTGGTTTCTGGCTTCCCTCCTGCTCTTCCAGGTGTCAAAAGAAGAATTTACAGTGAAAAATAAGGTGCATATTAGAAATATATTTGATTGCTATTCATTTCTAGAAACTATTTTTTTCTAACGTCATAGGTAATGCTTTAGTCATACAACTTCTCAGAACAAGGAAAAAAGTTATCTCATTTTTAAAAATTACCAGAGTACTTTTCTTTTCTTTTTTCTTTTCTTTTTTTTTTTTTTTTTTTTTTTTTTGAGACAGAGTCTCACTCTGTCATCAGGCTGGAGGCTGGAGTGCAGTGGCACAATCTCAACTCACTGCAACCTCCGCCCTCCAAGTTCAAGCGATTCTCCTGCCTCAGCCTCCCGAGTAGCTGAGATTACAGGCGCCTGCCACTGCACCCGGCTAATTTTTTGTATTTTTAGTAGAGACGGAGTTTCACCTTCTTGGCCAGGCTGGTCTTGAACTCCTGACCTCGTGATTCACCCACCTCGGACTCCCAAAGTACTGGCATTACAGGTGTGAGCCACCGCGCCCGGCTGTACTTTTCTTAAATAAAGACTAATGTCAGACAGTGTGGCTATAGGTAAAAGCTCTGTGGAGAAAGAAGCAAAATTATTGTCCTATCATAAGACAGAAAGGGACCTTGAGAGGATCTGGTTCATCTGTCTATCTTCAGGGAAGGATTCATGCTATTCTTAAATTCCTGGAGCGAACGGGTGAACATTTCCCTCTGTAACCCACCCTTATAAAGCAACAAATTGTGTTTCATCTCAATAAAATCCTCTAGTTTAAATTACTGCGTTCAACTCTGACAAATACTATCCTCATATTTAGTTGTACACATCTACATACTCTTTTAAAGAAACATGTGCCTGCAGTTCAGAAGAGCCACCACTAGATGGAGACCTCATATCTACATTTTAAATCCCAGCCTTGGCAATTCTCTAGCTTGGGGGAGCACAGGCTCTACACAGTCCGATTTTTGTTATTGTCGTGGGTGTTTTTTGTTTGTTTGTATTGAGACAGTGTCGCTCTGTCGCCCAGGCTGGAGTGCAGTGGCGCGATCTCGGCTCACTGCAACCTCCACCTCCTGGGTTCAAACGATTTTCCTGCCTCAGCCTCCCGAGTAGCTGGGACTACAGGCATGCACCACCACGCCCGGCTAATTTTTGTATTTTTAGTAGACAGGTTTTCTCCATGTTGCCCAGGCTGGTCTTGAACTCCTGGGCTCTATCGATCCGACCGCCTCGGCCTCCCAAAGTGCTGGGATGGCCTTACACAGTCCGTTTTTATGCCCCTTGTGCGGATACAATTGCTAACAACACCCCTTTCCTTTCTCTTTTGAGAAAATTTGGAACAATGCTCTAAATTTACACAATTTAAGAAAAAAAAAAAGAGCTTTGAGCTTATTTTAAGCAGTTTATGTGTTTTTTTACTAAACCTCTCAGGTTGTATCAATCACCCAAAACCTAATGAGACAGAAACCACCTTCTCAGTAAGTCTTGAGTGTTTAAAGTTTTGATGTTCTTTAATTGTTCAGTTTAATTATTATGCCCACCAGTTTAATAGTTCTTCTCTAACTTGTGTTTTCCAAATATTTTGCTCCTATCTCCCATTATTTTAGCCACACTTCCTTCAGGTATGCCCATTCCAAGTATGTGGGAATAGATTTGTCTCAAGTTACTCAAAATTTATTTTTAAAGTTAACTTTCCAAAACTTAAACATCAGGAACTGTGGTTAAGTTTGCCTAGCCTTCTTTATGTAATTCTAAAACTAGTCCAATCTGAATATGTGTGTATCTGGGTATAGCTTTATTTCCATCTGGCAATAACTAAGCATCTACAATAAACGCCTAATTTTTCATTTTATTTATGTGTATGAGTAATCAGCATAATATGACAATCAGATTTTATTTTATTATGAAGTGAATAAGAAATGTATTTCAAAATGTCTCTCACAAAGTGATCATTGGATTCCCAAGGTAGTTTGCAATCTCCCCAGCCTCTCTCCTTTCAGTGGGAATATCTGGGTGTTGAAGGCAGAGAACCCCTGGCAGCCTTGGTGACATGTGTCCTCAAGCTATTTTGGTTCTTCTTAGTCATTTGAAATTCCAGGGCCTCTGGTGGCTGGATCATTGCTAAAAAGGCCAAATGTTTTTGTTTACTTCCTCTAAGCTAATTATATCCTCACCCTCACAGCTTAGCCAGCCTCCTGGTCTGAGCTTCTCCTTTGCTAATTCCATCAAAGCCCTACTTACATGGGTTTCAGGTGTTCCCCTGCCAACCATTTAATCTTTTTTTCTTCCAACCCGGAGCAAAGGTAGAGGGAAGACAAGGTGTTCTTTCCCAAAGTTTATGTGAAGCCATTTATATCCTCTGGTGTTTTCCTCCAAAAAAACAATTTCCTTCTAGCCACATGATCACCAGATACTAATACAGAATACTCTTTCTTAGCAAATTCAATTTAACCTTCTTTAGGGGTTAATATTTTATAAATTCTTTCTGACCTCAAGCCTGCCAATTTTAGTGCACCATTTTGGGTTTGTTTACCAAGTGTTCTTCCTCTCTTTTCAGAAAAGTTAAATATCTCCTTAACAAATTTAAAATGTACACAACAATGCCACCCATTTTAAAGCAAATACGGCAGGTGTCCACCATTGTTTTGGATACAGCTTTTGAGTTTTTGATTTGCCTGATTTTCTATTTTATCTTTTTTATTCCTTCTATTTTCCATAACCTTTTAATGATAGGTTTAGTTGTAAAATCCAGAACTATTTAAATACTAGAATGAAAATTAGAATTTTACTGAAGAGTATAAGAGAAAACGTCTTGAAAGTTTCTATGTATGTATTGCAATTGTGCTTTTTGTTTCTTTTTTCCTTTCTTTTCTTTCGCACTACCTGAGATTTTTGGTGTCCATTATTATCGAAGTATTTTTTTCTTTGTCTTTTATGGATAATCTTAATTTTTTCTTCCTAGGAGCAACCTCTAGGTCAGTGCTTTCTATCCAGCCACTAGCATAGTTCCCCAGGAGCAGGCTATGATGATCTCCTCAAAGCACCGGGGCTTGTGGCTTATTCTTTTCACTTTTTTACCCATCTCCGTGCCATACCGTAAAACAAACGTCATTTTTTTTAGTTCTGTCATGATGTAAAGAGGTTGAGAAGCTCTGCTTTTAGGTACAACAAATGGAAATATCATCTAGGCTGGGTTGGGGTGCAGGACCCCCAGCAGCTGTGGGAAGAGAAGAGAGCAGGAGAAGCTGTCACTTAAAATGCACTGAGATCCTTTTGAAACATTTCATGCACTCCTCCCCAACCCCAACTCCAAGGGTGCTGCTTGTCCAGCTGTGTCACCACTCTGACAAATAAGTGAATATCTGTCATATTCAAGACTTTGCTTTTATTGATGATCATTAAGCTAGAATCTGTAAAAGAGAAAGTTGTTAGATAGTGAACAAGTCCCATTCTCTAAAAGTGATTTTTTCTCCAGGATATC
This sequence comes from Pongo abelii, assembly GCF_028885655.2. Lineage (NCBI taxonomy): Eukaryota > Metazoa > Chordata > Mammalia > Primates > Hominidae > Pongo > Pongo abelii. Next base: position 162,973,960 of record NC_071985.2, on the reverse strand, counting down.
ATCATCCAAACTATTCTCGCCCTGTAATATTTGTCTATACTGTCTGTCTTGATTGTTTTAAACCAACCATCTTTGATAGCCAGTTTCGGGACATAAATCTTCAGCCATACTTGTAGAATTGTTCAACTAAGCAACAGGTATCTTGCACTTGATAGGTTCTCACAGTCTCATTATGATCAAGACAGATATTCTAGCAGGACATCACTGCTATATTCTTTATAAAACCGTGAATGTTGCTAGCAAACAGTTCAGGCATTTGTTTGTGGCCGTTTCCCAGAGAAATTCAAACTTGGGAATTAATATCTCTCTCTTTCTGTGTCTGTCTGTGTGTGTGTGTGTGTGTGTGTGTGTGTGTGTGTGTGTGTGTGTGTTTGTCTATATATCTTATCAGGCACTTTTTTTTTTTTTGCATTTCCACATATTTCCCAAAAAGTGATAGTTACTATCCCTGTCACCTAGGGCCCTAGGTCATCATAAACTACTCAAAGTGAAGGAACTATATTTTCTTCTTTTGCTTGGTCTTGCCATAAATATGCCCCACAGGTTCACCTATACCCCAAAATATATACTTATGTTTTGAGTATTCATCCAGACCTGTAGGTTTGAATCGAGAGATGTTTAAGTAATTCTCTTGTAAGTCTGCCTCTGGACCATTCTAAGGTTTGTCCTCTACCCAATCTATATGTTTATCCTTTCTTAAAAAAAGTATTTAACTGTTAAAACAATTTGTCTTTTTCTCACTGTGCATTCAATTTACTCAACAAATGTTAATGAACAAAGGGTTATGTTCAAAATTCTATTATAAGAACAATGGAAGATATAAATATAAATAAGCCATGGTCCTAACCCCTCAAGAAACACAGTCTAGTGGGGAGACACACAAAGTCTAATAAATGCTATCATGTAGGTACAAAATATGAGGAAAGAACACTATTGTCACTTTCTCTCACAGTTTAATAAAATATCAAATGCCTTCTTTCTGCTTTATTGCTTTTTTAATGCCTTTTTTTATTTTTATTTTTTTCTGAGACAGGGTCTTGCTCTGTCACCCAGGTTGGAGTGCAGTGGCATGATCATGGCCCACTGCAGCCTTGACCACCTGGGCTCAAGTGATCCTCCTGCCTCAGCCTCCTGAGTAGCTGGGACTACAGACATGCACCACCACTCCTGGCTAATTTTTTATTTTTTGCAGAGACAGAGTCTTGCTATGTTGCCCAGGCTGGTCTCGAACTCCTGAGCTCAAGTGATCCTCCCACCTCAGCCTCCCAAAGTGCTGGGATGATAGGCACGAGCCACCATCCTCGGCTCTATTGCTTTTATCATATGACCTAAGGAAAGTTTTTCTGTTATCTCAGGAAGAAAAGTTCTTGTCCCTTGTATATATATATATCTTGTCAAAAAGGACAAGGCTCAGGTGACAGTGGGGACGTAAATAACTGCAATATCATCCTGAATAAATCATATCACGGAGAGATAGTCACAGGTAGCTAAGCTCTAGCTTTTCACTTTTCTTGACTCTGTCTTTCCAAGGAGTAGCCTTTTGGAGTCAAAGTCATAGGGGGCTTCCCGGAATCAAGGGCAGCTCCTCCTTTCTGGAGGAAGGAACTTCATCTTAAGGCTTGATAACAAAGGCTTACTGTTCCACTTAAAGGGATCAATCTGAGGGAAGAAGAGAAGTTAACCTTTAGTGCCCCTTGAAAGCTTTAAAATAATTCTTTTGTGTTTTAAACACCTAAGAAAAATGTACATACATCTGGTGGACTTGCATATCTTTAACACTTATCATGTACCTACATACAAGGAAAACATTATACTCTTTACTGTTAGCAAACACTCCACCACTGGGAGTTGCTTTGTGTTTAAGTACCTAATAGGACCCACTAGAGATCAGCAAGAAATGCAACTTGAACAGCCCCTAAGATAAAATTTTCTAGGAAGTATAAAAACTGAAGAATGCCTGGAACTATGCAGATATAGATCAAGTCTCATGCATGTCATTTAGACAGACAGCTGAAATGCTGACATGGCCTATCCAGCCAGAGCCTTCACTTAAGAGTTCTCCAATGTTGACAATTTCAGCTGCCCTAGCAGCCTCTCTAAGCACTAAGAAGTATAGCCATCTAACTAAATCCTTACAACTTATTGTAAGGGAAGAATGTCTTTAGAGATTACATTACACCAGCAAGAGAATATTAATAGTCCATATGGCTTTTTTTCCAACAAAATCCCAGAGTTTTTGCTTGCTCTTTGAGGTTAAAATCAAAGATTTTTCACTCAGGATTAGCCTAGATGTAGAACAGCGACTGTATAATAGAGTTCAAAAAGTGTATGAGTTCAGTTATGGTCTGGAAAATTAGCTGCCATTTTGTGATGAAGTGTTTGGTTTTTCCTTGTAGAAACTTAGTGTCATTGCGCATCACTTAGAAAATGTGAATTTATTTAAAATATGTGATGGATTGTGCAGCATGCTTACATTTGAAAATGGAGATTGTGCCTTTAAATACTTAATCAAAGGACTCCTGACCTTCAAGTACCAGTTTGGGCATATTACTGGAGATCCAGGTTGAAAGGTATTGAAAAAAAGGTCTGTATCTTTGTATATTCAGTTAACATGGAGAAGCCACCTTTTAAAAAAGATCAGTTCTGTAAAGCATAATGCCTACTACACAGACATCATTATTCTACTTAAAAGTCTTTTTTTAAAATTCCAAATACTTGTGGTAGTAGAAAGCAATAAATATTCTAAAATGAGGGATATTGGTCCTTTTGTGACTGAGCTATATGATAAACTAAGGAAAACTACAGAAGTTGTGTCTATTAACTCTTTAAGATACATGATATAGCAAATAATCATTTATATAACCTCATAGAAAGTTGAGAGGATTAATCGAATTGTTTCAAAATTTTTAAGGAGCCAAATTTAAATTCTCAATAGCCTATGAGATTTTTTTGTAACTCTTTTAGATTCTTATCTGAAGAATGCATAGATGTAGTAAAACCATTAAATACAGTAGTATCTGGTGGCCTTTCTGTGTGGAGGAGCTTGTTTGTCCAAGGTATGATCTACCAGTGAGAAGATCAGTGCCAGGTCACAGAAAAAGCTAATCATTCTTAGTTTAACCCTGACCAGCTAGTCTTCCTCCAGGCATCAGCTACCTGATTTTAAAGAGGCCATATTAGAAATGAAAAGCAGCAGTCTCTATCATATGTTAAATTCAAAGGCATAGCTGCTTGTGAAGACCCTATTATGTTTTATTTGCCTATCTGAGAAAGAGATCTGCCTACCTGTCTTTAGGAAAAAGCAATGCTTTACGTAGCTTCAATTAGTCCTGCATCAGGTTATTCTAATGCTTCCTACTGCAAAAACCAAACACATAAGTCTCCAATCCTAAAAGTCACTAGAATATTGATATAAGGAATTCTGTAGGTGTCAGCAGTATCTCAGTATTCAAACCTCTGTTTAGGGTCCTGCATGTACTGTCAAATTGGCCTCCAAAGAGCAAGTGATAGAGCATTCAGGTGTTTTATTGGATTTCAGAATTCAGATTCAGAATTAAGTACTCTTGGGATAAAGGAAATTAACGAGCTTTTGACATTTCAAGAACTCATTGAGATTGTCAAAGGCTTCAGTAAGGAACTCTAACAAATAGATCCGGAAGTCATAAGTGAGAAAGAAAACGAGCATGTCTAGTGAAATCTGTCCAGTGTACATAACACTGCACAAAGAGCATATTTTATTCAGACCATTTGGATTCAGATGTACCCTAAAGACAACTACGCTATAATGGCTTGTCTCCCACTTCCTGGCCTCTAGCCCTACCCATTGCCCAGGTGGACGTTATGTTTTTAGTTTTTCCTTTGTGGGTGAGGGAAGAAGAGGACATCAGGTGAAGTGTGCCATTACTATTTGAAAACTAGCTCTGCAGGAAGGGTTAAATCAAATCCTTTACAGGGTGACCTTCCTACATCTCCTTAGAGCAACTGTATTTCAAAATAGGCCAAAGCTGAAGTCATAGGAATGAGACATTAATTGTAGGTTTTCAGGAAAGCTTCGGAGACACGGCAGGTACAGTCTCCCTAGAGCCTTTGAAAATACAACATGTAGGTCCTTCTCAGATTATGCTGAAACTCCAAATCCTTGTTAAAGGTTTTCCTGGAATCCTACAGTCTGGTTTGATCAGTTTATTATTAAGTACTGAATGACACAGAAGGGCACACAGGGAGGAGTTGTATCACATGAAGTAAAATAATTATTTCCTTAAGGAGAAACTTAATTCTAGGGTACTTACAATAGCTGCCTTATTGGTGGACGGGAGGCATAGATGATAGATTTGCAAATGGTGGGTTTTTTCGTTTTTTTATTTTGGAGTATTTGAAAAGATACATCAAGCAATAATAAACTAGATGTGCAATAATCTTGTCGAGTAGTATGTGCCGGTTTTGGAAAGGTGAAAAGAAAATTGTGACATTAGGCTGCTTTTATCAAGCTAAGCATGGGCATGCCTTTCCAAAGGGTATATTTGATCCTACGGTTAATTTTAACATCGGGCTGCAAGCTTAACCTCATCAGGAGTGGAATTAGATTTTACAGCGTTCCCCTTATCCAAACTACAGCATGCTTACTACTTTCTCCTTGCATTTTCCACACCTCAGCCCTCTGGGACCAGCTACTGGCAAGTCATTTTGTCCATTTTCATTGATCTGGCCACATAAGGAACATCCTGTTTCTTTAAATCCTCAATGCTTAAATTGCCATGTAGAAATCAACTCCCTATCAATTTTCTTCATTTAATCATTGGCTTCTTGTCATATTTTCATTTTTCTGCACTGGTTCCCATGGCAACAAGTCTGTTGGCAGAGAAAGTATGACTCTGCTTTTAGCCTTCTGCACAAGACAAAATCCTTCTGGTGATCCTCAAGCAAGTATCATATAAAAAGTCAGGAACTGACTACAGTGCCCTTGGCTAATGCCTCTAATCCTTTACTCTCTCGCATGCATTTTCCACCTTATTCCCAAACCAGGCTTGAGAAAAAAAGCATTCAAGGGCCCTGCCCAGTATCTCTTTCCTGATACAAGTATTCAAAGGCCCTCCTATCCAATCACAGCTGCAAAGACTGAATATTTTGGTTCAGATGGCTTTCCCTTCTCCCTAAGTGTCAGCGACTTAACTGACATAAATGCATAATTAATGACAAGGACCACTGGGAGCAGCATCGAGAAGCAACTTTCAGTCATTTTTCTATAAACTTTCCTCAGTTCGCATCTGAGGTGTAGCCCAGGGAATAAGTATGTCCTGAATTGAGCCTTAAATCAGTGTCTAATAAGGCAACAGAACACTCAAGCAGATTTTCCCCTAATGAGTAGTTACGTGGCACAGGAGGAGAGGCCAAGGAGTCATCCCAAAGTTCTAAGCTCATAAAGAGGAAGAGATAACAAAGATGTAAATACGAGGACATTGTAACTGGTGGCTGCAAATGAGCAAGGGAGCTTCATTCAGTTGGGACAATTCAGGGTTCAGGTACGAAAAAGGTATGAAGCCTACTGAAAAATAAGGAAATGGAGCATGGAGAAAGAAAGGGTTTTTAAGAGTTAACAGTCAGTAGAAAAGGAGCCTGCAAATGAGAGAATAGCTTCATGTAGACTTTGGCCCAACTCTGTCTACAAGTATTTTTGCAAATAATGTTTCTTTTAATAAAATGCTATATTTTGTTTTGAACTTTGGAATTCCATTGTGGCTTGGCACTAAATTATAGGCCTAGCAATCCTAAATCTCCTATGGCCTCAATATCTAGAAACAAGCAGGAACTGTTTGTCAGAAATTAAACAGGACTTATTTGAATGTGCTTTAAAAAAAATCAATGAATTCAGGGGAATGAAAATACATGTTAGAAATAAAAATGTGGTTATCTCAGCTATAGTTAAGAAAATTATCAAATGTAAATGATCCCTTTTTTGCTGGATCTTATAAAATATGTGATACTTAAGTACACTGAAGTTTTAAAGTTAGCTGCTTATATTGTACAAAGATATTTTTGGCTCTTTAAAGGTTATTTTCCTATATTAAGAAGAAAAGTTTTCTTATATTAAAAACTTTTATTGTGACTCAGGTTTTGTGTCTCTGTATAGGCACACATAAATAGGAGGTGTTTTTCTTTGCACATTTGTTTTGCACAGCTAAAATAATGAGGTTAAATAATGCCCAGGTATGCAGGTCAATTGACCTTTTTAATAGCTTAACGAAAGCATTTGACAAATGGTCTAAAGAAATCACATTGTATTTCTTTGTATCTCTCCATTCCTCTTACCCTTCCCCAACCCTCTACTAAAGAATATGTCTTAGGAAATCTTATGTAATATTTTTGGAAAGTCCATAGGAAAAGCAAGATGAAACTCTCAGGCAGACAACATAAAGCAGCTCCCATATCTGCTAGAAAGGTCATTAATTTTCAGAATACATTGTTGAAGTAATTTTTATTTTCAATACTTATAGTCTTTCCACTCAGAGGATTCTTATTTGTCTTGAATGTGGAAAAGGCATCTGGTTCAGGTCAGTAAGGACTGTTGTATGTTAAGTGTTACTCTAGAAAATTTGGTTTTAGCTTTGATGACACCTAGTGTCAGTGGAATGCAATGAATGCTTAATACTCCGGCTTTATAATGTTTGGGCATTTCTCTTTAACATCCTCAAATACACTTTCATCTTTGAAAACACAAGCCTATTTTCTGTTTGAAATGAAGAGAAAGGTAATAGACAGATAGATAGTTTTTGTTTGAAGAGCCAATCAAGTTTCTCTTTGTACTCAGTAGGGACTAAAGGAAGCTTAAGGATAATGACATTGTCTTCATATGAAGAAGAAATTTACTAGTGGAAAATTAGAAGTAAATCTACCAAATTCTGTTTGTAAATTTTAAAGACCACCACAAAAGACCTTGAAAAAAGTGAAACTACTGCAAGATTACTGTCGGTTATTGAAAGTAATACAGTTTTATTTTTTCCACTTTATAACCGCCCAAGGGCTCCCCCAACCAGCTACATATAAGAAAACCATATATGAACTAGGCTCTTTCTATTCAAAAAAGAAATATTAAACTAACATAAGCAATTCTGAAGGAAGACAGTGGTAGGTTTTCAGATGGTTTGTTAAGAATTATATGTAAAAGGATACTACATATTATGTTTTGGATGTTTTTTAAGTATCTATGAAAATTATTTTTTCCTAAATGATTTGATAATTGATTACTTTTGACCTCAGTTATTTTGGGGCATAATCCTTTTACTACTCTATAAAGTTCTAATTCTATCTATATGAATTTGTATTTTCCCATATGCCAAACACACACACATAAATTTTCTTTTTCTCATTTCAGCTCATATAATTCAGTTACTGAAATATTTCACTCTTCTGTAAGTTTAAGAAAAATTCCTAAGCAGTGATACAACTTTGGGTCGCTATTTTAGTAAAATGAAGACAGTCTCTAGACTCCTTTTTTTTTTTTAATGATATCTGACTTCACTACCATATGTGCAGCACAACAGTGACATCTTAAGGCCAAGTAACCAGAGCTCCTTTAGCCAGAGAAAGAACTTGAATTGGGATCTGATTTCAAAGAAATCCCATTATATTATCAAGTCGTTTTCAAATTTACAATATTCGACTGGTAGAGAAAGTGCTTCTTTATGACTTCTTTTGCAGTCTTTGTGAACCTTTTAATGTGCAATAGTAAACACTGACATTTTACATAGACATATTGTATATTAATGCATGCATTTCACTGCATAGTTTATCGACACTCCCCTTGTAAAGCTTTTATGGACGAACCAACAAGCCACAGCAGTATAGCAAAAGAGGCTTAATCTTTATAAATTGGGGCCTTTTCTGTCTCTTTGCTAGCCTAGGTGGCTGTATACAAATTCGGGTGGGAGGGGGCAGGAAACACCTCTTCACATTTAAGGTTTTCTACTTGGGTGTACTCTAGCCAATTCAAAACAAATTGCTTACTTTAATAATACAATTTTACCATTTTATAAAAAAAATCAAATCACAACATGTTTAACTGAAATGGCTGTATTGTAATTAATATTTTGAGATAATTGTGATTTTGAGCTTAAATTATATATAAAAAATTGTCATTTTTGTATGTGTTAAAAAGACTACTATATCACAATTAAAAGTACTTTTTAGTTGAACTCTACATATTGATGTAAATAAAACTGAATGAAGACATATTTACTACTTTATTAACATAGATTGTGAATGTACTTACTGGTTTTTTTGCAGTATGAGACCATAACAACCTTGAAAGCTGCTTCATTTTATGTGCAAAGAAGTCCTATGAATCTATATTTTAAATTTACCGAACCAGTGAAATTAATTACTTTGTCAGTTAATTTGCAAATGCAAGCTGTATTCTCCAGTTTTATTTTATGTATTGACACTAATTGGTAAAGGTGTACAATGTGATTAGAATGCATTTTGAAGATGCTTTCTGTACAGATACAAAATACAGGGACTAAAATAATGCTGTGCAGTGTATAGCAGAGCCATTTTTCGGCTTTGGTGTACTCAACTTTTTCAGTATTTAAAAAAGTGTTTTGAATAACATAAAAGTCTCCTTATTGTATAAATAATAAAATGTCACCTTATTGTAAAGTGTCTTTTGTTTACTATCAAAGCAGACCTCGTAGTCAGCAACAGAGTTGTAATAAGAAAAAGGCATGTTTTTGTTTTTATTTTTTTGAGACGGAGTTTCACTGTTACCCAAGGCTGGAGTACAGAGTGGCACGATCTCGGCACTCTGTCACCCTCTACCTCCTGGGTTCAAGTGATTCTCCTGCCTCAGCCTCCCAAGATGCTGGGATTACAGGCACATGCACCATGCCCGGATAGTTTTGTTTTGTTTTGTTTTTTGTATTTTTAGTAGAGACGGGGGTTTCATTCACCATGTTAGCCAGGCTGGTCTTGAACTCCTGACCTCAAGTGATCTGCCCGCCTCAGCCTCCCAACGTGTTGGGATTACAGGTGTGAGCCACTGCACCCAGCCAAAAAGGCATGTTTTTTTAAAATGAAAACATAAACATTGTAATCAATATTTGAAAAATGTAGCTTTTATTCTGAACATGTAGTATTTATCTTTATTAGCAATTTTTTCATAATATAAGCATGCCTCAATCATCCAAAAGCTATCTATCTACCTATCTATATAAACTGATATACATGCTACTGAATTGGCTTCTTAATAGAATCATATGGTAAGTGTTATAATGACTAATCACTCTACTTCTGATAATTTTGGTGTAAACAAAAATGATATTTTTTATTAAATCAAGTTTACCTATATCAAATTCCCTTTTAGAAAAACACTGCAAGTTTAGTCTTACCAAGATTGCAAGTAAATTTTAAAATTATGGTGCTGTAAATAAAAAGGTTTTAAGTTGAAATGTGTACTGAGATTAGCCATATCACAAAAGTCCTATCATGGGTAATGAAAAGTCTTATTTTTAGTATATTTTTGTTTCCTTTTTCTTTTGACGTGTGGCCCAAGATAAGAAGGTCTTATTTTTTAAATGCCAAAGAACAGTATTCAACAAAATTCAATTTAATTTTATATCTAACAAAAACATAGAAACTGGCTAGTCATATTCAAGTCAATTGGTCACATTGTATGGAATACAAAAAGAAATGAGAAAAAAAAACCAGTTCTACAAAAATGCTTTGTTATTATAATACTAAACCACATTAAATAAAAATTCATTTTTGAAAAAACTGCTTGCTATAAGAAATGAAAGTAGGATAAATCGTATGCAAAACATTTAGAACAAATGTATCAACACATTGTGGTTATCACCATTACAAATGTATATAACACCTTACAAAAATCTTAAATAAAAATGTAAAAATATTTACTGGCAGTGAATATGGCCCAGGCTAATTATACCAATGGGTAGGTGATACTGGGAAACTAGAAGATCAATTATAGCAATCATCTTTTAAGATGATACTAAAACAAATGTTATATCCTCCTTAGAATTAACCAGGGTTAATAATACATGACAAGGGTTATAAAGCAACTCCATGTTAAGTAGGAATTCGGTCTCTCAAATATTCAAGTATACCAGCTGTTCCTTTCATTAATATGGCTGCTCGAGGAACTCGGAATGGATTTCCATCCAGTAGTAATGTTCTAAACAAAAGAGAGAAATTGAGAATGTAAACATTTTCCATTAACAAGGTTTTTCGTCTAATTTCATTTGCAATTTTATAAATAAAATTTCTGTATTTTTTTTTCTATTTGCCCCCTTTTATTTTTATTTCTTTTTTTGAGACAGAGTCTCACTCTGTTGCCCAGCCTGAAGTGCAGAGGTGCAATCTCAGCTCATTGCAACCTCCGCCTCCCAGGTTCAAGTAATTCTCATGCCTCAGCCTCCCGGGTAGCTGGGATTACAGGTGTGTGCCACCACACCCAGCTAATTTTTGCATTTTTAGTAGTGAGGGGGTTTTGCCATGTTGGCCAGGCTGGTCTCGAACTCCTGGCCTCAAGTAATCTGCCCGCCTCAGCCTCCCAAAGTGCTGGGATTACAGCAGTGAACTACCATGCCTGAGCTATTTGCCCCTTTTCATATCTGAACATTTAAACATTAGAATTATAACTAATTAATAACCCAAAACATATTAATTGAATACTTACTTTGTGAAAGGTACTGAGCCAAGTAATTTATATTCAGTCACTCTTAACAATCCTATTCTCTCAACAATCCTATGATGTAAGTACCATTAATAGTTCTGTTTTTATAGATGAGGAAATACAAATTTAGGGGGGTAAGAAATATGTCTAAGATCAAACAGCTACTAAATGGTGGAGCTGTGATTTGAACCACCCTTTTATCCCGCCTTCTCAACCTTATTAAATGACTGTATACTAAATGGTCAAGTAAGATTTAAACAAATATCAGCATGAGTCATCCAAGCCAAGGACTGTAATGTAATCAATGTACCACCACCACTGCTCCACCCCCTGCCTCCCAAAACATTAACACATTCTGCCCTCTCCCTCCTTTGAGCAGATATACATATATAAATCTATTTACATGTTCTGAGAGTTCAATTTAAGATTTAAGAGCTTGTTTTGTTTCATTATATAATAAAATATCTTCAATTAAGAGAGGCTTTTATATTACTTTTTAACAGTTAAGTGTTTATGTAAACAAAAATCAAAGGACTCACACCATATTGTTGATCTAAATTATATCTTCAAATATTTCTGTGTTTCTTGGGAATTCTTTTAAAGACTTATTTTCTTAATTTCTAGAAAAAAAGTTGATTACAGTTGATCCTCATTATTTGTGGGTGCTATATTTGCAAACTTGCCTACTCACTAAAGTTTGTACCCCCAAATCAATGTGTGGCACTTCCGAGGTCATTCATAAACATGCACAGAGGAGCAAAAAATTGGAGTCACCCCACGGGCATGTTCCCAGGTGAGGTTGAACAAGGTGATGCTTTGTCTTCTTGTTTCAGCTCTTATACTGTAAACGGGTCATTTTGGTGGTTCATTTAGTGCCACGCTTTTCAAATTTTCATACCTTTGTTGGTGATTTCACTGTGTTAAATGGTCACCAAGTGTAATGCTAAAGTACTGTCTAGTCTTCCTAAGGACAAATGTGGATTACGAAAAAAATACATGTGTCAGGTAAGCTTTGTTCAGGCATGAATTATAGTGCTGTTGGCCATGATTTCAATGTTAATGACAGGACAATAATATTAAATGAAGTATCTTACTACAGAAACACACATATAACAAAGTTATATATTGATTGGTTGCTGAAAATGTTGTGACAAGACTCTTGCAAGAACCTAACCCCTGTATTTTCCCCCCAGAAGCAATAGGTCAGTATTCACTAACTGGGTGTTCAGAGTGTCTATAGAACATAACTGCCACAAACAATAAGAATAAACTGTATTTGTCTCCTATAACTTAACTAATATGAGGTACTAGAGCAGATACCAGTGTTGCTCCAGTGAAGTAAAATATACCAAATCATTAATATGCAGTTTTCAGCAATAAAATTACTTCTGACACATTCTGCTTAACCACTTGGCTTTCTGTTGATACCTCAAACCTCCTTTATATTCACTTAATAAGCACTTACTGGGTGTTTACTATGTTTTAGGCACTGGGACAACTCTTTTCCAAAGAAAGACCCAAAAATTGTATAAATAAGTCCAAATGAAGCATGATGGGAAATCAGGGACTAATTCTGCTTGGAGGACAGGGAAGGCTTTCAAAGGTGACATTCAATAGGCCAATTATTGATGAAAACAGGGTAAAAGTACCTGATGCTGAGGGAACAGCAGATGTAAAGAGTGAGAAAGACTGTACTGGGCTCGAAATAGAATGGTGGTAATCTGCGATCAATTTCAAAAAAAAAAAAAAACAAAAAAAACCCTGTATTCAAAGCTAAGGAGTTAATATTTCCCTGACATTTTTATGCAGTAGAGATTCAGGTTATAAACATACACAGTGATAGCAAAGTGCCACTAGAAACAATTAGTTATTATATTCACACATATACCATATAAGCAAAACTAAAAATATACATTTGGTAAAATTCGAAAAACAGAATTGGGACTCTGGGTTTTGTTACTTGTTATTTTTAACAGGATATTAAATCTGTTACTTTAACTTCTTGCAAATTTATCTCAAAAAGAAAAACAAATCACTTCAACAAATCAATAAAATAAATGAAACAATGCAGTAGAATGGTGTAGTTACCTTAAGTTCACACAATTACCGAGCTCTGGTGGAATTTGTAAGAGGTCATTATTTTGAAGGTCCAACGTGGTCAGATTTTCCATCATCTTCATTTTCTGAGGGTCCACAGATCCAACCTGATTATTACTAATCAGAATTGTTTCAAGTGTGAAGATACGATAGAGAACTTCAGGTAGCATTTTAAACCTATTAATACATGAACAGAACACCTAAATATACTGGAATCAGACCAAAATCATTCCTTAAAACATATTATCTTAAATTTGACATGACAGTTTTTTCTTTAGTGTATGTTATTCTGTAATTGGCATTAAGTCCTGTATTTGAATTTTACAAAAAATAAAGAGAAAGGGCTAATTTTGAAAACCTTGAAATACATGTTAAACAGACAGACTTATAACAGTTACTATTTATTGCATAAAATCAGCAAAAGTTCAGAGTAAATTCTCCCATGTTTTTCTGTTCACATTCAAGAGGAAATCTTCTCTAAATGTTTCCATGTAGGTATTCTTCTTTTCACTTTTACTTCTTATGAAACATAATCACTCCCAATATATTAAGTAAAATTCGAGATTTATATTTTGCTTTGACTGAGGCTTCCAAAATGAGTACACTTTGGGTTCTTAAAAAGACAACAAATTAGCATAGACTGCTGGCTTTCATGTCCAAGCAACCCTGAAGATGCCATAAGATATGGGAAGGCTAATAGCTCTCAAAGCAATACTTGCAATTAACATAAAATGGCTGAGGACCCCGCAGGGCACAAAGGCTAGCACAGTTTTAGCATGAGGTAAACTGCAGCCTTGACTAGAAAATACAAGAATGGGTGGGAAGGAGAGCTTTGGCCTTTTCACTTCCGCATACCGCCCCCTTCCTTTGCTGCCTTGATGAAAAAAAGCAATAGTGAAGTGTAAACTCAAGGCAGTGCTGAAGTTCCAGTGAGACTAGAGAAGCAATAGCCAAGAGTACAGATCGACCAAATGACCCCTTTATAGGTTCTTCTCTTCCCTCCCTGCAACCCATGAACAAGATAATTACCTGATAACACGGAAGTTTAGGCTAGCTTTTGGCACTTCCCCAAAGACATTACTTGCAAGGCAACTGTTAGCTCAACTGACAACACAATATAAAACTGATAGGTCAATTCACAAGTAAAAATTAGGAGAGATCTGAGAAGTGCACATATTTTAAAATAATGACAATTAATGGTGCAATCTATATACTAGAAAGCACAAGTAATGGAGCAGACAGAAGAAAAATTAAAATGAGCAATATTTTAACATCACTATACATTAGCTTCCTCATCTATAAATGAGGAATAACAATAGTACTAAACATATACACTTGTTATAAGGATTAAATGAATATATTTGAAGACCTTAGGACATTATCTAGGTTACGTTAAATATTAGCTGCTAATATTTTATTTTTTAAATTTTATTTATTTTTTGAGACAGAGTCTTGCTCTGTCGCCCAGGCTGGAGTGCAGTGACGCAATCTTGGATCACTGCAACCTCTGCCTCCTGGGGTTCAAGCGATTCTCCTGCCTCAGCCTCCCGAGTAGCTGTGTTTACAGGCCACCACCATGCCTGGCTAATTTTTGTATTTTTAGTAGAGACGGAGTTTCACCATATCGGCCAGGCTGGTCTCAAACTCCTGACCTCAGGTGATCCGCCCACCTCGGCCTTCCAAAGCGCTGGGATTACAGGTGTCAGTCACTGCACCTGGCCAGTTATTCATATTTTAATTAAATTGTTTTTAGAATCCATTTTCATCATAAGAAAAAATGTGACATAGTTGTTAAGAGCCCAACTTCTGGAGCCAAACCACCTGGACTCAAATCTCAGCTGTATAATTTACTATTTATGCATACCTTAGATGAGTTATTCAGCTTCTAATCCTTGATTTTTAAATGAACACAGTAACAGAACCTACCATGTAGGGTTCTTGTAAGCATGAGCTATTACATGTAAAGTACTTAGTACAGCACCAGCAGAATAATAAGCTCCCAATAAATATTAGTTGCTCTTAATTATATGCAGTATCTTGATAGTGTTTGCAGAACAAAATCTAAGTTTCGTTGAGCATAAAAAGCTCAAGGTCTGGCTACTGCTTACTTGCCAAACTTTATCTGTTTCTTCTACTCCTCTACCTGCTTGCTTTATTGTCCAAAGCACATTGAACTTCTTGAAGTTTCCCAAGCACCCCATATGTTTCACATCTTTGTGCCTTGGCATATGCTATTAGCTCTAACTAGAATGCTCTCTACCTGAATGGCTGGCAAATGTCTATTTTTCAAACCTCAGTTTCAATGCTATCTCCTCTACCTTGAAGTAATCTCAGAAGACATTTTCCCCTGCACTATGCTTCCATTAGAGCAATTGTAATTATTTATTTTATTTGTCTTTCTAGGCTACAGGTTTCTCAAAATGGTAAAAAGGAATGAAAAATATGTTAGACATCAACTATGAGAACTCTAAGAAAATAATATTTTTAACTCTAAGAAGAACTAAGTGAAAATAAAATCTGGATATTGAAATAAAGTAGAAGGCGCCTTTTTGTTTATTTGGCTTTTGTTTTCTCCAATGAGAAAGATCTACATATTTCCACAGAATAACAATTAGAATTGTCTGTTCTCTTACCTATTAAAGGAAAGATTGATCGTTTGCAGTCTTACCAGTGATTCCATTTCTTCTGGCAAAGAATTTAAAAAATTGTTCCTAAATTGGAAATCAAAACAGAAGATTTACAAAGTTTGAAAAATTTTACAAGTTTAATTTATAATTAAAATGTTGAGCAGGAAAAAAAATACGTAGATCAGTTTGTCAATCCTTGATCTGACTTTATAAAGGCTGAGTTCTGAGAATTCTGAATCAGTCACCTACTGCAGTTATTCAGTTAGTATGCCAAGTCCTAATAATACCAATATGCAACCAATTGATAATGCAATGAATTCTTTACAGGTTTAATAGTGATTACAGGGTAAACTTTGTAAACTAATTAACTCCTTCAAAGTGGGGTCTTTAATATTTCCCCCATGTCTATAATACCACATAAATATTCCATTGGTGTTAATATATATGATACAGACATGAAATTCTACTCTAAGAGGAATTTAAAAATTATTTTAAAAATGAACCAGGAAGTTAAAAAGATTCTATTAAGAGATTTGGAGTTTTCTACTCCATAGGTATAAAGCAAATCTATTCCTACTCTAAGTTTAGAATTTAAATTTACACAATGACTATTTTTTTTTTAGCTCTTACAATGAAACATGGCAATAAACAAAATCTCATTTACTGTTGGAAAGATCTGGGAGCAATGTTAGAAGAAAAGTTAACAAAAAGGTAAAAGGATTTTAGAGCCAATATAACTACTAATAATGAAAATACCTGTGAGAAAATCATTCCCAACTAGATGACTACCTATTACAAATAAATACTTTTCTCTAACCTATTTCTTTGTGTTCAGAAGTCAAGCCTAATATGTGAAGTCATATTTTCTACAGTACAATCTATATTCTTTTTCTATATCTACATTCTCTGTACTTTTCTCCAGTTATTGTCTGCATTAAGTTGTGTTGAATAACCCACTCAGCTGGTTTTATACTATTTACTTTCAGAAAATAAACAATGTGAAGAAAATACTTTCCATGTCTTATTTGTAATTTTGCTTAGAATGGGTTAATATTTTCAGTAATTTTGTCTTATCACATAACTTGTAAATTGCTTACAAATTATAAATGTCTGATTACAGTATTTTTCCTAAATTCTTTCTTGGGTTTCCTAAACACTATTTTTGGATTCTCCTAAATTATTGTTAATAAATAAAGGCCAGTTTCCATACATACCTAGGAAAATATGAGGTAAAAAGAATAAGTTAGGCAAAACTCAAAGACAAGTTATAACTTTTTAAAAAGTCAAGCAATAGTATCAATAAATACCTGAGATCTAAAAAAGTCAATTTTTGAAGCACACATAACTCCAAAGATATAAAGGAAAGTTTATTAAAACTGAGATTGACATCAGAAACCATTTCCTTCAGTTCTACCATCCTGAAACAAAAATAATTTTAAAATGTTAGCACTTGAATTCACTGCCAGAACTTCAAAACTGTAAGCAGATCAAAGGAGGAAATTCCTATATTTAACTTCTGCTAATTATGACTTTTTGTACCTTTTACTTTTTCATAGGAACATTAATGAGTTTGGATATGTAACTAATAAAAATAATTTTTTAAAAAAGACTCACTCTTATCTGTCCAGAAGTTTCTATTTGGCTTTAGATATACATTAAAGTTTCACTTAAAAAACTATTTATTTTATATTTAAACCAACTATGGCACGAAGGAGAAAAATAAAATCTAGGAAATTTTTATACTTTATTCTGTTAATAACTTGAATCCATAAAACAAATTGTTAAACAGACATCCTGTAACATAGTAGTTTTCTACTACATAAGTGGTGTATTACCACTAAGGAGCTTTAGTTTAAAACTTAAAGAAGAAGAATTAAACATTTCTAAGTAAGCCTAATCAAGGTATATAGTTTTATTCCTGTTATTAATATGATTTACTAACAAATGAAAGTTGGCTGGGCACGGTGGCTCACACCTATAATCTCAGCACTTTAGGAGGCTGAGGCAGGTGGATTACTTGAGGTCAGGAGTTCAAGACCAGCCTGGCCAACATGGTGAAACTCCGCCTCTACTAAAAACACAACAAACTAGCCAGACATGGTGGCAGGCACCTGTAATCCCAGCTACTCGGGAGGCTGAGGCAAGAGAATTGCTTGAGCCTGGGAGGTGGAGGTTGTAGTGAACTGAGATCACGCCACTGCACTCCAGCCTGGGCAATAAGCAAAACTCTGTCTCAAAAAAAAAGACAACCAAATGAAAGTTAAATTACAACTTAGTCTATCTCATTAGCAAAGAAAAAAAAAAAGAAAGGATATAAAATGCTGTGCTGAAAAAGATGTAGTGAAAGAAAATGAGTTTCAATGTGTAACTGATAAAACTTGATAAAACTTTTTTTGATATATCAAGAGTCAAACTCTGACTTAATAATTTTTCTAGAAATCTGGCCTAGAGAAACAATATGTTTCCTTTATTGTCATAATCAACCTTATAGCATATAGTTAAATTACATTTTTAAAGTATGGCTTATAAACAGAAAAATACTTATGACAAATAAACCAGTCAAGATACAAATTATGGCCAAGAACATGGCTCACACCTATAATCCCAGCACTTTGGGAGGCCAAGGCAAGTGGATCAGTTGAGCTCAAGAGTTTGAGACCAGCCTGGGCAACATGGCAAAACCTGGTCTCTACAAAAATTAGCGGGGTGTGGTGGCATATGCCTGTAGTCCCAGCCACTAGGGAGGCTAAGGTGGGAGGACCACTTCAACCTGAGAGGTTAAGGCTGCACTGAGCCACGATTGTGCCAGTGAACTCCAGTAGGGGCAACAAGTGAGATCCTGTCTCAAAAAAAAAAAAAAAAAAAAAACACACAAATTGCATGTATAAGTCCAAATGGAGAATAGCTTGAAATAAAATATGCAGTATGCCACAAAGTTAAGAGTAAATCAGTGATGAAACTACAACTGATATATTCCTTTATTTATTCCAAAATTTTATGAATATGTATTATTTTTATAATCTTTGGTGAAAAGTATGAATTGTTAATTAAAATTTTTTTAAGACGGGAAAGTGGTTTGGGAACTTTCTAGAGAAAAGCATGGCTTTTTTAATGCAACATGTCCATGTAATAAGGCATGTCTTGACTATTTTCTTGACATTCTAAGTTGCTCAAAATGTGATCTAATAGCTGTGTCAACAGAATGACATTGTTTTGCAAAAGAAGAGCCAGATAGTGAGATAAAATGAGGCAGTAAATAATAAGTAATGTCTCTTAAGTATATCTTTATTCCCAATTAACTTATTTGATCCAGGATCCCCCCCAAAGCAAACCTGTCCTATCTGAGAGCAAATCTAAATGCTCAATTCTATCAAATATCCTCTCAGTCCTTTAAAATAAGAGAGAACCAGAAGATGGACTAGAGATCCCTTTTGCCATGGACTATCTTAAATTTGTCGTCTTTTAAGATCTACATTCCCATAAAAGAGGATACAAACAAATGGAAGAACATTCCATGCTCATGGGTAGGAAGAATCAATATCATGAAAATGGCCATCCTTCCCAAGGTAATTTACAGATTCAATGCCATCCCCATCAAGCTACCAATGACTTTCTTCACAGAATTGGAAAAAACTACTTTAAAGTTCATATGGAACCAAAAAAGAGCCCGCATCGCCAAGTCAATCCTAAGCCAAAAGAACAAAGCTGGAGGCATCACGCTACCTGACTTCAAACTATACTACAAGGCTACAGTAACCAAAACAGCATGGTACTGGTACCAAAACAGAGATATAGATCAATGGAACAGAACAGAGCCGTCAGAAATAATGCCACATATCTACAACCATCTGATCTTTGACAAACCTGAGAAAAACAAGAAATGGGGAAAGGATTCCCTATTTAATCAATGGTGCTGGGAAAACTGGCTAGCCATATGTAGAAAGCTGAAACTGGATCCCTTCCTTACACCTTATACAAAAATCAATTCAAGATGGATTAAAGACTTAAATGTTAGACCTAAAACCATAAAAACCCTAGAAGAAAACCTAGGCAATACCATTCAGGACATAGGCATGGGCAAGGACTTCATGTCTAAAACACCAAAAGCAATGGCAACAAAAGCCAAAATTGACAAATGGGATCTAATTAAACTAAAGAGCTTCTGCACAGCAAAGGAAACTACCATCAGAGTGAACAGGCAACCTACAAAATGGGAGAAAATTTTCGCAACCTACTCATCTGACAAAGGGCTAATATCCAGAATCTACAATGAACTCCAACAAATTTACAAGAAAAAAACAAACAACCCCATCAAAAAGTGGGCGAAGGACATGAACAGACACTTCTCAAAAGAAGACATTTATGCAGCCAAAAGACACATGAAAAAATGCTCACCATCACTGGCCATCAGAGAAATGCAAATCAAAACCACAATGAGATACCATCTCACACCAGTTAGAATGGCGATCATTAAAAAGTCAGGCAACAACAGGTGCTGGAGAGGATGTGGAGAAATAGGAACACTTTTACACTGTTGGTGGGACTGTAAACTAGTTCAACCCTTGTGGAAGTCAGTGTGGCGATTCCTCAGGGATCTAGAACTAGAAATTCCATTCGACCCAGCCATCCCATTACTGGGTATATACCCAAAGGACTATAAATCATGCTGCTATAAAGACACATGCACACGTATGTTTATTGCCGCATTATTCACAATAGCAAAGACTTGGAACCAACCCAAATGTCCAACAATGATAGACTGGATTAAGAAAATGTGGCACATCTACACCATGGAATACTATGCAGCCATAAGAAATGATGAGTTCACGTCCTTTGTAGGGACATGGATGAAATTGGAAATCATCATTCTCAGTAAACTATCGCAAGAACAAAAAACCAAACACCGCATATTCTCACTCATAGGTGGGAATTGAACAATGAGAACACATGGACACAGGAAGGGGAACATCACACTTCAGGGACTGTTGTGGGTTGGGGGGAGGGGGGAGGGATAACATTGGGAGATATACCTAATGCTAGATGACGAGTTGGTGGGTGCAGTGCACCAGCATGGCACATGTATACATATGTAACTTACTGCACATTGGGCACATGTACCATAAAACCTAAAGTATAATAATAATAATAATAATAATAATAATTACAATAAAAGAAAAAGAAAAAAAAAAAAAAAAAAAAAAAAAAAAAGATCTACATTCCCTAAACTATGCTCTGTGAAATAGAAAGCAAATTATAGTTTGTCTCACTTTTTAAAAGTTTTAAACATCTAAAAAAATTTTGATAGTCAGATGAAAGTCATTCAACTTTCTCAATTCATCACATCACTCTCCTTCCCGACATCACCTTTTTTTTTCCTTTTAAGTATTTATGTGCATAAAAGCATTAGGCTGTAGTTAAATGCTTTGTGTGGATTATGTCATTTAGTTTAAATCTTATAAACAGGCACTATTATTATCACTATTTCACAGGCGAGAAAACTAAGAACAGCTAGTTAACCTGTCCAAAAACTATACAGCAGGTCGGGGATATGGTATAAGCAATTGACTCTATTGCTCAAGTTCCTTATCAGTACCCTATCCTGTCTCACACTGGGTTGTTTTAATTGCTAGATTATCTGTCAGCTTTCTTTGGGTATATAGTTTACTGCTAGATAACAAATGTTTTTTAAAGTTCAACAATATACTAAATTAACTCTCGTAATCTAAAGATTTTGCTCTAATTAACAACAAAAAATGTATTTAACAGTACAATGTATAAAGCAAATGACTGCATGTGAAGAATCCTTTTCTAGGAGAAAAATATTAACAGGCTTCAGTTAATTTTGCTTTTCCTATCAGTGGAAAAATTAGTGGCTTGGCAATTCATTAACAGAAAGCCCCAAATGGAAATTCCTATTAATCCACATGGACCTGATATTAGACAGTCTCTTAACACTTTTCCCTAATATTTCATTATATGAGAATATATATATATATAATTCCCTATATTTCATTATATGGGGAAAAATAACTTAATGTTTTTAATAATTCTTATACCCATTTTCCAAGTTTAAATATAAAAGAAAAAGAAACAAATTTTTTTAAAACCTCTATACCTCTCAGAACAAATGATAAAATTGTGTCAGTAAATACTTAATGACATTTTGCTAAATCTCTCTAATATTAATAATGTAAACATTTTTACATATAGTTTTAAATTTAAAAACCAATAAAAATAATTTTGATTGCAACCAAGATGGAAAAACAACAGAATGAGTCACAACCTATAGACATGGCATCATAGTTCTTACCTTTTTGGAATTTCACATAGTTGATTCTTACTGAAGTTAATAGAAGTGATGATGTTGCTTTTTACTGCATCAAATACCTCATCAGGAATCAAAGTTGCTTGTTTATCACTAAATGAAAAATGGTTTTAAAAAAAGAACCATTCTTAGCAGTCCAAAAAGACATGATTATTACTCTTCATTTTTAAAGGTGTTTAAAGATTTTATGAAATTTTTCAAAGCCATTGATTATAAAATTTTGTAACAAACGCCACATAATCTACCAAGCCATAAAAGGTTCACTGTTAAGAATTCAGATAACATATTGTGTTATAACATATTGTGCTACATTTTCTGGGCATTCATATACTCAATGTGAATAAAAATAGATATTTATCTTCAGAGTCTAAGATATCTACAAGTCATATAGCAAATGGAGCCCATTCCTTTACCTCTGAGTAGAATTAAATCTATAATTTTAAAAGCTAGTTGTTGCCCTGTCTTAAAAATCTATAAGAGGAGTTTTCCATCAAATTTGTTTGGTTATACAATTTCTGCAAGATAACTTTTCAAAAAAGTTCAACATTATACTAAACTAACTAAAATTAGTTTAATTAGTTTAAAATTAGTTTAATTTTAGTTTAGTAACCTAGACCAATTTCTCTCTCCTTTAGTATGTGACAAGGTAGACAGAGCAGTGGACTGAGATTAAACTATTCCTATTTCTACCATTAATGAGCTTTATAACTTATCTCCCCTGAATCTCAGTTCTGTGACATTAGAATCTGAAGGACTATTTATTGTTATTTAGGCCACATGTTTTCAAATGTAAATATAAATAAATTTCCTCTTTATTAAAATTTTCAGTAAGGTTTTCAATAAAATATAAATTTAATCTTAAATGAAAATACAGTAGTTCCCCTTTATCCAGACCCCCCGGGGATGCCAGAATCTTCTGAGAGGACCGAATCCTATATAGTATATGCCATATTTTTTCAATCTGATAACAAGATAAGTGACTAAGGATGGGTAGCATATACAGCATGGATATGCTGACAAAGGGATGATTCATGTCCTGGGCAGGTCAGAGAGGGATGGCATAAAGTTCCATGATGCTACTCAGAATGTGCACAATTTAAAACTTATAAATTGTTTACATCTGGAATTTTCCATTTAATATTTTCGGACTGCACCTGATCACAAGTAACCCAAACTGCAGAAAGTGAAACTGTGGATAAGCGGGACTACTATATAGAACTCTAACATTTGCAGATTTAACTGTTTTTTTAATGTAATAATTAGCCATTATCCTTACATTCTTCTTTTAAAATTATTAGTGCTTAACACAATGTCATCCACCTACAAGAAACTTCAACAGAATGCCAAATGAATGACTATGAACAGAAAAACATTACATATAATGTATAATATGGAAGAATTGTATAAGAAACACATTGTAATACAAATATGTAAAAAGACAGTCTACATTTCACAGTTATTATGCCTTCTACTTCTGTTTTAGCATCCCATTTTCTTCTGTGTAGATGCAGCATTTTCGTCTCTTCAATCACAAATGCTCAAGTTCATGGGGAACTGATTCATGCTAGTCAGACTTAAAAGATTCATACTATTTAAAAATTTTAGTTGAAAGCATTTATGCCTTGAGATTGAGAATTTATATTTTAAATAGGACATTCCTTTCCAGTTAAAGTCTTTAAGAAATAAAAATTTGAATAAATTTAGAATCAAAGCAACCTAAGATTATGCTTTTGTGATATCTGTGCCTTTAAGAAGTAGAAATGGTTATCCCAAATAAAATTGGACCAATACTACTTTATAGATTGTCTGCATGATTAAAAGCAACAGCATATGTACCTAGTACAACGCCCTAGGTCCCCTTAGAATAGAGACTCAATAAATGGTATCTGTATAGAAGGGAATGGAAGCCAGAAGTCAGGCATAAAAGAAATTCTAAGCTAAAAAAAGCCTAAGGCAGGAATGAAGTCTGTCTCATCAATCAGTTTATTTATGATACCTAGCACAGAATGTGATACTTAGTAGACTCCAAAAATATCTACTGAATAAATGGGTATATTATTTGGAAGATAAGATATGCTAAGTTGGCCAGGCATGGTGGCTCATGCCTGTAATCCCAGCACTTTGAGAAGCTGAGGCAGGAGGATCACTTGAGCTCAGGAGTTCGAGAACAGCCTGGGTAACACAGAGAGGCCCCATCTCTACAAAAAATAAAAAAATTAGCTGGGCAGGATATCGTGCAGCAGTTCTAGCTACTTGGGAGGCTGAGGTGGGGGGATCGCTTGAGCCAGGAGGTTGAGGTTACAGTGAGCCAAGATAACGCCACTGTACTCCAGCCTGGTCAACAGAGCAAGACCCTGCCTCAAAAAAAAAAAAAAAAAAAAGCTAAGTTGCGATGCTCTGTAAGAAGGAGTCAAATATAAGTACAGAAGAGTGCTACCTGTGTTAGTGTGGCAAAAGAAACTTAGCTTAGAGTAGTGATTTCTAAGAGTGGCAGGCAAGAGGTGAGAACAATATGAATGAAACACAATAATGTGTATCCTGACTGCTAAGAAGATAGTTCCTACTGATACATTAAGGATAAAAGACCACACACTGATGTTGGCTGTGTAGATTATTGAATAAATCTAGTCACCTATCTGACTTCAGTCTATATTCTTTTGTATTTTCACTACAATACCCATAAATGAACCAATTGCTACAAAAATTTTGACAGTATTGCTTATGTTTTTGCTGTTGTTGCCTTAGACAGTACTGAAAGGATACTTTACAACTACCTTCAATCTCTGCATAGGTATCTTCTTTTCCCAATTTAATATACTTCCATAAAAAATATTTAAAATTTTTTGGCTTTGTCTCAATTTATATACTAACATTGTAATTTTTTTAGTTTTGGAATATTTGCTACCACAGCACGTTATTACTATCATACATTATTTGACTTATGTTCAGATAAATTAGCAGGATACAACCTCTAAAGCTTTGCCTGCTGGTCAAGGTTTTCATTAACTAAATGATACTAGTTTCTTATTTACTAACATAGACACCCACCAATATGAAATTCTCTCTGGATGCTGATTATTAGGTCAAAGAACTTTATTATCAATACCATCATTCTTTTTTTTATAACAATAAAATGTTCCCATTATAAAAATATCACTATTAACAAAACCATCTCTCTCTCAAGCATAGTAAAACACAAACTGCAGAAGGAATGGACACTGAAGGTCATTTATATTTTTAATATCCTTCTATTTTTATTATACTTTTAATATCCTTCTATTTCATCATGGTTTTTTGCAATTACTATTATTCTAAGTCAAGTACTCTGATGACTTTTTCCTCATCAATTGTCCTTTTTACTGAAGGGTTTCTTTCTGAAAAGTTTCCTATGTGTTTGGTAATGTTTAAAAAAAAATAAATTAGGCCAAGCATAGTAGCTCAAGCCTATAATCCTAGCACTTTGGGAGGCCAAAGCAGGAGGATGGCTTGAGCCCAAGAAGCTCAAGACCAGCTGGGCAACACAGTAAGACCCTATCTCTATAAAATAAAAATAATAAATTACATACCTATAGTCTAATATTTTTAATGTAATGATGGCACGTATATTGACTCTGGATTCACTTGGTAGTGTCATGGCAGTCTCAGTAGCAGACTCACTTTGGCTAGGTCCATCATCTGGCAAAAGAAAAGTTATATGAAGCCAATATTTATACTACAAAGTCATTGTTAAAATTCTTGATAATATATTAAAACAGTGTACATGATATCTAGATATTATTGGTGAGAATGCCTTTAGTCATATGCTTTATTTCCAATGACTCAAATCTCAATCTGGAATTTAATATTTAATAGAAAATAAAGTTACATAGCATGGCTTCAAAACTGTTTAATGAATCGTACTGAAAGGAAATTTAGCAGTAAGAAAGAACCTTCATAGAATAACTATGATGTATAAGAAGAAACAAATAACAAGTAATCCTTCCTCTTAAGTAAAATAATATGGTCCACTAGAAGAAATTTGTTAATGAAAGAAAACCATTATTTCCCTCAAATGTCTACCAAATAAGCATATGCTTCTTAGTTTAGAAGACAACAAAATTGATTATCCTCAATCACTTAAAATTTGACAATCTGCATAACTGGGTAAGTCTTTGGTACATTTTATATGTTAAGATTTTTTTCTTAGCAAATGCAAGACTTTATTTTTTATAGATATTTTCCTAACATGCTTGCATACTCACACATTCACACACCATCAACCACCTTACTAATCTCCAGAGACTGTTTAACACTGTCATCATATGGTATACATATTTTTAAAAATACACATTTTAAAAGAAATGGCTTTGTGTTATTTTTGCAAAAAAGACTTGAACGATAGAGAAGTAAAATAAGACTATCACTTTTGAACAATGTGAAAACGATGAAACAGTCCCAGCATTAACACATAAGAGCAGAAGGCACGCCAAAAGAAAACAAAAAAAATTAGTAGTATACCTGATCTTGCTTCAAGCCCAGTAGGCTTGAAGCAATAAACATTTGTTAAATATTATTAAGTATATTTCTCTGGCATTGAGCTCATCAGTTATTTGTTAGTCAATAATGATTAAGCTATTATTGCTTCCCAGGCAAGTATCATATGAATACTTTATTCACAGAAGTAGCACAGAATAAATGACAGAATATCAAACAGAAATGAAAGACATCAAGGAAAGTATTAACATCAAGTTAATGCTCTAGTAGTAGTACTACTCCCCTAGCAGTTTGGTTAAGTTACTTTAAATAATATGTAATACAGTGCCAAAATTAAATAAGCAGAGAGACAGTATTAAACCAGCAACAAAATCCAGCATTGTTTTTAAAATATCTATGTATACTACCATGATCGTATAATGAGATAGGGTATTCTCAACAATTTCCAAAGAGCTCCTTTTAATAATTAGCATCAAGGAGAATATAAGGAGAGCGTCTATGGTCTCTGGGGAGAAGACTGTTGCAAGAGAGATTTCCTTTCATTATATATCTTTGCATATTGTTTATTTTTTTTTTACCATGTGCATTTACTGTCTTTTTCATTAAAAAAACTACATAATTTTTAAAAACATCAAAATTTCAAATTGAAAGGGCCATATAAGTGCCAAACACAATAAATAAAAGTGGAACCACACCAAAGGTAATTACCATAAAATTTCAAACAATGTTAACGAACAGAAGATCCTGTAAGTTTCCAGAGAGAGATGTAAGTTTCCAGAGAGAGAGAAGAAAAAGTTGTAATTGTACAAGTGACTGACAAGAACACAGCCAAATAAGAGGTCAATCACATAAGCAAGAATGCAGATTTTTTTTTTTTTTTTTCTGAGACGGAGTCTCGCTCTGTCGCCCAGGCTGGAGAGCAGTTGCGCGATCTCGCACTGCAAGCTCCACCTCCCGAGTTCACGCCATTCTCCTGCCTCAGCCTCCCGAGTAGCTGGCGCTACTGGCGCCCGCCACCACGCCCAGCTAATTTTTTTGTATTTTTAGTAGAGATGAGGTTTCACTGTGTTAGCCAGGATGGTCTCGATCTCCTGATCTTGTGATCCGCCTGCCTTGGCCTCCCAAAGTGCTGGGATTACAGGTGTGAGCCACCGCGCCCGGCCACGGAGATCCCTTTTTAGAAATTTTCGGCCGGTGGCGGACGCCTATAGTCCCAGCTACTCGGGAGGCTGAGGCAGGAGAATGGTGTGAAGCCGGGAGGCAGAGCTCGCAGTGTGAGATCGCGCCACTGCACTCCAGCCTGGGCGACAGAGCGAGGCTCCCTCTCAAAAAAAAAAAAAAAAAAAGAAAGAAAGAAAGAAATTTTCACATGTATTCATTCGGTGAGTTTGTAGGGCATGATGGGTGAATTAGTTGAATGAGTGTCACCTAGAACGAAGTCTTCAGAGCTTCAATTTATCCCTTTGAAGCAAATAGGCACTGATCACTCTGCCTCTCCAGAAGGTTTAGAAGGGGTTGGAAAAGCTGATGATCCTAACTGTCTCTTAGAAATAAAAGTAAAAAACTGGAGTCCATTTGGTTATTTATTTGTTCCTTCATTCTATAACATTATCCATCACACATAAACTGGCAGGTACTATCATAAGTAAGAGAGGAAGACAGAAGATGAACTCGATCTAGTGGACAAGATAAACAAAAATTACAAAATAGTATGGTAAATACAGTAACATATGTATGTTGAATGTATTTTTATGGGAGCAGTATGTGTTGAGGGTAATTCCCAGGAGAGTAACCACCTCAGAACGGAGTGAGAAATTACAAGCTCTTGTCAATAGTAGAAGAATTGAAAAGAATTTGCCATCTTTTAAATTTCTCCATTTCATTTTTTAGATTTTTTTAACGTTTGATTTTATTCTCCTGTATTACTCTTAAAACGAGAGGAACTAAGTGAACCATCATTTTCTGAGGCAATAGGCTGAGGGTTGGAAGAACGAACCTTAGGAAAACTACTAAATATGTTAGCCAGGCCTGTAGAATAAGGCTAAGGATGGAGTGGGTGGCTACAAAAAAAAAAAAAGCAGATAGTTCTTGGAGAACATGCAGAGCTAGTTTGTCCCCTGAGAAGACATCTGAGAGGGACAGAGGTGTAAAATGCCCCAAAGTGTGGTCCCCAGAACAGCAACATCACCCTAACCTGGGAACTTGTTAGAAATGCAAATTTCCAGGCTCAACCCCAAACCTATGAATCATAAATTCTGAGAGTGGAGCCCAGCAATTTGGTTCACCAAGCCCTCCAGGTGAGGCCAATGGACACTAAATATCCAAACCTATTTCTTTAGTCAAGCACCCCACTTACATCACATGAAAGATGATGAACATAAATTGATAATATATAACCAGTAGCAATACCTGGGTCTAGATCTAATTACTACAAATGTATTCATTTATCCCCCAAACTGTTACCGTGCTTCTACCCTGCGGCAGTCACTGTACTAAGTGCTGGGGATATAAAAACGAGTAAGACACTGTGAGTGATAAACTATGGCCAGGCCTATTGTGCAAAGTCCATCCTAAGCCTGATAACAGAGACAATAATTGCCCAAAGACTGTTCCTTAGTACAAGATTGCAAAGAAACTAAAAATATGATTCCAATTCATTAATATATAATTTACTGGCATAAATTATTTTATGCCCAGTTTATGAGTTTTCTATGGTTGCTTTAACAAATTACCACAAACTTAGTGACTCAAAACACACAAACATTATCTTACAGTTTTGTAGTTCAGAAGTCTGCAATGGGTCTCATTGGGGCAAAATCAGGGGTTTGGCAAGTCTGCATTTCTTTTTCCTTTTCTTTTCTTTTTTTTTGAGACAGAGTCTCACTCTGTTGCCAGGCTGGAGTGCGGCGGCACCATCTTGGCTCACTGCAACCTCCGACTCCCTGGTTCAAGCAATTCTGCTGCCTCAGCCTCCCGAGTAGCTGGGATTACAGGCACACGCCACCATGGAACCTTATCATGCCCAGCTAATTGTTGTATTTTTAGTAGATATGGGGTTTCATCATCTTGGCCAGTATGGTCTCGATCTCCTGACCTTCTGATCCACCCGCCTCGGCCTCCCAAAGTGCTGGGATTATAGTCGTGAGCCACCGCCCCCAGCCTGCATTCCTTTTTCTAAAAAGAATCTGTTTCCTTGCCCTTTCCAACTTCTAGTAGCCACCTCATATTCCTTGCTTCATGGCCTTCCTCCTCCATGTTAAGCCAGCAACAGTGGTTCTTCTCACATCCTATTATGCTGACCTCCTCTTCTGCTTCTCTCTTCTACTTTTAAGAATCCTTGTGATTATACTGGGCCAACACAATTCATAATAATATCCTTATTTTAAAGTCAGTCAATTAGCAATCTTAATTGCCCTTTGCCATGTAAGGTAACCCATTCACAGGTTTCAGGGATTAGGGTGTGGCCATCACTGAAGGGTCATTATTATGTCTATCAAAGGTAGCATAGCTAGATGATCCTGGTGACAGAGCAAGAAATTAAACTCAGAACGCAGATCAGAATCAGGTGATAGAGCTTGAATAAAGGCAATGTTTGCAATCAAAGTAATTAAGCTTAATGTCATGATGGCATAATTGGGGTTGGCACCTGTCTTAGTCCGTTTGTGCTACTATAACAAGATACCACAAACTGGGTAATTTATAAACAATAGACATTTATTTCTCACAACTGTGAAGACTGAGAAGTCTAAGATCAAGGCCCAGCATTTGGTCTCTGGTGGGGGCTTTCTTGCTGTGTCCTCATATGGCATAAGGCAGAAGTGCAAGAGAACACTGCCTTCAACCTCAAACCCTTTTTTTATAAGAGTGCCAATCTGGCCAGGTGCAGTGGCTCACACACGTAATCCCAGCACTTTGGGAGGCCGAGGCAGGCAGATTACCAGAGGTCGGGAGTTTGAGACCAGCCTGACCAACATGGAGAAACCCCATCTCTACTAAAAATACAACATTAGCCGGGCGTGGTGGCACATGCCTGTAATCCCAGCTACACATGAGGCTGAGGCAGGAGAATCGCTTGAACCCAGGAGGCAGAGGTTGCAGTGAGCCGAGATCGCGCCATTGCATTCCAACCTGGGCAACGAGAGCGAAACTCTGTATCAAAAGAAAAAAAAAAAGAGTGCCAATCCTATTCATGAGAGTGGAGCCCTTAAGACTCAAATTTCCTCCCAAAGACCACAATTCTCAGTGCTGTTGCACTGGGGATTAAGTCTCAACAAAATTGTAGAGGGGAAACCATCACTGAAACCACAGCAGCACCCACTGGGGAATTTACCAATCTGGCAGGACCTCACCATTGGTAGGCACAGTATCACCACCACTGGAAGATATCTCCCGCCAATAAACTGGGGAGGCTTTAGAATCTGCACTCACTTAACATCTCCAACTTGAGATGCTCTTCTTACAAGGGTCTTTTTTTAAAATCTAAAATCGATCCTTTGAGCTTATCACAAACTGTAATGACTGTAAGATTTGCATGTCAGATTTCTAATTTGCAAACCTCAAACCCAGTTCTTAAAAAGATATTTTATAAACAATAAAAACAAATTTTTAAATTATAGTCCATTGATATTTACCTAGCCTACTGATGTAGAACAGAGAACAAGTAAATAACTATCAGGATTATTTGAAAGTCTGTGATAACAAAATAAGAAGGTTTAATACTATTTAGACGAATCAAGGATATCGTAGGGTAATTCCACACAATGCTACCTCATGAAATTGTGATCCTCAAAACACACCTTTCAAAAAGGTATTATCTGCATTCTACAGATAGAGATGTGTAGGTTCAACATAACAACACATCAATTAAAATGTAAAAATTATAATAATGATCATCTGTGGAGAATGATTTAAGTACTCTAGAAAAAGATTAATTTTTCAAAAATAATAACAATTTCAGAGTTATATTTGTAGGATATCTGGGACTTGTATATTTACTCTTCCTAGCAAAAGATAAATAACAGTACATTGCAGAAAGTTTATCTAAATCCTACATGAATCACTAGACTTCTGCTAGACACTGGGAAGAATATAAATTAATCACAACCAAAACTTAATAAGCTTTAAAAGAGAACAAGATTTTTCTTTGACACAGTGGAGTCTGAGGAATCTGTGGACCACGTTTCTACATTTGAAGCATCACAGACAAGTGCCTTTTAATGAAAGTTTAAGTTTATTTTAAACTGGTACATAACTTCATGCTTCTGGATTGTTCAGTTTCTTTAAAGTTAGCAGTCTCTACTCACTTCAGCACAAAGTTTTTATCTCATTTTACCAGCATCCTTTGAATCAAATGATCAGCACTGTTTTCAATTTTCACCAATCAATTTCTACCTCTAAAACTGAGAAAAGAGTAGTTAAAAAGCAGAGAAGAAAAGCTGAAGGAAAAAAAAATATGAAGCAATGAAGTGTCCCAACTTTTTCCTCAAAGAGCTCCAGAAAATTTAGAGATAATTAAATGCAATTCCACTCTAACTATTGTTTAAATACTTAGGCCCCATTACCCCAAAATTCAGATTTAATTGGGTTAAAGTCTGGCCTGGGCATGCAGTGTTTAAAAAGCTCCACAGGTGATTCTTATGTGCCTCTATACGTATGTAGATTGCTCTTTCACTGAGCATCTTTTCACTGAGAAAATACTTATTACTTATAAATAATAAAGTTATGCTTTGATAAGGAAAAAGTCTTGGGCCTTTGTATGTATGTGCAAAGTTAAGTATTAATTCAAAATAAATGTTTCAGTTCTATTTGAAATTCCCCTTAGATTATGCACACACATAATTGTTCTCCATATGATTATCACAATTTTAAGAGTCTTGCCAATATATGCTTTGAATAATTCAACCTATTTTGAAGTCCAAAGGGATTTTCTAAGTATGTATTTTCTAAGTATGTATACCTGTACAAATACCAAGAAAAATGGAAGAGATAATTAAACCCCAGAAACTACAAATGTCAGGAAATACCAAGGGATTATTTAAATGTGATTGAACAATCAGGGAGAGAAGGAAGAGTGGTAAGATGTTAATAATATGACCAATTATTGGCAAGAAGCGAGCAACAAATAAATAATAAATAAATATGGCCCGGGCATGGTGACTCATGCCTGTAAATCCCAACACTTTGGGAGGTGAGGCAGGAAGATCACTTGAGTCTCGGAGTTCAAGACCAGAATGAGCAAATATCAAGACTCTGTCTCTAAAAAAAAAATAAAAATAGCCCGGTGTAGTGGTGCACACCTGTAATCCGAGCTACTTGGAAGGCTGAGGCACAAGGATTGCTTGAGCCCAGAAGTTCGAGGTTGCAGAGAACTAGTATAGTGCCACCGTACTTTAGCCCAAGAAACAGAGCAAGACCTCACTTCTAAATAAAAAAAAAATCAAAAATTTAAAAAATTATTTTTAAGTAAATTACTCTCTCAGGCTTTGAATATTTATATTGAGATATTCCTCTTTTTATTATTTTTTAAAGTAGCTGAGCTGGATATTTTCTACTTCTGAACTTCTTAAACAATAAGGCCATTCCTTACATGCATTTGTTTTTGGCTTGGTTTTCCCTTGCTTTACAATCCTGTTCTAAAAAAATTTTCCCCATCCCCAAAAGAAAGGAGAAAAAAGGAAAAAAAAGAAAAAAGAAAAGAAAGAAACAGGGAAAGAGACAACATAAAGGTTGAAAGATAAAAGAGCTATGAAAAACTGAGAAGAAGGCAAAGATACATATATGGAGAAGTTCTCAGTAAAAGATTCTACTGACATTTGGCCAATGGGCTTTCAATTATTGCTTATTGTAGCAGACTGCTAGTTTTACCCAATTTTTGTTCTCCTTTTGCGTAGACTTCACATAGAAAATATACTTCCCAGAGATCAACTTCCATCATGACAGCAAGAGGAGCTCTGTTAATCTGCTCCACAGAAAAGCTGGTTAAAAAGTGTAAAAAAAAAAAAAAAAAAAGAAAGAAAAAGGTCGAGGGGGATGCTGAGCACGGTGGCTCATGCCTATAATCCCAGCACTTTGAGAGGCTAAGGCAGGCAAATCATCTGAGGTCAGGAGTTCAAGACCAGCCTGGCCAACATGGCAAAAACCCATCTATACTAAAAATACAAAAAAAATTAGCTGGGCGTGGTGGCAGGTGCCTGTAGTCCCAGCTATTCAGGAGGCTGAGGCAGAATTCCTTGAACCTGGGAGGCAGAGGATGCAGTGAGCCGAGATTGCACCACTGCACTCCAGCCTGGGTGACAGAATGAGATTCTGTCCGAAAACAAAAACAAAAACAAAAATAATAATAATTTAAAGCCTCTGGAAATGATTCTATTTCTATTTATTTTGAGATGGAGTCTTGCTCTGAGTTGCCCAGGCTGGAGTGCAGTGGCACAATCTCGGCTCACTGTAGCCTCCACCTCCCAGGTTCAACTGATTCTCCTGTCTCAGCCTCCTGAGTAGCTGGGACTACAGATGTGTGCCACCACTCCTGGCTAATTTTTGTGTTTTTAGTAGAGATGGGGTTTCACTATGTTGGCCAGGCTGGTCTCGAACTCCTGACCTCAAGTAATCCACCTGCCTCAGCCTCCCAAAATGCTGGGATTATAGGCGTGAGCCACCATGCCTGGCCTTGGAAATGATTCTAATAGCAAACAGCAAATGAAGAAATAGCTGTTCAAGAAAATCTATGGAAATTTTGTAAGAGGTGAGTCTGTGGTATTTGAACCTAGACTGCTCCCTCTCTCCCCTCTTCTAGGTCAGAGAGGCAGAAACTCCACTCCAGAAGGCTACAACTGAGAACACAGGGTTCCCTCTCCCCCAACCCTCCAGCCCCAAACCCTATCTCCCAGCCAGAGGGCTTTCTTCCTGAGAGGAGTGTCAGCATTTCTCTACCAGCTTCCTGTTGCTAATGTTAAATCCCTGATGAGTAGGGTGAGGACTCCCTTCTTCCACTCTAGTCCCATGCACAGAAAGGAGGCTCTACCTTGAGCTTGGCATGATGAGAATACTGGGGCCCTGACTGCTCTTCCCCTGGCTCATAAGTTGCTGGTTCAAAGAAAGGAGAGGCAAACCAAGAGAACCTAAGTCTATTGCTGACTCCTTCTACTGAGTGTTCAGCTCCTAGAGGAGAGTGTTACTCTTAGAGAAGCTTGCCATCTTCCATATTCCCAGCTTCACAGCCTGTGCTCAAAGATTTTGCCTGGGGGAGAAACAGGTCATAAAAACGGTTCCTAATCTCTTCCCAAGGGAATTGACTTCACTCACAACAAAGCATGAAAGCTCTCAAAAACAATGAAGGTTATGGTAAAAGGCAGTTGGGATGAAATTCCTGGATCTACTGAAGATACAGCCTAGACTGTATACAAGCAGACTGTACACAAGCTAGCTCACAGGAGAGAACCAAGGAATAAGACAACTACAGAAAAGCTGAGTGTCTGTAATAGTATCAGACAAAACAGACTCAAAACATTTTTTTATGTCAGGGGCACATTATAATGGAAATTTAACAACATATCCTTAAACAACCAATGGGCCAAAGAAGATATCAAAAGAGAAATCATAAAATACTTTGAGATAAATGAAAATGACACAACATACCAAAACGTATGAGCTGTAGATAAAGCCATGCTTAGAGGGAAATTTATAGCTATAAATGCCTGTGTCAAGAAACAAGATCCCAAAATCAATAACCTAACTTTCCACCTTAAGATACTAGAAAAAAAGAACAAACTAAACTCTGGAGTCCTGATAAGATAAGTAAGCAACAATGAAAAGGGGTCCCAGGTGGGGGAGAACAGTTGTTCCAAGAGACAGGTAATCACAGACAACTTGCTGGCACAACATCCTGTTTCCAAATACCTCGCTCTGTACACAGCCCCAGCAGCAAGACCTCGTTCCACATAGCCCACTCCAACCATGAACATATAAAACTCCCCTCCAGCACCTGCCTCTTGGCAGACAGCCCCTTCTCTGCTGTACTACTTGTTGCATCCTTGCAACGTATCTTTGTACTTTCTCTAATAAATCTGCCTTTCTTTACTACAACTGTCTTGGTAAATTCTTTAACCACCCACAATGCTGGCCCCAGTCAGTCACACCTGCAATAGAAACCTAAACCAATTAGAAGGAAATAAATAATTAGAGTGTTAATTAATGAAATAGAGAACAGAAAAACAATAGAGAAGATCAATGAAACTAAACGCTCATTCTTTGGAAAGTCAACAAAACTGACTAATATCCAGCTAGTGTGGCCTAGAAAAAAAGAGAGAAGACTCACATTACCAGAATCAGAAATGAAAGAGAGGACATTATTACTAACCTTACAAAAATTAAAAGGATAAACTATGGCAACTATATGCCAACAAATTAAACAACTCAGATAAAATGGACACATTCCTAGAAAGATACAAACTACCAAAACTGACTCAAGAAGAAACAGACAATGAGTATATCTATAACACGTGAAGAGTAGTAAAAAAACCTAGCCACAAAGAAAAGCCCATGCCTAAATGGCTTCACTGCTGAATTCTACCAAACATTCAAAAAATTAATACCAATTCTTCATAAATTCACCCAAAAAACAAAAGAGGAGGGAACATTTCCCAACTCATTTTATGATGCCGTTATTAGGCTATCACCCAAACCAGAAAAAAAAAAAATCACAAGAAAACAACAGATCAATAACTCTCAAATTCTCAACAAAACACTAAAAAA
This sequence comes from Pongo abelii, assembly GCF_028885655.2. Lineage (NCBI taxonomy): Eukaryota > Metazoa > Chordata > Mammalia > Primates > Hominidae > Pongo > Pongo abelii. The sequence goes on along the minus strand of NC_071985.2, from coordinate 162,938,004 downwards.
CAAATCTAGCAACATTTACAAAGAATTATACACCATTACCAAGTGGGATTTAACCATGGATGCAAGCTGATTTACCATCTGAAAATCAATTAAGGTAATACAGCATATTAACAGAATTTTTTAAATCACACGACCATCTCAACAGATGCAGAAAAAAATTGACAAAAACTCAACAACTCTTTTAGGATAAACACACTCAAAAACCAGAAGTAGAAGGGAACTTCCTTAACATGATAAAGGGCATCTACAAAAAACCCACAGCTAACCTAATGTTACTTAACGATGAAAAACTAGAAGCTTTCCCCCAAAGATGTCCAGTCTCAGTCCTTCTATTTAGTACTGTCCTGGAGGGTCTAGCCAAAGGAATTAGGCAAGAAAAGGAATAAAAGGCATCCAGATTGGAAAGGAAGAAGTAAAACTATCTCTATTTGCAAACAACATAGTCTTGTATATAGAAAATCCAAAGGAATACACCAAAAAATTATTGGAACTAATAGTTTCATCAAGGTTGCAGGATACAAGATCAGCATTCAAAAATCATTGTATTCCTATACAGTTGCAAAGAACAGCACAAAAATGGAATTAAGAAAACAATTATATGCCTAATAGCATCAAAAGGAATAAAATGCTTAGAAATAAACTTGAGAAGTATAAAACTTATAGTCTGAAAACTATAAAACATTGTTTAAAGAGATTAAAGATCTAAAATGGAAAAACATTCCATGCTCATGAATGGAAGACTTAATATTGTTAGGATAATATTCCCCAAACTGATCTACAGAAATGCATAAACTTTATCTTTGTAGAAATTCACAAGTTAATTCTAAAATTCATATGGAATTGCAAGAAATCCATAATAGCCAAAGCAATCCTGAGAAAGAAGAGGAGCCCTCCTAAAGTAGGAGCCCTCAGTCTTCCTGATTTGATTTCAAAACTTGCTACAAAACAATGGTAATCAAGACAGTGTGGAACTGGCACAGGTCAGACATATAGATCAATAGAACAAAACCGATGGTAGGGAAATAAACCAATACATTCATAGTCAGTTGATTTTTTACAAGAATGCCAAGACCATTCAAAGTAGAAAGAATGCTCTTTTCAACAAATGGTGCTGAGAAACTGAATAGCCATGTACAAAACAATGAAATTGGACCCTTACCTCACACTGCATATAAAAGTAATTCAAAATTGATCAAAGACCTAAATTTTAAAACAATGGCAGTATAAAATGTTTAGAAGTATAGGCCAAATCTTTATAACCTAGCATTTTGTAAAGCTTTCTTAGATTTAAAAAAAATGAACAAAAAAAGAAAAAAAATGAAAAATTGGACTTGCTCAAAATTAAAACTTTTATACTTCAAAGAACATCAAGAAAATGAAAAGACAACCCACAGAGAACTATAAAATATCTGCAAATCATATATTTAACAAGCGATTTGTATCTAAAATATGTAAAGAACTCTTACAGCTCAATGATTAGAAAAACAATTAAAAAATAGACAAAGAATCTGAATAGCCATATCTCTAAAGATGCACAAATGACTAATAAAGCACAGGAAAAGACGCTCTATATTAATACTCATCAGAAAAATGCAAATCAAAGCCACAATGAGATGCCATTTCAGACCCAACAAGATGGCTAGAATCAGAGTCAGATGACAAATGTTGATGAGGATGATGACAAATGTTGATGAGGGGAATCAGAACCCTCATATACTACTGGAGAGAATGTAAATTGGTGCAGTTGCTTTGGAAAACAGTTTGGCAGTTCTTCAAATGATTAAACATAGAGTTATCATATGACCGAGAAATATGTTACTCCTAGGTATATATACCCAAGAGAAATGAAAACATACACTCACACTGAAACCTGTACATGAATGTTTATTACAGCATTATCCATAATAGCCAAAAGGTCTTCCTGATCTACTAACTCAGTCACCATTTGTTCACTTATGCTATGGCCTAAATGTATGTGTTACCCCAAAATTCCTATGTTGAAATCTAACCACCAAGGTAACAGGTAGGGTGTTAAGAGGTAGGGCGTTTGTAAAGTAACTAGATATTGAGGGCAGAAACCTCATGAATGGGAATAGTGCCCTTATAAAAGAAGTCTTAGGGGGCTCGTTAACCTCCTTTTGCCATGTGAAAGCGTGGAGAATGTGCCATCTATGAGAAACAGGTCCTTAGCAGACACCAAATCTGCTGGTGCTTTGATCACAGTTCTCTAGAACCATGAGCAATAAATTTATGTTATTTATAAATTACAGTCTAAGATATTTTGTTATAGTAGCCCAAACTGACTAAACAACTCACTTTCCAATGTCCACGTTTATTATTTTATTTTCCCCCATTCTCCCTATCTTTATGGAAGTGTACCTTTAAAACATTTCTGTTACCAATTTTCTTTTTGTGGGGTTTCTGGAAAGAATAAAATTATATGCATAGATTCACTCTCCCATCTTTGGATAGAAGCTGTCTAGCAGAAATGTTTGTACATAACTGTAACTTCCACTAAGTTCATCTTGGCTTTCTATTCATAAAATTTTGATCAGTCTGACATGACCTCTAACTGATTCATAACAGAATAATCAATTTGTTCTGGATGAGAAAGCATATTTGGAGAAGGAAACACTTTCCTTCGTAGAAAATAAGAGTCTTAGAAAATTATTTTAATAATTCACTTGAAGGATGAAGTAGAAAAAATAGCTAAACTATGCAATTATCTTACTCATTTAATATATGTTGACTGGCAACATAGTGCTAAGCTAAGCTATGCATAACCAACAGAGTTGTAAGCTAAATTAACAGCTACTGCATTTAGCCATTATGTTTTGGAGTGGTTTGTTACTTAGCAAAGCACTCGTACAACTATTTTTTTTTCAAAATGTTTTAGTTTATTCTATAATGATAGACATGAAACAAAAACTGGGTATATGACATATTTAGTGAATTATTAAAAATTAAGTTTATTGTATTACTTTCACTTTTGGTACATGTTCTTGCTAAATTAACATACCCTGAAAAGTATGTTTTGTCTTAATTTTTGTCAGAGTTTAGCAAAGCTGTGCACGAAAAATAGATAATGAAATACTTGTCAATATACTTTCTAGTCAATAGAACCCATATATCCTGAAAGTCAAGTTTTACTCCTTTTTCAAAGGTGAAGTACTAAGTGCTTACTGAATCTTTTTTGTTAAATTTTCTAATTGGCAGACTTAACACAATTCAAAGGGATTACAGACAGAACATTATTATTGTGAGTTTAAACATATTTTTATAACCTCAGCATACTTACAGACTATATGGATTTAGAATTAGAGCCACACATGCCAGGATCTATTACTTCCAAATATGTATACCCAAAAGACATTTAAATTTATGTACTATTAATTCTTCACTACTTTTTATGAATCCTTCAAAATATAAGAGAACATTTTAAAGTACCTTTGATCTTGCTTCGTAGATATTTTAGGACTTCTTGTGTTCCTTTCTAGAAGGGTGGAGACAAAGACATTCACCAAGACATGCCTTGCAGTTTTAAGGATCAACATATATGTCTGAATTTCAATTTAACAAAGAGCTGAATTCCAAATATACTTACATTTATAATTTCTCTTCGAATTGTTCTCAAAGGATTTCCTTCTAATGCCAAAAATTTCAAATGAAGGTTCCCCAATGAATAGGGAAGACTATAAAAGATTAAATTGATCTCAGGAAAAGCATCAAATATAAGTATACTCCAACCATAGTTAACTATAAAACATCATATGGCAAACAACATATCACAGAATAGTCTCAAAGAAAGGCCAAGTAATGCAGACCTAAAACATTTCCTTTCAAGATAAATGCTAAACATATAAAAGAAAAATCAGGTTTGTTTTCAAAATTGTCATGCTGAGATTAATTTTTAAAAATGTGAGCTATAAAACATTTGTTAAATTATAACATTTGCTAAAAAAGTAAATGTTAAACATAAATTTGAATGAATCAGTGATTCAAGATAGACAACCTCACTGATACTAAATGTTTTGATTTTGCACTTAGAGCAAGGAAACAAAATTCTAATTGAAAAAAGATGACAAATAGAAAAAGATAATTTTTGAATGTCCAATTCATGTTTCCATTCAATAAAGAAAGTCATCTTCATCTCTGGCACATTTTAAAAACCACTTATACATAAAAATTCAATATCAATAAAATCTATTAAGCATTTACAAAATATAGGGCACTAGTATAGCGATATCAAGATTCTTGTTCTCAAGTCCTTGGTTAAACAAAGGAAAAAAACACATACAGCTAACTAAAATATAATAAGTATTATCTTACAATGCTGGTGGGAACATAAAATAGTAAGTCACTTTCGAAAGTGGAGTCTTTCAAACATACGGTCACCAAACAACTAAGCAAACACACTGCTACACGTTTACTCAGGAGAAATGAAAATAATGTCCACACAGAAACTTGCACAGATATTTACAATAGCAAAAAATCAAAAACAACTCAAATGTCCATCAACTAACTACTGAAAAGACACATGAACTGTGGTATATCTATCTCTGTACAATAGAATAACACTCAGCAATAAAAATAAAACTACTGATACATACAACCACATAAATCACAAAAACTTTATGTTACATGAAAGAAGCCAGACACAAAAACTACATTCTATGTAATTCCATTTATGTGACATTCTAAAAAGGACAAAACTATAGTAACATAGCACATCAGTGGTTGCCAGGGGTTGGGGTATGGAAAGGAAATTGACTCCAAAAGGTATGAGGAAACTTTTTAGGGAGATAGAAATGTTCTACATGGCTGTCATTATGGTTACACAAATATATACCTTTGCCAAAAATCATCAAGTTGTATGCTTGATTGGTAAATTTCATTGTATGTAAGTTACATATTAACAAATGAATATGATATAAAAAGCATATATAATAAGACAAATGCTAAACAAGTCATGTTGCTATGAGAGTAGAAATATAGACACTGGTGGGGCTTTAAGGGAGAGAAAGGAGTAGCAAAAACCAGATTTGGGCTTAAAGTGAAAAATCAAATACTATTAGGCAAAAAAAAAGCACTCTAGGGTAAAGGAATAAAACAAAGAAGAGTTGGTATATTTGTAGCTCAATGTAGTCAGAGAGCAAGACACCTGTATGAGCGAAAGATGACAAATGATGCATTAAGTCTGATTGTAAGACACCCTTGAATGTCAGGCTAAAAAGTCTAGAGTTTATCTTACAATATGGTGGTTCCCAATTAATTGCTGGTTGGAAGACCAGAAGACCATCAAATTCTAGGAACTGTTTTAAAGAAAACAAAGAACAAAAATTCTAGGGCCCCGTCATCAGAGATTCTGATTCATTTAGTGTCCCAGAATCTGTATTTTTTTTTCCTTAATGTTTCTCAAATGATTCTAAAACATACCCATATTTGGGAAACAGTGCTATGGCAATGCTTTTAAAGTAAATACATTCCAGCGTTCTTAGAATTTAGTTCTAGGGGGTAACTAGAACTAAATTTACTCTAGTAATAATACTAATACTACTGATAATCTAGTTAGAGTAAGTCATAAATATGTCTGCTTCTATTATCATATCAAGCTTGCTGTTAAAGACAAAATCGAATTAATCTTTATCTGTACATAATTACTGCTCAATCAATATTTAGTGAATTCAATTTAGAAAAAAAGGAACCTCTTGGTTTTTTAACAAATATTTCAAATTATGAATTATAACCAAATACAAACACAATTTATATTCATTTGATATTTAAACTTACCTACTAATATCATTGTTGCTTAGGTCAAGCCTTTCCAAGGACTGTAGTAGTATAATTTCATCTGGAACAGATTTTAACTTGTTATCCCTCAGGTCTAGCACAAGAATTGAATTCAGATGTTTAAGATGTTCTGCCTCTAACATTTCAATCTGGTTTTCACCTACGTGCAATTCCTACAAAATCAAAGATGAGTTATGTGTATCTCTGTATTCAATTTTAGAGTAGATAATGAAAATAACTTGTAGGTACTCTTAATTTCAAGTGATTGAAAAACACATAGAAAAAATGCAACTTTATAAATATCAAGATGTTTAAATTTTCAATTATAGTTAGGCTATCTTTCAGCTAAAGAAGAATGGCAAATGAGAAAATTTTTTGGCAATTTAAAAATAATTAAAGGTTGAATCTGGCAGAAACATCAAGTTTATAAAACCAAAGTAGGCTGGGTGCAGTGGCTCACGCCTGTAATCCCAGCTCTTTGGGAGGCTGAGGCGGGCAGATCACAAGTTCAGGAGTTTGAGACCAGCCTGGCCAAGATGGTGAAACCCCGTCTCTACTAAAAATACAAAAAATTAGCCAGGTGTGGTGGCGCGTGCCTGTAGTCCCAGCTACTCAGGAGGATGCGGCAGGAGAATCGCTTGAACCCAGGAGGCGGAGGTTGCAGTAAGCAGAGATCACACCATTGCACTCTAGCCTGGATGACAGACCAAGAATCCATCTCAAAAAAAAAAAAAAACCAAAGTAGAGAAATAATTTAGTAGTTACATTTAAATAATAAAAATATAAATCCAAAAACTACTTGCAAAACAAAGTAATATCAGTTTTTTAAAAAGTTATTTATATTATGCAGTTGGTCCTTGAACAACAAGGGTTTAAACTGTGAGGGTCCACTTTTATATAAATTTTTTTCAGAAAATATATTGAAATTTTATTTGGAGATTTGTGACAATTTGAAAACACTTGCAAACCAACTGTGTAGCCTAAAAACATTTTAAAAATAAAAAAAAGTTACAGATGTCATGAATGCATTTAATATATGTAGATACTAGTTTATCACTGACTACCATAAAATATATACAAATCTATTATAAAAAGTTAAAATTTATCAAAACTTACATACAACTTACAGAGAAATGTAAACAAATGTGAAGATGCAGTCATACCTACATAAAACTAGGCCAGGCACGGTGGCTCACGCCTGTAATCCCAGCACTCTGGGAGGCTGAGACAGGCGGATCACCTGAGGTCAGGATCACCTGAGGTCAGGAGTTCGAGACCAGCCTGGCCAACATGGCAAAACCCCATCTCTATTAAAAATACAGAAATTAGCTGGGTGTGGTGGTGGGCACCTGTAATCCCAGCTACTCGGGAGGCTGAGGCAGAAGAATCACTTGAACTCGTGAGGCGGAGGTTGCAGTGAGCTGAGATTGCACCACACTGCACTCCAGCCTGGATGACAAAGCGAGACTCTGCCCCAAAAAAAACAAATAAATCAAAGACTCTGCCTCAAAAGAAGATAAATCATAACTACATAAAATTAACTGTAGTACACACTGTACTAGTATAATAATTTTGTTGCCACTTCTTGTTGGTACTGTGGTGAGCCTATGTTGTGAATATCCACTTAAAACCTGTATGAAGCTAATCATTTCCAGGTGAGCAGTTCACCTCTCCAGTAAATTGCATGTCACAGTAAAAAATGATCTCTTGCAGTTCTCATGTGTTTCTCATAGTGTTTAGTGCAAAACCATAAATTTCAAATAACATCATGGAACTAATATGAAGTGCCACTAGCGATGCTGAAAGTTCTCCCAAGAAGCAGAGAAAAGTCATGACATTACAAGAAAAGTCGAATTGCTTGACATATACCACAGATTTAAGTTGCTCACCATTTCAGACAGATGATTCATCTTGTAAGCAGATGATATAAACTTATGGTATCAATACAGCATGGTACTATAAACACAGTTGATCCTTGAATGACAATGGGTTTTAGGTTTGAAGTGCACAGGTCCACTTATATGTGGATTTCCTTCCACCTCTGCCATCTCTGAGACAGCAAGACCAACCCCTTCTCTTCCTCCTCCTCAGCCTACTCAACATGAGGACAATGAAGATGAAGACCTTTATGATGACTGACTTCCATTTAATTAATAGTAAACACATTTTCTCTTCCTTATGATTTTCTTAATAAGATTCTTTTCTCTAGCTTACTTTATTGTAAGAACATAGTACATAATACATATGGCATACAAATTATATGTTAATCAATTGTTTATGTTATTGGTAAGGCTTCTGGTCAACAGGAGACTACTACTAGTTAAGTTTTTGGGGAGTCAAAAGCTACACAGATTTTCAACTCCATGGGGGTCAATGCCCATAACCTTTGCATTGTTCAAGGATCAACTGTAATCAGTTTGTTACTTAACATTTTCATTAGTGATTATTTTATATACTGATTTGCCATTAATAGAAATTATAATTATCAGATGGAAAATTATTCTTATTAAAGGAAAACTTTTTCAGTTCATTTTATATGTTATCGTTCTGTTTAAAATAAACTCTTTAAAACACTAGAGCTTAAAGTTATACATAAAAAAAGGCAAATCATGGCAAATTTAGAAGACAGCATTAATTCTACATACTTAAAGCCAAAAGATTATGATTACGTAAAGGTGAGAGGTGACACTTTATAGAATTAGGTACATAATCCTGGTAGGTATTCCAGGTCTCCTACTTACAATTTTAGCCTCTTTATCTACTACTTCTCCAGTTATTTCATTGTCAGATGAAATGGACAAATCTCTATTTTTTAAATTATTTCTTTTAAAAAATGTATTACTAAAAATACTACTAATGTAAGTAATCATATTGAAATTCTGAAAAGTATTAACATAGGAAAAACACAGTACTTATAACTAATACACGCTCCCAATGTAAAACAAGATTAGCTCCTTTAAAAATGCATTTTAATAATTAACTTTTGGAAAATATAGTTATTTAATAATCAACTAAATAGTACCTTCAACAGACTACAAGAAGGAAATTCTGGTAGAAAACGTAATTTATTCCTCCGCAAATAAAGCAATTCTAGTGATTCCATGCCAGCCAATTCAGGAGGTATAGTTTCCAAGAGATTTGAATTACAATCCAAATGCTTCAACCCTGTAACATATATTCGGTAAAAAACAAAAATAGAGAAAAAAAAATTAGCTTCTGATCGTATACAACTTTAAAGAATGTGTAAGAAATCGCTATGAGGACTTATGAACCTGTGCCATATAATCAAGAATATTCAAACACCATTGAATTAAATAAATGTAAATTTTTCTACATTTAATTATAATTCAAGAGAAATAGTAACATAAAAATTATTATTTAGGCCAGTTGTGCTGTAACGCCAGCACTTTGGGAGGCCCAAGGTGGACGGATCACTTGAGTTCTGGAGTTCAAGACCAGCCTGGGCAACATATAGTGAAACATCGTCTCTACTAAAAATAAAAAAAAAATTAGCTGCGCTTGGTGGTGCATGCCTGTAGTTCCAGCTACTTGGGAGGGTGAGGTAGGAAGAATGGTTGAGCCTGGGAGATCGAGGCTGCACTGAGCTATGATCAGCTGGGGTCATTGCACCCCAGCCTGGGCAATTTAACAACAGTCCCGGTCATTTTTGTAATACATTTAAAAATAAAGTTCTGGTACTCTGTTAAAGTACAACTAAATGTACTCTGTGTAACAGCTTAAAAGTATCATTGTCATGGCTGAGAAACGAAAGCATCTGGTCATTAATAACACTGGATATTAGAAAAATTACTATAAACTCAAATGTATTTTTCAGTTGATTTATCTATATGTTCCTATCTCTCAAGATATTTCCACTCAAAAAGTCCATGTTGCTTATATCTTCGTTCTAGATATATTTTACATTTAGCTGCTCTTTATAATATCCTTATTGAAAAAAATGACAATTACAGCAAAATCTTAACTATTGGTATCCCAGGTAAAGACTCCTCTAAAATGTCAATTTGATTTAGGGCAGATTTAACTCATTTTAAAACTCCAATTTTAAACAACAAATAACTATTAATCTAAAGCAAAACAACACAATTTTAGAAATTTACCTCAAAACTATCTGCAATTGAATGCAGGCAATCATTTCTATGACTTGTCAAACAAAAGGGAGGTTTTTAAAATTGAAGAAGGCTTACAAATGATCAGAAAAAAAAAAAAAAAGGCTAAGCATCAACCAAGAAATAGTAACAAAATAACATTTTAATTAATTTATTTTATTTTATTTTTTTTCAGAGAGAGAAGAGGTCTCACTATGTTGCCCAGGCTTGAGTGTAGTGGATATTCAAAGGGGCAATCCCACTATTGATCAGATGGGAGTTTTGACCTGCTCTGTTTCTGACCTGCGTTGGTTCACCCCGCCTTCGGCAACCTGGTGGTCCCCCACTATGGGAGGTCACCACGATGATGCTGAACTTATGTGGATACCCGATTGGCATAGCGCACTACAGCCCAGAACTCCCTGGGCTCAAGCGATCCTCCTGCCTTAGCCACCTGGGTAACTGGGACTACAGGCACATGCCACAGTGCCTGGTAATAACAGTTTCTTTAAACAAACAAACAGAAAAATCACTAATGATTTTAGACTCTTAAGAATTTTATAATGAAGTATACTAATTTAAAAGGTACTAAAATGTACCTTGACTTTTTTAATCCCTTAATGTTAGTTCTACAATACTTCAAATATTATGGTTTGATGGCAAACTTTAATAGAACCAATAAATTTTGACATTTTGGTTTTTTTAAAAAAGATTGACAACCTGGGACCTCACACAAAACAAGACTTATTTCTCGACATTATTACTTATGGACCATGAGGAGGCTACAGCTATAATACAACTACATATCACAGGTAGATTCACCAGTAAGAGGGGACTAACCTCTTTATGAATGTTGAATGAATGAACAAAAGACAGTATAGCTTAGGTATATAATCCTACTACAACTAATAATCATATTTTCTTCTTTTTCATATGCCTAAGTATCTTTATGATGGTATTTCTTTAGACAGTTGATACATAATAATGGTATGGAGAAAATCTGACTAGTTGCTATTGTTTGCATTTACCACTATAAAAATCTACTACTTTAGTTCTCTGTAACTATATTAAAAATTACTTTCTAAATGTAAGTTTCACCAACTTCAAATTTATGTATTATGTAAAACAGAAAATACTTACTTTTCATTCTATTTATTTCTGCTGGCAAACTCTTCAGTTCATTACTAGAAAGATTGAGTCGCACCAGACTGGACAGAGAAGAAAAACTTGCAGGAACAGTTGTAAGACGATTGTTTGAAAGATCCTTTAAAAAGAGAAAGATAAAATAAATGAATAAACAAGTAAAAAAAAAATAAATAATGCCCTAAAAAGGATTTCAAATTTTTGAAGGAATTACAACATAAAAGAGACTACTTAAGATGTGATAAGTTGTGTAACCCTCATTCACTGAAAATTTCACAGATCATCATTCATTTCAAGATTGTTTTTCAATATCTGCAGGCCCACTATATGTTCATCAATGGTAGTAGACACGATATAAATGAATTCTAACTTCAAAAATATTTTACATAACGGATTCTGTTAAAACTAAGTCATGCCATATTATGCATCATATTTTCAATGCAAAAATTCATGTATTCATCCTATATTTATTAAGTGCCTAAGAAGAATTAGGTATATTATTAATAAACTGTCATGTAAAATGAAAAACATCTTTTCAAGAAACAAACATTCCTGAGAAAAGGAAAAATGAAGCTGAAAAAAATGGCCATTCAAATTTTTGGGGAAAAAAAAATATTTTCTGTTGGTTCTGCTGACCTCAGAAAGTGAGATCTGACTGGTACCAGAAGTCTACCCGCTACTTTTCATTCACTCAAGATTGCTTAATTAATCGCTATACCTCAATGTTTCTTTAAATGATTATGTTTGCTTTTTCTTTAAATAGTTTTAAGAGAACTTTTTTTTGAAACTCCCTTTAAAAGACGTTGTTATGAATCAGGTAATTTTTATAACACTCAAATTAGGTGTAAATTGCTCCACTACATAACAGCAAAGTGTTAAGTAGTGTCAACGGCAACAATGAATAAGATTTTCATTTAATATAACATTAAGCAACCTAACACTAAACAATTCATTTAATCTAACAGTAACATTTTGTAACTCTGAAGAAACCAAGAAGATAGAAAAAGGTAAAAATACTGGGTCAAATCTTTTTTTAAAAACATACTGTTATAATTATTTTATAACAATATATTATCATAATCTACAACACACAACATATTCTACAACTCTAATACTAAAAACTCTAAGAATCAAAAGACTGATAATAAATAAATATTTTGTAATATCAAAAGTTACTAACACTAAATGCAATGTGGTATCCTGCACTGGACTCTGAAACAAAAACGAGGACATTAGTGGAAAAACTGGGAAAATCTAAATAACGTCTGCAGTTTAATTAGTATTGTACCAATGTGAACATCTGAGTGTTCCTGTGGTTATATCAATATTAACATTAAAGAAAGTTGGATGTAGGGTATATGAGAACTCTTTTACTATATTTGCTTTTCTATAAACCTAAAATTATTCTAAAATAAAAAGCCCAAAATAAAAAGTTATTAACAAAAAACTTAATTCAGAAATTGTCAAAGCAGTTTTAAAAACCCAAATAATTCTAATAAACTCCCTTGTAAATTCTACATAAAATTACTAATAAAGTTAAATAATTACTGCTGTAACTGTTAGATATAAAACATAAATACACTGTATATAAATTAATCCATATTTATGCCAAGTCATTCCTTTAACAAACAATTAGTTGCATTGTGCTAAGCAGTTTTTATATAAGTTTAAGAAATATTACTAGTTTAAATTATAGGTGTTTAATCTGTTTTAATACATTGTTGCTCACATTTATGATTTATTTGATACTGAGTCTGTAGAACACAATTCTGAAATGAAATATTCTTTCATTATGCAAATGAGTCTCTGGGAACATGTGGGTGGGTAGTAGAAATTTTATTTATTTTAAATTTTCCTTTCAGCTCTCAACTCCAAATAGACTCTTTTAAATCAACTGCTACCTTTTACCACCAATTTTTATAAGAAAATCAGATGGCTTCCTCCTTTGCCATTCATTTTATCTACCTATGCCTTTTACTTTCCAAACCTTATTTCCCATTAGATCATATGGAAAGACAAGAAGACATTGAAGGAAGGGTTGAGAAGAGTATATATTTTGACTTTTAAACTCTAGAGCAAATGAGGGAAATATCAAGGAGGATGTACACACAGCAAAAATAGAAAAGGAGTAATTTCTTCCTTTAATGAAAAGCAAGCTAAAATGACAGGAGTTTTCCAAAACATGTAAAAGGGAAAAGAGTAACAATGCAATATGAATTAACTACGTGGAGTAGATATTATATATTAGTACCTTTGATTTAATACAGCTAAAGTCTTTCAGATGGTGTAGCCTACAGTGGAATCTTACTCCTTTGGTGGTAAAATGGAAAAAAAAAAAGAGATGGATACACTTTGGAGTCAAATTGACTTATACTCAAATTCTAATTTTGTTACTTATTAGTTGTGTTACTTTTGACAAATTTTCTTTTCTCTGTCTCTTTCTTTCTTCCTTTCTCTCTCTTTCTTTTTTTTTTCCTCTCTCTTTTTTTGAGACAGGGTCTTCTGTCACCCATGCTGGAGTGCAGTGGCTCAATCATGGCTCACTAAAGCCTTAACCTCTCTGACTCAGGCAACTTCCCTGCCTCAGCCTCCTGAGTAGCCGAGACTTATAGGCACGTACCACCACACCCGGATAATTTTTGTATTCTTTGTAGAGACAGGGTTTTTGCCGTGTTTTCCAGGCTGGTCTCGAACTCCTGGGCTCAAAAAATCCACCCACCTTGGCTTCCCAAAGTGACGGAATTACAGGCACGAACTACCACACCCAGCTCCAAATTTCCTTTTTATCAGCTTTACTTTCTTATTGTATTAGGGGATAAAACTGCCTACCTTGCCATATGTAATGCTCAAAGATAAATGTCTATTGTTTTTATTATTCTTAATAATATGACTAGGCTAGCAGTGGTGGCTCATGCCCATAATGCCAGAACTTTGGGAGGCTGAGGCGGGTGGATCATTTGAGGTCAGGAGTTCCAGACCAGTCTGGCCAACATGGTGAAACCCCGTCTCTACTAAAAATACAAAAATTAGCCGGGCAGCAGTGGTGCATGCCTGTAATCCCAGCTACTTGGGAGGCTGAGGCAGGAGAATCGCTTGAACCTGGGAGGTGGAGGTTGCAGTGAGCAAGATCACTGCACTCCAGTCTCGGTGACAGGGTAAGACCATGTCCCCCCAAAAATAAAATAATAATCATAATATAACTAAAATAATATTTGTATTGCTTTATAGTTATCTCTATTTAAGGTAAGTGAAACAATAGAATTAAAATTTTGCCAGGAAGTGTGGCCATTTTGAAAAGTAGAGAAGACAGACCTTCAATGAATTACCTGGACATTTGGAAGGCAGAAGGGCCACAGGTAATATAAAGAAGGAAATGGAAATGGGCATAGAAAAGAGAATTGATATATGCTAAAGACATATTTCCTCTATTCTGCTACGCTGTAAAGCCTGTGAATAACAAAGTAATCTTCATTGCACCTTTCCCAAACTCTTCCTAAATTAAAACTTAAAGTTGATTTCATAATATAGGAAAACCAAATTTACAGTGACAAATTTAGCTATCTTATTGAAATGCACATTTCTGATAATCTAATCAGAAAATCAGCTGTCCATGTTCCCACAGTTTCAATTATGTATCTAATTTCTCAGCCTGATGAAAAATCCCACCAGCCCCAAATTATACAAAAATTGGAAAATCACAACTTACTAAATCTTCTAAATTGGAAAATTGTTCAAATCCCTCTGATATACAGGTTAATTCATTATGCTGGAGATACAGGCACTTCAGGTTTCTTAGGTTTGTAATTTCTTCAGGGAGTATTTTCAGTTTGTTATGGCTATTGGTTGATAAAATAAATGATGAATAATTTAGTGGCAATACAATAAATATTTATCAAAGACATTTCTTGCTAACCAATGACACTGGACTCATAAAAATCAAATATAGTTACTAACTTCAAGTACTTATCAAAATTCATATCCAAAAATATGTACTCATTAAAATAATAGTAATCTAAAGTAACCACATTGGGGTTTCAAAGAAAAATAACAAAGAAATAAAGGCTTTTAGCCAAACATAAATAATTTGTGATGTTTTGATTACATGCTTATAATCAACTCTTGATTTGACATGCAATGTGATAGGACATACTAGACTCTTAATTTGTTATACTGTGATATGCTTTGGTTGTGTCCCCACACAAATTTCATCTTGAATTGTACTCCCATAACTCCCAGATGTTGTGGGAGGAACCGGGTGGGAGATAGTATGAATCGTGGGAGTGGTTTCCCCCATACTGTTCTCGTGGTAGTGAATAAGTCTCATGAGTTCTGATGGTTTTATCAGGGGTTTCCAATTTTGCATCTTCCTCATTTTTCTCCTGCTGCTGCCATGTAAAAAGTGCCTTTTGCCTCCCACCATGATTCTGAGGCATCCCCAGCCATGTGGAACTGTAAGTCCAATTAAACCTCTTTTTCTTCCCAGTCTCAGGTATGTCTTTATCAGCAGCATGAAAATGAACTAACACATACTATAACTGACTTTCAGAATTTTGATAAAGCTATATGCACACATATACCACAATGGAGTTACATCTTATATGTTCGGTTTTAAGGCAAAAATAGCTATTTCTGTTTGAGGACCTAGGATGTCAAGTTGAATGTAATATGGAATTCCACTCTTCTTCATACTTGGTCTTTTCAGTTAAGCCCTTCTGTAGAGATATTCAGTGTAATGGTTTAGAAGTCCCAAATCATGGAGGATGATACACTCCGTGATAATTAAGAGATGACTGAACTAGTTCCCAGGTTTATCACAACTTAAATATTCACTTTTGAATTCCATGCTATTTTCATGCCATATACAGTTACTTTACAAATAACAGGGGGAAAATGGGAAATATAAGGTTCTTACAATAACCCTAAATTACAGTAAAATAAAACTAGTTGGGACAAAAAAAGTCAAAAGATGTCTTCTAAAACAAGAACCAATAATATTGTTAAGTTGGTTACTGTTATTGGTTACCTAGCTGAAATCTTTGCACACTTGATAGGGATCTAACTGGGCAGAGATATAATTTTAGCTATAGATTTCCTCCATCTTCTCCTTTTCTTAGCTAATTACTCCATCCTAAGATTCATACTTTTTTTTAAACTTCTTCACTGAGAACACACCTACATACTCTTAAGTATAGAATCTAAAGCTTAAGCCATGTCACTCAACACTTACTGCTTCCTCTCTTCCTCTCAACAATCCCCACTCTTGTCTTTACAGGCCACGTCTATGCCTTTGACTTGTAAGGGGAAGATACTCTGATGGAGTTCTAAATAATTAGCACCTTTTTATGTATATATATTTTCATTGGCCAACGGTAATTTTATGTTTTCCACCAAATGAGGAGTGTTACTGGGAGGGACTATTTTCCCTCATACCAGTTAGCTTATCTCCAGAAAACAAACTTGACTATATTATGTTACACAGATCTGTAACCGTATCTATTTTATAAGCCACAGTTTTTCAAACTATGCTTTAAGTTCCTAAACCATTTATTTCTACTCCAAAATAAGACCTCTTTAAATCTCCTTTCCCATAGCCTATGTCTATATAACAAACATAAGGCAAAGTTATTCTTTCTTAAAAGTCTGGGTATGTATCAGAAAGCAAACAGAGTTAGCTACAATTTTTGCCACTGAACATCCCATGTACCAGTATGTCCATGACAGTTACAAAAATATATCCATAGAACCCCAGGAGTCCTTGGAGAAGTTTAAAAACGACTACTAATAAAAACTATGAAGTATTTCATTTATGAAAGAATTGTTTTACATTTCTTCCTTATTGTTTAGATATTTTTAGAATATCAAGGTAACTTAAAAGTTGAGACATCAACAAAGAGGTTTACTACAATAACAAACCACTAAGAATTGTTTTATAAGAAAAAAAATTTAAGCATTTTAAAAAAATCAACTAGCCTTGCATTTGTAAAATCAGAAATGATGGGGGTAATGCTAAAACAAAGAAAAAAACATACAAACTAAGAATTAAAGCTTTAAAAAACTGTAAATTCTTATTCTGCTTTAACTACTTTCTGAGAAAATTCAAAGATATTTTTTAATGTTGTGAAAATTTAAAGAATATTAGATTTAAACCATTATAAGGGCAATAATAGAAGTAAATAAGCTTAATTTTTACCTGACATTAAGTTTCTGAAGATTTTGTAGCTCTCTTATAGCAGAAGGAAGGGATGTCAACTGATTATCATGTATCTAAAAGTTTTTAAAAGACAAAGTCAATATTCTTAGTCTTATCATTAACAATATATAAGCTTTGCCAGTGTACAAAACTATTAGTCAGTAATCTCCTGTTCCTCAAATTCAACGGCAACAAGTTGAACTACTGAACTACTGTTCAACATACTTGTTCTGTATGTAGAACAGTTTGAAGATGACCAAACGGCTGTTCAGAAATCATGAAGTAAGGCCAGGTGCAGTGGCTCACACCTGTAATCCCAGCACTTTAGGAGGCCGAAGAAGGCAAATCGCTTGTACCCAGAGGTTTGAGACTAGCCTAGGCAAATTAGTGAGACCTTGTCTCTACAAAAAAAAAAAAAAAATTCTAATTAGTCAGGCGTAGTGGCGCACACCTGTAGCCCCATCTACTCAGCAAGCGGAGGTGGGAAGATCGCTTGAGCCTAGGAGGTCAAGGCTGCAGTGAGCCCAGATTGTGCCACTGCACTCCAGCCTGGGCTACAGAGTGAGACCCTGTCTCAAAAAATGGAAGAGAAGAAAAGAGAAGAGAAGAGAAGAGAAGTCATGACGTGTTAAGTCATCTACTTTAAATATTATACTAAGAAAAATTTCAACTCATTAGTAGAGTTTCAATTTCAAAGAAGAGACGAGGGGGTTAGAAACTAAAAACAGCTCTCTGATGATATGATTTATGTCAATATATACAAAAATTATATGAGAAAAGAGAAAGGGACTTTTCTCATGTTCTCACAGAATCACAGTTTTCAAGGTAGAAAGAACCTTAGAGTAAGCCAATCCATTCATTTTACAAATGAAGAAAATAAAAAATTGATCTACTTAGATTCTACTTTTCAACACATGAATTGGAGGATTTTTTATGTTGATAAGTAAAGTATACCAGATGGTGAAGCCTGCAGATTCTGAAATATACTACTTATGCTTCACTTTACCACAGGACATGGCAACAAAGGACTAAAAAGAATCTCTGAATAAAAACACAAAAAAATTAAGTTCAATAATTTAACTCAATGAGGTTGAAGGCAAGTAATATATATATATACTTGCTTTAATATCTAGAATAATAATGATAAAAATAGTAACAATAGGCCAGGCGCAGTAGCTCATGCCTGTAATCCCAGCACTTGGGAGGCTGAGGCAGGAGGAGAGTTTGAGGACAGGAGTTCAAGAGCAGTCTGGGAAACATAGTGAGACCCTCATCTCTACACACACAAAAAAAAATAGCCGGGTGTGGTGGCATGCACCTATAGTCCCAGCTACTTGGGAGACTGAGGCAGGAGAATTGCTGGAGCCCATAAGTTCAAGGCTGCAGTGAGCCATGATCACGCCACTATTTTGCCTGTGCAAAATAGTAATAAGAAAAAAAAAGGTTGAGCAGAAATAACCACTTGTTGAATATTGATTCTGTTTGTATTCATTAAAATTTATTTAATTCTACAAACAAAATTTTTAAATAGGTAGTAGTATCAGTCTTGGTTTATAGATGTGGAGACTAAGGCACAGAGAGGTAACTCTCCCCAGGTCACACAGCCATTTAGTAGCAGAAGTCAGAATTAGAAACTTGGTGTTCTGATCCTGCACTTTTAACCATTATGCTATGCCTAGCATGATAATTTACCATCTGTCCTTGCATTACCAACTCAACATGAAAGGTTTTCTGCTACCAAAGCCTAAATTTAGCTTTAGAGTCTCTTCAACTAATAATCCATATTTATAGTCAGTCAACTTACATCAAGAACAGTCAGTGCAGGCAAGAGTCGTAGGTCATCTGTAAGTGACTGAAGTTTATTGTTTGATATTATTAGTTTGGTCAAATCTGTCTGCTCCCACCATCTTTCAGTAGCACCAAACGAAAGATTCTGATTAGCTTCCTCAGGGATATCCACATTTATTCTCCAGACACACTGCGGCACTAGTTCCATCAGCACCACACCAGGAAGAAAAAAAAAAAAAAAAAAAGATGAAAACAAGAACTAGATACTAAGTGACATGCTTTTATAATAGCCATTCCATTTATCTATTGAAAAACATTTTCTAAAACAAAAAATAAGTTAAATAGCAATAAATGTAACTAGAGTGAATGTTGATTTTATTTAAAAAGGCTATATATCAATAATATGTCCTTTACACATTAGCTCTCACTTTAACCTTCATTCAACTATATTTACTAGGTTTACATATACTGAATAGCACATACACTGCACAGCACATTGTGGTAAATATGTAAGACAAATAATGCATTCTACCATCAGGCTAACAGATCAACAGAGAAGGCATGGAAATCAACATGTATATGTAATAACTTTTATAACAGAAGTATATACTAAGGCTCAGAAGGAACTAGTAATAATAGCTAACACTTATAAATATTTCTAACATACTAATTCATTTAAACCTTGGAACAATTCTGCAAAGCAGGTGTTATTATTCCCATCGGATGGATGAGAAAAATAGAGCACAAAGAAAATGTATGATTTGGCCAGGGTTACAAAGCTAGACAAGTACCACAGATGTGATTCAATGTCTGGCAGTGCTATATTGTCTTGCTTTCTATTAACATTTGGGAGAAACATCTGACTTTGGTAGCTACTCTCTATTTTATCTGACATACAATTTTATTTCTTATGGCACCATACAACACTGTGTTATGCTATTGCAGCAAGTGACGACACCTGTATAGAAAATAAGACTGTACAAATTGAGCAGGGATAACTTGAAGCTCCAGAAGGTAGAATGCTGCAGTGTTGTAGCAAAACTATTTTAAATAGAGTCCTTCACTGCTCGTTAAAAGTAGAACTACATTTAGGGATGATGTAGAACTTCAAGCTGGTATTAATCAAGGCAAAAATTGGTTATACCTTGCTGCCACAGACTATCATTTCAAAACCATCAGAGACTAAATGAAAAGGTATAGTAAAAGTTTCAGATTCAGGACACTTAAGTGCAGTTTTGGATGATTAATCAGATAAAATGGTGTTACAGAAGCAAAGCCAAGCCCCTGAAAGGCATGAGATTTTACTCACTCAAAAAATGAGCTAGCCAGGTGTAGTGGCTCAGGGCTATAATCCCTGCACTTTGGGAGGCTAAGGTGGGAGGATCACTTGAGGCCATGAGTTTGAGACCAGCCTAGGCATCAAAGAAAAACCATATCTCTTAAAAAAAAAAAATCAGCTGGTGTGATGGCACATACCTGTAGTCCTACTACTTGGGAGCCTGAGGCAGGAGGACTGCCTGAGCCCAGCACTTTGAAGTTCAGTAAGTAACTGTGGTCACGTCATGGCACTCCAGCCTGGGAAACAGAGTGAGACCCTGTCTCTTAAAAAAAAAAAAAAACTTAAAAAAAGAAAAAGAAAAAAACTGAGCTATCTACATTCATATTAAAATAAATTATAAGGTCCCTCTCTTACTCCTTATGTCTGATTAGGTATTCTCTTCTACCACTGATTCTCCGTTAGGTATTAACAACACAGAATATGAATCCACCTGTATTTCTGTTCGTGGATGGAGGTTTACTTTTAAAGTGAAGCAAAATAAAATAACTTTACCATTCTTGACTGATTTGAGAGCCAAAGCACCATACAATTTATCATCATCATTGTTATTTTGGTATGTAGGTATGGATAATTAGTTAAGTAGGAAAGAGAAAAGGAGATCAGCCAAGCAACTGGCATGTGAATTTACTGACAAAAAAGCAGCCAACAGAAATGCGGTCACATATATATTTTACTAAAAATAAATGTGACTATTGAAAAAAAAAAAACTACTAATGTGCTATATAGTATGACTCACAAACAAAAAGCTCCAGATTAAAAAAGGCAAGATAAAACAATACAAAACACTAAGGAAGTATGTAGAAAAAGCTATGTGAGATGCACCATTCTACTCCTAAAGATGAGACATAGAACATTTGTGCATGCACTTTTTTCTAACATCTATACATAGGTATATTAAGGCCATTATATCTAAAAAGCAATGTAATAACAAATGTCTTTTTTTGGATGGAGAAAGGTGGGGATAACAAGAAATTTATACCCAACATAATAAAAATACCTGTTACCCATCAACTATACTATTAATGTTTTATTATTATTATTCAGATATTTTTATTAACAAACTTGGTCTTTGTGGGAACTACCAAGGGGCAGATACATGTTGATATTGTACTATTATTGAACATGTATCAATTTGCTTTTCCATAAACAATTACTTACTACTGATTCTTTTCCCCACTAATCGTTTTTGAGGTATCCCAATTTCTTCCAGAGCTTACAGCATCAAGATTCATGTCACTGTTGCAACTGTCCCATAAGAACCACTAAAAAGCATATATAGTCTTAATTATTAAGAAATTCTGTGGAGCTATCCTACAAGTAGTTTACCAATATCTAAAATAGAAACTACCCACATAAAAATGAATGTCAATAGCATATAAATATCAAAAAAATTACTATGGAGGTGGATATTATAAAAAATGTCAAACATATACATAAATTTAAAGAGTAGCATAATGAAATCAGGTAGTGTGATGCCTCCAGCTTTGTTCTTTTTGCTTAGAATTGCCTTGGCTTTTTGGACTCTTTTTTGGTTCCACATGAATTTTAAAATAGTTTTTTTCTAGTCCTGTGAAGAATGTCATTGGTAGTTTGGTAGGAATAGCACTGAATCTGTAAGTTGCTTTGGGCAGTATGACCGTTTTAATGATATTGATTCTTCCTATCCATGAGCATGGGATGTTTTTCCATTTGTTTGTGTCATCTCTGATTTCTTTGAGCAGTGTTTTGTAATTCTCATTGTAGAGATCTTTCACCTCCCTGGTTAGCTGTATTCTAGGTATTTTATTCTTTTTGCGGCATCTGTGAATGAGATTGTCTTCCTGATTTGGCTCTCTGCTTGGCTGTTGTTGGTGTATAGGAATGCTAGCGATTTTTGTACATTGATTTTGTATCCTGAAACTTTGCTGAAAAGGGAACCGTTACACACTGTTGGCAGGAGTGTAAATCAGTTCAACCATTTTAGAAAGCAGGATGGCGATTCTTCAAAGAGGTAAAAACAGAACTACCATTTGACCCAGCAATCTTATTATTGGGTACATACCCAAAAGAATATAAGTCATTCTACCATAAGGACACATGCATGCAAATATTCACTGTAGCACTATTCACAACTGCAAAAACATGGAATCAACCTAAATGCCCATCACTGACAGACTGGATAAAGAAAATGTGGTACATACACATCATGGAATACTATGCAGCCATGAAAAAGAACAAGATCATGCCTTTTTCAGGAACGTGGATGGAGCTGGAGGCTATTATCCTTAGCAAACTAACACAGAAGAAAACCAAATACTGTATGTTCTCACCTGTAAGTGGGAGCTAAATGATGAGAAGCTCATGAACACAGAGAAAGGAACAACAGACACTGGGGTCCTCTTGAGGGTGGAAGGTGGGAGAAGGGAGAGGATCAGAAAAAAATAACTAATGGATATGAGGCTTAGTACCTGGGTGATAAAGTAATCTGTATAACGAACCCCCCTGACACAAGTTTATCTATATAACAAACCTACACATGTACCCTTGAACCTAAAATAAATGTTTTTAAAAAAACAGTATAATGGAATAAAACTCCATGTATCCATTGTCCAGTTTTAACAATTATCAGCACATGTCTAGTGTTGCTTTATCTATAACCCCACCCCACAATGATCTAAGCTACAATCTTAGGAACCCAGAAAAAAGAATTAATTAAATCCAAAGAAAGCTGAGGCAAGGAAATAAAAAGTGGAAATCAATGAGATAGAAACAAACAGAGAAAAAGCAATAAAAAATACTTATTTAAAAAGACTAATAAATTGATAAACCCTTAGCTAGACAGATGAAGAAAAAAAAGAAGAAACAAATTATCAAAATCAGGAATCAAAGTGAGAATGTCATAGATCCTACAGATGTTAAAAGGATAAGGGTATATTATGAACTTTATGCCAACAAATCCAACAACTTGGATGAAATGGATAAATCCCTAGAATAGAAAAAAAAGTACAACCACAATAGAAAGTAGCCTTGCATCTATTAAAGAAATTGAATTAGCTACTTAAAACTCCCCACAAAGAAAATTCCAGGCAGACATTTTCACTGGTGAATTCTACCAGACATTTAGAGTAAAAATAATACTAATTCTACATAAACTCTTTCAAAACATAGAGAAAAGAACAGTTCCCAATTCATCTTACAAGGCCAGTCTTACTCTGATGCCAAAAGCAGATAAACACATTAAAAGAGAAAATAAAACAAAAACTACAGGCCAATGTATCTAATGATTATAGACCCAAATTCCTGAACAAATTTTGCAACTCTATATAAAAAGGATAACATATCATGATCAAGTGCGAGTTATCTTAGGACTGCAAGGCTGGTTTAACATTTGAAAATTAATCAATACAAGCTACCATATTAACAGAAAAATGAGAAATACTATGTGATTGTTGAGATACAAAAAAAGCATCTGACAAAATTCAACAATAAAAACTCAGAAAACTAGGAATCAA
The DNA here is from genome assembly GCF_028885655.2 of Pongo abelii. NCBI lineage: Eukaryota > Metazoa > Chordata > Mammalia > Primates > Hominidae > Pongo > Pongo abelii. Next base: position 162,914,157 of record NC_071985.2, on the reverse strand, counting down.
AGGGAACTCCTTCAACCTTACAAAGGGCATCTGTGAAAAAGCTAAAACTAACATCATACTTAATGGTGGAAGACGCAGTGCTTTCTCTTTAAAAGAGTATACAAGGCAAGGATGCTCATTCTCACTACTTTAATATTTTACTAGAGGTCTTGACCAATGCAGTAAGACAAAAAGAAAAAAAAGAAATAAATAAAAGAAACAAAAGGCATTCAGATTGGACAAGAAGTAAAACTGTCCCAATTAACAGACAATATGATCATCCATGTACAAAGTGCTAAGGAATCTACAAACAAATTATATGCAATCAATGAGTTTAGAATGGTCACAAAATTCAAGCTCAATATAGAAAAATCAACTATGTTTCTATGTATTAGCAATCAAATAAAAAATTTTTTAAATGTTAAAAGATTTACAATACAAGACATCCGAAACCATGAAATAGTATTAAATTTACAAAATATTTACAAGATCTGTACATGAAAATACAAAACATTGCTGTGAAAACTTAAGGTCTAGATAAGTAAAGAAATGTAACATAAGACAGCTTGGAAGACTCCATATTGTAAAGATGTTGCTTCTCCCCAAGTGACTTATAGATTCAGCACAATCCTAATAAAAATCCCAGAAAGCTTTTCTGTAGAAATTAACAAGCCAATTCTAAAATGTGTATTGAAATGCAAAAGAACTAAATTAGGTCAAACAATTTTGAAATAAAAGAACAAAACAGGAGGCTTTACAGTATTTGATTCCAAGTCTGACCATAAAGCTACATTTGTCAAGACAGTGTAGTATTAGCATAAGGATAAACATATAGGTCAATGGAAAAAGAGTTCAGAAAAAATTCCATACAATCATATATTGAAAATTGATTTTCAACAAAGGTGCCAATATAATTTAATTAAAAAAGGAGTCATGTTTTCAACAAATGGTACTGGAATAACTATAAAATAAACTATAAAAATAAACCTCAACCTTTATCTTGTGACACACTCAAAAATTAACTCCAAATGGACCACAGACTTATATGTAAATGATGAAACTAGAAAAATTCTAAAAGAAACAGAGGAAAAAATTTTCACAGACTTCAGATGGGCAAAAAATGTCTTGGGACAGAAAAAGCTCATCATAAAAGAAAAACAATTGATAAACTAGATTTCATAAAAATTTATAACTTACATGTTTCTAAAGCTACCATTAAGAAAATAAGCTACACTGGGAGAAAATATTAGACAGATACTGATATAGACATCTGAGACGGAGTTGTATCTCAAATATATACAAAGTCTTGTTACCCAAGAATAAAAACCCATTTAAAAAAAAAAAAGACAAAAGTTGGAACAAACACTTAACAGAAGATATACAAATGGCTAAAAGGCAGTAGAAAAGATGCTAAACATCATTAGTTTTAAAGGAAATGCAAATTAAAACCACAAAAAAAATGCCAACACAGCCACAAGAATGGTTAATATTTAAAAGACTGACAATACAAAGTGCTGGTAATGAGGTGGAGCAACTGAATCTCTCATATGTTGCTAGTGGGAAACAGTTTGGTGAATTCTTATAATGTTAAATAAATACTTTTTGGGTTTTTCTGAGACAGGGTCTCACTTTCTCACCCAAGCTGGAGTGCAGTGGCGCAGTCCTGGCTCACTGCAACCTCCGCCTCCCGGGTTCAAGCGATTCTCTGCCTCAGCCTCCCGAGCAGCAGCTGGACTTACAGGCATGCACCACCACACCTGGCTAATTTTTGTATTTTTAGTAGAGGCGGGGTTTCGCCATGTTGGCCAGGCTGGTCTCGAACTCCTGGCCTCAAGTGATCCACCCGCCTCAGTCTCCCAAAGTGCTGGGAGTACAGGTGTGAGCCACCACGCCAGGACCTATACTTACTACTACACAATACAGCAATTCCATTGTCAGGTATGGATTCAACAGAAATGGTATGTCTACACAAAGACTTGTACATGAGGCACAGAGATCCACCATCTTATCTCACCACTGTCCAAGACACAGACATACCTTCTGTTTGTAAGATCTATGAAATGTTTCTAAGAAAAAAAAAAAAGACTATACAAGAAAGCTTATAGCAATTTTATTCATAACAGCCAAAAACTGGAAACCACTCAAATGTCCATCAACAGACTAATGGATAAATAAATTGAATTGTATACACAAATGGACTATTATTCAGCAACTTAAAAAACTGCTGGCTGGGCGTGGTGGCTCATGCCCATAATTGCAGCACTTTGGGAGACCATAGCAGGAGGATCATTTGAGCCCAGAAGTTTGAGACCAACCTGGGAAAAAGAGCAAGACTTTGTCTCTATTAAAAACAAAAAAATTAGCCAGGCATGCTGGCATACACCATGAGTCCCAGATACTTGGGAGACTGAAGCAGAAGGATCACTTGACACCAGAAGTTTGAAGTTGCAGTGAGCTACGACTGTGCCACTGCACTCTAGCCTGGGCAACACAGGGAGACCCTGTCTCAAGAAAGAAAAAAAAAGAACAACTGATGTAAACAACATGGATGAACCTCAAAAACATGATTCTAAACAAAAGAAGCCCTAAGCGAAAAAAAAAAATTGCAAATGTATTATTTCATTTACATGCAATTTTAAAAGAAGTAAAATTAATCTACATTGACAAAAAGCAGATCCGTAGTTATGTGGAGGCAACAGTAGGACTGACGGCAAAGGGGCACAAGTAAACTTTTCAAGATGTTGGAAATGTTCTATATCTTGATTGTAGTACTGGTTACATGATGGTATATATTTGTCAAAAGTCATTGAACTGTACACTTAAAATGGATGCAACATACTCTTTGTAAATGATACTTCAGTAAAGTTAACCCCAAAAAAGAATAATTTTAAAATACAGGTGAGGTAACACATCAACGCAATTCTATGGGAAAAATATACACATATAATATATATCACAGGGTAGATACGATATCCTTAAGCAGCATGGCTCAACAGAACTTTCTACAATGACGTAAATGCCCTACATTGGCACTATTCAATAGGATAGCTACTAGCCACATATGGCTACTGGGCACTTGCAATGCAGTTAAAGTAACTGATGAACTTGATTTTTAATTTTATTTAATTTTGATTATTTAAAAGTTAAAAAGCCAACATGAGTACAGGCTTCCACAATGGACAACATGGCCCTTAAAGATACTTGGGGGGGTGGCGGGGAAGATGTATAGATGTATTTTTTTTCTTTTTTTTTTTGTGAGAGCCTGTCACCCAGGCTGGAGTGCAGTGGTGTGATCATAACTCACTGCAGCCTCGAACTCATGGCTTCAGGAGATCCTCCTGCCTCCATCTTCCAAGTAGCTAGAACTATGAGGACTACAGGCATGTGCCACCACATCCAGCTTATTTTTAAATTTTTTGTAGAGACAGGGTCTTATCATGTTGCCCAGATTGGTCTCAAACTCCTGGTCTCAAGTGATCCTCCCACCTTGGCCTCCCAAAATGCTGGGATTATAATCATGGGCAATCACACCTGGCCCCCCCAACCCCCGGCTTTTTTTTTTTTTTTTTAAGCAAACTGTCTTACTCTTTTTTCCACTGGTAACAGCTAACTATAGAAATGAGGACTTACAAATGGGTTGATCACAGAGAACTATCTAGTTTGGGGAGGACATTTATATGATATGGGTGGATAAAGAGACAGAGAAGAAATAAAAAACATGCTTAAAATGGTGTTTGCACAGAAGGATAAAAGAATGTGGCTGGGCGCAGTGGCTGATGCCTGTAATCCCAGAACTTTGGGAGGTCAAGGCGGGTGGATCACCTGAGGTCAGGAGTTCAAGACCAGCCTTACCAACACGGTGAAATCCCATCTCTACTAAAAATACAAATTTTTGTATTTTTAATAGAGACGAAGTTTTGCCTTGTTGCCCAGACTGGTCTTGAACTCCCAGGCTCAAGTGATCCGCCTGCTTCGACCTCCCAAAGTGTTGATATTAAAGGTGTGAGCCACAGCACCTGACCCTGTGTCACACTTTTTATTCTGCCCCAACAAACTATACATATTGAATAGGGCAAATTCTCATTACCCTAAAATAGTAGGTTTCCTTGATGATTAGGTGCCCTAGACCCAATTACTTAATTACACAAATAAAAGCTAACCAAACTGCTCTCTTCAAGATAAGGCAGGATAGCCTTACACCCATATTTCCCTTTCAAATAATTGGTTTCCAAGCTAATTTAACTGGCTTATTTAATGAATTATCCTCTTAATTTGCCTTTCAGATCAACAGTGCAGTTTCCATTAGAATTTACAGTATTCTTTTGTTCCAAACTCTGGCACCTTTTATTTTTCCTCAGTTTTAGATAATCATCCAATAACACTCTTGCACTACTGTTCTACCATGGTCATGCAACTGGAAAGCAACAATCAACACCTCCAACTCCATCTTCATTTTATCTAGTCCAACGAAAAAGAGCTACGATATTGAACCAAACTGACAACATATTCTCATGTTGCTGCTCATAAAAAGAGCTGTCACTTACATGTACAGTATTTTTCTTTGAAGTTGGTTATTAACAATTATTCCTATTTGAGAATATCTTTCTAACTAAGTTATAGAACTGACACTCAGAATGATTACTTAAAAATTGCCAACAAAATTTGAATGTTTAAATATTAATACATATTAATTATAATAGTCATAAGATGGACTATTATACAGCCATTAAAAATAATAAGATTTTTCAAGTGACAAGGAAAATGTACAAATAGAAGTCAGAAAAACAGGAGTCAGTACAATTCTAAATTTGTTAAAAATAAAAAATAGGGCCAGGTACAACAGTTCATGCCTGTAATCCCAGCACTTTGGGAGGGTGAGCTGGACAGGTCACTTGAGCTCAGGAGTTCAAGACCAGTCTGGGTAACATAGCAAGACCTCATCTCTACAAAAAATATAAAAATTGGCCAGGCATGGTGGCACATCCCTGTAGTCTCAGACACTCAGGGGGCTGAGATGGGAAAATCACTTTTGAGCTGAGGAGGTCAAGGCTACAGTGAGCCGTGATCACACCACTGCATTCCAGCCTGGGCAACAGAGTCAGATCCTGTCTCAATCAATAAATAAACTAAATTAGATTAAAAAAATAAAAAATAGCAGTCAAATTATACATAGTCTCTCGCACATACACATACACACACACACACACACACACACACACACACACACACTGTATTAGAAGAAAAACCTCCACAACATTAACAGTGACTAACCCTGGTTGGCTTCTTCACTTTTTATGCTTTTCTCTATAGATTCTAATCTTTCTACAGCAGACCTGCTTTTATGAATAGGAAAATAATAAATGGTATTTTTCAAAAAAGAACTAGAGCCTACCAAAAGAAAGTACAGTTTATCCTTGCACAATATGGGTTTGAATTGCACAGGTTCACTTATATATGGATTTTCCACTGCCTCTGCCACCCGTGAGAAAGCAAGACCATCCCCTCCTTTTCCTCCTCCTCCTCAGCCTACTCAATGTAAAGATGAGAATGAAGACCTTTATGATGATCCACTCCACTTGATGAATAGTAAATATATTTCCTCTTCCTTATGATTTTCTTAATAACATTTTCTTTTCTCTAGCTTACTATTGTAAGAATATAGTATATAATACATATAATATATATGTTAATTGACTATGTTATCAGTAAGGCTTCTAGTCAACAGTAAGCTATTAGTAGTTAAGTTTCAGGGGAGTCAAAAGTTATACATGGATTTTTGACCGCACAAGGGAGTCAGCCCCACAACCTCTGAATTATTTAAGGGTCAACTGTATACCTAAACACCCCAAAGAGTAACCAGGTTTCAGTTATGGGTAAAAGTTAATACCCTCAAGACTTACTCTACCCAAATAAGTTTAGGTAGAGTAAACCTCTTTATCACTGTACCGGACTGGGTTAACAATCCTATCAGGTTAATAAAATCTCTCACTGCCCTTGTACGGCTTCCATTAAGAAAATTTCTATTTAAGGAGGCTACCATCTAAGAGCAAGAATCAACAAAATTTCAACTGTTTTTCATTATATATGTAAAAATTGAAGACTAAGTTTTGTTTTCCCAATGTAGAAATATCAGGAATGGGGTCAGGTACAGTGGTTCACACCCATAATCCCAGTACTTCCGGAGGCCAAGGCAGGAGGATTGTGGACACCAGGAGTTTGAGACCAAGCTGGGCAATATAGCAAGACCCCATCTCTGCGAAAAATTTAAACATTAGCCAGGCACAGTGGTGCATGCCTGTGGTCCTAGCTATTCAGGAGGCTGAGGCAGGAGATCACTCGAGCCCAGGGGTTCAAGGTCTAATAAACTATCATGCCACTGTACTCTAGCCTGGTCAACAGAATGAGACCCTACCTCTAAAAAAAAGAAGGAACAGAAATGACTCTACTTTACAAATATGACTATGTAAATGTGAAGAGAGAGAGAAAGAATTAAAGTATAACATGAAATTTTAAATTATTATTTGTTTAACAAGTACAATTCTTAATAATAAAGCTTACATTAAAACACTTACGAGACTATGAATTGTTTGAAGGTGTCATTAATCTCTAGAACTATATCTGGAAGAAACATAGTAGATAATAAATGCTATTTGAATAAGTATCTGTGTAACTCCCTATAGCATACAAAACAGTTTCATATTTATCTCATACATTTCACATAAAATATCTTATATATATGTGTATAGAGAGAGAGAAAAAGAGAGAGCATGCAAGAGAGAGAGCAAGGAAGAAAGTGCAATCTGAAAGAAGCCATGTTTTAAAGTATCTTTTGGCCTGGGCATGGTGGCTCACGCCTGTAATCCAAGCACTTTGGGAGGCTGAGGTGGGAGGATCGCTTGAGGCCAGGGGTTCGAGACCAGCTTAGACAATACAGTGAGATCCAGTCTCTACAAAAAATAAAAGAAGTAGCTAGGTTTGGTGGCACACACCTGTAGTTCTAGCTACTTGACAGGCTGAGGAGGGAAGATGGCTTGAGCCCAGGAGTTTGAGGCTGCATTGAGCCACGACTGAGCCACTGCACTCCAGCCTGGGTGACACAGCAAAACCCTGTCTCTAAAAAAAAAAAAAACAACTAAATATATTTTGAATGTAATTCATAATTTGAGGTACTAATATTTTGGGGTAAAAACAAAGATAATAAGACTTTTTTTAGATTAACATATATTAAAAATACAACATGCAAGGAATCAGTATAAGGGACAAGTTAGTAAGTTTATCAGAAAAGAAAATAATAATCACTTTCTGCAATTACTTTTGACCGGGTCAAAAAACACCTCTGCCGCATTTATCTGGACTTCATATGACACAAAATTTAAGAATCGTAACCAACAAGCCACCAGCCTATTTACATATGTCACTTATTCATTGAACAATCAGTTGCTGAGCAGAAACAAGTGGCATAAAAAGACAACTATGATCAACAACAAGGAAACGAGCCCGATTAAAAAACGGCCAAAAGTTCTTAATAGATACCTCACCAAAGAGATATACAGATGGCAAATGAGCATATGAAAAAACACTCAACATCATATGTCACTAGGAAATACTAAGTGAAAACAATAAGATGATACAATACAGGCCAGGTGTGGTGGCTCACGCCTGTAATCCCAACACTTTGGGAGGCTGAGGTGGGTGGATCACCTGAGGTCAGCAGTTCGAGACCAGCCTGACCAACATGGAGAAACCCCGTCTCTACTAAAAATACAAAAAAAAATTAGCCAGGCGTGATGGTGCATCCCTGTAATCCCAGCTACTTGGGAGGCTGAGACGGGAGAATTGCTTGAACGTGGGAGGCAGAGGTTGCGGTGAGCCGAGATCGCGCCATTGCACTCCAGCCTGGGCAACAAGAGCAAAACTCCGTCTCAAAAATAAAATAAAATAACAAAATACACCCGCTAAAATGGCTAAAATCCAAAAACCTGATCATACCAAATGCTGATGAGAATGTGGAGCAGAGAACTTTCATTTATTACTTGTGGAAATGTGAAATGGTACACATTAGTAGTCTGACAGTTTCTTACAGGGCTCAACATAGTCTCTTATATGATCCAGTGATCATGCTCCTAGGCTCTTATCCAAATGAGCTGAACATATATCCAGACAAAAACCTAAACATAAATGTTTATAGCTGCTTTATTCATAACTGCCAAAAACTGGAAGTATCCAAGATGTCCTTCAAAAGGTGAATGAACAAAATGGTACATCCATACAATGGAATATTACTCAGCAATAAAAAAAAATAAATGATTAAGCCATCAAAAATACATGGATGAACCTTAAATGCATACTGATTAGTTAAAAAATCAGTTTGAAAACGTTATGTACTGGTATGATTCGAATTAAGAGACATTCTGGAAAAGGTAAAACTATAGAAACAGGAAAAAGATCACTGGTTGCCCATAGTTCAGGGGAAGATGGGTAAGGAATGAATGGGTAAAGCACAGGGGATTTTTAGGGAAGTGAAATTATGCTGCATGATACTCTAATGGTGTATCTAATGGTGGATATATGACATGCATTTGTCAATTTCATAGACCTGTACAACAGTAAGAATGAGCCCTAACAAATTGATACATTATATTAATAATATAATATCATCAATTATAATAAATGTACTACATTAATGTAAGATGTTAATAACAGAGGAAACTGTAAGCTGGAGACAGAGGGTATATGAGAATATAATGTACCATCTGCTCAACTTTCATTAAAACAGTTCTTTAAAAAATTTTAAAGTATGGTTGTTTGGGGGAAAGGTAATTTTTGTTAGTGTCATTATTATTATTATTTTAGAGACAGTATCTCACTTTCTTGCCTAAGCTGGAGTGCAATGGCACAATCATAGCACCCACTGCAGCCTCCAACTCAGGCTCAAGCAATCCTCCTACCTCAGCCTTCCAAGTAGCTAGGACTACAGGCACACACCACCATGCTCATCTAATTCTTGTATTTTTTGTAGAGATGGGGTCTCACTATGTTGCCCCAGGCTGGTCTTGAATTCCTGGCCTCAAAGCAATCCTCCTGCCTCTCAGTTTGCCAGAGTGCTGGGATTACAGGCATGAGCTACTATCATTATTAAAGTATAGGATGCTGAAAAGAGGCCACAAAGTAAATAGTTCAGGGAAAGGTTTAGAAAGGCTTTTGTATGCTGTGCTAAAAACTTTACCTATACTGTATCTTCTGGGCTATGGGAAGTCATTAAACGTTTTGAGTGATATAAGATTGGTTTTGGAAAAATGACTCTTGGTAATGACACTAGGATTTAGAGTGTGAGGGTAGTTGTTGTTGTTTATGGACAGGGTCTCACAATATGGTCCAGGCTAGAGTGCAGTGGCTATTCACAGGTGCGATCATAAGGCACTACAGCCTTAAACTCCTGGACTCAAGTGATCCTGCTGCCTCAGCCTCCGGAGTAGCAAGAGTGAGATGTAAAGTAAAAACTCCAGGAAACCAACTAGAAGGTGCTGCCATGGTAACAGCAATGGTGAATTTTTACTGTGTACTTTTTATGTACCAGGCACTTTACTTCATTTTATCTCATTTAGACCTTAATAGGTCCTGTTATGACTCCTGCATAATAAATGAGAAATTAGGGCACAGAGTGATTAACCATCTCAATGTTATGTGAGCAAAGATAGGAAGATAGGAAGCATGACCCCGTAATGAACTACAAATAGTTCAGAATTATAGTGGTTTCCCTATCAAAGTTTCACTGACAAGTGATGAAACTGAAGGCTACATACAGCCAGACAAAGACCTTCTATATTATAGTAACAGGGATGCCTTTTTTATATATAAGCTACAAATACCATCAGTTTCTGCCATTTATATCTTTCCCTCCTATGAAATACTGTTTATTCACCCATTTAAAATCATTTTATGTACCAGGTAAAGTGTTAGGTTCTGGTTATACAACAATAACCTAAGCAGTTCTAACCCATATCATCACAGACCTAAGAGTCAGAATCCATGTGGTCTCTTAAAGTTTAACAGACGAAACCACCTGAGTCTAGTCAATAAGTACATTCTAGCACACCACTTATGATTTGAGAATACTCATTCACTTACTTATTGCTTCCGCAAAATTTAATAAGACTCTACTATGTACCAAGCACTATTTTCAGTGATAGAAATACAACAAAGCACAAAACAAAGCTCACTGACTTCATGGTATTAACCTTTTGGTTGGAGGGCAGAGAAAAGAAAAAACATAAATGATATAAATTCTGATAGTGATAAATGCTGTTAAAAAATTAAACAGTTAAGAGAACAGAATGTTAGCATGATACTTAGGTATGCAAGTTTAGAGAAAAATGTTTCAGGTTTTGGGGAAACCAAGTATGTATATATGCACAACTGTAGTTTGAAAATGCGTACGTTCCCATTGATCAAAAATTCTTTTAGGTGGAGTAGGGATTTTATGTCATATGTCCTTTCATTCATTCAGCAAGCATTTGCTTGCCTAAATCTACTTTATACATGTCACAATAAGAAAGCAATCATTAGAAGGAAAATGGAAGGTTTTAATCAGTCTTAAAACCTAAATATAAATGAAGAAAAACATTACAGGAAAAATGCTCTATTTCTCCATCTCTCCATTCCCCTCCCTCTCTCTCTTACACACACACACGCATATACACACACACACGACAATCAGAAGAGCATCTGGCCATTCATTCATGGTAGCCAGATTTGTGCTTCTTGGTCTTTAACAGGTTTCTCAGGATGTCCCCACATTCAAACACTCTGTGTGGCATCTATCCTGATCTTCAACTTAGAAAATATACTCATTATTCTTTGTAATTAGGACTCTGCACAGTTGCATACAGAAGAGCGTCTCGGCGGGGAACAGTGCAGGTTCACAAAGGGGCCGATAAAACATATAATTTTAGCTTTGGTAATTGCCCTTGAAGATTACAATAAGAGGAGGAAAATAAGGGCCAAAGAAACAAAAGATGTGCCCGTGATTTGATAGCTGGTTTCGTCACATATTATGTTGCTTATCCCACAGAATGTGGGAATCCCAGAAAGCGCCCCGTTTAAATTTAGACCGTATTTTTAGCAGGGTCCCTTTAACAGAGATTGCGGGAACCTGGGAAGGAACTGAACTGGGCTAACCAAACCGGTCGAAATGAGCACAAGGATTAAATCAGAGCACAGAAATTCTAGCTAGCAGTCTGAGAAAGGGGCCCAAAGCCAGCCCAGAGAAAAGTGAAGTTGCCTGGGCCAAAGGCTTTCTGACAGGAGACACAATAGGGTCGTACCTCTGGGTCTTACCTTCGCTGAGGTTTCTACCCGACAGGTTTAACTGGCCGCTCTTCCTCGCTGCCTTCAATAGCCCTTGGGGTACCGAGGTACCGCAGTCTCTTCCACCTTCTTTGAAACCAGCGCGGGGATCCTGCCCCGCTATCCGCTTCAGGCGCGACATGTTGAAAGTCCTAGGTCCAGAAGCTGCAGCCCCACCCGTGACGCTTAAAGGTGGCGCCGTTGGGATGGCCCGCTCCTTTTGTGAGCGCGCGCTCTGGGCGCGGGGCTCGCGGCCTCGCGCTGGGCCTTCACTCTCTGCGGCGCAGTCCAGATGTCGTCACTACCAGCGCCTGGGCTGGAGGACAGAGAAGCCTTTTCCGTTGCCGGTGCCGGCCTAGCGTCCTGGAATTACTTCAATCAAGTAAGTGCGTTTAACGGGCTTAAGAGGGGCTTTCGGGTTTATTGTTTGCACTGTTACTGCGACTCCAACCTTCTCCTCTGTGCTTCCACCGTGGCGAGGGTGTGGGGAAAGATAACCCTCTCTTCTCCCCTCTCCTAGTCTGAACCTGGGCCTTGACTGAAACTTGAGATCTGGGCGCGGTCGGCAGCCTTTCTGGACCCCAGCCTGTGTTTGTCGCTTGCGGTGGTGGCGCCAGACCTCTGGCGTACGGAGTAAAACAAATTTTCTGTTTTTAAGGCCTGTATTCTGACACCATTCTCGTTGTATTGAGGGTATATAGCTTACCCAGCAAAGGAGGTAATGTGAGATGGAAGGACTGGCAACATAGAAGACAAAAACAAAAATCCTTAAAATTTAATAAATGTTCTGCGTATCAGACAGTTTAGGGAGACAAGTAGTGGTACAAGCTTTAGTGAAGCTCAGACAGCTTTGGTTTTTGAGCCCTAAAAAGCAAGTTCAAATCTCAGCTGCTTCTTTACTTTAGAAACTGTTAACTTTAGGCAGTTTACTCAACCGCTTTTAAAGCTCATTCCTTTTTTTCATTACTTTGGGGATAATTCCTTCCGCATAAGGTTTTTGAAATAACTGAAGATAAAAACTAGAATCTTGAGCTCTTGGTGAGTCCAGAATAATAGCAAATGAAAATTTTGTTCAATATAAGTCGGTGTTTCCTAGGAAATTAAAGTTTTCATCTGAAATGTACAACTTATTGATTCATTCAACAAGTAATTATTAAGATTAATCCTTCCTAGTGTGTACTATCCTGGGTGCTAGACTTTTCTTTGGCCTGAAATGATTTTGTTTTAAAAGCATGTGCCAGGGAATACCATTCTAACCCTCATCAGGTCTACTGAGGATTGGTAGAATAGTTGAAAGCTAGGATGAAGGCCCTTTGACAGATTCTTCATCACGCACTTTTACCTGAGTCCAGGTTATTGCTACCTGTAAAATTCGGTTTTTAACTCTACCCTTTTTGTTCTTATTTCTGTGGAGCCGTTTACGCTAATATCGAACAAGAGAAAGTTACCAATAGTTGTTACCCTACTAAAAAAGCAAAGAGTGGATTTTTGTTTGTCTTTTTTTTTTTTTTTTTTTGAGACAAAGTCTCGTCTGTCGCCTAGGCTGGAGTGCAGTGGCGTGATCCCGGCTCACTGCAACCTCCGCCTCCCAGGTTCAAGTGATTCTCCTGCCTCAGCCTCTCCAGTAGCTGGGATTATGGCCGCGCACCACCGCACCTGGCTAATTTTTCTATTTTTTAGTAGAGACGGAGTTTCGCCATGTTGGTCAGGCTGGTCTCGACTCCCGGCCTCAAGCGAAGGCCCCAGTTCGGCCTCCCAAAGTGCTGGGATTACAGGTGTCAGCCACCGTGCCCAGCCCGAGTTTTAAAGGAAAACGACCATAGCAGCTTTTGCAAGGTTATTAATGAGGTCCCTGGTCAGCTTTTCTTCACAGAATGGTAATAGCTGCCTTATTGGGCGCATACCAGGCTCAGTGCTAATAATACCTCTGTTTGCTATTTCTTATTCTAACACAGTGACTAATTTTGCGGATGAGGAAATTGAGGCTAAAAGGGGTAAAGAGACGTACCCAACTTCACAAGTTTCTCTGAATAGCACGACCGGGAATTTGAACCTAGATCTGTCTCCAAAACCTTTCTTTTTAATCACCATGACTTCCCTAGTGGCTTTTCATAATTCCCAACTTGCTTTTTTTTTTTAATCCTGCAATCATTGTAAGAGACGCTTCAGTTGTTTTTAAGAAGATTTCTTTATTAAAGAACCACCTTTTTCTCTTTTGTAGTAACAACCTACCTTTGGGGAAGTAACAACCCACCTTTGGAGAACTGAATTGCTCGAGTACAAAATTTTACAGTAACCACCCCTCCCCCTACAATAGATTCTTCTTTCGTTCTTTTTTTTTTTTTTTTTTTTGAGAGACCAAGTCTCACTCTGTCACCCATGATGAAGTACAGTGGTGCGATCACAGCTCACTGCAAAATCCAAATTCTGGGCTCAAACAGTCCTCCCACCTCAGCTTCCTGAGTAGCCATCACACCACCATGCCCAGCTAATTGTTTTTATTTTTTGTAGAAACGAGTCTGTGTTGCCAAGGCTGGTCTTGAACTCCTGGCCTCAAGCTATCCTTCCATCTAGGGCCTTCCCGAGCACTGGGATTACAGGCATGAGCCACCTCAAGCAATCCTTCCATCTAGGGCCTTCCAAAGCACTGGGATTATAGGCATGAGCCACCACACCCTGCCTAGTTCAATTTATTAAAAAATAACAGCAAGGTATAATTTTTAAATTTGTTGTTCTTGAAGTTAAATATTTCATTGTTGACATTTAATGATACTGTATTAAAACATTGTTTCATCTTGTATAAGGAAAGTATCTTCTGTTTAATGGCAAAGAGTAATTCTGAAAAAAAAACCCCAGTGGCCATATGCTTGTGGTAAACTCCAATAGATATAAACTGACACATGTAAGAATGTACTAGTTACTGTAATACAGCGTATGGTGTGTGTGTGTGTGTGAGATGGAGTCTCACACTGTCACCCAGACTGGAGTGCAATGGCTCAACCTTGGTCACTGCAAACTCCACCTCCCAGCTTCAAGTGATTTCTCCTGCCTCAGCCTCCCAAGAAGCTGGCATTACAGGTACGCACCACCACACCCAGCTAATTTTTTTGTATTTTTTTTAGTAGAGGCAGGGTTTCGCCATGTTGGCCAGATTGGTCTCAAACTACTGGCCTCATGTGATCCACCTGCCTCGGCCCCCGAAATTGCTGGAATTACAGGTGTGAGCCCCTGCACCCAGCCTGCTGTATTGTATTTATGTAGTAAGTGCAGATTGAGCAAGTTACAGTAAAAATTATTACCTAATGCAATAGAGAAAATAACATGTTTTGTCTTAAATGGATGGAAACTGAAAGCTAATCAACTTCAATTGAGCTTCTTTATGAAAAAATAGTTATATATACTTATGTGAGAATTAGCTCCATTTCAGTTGTTTTAAGGAGAATACATTGAAAGCAAAGATTCTAACTCTTTTTCAACACTGGCATTTAAGTCAAAGTATTTGCTTTTTTAGAAAAATTGACTTTTTATACATTACTAAAATAATGTGAAATGAATGTCTCCTGTGTCAAGGCTGGAGACTACTGCACAGCTACCTTTTGTAATGGAATTGTCTAGCTAGTATTTATTATATTCATTTTATTTAAGTGATGAAAGGCTTCCCTCTTCAAGCTTCTTTGCTAAATGAGAAAAGAAAGTGAAGAAACCAAATTTATGTTAAACCTAAAAATCACATTGGCCAAAGGGTACAGTTTTGTTCCATAACAGAAATTAAGACTGTTATCAAAGTATAGAGCAGCTTGTCTCTACCATTAAAATTTATTAAGACATAGATGAAAGGTACAATTGATGGGATAGATTATTGAAGTCTGAAATTGTAGTAAGGGTAAATTGAGTAAATTTGTGCAGATTTGCAAGCACATTTGTTTATAAAATGGAGTCAAGTAAGAGCAAAGTGTATTTGTTTTGCAGACATTCCAGGAAGTTTCTTTTTGTGTAAAGTAACAAATTTAGTCTATTTTGAATTGTATTGTGTTTATCTTTCAGAAAATTGCCTTATGTATGAGAGCTGCTATCTTATGGTAAAAGTTATTTATTGAGAGAACATTTTAGTTTTCTTTAAAAATTTAGACGTGCAATTTCACATTTGTTTTCCCTTCAGGGCTATCATTGCCAACTTTAAGAGTAGCTGGGAGAGGACATTCTTTTTTGTTTGTTTGTTTTTCCTTTTTTTCTGAGACAGAGTCTCACTCAGTTGCCCAGGCTCACTGCAGCCTTGACCTCCTTGCTCAAGAGATCCTCGCATCTCAGCCTCACAACTAGCTGGGACTAAAGGCACCTCGCTTCTTTTTTTTTTGTTTTTTTTGTTTTTTTTGTTTTTGGTAGAGATGAAGTTTTGCCATATTGCCCAGGCTGTTCTCAAACTCCTGGGCTCAAGCAGCCCACCTGCCTTGGCCTCCCAAAGTGTTGGAATTACAGGCATGAGCCACGATGCCTGGCCAAGAAGACATTCTTTTCTTTTCAGTGAAGGCAGTACATATTTTGCATTTTACTGATAGTTTCAAATGTGGCTTTGAAATTTGTATTATGTTGTTACTGGAGTTGTATATGGTAATTTTTTCTAATGGAGAGAGTGCATTGTCTTTGGAATAATGCATTTGTATATTCTTTGTTTTCTCTGCTTCTCTTATATACTTTTGAATCGTGAAACAGCTTGCTCTAGGAGGTTTAATATTTGATTCTAATATTTTCTGCCCCCCCCCCCTTTTTTTTTTCCAAGACAGAGTTTCGCTTTGTCACCCAGGCTGGAGTGCAGAGCTCACTGCAGCCTCAAAATCATGGGTTCAAGTGATCCTTCTGCCTCAACTTCCACCCCATGCCCCCCAGTAGCTGCGACTGTAGGCTCATGCCACCACATCCAGCTAATTTTTTAATGTTTTATAGAGACAGGATCTCCCCATATTGCCCAGACTGGTCTCAAACTCCCAGGCTCAAGCAATCCTCCCACGTCAGCCTTCCAAAGTGTTGAGATTGGCCAGGTACGGTGGCTCATGCCTGTAATTCCAGCAGTTTGGGAGGCCAAGGCAGGCAGATCCCATGAGTTCAGGAGTTAAGAGACCAGCCTAGGCAATATCTTGAAACTCTGTCTCTACCAAAAATACAAAAATTACCTGGGTGTGGTGTGGCATGCACCTGTGATCCCAGCGACTCAGGAGGCTGAGGTAGGAGGATGGCTTGACTCCGGAAGGCAGAGGTTGCAGTGAGCTAAAATTGCGCCACTGTACTCCAGCCTGGACAACAGAGCGAGACCCTGTAGGGAATTACAGGGATGAGCCACCATGCCCAGCTCTCTCCACTTTCAACACAAAAAAATTTTAGTCCCCAGATTTAGGAAAAATTTTTTTCCCTCTTATATGAGGGCTTTTTTTAAATGTTAGTTTTATTTGCTGGAAGGTGGAAGAACTAGTAAAAAAAAAAATTATCAAAAATGCTTTTAATTTGGGGGTTTTCTGGTTTATTTCATTATATTATAAAAAGAAACTGAATCAAGGGTGGTGGTAAACCAATCCTGCTTATGTCATTTTCAAAAAAGCAGTATAATATTGAGATTTATTTATCGGTTCTTAAATCAGCTGGAAGTGTTTCCTATTATTCACAGTGATTATTACTCCTAACCTTTAAAAGCTAGTGCAGTATTCTTGCTCTTTTTTCCAAGATTAATATGTTCTCTGACTTAAAGTCTCAGATTTTGTATTAATTGTATGGATTTTATGATTTTTTTTTTTTTTTTTTTGGCTTTAAACTAGTAAAGTAATACAGAAGTAAAGTTAGGGCACCAAACCCTATGTTTATGTTAACACATACACTACTGAGTAAGTCTGTTTTAAAAACAATTTCAATCAAAATCCACTATTTTAAAATTTGACTTTATATCCACCCCCTCCCACCCACAATTTTGTTCAATTGGATTCTGCTTGCAATTTCATTTACTTTAAAAAAGGAGACACAGTAAATGTTTATAAATGGCAAATACTGTTTGTATAGCAAAGCTCGCCTACAGTTTTAATAAGACACGACATGGTCCCTGAGACTTTATCCTTAACGTCAACTTAAGGAGAAAAATCTGAATAATTTGGTAGTTTGTTAACAATCACAATCAATAGATTGTTAATTTAAAATTTGATACTTAGATCTCTAGGCCACATATTTATACTCATAATTTGGTAAGTGCTAGTTTAGCTTTCAGAATACCTTCAAGACTGCTCACAGTTTTTTTTTTCTACTTGAGGTTGGTTTTTTTCCATCCTTTCCAATATCACAGTTACATATACTTAAATATTTTAAAGGTATGCATCATCAGAGTGTTGAAATACTAGTGGACATTTAAATACTTGGTACCTATGATGCAAATCTGTGAACCCAGCCATCATCATTCTAGAGGTACATGTTTTTCACTCAACACTAAATTTATCAGCCATCAATACAACTTTATGGCCGTCTTAGAGGTGCTAACATTTTTGCTTTTCTTTTTAACTCATTTCCTAGAAATACTACATCTCTACCATCTCATCATTCCCCTAAAATAATTACTTGATCAATATCTCCAAGTGCTTTAGACTTCAGCCTGAGCTAATTGTGGCTTGAAACTAACAACAGTTTATTGTTTCAAGTGACTGGGGTGGCAATTGGGGGAAAGAAACATGGCCCTTAAAAACTACTTACTGTACATTATTTTTAGGAACTAAAATTGTTTAATTTTAGTAAAGTTGTGAGTAGTATTTTACTTTTAAAATTTATGCTTTGGTTATTTGATAGTTTTTTTGTTCTGACCCATGTCACGGTACTTTTAATTAATTAATTAATTAATACTTATTTTTTTATTTTTGAGATGCAGTCTCATTCTGTCTCCCAGGCTGGAGTGCAGTGATGAGATCTTGGCTCGCTGCAACCTCCACCTCCTGGGTTCAAGCGATTCTCCTCCCTCAGCCTCCCCAATAGCTGGGATTATAGGCACGCACCACCACACCCGGCTAATTTTTGTATTTTTAGTAGAGATGGAGTTTTGCCATGTTGGCCAGGCTGATCTCGAATTCCTGACCTCAGGTGATCCACCCACCTTGGCCTCCCAAAGTGCTGGGATTACAGGTGTGAGCCATTATGCCTGATTTTAATTTAATATTAATCAAAGATAGGTACAGTTGTTTGTGTCTTTTCATGTTGGTGTCATGTTTGCATTGCAGTAGCCTCTTAAAGGAGAAGGGGCATCTAATAATGGTATAATTCATATCTTTAACTTAACTGTTTATAGGGTAGGTTCTTATCAATTTAATTTTTACAATAATGCTGTAAAGTAAGACAAGTATTACTATTGTTAGTCATCAATTGAAAAGATGAGGAAAGCCAAGTGTGGTGGCTGATGCCTGTAATCCCAGCACTTTGGGATGCCCTGGTGGGAATTCAAGACCAGCCTGGGCAACATAGGGAGATGCTGTCTGTACAAAAAGTTTAAAATATTAGCTGGGTGTGGTGGCGTGAGCCTATAGTCCCAGCTACTGGAGGGGTGGGGGTAAGGGGCTGAGGCAGGAGGATCACTTGAACCCATGAGTTTGAGGTTGCTGTGAACTCTGCACTTCAGCCTGGGTGACAGAACAAGACTCGCCTCAAAAAAAAATTTAAAAAGAAAAGATGAGGAAATTGGAGAGTTTTTTCCGACTTTCTTGTAATGACATGTAACGTTTGTTGGGTGCCTATGTGTTGGGCACTCTGCTAAGTGCTTTGTATTCATATTTTTAATCTTAGAAACTTCAAATGGCATCATTATCCCCATTTTTCACATAAGGGACACATTAGCTCATGTGGCTAATTAGAGGAAGTATTTATTACAGTAGATGAGAACACACATAGGGGAGTAGAATCAGGGAATAGAATAGAAGCTGCTTATGTTTTTTACATTTATATAGTTTGAATATTTAGCATTAAACTTATTGCTTTATAATTTTTAACATTCCACAACAAACCTATGTTAAAATGTGAAATCTAAATAAGAAGCTGTTCTCACTGTGTAAACTAACTCTTCTGAGGTATATCTTTCATGTGAGTTTAAATTTTTCTGGATTTATTATGACAAGACATAGTAGGAGACAGTACAGCATAGTGGAAATACAGGCTTTGGAGTGATGTAGTACCTGGTTTGGTTTTTTTAATCCCTGCTCTACTATTACCTGCTTTATATGTTAGACAAGCTGCTTAACTTTTCTAAGCCTTAGTTTCTTTATTTATAGAATAGTCATTATAATAGTAATTTATTCTAAGCATTTGTATTAGTATTCTCACTTATTATCCTCAAAACAACCCCAGTGAGGTGGGCATTATTATTACCCTCTTAGTTTAAATAAGGAAATTGAAGCACCAAGTAATGAGCTGAAGTTCACACAATTAATTGGTAGAGTCCCTGCAGTTTGACTCTAGGGCCTGTATTATTAATCACTCTAGCACCTTTTAAGTGTTATGAGGATTGAAGGTCGTTTTAAAGGCATTCAATTAATGTAATTCAGTCTTATTAATGAAATGTACTGATTTGAGTACACTTCCACTTTTTTTCCAGTTTTAAGTAAGTCTTTAAAAATAATTTTCCTTCATGAAGAGAAAGTTAATTTTACTGCATGGGGGAAAAAACATAAAAGGTCAAATGGTGCATATGTTTAATTCCTTGATTATGAAAAACATATTAAAATGCATGAAACTATTAGAGGTAAAGATACATATAACTCTACTGGATATTTTCTTGCATTGAACTTTTTTTTATTTTTTAAGATTGTGAAGCATTCCCTCCAATGGCTTTTTGTCAGTTAAGACTCCAAAAGAATCTTTTATAACATAGAAGATAGTATTGAGAAATCAGTGTCTGGAGCTTCCCCAGCCAAATGTTTCTTTTGAGCCGATTAAATAAAAAAGCCAAGCAAATCTGTACAAATAAATTGATTCTGATTTTCCAAGCAATACATTTGCACTGTAGCTGAGAATACTGTGCATACGATGCAAGAACCAGAATCTTAATGCTCTGACTACTACTTTTTTCCTCTATTTAGTCATAAAACAAAGTTGTAAAAAATGGTCACAGATAGATTTTTGCCTATAATTTTAGGGTGTTCACAGACCCTGCTCTGTCAATTTAAAAACATATGTATAAAATCCTTGCTATTGGAAGACAATATATATTAAACGATATGAAAGAAGTATTTGAAAATAAACATAGGTAGACTTTTTTTCTGTCCTGGTATGTGTGTCCATGTGTTCTTTTGTCTGTCAGTCAGTCCCCTAGTGCTAACTCATCTTTTTCCTCTCCCCTTCATTTAGATGAACAATAGGAGCGTGGGATTTACAATTTGATTTTTAAATAGATATTAATATTTATAAAATTGTGTAAATTTATTGAATTAGAAATACAGTAGAAATATCTAATTTATAGAACTAGAAATCAAAATACATCTGCAGATAAGTTTTTTTTTTTTTTTTTTTTTTGAGACAGAGTCTTGCCCTGTCGCCTAGGCTGGAATGCAATGGCACAATCTCAGCTTACTGCAGCCTCCGCCTCCTGGGTTCAAGTGATTCTCCTGCCTTAGCCTCCGAATAGCTGAGACTACAGTTGCATGCCACCACGCCCAGCTAGTTTTTGTATTTTTAGTAGAGGCGGGGTTTCGTCATTTTGGCCACGCTAGTCTTGAACTCCTGGTGTGAAGTGATCCGCTCACCTTGGCCTCCCAAAGTGCTGGGATTATAGGCATGAGCCACCACTCCTGGCCTGCAGATAAGTTTTTTAAAACTTACGGATTTGTAACCAGCAATTTATTTCCTAGGTTCTTCTTATTGCTCTCTATAGCTAAAGGGGGAAGAAATTATAGCCAAATACTTTGAGAGTTTGCTCAACCAAATTTCCCTTAAATGGAACAAATACATACCATCTTCATTCACAAAGCCTTTGCTGCATGCATTCCCTTAGTATACTTTAGTGATAAGCCATCTGCCTTACAAGAGTTGAGCAGATTGTATGAGGCATTTGTAAAGTTTCTAGCACATAGGTGATGGTAGATTTTTGTCTAATGCTGGACTTGTTCCAGTATGATATTGTTAGGTATCAGAAACCCAAAGACTGATAAATTGCCTTTTCTAGCCTCGAAAAATGTATTTGCTTGGGGGTGGAGGGAAGAGCTGTTTAACAACTAATTTCATAAAAGGCCTGTTGCTTGTGCCGATTTGCAAAATTGTGTTAATTGGGAGGACTCCACTGTCTTTTCCATTACTGTGAACAAAAGTGGCTAACAAAAAGTGACTTGATTTATCCAACTGCAAACAGGGTTCCCAGTGGGTAGTGCGATTATGCATACCTGTGTCTGCTCTTTGTTTTTTTTTTCTTTTGAGACGGAATTTCGCTCTTGTTACCCCAGGCTGGAGTGCAGTGGAACAATCTTGAGTCACCACAACCTCCACCTCCCGGATTCAAGCAATTCTTCCTCCTCGAGGAGCCTCCCAAGTAGCTGGGATTACAGGCACATGCCACCACGCCCGGCTGATTTTGTATTTTTAGTAGAGACGGGGTTCCTCCATGTTGGTCAGGCTCATCTCGAACCCCCGACCTCAGGTGATCCACCCACCTCGGCCTCCCAAGGTGATGGGATTACAGGCGTGAGCCACCGTGTGTGGCCTGTCTGCTCTCTTTTATCTAAAAGACCTTCCATCTAAATACAAAGATCTTTTTAGAAGCTTGAGATGGAAAAGAACTAAAGCTTGTTCATTAGGACTAAGAGGATTAGTATTGTTTTACGGATGTGTATAAAGCCTCATTGTCTAATATTATTTGACATGCTTTCCTGCCAATATCACACACCAGTTAATTTTTTTTTCTTCAATGTAACAGTAGTGGTTCCCTACGTGTCCTACCTGTGAATCTTCAAAGTATTATGGGGAACCTGTAAGTTATTTCTTGTGTTTCAAAAGCCTATCAGAAATCATGCACTTTTCCATAATGGGACTTTATAGCCCAAATGACAGGTTATTTAACTTTTTTTTTTTTTTTTTCGAGATAAAGTCTCACTCTGTCACCCAGACTAGAGTACAGTGTCATGATCTCAGCTCACTGCAGCTTTGACCTCCCAGGCTCAGGTGATCTTCCGCTTCAGCCTCCCAAGTAATTGGAACCACAGGTGCACACCACTACACCCAGCTAACTTTTTTGTATTTTTTGTGGAGATGGGGTTTCTCTGCGTTGCCAGGCTGGTCTCAAACAACTGGGCTCAAGCAATCCACCCACCTCTGCCTCCCAAACTGCTGGGATTACAGGGATGAGCCACCATACCCAGCTGCATTAACTCATAATAAAATTGATAATAATGATCATTTATATATAACTAGAAGCTTTCCCTTACTTACATCCAAAGATGAGCTAATTGAACCTTCTCTGTGCATACTTCCTTCACTTTGCTTTCCACATGACAAGATTTCTAAGTCTCTCTCTGAAGTATAAACTGGAATGCAGTCACTTCACAAAGAGTGGTCTTCTTTTCTTGAAAGCTTCAAACTTGTTCTTATCCTTAGGGTCTAATTTGTTATTTCCTCTGTCTGGAATACTCTTCCTCCAGAAATTCAAATGGCTTGCTTCTTCCTTTTAGTAAGGTCTCAGCAGATAACACTTTTTCCGCCATCCCCTGTCTTATTTCATTTCATCACAACACATTACTCCTTTCATCTTTGTGGGTTTTTTTGTGGTTTTTTGTTTTTTTTTTTTTTTTTCAGATGAAGTTTCGCTCTTGTTGCCCACGCTGGAGTGCAGTGGCGCAATCTCAGCTCACTGCAACCTCCGCCTCCCAGGTTCAAGCAATTCTCCTGCCTCAGCCTCCCAAGTAGCTGGGATTATAGGCATGTGCCACCATGCCCGGCTAATTTTGTATTTTTAGTAGAGACAGGGTTTCTCCATGTTGGTCAGGTTGGTCTCAACTCCCGACCTCAGGTGATCCGCCTGCCTCGGCCTGCCGAAGTATTTGGATTACAGGCGTGAGCCACCGCGCCTGGCTGTGTTGTTTTTTTATTGAAAGTCTGGCATACTAGACTTGAAGTTTTATGATATCAGGGACATTCACTTCCTTTTCCCTACTCTATTTCCAGCAGCTAGGAAAATCCTTGGAACAGATTTAGGTACATAATATTTGAAGAAATTTGTGAGTTTTTTGACTGCCTCTTAATGATATTGTAGATACAGTGAATAAAACAGCAGGCATGAATCCTGTCTCCAGATTCTATATTTTCTATAGTCTTGTTTAATTGTGAGCCTAAATAAATCTGAAGTGATTTAAAACTGTCATAGATTGGTTATATTTATTTGCTTTAATATATCTGTCATTTGTCTTTAGGTATATGTCTTATTCCTATGCAAAACAGACATTAACATAATTATTTAATCTATTAGACCTACAAGAATCTTCAAAATTATGATTCAGCTCTTCATTTGACTGACAAACTGACACAGGTTCTTAGAAATGAAGTGAAATTTTCTCAAATCACATGCTTAATGATAGGGCTGGGTTTTTTTTGTTTGTTTTTTGTTTTTTTGTGTGTTTTTTGTTTTTTGTTTTTTGAGACGGAGTCTTGCTCTGTCGCCCAGGCTGGAGTGCAGTGGCGCAATCTCAGTCCACGCCATTCTCCCGCCTCAGCCTCCAGAGTAGCTGGGACTACAGGCATCTGCTACCACACCCAACTAATTCTCTTTTTGTATTTTCAGTAGAGATGGGGTTTCACCGTGTTAGCCAGGATGGTCTTGATCTCCTGACCTCGTGATCCACCCGCCTTGGCTTCCCAAAGTGCTGGGATTACAGGCGTGAGCCACCTCACCTGGCCGACAGGGCTGGTATTTTAAGCCAGCCTTCTAACTTTAAATTCAGTAATTTTTTTTTTTGGTAGCTGCTAAATGATTTGAAAATAAAATATTTTAAAATCCTCTTCATTTGAATAAACTTTTTGCCACTTAGTTTCTCTATAGCAAAGTATCATCTATTTGTTCAGTAAGTTATTGTACATAAATTGGCTTCTGGTGGTTTAAAGGATTTTATTACAACTACCTTTTTCTTTGGTTTGAATTTGTAGTTTTAATTATGAAATATGTCAAACATACTTGTAGAGTCATATGAAAGATTTATGTGTACCCATCACAGAGAATAAATAAGTGTTAACATTTAAGGAAAAAAAGAAAAAGGCATGAACCCTGACCTTCTGTTATTTGTCCTTTTATTATCAAATATTTTAGCATGCGTGGCATATAGTAGGCACTCACAATAAATGTTAAACTATTAAGTATCTGTAACTGGCAGTTACATATGTCTGATTCAAAATGAGAAAATTAATTACCATTCTTTGTATTCACAGATACTCATTTATGAGTGACGTGCAGTTAGTTGTACAATCAGCCTCCATAACCATGTGTTCCACATACTTGGGTTTAACCAACCCCTATCAAAAATATTCAAAAAATAAAAAATAATGACATTAAAAATAAAAGGTTTTAGAAATACAGTATAACAGCTATTTACGTAGCATTTACATTGTATTCAGTATTAAAGTTGAGTATCCCTAATCCAAAAAACCAAAATCCTCCAAAATCTGAAACTTTTTGAGCACTGACGTGGCACAAAGTAAATGCTCATTGGAGCATTTCAGATTTTAAATGTTAGGATTAGGGATGCTAAATCAGTAAATATAATGCAGATATTCCAAAATCTTTTTTAAAAATTCAAAATCGAAAACACTTATGGTCCCAAGCATTTTAGATAAGGGTTATTCAAGAGTATGAGGGTATGTGCTTACATTATATGCAAATACAGTCGTACCAGTCCTGAGGTGAGTATTCATGGGGAATTGATACCAGGACCCCAGAGGATATCAAAATACACAGATGCTCAAATTCTTTATGTAAAATAGGATAGTGTTTGTATATAATCTGTGCACATCCTCCCAAATATTTTAAATCATCTCTATACTAATAATAATACAATGTAAATGCTGTGTAAATAGTTGTTAGACAAGAAATAAAAAGTCTGTACATGTTTAGACCATCAATTTTTTTCCAAATATTTTCAGTCCCAGGTTGGTTGAATCCACATACATGGAACCCATGGATACAGATCAAATGCACTATTACACAACACCATTTTATATAAGGGATCTGAGCATCCTGTGGTTCTGGTATTTGTGGGAGGGCCCTGGAACCAATCCCCCACAGATACTGAGGGACAGCTATATGCTTTTCTTTAAAATTCTGAAAAGGCTCTAGCTAATGTTAGTTGGTTTCTATGAAGGCCATAATTTGTAATTTTGCTGAGGCGCACATTCAATCAACCCATCCATTTTCTGTATAAGAACTAGTGAAAGTCACTTAGCCAGTTGGCTCTGCATCCAAATCTCAATAACCTTGTGCTCTAATCTCTCACATATTGCATCTTGACTGCATTGTGCCAAGAGGTATTCACTAATGTAGATATTCTGTAAGGCTTCAAGTTGTTTGTTTTTACCTCCAAAACATCTAAAACTTTTACCTCTAAAAACATTCAAGGTCAAGTAAATTATTTAGTGAACTGTCTTAAATGACATTGTCATTAAGGTATATTTGTGCGTGTGTCCAGCACATTCATTGGGACTGACTGTGTGACAGACATTGTGCCAGGTTCTGGACTGACCCAGGAAGCTCACAACTTTGAGTGATACATGTCAATAATAAATATATGTATCTTCTGTTCCTTAGCAGAAAAGAGGAAGCCCTAACAGCTTGCAGAAGTCATAGCAGTGAGGGAAGGAATGCTCTACAGAAGATGACAGATAAGATGAGCGATGTTATTAATAACTTGTATATAGGCACAGAGATATTATGGTTTTTGTCATGTTTGGGGCACTACAAGTCACTGGATTACACACTGGATGCAGTTGAGAGAATAGTTCAGATGAGGTTGTAAACTAAGGCAAGGATCTTTTTAATAGTCAAAAGCTTCAAAATTATTTTAAGCAAGCATATGTATGTGAAACAAGTTTTTCTTGAGAAATTGCAGTATTTTCTTTAGAAATACATATTTGAATATATTTAAGTACTGTAAACTGTGTTTCCAAAGTCAGCTATTGTGAAATTGGCTGGGTGCCGTGGCTCACGCGCCTGTAATCCCAGAACTTTGGGAGGCCAAGGCGGGTGGATCACCAGAGGTCAGGAGTTGCAGACCAGCCTGGCCAACATGGTGAAACCCCATGTCTACTAAAAATACAAAACTTAGCCTGGCGTCGTGGCAGGCGCCTGTGATCCCAGCTACTCGCGAGGCCTAGGTAGGAGAATGGCTTGAACAGGGGAAGCGGAGGTTGCAGTGAGCCAAGATGGTGCCACTGCACTCCAGCCTGGGCGAGAGGGCGACGCTGTCTCAAAAAAAAAGTCATCCATTGTGAATGAATGTACAAAACGCTTATTAATAAGTGTAATATTAAAATATATCTTTTCTGAAAGTGACAAAACAAATTAGTTACAGATTTAATGTTACCAAAATTCATGTACATTGAAGATTTCGGGACATTTTATACTGGTGGTGGTGGGGTGGCATCTTAGCTTGGGTTTAAATATCATTAGTAATCGGATAGCTCTGTAGATGATTATCAGTATATAGACATATCGTGAGCAGTATTTAGTAAGAATAGTTGCTGAAGTGACTTTTTGCAGGAGGATGAATGCTTTTTAAAAAAAAAGTTTATACGTGCCTCTTCGCTCTTCCAAAAAAAAAAAAAGAGAGCGAGAGAAGAAAAAGAAGAAAAAAACGAGAGACTAAGGTGGATAACACCTTTCTCTAGACCGCGGTGCCTCGCATTTCTCGGGCTGCAGGCGAGGGCTGCTGGGCCTGCGCGCGAGGGCTGCTGGGCCTGCGCGGGGTGGAGCCGACGCTGACGCGCCCTGCGCCGCAAGGCATTGTGGGAGCTCGGGCCCGCTAGTGTCGTGGTTGGAGGCGAGGTGGGGCGGCCGTTTGTTTTCTCGTGGTCTCGAGCTCGCGCGCTCTCATCCCCTCCCCCGCGGCGTGCGGCGGGGCGGAGAAGCGGCGGCGGCGGCGGCGGCAGCGGCAGCGGCAGCAGTAGCAGAGGCTGTAGCATCGGACACCTTCCTTTCTCCCGCGAACCGGTTCCTCTTCCCCCTCCTTCTCACTGTTTGTTGTGTGTTTGATGTGTTAAAGCAGGAGCGAGAACCCGAGCAGCGCCATGAGCAACACTACCGTCGTCCCCAGCACTGCAGGTCCGGGCCCCAGCGGCGGGCCCGGTGGCGGAGGTGGTGGCGGCGGAGGCGGCGGCACCGAGGTAATCCAGGTGACTAATGTCTCCCCGAGCGCTAGCTCTGAGCAGATGCGGACTCTCTTCGGTTTCCTAGGCAAGATCGACGAACTGCGCCTCTTCCCGCCGGAGTGAGTATCGTCCACCATCACTGTTCCTGCTAACGCCGCCTCAGCCTGGGCCTAACGCACAATTTCCTTAGGCCCCTGTCGCTGCTTCCCCGGGCCAGGCTGCTTGAGTGGCTGGTGGCTGTTGGATTTACTTAAGACGGTTGTGTTCCAGGCCTACAAAAAAATGCAGAGAGGCAGGGCCAGGGCTTTTTGGGATTAGGAAACACTGGCTCTTATTCTCGGGAAATTTTTTTTTTTCCGCCTTAAATTGTGCCAACGTGGTCGTTTGGCTTTGGGGGCTTAACGCAAGACTAACTGCACTCTGTACGTCGTATATAGGTTAAATCCCTTTTTTAAAAAACTGAGTATTTGTTCTTTGCGTTCTTGGAAGAAAGGTAACAAAATTATTCATGCCTGTGTTAATTTGGTGTTAAACTTTGTAGGTTGTTCACTTACTGTTATTGCTGTTACGTGGTTCTGGCCCAGCAATATAATTCAAAGATCATATTCTTTTTGACAGACGCTTAGTTTAGTGAGCCTGATTACTTAATTTTTATAATGTCAAAAAACGGGTTATAAACCAGAGATTTTCCTTTGTTTGAATAATATACAGATTTGTGATATTTCACAGTTGTTCTTGAGAAGGATTTTTATAAATGTTGAAATTTGAATTAGAGTGTATGACTCTTTATCCTTTTTGTTTCACTTTTATTTTGAAAATTATTTCTATCGCAAGAATATTAAGTGGATTAATTGTAAAAAATAGTTAAAAGAAGCTATGAAGTAAGATAAGGTGTACTATTTAAACAGACAATTGGAATAATAATAGTCTTGTGCTTTTTGGAAGACTTATTGGTGGAGAAGTGACAATTCAAATGTCATT
The DNA here is from genome assembly GCF_028885655.2 of Pongo abelii. Lineage (NCBI taxonomy): Eukaryota > Metazoa > Chordata > Mammalia > Primates > Hominidae > Pongo > Pongo abelii. The sequence goes on along the minus strand of NC_071985.2, from coordinate 162,885,510 downwards.
ATCAGTAAACACCATATATTGAGAATTTTATGATGTCACTTAAATACTAAACAGGAAATTGGAATCCTCTAAGAATCTACTGTTACGGTACATGTAACCATTAACTTTCTGCTCAATAAAATAATTGACAAAAGTTTATCATAATGAGATATTTGTTAAGTATTAGCATATTTCATCACTTTCCACTTAAAATACTTTCACAAGATTATTGGTGTTTTCAAATTGGTGTGTTTCTAATTTTTTAGGGAAATGTACATGTGGAGAGAGGATTTACTTAGTTTGCATGATGAGGAGTTCTGGGAACAAACACGTATATCTTTATTCCTGTTATTTTGACAGATACTTGATTTAGTAATGAAGGACAAACAGCTTTCATAACATGAACATACAAAAATAGATGCTTTGCTGTTGTTCAGTTTTCTCAAGACTTACTGTTTTAAGCTTGTAAAATTAATAAACAGTAAAATAGCAGAAAATAGTGATACATTGGGTGATTTTAATAGTTTTATTAGTGGGATATTTGAGGTATTCGATTTACTGCAATTCTTTCCAATCCTACAAGTTAAAAACGTTGTTATGGTTGCTGACTTTTAAGTGCTGTTCTCTGAAGGCAGTTTTATAATGCATTTAGAAAAAAGGTAAGAGAGATGTAGGCATTATACTGGTTCATCTTTTACCTAATGCATGACCAGTATACTAGAGGAAGTTGTGATGGACTAGAGTCTTTTTGTTTTGTAATCAAATGAGCAGTTCCTTCATAACCAGGACAGCTAGTGTGTGCTTGAGAATGTCTCCCTCAACTATATGATCTGGGATACTCTGCATTAAAAGGACTCCTTTCCCCGTATTGGGAGAAAGAGAGATAAATTGACACATTTTTACTCTGACTCCTTCGTTTATCTTCCCACATACAAGATCATTTTGTCTTCTAAAATGTACAAGGTTACAATAAGTTAAATGTTATTAGTGGCCTTCTACATTTGATCAGTAATGTAGATAGCTACTTTTATTTACTTGATGTTGCATTTTGTTTTTTTAACTATAAGTTTCAATAAACTAATCTGACTTGCACAAGTTGCATATACTTCCCAGTGATCCACAGGGTTCATCATTCCAAAAATCATTTACTCATAACATTGAATGGCTCAGATTACATAAAATTCTATCTGTTGTGAACAGGTCACGTGATTGTAACTATTATCTACACAGTTGGCCGTCTTCATCTCTGGGTTCCACATCCATGGATTCAGCCCACTGTGAATTGAAAATATAAGGAGAGAGCGTCTGTACTGAACATGTACAGACTTTTTTCTTGTTGTCATTCCCTAAACAGTACAGTATAGCAACTATTTACGTTGTATTAGGTGTTATAAGTAATCAAGAGATTTGAAGTATGCAAGAGGATGTGCACAGGTAATATGCCATGATTTTATTTTTCCTCCACCTCTTCCCCCTCGCTACGTCATTTTATATAAGAGACTTGAGCATCTGTGGATTTTGTTATCTGCAGGGAGTCCTGAAACCATGGATACTGAGGGAAAACGATATGATTTCCCCCAAGAAGGCAGTGACATGCACTTGTAACTCTTTTTCCCCTAGACATATCTGTGACATGCTTAACTACTTTTGTTTTTCCGATGTCACCTTAATCAGAGAAACCTTCCCAGACCACCCTATGTAAAATAAAGCACCTCTGCTGCTGCTTTATTCTCCTTAACGCTACTTTTTTTCTATAGCACCAGTCACCAGTTGACAGGTTAAGTTTAACAACTTCTCTCCTGTAGAATATGAGGTGCTTTAAAATACATATATGACTGAACCTCACCCACACCTACTGAAACTCTTCATTTCGGTTCTGAATGCCTATTTTGGGGAAACATTTCTGGGATTATGACAGACATTTCAATGACAACCTGCTCTAGGAGGTTTCCTGCATTGTCATTGTTAAGTCCATCTATTTATTCCTTCTTTTAAACCAGAATTTCTGGCCTATAATTTCACTGAGAAATAGAAATACTATCTTTACAATAGGTGATACTCTAACCGTCTCTACAGTATGATGGCTCTGCAGCTATTTGAAAGCATCTGTCAGTGTACCCCACATATACTGTTTGTTAAACTGTTATTTTGATTCTGGTTGTTTCTGAAATGCGTGTTGGAAATGCAGCATTGTTTGAATATCTATTGTGTGTAAGTTGCTTTCTAAATGTATCTCAATCCTTACAAACCCAGAGGAAAAAATGTTTTTGACCCTGTTTTACAAGTTCGTGAACTGAAATTTACATAGGTATTTTTTGTATGCCCAAGCCATACTGCTGGTGTCAGAACTAGAACTTGAACCCAAGTTGTGACTCGTTTACCACTTGATCAGGAGTTTGCTGATTTAGCCAAGTAACTTGTAAGATCTTCACATGCTTTCTTTTAGTGGAATTGCCCAGCAAAGTGCTTATCAGGTGATGATCCCAGTGAAGTATGTCACAGTTATGCAGTAACTTAAGGCTGCTGTAATACGAAGATACATTGAAGTTCATTAGTAACTTTTCAGTGACCCAAAATGGATACTTTAATGGTTATATAAGTATAAATTAGTATATTAGGTAAGGGAAAGAGTTTAGTGCACCTTTAAAGAAAAACTGGTTTTAATCGATACACCATTTTATTGTATATTTCTTTACATAGTGAGAAGGGGGCACATGAGGTCAGCAGTCAAGTTTTCAGGTTAATGTCGTCTTTGTCACACACCTCCTTTTGTGGGTTTCGGAGATACTTTTATTTATGAGCTCGAAATTCTCCACTTAGCACACTACGAAGGTGGAAGTTGGAAGGCTGATATCAGTGGCCTAAACCTGAAGTTCTCGTACATTAGTAGGCATGAATACCTTGTTAAGAATCTGGGCCTTCATATAAAAAAGATTCTCTACAGACCCTTAGGTGAACAACGGAAATCTCAGGTTTTCTCTGTGTAGCCTAGAAGATTCTGAAATATCCCTCAGAGGACACGTAAGAACTGTTAAAAACTACACCACCGCAGTTGGAGGACAGAAGTGGCATGCAGGACTCACTTTACCCTATCTTGTTCCTCATTTCTCCCTACTTTATGTTAATTCTAAAGAGATACGGAGTAAAATACGTGTCATATTTGGAAGCAGTACTTCCATGGAATTTTAGAGCACAAAAATTAATTTCAGGCATCAGTCCTCTATCTTATATTAACATATTATCTTATTAAGATAAATTTTATTAGGAGGCTGAGGCAGGTGGATCACCTGAGGTCAGGAGTTCAAGACCAGCCTAACTAACATGGTGAAACCCCATCTCTGCTAAAAATAGAAAAATTAGCCGGACGTGGTGGCGCGTGCGTGTAATCCCAGCTACTTGGGAGGCTGAGGCAGGAGAATCGCTTGAACCTGGGAGGTGGAGGTTGTGGTGAGCTGAGATCGGGCCATTGTGCTCCAGCCTGAGCAACGAGTGAAACTCCATCTCAAAAAAAAAAAAAGAAATTTTAATCGAAGAAATGTAAGAATGTAATTGTGGGCCCAGATACCAACAAAAACTTGTTTTAAACCCATCTAAAGGAGGCCATTTGAAGTGGAGAGAGATGAAATTATATTTCTTATTCACAGTATTCAAATTCATATTTAATCTGTACCCTACCTTAACAGGTTTTGATATAGCCAAAATAATTGGAGCATTCCTATGCCATTAATGAGTAGGAAAAAAAATATGAGTCACTTTAAGTGACTCAAGTATAAGAATACTTGACCAAGTATAAAGAATACAATTAGAGCACGGGGGCAGTAGTTTTTTTCCTAAAGAACTATTTATTAAAAATATATTTGGGAGTCATTTCTTTTAATAAGATAACAATAAAAAGTGTTAAAGAATTGGTAGAGGTCAGTTTTAAGAAGTGTTAAGTGCCTGCTATTTCCCAGGGCATTGTGTTGGGTGTTAAGAATATAAGATGATAGCATTAAAAGAGCTTTGTAATTTAGTGATGGAAACATGGATGTCAGCAAAGAAATGTGAAGTGCCATAGCTTACTAAACCTGCTAAAGTACTTGACAGTGAGGCACACCTGCAGCCCCATCTATTGGGGAAGCTGGAGTGGGAGGCTGGGTAACATAGTAAGACCCCTTCCATTTCTTTAAGGAGAAATTGCTTAAACATTCTTTTTACTACTGCGGGTGCAACATTGCTAAATTTTATACCAGCAGTGTTTCACATCTAAAAACCACTGTATTCTTTAAGAAACATTCAACAGTGAGCCCGTATAACAAGGTGGCTTAACTTGCTTGTGGATATCCTGTTAATTTTGCTTTGAACTTGGGTTAGGGTCTGTGTTTAGCCTGGGAGATCCTTGTAGGGAAACTTGTATCAAAAGTTCTAATGGGTTTGAGTTCTCAGGCCATATATAGCATCATGTTAGTGTTTGAGTTGTGATAAAAATTGTGGGGTTTTTTGTTAGACCTAAATTAAAAGAAATTATTTTTCTTTTCAACAATGAATCTGAAATTCTTAGTATAACCAAATCTGATGCAGTTACAATTTTATGTACACATGAGTGTGTTTCATTTTTTAGAAACTGTGAAGCCTCATTCAGATAGTGTTAGGATTTTCCTTTTCATTAATGAGTCCTATGATGTAAGTGTTACATTGATGTTACAATGAAGTAGTTTTGTACCCTAGGTGCATAAAATTGTCAGAGAGAATTAAAGGCGAAAGAGCTCGAACTTCATCAGAGATCTTGATTTAATTGATGTGAAGAGTGTGGATTACCCCCAACCCTACAACCCCATGACTCTAATACACATTAGAGTGTATTAACTAGGGATGGTGTGTTTATTTCTGCCTTAGGGCACTAGCTTTCCAAATAACTTTTGGTATGGGCTTGAGCCATCCCTTTATTCATGCACAGAGTTTCAAGGCAGAAATTTGAACTACCCTATAACTTAACAGTTGAAAAAAACCCTGCTTCCTGTGTTATCTATCTTATCTACACTGCCATAGCTTGCAGTTTAGCACTTGTCTTTCTTTTACCTAAGGAAGTAATTTGTTGAAGGAACTAGCCCTTTTGCTTATTGAAACTTTGCAAGGTAGCACTAGTGGAGCGTAGTACTATTCCCATGTGTGCCTACATTTTTTCTTTTATCTGAAAGTGCTCCAAGCCAGAAATCCTTGATTATTTACAGTGCATAAGAGTTCTTTATATGCTGTGGGTAAAAGAGTGCAGGGCATGGAACCTGTTTATTTTATGCAGTTCAAGAAAACTCATTGATTATTGAGTACATGTTCTTTCTCATGATATTCATTTGTCCCTGACGTAAAAATTGTTCATCTTTCTTACTCTGAGAAAGCCATAAGGAAGTTTCTAAGCCCCAAACTACTGTTACCTGTATCTAAAAATAGCTGGTATTAGTATTATGAAAGAAACTGTTGACAATTTTGTGGTCCCCTCAGTCTCTGAGACTTTAGTACCAAACTGTTTTTAACCTGATACACTGTAAATATAAGTTGTGATTATAAGTTTTTATCTGAACTGCAATTCACTACACTATTTCAGTGAACAGTATATTATTGAGAATGTTTTATTTTGAATTTAACTACATTAGTATACAGTTAGGTTTTTTTTATCTGTTTTACTTTTGAAATATGTTGGTTTGTGAATTAGCATTTGTTTTAACTGATATTCTGTTTCTCTTTTATGTTATTTGTTTATTTTTTAGTGATTCGCCTTTGCCAGTCTCATCTCGTGTCTGCTTTGTTAAGTTCCATGATCCAGACTCAGCAATTGTGGCACAGCATCTGACAAACACTGTATTCGTTGACAGAGCTTTGATAGTCGTACCATATGCAGAAGGTTTGTGCTTTGTTTAACTACCTATGTGGGCATCCTAAGATGACCATCTACCTCAGTAGATGTAGAGTGAGCATTAGTAGCATGTTAAATCTAAGCTATTAACATTTTTAAACCCTTGTTATACTGCAGTCCGTAATTTTTGCTTGCAGATTTTTTTTAATTCTAAAAATTAGAAATTAGGTCTGTTATTATAAGGTATTTACCTTTTGTTTTCTTTTAAAACATTTTTAAGTTGTTTAAAACCATATCCCTTATTGTAACTCCCTGAGATACATCTACTTAGTTAATTTAATGTTAAGTTTTGTGAAAAAGCCCTGAAGGTAAATGATTCACTCCATGTATGCTTACAGAGCCTTCAAATAAATGCATGATGTTATTTCTGTTTTAAATAAATGAGTAGGTTGATTTTATTTTCTTAAAGCTTCCTCACATGATAATCTGGAAAAAAAAAAAAAAAAAAAAAACATTGAATTTCAGTATACCAAGGGTTGCAGTGATTTTGGTTTTCGTGAAAGTTCAAGATTTCCTGTAGCTTAGGTGCCAAATGGGCACTGGGTGTTTTATTTTATGCCAAATTTTCTTGTTCATTCTTGCTATATTTCTAGAATATCTCTAAATAATAAATTCTTCTCTCTGTTATTTGTGTGTGTGATTTTTATAGTGGAGAAGGCAAATGCAAAACCCTTCCAGATGCCTGAAAAACAGTGGGTCCTCTGCAGCTACAGGGGATTCTAGACATTAACTAAAGGCCAGCAAGCACTCAAGTGCCCCAAGTGTTTTCCTGGTGTAACCATTTGTTAACTACATTTTCTCTCTTTTTACATTTTAGGCTGTTAAAGTAATTTGACAGAAAAAAATGAGCAGGTTTTTTGGATCTAAAAAGCCACTGTGACAAGAAATTTTAATACCATTTTGTAAAATTTTCTAAGGCGTATTTTATAATTAGTTTGTTCCCAATGTACTGCTACTTGATTTGCTTTTTGGTAACTATAAATTTTACTCGAATCACTGAAATATGATAAAACTGCTGGATTTTAAGTTAAGAATTTAATATGCTGACCAGGATTTAAATGCTTTCCCCTTTCCTTAATAAACTGGTCAGTGGAAGTGGAATCTTAATATTGTTGATTTTAGATGCTATCTGAAATCTTTGAATACAAATGTGAACATTTACACCATACCTTGTAAAAGTTGTGAAATGTCTAGTCCTTAACACTTAGAGAAATTGCCTCTGGTTTTCTAAAGAAATTAACTTATATTTATAAATGGGTTAAGGAATGTTATGTAATAGTACCTCTGTCTCCGTGATATTAAAGTGTATGAGCCCAGTTATAAGGTTTTGTAATATATAGATAGATAAATTTTTGAGTTAGTGTGTTTTGGTTAAGCAATTTCTTTTATGTCAGTGTGCCTGTTGTAGGATAAGACCATCAACAGAAAATTTACAGAATTCAAATTCAGGATGAATAAAATAGAGTATAGGTCTTGGAACAAGGGTCAAATCATGTGAGTAATATGTAAAACATTTTGGTTAGCCTGTAAATTTAAATTTTTTATTGGCTAAGTATTATAGTTCCCAATCCCTGAACATAATACAGTATATCATATAAATGACTTTCATAAATATTTTCAGGCCATAGTAATTTTTCTAGACCTATTTTTGGAAGTGAAGTATTTAGGAATATACAGTATATAGAACTAGGGGAATATTTCATTCAGAATTCTATTGTTGGTGAATTTAATTCTGGTATGATATGCTGTATTAATGTTACCTCCAGTAAATACAATTCCCTCCAGATTTAGCTATTACACTTCGGTGTTAGCTCTTGGTCAGTGTTTTAGAACAGTAGACATAGTCTACGGTAAGGAATAGTCTTAATTGGTAAAACTAAGATAGCTGAATTTGGAAGGAACTCTTAATAGTAATGGATTTGGGGATTTTTTAGGTTCCTTGGTTAATGTTTGTTTCTTTTGTCTGTTTCTTTTTCTTTCATTTCTACACATTCATGCAGTATTTCATGGTTCTATCAAAGCAGCAGTAAAAAAAATACTCTTGACGCATGAAAATTAACTGGTGAGGGGCCTCATTGCTATTTTTAAATTGTAGTTTTATTTTTAAATAGTCTTTTTTTAATCAGAGGATCAGATGCATGACTTTTTTTTTTTTTAATGGATGCAGATCTTCTATCAGGTGTCTCACAATAAATTCAAGAGGATTTTAGTTTGCCAGAAATGTTGCAAATGCACTAATTTGAGTAAGATGTTGATACTGAATATATCCTCTTGAGACATAATTTTGCATGCAAAATTATCCCATAATCTTTGTAGGTTTGTTAATATTGATGCATTACTGCCCTATATCTAAATGATCTTCTCCCCCTTCCCCTCCATAACTCTTGGTATCTAAATTGATGACAGCTCTGACACAAGCAAGATAACAGTGCTGTGTAGTATACATTTGTTTATATTATCGGCACTTCTCAGTATAGGTGGAAGGAACCATTACCTTTATTTAACAGTGGTTTTTCTTTTTTGTTGTTGTGTTTTACAGTTCTTTTCCCTGGTTCAGCCTGAACTATATACCAGGCCCTGCTGAAAATACCACCCAACAGTTTTCTTCTGCAGCTTATCCAGTTTCTCTTAAGTGCCCTGTACATATTGTATGTTTTATGATGAGATGCAGTTTCTTAATATGTATTACAGAAATACTACTGGTATTTGCAAATATGTAGTTTAATTGTATTATTGAACTCTCATTTTGGGGGCTTGGGCACATTAACAGATTAATCCATCTGTATAGGGCTTTTGCTGTTGGATAGAATTTAAATTGTCTACATAAATATTTGTTTTAGGACCCTTAGATTTTATCTGAATACACAGATTAGGCTTTAAAAACAGATATATATGTCATTTTTGGCTTAAGGAGTTTGGCTAAGTTAGCTTTTCAACTGGCACTGTATGGCAGCATTTTTTGGTATGGTTAGCATGGCACATGGTGAAACATAAAGCATTTTACTGTACAGGTAAGGAATGTGCCATGTTGTTTTACCTATCTCTCTTTCTCTCTCACTCCCATGCACACATCCTGTGTGTATTCAGAGACCTTCAGAAACATTCATATTCATTTTCATGAGTCAGCAAAAGCCCTACGCTTGATTCCAACAGAATATTTCCTTTACATACTTTCTTCTCTTAATTTTTACAAAATTTGTATGGTAGGTGTAAAAGAAAATCATAGTAACTGTACCATATTATTAACCCCTAAATCAAACTTTTTTTGTCTTGTGTATCTTGATTTTTCTGTGTGCTTTATAGTGAAGCAGCCGACACGAGTCGTTGTTCATAAAACAGCTTTTGAAAGTTGAGAGCACACCCCTGGAGAACCGACTGTGCTTGCTTACGTTTGGTTCATGACTTAAAAATCGAGTACAGGTGATGAAATCTTGGCAGTGTTAACAAAAAAGTAGTGTGTATTGTGCTATTTTTTTTTTACTCTAGAAACTTAACCATTTGTAGAGAAAAAGGAAACAAATTTTCACACATTGAAGTTCATTCTGACATAAAATTAATGATAAATAATCATAGAAATCAAGCTTTGTATTTTAGCGAACATAAGTACTTTCAACAAACTCAGGTGGTGTATCAGGGAGACATTTTCTGGGTGTTTTTGTGTGTTTTCTGTCTTAGAAAAGAATGTGTTCTAATGCAAGGATGTTTCTCTGCAGGAGTTATTCCTGATGAAGCTAAGGCTTTGTCTCTGTTGGCACCAGCTAATGCAGTGGCAGGTCTTCTGCCTGGTGGTGGACTCCTGCCTACTCCTAACCCACTTACCCAGGTACTAGTTCTATTGAATTCTTAAAGGGTGGGGAAAAAAACAATTGTGGATAAAGCTAAACATATTTGAGCTTTGTAAGTACTCATAAGATTCTAGTTCAGATAGCATTATCACATGTCTATATCAAAGTCACAAATAGTGTAGAAGATCTCTTAGACTTGTATTTTAAGAACATTCTGAAAAATCATAAAATATCTGTTCTATATCACTTTTACCATTGGCTCTCAAAATAACCCATAAGTAGTTTTGGAACAGTCTCGTGAGGCATGAACACTTCTCTGAACACACTGTTAAAAATATGTTCATTTGGACCAGGAAAGAAAACTGAGGTTAAAATTTCACAAGTGAGCCCTTCATTTTTTTTCCTTCCCTTTTATCTTTTCCTGTTATTTGGGGGGTTTTGAATTACATAGGTGGCTTGAAAACAAAGGCAATTCTTGATGGAGATGTTTGATATGGGAATGTGAAAGAAAATTGGTTGCAATAGTGTTTCTAACACTGACAATGCTGTACGAAACTTATCATTTTAGAACTAAAAGGCACTTTAAATACTGTGTATTCTAATTACTGAGATTGTAACTGGTCAGTAGTTTCAAAGATTGTAGTGGATGATGAGCCTCAACTGGAAATTTATAAAAGCATTCTTTCTAGTGTATCATTTTGCCTGTGTAAATAATTGACTAATTGACTCTTAACTATGAAGTGCACTATAGAATGAAAGATTAGGAGTTCCTAAGCTTTTTCAGTGTGACTTTTATCACTTAACTCCTAGGTTTTTTCTTTTAACCTATAAAATGAGGATCTGAGTAATTTTCTTCATTGTTTGTTTTGTTTTTGTTTTTGTTTTGTTTGTTTTTGTTTTTTTGAGATGGACAGAGTCTCGCCCTGTCACCCAAGCCAGAGTGCAATGGCACAATCTCGGCTCACCGCAGTCTCCACCTCCCTGATTCAAGTGATTCTGTCCCAGCCTCCCGAATAGCAGGGACTACAGGCGCGCCACCATGCCTGGCTAATTTTTGTATTTTTAGTAGGGATGGGATTTCACCATGTTGGCCAGGCTGGTCTTGAACTCTTGGCCTCAAGTGATCTGCCCACCTTGGCTTCCCAAAGTGCTGGGATTACAGGCGTGAGCCACCATGCCCAGTCCAGATCTGGGTAATTTTCTAAATTCCTTTAATGTATAAAGCTATGCAATAGCTATGTTGGACAGTAAGTTAAAATAGTATTAACACAGCATTTTGCCTGTACTGAATAAACAGTTAAATTACAGGAAGTTTGATAGTTTGTATTTACTAAATAAATTGAAACAAGGAGAACTTGTAGCACAGTGTGGAGAAGGTGAGGCTGTTTCAAAAGCTACAGATGGTTTTAAAGTAGCCTCACTTTCATGGTTTGTGTCTATTACATTATGGATTAATCAGAATTGTGTCAAGCAGGTGGCAGAACCCTGCAGTGATTTGAACAGGGAACATTTAAGGAATTACTAACTAGTGATAAGAGATTACTAGGGGAACTCTAATGAATACAGGAATCACAAGTATAAGAAACAACCACTACCTCTGAGGCTGAAGCAGAAGGAACACCCATTTAGTTCAGGGGACTCCTCTTTCCCCATCTATGCTGAAACTTAGATTTGTTTTGGAAGGGTGACTAGTAAATAAGTTCTCTCGGGTGCCCTGGGGAGCTGCATAAGGAGTTGGTACTGAAACTCACTGAGAGGTGAGGGCTACTGGGTGTTTGACATGGTGCTGCAGGAATAATCAGAAAGGGGACACAGGAACCAGGAAGAGCCCCTTCCTTAGTCAGTGTCCTTCCAGCACTCTTTCCAAATGAAGTCTTATATCATGGCAACTGTCAAAGGAGAAATGCTTTATAAAGGTCCTGCCTCTAGTATCACAAAACAGCAGGGCAAAGAATAGTAGATTTGGATCCTGAGAAGCAATAAATAATTAAAATCAGCACAAGAATATGTTGAAATATTTTGTCTTTTTTTCTTAATCTAGGATTTAGGGCGGAAATGTGTTGTAATGGATAGAACATGGGTGTCATATAGAGCAAGACCCCTATTTCTGTTAATAGATTGTTATTGGACCACAGCCATTTGTTTAGGTATCGTCTCTGGCTGCTTTCAAGCTATGATGGCAGTAGTCTTATGGTTTGTGTACAACTGAGGAGTTGTACGGAGACCATGTAGCCTGAAAACTCAAGTTGTTATCTGACCCTTTACGTTAAAAAAGTATTAACCCCTGGTATAAGGAACTGAAATGAAGTTTTAAATAAATAAAATTTGACATTTCACAGATTGGCGCTGTTCCACTGGCTGCTTTGGGGGCTCCTACTCTTGACCCTGCCCTTGCTGCACTTGGGCTTCCTGGAGCAAACTTGAACTCTCAGGTATAACTTAGTAACTTCAAGCTTTTCACCCATTTTTACAGAAGATCTGTTTCATTAACTGTTGGTTTGCATTTCAAGAGCAGAAGCTAATGGCTATGTTGTAGTAATTTTTTTTCTTGTTTAAACTTGTCAGAGCTTTAAACAGTCACTGAATGACTAACTCCTTATCCATTAATGGATTTCTTATATATAGTTCAAAATAGAAAATAGGTTCACAGGAAGCCAGTACATTATCAGTGTGTCATAGAGTCAGAGTAGTCATGAAAAGATAGGAATGTGGTTTATAATTTTTCTATCATGGAAATTTTTCTTTTAATTTAGCTAACCTTTTTTTCTGAAGTTCTTCGTAGAGATCTTTTGTATTATATTGGCTAAGCTGTTTTGAGTTTTACATGTTTCTTTATGTCAAAAAGTCTTAAAGGAGACATAATTCTATAATATCTAGACTGTTCAGCCTCATAATCTTTAGATAACTTGCTGAAGCTGCTGTATCCAATACTGTAGCTACTGATGTCACCGGTTTTTGTTTTGTTTTGTTTTTGTTTTTAATGTGGCTACTAAAAAATTTATGTTTCATGGCATGTAGCCTGCATGGATTTCTGTTGTTCAGTTTTCTGCCTAGAAAATATTGGTCATTTATTGTTTTATGTATTCTCATTGTTCTTATGTATTATTTTTTGCAGTCTCTTGCTGCAGATCAGTTGCTGAAGCTTATGAGTACTGTTGATCCCAAGTAAGCATTTTTTCTTTGTGTTCATTGGTGATGTGGTATCTGAATGTCTACAGAATTAGAGTTTTTTTGATAGCTTATAAGAAAGTTATCAAGTTATCTTTTCTCAAGACAAGCAATATATATTGTTACCTAGAAACAAGGAGAGAAATACAGAAGTAAGTAAGGTCCTCTAAAATATTTTGTTTTAGTGTCATTTGAGTCTTGAATAGTAATTGTAAATGACTTATACCTGGATGATAGCAAAAGAGCTAATAAGGGGACAACTTCGTTTGAAGATCAGAGGCTGAGTCCTGAGGATAGTAGGAGTTAGAGGCAAAGCTGAGGGAATCCCTATCCCAGAGCAAAGTAGTATTACATATTATATAATTATTAGCCAACATTTTATTTTAGGTGCTTTTGATAAGTGCTCTTCATGCTGTCACAGAAATTGTTTCTGACTTGATGATGTGACAAATTCATCAGTTTTTTTCACTGGTTATTTGTTGGCATAATAAATTTGAACTTTATACCTTTTCCCCTTAACTTGGTGAAAGTCACTATCAGTAAGTGAGAGCATGAAAAGGACAGAATCGTTCGACTTCAGTAGTTAGTGGCCTTTTTTCTTAGAAATTAGCTAAAAATAAAACCAAGCATGTACCCATCACCCAGCTTATAAAATAAAATAATACCAATACAGTTGACGCTTCCTATATACCCATTATTTATTACATTTCCCATTCTGCCCACAAATAACTACTAAATTTGGTATCTATAATTTTTTTTCTTTCTTTCTTTTTTTTTTTTTGAGACGAGTCTCACTCTGTTGCCCAAGCTGGAGTGCAGTGGCGCAAACTCAGCTCACTGCAACCTCTGCCTCCCAGATTCAAGCAATTCTTTTGTCTCAGCCTCCCAAGTAGCTGGGACTAAAGGCACAAGCCACCACGTCCGGCTAATTTTTTGTACTTTTAGTAGAGACGGGGTTTCACCATGTTAGCCAGGATGGCCTCGATCTCCTGACCTCATGATACACCCGCCAAGGCCTCCCAAAGTGCTGGGCTTACAGGCATGAGCCACCGTACCCGGCCTACAATTTTTTTTTACATGTGTAAACCTGTAAGGAGTATCTTTAGCCTTTCCACTCAAGACTTCATGTGTAATTTTGGTAGGCCTTTGGCCTTAGCCTCAGTTCCTCCCCACCTACAAAGTAAAAGGTAATGCTTTTCCCCAAAAAGTTACTATGTCATAATTTTTTTTTTTTTTTTTTTTTTGAGACGGAATCTCGCTCTGTCGCCCAGGCTGGAGTGCAGTGGCGCGATCTCTGCCTCCTGGGTTCAAGCAATTCTGCTGTCTCAGCCTCCTGAGTAGCTGGGACTACAGGCGCCCGCCACCATGCCTGGCTAGTTTTTTGTATTTTGAGTAGAGACGGGATTTCACCATGTTAGCCAGTATGATCTTCATCTCCTGACCTCGTGATCCACCCGCCTTGGCCTCCCAAAGGCTGGGATTACAGGCGTGAGCCACCACACCTGGCCAAAAATTTTTAATTTATGAATAAAAGTTCTTAGCATCAGCATATTTTCTTGTACTGGCATTTCTAAAAATGTGTTTGTTTATGGAAAGTTAATGGATGTTCAGCAAAATAGGTATTTTTTTAATTCCAGATGACTCTTAGTCATTAAAATAAATACTTGTAAATATTCAAAACAGTGCTGTACTATATATTGTTTACCAAAGTTATCATGGAGTCCTCCCCTCCCTTTTTTTGAAGGAATATTTTGCTAAAATGATGTTATATACTTCAGTATTTATTTGAAATGCTGGTGTGCATTTTAAAATATTTCAGATCCCATTTCTTGGTTCTGTTTCAGGTTGAATCATGTAGCTGCTGGTCTCGTTTCACCAAGTCTGAAATCGGACACCTCTAGTAAAGAAATAGAGGAAGCTATGAAAAGAGTACGAGAAGCACAGTCCCTAATTTCTGCTGCTATAGAACCAGGTAAACAATGTTTATGCAATTTTGTTGTGTGATTCTTGGCAAAAATGATTTTGACATAAATGTGGAATTGTGTTGAGTGACACCCTAGTCGTTTAAAATGTTGTAAATTCTGATAAAAGATTGTATAGTGGAGTGCCACTCAGATGTATTTGGAGACAATTCTGGTGGTCACAGGAGTACCAACTGCATCTAGAGGGCAAAGGACCAACATGTTGCTAGATATCCTGCAACAAACAGCACAGCCTTCCACAGCAGTGGTTAATCTAGTCCAAAATGTCAGTAGGATTATCTAATACTTGATATAATATTTTGTTTCTCTTATTATTTATGTTTATCCAAGTTGGGATAGCCTAATTTTAAACTTTTTCATTGATCAAGAGAACCTAGTGAAAATGCTTCTGTTTAAAATGATATTTCTTTAAAGAAAATTAGTTTTCTTCTTTGCAGATTGTCTGTTTGAGATTAAATGAATAGATATATTATCTGCCCATATATATTTAGATCTATGGCCCTGGATTTTCTTTCTTATAAATATCTTATTCATTAATAAATGGGAATGTTTTTTAATGTGCCTATTATTAGGAAAATAATTTTAAAGTATAATAGTGGATAAACTGATAACAAAGGCTTTATATGTGTTATGTTATTTAACCAGGAAAATGTCAAATAATTAGCCACAGTCACATGGCAAGCAGTAGGAACTTTTAGATAGCACAGCCAGGTGTATGTAAAGTTTACGACACACCATGTTCTAACTGCTGTTTATATTGAAAATACATGATTAAAATGACTGAATGTAGTTTTTTTTATGAACTGATGTTTTTACCAATATTTTTATGAATTTATTATAATGACATTCACAATAAATTGAACCCTATTAATGAAATGACTTAAATGTAAAAGAAACTCAGTCTCACTTTGATGATAGTTAATGAATGTAGAATACAATGACTTTATTTCTCTTGTTATGTCCGCAGTTAAGGAATTTCTTATGTGTAGTTCTAGATCTCCTTTCTATACTTACACAATTGAAAATTGGTAGGGAAGAGGAGTGATGAGCAGATAACAGGAAGCGAGCTAGCTTACTAAAATCTGATTCTGTCACAGAAGTAGACTAAAATCAGTGAGTGAATCATGACTCTGCATTTGGGGGCCAAATATTGAGTCTGTGAAGAACCAAGGAAAGGAAAGGGGACCCCTCATTTAGAACCTTGTCAAGAGTAAATCAGAGCCAAAGAATGAGAAATTTACCCTCTTTGTAGATTGCTTTACAGAAAACACTTCACAGCCTCTTAAGTCTGGCAAGTGAAATAGTCAAAGGAACCTTTAGCTAGCTGAGAATTAGAAGTCTGATTTGGATCTACCAAAAGCTTGGATGATTTGCAATTTATAGTATTTCAGTAAGCTTCAAAATCATGATTATAAAATGGTTACTTGTGACATTCAAGGGTTGTATGTAAAAGCTGAAAACTAAGGTGAAAAATTATTAGAATAACTTCTGAAACGGAATAATCTTCCTATTTGATGTGTTTTTTTGTATGTTTGTTTTTGTTTTTGAGGGGTCTCACTCTGTTGCCGAGGCTGGAGTACAGTGGTGCAATCACAGCTCACTGCACCCTCCATCTCCAGGCTCAAGCAATCCTCCCAGCTCAGCCTCCCGAAGTACCTGGGACCACAGGCACACACCGCCATGCCCAGCTAATTTTTGTATTTTTTGTAGAGATGAGGCCTCACTATATTGCCCAGGCTGGTCTTGAACTCCTGGACTGAAGTGTTCCTCCCACTGCAGCCTCTCAGAGTGCTGTGATTACAGGCATGAGCCACTGCGTCTGGCCCCTATTTAATGACTTCTAAATGCGAGCTCCTTTTCTTTTAAATATAGATAAGAAAGAAGAAAAAAGAAGGCATTCAAGATCAAGATCACGTTCTAGGAGGAGGAGGACTCCCTCATCTTCTAGACACAGGTTAGATTGCTTTTTAGTCAATTATACCTTAGACAAAGATATATATGTCACATCTTTTTTAATTTGTTATTAATCTGTTATCCTCTGGTTAAAGTGTTTTAGTAACCTCTGCTGTTAGAGTGTGTGAATGACTGTTCACACATGTAAAAAGTAAGAAAAGGTACAGACAAAATAGATGATTTATGCTCTAAAACCCCCAAAAATTCAGAGGTGGTAGGAAAGCATTGGAACTAGAGCAACAAAATGAAAAATAATTGATTCATTGAATTATACAAGTTTCCAAATACTGACTTATATTTGTTATCTAGTGTCAAAAAATGACATCTGGTAATACCACCTTAGATCTCATCAGTAAAATGCAAGTAGTAGGAATCTGGCATGCTCACAATAATGGAGTCATTTTCCAAAATTTAATTTTCTCAGATTTTTATCATTGGCAACAGATTCATCTGTTTTCCTTATATAATACACTTCGTTTATTTTTCAAAAAATTGTCTGCCAAATACCCAAGTCTGGATAATCATAGTTTGTAGATTCTCAAAGGTGATAATGAAAAAGCAGTTAGTTCAGCTCATAACTCAGACAGGTGTCTTCCTTAATATAGCCATTATACTTCATAAGCATCAGAAGTGATTTATGCATACTTGCCATTTCATCACACAGAATATTACTCAAGAGACTAGATTTAATTCTGCTACTATGTTAATAGTACTGAAGGGGGATTTAATAAAATTAACTTTACTGCTTCAAAAAAGACGTCTTTATAAAAGTGGCATTATTTTTTTTGTTTTACCGCAAGTGCATACAGAAATGCCAGTGAAGAAGATAGTGACTCCTAGGGCAGTTCAATAGCCCCTACCTTGATTTGTGTTTAAGAGTTCAGTGTTTTTACCCACTGTGGCTTTTGTGACATTGGTGCAAACGTCAACACAGTGGAAAAGGCAATAATTTGTTATTATTTTGAAAAAAATTTTGACCTTATGGACCCCATAAAAGGGTCTTAGAGCATCCACAGTTGTGCAAACGACAATATGAAAGCCATCGCTCTAGGTTATTCACCAACTATTTCAGCCATTCTTCGATTTTCTTAATTTCCAAACTCAATCCTAATTGGCCTGATTGCATCCTAGTTCTAGTCAGAACCTTTTAGGGTTGACATTCAGAAGTAGGATATTCCAGTTGTGGTCATTTACTGCAGCCAGTTTCAGCTTCTCTTTATATACCCCTCCATCACTGGACTTTTTTTTTTTTTTTTTTTTTTGAGACGGAGTCTCACTCTTGTTGCCCAGCCTGGAGTGCAATGGCACGATCTTGGCTCACCACAACTTCCGCCTCCTGAGTTCAAGCGATTCTCCTGCTTCAGCCTCCTGAATAGCTGGGATTACAGGTGTGTGCCACCACGCCCGGCTAATTTTGTATTTTTAGTAGAGACTGGGTTTTTCCATGTTGGTCAGGCTCATCTCAAACCCGCGACCTCAGGTAATCCACCCACCTTGGCCTCCCAAAGTGCTGGGATTACAGGTGTGAGCCACCGTGCGCGGCCAGTCACCCCTTGACTCTTAAACCTTCACTCCTGGGTTCATCTCTTCTGGAACCCAGTTCTGTCAGTTGTCTGCCTTTTCTTAGTGTCTGTTACCCCTTAGTTTTTACCAAGGGTTAGATAAAACCATTTCTCCTATTGTCAGGATTTTTGAAAGAGCAGTGTGACTTGAATCCTAGACTTTGTCACGTCTCTATTAAAAGCATTTATATCATAAAATATCTAAAAAGTCACATTTCTGTCTCAGAGATGACCTTTTCACTCTTTTTATTATCTTCTAATATCATTTTCTTACTTTAAGTCATTTCTTGGGGTATTACAGGGGTTATCCTGTATGCTATGTCGGTTTATTCCCTGTCACCCACCTTATCCCACTCTGTCTCATTCTTAGAGTTGTCTTTCAGAAACCCAAATACAGATCATGTCACAGATACTGAGAAGCTCCTTATTGCCTTGATAAGGTGATAGATAAAACCTTAGAATAGCTTTCAGGGTTCTTTACTATTTCGTCTGGTTTATCTTTTTACACATGTCATTTGCCACTCCAAAAGTTACAGGACTAATTGCCTCAACATACCATTTTCTTTATGTCTTCATGTTTTTGCTCATGATCCTTTCTGCCTAATGCTTTCCCACATCTTCCATTTCTGCCTTGAGGAGCTCCTTTTTCTTTCTTCAAGATACAATGCTTGCAGTCTTAATCTTCCATGACAGTGCTCTCATAGTTTAACCTCTGCAATAGGATATACCTCATAATATGATTACTACAATTTATATGTGTTTCCCTTTACCGAACTCTTATTAAAAAGGAGAGCCTGGGCCTGGCGGGGTGGTTCATGCCTGTAGTCCCAGCACTTGGGGAGGCCGAGGCGGGTGGATCACGAGGTCAGGAGATTGAGACCAGCCTGGCCAACATAGTGAAACCCCGTCTCTACTAAAAACACACAAATCAGCTGAGTGTGGTGGCGCGCGCACCTGTAATCCCAGCTACTTGGGAGGCTGAGGCAGGAGAATCGCTTGAACCTGGGAGGCGGGGATTGCAGTGAGCTAAGATCGCGCCACTGCACTCCAGCTTGGTGACAGTGAGACTCCGTCTTAAAAAAAAAAAAAAAAGGGAGAGCCTGTGTCTTTTTCTTTGTATTAACTCTTAGTGGGACTCTCTCAGTTTAATATTAATTACTTTACTATGACCAGTGAAAAGTAGAAGTGAAATATTTCCCTGAATCCAGTTACTTGTAATACATTGTAACAGAGATCATTGTTGTGGGTTGTGGTAACACACACACACACCCCCCCACACACACACACCCCCCCCACACACACACACACACCACACACACACACACACACACACACACACACCCACCCAGGCTCAAGCCATCCTCCCACCTCAGCCTCCTGAGTAGCTGGGACTACAGGCATGCACCACCACACCTGGCTAATTTTTGCACCTCTTTTTTAATGTAGAGACAGGGTTTTGCCATGTTGCCCAGGCTGGTCTCAAACTCGAGCTCGAGCTGTTCGCCCACCTCGGCCTCCCAAAGTGCTGGGGTGACAGATACAAGCCACTGAGTCCAGCCCTGTTGTAGTATCAAGCATCACATAGTGTGTTAAATGACCATGACTTTCACAAGCTTTTTGACTTTATTAAAAATATGTTACACTAATCTCTTTTGCTGGTTGTTAAAAGCTCATATGAATTAGTAAGTATAGAAAAGTGACTGTAGTACATTCCCCTTGAAAGACAACTGTTTAATCTCTTACAATTATGATTCTGATTTTATATGCCTCTATTTCATTCAAAGTATATTATTGGTGCCTTTTATTTAAATCAGGCAGTGTAGTAATTGCTCAAGAATACAGTCATGAAAAGACTTACTTCCCGTGTCTTTGTGGAGTCTATGGTAGGGTAGTTAAGTACATAAAAACGTCTTAGGATGTGGAGATGTTATTGCAAGGAATTGTTTAGTAAATAGTTTCAAATATGGCTGAAAATAAGAGATTAAAATTAAAGTTAATTGAGTTCAATAACTCAAATAGTTTATTAAGGCATTACTATGGGTTTTGAGGCAGTTTTAGGGAGTTATGGCAACAGAAGCTATATTAGTACATCAGTAAGAGGAAAGAAGGACATCAATATTTAATGTACAGTCCCTCCGTATATGCAGGGGATTGGTTACAGATCCACCTATACCAGAATCTATGCATGCTCAAGTCCTCTGGAATCCACATATAGGAAAAGTCAGTCCTGACTATACATGGGTTCCTCATCCTTCAAATACTGTTTTTAATCCACATTTGGTTGGTGGCAAAAAAAAAAAAAAAACAGTGTGTAAGTGGACCCATGCCGTTAAAGCTCATGTTATTCAAGGGTCACTTGAGTGTGCCTACACTAAGGCACCGAGCTAGACTCTATATACTGCATTTAATCTTTGTCATTATTTGGTGATGGAGGTGTTGATGATGGAGGGGTTACTATCCTTGACTGCTGAAGTAACAAGGTCATAGAGGTTAGATAATACTCTTAAGTTACCTGGCTTATAAATGAGAGTTTAACACAAGTCTTTAAGATGTCCATACTCTTGTACCTTGAAAAGAAAAGTAGGCAGAAAATTTAGACTAGATTTGAAATGTTGCACAGAAAGAAGTTGAATGGTCACTAAAAGTTAAGTGATCAAGACTAAGCAAAGGATTGCAACTTATTTTTAATTTTTAAAATAGAAGAGAATGGGCTGGGTGTGGTGGTTAATGCCTATAATCCCAACTCTGGGAGGTCAAGGTGGGCTGGTGGCATGAGCCCAGGAGTTCAAGACCATCCTGGGCAACATGGCAAAACCCCGTCGCTTAAAAAGTAAAGGAGAATGAGTTTTAATGCAGTAGGGAGGATGACAGCATCTAAAGGTTAATTGTGCTTCTTACGTCCTGGAAGAGCCAGGTCAGGACACAATGGATGGGGGCTCGGTTCAGGGAGTAGAGAAACAGATATGTCAGGGAAAAATGAGAGTAAAAGAGGCAGTTTATACAAATTGTATATATCTATAAAAGGTCTGCATTGCCTGGAATTTCCTAAATTGTGGATTAAACGAGTGGAATTTGTTTCAGAGAAAAATTCGAAATCGGAGATGGCAACACAATAAGTGGTTTCTCTTTATAAAATAGGAATAATAGTGGCATTTACTTTATGGACTTATGAGACCAATTTGTAGTTTATATATAGCATGATATAAGTATTTGATTTATGATGAGGAAGGTTTAAGCTGCACTAATGAGGAATCAAATAAGAAATACATGCTAAAATGCTGTATAATTGTATAAGATGATGCAATAAGTCATATTTTTATTCTCCTTCATGATCTAGTAGTATTTTTAACCTTGGAGTTGTAAGTACAGTGGGCATAGAAGGACCTATCTGACAGGTTGAGCAAATCATTAAAAGATGAGGAATTCCAAGTGTTAAAAGGTATTACTAATTTCTAAGGTGTTGAAGGTGTTTGTTCTATGGGCTAAATAATAGCAACTGGAAGGGAATTATCCCCCATTTAATTGTTTAGTCTATATGTCTGAATCTTTTGTCTGATAATAAGCACAAAATTTATAGTCTTTTTGCATTTATACACATGTATTGGCTTCCTTTTACATTATTAGGCGGTCAAGAAGCAGATCGAGACGGCGGTCACATTCTAAGTCTAGGAGTCGGCGACGATCCAAAAGCCCAAGACGGAGAAGATCTCATTCCAGAGAAAGAGGTAGAAGGTCAAGGAGCACATCAAAAACAAGGTATAGCATTGGGTGAGAAAGCAAATTTTAGGGTTCCCAATACCCCTAGTACTGTGCTACTTAGTAACAAAAGAGGTGGTTGGAGGGGGGGGGCCAGAGAAATAGGGCTAGACAGGGGAAGAAACTGTCAATATTTGAGTTTGAGGAGGCTGACGTTTGTTTTCTGGTGCTTCCTTGTAAACTGAAACTTCAGCTTACAGCTGAGGGCCTAAGTAAAATTTCTTAGTAGTAGGAATTGTTAGCTGTCCTGCTACCTTCTTTCATAAGAAACACCTTAACGTTTTATTTCCGTCTAAAAATACATTCAAAAACCAGTCTTTTCGTGTAAAGCCACTTTTAAATTAGTATGCCCCCAGTCATTTATAGTTGTGAGGCATACAATTTCACAGCACTTAATTTTTTTAGCAACTGCTTTTTATCTCTTGCTAAAATATTTATCTTAATTTTCTAGAAGCAACTGTATATTTGGCATTATTTTGTTCATTTATATATTTAGTTAAATCATGTCATTAAAGTAAGTACAGCTGGGGACACAACATAACTTACTCTTTCTTGGGAAGCATAAAACTAAACTGATGAGAACAGAAGAGTGGGGGTAGCTTTACTATCGTTGTTAAACCTGTAATAATGGGGCTTTTAGTCCTTACGTGCTGCAGAGTGAATCAAACAAGGTAGATTAATAGAACAGTTATACAAAGGAATTAAGCATTTCTTTAAGGACTTCCTGATTACTAGGAGAGGAGTGATGGATTTAATTACAGGGGAGGAACTGTTAAATGATGATTGCTACTTGCTGATATTGGAAGAGGTTTGAGAATGACTCGAGTATTAAATTCTGAAAGATTTGACTAGACTCAATGGGGGGCATGCTTTCAGGTGGAGAATGGTGTTTCTTGAAGTAATATTTTGATGTAGTAGGACTAGAAAATGAGGTCAGAAAAATAGAATGAGACAGTTCGTGTAAGGCTTTGTTGTTCACACTATGCACTTGATCCAGGAGGCAACTGGAATGGGTTGAAAATGGTGAACAGGAAATTAATATTTTCAGGTTTGTACTTTAAAAGATTTCTGACAGAGTACAGAATCAGTTTATGGAAGGTATGAATGGGACCTACTGGGGGACTGTTCTAGTAATCTAGGAGTTAGATGATAAAGATTCAAATGAAGAGGGAACCGATGATAAAGATTGAATGAAGAGGGAACCGAGGATGACCAGAGAAGGGAAAAAAATGAAATAGAGAATACGAATGGAAAGATTAGCTTAGAACAGTAAGAGAGGGATACTTTGATTCCTAAAATTAGAGAATAGTTAAAGAGGGGGGTTGTTTATGAGACGTCTCATTCAACAAATATATATCGTTTATCTACTCTTTGCTTAGAGTCTTGGGGAGAATGATGATCTTGGGGAAAAAATACTGTGAGGAGTAAAAATTTATAGGAATCTGTAAAAAAAAAAAATGAGTTATGGCTGTAGTCAAAATCTGTTGATATTTTCTAATAAGCCCTGAATAGTTCATAATATATAGCAGCAGAAAAAGATAGAAGCTTGCTTGATCCATGATAGAGGTTGACATGGGATGTGTGTTTTGGAAGAATATTCATGATATTGATGGATGATTTTGGTAGTGCTCTATGGGTTTTGGCCTGATAGGAGAGGTGGGTTGGGAAAGTGGTAATCAGCTGAGAGAAAAAGGAGTCTTGAGGAGCCTAGAGACAGTTAACTTATTGGTGTTTACCAAGCATATTCAAGCCAACATCCTAGTTATTTTCTCACCCATAGTCTACTTTAGTCTACTCAGGAGAAAACCTAGGAAAATAGGATTTTAAAAGAAGTTATTGTACTTCAAATATGCCACATAAAGTATTATTTTTAAAACAGTTTCTGTCAGAATAACATTTATGCTTTTAAGGATGGGATTAGATCTGATTATATTTTTGTGTTTGTAGTGCTATGTAAATTGGCATCAGCTGAGTCTTCTAATGCATTCATAAATTGTGTTCATTTATTAGAGACAAAAAGAAAGAAGACAAAGAAAAGAAACGTTCTAAAACACCACCAAAAAGTTACAGCACAGCCAGACGTTCTAGAAGTGCAAGCAGGTAAGTTGGCATTGTGAATTCTTGCCAATTATTTTTTTAACTTTACTTCTAACAGTATCAGTACGCTGTCAGTATGAAGTCTTTTCCAGAACATAAGTATTTCAGTGTTGAAAAAAGTTACATTTTGCTGTTATTGAAAGTTTTTAAAAGGCAATTTGTGAAGAATAATGTAGTTTATTTTTCTTTTTACTTAATATTTTATGGTCTAGAGTATATTTGAAGTAACATGGAATTCAAGAGAGGTGAGTTTTTCTCTTTATAGTTTAAGTTTTAATGGCTAAACCATACTGAATTGTTCCATTAAGTAAGCTTATTATAGTAAGCTATATTTATCATCTGCATGTTAGTACTTGAGAATTTTTCTGTCCCTTTTAATGATTGTTGAATTAACGGGAAGCAATGCAGGTTCTGGTTTGTGTCATTCTTAGACTAATTCTATCTTTAAGCCGTCAGTGAAAATTGAAATGTTGCAGACTTTACTGCACAAAAAGCACATTTTCATACTTAATTTGGGATTTGTATGATATTAGTAAGGGCTGGACTTCATTCCATTTTTCAGATCTCATTCACATGTTTTGCTGCAGTGCTTGTTTTATTCATCAACATTACTTAAATTCACTAGGAGGTTCATGCCATATAAAAAAAAAAAATAACTGAAATGTATAAAAGACCTAAATGTAAGAGCCAAAACTATAAAACCTTTAGAAGGAAACAAAAGTGAATCTTTAAGACCATTAGCTTGGTGGTTTCCTAGATATGACTTCAAAAGCATAAGCAACAGAAGAAAAGAAAATTTTGGAATTCACCAAAATTTAAAACATTTGTATTTCAAAGGATACCATCAAGAAAGTAAAAACCTAGAGTGCTAGATAGAAAATTCTTTACATATTCTATATTAAGAACTCTTACAACTCAGCAATAAAAAGGCAACCCAATTTAAAAATGGCAAAGAATCTGTAGCCATTACTCCAAAGGAGATATGCAAATATCTAGTAAGTACATAAAATCTGTTCAACACCATTAGTCACCAAGGAAATACAAACCAGACCACAGTGAGATATGTCACAGTCACTAGGATGGTTATAAATAAAAAAGACAGATGATAGCTGAGCCTGACAAATGATAGTAAGTGTTGATTAGGATGTGGAGAAATTAGAACCCTGTGCATTGCTAGTATGATATAAACTGGTACAGGTGTTTTAGAAAACAGTCTGGCATTTCCTAAAAATGTTAAACATAGAGGTTTTTGACCCACCAGTTGTACTCCTGGGGAAAAATGAAAACATGTCCACAGAGAAACTTTTATGTGAATGTTTGTGGCATTATTTCCTAATAGCCAAAAAGTTAACTCAAATATCCATTAACAAATGGATAAACAGAATGGTATATCTATACAATTGAATATTTTTCAGCAATAAATAAGGTTGACATATGCTACAGTATGGATGAAACTTGCAAACATCCATGAAAGGCCATGTATTGTGTGAATCCTTTTATATGAAATGCCCAGAATAGGCAAATCCATAAAGATACCAAGTAGATTACTGATTGCTGAGGAGATAGAGAGGATTGGAGTGATAACTAAAGGGTAGGGAGTTTTTGGGGTGATGAAAATTTTCTTAAAAACTAAATTTTTAAGGATGAAAATGAAACCAAATATAAGTACAGAAGGAAATGCTGAATCAGGCCTGAGGGATAGGTGGCAAAGAGATAGAAAAGATGGAAAGTACTACATATATTTTCTTACCTTAAAAACTGTTGAGGCTTTTTTTTTTACCTGTTGCTTTATATAATACACTTGTAAGTGCCTTCTCATGCTGTATTGTTGGATCACTCTAAATTAAGGCATCTTCTGTGAGTTATTAAATACCCACTGTGTTTGTAGTTGTGCTACAGTCTGTTGAAGGACACGGAAATGTAATATAAAATATTTCTGCCGTCTAGAGAATTTGGAGTTTCAGTTACATAAGACAGTAGCAAAAAGTATAAGGTGCACAGTCGTGACAATGTTTGATAAGTGAATGCTCAGTTATGTGTAATGTTTCCAGGACAAGGGTCACAGAGGGCTATATAAGTAGAAAAAAAGCTTCATTTGGAAACTAGACAACTAATTACAGGGTTTTTTAAGTCTGATAACTTTTGAGAATCAGCAACAGAATTTTTTTTTTTTAAGTTACAGTAAAAAGGAGGGGAAGGCTGTATATCAGCTGTATATCTTCAAAGTAATTGGTGAAAGCAGGGTTATTGGGGAACTGCGGGGGGTGGGCGGCGATTTTGCTAGAGTATAAGGTTTCTACCTTTCCACTAACTAGTTCTCTGAATTTCATCTAATGATTTAAAGGTGAATGTGGGGATATTTTATTAGTAACTACCTTCTATATCACATTACTGAATTATTCTGTACTTACTCTGAACACTGAATGTTTGAACCAAAAACAAACTACTTCAGTAATAGTTTTACTTCACACGTCACCCCTCTCGCATTAGTTTTGTTAAATCAGTTTTTTCTCAAGCTTAATATTTCTAACATTTTGTCAGCAATTAAAAGAATTGCTAGAAATTAGGAGTTTTCTTGAGGGTAGTAAAGGGAAAGATTCATGGTTTGCAGATGATTATATTACTCACTTAATTGTTTAGCTTATACCAGTATTGTGAAACAATCTTTCATTTTTCTGTTTTTTTGAGACAGGGTCTCTCTCTGTTGCCCAGGCTGGAGTGCAGTGGCCCTGTCACAACTCACTCCAGCTTCAGCCTCCCCAGGCTCAAGTAATCTTCCTGCCTCTGCCTCCTGAGTAGCTGGGACTACAGGCATGCACCACCACACCTGGCTAATTTTTTTGTATTTTTTGTAGAGACAGAGTTTCACTATGTTGCCCAGGCTGGTCTGGAACTCCTGGGCTCAAGCAATCCCCTCACTTCAGCCTGCCAAAGTGCTGGGATTACAGGCGTGAGCCACTACATCCGGCCACATCTTTCATTGTTAGAATCATCTATGATGTGTCTGCATTTTTAAGATCACACTGTATTTTAAAACCTAGTTTGCACATTTGTGATTCTAGAGAGAGACGACGACGAAGAAGCAGGAGTGGAACAAGATCTCCTAAAAAGCCTCGGTCTCCTAAAAGAAAATTGTCTCGCTCACCATCCCCTAGGAGGTAAGAATGTTAATCATTTAAATGTATTTTTTATATTTTTCAGAGGTTTTTCATTTTAGAACTGTCCTGTAGTTTTTCTTTTCAGCAGTTACAGTTCTTAAGAATGTTTTAATGTATTCTCTTTCTGACTTGTGACTTAAACACCATTAAGGATTGAACATTTTAGTCCTATAAACAAGTTAGTTTTGTAGCCTGTGTTACTTGTGTACTTTGATCGTCCAAGGTTTTGAAGTTGGATCTTTGCTGTACTACTTATATCCTGTGAAGTTGAGTCAGGCTCATCATCTAAACAAGTTAAACCTGTTGCTGTACATTTTACTGTCATTCTAGACATAAAAAGGAGAAGAAGAAAGATAAAGACAAAGAAAGAAGTAGGGATGAAAGAGAACGATCAACAAGCAAGAAGAAGAAGAGTAAAGATAAGGAAAAGGACCGGGAAAGAAAATCAGAGAGTGACAAAGATGTAAAAGTATGTTTACAAATTGATTTATTTTTATATTTGGGTTGATGTTGGTACTTTCAGAAGTTATTTTTCTTTGGAGAAGTTTACTTTTATTATTCTCCTTGGCAAAGCAGGTTACACGGGATTATGATGAAGAGGAACAGGGATATGACAGTGAGAAAGAGAAAAAAGAAGAGAAGAAACCAATAGAAACAGGTTCCCCTAAAACAAAGGAATGCTCTGTGGAAAAGGGAACTGGTGATTCACTAAGAGAATCCAAAGTGAATGGGGATGATCATCATGAAGAAGACATGGATATGAGTGACTGAATATTGCCTCTGAGGGAATCCAACTGTATACCTGCATCAGTGTCATTCCTTTGTGTGATTTCTTAATGCTGTATTTGTTCATCTCAAACCTAGATGTATACAGCTCTGAGTTATAAATGGTTATAAAGCTCCTGTTACTGATATTAGTTATTTACATCAAAAAGCTTTTAGAAAATGGTACGAGGTAACCAATTCTTGTCATGGTGAAATCTGATTGAGTAACCAAGCAGTTATACTATTCTGGTGCTGCTTCATAACAAAAATGAAAAGCTGCATGCATCTACAGCAGGCATGGATTGTTTATGTCGTATGATATCCTTTATTAAGTAAGTTCACTTATAGTATTTCTATAATTTGATTCATTGCCGTAATAGAGCCATGTAGGAAATGCACTGATTGCATGTTATTGTGGCAAGAATATCCTAAATGTCATTAAAATCCTCCAACATGATGGATCTACTTATGGTCTTGTTTGTTGACATGACAAATTAACATTCTTATAGTTACATCTGGAAATGAGCATTTGAAATAGATAATCCTTTAAGCCTTGTGGCAAAATTTTTGTGGCTTTTGTTTAACTTTGAAAGGTTATTATGCACTAACCTTTTTTGGTGGCTAATTAGGGTTTAAATACAGAAACAAGATTTCAAATAAAACTGTCTTTGGCAGTGAGTAAATAGCAGCATATTTTGAAGTAGAGTTGTATACTTTTTCATAAGATGTTTGGGAATTTTTTTCCTGAAGTAATAATTTATTCCACATCTACATCAGTGAAAGCTATCTACCTATCCTGAGTCTATCTTAAAGGAAAAAAAAGAAAAAGAAAAACAAACCTTATCTCTTGCCCTTATTTTGAATTTTCCACTCTTTCATTAATTTGTTTTAAGCTCCATGTTGGAAAAAAGGGGTAGTGCATTTTAAATTGACCTTCATACGCTTTTAAAATAAGACAGATCTACTTGATAATGTACCTTTATTTGATCTCAAGTTGTATAAAACCAATAAATTTGTGTTACTGCAGTAGTAATCTTATGCACACGGTGATTTCATGTTATATATGCAAAGTAGTTAGGCAACTGTTTTCTTAGTTACAGAAGTTTCAAGCTTCACTTTTGTGCAGTAGAAACAAAAGTAGGCTACAGTCTGTGCCATGTTGATGTACAGTTTCTGAAATTGTTTTACAAGACTTTGATAATAAAACCCTTAAACTTATGTTCATGTTCCTGTAAAACCGTATTTGTATTTATTTACGCTATTGAATGTATGACATTTACCTCATTCATTTTACAAATTATTTCCCTTTCTGTCCACATGTTTCAGTATAGTTAAAAGAGGAAGTCTATCACTGTAGTGATAATTGCTATCAAAATTGTCAAAAATGATTTAATTTCTATCCAAAATAGTCCTTTTCTTAGCTTAGTATCATTTTATTGCTTATTTTTTGTGGGAATGGGGTTGGATAAAGCAATGAACTTTAGTATAAACAAATCCCATCTATATCTAGCAAATTTATATTTTCGGTGAAATATAGATATTTGCCTTTTCTGGAGTAGTAGAGAAGCTGTCGATATGTATCTACTGTACAGTACTAAATAGTATTCATTTATGAAATGAGTAGTGTTTGGGTGGCTGGGGTTAAGGGAAAATGAGACTTGGAATTGTAGCTTTTATCCAAGTTTTGAGTATAAATAGGGTTTTGTTTTGTTTTTTTAACCTAAAAACTGAAATGCCATATAGAAAAACAGCATTGTTTTTACAGTTTGTAGTAAGTAACTTTTTAAAGATTTTATCAAAAAATTTTGTCTATAGTGAGTAAAAAGTTCTAATAATGGTCCTAATCACTGCATTTTTAAAAAACAAAGTTCAACACAAATGACATTTGTTTTAAACTTTAGTAGATAAAAGGTGAACCATGTGACATGGGCATTTTTGGAAGTCAAAAACAAATTTCACATATGGTAAACCTAATAGCATTCACAGTCTGTTCCCTCACTTGTAATCTCTGAATACAAATATACTAGCTTTTCTAAAGGGAATCATTTTTTTTAAAGTAGTGCCACTGACAAGATGCTGCAGTGAAGATTATCCATTCTTAGGATATTTATTTTCAGTGAACATTTTCTGCACAAAGGTAGTGTTACACTGGGACACAGCCTTTTAACAGATAACCAGTTGAAATCAAACACTGCCTCCACACTGAGTTCTGTTGTGTATTTGATAGTAAATTGATTTAAAAATAAAAGTGGTTTTTGTTAGAAAAATGGTTTGTCCTTATTTATTTGCTTAAATCCTTTAGGAGTGAACGAGAGGTGGTAGCTATACAATGAGCTTTTTTAAATGGGAAGGTAGAGTCCAGTCATGCATTTGGTCTTTATTTCATAGAGCCGGAGATAACTGTGTTGCTTACCTTCAGTTTCCTACGGGTAAAATGAAAGTGATTGCTACCTTGCAAAGTACAGACATACCTCGGAGGTATTGTGGGTTTAGTTCCAGACTACTGCAATAAAGCAGGTCATGAATTTTTTTGGCTTCCCGGTGCATATAAAAGTTGTTGGCTGGGCACTATGGCTCATGCCGGTAATCCCAACACTTTGGGAGGCCAAGGCAGGAGTGCTTGAGCCCAGGACCAGCCTAGGCAACATAGCAAGACCCTGTTTACAAAAAAATAGCCAGGTGTGGTGGTGCACACCTGTAGTTCTAGCTACTGTGGAGGTTGAGGCAGGAGAATCACTTTGAACCCAAGGAGTTGGGGCTGCAATGAACTATGATCATGCCACTGCACTCCAGGTTGGGTAACAGCAAGACCCCATCTGTATCTGTAAAACAGTAATTTTTAAAATGTAGCCTTTGGTGCCTGGGACATTAAATGATAGCTGCTATTTGATTATGGGGCCCTTAAAAGTTATGTAACTAATAATTTGTGTAGGGGGTAATGTTAAAAGCACGAAATAAATTGCATACCTTTTATTGAAAAGGCCGTGTTGCCCTTACTGTTTTCATGAAGATGGATCTTAGGTAAGTTTCTTAGTGGCAATTCTATACATGGAAGACAAAAATGTAAATAGGCACTTGGGAAAAGGAATAAAAGGAAGGAGAGGATAAAAATTATTGTTAACCTTGGAGCTACATCTTAAAACTGAGTCAGGTTCTGGAGTGTGCATTATACAGCTTATGTCATGCAGATTACAGTATTAATACATCAAATTTATCTCTAGCAAAATGATCACTTTCAATTGGGCACTAGATGAAGGGTTGGATCCATGCATGCTGTTTGTAGATTGATACACATCTTTTCAAATGGAATTGAGATTTCTTTTCCCTCAGTCTGTCTCAAAACCAGCTAATGCATTTCATCCCTGTGCTTAAACTATTTTTTCTAATCAAGTACATGTGGTTGTGTTTTAATTAAATATGGGTGTAATGGAATTGTTACTCGTACTTTTAAAAGCATTCAGAATGTCTATTAAGGTTTTATTAGCAGAAGCAGTAATTATACCTTTCTAAATTTCTCAATGAGACAATATTTGGAGTGGTAGATATTTCAAATTTCAACCTGTTTTACTCAGTTTCTATTCCCATTTTCATTTTATGTCAAAGTATATGTGAAATTTATTTAGACATTCTTAGCAAAATATCTTAGGTGAGTACCATGACAATTCTTTTATCAGTGGTAATATTCTTTAGAATATACTTAAGGTTTATCATAGAAGATGGTTAGCAGTCTTGTGTGTGTGTGTGTGTGTGTGTGTGTGTGTGTGTGTGTGTGTGTGTGTGAGACGGAGTTTCGTTCCGTCATGGTCGTTGCCAGGCTGGAGTGCAGTGGTGCAATCTTGGCTCACTGAAACCTCCGCCTCCCGGGTTCAAGCAACTCTCCTGCCTCAGCCTCCCGAGTAGCTGGGACTACAGGCATGCACCACCATGCCCAGCTAATTTTTGTAATTTTACTCGAGACGGGGTTTCACTATGTTGACCAGGATGGTCTCCGTCTCCTGACCTCGTGATCCGCCTCCCAAAGTGCTGGGATTACAGGCATGAGCCACCGTGCCCGGCCGATGTTTAGCAGTCTTAAGACAATTTACAGAGTCTGATATGACTAATATTTTTAGGTGACCAATAAAATGTTCTTAAAAAATAATGGAAGTGACACATTCACATTCTCAGATTTCTCAATTTATTAAAGGTTATTTTTGCAATGCACTGTCACTAAAATTAGTACCATGATGTCTTCTTTTAAAAAAAGCTAGTTAGGGCTGTGTGCGGTGGCTCACGCCTGTAATCCCAGCACTTTGGGAGGCTGAGGTGGGTGGATCTCTTGAGGTAAGGAGTTCAAGACCATCCTGGCCAACATGGTGAAACCATCTCTACTAAAAATACAAAATTAGCCGGGTGTGGTTGTGCATACCTGTAATCCCAGCTATTTGGGAGACTGAGGCAGGAGAATCGCTTGCACTCAGGAGGCGGAAGTTGCAGTGAGCCAAGATCACGCCACCCTACTCCACTGCACTCCAGCCTGGGCGACAGAGCGAGATTCTGTCTCAAAAAGTAAATAAAAATAAAAAGCTAGTTTGCTAAAATATGGTTTGCCCATGAGAAATTGAAGGTCTAGGGTCACAAAGAATAGAATGTTCCAAATGATGTTTAATATCATTCACATTCAGTTATCCCAAAATGTAATTTAAAAAATTACTTTCTAGCAGGGCGCGGTGGCTCACGCCTGTAATCCCAGTACTTTGGGAGGCCGAGGCCGGCAGATCACGAGGTTGGGAGATCGAGACCATCCTGGCTAACACGGTGAAACCCCGTCTCTACTAAAAAGACAAAAAATTAGCCAGGCATGGTCTCGGGCGCCTGTAGTCCCAGCACTTGGGAGGCTGAGGCAGGAGAATGGCGTGAACCCAGGAGGCAGAGCTTGCAGTGAGCCAATATCGCGCCACTGCACTCCAGCCTGGACGACAGAGCGAAACTCCATCTCAAAAAAATTATTTTATGATGGGCATGGTACCTCACACCTGTAATCCCAGCATTTTGGAAGGCCCAGGCAGGCAGATTGCTTGAGCCCAGGAATTCAAGACCAGCCTGGACAACACAGTAAAACCCTGTGTCTTAAAAAAATACGAAAATTAGCCAGGCATTGTGTTACGGACTTGTACTCCCAGCTACCTGGGAGGTTGCAGTGGGAGGATTGCTTGAGCCCGGGAAGCGGAGGTTGCAGTGACCCAAGATTGCACCACTGCACTCCAGGCAAAGCGACAGACTGTCTCAAAAAAAAAAAAAAAAAAAAAAAAAAAAAAAAAAAAATTGGTTGAGCTTTCTGCAAATATACTAAATGTAATTTTGACGTTATATTAAATGTAAAAACTGCTTTTTTTATTTACTAAGTTGACAAAGTTAAAATGTGTTCATTTAGGCCGGGCACGATGGCTCACGCCTGTAATCCCAGCACTTTGGGAGGCTGAAGCGGGTGGATCACGAGGTCAGGAGATCGAGACCATCCTGACTAACACGGTGAAACCGGTCTCTACTAAAAATACAAAAAAATTAGCCAGGGTGGTGGCGGGCGCCTGTAGTCCCAGCTACTAGGGAGGCTGAGGCAGGAGAATGGCGTGAACCCGGGAGGCGGAGCTTGCAGTGAGCCGAGATCACGCCACTGCACTCCAGCATGGTGGACAGAGCGAGACTCCGTCTCAAAAAAAAAAAAAAATTGTTCATTTAAATACCAAATTTTGGAAGACAAGTATCAAGTAGATTAAGAACATTTTTATCTTTCCACAAAATTAATATATCAGTCAGGATTCAGAGAAGCAGAACCACTAGAAGATATACTTTTTAACAGATATGACATCAACAATAGTGAGACCTAGTTAAGCAGTTTGTAAGGCTTCATCTTTGCATCTGATGCTGGAGGTTGAAGTTCATTTTAGGCAGTTGGAAAGCAAAGGTGAATGATTGAGGGAGGGATGGTGGCACTAGGAGGAATAAGCTGGAACCAGCCACAAGCACAAGCTAGAACCACAAACATGGACTGACACTCTGGTCAGATCTCGCTGCTTCTGACCTTGGTGGCATGGATGTCCTTCCAAAGCCAGGACACTTCATCATGCAGCAAAATATAGCTGGCCCATGAGTCTGAGAAGCTGAAGGAGGATCTGGGGACAGTGGAACAACTGCAGGCCCAACTGCAGCCTCATCCCAAAGGAGCAGCAGATAAGCCACAATGTGTATGAGCTACAAAATTTATTTCACTTCAGCCCTCCAAAACTCCTACGTTATCCATATTCATTAGTCATGCACTGCATAATGTTGCCTCATTTTGGTCGACAATCGACTGCATATTGGATTGCGGTCTCATAAGATTATAATGGAGCTGAAAAATTCCTGTTACCTAGAGACATCGTAGCCATTGTAACATCCTAGCCCAGTGCATTATGTGTTTGTGGTGATGCTGGTGTTATACAAACATACTCTGCTGCCAGTTGTATAAAAGTATAGTACATACGGTCGGGCGCGGTGGCTCACGCCTGTAGTCCCAGCACTTTGGGAGGCTGAGGTGGGCAGATCACGAGGTCAGGAGATCGAGACCAACCTGGCTAGCACGGTGAAACCCTGTCTCTACTAAAAATAGAAAAAATTAGCCAGGAGTGGTGGCCGGTGCCTGTAGTCCCAGCTACTTGGGAGGCTGAGGCAGGAGAATGGCATGAACCCGGGAGGCAGAGCTTGCAGTGAGCCAAGATCGCGCCACTGCACTCCAGCCTTGGCGACAGAGCGAGACTCCGTCTCAAAAAAAAAAAAAAAAAAAAAAAGTATAGTACATACAGTTATGTACCATACATAATACTTGGTAATAAATTATTACTGGTTTATGTATTTAGTATTTGTTGCAGTATGTGTGTTCTGCTGATTAAAAAAGTTATCTGAAAAACAACCCCAGGCAGGTCCTGCAGGAGGCATTCCAGGAGGTATTGTCATCACAGCAGATGACAGCTCCATGCATGTTATTGCCCCTTAAGACCTTCCGGTGGGACAAGATGTGGAGGTGGAAGACAGTGACATTGATGATTCCTACCCTGTGTAAGTCTAGCATAATGTGTGTGTGTGTTTTAGTTTTTTTTAAAAAAAGGTTAAAAAGTAAGGCCAGGCCCGGTGGCTCATGCCTGTAATCTGAGCACTGGGAGTCCGAGGCCAGCGGATCATGAGGTCAAGAGATGATTGACACCATCCTGGCCAACATGGTGAAACCCCGTCTCTACTAAAAATACAAAAATTAGCTGGGCATGGTGGCATGCACCTATAGTCCCAGCTACTCGGGAGGCTGAGGCAGGAGAATCACTTGAACACAGGAGGCAGAGGTTGCAGTGAGCCGAGATCACACCATTGCACTACAGCGAGAGACTGTCTCAAAAAAACAAACAAAAAGGTTAAAAAGTAAAAACAAATTTTATCAAATAGAAAAAAGCTCACAGAATAAGGATATGAAGAAAGAATATTTGTGTATAGCTGTACAATGTGTTTTAAGTGAAGTGTTATTACAAGAGTCAGTTTAAAAATTTAAAGCACTTTGGGAGGCTGAGGCGGGTGGATCACCTGAGGTCCAGGAGTTCAAGACCAGCCTGACCAACAAGGTGAAGCCCCCGTCTCTCCTAAAAATACAAAAATTAGCCAGGCGTGGTGACAGGTGCCTGTAGTCCCAGCTACTTGGGAGGCTGAGAGAGGAGGATTGCTTAAACCCGGGAGGTGGAGGTTGCAGTGAGCCGAGATTGCGCCACTGCACTCCAGCCTGGGTGATGAAGAAAGACTCCGTCTCAAAAAATGTATATAAAATAAATAAATTAATTAAAAAACTTATAAATTAAGAAGTTATAGTAAGCTAAGATTAATTTATTATTAAAAGAAATTTTAAAAATATATTTAGCGTAGCTTAACTGTATGTTTATGAAGTCTACAGGAGTGTACAGTAATGTCCTAGGCCTTCACATTCACTCACTACTCTCTGATTGGCTCACCTAGAGCAATTTCCAGTCCTGCAAGTTCCATTTATGCTAAGTGCCCTATACAAGTATACCATTTTTTATCTTTCTATATCATATTCTTACTGTAGTTTTTCTATGTCTAGATACACAAATACATTATAAGTATAATTTGTGTAATGCACAAATTGTGTTAGAATTGCCCACAGTACTCAGTACAATAATATGCTGAACAGTAATATGCTGAACCGGCTTGTGGCCTCGGAGCAACAGGCTTTATCGTATAGTCTAGGTGAGTGGTATGCTCTAACACCTAGGTTTGTGTAAGTACACCCAACATGGTTCTCACAATGACAAAATCACCTGATGCATTCCACAGAACATGTACCTATCATTAAGTGACACACAACTGTATTTAGAACATCCCAATTACTGTCATCCTTCTTTAGTCACCAAGAACTCTATATATGGGAGGTACAGGTAAATAAGTGGTGGGTTTTCTTTTTGGTTTTATGTTAGACAATGTTTCTACTCTAACCTAATTAAAGTCATTTTCACTGCAAAACATGATGAAAACCAAGAATGATTAACAAGCGCCTTTCTTAGAAGGTCTTAAGATTTTGCTTCAATATTTTTCAGTGTGTGGAAAAAGCAAAATTGTAATTCTATGTACCATAGGTACCATTATGACTGAAAGTATTACTCTTCTAAAATGAACTATAACAATTAAAAAGCTCATCACAAGGTAAGTTCACTCCGTAAGGATGGTTTGTATGATGTAAAAAATGTGATACTTAACATGTTATGAAATTTTTAGGTGGCAACCAGAGTTACTATTGCCTCAGATTTCTGACATAAAATGCTTTGCAAGAGTAGTTTTGGCTAATTTACAGTATACAAACAATCATGGGCTTTTACCAAGCTTAGTTCTGCTATCTTTACAAGTGACTTAATACCTCCTGTCCATTTCTCTAATGGGGGCAAGTTTTACACCAGTTGTTTTTCTCTAGCATGTTTGTAAATATGGGTAATATCAATGAGCAGAAGAAAGCACCTTTAATTCAGCAGTTAAACAACACAGGTTTGGACTGCACGGGTCCACTTACATGCAGATTTTCAACCGAACCCCTAACCTCCATGTTGTTCAAGGGTCAACTGTACTTATTTACAATATTTACTTCAGTCCTTTCATGGCCTGGAAACAAGATCTTTGTCTTCTGCAGACTTAGGGAAAACTAGGAAGAGGGCTCATTAAATAATCATTATTCATCGCCCTCCCCCAGGGTGTGAATAATAAACTGTATGTGAATACTACTATAAAAACCCATTTTTATTAGCATGAGTGGGGCTTAATTCCAGTTCTGAGCAGAAGGAAACAGTTTTTCATCTACTAACATGTATCAGCAGACAGATGTGACAGTTTCCAAACCATCATATGTACTTATACTCACAAAAATCAGGGCATCTACTTCGTACTACCCTTTTATGAAGTTTGGCAATTCTCTGTATGTGAATGTCTACAGAGGGCAAATTGTCTCATCAGAGAAATTATTTTCTCAAAGATGGAAACCATATCTTCTCTGGATACCATACCAGTGGACAAGAATATTAACCATTTCTAAACGGCCATTGAAGCTGACTATATGATGGTCCCCCTACCCAATTTAAACAGTTTCAAAATCACAAATGGAGAAGAACATAAAGAATTTTGTGTACCTATATTGCAAAATCTTGATTTTTCATGTGGTATTTTGAAAACATATGGTGTTTTGACTTATTCATTGGAAACACTGCATATAGCTTCATTCATTAACTGGATTAAAAGGCACATTTCGAAAAATCTTCATTAAAAGTAATACTGTGAAAAGTTTATTTGCATCGATTAATTCCTTTTTTCACCATCATAAGAGATATTGACATTTGTTTGCTCTTTGTGATCAGAGAAAAGACATTTTGGAATGGATAATCTGTTTCTACCATTCTTTAAAGAAAAAAGCTTTAAAAACAAAATTCAAGTGCAAAAATTTCCAGTAGTCTTCCTACCTCCAGTGTACCCCAGCAAAATATTCATAGCTGTGCTGTTAGGAAATTAATCAACCACAAGCTTCGATTACCCACGTTTTTTTCCTCCCTAAGGTGTCTATACTTATGAAAACATATATAGCACATTCCTGAAAGTATACCATATTCCTACAAAGGGAGCCTAGAAGCAACAGTGATCACTGCCTTTCAGTGTCTCCAACCCCACGTAACCACTGATAGGATAATTCAGTCTCTAAGTCATTTGATCTACCCATTTCCTAAATAACAGGGATCAACTTCTATTCAAGAAAGCTAGTCTGGGTTTACTAACACGCTCCCCCAAAATTCAATAGGTCCATGTAAGGTAGTAATTAGGTCTTTCAATTTTTAACTATGATTATTTTTCTTCATTATAAAATGTATTTAATGTCAACATATGCAATGCATGTATCAGTATGGAAGATGCAGCTTTAAAGATGTTTATTTAAAATTTTTCTTACGGTTTATGCTTTGGATTTTTAAATCTTATTTTCAATAAGGGTCTCTAAACTCCTTTCAAATTACCTAAAATCCTGGAAAAAGTTTAAGCTACTGGTCGGTCTAAAAAACTTGACAGATGCATTCTTGAGACATTCATCAGGATACATTTTAAAAACATCAATCTAAGTAAGCTCTTTAATACAACATGATACTTTATAACTGTTATACATTAATCCCCCTAATTTATTTTCATACTTGGACCTTCAAACTATCTTGGAATAAATAAGAAAAATTTTAAGTGCAAAAATGAGTAATACATGATTTTATCACTTTGGGGACAATGAAATCAATATTTTCCTGTGATTTAAAAAAAATAATAGGAGTAATCAATCTTGTGTATACTTCTGGACTTTAACTTGTAACAAATATATTCTGTTAGCATATAAAATGTTTTTATCTTATTTTGAAAAGATTAAATATGTAGGGTTGTCCAAAATATGTGTATTGTTTTTTAAAACTGACACCAATGCATCCATATTCTACTAAAAACAAAATAATCAGACTGATGTGCACTTATTAGGAAGCAAGTTTAAAAATTTGGAATTTTTTTTAAAGTGCTGAGATTTGGAAGAGGAATATCTTTAAACATGCTAACCATTACCTTATGATGAACATAACAAGGACTCAAACTCAAGTTTAGAAAAAAAAAATAGAGGTTCTATGAAAGGAAGATTAGTAACAAACATTCAGGTAAAAACAAATAGCACCACAATGAATTGCACTAAGGTGCTAAAGGAGGTACCTTATTCCCTGCAGAGTGAACGCTCCTTCTGAAATGTATTGCAACGTATAAATGCAATTGTTTAATGGTTACCATTTGGTTCATTCATCTACAGAAAATTGCATTCCTTCTAGTTCATTATATTGAACAAACATTCAAATTACTGAACTATACATAATGTTACATAGTTTACATTTTATGAAAACAAAGCTCGAAGGAATATTTATAAATGTCACCTTGCATAAAGATGACAAGTTTAAAAGGGCTCCATATCTCTTAAGACATTTAATTTACGTTAATGGTCCAGGAGTGTTTTAGATATAGATATAGATATAGATATATTTATATGCATATATATTTCAACAAGAAGTGTAAAAATTTTTAAAAACAAATCACAGCACTCATAGCTGCTTTACATACGAAGGTCTTAGGGTCATTAATGTGTCAAACTATTACATTTATAATATGTATATTTTTAAAAAGACCAAAAATGGCACATCAGAAAACTCGCTGAAATTCTTATTAGAGGCCCATTTTACTGTATCGTATTACTGATGTGTCGATTCAATGTGTAATTCCCTTTTCTTCACTGAAAGCATTTGTCCCTTCTATTTGGATCCACTTCTAGAGTCTCTGTATTTTCTTTCCTTGGTTAGACGGCATCCTTTTCCACGTCAGTTAAAGATCAGGAAAACGGCTTGGGTCTTCCTTGTAGTCATCAGGTATAGTAAAGATGGAGCCATCAAATTCATCGTATCGAAACTCCTGAAAAGTCACAGTGGCTGTGATTGTGGGAAACACAGGTATATCTACAGAGAGAACATCAATGATAACATTGTAAAATCAAATGTTAATATTCATAGACTACAAAATACTATTGGAGATGTCCATATTCCTTAAAATGTAAAAAAAAAAAAAAAAAATACTCAAGAACCAGAAGAATTCAAATATATGTAGTACTGAGTGTGTGTTTCAGGGAGAGTTCTGGGTATTGATTAGTGAGGAGAAAAAGACATTCAGGCATCCAGCATTATATTGAAAACTCAAGATCCCATGCCTTCCTAGTCTTAAGAATATAATGCCAGATTCTACCGGTCTTTTTTTCTTTTTCTTGGGGCAGAGGGACAGCTACTTTTGTACTTTTTGCATTCTGACTTTTTTCTCTTCAGATTATAGTATA
Source organism: Pongo abelii (assembly GCF_028885655.2). Classification (NCBI taxonomy): domain Eukaryota; kingdom Metazoa; phylum Chordata; class Mammalia; order Primates; family Hominidae; genus Pongo; species Pongo abelii. The sequence goes on along the minus strand of NC_071985.2, from coordinate 162,844,982 downwards.
TTTACTATTCTCACTCTTTGAGCTGATTTATTTTCATTCTTACTAGCCCAAGTAAAATACTCTAATCCTTTTTTGTTTTAAAACATTAAAAACAACGCATCACTTAAATATGTGGAATAAAAACAGTCTCATCAGAAATGGAAAAATATCATACCACTACAGCCTAATCTTCCAAATGAAATATATTTCTAGCTGAAATTGTTAAGTAAAATCTAGCAATTAAAATGAGCAAGTTAATGATTACATAAGAATCAGAGTAAAATAAATAAAATGAACAAATACATTAAATTAAATGTTTAATTTTATTCCTCATATGAGTTACTGACATGAGTACAAATCATAAAGCCTGGATTCAGATTCCTATAAATCATTTTACTCATGAGCCTCAGGGATTTCATATGTAAAATAAAGAAACTCTGAAATTCCCTTAAAACTCTGAAATGAGGTTGGGTGTGGTGGCTCACACCTATAATCCCAATACTTTGGGAGGCCAAGGCAGGAGGATCACTTGAGTCCAGGAGTTCAAAACCAGCATGGGCAACATAGGGAGACCCTGTCTCTATTTAAAATAATAATAATAAATCATTTTAAAAAAAACTCTGAAATCAGTATATGAAAGCTAATTCAAGTGTCTACCTAGGGTAAGGACACAAAGTAAATTAAGTCTAACTGATATAAGCTAGTATTCTATTGCAGAAAGTTATGTTCTTATGTAAAAAGGAAAACAAAATACCTTAATTAGATTTAAACACAATAATCAACATAACAATTATAGAGTTTCTAGTTATTTCTGGGGGAAGAAATTATTCCTTTGTACCTACTATATGCAGATGCTATCCTAATCCAGGGGTCTGTACACTAAGTCCTATTGCCAGGCCTGTTTTGGTAGGGCCCATAAGCTAAGAAAGTATTTTACATTTTTAAATGTTTAGGGAAAAAAAAGAATAGTATTTCATGAAGTGAAAATTAGGCTGGGCGTGGTGGCTCACACCTGTAATCCCAGCACTTTGGGAGGCTGAGACAGGTGGATCACTTGAGGTCAGGAGTTCGAGACCAGCCTGGCCAACATGGTGAAACCCCATCTCTAACAAAAATACAAAAATTAGCTGGGTGTGGTGGCGGGTGCCTATAATCCCAGCTACTCAGAAGGCTGAGGCAGGAGAATCGCTTGAACCCAGAAGGCGGAGGTTGCAGTGAGCCAAGATTGTGCCACTACACTAGAGCCTAGGGAACAGAGCAAGACTCTATCTCAAAAAAAAAAAAAAAAAAAAATTACATGAAAGTCAAACTTCAGTGTCTGTAAATAGCTTTTTTGGAACACAACACGCCCACTCATTTACTTACTATCTATGGCTGCTCTCATTCTCCAAAAAGAGTAGTTGTGACAGAAACTATGGAGCCCACAAAGCCTAAGATTTTTTATCTTTCAGACAAAGTTTGCTGACCCCATTCTAGGTTTTGGATACACATCACTAAATAAGAAACAAAATTCATGCAATTATAGAGATTACACTGGTTGGGAGGGGCAGACAACAAATAAATGATGATGAGTATCTAGAAAAAAATAAAGCATGACAGCAGAATAGGGAGTCTCAGTGTTGGGGGTACGAGCTGTTGAATAGGGTGGCCAAAGGAAAACCTCAATGAAGGGACTTTTCAGTAAAGACCTGAGATAAGAACAAACCATGCAGTTGCCTGGAGGACGAAAATTCCAAATAGAAGAACACAAAGTACAAAAGCCCTAAAAGGAGGTATCTGGTTTAATCTCAGAACAGCCAGGAGGCCAATGTGGCTGCAGCCAAATGAATGAGAGGAAGATTAGCAGACGATGAGGTCAGAGGGGAAATAGGCTGCCAGATCAGGTGGGGTTTAGGCCAAAAAAAAGACTTCAGCTTTTACTCTGGATCAGGTGGAAAGCCAATGGAAGGGTGTGACCGGGGTAGTACTATAACTGGAGTTTTGGCAGATGTAATGAGAATATAATACAAGGTGACAAGAGCGAAGAGGGAGATGTGCTCCAGAAGGAGCAGCCAGAGAGGGAGGAAGAAAACCAAGAGAGAGCCTATCAAAGAAGTCAGAGGAAAATGCAATAACTTGTCTCAGTTACTCACTGAGCCAAGGACTTCAAAATAAGAAAAGTCAAATCTTGAAGAGATTAATATAAAAACAGAAAAGTTTCTGCTACATCTAACAATAAGGATCAATAATAAATAAACAGGAAGAGAGAATCTGTAATGAACTAAGGAAGTGAGTATGCTTCTTATTTTGAGACAATTACAGATTCACAAGCAATTTTAAGAAACAATACAGGCCAGGCACAGTGGCTGACACCTGTAATCCCAGTACTTTGGGAGGCCAAGGTGGACAAATCACTTGAACTCAGGAGTTTGAGACCAGCCTGGGCAACAAAGTGATGAGACCCCATCTGTACAACAAATACAAAAATTAACTGGGTATGGTGGCTCATATCTGTGGTCTCAGCTACTTGGGAGGCTGAGGTGGGAGGATGGCTTGAGACTGGGAAGCGGAAGTTGCAGTGAGCCGAGATCATGCCACTGCATTCTAGCCTGGGCAACAGCGTCAGACCCTGCCTCAAAAAAAAAAAAAAAAAAAAGAAAAGAAAAGAAAAAGAAAGGAAGGAAGGAAGGAAGGGAGGGAGGGGAAAGAGGATGGAAGGAAGGAGAGAGGGAGGCAGGGAAGAAGGAAGGAAGGAAGGAGCAAGCAAGGGAGATTTCCTGTAGCCTTTATTCAATTTTATCCAATTTCCCCCAATGGTAACATCTTACAAATAATATAATATAAAAATCAGGATATTGACAGTATAGTAAAACATGATGAATATTTCCATAACCACATGTTGTCCTCATGTTGGATCCCACAGTGTTGTCCTTTTATAGCCACAATTGCTTCTCTTATGCCTCACCCCTTCTATAGTCCCCGGCATCCACTCAACTGTTCACTGCCACAGTTGTTTTCACTTCGAATACTTTACATAAATGGAATCATACAGTATATAATTTTTGGGATTGGCTTTTTTCTACTCAGTATAATTCTCAAGCAATTCATCTAGGTTGTTTCATGTATTAACAGTTCATTCTTTTTATTGGTGAATAGTATATCCCATGGTATAGGTGTATCATTGTTCATTTACCTGTTGAAAATTGTAGTTTTGGGCTATTACAAATAAAGCTGATATAGAATAAACATTTGTGTACTTTTTTTGTGTGTGTGAACATACTCTTCATTTGTCTGATCTAAATGCCTAGCAAACTAACACAGCTATTCTAGCTTCTTTGCCTTTCCATCCAAATTTTAAAATAATCTTGCCTATGTCTATAAAAATATCTTGTTGGGATTTGTCTCTCAGTACTGCTTTATCTATGTTCCACAAATTTTGATATGTTGCAATTTCATTTTCATTCAGTTTAATTTATTGTTTTATTTCCTTTGAGACTTCCCTTTGACATATAGATTATTTAGAAGAGTGCTCTTTAAGTTTCCAAGTGTTTGGACATTCTCTTGTTATTTTTCTAATATTAATTCCTAGTTTAATTCCATTGTAATCAGAGAACATACTTGGTATGATTTTCGGTTCTTTTATATATATTCAGGTTTGTTTATAGCCAACATGGTCTACCTTGGTATATGTTCCATGGGCACTTGAAATGTATGTGTATTCTGCTGTTATTGGGTGGAGTATTCCATAAATGCCAATTAAATCCTTTGGCTTATGATGTTGTTGATTGTTCTACATCCTTGCAAATTTTCTGTCTGTTGTTATATCAACTGTGGAGAGAAGGGTGTTGAGTCTCCAGTTATAATTGTGGATCTATTTTTCCTTTCCATTCTTTCAATTTTTGTTTCATCTATCTTGCAACTGTTACTTGGTATATATACATCTAGAATGGTTACATCTTCTTCATAGATTGACCCTTTTATCGCTAAATAATATCCCTCTCTGTCTCTAATAATTTTCTTTGCTCTGATATCTGCCTTGATTTTAATATGGCCAATCCTGTTTTCCTTTGATTAGTGTTTGCATGATATATCTTTTTCCACTCTTTCACTTCTAATCTGCCTATATCATTATATTTCAAGTGAGTTTACTGAAAATAGCAGACAATTGGATCATGGTTTTTTTTTTTTTTTTTTTTTTTTTATTGAAACAATCCTGCTCTGTCACCCAGGCTGGAGTGAGTGCAGTGGCGTGATCTTGGCTCACTGCAACTTCCGTCAGCCTCCTAGGTTTAAGCAATTCTCCCACCTCAGCCTCCCAAGTAGCTGGGATTACAGGGATGAGCCACTGCATCCAGCCTGGATCATGTTTTTTAATCCACTTTACCAATCACTATCTTTTAATTGGTATATTTAGACCATTTACATTTAATGGCATTATTAATATGTTAGGGCTTAGGTCTGCTATTTTATTTTTTGTTTTCTGTTCATTCTCTCTGTTCTTCATTTCTCTGTTTTCTTTTTCCTGCCATTCTTAGGTTACCTATTTTTTAGAATTTAATTTTAATTTATCTATGGTGTTTTTGAGTTATCTCTTCTTACAGCTTCTATAGTGGCTGCTCTAGGTATACATTATTGTGTGTATGTGTGTGTGTGTCTGTATCACAATTTCCCGGTGTCATAATTTTACCAACTCAAGTGAAGTAAACTTATCTCCCTTTATGTCCCTATACCTTCCCCCCATTTAAAATATAATTGTAAATAGAAAGTAAGAATAGAGAGATAAAAGTAGGCTTTCAAATAGCTTGGCTGTGAAAAGCAAAGATTAAAGCAAGTGCTGGTGGAATTACAGGTGTTTTTTTTGTTTGTTTTTGTTTTTTAGTTTTTTTGTTTGATTTTAAAAGGGGAGAGACCTGAGCAACCCTAACAACTGAGAGGAAAAATGCAGTAGAGACAGGTAGAAGGAAAACGAGAAATATGAAGTGACTCATGCAGCTAGCTTTTTTTGTTTTTCCCCTTGAGACAGAGTCTTGCTCTGGTTGCCCAGGCTGGAGTGCAATGGCGTGATCTTGGCTCACTGTAACCTCTGCCTCCTGGGTTCAAGTGATTCTCCTGCCTCAGCCTCCTGAATAGCTGGGATTACAAGCACCCGCCACCACACCTGGCTAATTTTTAGTAAAGACAGAGTTTCACCAAGTTGGCCAGGCTGGTCTCGAACTCCTGACCTCAAGTGATCCACCTGCCTTGGCCTCCCAAAGTGCGAGATTACAGGCGTCAGCCACCGTGCCTGGCGATACAGCTAGCTTTTTAAAAGAGCTGGGAGGAGAATAGATCCATAATACAAATGAAGACATTACTCAAGCTAAGAAGAGGGGCGCCACTTCCAGTGAGATAGGAAGATGAAAGAAAAGGTTGGGCTCGGGGCAGAAAAATCTTTATGGGGTGTTGGAAGTAGTGAGGGAGGTCCCATTTCTGATATTCTCTTTTTGTATCCAAGGAAGTAAAAATCATCTGCGCTTAGGTTGTAGAAGGAAGTGGTGGGGGAGGATGAAGATTTGATGATGAAAGAGGGTCAAATTTAGTCTTTGAGCAAAATGACAGAAGAAGCCAATCAGAGAAAAGACCATTCATAATCAGCACTTAAAGCTCTGGCTGATTCTGAAAACATGTAATTGTGTTAACAATAATTTCCAAATTTTTATAATTTATCCTAGTTGTGTTTTTTATCCTAAACGTAGAAAAAGAAATGGTGAAAGATTAAACATACACAGGAGGAAGTTTTACAGGGTTGGTTCAAAAGAAGGACAGAGAAACAAAAGAGAAATAGTTAAATAAATACGCCATAACTTTAAGTATACAAGCAAAAGATTATTCCTTGTTAAAAATGTGGTTCTACATCAAAGAAATGCCTGCAAAAAAAGGATTGCAGATTTTTTTCTTCTCATATAATGAAAATATTTCCTTTGCATAAAAATAAATGTATTGTGGGGTTTGATTTGGGTTTAGAACTTAAAAATAGATGTGAATACAGAGATAGTTTGAAATTCTCATCTGTTTAACTCCTGTTCTCTATTCTGGTTTGTCATGGGTCTCTTAACAGTACCTAGAAGGGAGTCTAAAACTTGAAATATTTACCTCACCATAGAAAATGGCAATGGAGTTTTAAACTTCTGCAGAAATGCTAACACAAAGATCCCTTATGGCTATGGCACACAGCTCTGAATTGCATTAGTTTTCTAACCATTTCTGCCTAAGATCTTATCACTGATTTCTCCAAGTAGACACTGGATTCCTAGTGCTTTTGAATTGCAAAGGGCAACTAGAGTGACATTTTGAAAATCATTTATTTAAAAGTCATTTTTCATCTAGAAAATGTTTATTTCCAGGTGTGCAAAATTGTGAAGATCAGGTTTAATTTTTAGCAATGAAAACATTTTGGCCTAAGTATTCTGAGATGTGGTTTTAAAAATATTGAATAAAACAAGATACATCTGAAGAATTATAGCACTCATTAAATACTGAGTGGCTGAATTGATGGATAGTGTTAAAGGATCTCCTGAAGCTTGAATTAATGCTAAATCTAAATCTAAACACCCAAAACACCTTTTAATAGTGTCTTCTTCCTTGGTTTCTCATACGTTAGAAAACTATATGCAAAAATGAGTGTACTATTTCTAAAGATCATTGCTTAAGATGAAATTAAACATTTAGGGCTGAAAAATAAAACGTATGAGTATTACTTTATCCATCAACAGTAACTGCTTACTCCAGAAACATTCCCACTACACAGAAACTCGAAGCATAGCTAAAAATCTGGGCTAATATCTAGTCTCCCTATTTCACATGAAAAACAATATTACAGTACATCATTAGTTTACCCACACTTATCTTGTGTGAAATAGATCCCTTACATTTAATTTAAATCAAATAGAGTAAGAATTCTCATCAGGCACTTTAAATATTTGACAAAACATAAATAAATGCATATAATTACTGAAAAACTTTACAAAAATGTAAGCAACTAGGACATCTATTTTCCTTTAAAACAGCAGCCCCCAACCTTTTTGGCACGAGGGATCTGTTTCGTGAAAGATAATTTTTCCACAGACTGGTGGGGGTCGGGGAAGGCTTTGGAATGAAACTGTTCCATCTCAGATCAGGCATTAGATTTCATAAGGAGCATGCAGCCTAGATCCCTCACATGTGCAGTTCACAATAGGGTTCATGTTCCTACAAGAATCTAATGCCACGACTGATCTGACAGGAGGCAGAGCTCAGGTGGCAATGCTCACTAGCCTGCCGCTCAGCTCATCTCCTGCTGTGCATCCCACTCCTAAAAGGTCACGAACCAGCAGAGGTGTTGGGGACCCCTGCTTTAAAAGAAATTGCTTATTAAATGTTAATAAACAGCTCCATATTCCTAATGGACACTAAAATTACATCTAATTTTTTCTCTTACCTAATTTTACAGGAAAGCCTGGAGGAAGCTTCATCTGAACAAATTCTCTAAGCTTGTTAAAGTGCTTGAAGGGAGCTACTACTTCTAAAACATTCAATAATCTGAAAAATGGAAGAAGAAAAAAATGTTTTCATTGTTCAAATTGCCTTGTGTCCTTACGCTTTTTAACTACATGCTTCAAACTTGGACAGTAGTATTGACTTCCAGATACTAAGGATGAGTAAATTACAGACTTTATTCCTCCTTTTTACTCTATAATGGTTTATAACTTTTGATTGTGCAGGCATAATTTTCACAATTGTTTGATTTCAGGTCCATATTTAGATAGACTCAAAACTAATAACTAGATTCACTGTTTGGGTGGCTGATTTCCACTGCCAATTTATTGTGTGTGTAAAAGGCTCTTATGTGCTTAATATTCCTTGATTTCCTGAATATTTGATAAATGATTGCTTCTTATCTTTATATTTAAAGGGAAACTTGACTCACATAAAATTTCAGGTTGTACTATCTTTCCCTCTGAACTATAATTTCATAATATCTCTTAGCATTCTATATCATATTAGTCATTATGCTATAATTTCTTTCATCTTTTGGTTGGATGGATTTCTTTTTTAAGTAGTAGTAGTTTTCTTTGAAAAAAATCCTACTACTGCTATGTTTCTTGAATTCTTTTGTGCTTGAGAATATCTTCAGTTGCCTCCATACATAAATGAAAGTTAGAAATACTGACAGATCACACTTTTGTTACTTCAGAAAAGTAAAGATATATGAAAAAATGTAAGGCCAGGCTGATTTTACCCCTTTTCTGCCCGGATGCCTTTGGATTTCTTTATCAACAACTGAAGCCCAATAGTTTGATCAGGATAATTTTTGTTACTAATCATTCTGTATCAATTTTTCGTGGAACCTAATGTCGTCCTATAGATTTAGTTCTTCATTACAGAGAAATTTTCTTCTATCATATTTTGAATATTATTTTGGTTATACTTGGAGGCCTTTTAAGTAAAACATGAATGACTCATATTGAACCATTTTTGTCCTCCATATCTACTGCTTGTGTAATTTCTTTAATCTCTTCTACTGAATTCACCAAGAGTTGTCAAAATTTAATTTTCAGTTACATCTATTCTGTTCATTATTGTTTCTATTGTATTTGTTTTGTAATAGTGCCATTTAGTGCTCAATTTATTTCCTCAGCTTTACAATCTCCTTTTCATTTCATTTTACTGTCTTATATTCTCATCTCAGAAAGATCTACTTTACTGATTTCGTGTTCTTTCTTGTTTTCTATGGCATTTATAGGTAATTTTCTTTTCTTTTTTTTTTTTTTTTTGACCTTTTAGAACAAATTATTTGTCTGGCATTTGTATGCTGTGTTCTGTATTTCTTTTTTTTTTTTTTTGAGATGGAGTTTCGCTCTTATTGCCCAGGCTGGAGTGCAATGGCGTGATGTTGGCTCAACGCAAACTCTGCCTCCTGGGTTCAAGCGATTGTCTCAGCCTCCTGAGCAGCTGGGATTACAGGTATGCACCACCACACCCGGCCAATTTTGTATTTTTAATAGAGACGGTGTTTCTTCATGTTGGTCAGGCTGGTCTCAAACTCCCGACCTCAGGTGATCCACCCACCTCAGCCTCCCAAAGTGCCGGGATTACAGGCGTGTGCCACCGTGCCCGGCTCCTTATTTCATTTTCTCTTTCAAGAGTAGTGGTTATAACTGCCACATTTTATAAATTCTAAGATATTCTTTTTTTTTCATGTAACATATATGAAATTAGGATAACTCCTAAAATTGATGACATCTTAATATTAGCTGCAGTTTTCTTCTTTATTAGCAAGTAGAATATAAAATTGGTGAATCTTTGGCCAGGTGTGGTGGCTCACATCTGTAATCCCAGCACTTTAAGAGGCCCAGGTGGACAAATCACCTGAGGTCAGGAGTTTGAGACCAGCCTGGCCAACATGGTGAACCCCATCTCTACTAAAAATACAGAAATTATCCAGGAGTGGTAGCACATGCCTGTAGTCCCAGCTAGTTGGGAGGCTGAGGTGGGAGGATCACTTGAACCTGGGAGGCAGAGGTTGCAGTGAGCCGAGATTGTGCCACTGCACTCCAGCCTTGGCAACAGAGTGAGACTCTGTCTCAAAAAATAAATAAATAAATAAAATAATAAAATAAAATTGGTGCATCATTGAGTCAACTGGGTCCTAGATATGACAAATTTTGGCAGATGTGTATGTGTGGCTAACTCTCCACATTTTCTGAGACTTATCTCTCTCTGACATAACTTGAGGGCTGTATAGAACAATCTATCTACTTATCTAAAGCCTAGATATGGGTAAAGCTCAGGTATGTATGTACTTTTTTAAAAAATATGCACCCTGCTCTCTTCTCCGATCATTTTTAAAAAATGTATTAGTCCGTTAAAAAAAATTAATGCATTAGGCCAGATTTGAAAGGGAAGGAACTAGTAAGAGAAAATCGCCCAGTGCTTCATCTCCTCCCTCCCACTTTAGTGAGGAGCCTAAAACCATAGTTGTATCAGTCAGCTCTTGCTACCCATCTCTCATTCCAGCCATCTCTCCAAATTGAGTATTTTTAAAAAGGAGCATCCAATGAGTACATGTTTGAGAGGATATATTCAATATGTTTACCATAATATTGTTGAAAATGGTGACAAACTACAAATAACCAAAATGTTTATCAGTAGATGAATGATAAAATAAACAACAGTATATCAACACTACAAAATAACAAGGAAAAAGAATAGACGAAAATATAATCACTGTAAAACTTCAAGACACACTCATTTTTTCTTTTCTTTTCTTTTTTTTTTGAGATGGAATCCCCAGGCTGGAGTGCGGTGGCACGATCTTGACTCACTGCAACCTCTGCCTCCTTGGTTCAAGCGATTCTCCTGCCTCAGCCTCCCTAGTTGCTGGGATTACAGGCATGCGCCATATGCCCAGCTAGTTTTTGTATTTTTAGTAGAGATAGGGTTTCACCATGTTGGGCAGGCAGATCTCAAACTCCTGACCTCAGGTGATCCGCCCACCTTGGCCTCCCAAAGTACTGGGATTACAGGCATGAGCCACCACGCCCAGCCAAGATACACTCACTTTTAAATGAAAACAAGGAACACACAGAAGAAAACGTGAACCATTCCCCCATTTTTATTTTAAAAAATGCAAAAACATGGATAACTCTAGACAAAAATACAACAAATAGTCATTAACTATTGATGTGTTAAAATATCACATTTTATTCTGTACATTTCCATACTTTTGGATTTTTTTAAAACAAGCATGTATTCACGTATTACTTTTTATAATTTAAAAACCTACTCGGCTGGGCGTGGTGGCTCACGCCTGTAATCCCAGCACTTTGGGAGGCTGAGGTGGGTGGATCACCTGAGGTCAGGAGTTTGAGGCCAGCCTGGCCAACATGGCAAAACCTCATCTCTACTAAAAATACAAAAATTAGCCAGGCATGGTGGCAAGCACCTATAATCCCAGCTATTCGGGAGGCTGAGGCAGGAGAATCGCTTGAACCTGGGAGGTGGAGGTTGTGGTGAGCCGAGATCGCGCCACTGCACTCCAGCCTGGGCGACAGAGCAAGACTCCATCTCAAAAAAAAAAAAAAAATTCTACTCAAAAATTTATCTGGTGAAAGTAGTAAAAATCAATACTTTTGCGAACCAGAAAATTTCTAGAACAGTACACACACTATCAAGGCAATGGCTATTTGCTTTTCATTTCAAAGGTCTCAAATGCACCACTGGGGTGCAAATATTATTACAGCCTTTAGGGTTTAATAGTTTCATTCATAAACATTTGTAGTTAGTAACAAACTTACAACTCTATCCCTAAGGGAAATTCCTGGCTCATGGCTATCGTAGCTTTAAACGTTTTCTTACTCTCTTTGCACACCAATTCTCTACCCAGATGAGGAGCTCTAAAATGGGAGGAAAACAAAATGTTAGGAAACGTTTTCCATAGTCTATCACCTTCCTAAGAAGCATCTGTCATCTTTCAATGACATTCATTAATATTTCAATTTTTCTTACTCTGTCTACAGAAATAAAATCATGCTAAAAGGGAATAAGATATGTATAAGAAATTAAGACAAGGGCAATAAAAAAGAATAGCAAAGAGTAAAAGTTCAGAAATTATCAGATCTCAGCTAATTTCACATTGCATAGAATTTTAATAACCACTATTTTTAGGAATAAAGAAAATCATTAGTAAAAAAATTTTTAAGGTATCACTGTATATCTTTAAAGTCACTTATTCAATTCAATCTTCCTTACTGTCTATTACAGCCTCTGCATTGATCAATAAGAAATATTGTGAAGAATAAGGAATTCTATATTAACTATTATCAAAAGAAAATTATCAATTTAGCATAAAGATCTAATTGGCTTTTATTTGCAATTCTAGCACAGGACAATACCTAATTCTGTAAAATAGAATGCGCGTTCCAATAAGCTGAAAAGAGGAGGTTAGCTTTATAGACTGAAAAGGCTGAAGTGGAAACAGTGGGGAAAAAAGGTGATCTGGTTATTTCAAAGTTGCTTTCCTTATACAGTTAAAAAAACAGAAGACTTAGTTACTATGTTGACTCAGGTTGCCTGGAACGTTCTTTTCTTTTCATTTTAAACTGGCCTATTTCAAAGTTCAGTTTAATTATGTAGTACTTAGCAGAAGTAACTACATTCTGGTTTGGTATGGTCTGCTGGTGCCTAGTGCATGCAGGAGGCTAATCTAATACAATAATACCCTCATAAATTGTGTTTAACACCATAAAATGTTAAGGTCAGGCGCAGTGGCTCATAGCTGTAATCCCAGCATTTGGGAGGCCGAGGCAGGTGGATCATTTGAGCCCATAAGTTTGAGACCAGCCTGGCCAATATGGTGAAACCCTGTCTCTACTAAAAATACAAAAATTAGCTGGGCATGGTGGAGCGCACCTGTATTCCCAGCCACTCAGGAGGCTGAGGTGAGAAAATGGCTTGAACCTGGGAGGCGGAGGTTGCCGTGAGCTGAAATCACGCCCACTGCACTCCAGCCTGGGCGACAGAGCAAGACTCCGTCTCAAAAAAAAAAAAAAAAAAAAACTATAAAAATATTAAGATGGAAACATCTTGGAGAATTTAGAAAAATACAACAAAACTTTCAATAAGAAAAAAAAATGACAACTTCTTCCTAAACAGGAGCAGGAAAGTAATATTTTATATTTTATTCTCCACCAAAAGGAAATAATGGTTGGCCAGGATACGCTTTTTACTTATCTATTTATTAAAAATAAACTCTGTATTCATTCATCATTCTTTTAGTCAATAAATATAAACTGAGTATGAGCTATGTGGTAGGCACTCTACTGTTAGTAATATTACATCAGCAAAAGTCCTATGGAAGGACAGTGAGAAGTAGTCTAGCATAGGTTGAAACTAAAGGATAATGACAGGTGAGGAACTTGGAAAGGCAAAAAGAAGATAAATAATGAATGGCCTTGCACACTATGCTAAAAAATCAGGATAATCACAAAATAGAAAAGCTCATCATACAATGGGAAATCTCAAGTAAGCAACTGTCCTGTGCAATTTCCTACATCATATTTCCTTAGAACAGTGTCCTTTAGTTTTTTAGGTGTGTATAAATTGACAGGAGGGATACAGAAAGATCTACAATCATTTGCAAAGAGGGTACATAATTTGGGACACTTTGCCCTTATCATATTTAATCCATATTTTTAAAAGGTAGAAGAATTGCTTCAGTCAAAGATATACCAATAATTCTCTCCAAAATAATTTACACCAAAATATTCACATACTCAGTTTTTACAAATTATTCTTTCTAAAAACCAAATAACACATAAACAAGAAAAAAACTTACTTTCCATTTTCAGCAGATATATATTCTTCCCATGTAATAGTGTTCTGAGGAGGAGGTGTAAGAGACTGTCTTCGAATCGGCTGCCAAAAAAAAAAAAGAAAGAAAGAAAGAGGGGTGGGGGAGAAAGAAAAATGTTATTTTTTAAATATAAGATTAAAATACATCGTAAACTATTAAAACTAACAATCTACTTAATCTCTTCAATATAATACTTGAAAAGGTTCCTTCCAAGATCATTCCATGGTGATTTAAGCTCTATTGGTAATATTTATTATCAATTTTTTTTAAATCCCAAAAAGACAAATATCAAAATAATAACACCCATTCATTCAATGTTTCAATCATCTAAAATGTTCCTGGCATTATACTAGCTGCTGAACATGGAACTAAAAAGAAGTGTAAAAACTAACTCTGGGCCAGGCATAGTGGCTCATGCTGGTAATCCCAGCACTTTGGGAGGCCAAGGCGGGTGGATCAGGAAGTCAGGAGTTCAAGATCAGCTTGGCCAAGATGGTGAAACCCTGTCTTTACTAAAAATGCAAAAGAATTAGCCGGGCGTGATGGTGAGTGCCTGTATCCCAGCTACTCAGGAGGCTGAGGCAGAGAATTGCTTGAAATTAGGAGGTGGAGGTTGCAGTGAGCCGAGATTGTGCCACTGTACTCCAGCCTGGGCGACAGAGGGAGCTCTGCCTCAAAAAAAAAAAAAAACAAAAACTCTGATTCAAGGAATTTACAATTCAGTTGGAAAGAAAAAAAAAAATACAGACATGAACAGTTAACCAGAAATATAAAAGAGCATATTATTAAAGGCCAAATGAGATGATAGAAAATAGAAAATATATCAGAAAAGATAGCACTCTTCTGTGGGTAATGATCAAGACTATGCAATTGGACTTCAGATTTAAATGAAGATGAAACAGAGAAAATTAAAGGTAAAACACACAAGAAGACTGATTTAAACTCAGATGGGAAGTTCAAAATGGAGATCAACAGTAGATGGTAAAAACTGCAAAGGTCATATTTTAAAACTTTCACCCTATCTTTGCTAAATATGAATTTCAATCACTGTAAGATGAACTGGCAATAAGGAACTAAACTCTGGAGCAGAAAAGGAAATTGGAAATTCCTGGGCCAGGTGCAGTGGCTCATGCCTGTAATCCCAACACTTTGGGAGACAAAGACAGGAGAATCACTTGAGCCCACGAGTTTGAGATCAGCCTAAGCAACATAATGAGGCTCTGTTTCTTAAAAAAAAAAAAAAAAAAAAAAATTAGCTGAGTGTTGTGGTGCGTGCCTGTGGTCTCAGCTACTTGAAAAGCTGAGGCGGGAGGATCACTTGAGCCCAGGAAGTTGATGCTGCAGTAAGCCATGATTATGCCACTGCACTCCAGCCTGGGTAACAGAGTAAGACCCTGCCTCACAGGAAAAAAAAAAAAAAAAAGAACTGGCCAGGTATGGTGGCTCATGCCTATAATCCTAGCACTTCGGGAGGTCAAGGCAGGTGGATCACTTGAGGTGAGGGGTTCAAGACCAGCCTGGCCTATATGGTGAAACCCCATCTCTACTAAAAATACAAAAATTAGCCAGGTGTAGTGGCTCGCACCTGTAAACCTAGCCACTCGGGAAGCTGAGGCAGGAGAATCACTTGAACCCAGGAGGCAGAGATTGCAGTGACCTGAGATCACGCCACTGCACTCCAGCCTGGGAAACAGAGCGACTCTCTGTCTCAAGAAAACAAAACAAAAATAAACCTCGTAAATAAAAAAAAAATTTTTTTTTCAATTGCTAATGAAAACCTAACAGGACTATGGAGCAAAAAGACAATAAGTGAAAGACTAATACAAATAATGAGATGTTAATAACATTGAGAGGGTCTCATTCAAGAAACGTGGTTTTACATATAATTAGTGTAAGATGTTAATGAGCTGTATATTAGAGTTGTTAAAATCAAGGATTGTTAAAACATAAAATTGAGTTAGAATCCCAGCTCCAATACCTGGTAGTTGTGTGAATTTGGGCAAGTTACTTTCTATTATGTCAACTTAACTCACTTGCAAAATGGGAATTGGGCCACTAACTCATAGTTAAAAATTAATGGAGATAACGTATGTAAAAATCTTAGTGCAGGTCAGGTGTGGTTGCTCATGCCTATAATCCTGGCACTTTGGGAGGCCAAGGCAGGTTGATCCCTTGAGTTCAGGAGTTCAAGACAAGCCTGGGCAGCATGGCAAAACCCCATCTCTACAAAAAATACAAAAAAAAAAAGTAGCCAGGCATGGTGGCGCACACCTGTGGTCCCAGCTACTTGAAGGGCCGAGGTGGGAGGATTGCTTGAGCCCAGGACATGGAGGCTGCAGTGAGCTGAGATCATGCCACTGCACTCCAGCCTGTAGGACAGAACATGACTCTGTCTCAAGAAAAATAAAAAAAGAGAGAGAGAGAAGCAGTAAATGGAGGAAAAGCTTTTTCTCTACCCTCCGTTTTCTGCCTAACTCCAGAGTATAAATTTTGCTTCACTGGAGATAACTCTATACTCTTACTAGCCCAGTGACAGCACCAGAGGAATTTGCAAACAAACCTTACTCCTTTCCTGTCCTTGGAAACCTAAAATCACTTACATTTGTCCTGTCATTTCTCTACAAATTTATTGTTCTTTGTTGAAGATGCTATATAAGTAGAGTTCTAAGCCACTATTTTGAGCTACTTTTTTTTTTTTTTTTTTTTTTTTTTGAGACATAGTCTCGCTCTGTTACCCAGGCTGGAGTGCAGTGGCACAATCTTGGTTCACTGCAACCTCCACCTCCCAGGTTCAAGCAATACTTCTGCCTCAGCCTCCTGCGTTGGGATTACAGGTGTGCATCATCAAGCCCAGCTAATTTTTGTATTTTTAATAGAGATGAGGTTTCATAATGTTGGCCAGGCTGGTCTCAAACTCCTGGCCTCAAGTGATCTACCCAACTCAGCCTTCCAAAGTGCTGGGATTACAGGCATGAGCCACTGTGCCCAGCCCTTGAGTTACTTTTCATTGGGTTTCTTGTGTGGTGTACAGCACGCATTAATAAACTTGTTTGCTTTTCTCTTATAAATCTGTCTTTTGGTATGAGAGTCCATCTCAGCTAAGAACTAAGTTTGGAAGAGGTAAAGTTTAGTTTCCCTTACAGTATAATGGAGGCCAAAAGAAAAGACTGCTTCAATATCACACTACAGAGACTTTGAGGAGAAAGAAGCCTGAAAAAGCCATAAATTTTGATGGTTAGAAGTCATTGATGATCTCTGAGTAGCAGCCGAGGGATGTGGAAAGAAAGGAAACAGAGTTTTTTAGTATCAGACAAGATGAAAGACAATGTTCTTTCCTTGAGAAGCTTATCAAGAGACACAAAAAGTAAATACTTACAATTGAGGGTGACAGGGGCTATGATATAATTGAGGATGACAGGGGCTATGATATAACTGAGGGTGACAGGAGCCACAGAATGATATAAACATGCACAGAAGAGGTTTATGACAGACTAGGGTAGCCAAAAGACGTGGACTGGTTGACTCCTGAGTTGAGGAGTCTAAAAGAGAACAAAAGAACTGGTTGAAGGAACTGGGGAAAGCAGAATGGTGAGAAAGCATGACATACTGGGAAATTGCAAGTGTAGTGTGTCTAGTTGTACGAGTAGTATACATGAAGATTAGTAGTAAGAGACAGAAGTGGCCAGACACAGAAGAGAAAAAGTAGCCTGAAAGGGTTTTACGTATGAAGTAGATCACATTTTACTCAGGAAGCAATGGACAAATATTTTGAGCAATACAATATAGTAGCTAAAACACCAATTGTGGAGCCAGAGTGATCCAATTCTGGCTTCGACAATGACTAGCTGACTTCGAACAAATTATTCAACCTCTTTTGCCTCAGTTCAGTCAACTATATAACCTCAGAGGGTTTACTGTGATGATAAAAATGGGCTGTTAAATGCAAAGTGCTTAAAACAGTGCCTCACGCATAGCAAGTACTGTATACATTTTAGTCACTGAGCATAGCCATTACATGATTCAATCTATTTTCAGGGTGATTACTCTGGTAGCAGTGTATTTAGGAAGCTATTTCAGTAATCCAAATGAGAAATGATAAGGGCATGTTGTTTAAAAATGGAAGGACAGAAAATAGACTAAATAGACCCAAGAGATCCTTAGGATTTTGTGATTGATCAGATATAGAAATAACAGGAAAGCTAAGAAGTCTAAGAAATTTCAGGTTGCCGGCTGGGGTAAATAAGGAAATAATGGTGTTACTACCTAAGACACAGAAAAGAGGAAGGAGGAAAGAAAGCATTATCTGATTTAGACACACTAAATTTTAGACATCTATGTTTATCCAAGTAGAGGTAGGCAAAAGCACTATAGATGTGGTGATATGAAGGAAGACTAGAGTTAAAGGTATATATCTGGTTGACAGTTACAAGTGTTTATGTACTCACTGATGAGATGTCAGAGATTGCTAGTTGTCTCCCCAGTATCTGTTGTCCCATTAGTCTTTGTAAAAGAACCTGTCTTCCAAATTTTTGGATGAGCACATGACTTCCTAGAATAGACTTCTTTTCTAGAAATCCTTGCAGCTAGGTGTTATCATGTGACTAAATTCTTTTTCTTTTTTTTTGAGACAGGGTCTTGCTCTGTCACCTACACTGGAGTGCAGTAACTCAGTCACACCAAACTGCAGCCATGACCTCCTGGACTCAAGTGATCCTCCCACCCCAGCCTCCTGAGGAGCTGGGACTACAGATGCATGCCACCATGTTCAGCTTGTTTTTACTTTTTTTTTGTAGAGACAGAGTCTCACTATGTTGCCCAGGCTGGTCTTGAACTCCTGAGCTCAAGCAATCCTCCCACCTTGGCCTCCCAAAGTGCTGGGATTACAGGCATGAGTCACCATGCCCGGGCTAAATTTTAACCAGTGGGATGTGAGCAGAGTGATGTGTACAACTTCAGAATGGGTTCTCAAACAGAATAGGAATGCCTTCTCCTTTCTAATTAGCACTTTGGGAGGCCAAGGCGGGCAGATCACCTGAGGTCAGGAGTTCGACACCAGCTTGGCCAACACGGTGAAACCCTGTCTCTACTAACTACTCAAGAGGCTGAGGCAGGAGAATCGCTTGAACCCAGGAGGCAGAGGTTGCAGTGAGCTGAGGTCATGCTGCTGCACTCCAGTATTGGGCAACAGAGGGAGACTCCATCTCAAAAAAAAAAAAAAAAAAAAAAAAAAAAAGAATTACTATTCCTGTTGGCTGGAATATGAAACTGGTACGTATCGTTTTTTTTGAGATGGAGTCTTGCTCTGTCACCCAGGTTGGAGTGCGGTGGCGCAATCTCGGCTCACTGCAAGCTCTGCCTCCCAGGTTCATGCCATTCTCCTGCCTCAGCCTCCTGACTAGCTGGGACTACAGGTGTCTGCCACTACGCCCAGCTAATTTTTTTTATTTTTTAGTAGGGACGGGGTTTCACCATGTTAGCCAGGCTGGTCTCAATCTCCTGACCTCGTGATTTGCCCGCCTCAGCCTCCCAAAGTGCTGGGATTACAGGCATGAGCCACTGTGCCCGGCAATATAAATCATCTTATACCATGTGGATGGAAGGCCACATCCTAGGAATGGCAGAGAAAACAAAAGAAAAAAAGCTGTCTGAGCAGAGCAGAGAAAAACCACACAAACTCAGATTTTTACATGAGAGAAAAATAATCTTTTATCTTGTTTAAGTCACTGTTCTTTTGAGATTTCTTATAAGCGCCAAATTTATATCACAACCAATACTAAATTCCAAATTTACAGGGGGAGATTATACATAATACTATGACATGTAGCAATGGCTTATCAGTAGAATGACGAAGAGGCTTAAAAGCTAGTTAATGACCCTCACAAATGCTGTGGCAAAACATTAGGTAAAATAGTATCTAGTGATATGCTAGAAAGCAGAGAGACATGCGTTAATAGAACCTTTAATTTTAGGGGAAACCGTTGGAAACGTTTAAGATTGCTGCTCCAACCTATAACCACAGCAAAGACTAATCCCATACCCAATGAAATCTCTCTATATTAATATTTTTAATATTATATATATAACATTTTCATGGTAAAGACATATTTGTCACATGATTAGATAACATGGCATGTCACATCATTATATTTTTTCAGGTAATAACTTTTCCAAATAAGTTTCTACCATTTCCAAATAAATTCTTTCTAAACAGTACATTATACATTCCCCATCTTAGTAAAAACTGTAATCAATGTAATTTAACCTTTTATTGAGCACTTTATCTCATCATTATAAATATCAATTATCATATTCTAAAAATGTCTTTCTAGTTTAAGTTTATTCTAATTAGTCCTTTATTTTTTTTTCAAGGAATCCCAAGTAGATTCAAAGTCCTTTATTATATACTGACACTTCTAGCTGAATCCTTCAGTGCCTCCTCTATACTGATGCCATGGCTATCTAATGAAACAGGAAGACATAAAGGTTGGTGCGATACCAGATAACTCTTTAATGTTATTTTGCCAAATCAATCGGCTCTGTAATTGAAATGCCTTCAAGCCTTTCCCTCATAATTAAATGTAAAACTTCTGATGACTATTTTCCTTGAAGCATATAGGAAATACTTTATTTCTAGGTTTGTTATTATTCTAATATTTTATATGGCAAAGCTTTCTGAAAGTTTAAGATATTCATGTATTTTATTATGTATTCCTATTTAGATTTTTAAATAAAGAAAAAAAATCCATGCCAGGTGCGGTGACTCATGCCTGTAATCCCAGCACTTTAGGAGGTCAAGGCGGGTGGATACTGAGGTCAGGAGTTTGAGACCAGCCTGACCAATATAATGAAACCCCGTCTCTACTAAAAATACAAAAATTAGCCGGGTGTGGTGCCCGTAATCCCAGCTACTCAGGAGGCTGAGGCAGGAGAATTGCTTGGAGCCGGGAGACGGAGGTTGCAGTGAGGTGAGATCACGCCATTGCACTCCAGCCTGTGCAACAGAACAAGAGCGAGACTCCGTCTCAAAAAAGAAAAAAAAAAATCCATAATCATGAATAGGGCTTAACTCAATATTCTGAACATATAGTTGGCACAGTATAAGTGCTTTTATCAATGACTCCGACTAAGGTATAAACGGAGCATTGTTCCCTACTCCAATGATAACTGGTTACAACAAGGAGCTAAAAATACGAGAGCAAGTACCCATGATTTAAGAATTTCTGAGCACTTAAATTTTGCTATCAAAAATTTTGTCAAAAATATATACTAAACACTAGAACCACATCTGGGAAGGAAGAGAAAAAAAAGCAGAAGAGGCACAGTAAAAGTAGTCAAATGGCAAATAATTCCTTCTAAATACTACCTATAAGCCATTTCTTGCAGAAATCGAAATAAAATTTTGGCTGGGGATCGGGGACAAGAAGAAACCCAAAAGCTATTTATTTATAATAAAGCATATAAATTCATTCCAAAAAGGAGTAGACATTTATTTTTAAGAATGGAAATTCTACTAAAACATGGCTTTAAAATATATAATTTTAATGTATTTTGAAAAAATAATAAATCATATATTTTCTAGATTTTTGAAACTTTTAATAATTCTCCAAAATCAAAAATATATTTTTTACTATTATGTGCTCTACTAGTTTTTACTACATTTACCAATAACATATTCCCAGGATCATTTCTTAAGGTTTTCCCCACTCTTTCCCGACTTCAACTTCCCAGTATTTTGAAAGAATTGCTAAGACATGTTAATACCTGGATACACAGAAAGAAGAAACTATAACAAAGACAGACTAAGAAGCGAAGAACTTACAGCAAGAACAGGCTTGCAGTCAGGTTCCTAACATAAAAGCCCATCTCTGCTTCTCTATCTTCGTAACTCAGACAAATTAACTTACTTAAACCTCAATTTCTTTTTTATAAAATGGGCAATGGCACTCACTTCTTTAGGTCATTACAATAACTAAACCAGATAATATATGGAAAGTACTTAGTACAAGGCCCATGCTAACAACTTCAATGTTTTAAGCCAATATCAATAAGAAAGAAAACTTTGTTGAGGTGTATATGAATTCAGTTTTTGTTGCTGTTGTTTTCTTTTTTTAGCCAGCTATGAAAGACATCCAATAAATGTCATTTTTAACCTGCAGAAGCTGAAATTGAGCTCATGGCACTCAACTCAGAATAGGCCACTGGAGAATCCTTCATTACTCTCTGATAAAATATAATGCTTTCCACACAACTGTCATTAATTAAATACATCCGAGTTACTAACATACAATTCACCATGACTTGACAATTAATACAGCATATGTCTATTTCTACACTTGATTTGTTCTTATATTGTCAGCTGTGACCTTGAAAGTGTCAATTTTCAATACTGATTTATAATGTCTTTTTTTTTTTGACATGGAGTCTCACTCTGTTGCCCAGGCTGGAGTGCAGTAGCATGATCTCGGCTCACTGCAACCTCTGCCCCTGGGTTCAAGCAATTCTCCTGCCTCAGCCTCCCGAGTAGCTGGGATTACAGGCACGCACCACCATGCCCACGAATTTTATTTGTATATTTAATTGACATGGGGTTTCACCATGTTGGCCAGGCTGGTCTCGAATTCCTGACCTTAAATGAGCTGGTCGCCTCAGCCTCACAAAGTGCTGGGATTACAGGTGTAAGCCACTGCACCCAGCTATAAGGTCTTTTAAAACTTTAAATTTTTAAATCTAGTTCACCATTAAAATGGGAATGTCTCTTGAATTTATTTGATAGGTCTCTCCTCTTTCACCCCCTATTGTTTAACCTCACATTAAATAATAGAGTTAAACACTTTTTTTTTTTTTGAGACACAGTCTCGCTCTGTCGCCCAGGCTGGAGTGGGGTGGAGTGATCTCAGCTCACTGCAACCTCCGCCTCCCAGGCTCAAGCAATTCTGCCTCAGCCTCCAGAGTAGCTGGAATTACAGCGTGCCACCACGCCCAGGTAATTTTTGTATTTTCAGTAGAGACAGGGTTTCAGCATGTTGGCTAAGCTGGTCTCGAACTCCTGACCTCAAGTGATCTGCCTGCCACGGCCGTGCCGGCCAAGTTAAACTTATATATACCTTTCTTAAAAAGCTTATTATGTAGGCTTAAAAGAACTGTACTCCTAAAATTATAAGCAAAATGCATACAAACATTTATTTTCTTCTTTAATGCCCACTGTTACATATATATAAACTGCTAACAGTTCCATGCTGCTTTCCAGGTGTTAAATTCTGTGTCTCTGTCTAAGAGAAAAAACAACACACAGCTACCGGTATCTTTCTATAATTAGACCTATCAATTCTATTTTGTTGTTCTTGCATCCTATACCTTACCTAATTAAACCAAATCAAATTATATGTATTGATGAATATCTGATAGAATTACTATTAATATTTTCTTTAAATTTCTTCTAAAAAGATTTATAATTGAACTCTGAGAAGATTCTCAAATGCAATTCTTCGATTCCTCCTTATCAAAAGTCCAAATAACATATAACAAGGCACATTTTCTTTATTCTAAAAAAAATTAAAATATAATCTTAAAAGGATTACTATGCTGACAAATAACAACAAAATCTTGGTTCCTAGTAATTATTAAATGACTTAAGTCAGGTTGAAAAATAAGAGTAATTTTTTTTTAATTATTTTTTTTTAATTTTTTTAAAATTATTTTTAAAATTAATTTTTTTAAAAAAATTAATGTTAGTATAAAAAGTCCCTTCTAAGATCAAGAAAAAGCCATGTGCACCTGCTCATACCATTTTTATTCACTATTATACTGGTCTTACTTCCCAGTACAGTGAGGTAAGAAAAACAAATAAAAGAAATACGAACAGGCAAGGGAAAAGTAAAACTATCTTAATTATCTGATGACATAAGCATTTGTAGAAAATCTTAAGTAATATACAAAAGACTACAGAATAGGCCAGGCACGGTGGCTCATGCCTATAATCCCAGCACTTTAGGAGGTCGAGGCAGGCAGATCACCTGAGGTCAGGAGTTCTAGACCAGCCTGGCCAACATGGCGAAACCCCGTCTCTACTAAAAATACAAAAACTAGCCGAGCGTGCTGGTGGGTACCTGTAATCTCAGCTACTCCGGAGGCTGAGGCGGGAGAATCGCTTGAACATGGCAGGCAGAGTTGCAGTGAGCTGAGATTGTGCCACTGCACTCCAGCCTGGGGGACAGAACAAGACTCTGTCTCCAAGAAAACAAAAAATAAAAATAAAATAAAGACTATAGAATATATAAATGCAGAAATATAAAAATTACATTTATTTCTATGTATAAAAACAAACTGGGAAATGAAATTTAAAGACAATCTTTTATGATAGCCTCAAAAATATTAAAAATTTACCAGATAAATTTAATAAAATATATGTAAGATTTATACACTGAACACTTCTGAGAGAAATTACAGAGAATCTAAATAAATGAAGAGATACACCATGTTCATCAAACAGAAGATTCAATATTGTTAAGATATCAAGTCTCCCCACATTGATCTATAGATTCAACACCATCCCTATACAAATCTCAGCAGACAATACAATGGAGGAGGAACAGACTTCTCAAAAAATGATGCTGGAGCAACTGGGCATCCAAGGCAAAAAAAATAAATAAACCTTTGACCTAAACCTCATACTTTCCACAAAATTAATTCAAAATGGTCATTTCCTTAAATGTAAAATATAAAGATATAAAACTTTTAGAAAAAAAACACAGGAGAAAATTCTAGGAACCTGGTGCTAGGCAAAAAGTTCTCAGATTTGGCATGTGACATAAGATAAAAAATGATATATTGGATGTCATCAAAATGATAAACTTTTTTTCAATGAAAGCCCACTTTGAGAAGATGAAAAGACAAGCTACGGAGTGAGAGGAAATATTTGCAAAACACCTATCTGATGAAGAATTAACATCTGGAAAATATAAAGAACTTTGGGCCAGGCATAATGGCTCATGCCTATAATCCCAGCACTTTGGGAAGCTGAGGTAGGAGGATCCCTTGAGCCCAGGAGTTTGAGACCAGTCTGGGCAACACGGTGAGACCTTGTCTCTACAAAAAAATAAAAAATAAAAATAAAAAGTTAACTGGGCTTGGTGATGCATGCATGTAATCTCAGCTACTTAGGAGACTGAGTGGGAGGATTATTTGAGTTGAGGCGGTCAAGGCTGCAGTGAACCAAGATCGTGCCACTGCACCCCCGGTCTGACCAAAACAGTGAGACCCTGTCTCGGAAACAACAACTTTGAAAACTCAACAGTAATGAAAAAAAGAAAATCCAATTAGGAAAAGAGCAAAAGGCATGAAGAGACATGCTACAGAAGAGGATATACAGATAGCAAATAAGCCATGAAGAGATGGCCATTCAATATCATTAGCCATTAGGAAAATGCAATTAAATCAAAATGGGATTGCATTGAACACTACAGAATGAGTAACATAGAAAATAATGACAGTACCAAAAGCTGGCCAGGATGTAGAAAAACTGGATCATTCATACACTGCTGATAGGAATGTAAAATGAAAAACACTTTGGCAGTCTCTTACAAAACTAAACATTCAACTAACTACCACATGACATAGAAACAACACTCTTGGGCATTTATCCTAGAGAAATGAAGACTTATATTACATTCATACAAAAACCTATATGTGAATGTTTTTTGCAGCTTAATTCATTATGGCCCAAAACAACCCAGATGTTCTTCAACATGTGAATGGTTAAACAAACTGTGACTAATACCATGAAATACTACTCAACAAAAAAAAGAACAAACTATTGATACATACAACTTAGATAAATCACCAGGGAATTATGCTAAGTGAAAAAAAAAAAGCCAATTTCAAAAGGCTAAGTACTATATGATTCCATTTATAGAACATCCTTGAAACAGCAACACTAAAGAAATGGAAGAACAGATTAGTGATTGCCAGGCATAAAGGACAGAGAGAGGCTAAGGGGCAGCAAATGTGCCTATAAAAGAGGAACATGAGGGACTGTATGGTGGCAGACATCTTCTGTGTCTTGAATACAAATGCCAATATCCTTGCCATGATACTGTTCTACACTTTGGTAAGACATTATCATTGGGGGAAACTGGGTGAGGCATACATGGAATCCCTGTATGATTTCATACAACTGTATGTGAATTTACAATATTTCAAAATAAAAAGCTTAATTTAAAAAAATTCAAACAGGCTTTTATGTTGAAATTGATTTATCTACAGATTCAACATTATCCCAATCAAAATCCCACCACGTTTTTTATCTTCTGTAGAAACTGACAAATTGAATTTAAATATTCATCAACTATAAAGTTCAAAATCCTATGGTTCATATGGGAAGTGTTTCCTTTAATTTCTGATTAGAAGTTGAAAGCTTAATTATTTAATTTAATATTAATTTGTTTCCATTATGTAGCTATCTGGCATTAAACTATGTTTTAATTTCAACTTGCAAAGTACAGCTGCTTAAAATGTTACTTAAAGACCTCTTTAACTATCCAAATACATCCGGTTACAACCTCTGCCCTTAAGAAAATCAAGTTGTCTATCGTAAGTTTAAATGTACATAAATCAGACCAGAAGAGGCAACTGGCAAACAGTCCATGAAACAGCATTCTATAAAGTCTTATTTCCATATCTTATCCCAGATTAGTTTGTTGCCCAAATTATTATTATTATTTTTTTGAGACAGTCTTGCTCTGTCACCCAGGCTGGAGTGCAGTGGCACGATCTCGGCTCACTGCAAGCTCTGCCTCCCGGGGGTTCATGCCATTCTTCTGCCTCAGCCTCCTGAGTAGCTGGGACTACAGGCGCCCGCCACCACGCCCAGCTTTTTTTTTTTTTGTATTTTTAGTAGAGATGGGGTTTCACCATGTTAGCCAGGATGGTCTCGATCTCCTGACCTCATGATCCACCCACCTCAGCTTCCCAAAGTGCTGGGATTATAGGCCTGAGCCACCTCGCCCAGCCTGTGTTGCCCAAATTTTTAAAAAAGTAGCAATAACCACCAACACAACAAAATCACTTTTTTCAAAAGAACTTTAATAAAATTTAAATCACAATATAAGTCCAAAGAGATGGGCTTTTGTCTGGTCAACAATGGGAGAAGATAGCAGCCCTGTCAAAGACTGAGCTCAGCATTCCCGCTATTAATTCATCTCCACTTCTATTTCCCGACTGCATTTTATCCAGTATTTCCTACTGACCAAGAGATCAGTAAATACTAGCAGGTCCTGGAAAAATGAAGTCTGGTGAAGCTTTATCCCAAAGTCAGAAGAAAAATGAGGAGCACAAATGAGATGTGGCAGGAAGGGGATAAGATCACACTAAAGTGGCATGATCACAATTTTAAACATTTTACATAATGTACTCAACTAAACTATGGCTGATTCACTCAATATATGATCTTTCTAAATATTAAAATGTTTTACTGACAAACATAGTATTACCATGAATTAGTTGAAATCTGCCATACTATTCTGGAAACTCTGATCACCACTAAAACATAGAATCCAGGACAATACTATAGGGAAAGGACTAAACATTCCAGCAACTCAAGCCTCTTTGTAGTATGTAGTAGCCTTTTAACCTTTTTATAACTGTGACTCACAATTTATATTACAATCCGGCACTCACACATGTGCATGTTTATACAACACACACACTCTTGAAACTATTGTTTCATGAAGTAGTAATGACTCTCATTATGTGTAATGTGCTCTGATTTTTCTTTCTTTTTTTTTTTTTTTGTGACAGGATCTCACTGTGTCATCCAAGCTGGAATGCAGTGGCAGTGGCATGATTATAGCTCATTGTAGCCTCAGTCTCCTGGGCTCAAGTGATCGTCCTGCCTCAGCCTCCCAAGTAGTTGGAACTACAGACTCATGCCACTGTGCACAGCTGATTTTTAATTTTTTTAATTTTTATTTTTTTGGTAGAGGCAGGGTCTTGCTCTGTTGCCCAGGCTGGTTTCCACCTCCTGGACTCAAGCAATCCTCCCACTTTGGCCTCCCAAAGTGCTGGGATTCCAGGTGTGAGCCACTGTGCCTGGCCTACCATTTTTATTTAGATACTAATTTTTTTAAGTATTGCCAACAACTGAGGGGAGAAAAGGAAAAAAAAGTAGTCATGGACCACTAAATTAATTTCTTATAACCTACTAAAGGATCCCTATATTGCAGTTTGAAAAACAGTGCTATACAAATGGCAGTAAAATGTTAACATCTGGGAAATTTTTTCTTTTTTTTGAGATGGAGTTTCGCTCTTGTTGCCCAGGATGGAGCACAATGGCGCAATCTCGGCTCCACAACCTCCACCTCCCAGTTTCAAGTGATTCTCCTGCCTCAGCCTCCTGAGTAGCTGGGATTACAAGCATGTGTCACCATGCCTAGCTAATTTTGTAGAGGCGGGATTTCACCATGTTGGCCAAGCTGGTCTTGAACTCCTGACCTCAGGTGATCTGCCCACCTTGGCCTCCCAAAGTGCTGGGATTACAGGTGTGAGCCACCGCACCCAGGCCCATCTGGGAAATCTTGATGAAGGTGTCCAAGAATTCTTTGTATGACTCTAGTATTTTTTTGGAATTATAAAATTATACAAATAAAAAATAAATTTAAGAATGCATCTAATTCACTTCACAGAGGAATAAGATTTAAGAAGCAATTACCATGTCTCATACATCTTTTATTTCCTAATTTCTCCTCCCCTTTCCTTACTGTCACACAATTCTTTGCATATAGCATGCTTTCAGTAAACATATGCTAAACAACAAATATATGGGAAGGTATAAGTCAGAGATGACACCATGAAGTAGGTGGATCTTTAGCTGGGCCTTCAAAGCAGCGGATTTTGATTAGCAAAGCAGAAAGAATTAAGCACCTGTAATCCCAGCTACTTGCGAGTCTGAGGCAGGAGAATCACTTGAACCCAGGAGGCGGAAGTTGCAGTGAGCCAAGATCTTGCCACTGCACTCCAGCCTGGGCGACAGAGGGAGACTCCGTCTCTAAATAAATAAATAAATAAATAACACTAGGGGCCAGGCACAGTGGCTCACATCTGTAATCCTAGCACTTTGGGAGGCTGAGGCAGGAAGATCACTTGAGGTCAGGAGTTTGAGACCAGCCTGGCCAACATGGTAAAACCCTGTCTCTACCAAAAATACAAAAATTAGCCAGGCCTGGTGGCAGCGCCTGTAATCCCAGCTACCTGGGGGGGATGAGGCAGGAGAATCACTTGAACCCAGGAGGCAGAGGTTGCAGTGAGCCGAGATCGAGCCACTGCACTCCAGCCTGGGCAACACAGCAAGAATCTGTCTCAAAACAATAATAATAACATTAGGTTTCACGCTTTTAATCTATTTATTAATGAAGACTCAAAGATAAAGTACAGATTCACAAAAAAATCCCAAAAGACATTTTTTTCTTTTTCGTCGTCTTCATAATAATGACATCAACGAAATGAAGATTCACAGAAAAAGGAAACACATAGTAAATAAAAGCTGTGAGTATATTTATATACTCACCAAGAGTGAATGCCACCAAGAATGAAATCTATCCCCCCTCTTCTTAGAAAAACTACAAATTAGGAGAATTAAAAATTATACCTCAAAATTCTGTTCCATTATGTTTCCACCTTTACTCAAACTCTCCATGATGGCCTTATTTCGAAGAATATCCTCTTCACTGAGATGTTCTCTTCTTTTCCTTGATTCTAAAACAAGTCCATTCACCAGATAAAAGTCTGCCAAAAAGTTTCCTACTCTTTCCTAAAACAAAAGCAAATATTTAAAAGTAAAATTTTTAGGTTAAAAAAAGTGTCAAGGTAATATATTTTCCATAAATATGTAACATGTAGGTGAAAATCAATATTCCTTTGGTACTTGAAATTATCAAATTATTTTACATTTTCTAGGTTTATACAATATATACATCTAAGTTATTCAATAAGTTAAAAAATACACAAAAGCATACACTTCAAATCAGTAAAGAGAAATTTAAAATACACAAAAATGTATGGTAGTTAATTTGCAAATGATTTTAAATAAAATTGCCATATAGCATTTCTTTAGATCCTACTCCCAAGTAGCACAAAGCTATCTCAAAACTATTGAGCTGGCAGTCAAATATCACGAGTAACAAGGAGGGGTCAGGGATAACACTGTTCCCATTTTATAGATAGAAAAAAAGTGGAATAAAAAGAAATAAATAGTCCACGTCACATAAGAATCTCTAGTACAACCAGAATTAATGACCTATTCAAATTCTCTATTCTCTAACAGGCACCAAACTTCAAGTTACAGCTGCTTGTTTTCAACAAAGAAAAGAGTACCCTTGCTCACCAATACAATTAAAGTGTTTTAGGGAAACTCAAGTGGTATAAAGGACATCAAGAAAAGTCATTACTTTCTTTCAATAAAGTCCTCTTAAACCTTCAACATTAACTTTTACCTTTTTCAGACCCACAGGTATTCAGAGTTTGACATACCTTCCTTAAAAAAAACAAAAAAAAGATAAATAACTTACTGAAAACAAGCTTCCCATTTCTATCTGCATGTAAATCACATGTCTCCACCCTGCTGCTGTTTACTGACATTCCAAAACTACATGTTCAGAGTTGTGTTCCAGTCCACCTTGCAAAAAAAGCAAAGCATTCTGCACCTGTTTCTACCTACAAAATGGGAACCATAAGTATTAACTGACTCCCTCCTTACCTGTCAAAGATTTAAGAAGATCACCTAGATGCTTCAAGAGCTTTGAGCTGCTTAGCAGTAGTACTAGATGATTAGCAGTTTCAATTTTTATCTTCTCTTGAAGTGATCCATCTAATGCTGCCCAGAAGAACAAAGTACAAACAAATAAGACTTTAAAGCCAACAAATGGACTGCAATGTAGGACCTCACAACTGAGAATGCTATAATGCCATTAGGCTTAGAGAGGAAAATCAGTGAGCTTAGATTTCCTAACAGATTTCTGTGGCTGGGAAATAACCAGGTGGTAATTATCAGTTTTTGAAACCGTATAATGAAAAACCACTTAGTAAATGTAAATTATCATATCAACAAAATGTTAAGTGTGTATTCCCCATTATCCAGCCACTTAATTTCTTGCTACTTATAATAGGCAAAGGCATGTAAAAGGATGATAAACACGTCATTTATAATAGCAGAAAACTGGACACAAATATGTGTCTATTCATTTAAATGTCCAAAAACAAGACTGAATAAGTTACAGTATATCCATCATATAGAATACTATGCAATTGCTAAAAAGAGTGAACTAGCACTACATGTACTGATAAGAGAAGACTTCTACAACATACTAAAGAATGAGGAAAAAAAGCTAGCTGCAAAACAGTAGATGCGATATGACATGACACTTTATGAACAAGTAAGCATCAACAACAAAAGACTATTATTATGAGCTCATATTTATGTATGGAGACCATAAAAAAGGTCTGGAGGATATAATAACTGGTGACATTCTGCAAGGGGATGTGGGATGTGGGCAGTGGTCAAGGAGGGCTTTTTAGCTTTATGTATAAAGTTACATGATAATTTTATGTGTCAGCGTGGCTATGCTATGATGCCAGGTGTTTGGTCAAACACCAGTCTAGATGTTGCTGTGAAGGTATGTTTTAGATGTGATTAACAATCAATGGACTTTAAGTAGAGCTAATTACTCTGCATAATGTGGGTGGGCCTAATCTAATCAGTTTGAAGGCCTTAAGAACAAAAACTGAGGTTTCCAGGAAAAAAAAAGCAATTCTCCCTCAAAACTGCAACACAGAAACCCTGCTTGAGTTTCCAGCCTGCAGATTTCTTTTTCTCTCTTTTTTTTTTTTTGGACAGAGGTTCACTCTGTCACCCGGGCTAGAGTGCAGTAGTGTGATCACTCACTGTGGCCTCAACCTTCTGGGCTCAAGTAATCGTCTCACCTCATCCTTCCAAGTACCTGCGACTATAGGCTTGTGCCACCTCAGCCATCTACTTTTTAAATTTTTTGTAGAGTCAGGGTCTTGCTATGTTGCCCAGGAGGCCAAGCCTGAACATTTCTAACTCAAGAGCACAATATCCACTCTTCACTAAATTTCCAGCCTGCTAGATTGCTCTACATTTCAGATTTGCCAACTCCTACAATTTCATGAACCACTCCTCAAAATAAATCAATTTCTCCCTCCTTCTCCTCTCCCCCTTACTCTTTTTTTCTTCCTCTCTCCACTCCCCTTCTCTCTATCTATTGGTTTTGTTTCTCAGAGAACCCTAATAATGCTATTTTTCTTATTTCTCCAGCGAGAATATATTCATTTCACTGTGTATAATAAAAATAAATATAATTTTTAACAGAAGTCAATCTTGAACCTGACTTGATGTGGTCACTTACTGCTAAATTTAAAATTTTATGAACATGCTTCTTCATACAGCTCATTCAATTTTTTTTAATTTTTTCATTTTTTTTTTTGAGACGGAGTCTCACTCTGTCTCAGGCTGGAGAGCAGTGGTGCCATCTCAGCTCACTGCAACCTCCATCTCCTGGGTTCAAGCGATTCTCCTGCCTCAGCCTTCCGAGTAGCTGGGATTACAGGTATGCACCACCACGCCCGAGTAATTTTTGTATTTTTAGTAGAGACAGGTTTTCACCGTGTTGGCCAGGCTGGTCTCGAACTCCTGACCTCATGATCTGCCGGCCTTGGCCTCCCAAAGTGCCGGGATTACATGCATGAGCCACCACGCCTAGCCTCAAAATTTTTCGAATATATATTTGAATAGTCTTATATAACCTCTTGCTGACAGATACAATGGGAATTATGGAAATAATTTACACTAATGGGGGAACTTCCACTGAGATTTGATTTAACATTTCTACAGTGTTGCAGAAATGTAAGGTTATTTAATCTTAGTCATATGTATAGAATACAAGAAACAAATATTAAGTCAATGAGAAGTCTAAAGTAGGGAGAAAAACAGGTTCAGGGAAATAGAGTCAAGTTTATCCCTTTTTGTAGTCTTCTTATCGAATAAAGCACTAGAAATAGAATGGAATCATGTGAAAACATTGTTCCCTGTATAGTAACAAGACAGCTAGCAATAAGAGTCCTTCCTGACACAGAATTCAAATGAGCTCAGCTTTCTTTCCTGAATTCTCCAAGGACACATTCTGACTCTAACCATCCATTATAATTCCTTATCGGGATTCAAGGAAGAGAGAAAAAAACTACTTGGAGACAATTCTGTTAAGCTACTTCTTGCATTTCCATCACATTATTTTGGAAATATTAAATACCGAACAATGCTTAAAGTTTAAAAATCTAGATTTACACATACTGTTTTATCTTCCCGAAAAAGCCATCCTGTCTGGGCACGCGTGAAAGAAATTGATTTTGTTGATAAAGTTGCAGAGTAAATATCACTGCTCATTAAAATATCCACCTCTTCTTCTGTTTCCATCTCTGATTCCTGGGATGGGAGCAAAAGTTAAATATAAAAATCTAGGTTTTTCAAAAGTTCGTAGTGCTACATATTAAAATATCAACAATTATAATGTTACCAATTTTTAAAGACAAAAAGGATAGTTTCTAAATAATGTGAAGTGTTACTTACTCTAAAAAGAATTAATGTTTAAATTGTACATATTAATATCTTCTCTAAGTTAGTATTATGACTAATTATGAATCTATAAAAGCAGGACACATGAAATACAGTACTATTACCCTGTTACAGATATGTAACGGAAGCAGTACTAGATCACCCATTATAAAACTGTATAGTCCATAGAGCAATTTTTAAAAACAACTTTAAGAATTAAGTTGACAGATCTGAGAAAAAAGCCCAGATAAAGGATATTTTTCTTTCAACATAGATTAATCTTACTTTAGTTCTTTTTAATGCAAAGATCCATCACTGTCATTTGAGCCTTTCTTTCCCAATAAATTGTAAGTGGAAGAAGGGAAGGAGAGAACAGAAGGGAGGGATAGAAGAAGGGAAGCAGCAGAGAGAGAAGGAAGGAAAAGAAGTAAGAAGGGATCTTTTCTGTATTCCTTATAAAATGGAAAGGAATCCATAAATATCAACCGTGATTTCTAAACTTAATGAGTAGTCATGCTTCAGGTTTTATCCTGTACATATTCCCTAGTGCTGGTATATAATAATTGAGCAATAATTATTTTTTATATGAGAAAAAAGGAAAGTTTTGTGCTTGCTTCAGGGACAGAAGACTAAACGATCAAGTATAGAAGAGTAAGTGAGCAGGTATAAGATGAGATTCTATTCCATAATACTCCAAGAGAGATACCCTAACTAATATTTAAGACGTTATAAGGAAGAAAAAAGGCAAAACCTAGGGAGTTGTCTGGAGAATAATAACTGTCCCTAGGGTTTACAATAGTTAGAGGCTCCATTCTCCAAACCTCCTTATTTCTAGGTTCCCAAGAGGCCCATTTTCTATTCTTCACCATCTAACTTTAACCTACATAGAGTCCCTTTCTGTTTTTTTGTTGTGGTTGTTGTTTTTTGAGACGGAGTCCTGCTTTGTCGCCCAGGCTGGAGTGCAGTGCCACAATCTCGGCTCACTGCAAGCTCCTCCTTCCGGGTTCACACCATTCTCCTGCCTCAGCCTCCCGAGTAGCTGGGACTACAGGTGCCCACCACCATGCCCGGCTAATTTTTTTATTTTTAGCAGAGACGGGGTTTCACCGTGTTAGCCAGGATGGTCTCAATCTCCTGACCTCATGATCCACCCACCTCGGCCTTCCAAAGTGCTGGGATTACAGGCATGAGCCACCGCGCCCGGCCCTTTCTGAATTTCCAAAAACAATACCATTGGCGACCGGGCTAAGTGGCTCATGCCTGTAATCCCAGCACTTTGGGAGGCAGAGGCAGGCAGATCACGAGGTCAGAAGATAGAAACCATTCTGGCTAACATGGTGAAACCCTGTCTCTGCTAAAAATACAAAAAAATAGCCGGGCATGGTGGCACACGCCTGTAGTCCCAGCTACTCGGGAGGCTGAGGCAGGAGAATCACTTGAACCCGGGAGGTGGAGGTTGCAGTGAGCCGACATCAATCACGTCACTGCACTCCAGCCTGGAGACAGAGAGAGACTCCGTCTCAAAAAAACAAAAAACAAACAAACAAAAAAATAGCAATGGCTTGGGCCTGGGACAGTACCATTTCCTCTACCCCTACAAGTAAAGAATGCAAAATCTTGGTGTTACTGCTAAAGCCGTAATAGGTGAAAATGTATTCCTGGTAACCCAAATTAATTCTGAACACAATTTTCTTTAAAAAAAAGTTAGGTTGCAGTAGTTAAACAGAACTGTTAAACACTATACTTCAAATATATTATGAATCAACTAGAATTTTATATATTAGCTTGGAAACTGAACACTGTATAACCCATTGTCTATGAGCAAATTTGCCTTACATTTCAAACATCCTATTTTCAATAAACTTTTGGAACAGAATTCTTATATAAATCATAGACTATCTCTTAACCACATCACTGAAAAAGATCTGCTGTTTTAATTAATTACATTGCTTCAACATTTAATGAAGTTATTACTTATACATACATACATATTAGGATAAACAACAAGTATTCTCTGCCCTAAGGAATACTGCTCAAAATCTATCTTTCCTGTATTGTAGGCATTATAAAATACATAATACATATATGTATGTATACATACATACCTTAATACCAGTACATACATACCTTAATACCTTAAAACTGGTACCCTTAATACCAGTTCTTTGGTAATACTATGACATTCACAAATACTTATGGACTACTAGCCTTAACTTCTAGCTTCTCTTTCAAGACCCTATTTCCAATTCACTTATTGCCTAGTTGGCTAACCTGTTGTCATTTCATAAGTAAGAGGTCAAATTATTTAATAAATATCTGAGAGTCTCACATATGAGTAAGCAAACTATAATCAGCTGCCTATTTTTATGAATAAAATCATAATGGAATATACTCATTTATTTACATATTGTCTGTGGCTGCTTTTAACAACAGCAGAGTTGAGTAGTTGTGACAGAGGCCATATGGCCCACAAATATATTTTAATATCTAAAAATATTTATTATCCCTTCCTTCACAGAAAGAGTTTAGCAACCTATAGCGTAGAATGTACTGATGCTGTATTAGATACCAGGGAATACAACAAAAAGAACCCCATGCCCTTGAGGAGCTTAGACCAATAGAAGGGAAAAAAGCCATGTCAGTAAATGTAACATTAGAAGCTTTATGGTTCCAGATTTAATAGGAGCATAAGGACAACAAAAGTCATTTGGTGGGAGAGAAAGTAACACCAAGTGCATGCCCTACAGGTGTGAGGGTGCAAAAAGAAAAGCATTCCAGGAAGTGGAAAGAACATGAACAAAGGAATAAAGCCCCAAATAGCCTGGCACATCTGACAAACTGCCAAGAGTGCAGTATGAGGGTATCTAAAATAGCAAGGTAAGAAAAAGGCTAGAAAGGTGAGCAAAACTCAGGTGACAAAAGGAACCATGCCATGCTAAGGAGATTAGATTTCACTCTTTAGGTAATGGGGAACTTTTTAAGTATCTCTAAGTAAGTAAGGTTTCATAAATGTGTTTCTAAAGTTTAATGTATCTCCAACATGTAGGATAATTTAGAAGCAGATGAGAAGGGAGCCAGGAAGATCATTTATAAGACTTTCCAATGGTCCAGTTGAGAAATAATGAATATTTAAATTACAGTAGTGACAGTGTGAATAACAGAGGAATAATAATGAGACATTAAGGAGAAAAAAATGACCAGATATGTGCTCTGATGAGAAAACATAGAGTACAAGAAAAGATATCAAAAATAACTCCTAGGTTTCTGACTGAATAGAGAATGACATCATTCTTCAAAAGAGGAAAAACAGGAAAAAGAGCAGGTTTGGAGGAAAAGTAGTAAGGTTAGTTTTAAATAAGGTGAATTTTGAGGTACCTGGGAGACACACATGATATCCATTAGGCATTTAAACAGATAAGCCTCTACTCAGAACTGTACGGACACAAACATGTATTTGTAAATCATCAACCTATAGGACTGTGGGAATGGAAGGGATTATTCTGGCAGTTTGTAAAAATGAGAACCACATCAAGGGCATATCAATGGTTTTTTTAACACAAAGATATGGCATGAGAGAAGGAAAATCATGTCATACTCGAAGAGGGAAAGGACAGAGAAAGGAAAGGCAGCCAAAGAGTTAGGAAAAGTAAGACTGCAGACAGAGCCAAAAGAAGTATTCATATTAAGGAGATAAAATGAAGATGGTCAACAACATTAAAAGAAGGTAAGATAAAAAGATAATACATGGTAAAGGTCCAGCACAGGTTCAACAAATGAAAAGAAGCTGGAGTTCATTGATCTAGGAGATAATCAGTTGAATTCTCAGCAGCCTCAATGGACTGGTCAAGATGGAGACCAGAGGATAGAAATATAAAAAATGAAAACAGGCCAGGCACAGTGGCTCACGCCTGTAATCCCAGCTCTTTGGGAGGCCGAGGTGGGTGGATCATTTGAGGTCAGGAGTTTGAGACCAACCTAGCCAACATGGTGAAACCAAGCCTCTACTAAAAATACAAATACAAAAATTAGCCGGGCTTGGTGGCGGGCGCTGGTAGTCTCAGCTACCCTGGAGGCTGAGGCTGAAGAATTGCTTGAACCTGGGAGGCAGAGGTTGCAGTGAGCGTAGATCACGCCACTGCATTTCAGCCTGGGTGACAGAGCAAGACTCCAGTCTCAAAAAAAAAAAAAAAGAAAGAAAGAAAAAGAAGAAAGAAAAGAAAGCTAGTGGTCAGGAAACTATAGCTTTAGGAACAAACCATCTCAATTACACCTTAAGCTTTTAAGCAAATTATACTGAGGTTTGGCTAAAAACCTATACTTTTTTTTTTAACGATTTAAAGGAATATTGATAAGACAACATGCTCACCTCATGATGTATTCGCTGATAAACTTTTTGTTCATTGTCTAATACTACAAAAGACTCAGAGGGCGCCGCATCCCCATTGAAAATGAAGCTTAGATCCCCTCGTTGGCACTTCATGTCAGTAAAGTCTATGAGAGTTGTGTCAAGCCTGTGAAACGTGGGTAGATGAGAAACTCTGACAAATATAATTTTGATAAAACTTCACTAATAATTAAATAAGCTGTTCCTTTTAAACTCAAACCAAGATGCTAATACCATATTGCAAAGTCAAATTTATAGATAAAAACAAATTTATAGATAAAAACTAAACTTAAAATATTCTATTAAAAAACAAAACTACTTAAAGATATAATCCATTTTAGCTATATTTCACTTTTCTGAATATATATATATTTTCTGAACATATATATATACACACATATATCTATATATCTATATATATATACACACATATATCTATCTATATATATATATATACACACACACACATACACACACATATTTCACTGACCCAGAAAAAAAGATGTTTCCCCATATTTGGGGTATTTCCCTTTCTGCTCCCTTGTTTCCTACCATTTCCCTTACTGTAGCTACTCAATAAAAGTGAACAGGGAAGGAAGAAAAGGAATGCAGACCTGTCTGACATTATTCGATCCCTTTAAGACCAGGTTGCTAGCTCAGCAGAGTATTTAAGACCAGACAGCAATGGATGGACCACATTCTTGGAATTGAGAACTCCTCTTTTGATATACACCCATACGTTATGCCTAACCATCTGATACCAAACCTTGCTTTATCCTTCAACTTGATAAACCATTTAAATTCTTGGCCTCTGTATTTGACTTCTCAGATTTGGACTAATACTCTCTTTCCCAGCCAATATCTCCACACCCTGGAAACCTTACAGATCATTCTGTATCTAATACTCATGGATTCACACATTTGTGTGTTTACTGTGCTCTTTAGTAACCTGGACCTGTCATGGTCTAGCCTAATGCGCTGGTCTCAAACAGTATTCCACAAAGCACTACTTGCCGAAATTAGGAAAAATACTGAAAATAAAAAGTTTACAATACACTGACGTGCTTCAATCTTGCACATGGCTTTATAAATCACCAGATCAGGATCACCCCAGCTAATGGCTGCTCAAAACACACAGTCCTAAAGCCAAGAAACTGGTTGGCCCTGCAGTCAAGAGATGCTGATCACATCCCCAGGAAGATCCTTTAAGGCTCCGTGAAAAATCCACCCTGGCTACTGAATTTCTAATGCAACTGTAAGAATTCATTACTCTGTAGGTTTTTCAGTTCTCATCACAGACAAGGCAAAGTGAGTTGGTACTCTTGGTTTCCCTAGACAGGAAAAACAGAAATAAAACATGCCTCACATGCTGCATGAAAATAACTAGGGTTACATAGAATTTATCATCAAAATAAATAAATCTAAGAATGAAAGTGACTCTATTGATAATTCTGCCAGGAAAACAGGGGTGAGCCAGAGCAAAGAGGGAAGTATGGTTGCCTTATGTATCAAGAAGCCCTAAAAAAGTAACTCATCAACTCACATGGGGGTGGCACGGGGGGGGGGCCTGCCTGTTGCTTTATAGCTGAATTCTAGATTTTAGTCCACTCCCAGAAGCTAGAATTCAGCTTTACTATTAAATAACACCTATCATTGCTTGAGCATGTGTCCTAAAAGAAAACAGTATTAAAAGGGACTCTTCCCCTATCTCTATAAGATGTGGGCTCCTGATAATACCAAAAAGGAACAGATCATTTTATATGTAAGTGCACTATTTTGGCTCCAAGCTTCAGCTATCAGGGAATGTTATGCTCTACATAAAAGAAGAAATGGGCTAAAATAGTCTTCTGCCTCCATTCCCTGCTTGCCCATCGTAGGTGAAAGTGGTAGTGGGTTGCCAAGAGTGGGGATGAAAAGGTGAGTAAAGAGATGCACAGAAAGACAGACAAAGAAAGACAAAGACAGACTGACATGGTGACCTTTGAGATTTTAGGTCTAGCGATATGTAAAATTAGTTATAGAAACTTCCCAGTTATATAAATTGATACAGCCTATTTTTATTTCATCTGTGTTTCTACAATTTTGCAATAAAAACGGTAATACATTTTCTGTATATCCCTGATATATTAGATGACCTGGTAAGCTGCATCACATATGCCTCAATAAATAATGTTAATTATCACAATGACATTTTAAAGTCCTCACTAGTCCTTGGCTTTAAGCCTATGAACCTAAATATTTTTAATTTTTCCCATGTAATTAGCCATGAAGAACAATAAGTTCTTCATACAAATGCAAAGATTTGAATAGAAAGTATTATTTTTAAGAAGAAAGCCTGAAAAAATGCCAAATAACACTGAAAAAAGGAACTAAAGGCTTCACTTCAAACAAGAAAATCCTGAAGTAAGACAAAGTGTGCAAATATACTTTCAATCGGTGATTACAGATTACCTCTTAATTATTTGTATTTATGGTCAAAATCTTTGTTAGTACTCTCAAGAATAATGTTGCTCACACTTTCCTATTTCTACTAAAGTATTAGTTTCTCTTTGATACCAGAGAAGACATTTCAAATGATTACATGGCTGCCATGAAATAAAAGTCAACTTAAAGATTTCTCTTTGAATATATTTTAAAATTTAGCTTTATTAAAATGGTGTTAAAAAATTGTCTTATGACATTTAAAATACCAAGTTTTTATTTAATGTTAACAGATTTTTTCCTTTAGATTTTTATCACCTAGGCAAAAAACCTTTTGTCATACATCCTAAAAGCTATCCTCTCCATTAATCTGGTAAGCCTTGTTTGACGAGAGCTTTAGAACCTATCACATTTGTCCTTCATCCTTAGTTACTAGTAAGCCCCATGTCTAGTATCTTGCTAAGTTACTAACTTCCCCTTAACCTACAATCTTTCTCACAATTTTTCTCAACCAGGCTTTTCCCTCATGTTCCTGTTTTAACTTTTGTGTGTGTGTGACAGGGACTCACTCTGTCACCCAGGTTGGAATACAGTGGCACAATCTCGGCTCACTGCAGCCTCAACCTGCCGGGCTCAGGTGATCCTCCCACCTCAGCCTCCTGAGGAGCAGGGACTACAAGTGCGTGCCACCATGCCCAGCTAATATTTTGTATTTTTTGTATCGACAAGATTTCATCATATTGCCCAGGTTGTGTTTTAACCTTTTTGGTTTTATTACCTATAGTTATTATATAATGTGTACTAAAACATTTACTTTAAAAAGTCATATATAAATGTGAAACAATTTTTTTCAAAGAGATTGCTTCTTGCCTTAACCTAGGACTCAAACAGAATAAAAACTTTATTTTTTCTGAGACAAGATCTTACTCTGTTGCCCAGGCTAAAGTGCAGTGTCGTGATTACGGCTCACTGCAGCCTCAACTTCCTGGGGTCAGGTGATTCTCCCACCTCAGCCTCCCAGGTAGCTGGGACTATAGGCACGTGTCACCATGCCCAGCTAATTTTTAATATTTTTTTGTAAAGACGGGGTTTTGCCATGTTGCCCAGGCTGGTCTCGAACTCCAGGACTCAAGTGATCTACCTGCCTCAACCTCCCAAAGTGCTGGGATTACAGGCATGAGTTACCACACCCGGCCTAAAACTAACTTTTTAAACTATCACATGGAAGATAATAGTATCCTCCAAAATTGCCTACCATCTTTGGCAAGCACCTATATTAAAAATGTCTAAGTTAATGAAACCATAATAATTGCTAACAAAAGGCTGCTGAATTAAATCCACATCAAAAATCCTTTCCTACTTAATTTTTCTTCTATTTTTCTGTATTTTCCAAGTTTTCTGTAATGACAATGCATTTAAGGTACATGAGCACTTTTATAATTAAAACACCTGAGGAGGTTTTTTTTAAAAAACACACTGGGTGTGATGGCTCACACTGTAATCTCAGCACTTTGTGAGGCCAAAGTGGAAGAATCACTTGAGCCTGTATGTTCAAGACCAGCCTGGGCAATATAGTGAGACCCTATCTTTATTATCTAAAAAAAGAAAAAAAAAAAAAAACCGAAACATCTACCTTAACCAAATTCTATTGCTTAAGGATAATTACCCTAGAACTTACTTCCAACTAAAAGTTATTGCTTCACTAATTCAAAATACTAAACAATGAATTTCTCAGAAATAGCTGATTTTTTAAAACTTCTGCTTTGTGTCATGGTGAGAAGAACAACGAACAAGAAGTCAGAAGTCCTGGTTCAGCCATTAATTTGTAAAATGCTCTTGCAAAAAAAAAATCACTTAACTTCTCTGAGCTTTCTCATCTCTAAATGAAGACTTTATATGAGATAATCCTTCAAGTTATTTCTAGTTCTAGACCCTTAAACATTCAAATTAATATTCTGGAGATATACAGACACACACATACACAAAATTATATATATATACATGTATACTATTTATAAATATACCAATATATGCACATATATATAAAAGTTGGCATATTAACTAGCATTATATATACTCTACAAATAGATAATTTATAAATATGGCTATATTATTATAAAGCAAAATAAAGAATGATAAATGTAAAATTCTCATGTAAGTTAAATAGATGTATTTTCCATCAGATTCAAACATTAATCTTAGTTATAAAAGGAACAGAATAGAAGGAAATTAAAATTAGCCTCAAAGTATTCACTGGAATGGATAGATCAATGAATGAACAGATGAACGGATGCACGGATGAGTAAACAGGGGAAGGAAAGATATGAAAGAGATGGAGAAAAAGGCAAGAATTGGGTCTTCCTTATGTGTCCCTTATTCCTTAATAAATCCAGGATCAGGAAGGTAACCACTGTAAATCTTCTTAATATTACATCAAGATCCTCACTGTTTGCCTTCTAGATAGTCTGTAGTTAAATAAGAATAGTATCTATGCTTTATTCAAGATTTTATGTATTTTCCACTTTGAGTTTGTTCTCTAAGTAATAAAAAAATAAAAAAAGGTTCTATGTATTTGGTTTTTTATCTATTATGTCTCAAACGAGATAAAATATTATGACTCTGTTACAGCATTTTAACATCATAAAACACATGTAAATTATGATTAAAGGGGAAAAAATCTTCCTCTAAATCTCAACTTTCTTTTACTGAGAAAAAAATCAAATCACCTTACCTGATATTGATACCTTGTTTGTATATTTTACATGCATCAGAAGGCAGAATTCGGGAAAGTAAAGGCACTGTATTTTTAAAAACAAAAGGTAAAAAATAACTACTAAATTTTGAGATATTTACAAACTTTTAAATTAAAAGAGTAATGTGACATTGTTATCAAATTATAATAATTTCCTTTCAAATAGTATTTTTCCATTTAAAAATAAAAAAATACAAAAGGCAATTTTGAGCAACTTCAAATATCTACTATTTACTTGTAATTTCTGTATAGTTTACTATACTCCCATCCCACCCACAAACAAGGGTAGCAGAGTCAATATGGTGCCACTCAGGTACAGATTGCATATTATAGATGAGTAAACAATACCCTATAGTAACTAAACCCTCCTGAATGGGTAACCAGATAGACCTGAACCTTATCTAATTTTGTAAATATAATTTGCAAAAATTGCAGTAAAGTAATGTGTATAATAGAAAGAGACATCTTTGAAGTGAGACAGTTAAATTTGAGTTTGAATCCCAAATATGTGCCTAGGTTATTTAGACTCAATGTACCTGAGTTTCAAAATCTGTAAAATGGGAATCATACTATTTATCTATAGATTTCTACATTCCTACGTTGCTATCTATAGCTCATATACATGCCACAAGCCATATTCTGATAGTTTTTTATTATTTATTATCTGCTATTTTGGGGAGATAGGAGTTATTCTATGGATAAATAAAGCTGCATAACAGGCTATAATAAACTACCATGTACAAAGAAATTAAAAAAATGTGAAGCTCAAAATTCTTGAAATTAAGACCATATCAGAGGTACATGTGTACATAAGTGTGTGTGTATCTGTCTGTGTGTAAGATATAGCAGATATATCTTACAAAATTTAGTGTTTTTAAAATGGGCGATAAATTAACCTGAGTTAGAAACAAAGATTGTAGAGAAAATTAAAGGCTAATTTCTTAGTTAATTTTTTCAAAAGCAT
The DNA here is from genome assembly GCF_028885655.2 of Pongo abelii. Taxonomy (NCBI): domain Eukaryota; kingdom Metazoa; phylum Chordata; class Mammalia; order Primates; family Hominidae; genus Pongo; species Pongo abelii. The sequence continues at coordinate 162,801,513 of NC_071985.2, read as the reverse complement.
CAACATTTTCTAATTAACATTAAAGATAAATATCTAATGCAGGCCCGGTATGGTAGCTCACACCTGTAATCCCAGCACTTTCAGAGGCCAAAGCAGATAAATTGCTTGAGCCCAGGAGTTCAAGACCGGCCTGGGCAACATGGCGAAACCCCATCTCTATCAAACATACAAAAATTAGCCAGTCTCATAAACCAGTCTCAAAAAAATAAATAAATAAATAAAATTTTTAAATAAAAAAAAAATTTAAATGCTGTAAAAGAAAAAAGTACCTAATGCTTCATGACTCCTTTAGATCCTTAGAAACCATTTAATCCAAAATGACTTCCAGCACTGAAAACTGTTTTCTGAATTTTAGTGCAAAAATAAGAAAAGTTTATTGTCCAGAGAGAATATCAACGAGTTGTTGCCCTAGTGAAAGAATATAAGAAATCTTCTTCTGACAAAGATTTTCCTTTCTCAGCTGGGCACGGTTTGGCTATAACTGCAGCCATATGGGAGGCCAAGGCAGGAGGACTGCTTGAGCCCAGGAGCTTGAGGCTAGCCTGGGCAACATAGCAAGACCCTGTCTCTACAAAAATAAAAATAGAAAAATTAGCCAGGTGTGGTGGCAGGTACCTGTAGTCCTAGCTACCTGGGAGACTGAAGCAGGAGGATCACCTGAGGCCAGGAGTTGAAGGCTGAAGTGGGCTATGATCGTGCCACTGCACTCCAGCCCAGGTGACACAGCAAAACCCTATCTCTTTGAAAAAAAAAAGAAAGAAAGAAAAAACTTTTTTGAAACAAAAATTGAGAAGAGCAATAATAGTGTAATTCTATAAATGATCAAAGTTCTTTCATGCTCATTAATTGAGATCCATCCTGAATTAAGTATTTGGTGTAGCATGAACCAAAGATGATTAAAAGTAGATAGCACTCCAACTTAAGTTAATTTAACTTCATTAGATCTCATTATTTATTTTTTTTTTTAAAGACGGGGTCTCCCTATATTGGCCACGTTGGTCTTGAACTCCTAGCCTCAAGCGATCCTCCCACCTCAGCCTCCCAAAGTGCTAGGATTACATGCACAAGCCACCATACCCAGCCAACTTTATTATATCTTTTGAAGTAATTATAACACCCTACAAAAACAGAATTTAATATCATACACTAATACTTTTATTAAAAATCAGGAAAGGAGGAAAACGGTAAGGCAGAGAGAAAACAAGTTGAGGACTGAGAGCAAAAGCTAAGAAAAAAAAAGAAAAGGGCCAGGCGCGGTGGCTCAGAGGCCTGTAATCCCAGCACTTTGGGAGGCCGAGGCGGGCAGATCACGAGGTCAGGAGATGAAGACCGTCCTGGCTAACACGGTGAAACCCCGTCTCTACTAAAAATAGAAAAAATTAGCCGGGCGTGGTGGCGGGCGCCTGTAGTCCCAGCTACTCGGGAGGCTGAGGCAGGAGAATGGCGTGAACCCAGGAGGCGGAGCTTGCAGTGAGCCGAGATTGCGCCACTGTGCTCCAGCATGGGCGACAGAGCGAGACTCCGTCTCAAAAAAAAGAAAAAAAAAAATTAAAGAAGTTAAATTATTGAGAAAAAAAAAAAAGATTTCTGATAGATTTTAATGCATTCCAAAACATAGCGATTTATATTTTCCCAAGTCTGAAATAACTCTTTTTCTTCCCCACGTAAGTTAAACAACCAACCTATTTCCTAAGTTACCTCAGTATAAGTTTAAGCACAGTATTCCAAGAGTAGCATAATTCACTAAACAGAAAATAAAAAGAGAGTTTTTAAATTTAAATTTTCATTTGGCTACCACTTACTCCCCAATTTTTTTTTTTTTTTTTTTTGAGACAGAGCCTCGCTCTGTCACCCAGGCTGGAGTGCAGTGGCGCAATCTCAGCTTACTGCAAACTCCGCCTCCCAGGTTCAAGTGATTCTCATGCCTCAGCCTCCTGAGTAGCTGGGATTACAGGCGCCCGCCACCACGCCCAGCTAATTTTTGTATTTTTAGCAGAGACGGGGTTTCACCATGTTGGCCAGGTTGGTCTCAAACTCCTGACCTAAGGTGATCCACCCTCCTCGGCCTCCCAAAGTGCCGGGATTACAGGCGTGAGCCACTGCGCCCAAACTACTCCACAATTTTCATAAGAGTTTCTAAGCTTAATGTTTTCTATCTATAATATACAAATAATAGGCCGGGCGGATCGCGAGGTCAGGAGATCGAGACCATCCTGGCTAACACGGTGAAACCCCATCTCTACTAAAAAAAAAAAAAATACAAAAAATTAGCCGGGCGTGGTGGCGGGCGCCTGTAGTCCCAGCTACTCGGAAGGCTGAGGCAGGAGAATGGGGTGAACCCAGGAGGTGGAGCTTGCAGTGAGCGGAGATCCCGCCACTGCACTCCAGCCTGGGCGACAGAGCCAGACTCCGTCTAAAAAAAAATAAAATAAAATAATAATAATAATATAATAATATACAAATAGTCTCAAATGCAGGATAGATTGATTCTGTAGACAACAAATAAAAATAGAAAATTAGTTTTTTAGTTAAAATGTGATATATGCATAATGCAAAATTTAAAGTAGTGATCATATTATAAATTATTTGACACTTTATAGTATACAAAGGCCTTTCTTCAAAAAAATGATTTTATTTCATATACACCAAAAGAAAGTTTGCAACAGGTGGGGTAGTTAGTATTATCCTCATTTTAAAAATGAAGAATCAAGCTCAGAAAACATATAAAATATGTGATTTGCAATGTCAAATACTTAGGGGCCGGTATTTCTGATTCTAATTCAAAGCTTTTCTATACCTAAAAACCCAGGCTGGAATATTTCAGTTACCTTCAAACTTGTTACTAAGTCTGTGGCTATTTTCTCTGAAGTCTGAATATAAGTAACAGCATAAAAAAGAGTGTGCTCTACTATCTCAAAAGTAAACTCACCCTGATTTCAGTATTTCTTGGCTTCCCCTTATTTTTCGCTTGCCTTTTTAAAAAATATTCTGTGTTTTGACAAGGGAAAGAAATATGCCAAAACTCTAATTAAAGTTTGATCATAAAATCTAATAAAGGATCTAGGCTATCTATAAGCCAATGGGTTTTGTTTTAGAATTATACGTGACATCTAATCATCACGTATTAATAGCTGTGACTTTAAATCAGTATAATCCTTTATTAGCAATGAAACAGATGTGCTGACTTTTTGCATCAAAGTCAAGTTCTCAAAGAAGAAATACTTTGGACAACTGTCTCAGTGGTTACTTGAGGAACTCAATTATGCAACATTTATAATGTATTGTTTATAACTGTAGATATATACACAATTTTAGAAGTGATTGCATGTATTTATATTTTAGCATAATTAAAATATCACTTTTAAAATATTTTATAACATTTTGTTCAGCAATATACATTGACTATTTTAGAATTCAAACCACTAATGATTACTAAGAGAATCAGTTAAAGAGCCAAAATACTCAAGGGACAACCCAGTTTAGGAACACAAAGCAGCACTGGGGTCTCCCCAGATGGGAAAAAAATGGGGTAAAAAAGATAGTGTTCAGGTTTTAGACCAATCTAACTTGGAGCTCCTTTACTACACAAGTCTACTATAAACCTGTTTTTCTATGTGTTCTAGGACACCAGGACTCCTGAATGATATATAAGGCATAAAAGCAAGATGGGACTATTAGAGTAACAAGACTCCATAATCTTTAATAGAGACAAACTAGCCTGATGAGCTAGAGTTATAAAAATGTGAGAAAAAACTGATTAAATTTAGAATTTAAAATTCTCTATACAAGGATTAAACACACTAGAAAAACCTTAATCATCCATGCCATAAAGTATTATGCAGCTGTTAAAATTAGTGAAGTATTTCCACCTGAAATATGGTAAGATGCTTACTATGGGTTGAATAAAAATGATGGCTGGGTGTAGTAGCTCACGCCTGTAATCCCTATACTTTGGGAGGCCGAGGCGGGTGGATCATCAGAGGTCAGGAGTTCGACACCAGCCTGGCCAACACGGTGAAACCCTGTTTCTACTAAAAACATAAGGCGCACGCATGTAATCCCAGCTACTCGGGAGGCTGAGGTATTAGGATCACTTGAACCCAGGAGGTGGAGGTTGCAGTGAGCTGAGATCGCGTGACTGCACTCCAGCCTGGGTGACAGAGTGAAACTCCCTCTCAATAAATAAATAAATAAATAAATATGTCAATTTGCATAATGATATAACAATATGATTCCACGGCAGAAAAAAAACATAATTCTGAGGGGTTGTGTGTGCATAGATATATACACAAACACTTTAGTAAGCACTGAAAAGCATTTGAAAATAGTCATACGAAATGTTAACAATGGTCACCTCTGGGAAGTGGTAACAGGGAAACTTAAAAATACCTGATTAATTTTCTATAATGTTCAAAACTTTTACAGTGAATATTCTATTAAAAAGATTAAAATCTTAGTAAACTCAGGATAATTTTAGTATTAAATGATAATGTGTATTAGTCAAAGCTAACTAAAAAGCATAATACAATTTTTAGAAATGTATACAGATGTTATAAAATCAATGTTTAAAATTTACATAAGCTGTAATTTACATAAGCTGGGGAGGAAGTCTGATTTGTATCTAAAAGCTCCAAATAAAGAAGGCAGTTTATCAAAAATATAATTGGTAGAAAATTATTACTTGTTGAAAAGAGGCCAGATTCTTAAGACAGTAAAAAACTACTATTTTTTCATACAGTAGAGAGAAATAAGCGTTAATGGACTTCAGATTTATGGCTGTGTTTACTTTTTCAGAAGAAATCAGAAGATGTAAAGGAATTAGAAGAAATAACAAGTATAATTGTTAATTAAAGTTTAAATCTGGTAACTTCCTAGGCATTTTACTGCTATATGGTATATTGTATAACCTATTTTCTTACTGACGAGTTGAAGCTGAATTTGCAAACCCAAGTGTATTGTGAGAATATCATAACTTCCTCAAGGTTAACAAATGTCAGAATGTAATGTTTTAAATTAAGTTGCATTTATTGACCTCCCATAGATCAGGCCTAAAACTGTGAAATTTCTATTACTTTTTTTTTTTTTTTGAGACAGAGCCTTGCTCTGGAAATCCCACTACAAATTGCCTGGGAAGAGCAGTAGCAGCACTGGCTGGGGCTAAGTACTGTAAGTAATTTTCATTTCACAGTCTAGAATTTGTTTTTAAATGTATAGAGAAAACTATAGAGCCACAGAATGTAGAACTAAAAAGAAACAGATTTGCTAGTTCAAAATTCCTATTCTACTGACTTTGAATTCTTTGCCCAAAGTTCCTCATTTGGTATAATATGCATACATGCCTGAGCGACAGAGTGAGACTCTGTCTCCAAAAAAAAAAAAAAATTAATTTAGATGCTTTAACAAAAACTCACATAAGCTCATTATGTCTAAACCTTTAGAGATTACATTTTTTTAAAATCTTTAAAAACAACAAAATTTAGTTGTTTAGTTAGTAAAATAAAGGTCACTAGACTCAAACTTCATATTTGGATATGAAAATTTTCTCTCCAGTGGACTCATGTTTAAAATGAGGAGGAGAAAAACCTTGTTAAGGTAAGTCAACAAATGACTGCAAAAAAATCTAGGGCAAAATTAGCGTCTTTCATAAGTCACTGGAATCAACGTTCAACCAAATAGTATGTAAAGAAAGTGCCTATAAAGTATGCAAAAAGCAAAATAATGGAAAGACAACAAAATATACATAAACAAAAAATGTTAACTAAATTCTCTACATTCAGAGATCTAAGTACTAGATTTCAAATGTCCTTAAATTCAGTAGTCCCATAATCCCATAATTAATTTTCTTTTCTGAAAACTCCTTGCATTCTATTATTAAATTTTAAATGCTGTTTGTAAAACAAAATTCTTAAAACTAAAAGTACCATTTTCAACCTTAAAAATATAAACTATTGGCCAGATGTGGTGGCTCACTTCTGTAATCCCAGCACTTTGAGAGGCCGAGGTAAGAGGATCGCTTGAGCCCAGGTGTTCTAGACCAGCCTGGGAAACACAGTGAGATTCCATCTCTACAAAACATAAAAATAATTAGCCAGGTGTGATGGCATGTGCCTGTGGTCCTAGCTACTCAGGAGGCTGAGCGGGGAGGATTGCCTGAGCCCAGGAGTTCGAGGCTGTAGTAAGCTATGATCGTAACACTGCACTCCAGCCTAGGCAACAGTGAGAACTTGTCTCAAAAAAAAAAAAAAGATTTATTAAAGTTACTAATCAAGTTGGAATAACTAAATATTATAGGGCTTTATAACGATTACAGTCAATGTCATGAAAAATACTTTTCCTCACAGCAAGTATTAAATTTGTTATCCTAACATTTCTATATGATAGGTATTTTTGTGCTTGCATTTCTGCATGAGTACATATTTTATAGTAAAACATAGCATACTCTTACCCCAGCTTTGAAAATCCCAGTGAAGTTCTAGATAAAAGTCACCTAGCTGAAAAATGAAATATGAATAATTACTAAATGCACCTTAGTTAAAAGTTCTTATGCTTTAAAAATATGGCTATTCCTTAAAACATTATAATACATACATTACTATACTTAATTACAAAGGAAAATATGCACCTGTATATTTTATAAGAATATTTTAATTACATAGTAACATATCTGAAACTGGTAAGCATTTAAATTTGTATCAATAAATATTACACTTCCCAGTATAAACAAAATAACAATAATAATAAATATTATTTTTTAAATAGTTGACTTTAGAAGTGTTATTAAAAATTACTACCAAAATGATTATTTGTATAACCTCATAATGGCATTTAAAACATGGCCCTTTGTAATAGAAAATATTTTTCTGTAAAGGGATAATACAAGTTTATTAAACCTGAAACATGTCATCATATAATATGTATGAAAAAAAAATTTTTTTTTTTTTTTTTGAGATGCAGTCTCACTCCATCGCCCAAGTTGGAATGCAGTGGCATGATCTCAGCTCACTGCAACCTCTGCCTCCTAGGTTCAAGCAATTCTCCTGTCCCAGCCTCCCAAGTAGCTGCGACTACAGGCACCTGCCACCATGCCTGGCTAATTTTTTCTTTTTAATTTTTAGTAGAGACGGAGTTTCACCTTTTTGGTCAGGCTAGTCTCGAACTCCTGACCTCAGGTGATCCGCACACTTCGGCCTCCCAAAGTGCTGGGATTACAGGCGTGAGTCACCATGCCTGGCCGAAAAAAAATTTTATTTTGCAAATTAGAAGCTAGACACCAAAGATTATAACTGTTAAGAGTATATATTCTAAATATAAGTAGAGCATTACAAATACAGCAACATCAACAAGTTAGTCTTTCTTTTTCAAAAAGTGATAAAAGTGAATGTTAATAGTAGATATCATTGCAATATGAGTAAAACATTTTTCTGGCTTTTTCTATATTTCTTCAGATCTTAAAAAAAAAAAAAAAAGCACCATTAACAGAGACAAGCTGTCATCATATCATCATGACAGGTCTATCTTTTTCCCACAGTTCTTTCAGGCAGCAGAAATACAGAGACGAGAGTAACAATAGAAAACAAACCACTCTCTTTTGTGTGCCAGCATACCCAACCTTACCACGAGGAGGTAGGACAGATAAAAAGAGTTTTTGTTACATAAAGAATATACAGGCCGGGCACGGTGGCTCACGCCTATAATCCCAGCACTCTAGGAGGCTGAGGCAGGCGGATTGCTTGAGCCTCAGGAGTTTGAGACCAGCCTGGGCAATATGGTGAAACCCCATCTCTACTAAAAATACAAAAAATTAGCTGGGCGACAGAGTGAGGCGCTGTCTCCAAAACAAACAAACAAACAAAACTGCCACTTCTAGTAGCAATGGCTTTAGCTGTAGAGAATCTTCTAATTCAAAGGCAAAGGAAAATTATTGCCATTAACTGACTTCCCTCCTTTTTTTTTCTTTAGAGCTCTTATCTAATTTATTGAAAGTAATAAATCTTTATCTTCCTAGTTCAAAGTGAGGTGTTTCTACTAAGATCACATTCATACACTATAATTATTGCTTAATTTAAGCATGATTTTTACCATTTTTTGGCCCTTAATAAGTGAGAATTTAAATTGTATTAAGAAAAAAATGCTTAAAACTACACTTATAATTACTCCCAAGGTGCAAAATTAACAAAGAAATATAGCTTACCTCTTTCAGGGCTTTTAATAATCGAGGTCGTTTTTCTTCAACACTTTCCCTGGATTGCTGCTTAAGCTTCCTCAAAAGAGCTGTAACTAAAGTTTAAATTTTAAAAATAACTAATTTAAATTTTCATCATGCAGTAAAAACACCACTGGCTTATTATACAGATAGACAGATAATACATGTACACATATGTGCACGTGCATGTGTGTGTGTATGTGCGTGCATGTGTATGTGTGTGTGTGTGTGTATCTACATCTACAATATATTTTGAAAGGCCAAAAATCAAAGAGCAATGTTTAAATTACTGAAGGCCTCTTGGAACAGTAAAAGAAGCTGAGACATAGAAGTCAGACAACATGGGACCTATATAGATAGAATAAGTTAGTAAGTAAGTTTAATAAAACTGGTATGATCCCCAAAGAATGAGAAGAGATATTTCAACATCAACCTACACCATATTCACACTAGCTTTTACTAGTTTTTTAATTATCAGTAACGATTTACCTAACTGTGCCAAGATAAGCAAACTCATTCAGATGATGCAATGTCCTAATAGAACACTGACCTCAAGGAAGATCTCAAAAACAACAGATCTCAAAAATCCCACTGGAAGCCACTTTTCTAAAAACATATAATTACCTGCAATTGTTACCAGGTGTATCTGTTCTTTTATCACTGGAGGATATACCTTCACATACTACCAGCACAGTATAAAAAATACAAAAATGAATATTATTGTACCTGGAAAAAGAACTTCTGAATCTAAGAAAACCTAAAGTCCTCCATAGTGTATTTTCAATTACTGAGATTTAAGCACATTGCTGAAGTTCAAACCCCAGCTTTACCACTTAGTGGTTGTGTGTAAACTTGGACAAGTTACTACTTAATTTCTCTAAACTTCCTTTTTTTTCCTCTCCTTTGTCAAGTAAGAATAGAAGTAAGGGCACAGTGGTCTGCACCTGTAGTCCCAGCTACTCAGGAGGTTAAGGTGAGAGGATCACTTGAGCTCAGGAGTTCGAGACCAGCCTGGGAAATATAGTGAGACCCCCCATCTTTATTTAAAAAAAAAAAAAAAAATTAGCCAGGGCTTGATGGTGTGTACCTGTGGTCCTAGCTACTTGGGAGGCTGAGGACAGGAGGACTGGTTGTGCCCAAGAGTTTAAGGCTGCAGTGAGCTATGACCACTGCACTCCAGCCTGGGTGACAGAGCAAGACCCTGTGCCTATAATTAACTAAATACAATTTTTATCTATTAGAATGAAGGTCTAAAATTCACTGGCAAAATCAATCAATTAATCCTTAATATTTATCAAAATAAGAAAAAATATTAGACTTGAATGAAATAAGCACAGGAAAAAATAAGAACATGGAAAAATGTGCATCGGGGAAATATATACATCTATATATGCTAGTTTCCTCCTGATTCTAACATGTTTTTCATATACATACATATACATATGCGTTGAGGGCTTTTTAAAAATCAGTAAATTATTTTTACTATTTCACAGCGTGCATTCTTATAAACCACTTCAAGTCCCATGTGGAATGCAGAAGCAGAAGGCGAATAAAAAAAGAAGGTAGTGAAAGCCTGGACTAGATTTTTTTTTTCCACATAGGCCCAAAATTAGGAAAAATCTAGGCAAGCATGTAAAAATAGTAGGAGCTATTCTTATTTTTAACCACAGGTCTAACTAAATTCCAATATATTTTAAAAAGCCAAAAATCAAAGAACAATGTTTATATTATTGAAGGTGTCTCAAAATAATCAAAACTAAGACACAGAAATCAGGAACGCAGGACCTAGTTTCAGTTCTACCATTTACTAGCTCGGTGACCTAAATCAATAATTCCCAAATATGAACCTACATTTCTGTGCTCAATTGTTTCAGTTTCCAATGATATACAGAAAATGAGAAAAAATGTGTACTAGAATGAGTTTTTTCTTAATAAATTTTTTTAAAGACTATTCTTCCTACTTTTGGTTTCAAATATCTTTTTTAAAAAATAAAATGTGGATCACAAAAGACAGTAGTTATCGTCTATTTTATAAAGTTCTGATAGTCTAAAATGAAAAAGTTAGATTCCCTATATCAATCACCAGTAAAAAAATTTTTTCTGGTCTGTGAGATCCAAAAAGTCTGAGACTCAATGACTTAGATAATCATTTAAAGATTCAAGTATGAATCTGACAAACTTTCCTGTTCATTATAATTTAACTTTAATGTCAAAGTTATATTACCCAAATGTAGTACAATTCTTTTTAATGGTCATTGTTTTCCACTATAAGCTCAAGTACCTTAATAAATCTTATTCAATCTACCTTGCCTTCAGATTGAAATGGACCTCAGTTGAATGCAGAGAATGAGAAGAATTCAATTCCTAGATAGAAAGGGTCTTTCAATAAAAAGCAGAGGCTACATATTTTTTTATCAGCCTGATTTTATTAACTAAATATAATTCTAACTGACTGAAGGCATTCAGTAAATAATGACCAAACATCATTAAAAAAGCTGAAGGCATTCAATAAATAATGACCAAACATCATTAAAAAGGTAATGGCAACCACTGTATATACATAGTATAATAACATATGCAAAGAGATTCCCTTTTCTATATAAGACTTCATATTGAAAAATACCATAAACTCAAACTTCTTATGGATGCACATTCAGAAAGCAATTACACAAAATTACCAGTATCCTTTTTAGGGATCAGTATTTGTATTCCCATATTGTAAGAATTTTACTAATACTGATTAATAATGAAGATTAAAATTAGCTTTAGGGGATTTAGGTGATAAGAGAATTCATACAAAGACTCAAATGCAAAAGTCCATAAACCACAACTAATTTTACTTTCTCCTTCCTCCTTCTCCGACTGAAGTTTACGGTTTGACCTAAAGCTTTTGGAACTATGCCCTACTGCTCCAAGTATTACTTAAATCTGTTATCTTTTGCGCTTCTCTTCCTTCTAAGCTCCAATCTATTTCCTGCTTCCCACTTGGACAATTCTACATGATGTACTACAGTTGATTCAAACCCAACAAATCTAACACAAATTAAAGACCATACTGCTCTTGCTCCTATAGTCTATATATCAATTAAGTAATGAAATCACCATCAATCCATAATAGAGACCTTAGAGTTACTCTGAATCATTCTATCATTACCCATATCCAAGAGATAATCCATTCTGTTAAATCAATCTTTTTTTTTTTTTTTTTTGAGACGGAGTCTCGCTGTGTCGCCAGGCTGGAATGCAATGGTGCAAATCTCGGCTCACTGCAACCTCTGCCTCTTGGGTTCAAGCTATTCTCCTGCCTCAGTCTCCAGAGTAGCTGGGACCACAGGTGCGCGCCACCATGCCCAGCTAATTTTTGTATTTTTAGTAGAAACGGGGTTTCACCATGTTGGCCAGGATGGTCTCGATCTCTTGAAACCATGATCCACCTGCCTCAGCCTCCCAAAGTTCTGGGATTACAGGCATGAGCCACCACGCCAGCTAAATCTTTCTTTTAATTACTTTCTGATCTATCCCTTCCTTCTCTAAAAACACTATGTCTTTAAGTCAAGCTTATCTCATTTGTTCCAAAAATGTTTTTTTCTAAATATCTCTTGCCTCCCTGACTCCACTGTGTTAATTAGAAAGTCTTCTCACTTATCTAATAATATCAATCCCTGCTTTGAAGTCTTCTGGGGTTTTGCAGAGACTGGAAATTGGGATTAAAATCTTGAATAGCACATAAAGCTGATATCAGTGTGGTCCTTTTATCATTACAACTTCATTTCCCAACACTGGTCTTTGCCCCTTCATCCATCTTTGCCATGTATTATCAAGAAGCCAAATACAGGGGCACGGTGGCTCACAACTGTAATCTCAGCACTTTGGGAGGCCGAGCCGGGTGGATCGCCTGAGGTCAGGAGTTCGAGACCAGCCTGGCGAACATAGTGAAACCCCGTCTCTACTAAAAATACAAAAAATTAGCTGGGTGTGGTGGCGGGTGCCTGTAATCTCAGCTACTCGGGAGACTGGGGCAGGAGAATTGCTTGAACCTGAGAGGCAGAGGCTGCAGAGAGCCAAGATCGCGCCATTGCACTCCAGCCTGAGCAACAAGAGCGAAACTCCATCTCAAAAAAAAAAAAGAAAGCAAATACATATTGTTCCCTAGCATATGCCTTGTTTTTTTATATTTCCATGCTTTATACACATTCCACTCTCGCACAGTAGAATGCCTTTACCCACCTTTTTAACTTCTAAAATCCTTTGAGACAGCTTTAATAACCAAACACCTTGCTAAGAACCTGAATAACTTTTCCACTCATCTGTTTCCCCCCAGGACTTTGTAAATAAATACTTCAGAATGCCACAGAATATTCACTGGTCTCTCTCCCTAAAGTAGGATGACTTCCTCAATACCAAAGTTAATGGCACTTCCTGACTATGTTTCTGACCCATGTAGTAGGTATTCAGAACACAAACAGACAATTCCTGGCCTCATACACTCTGCCTAAAGGGAATGGGCAGAGTTCTGACACAGTATATGAGCAGAGAAAACTTCCTTGTACTTGAGCTGAGATCTGAACAATCTTAAGGAGCTGTGACAAAAAGAGGGGGATATATAAGTATGAGGAGTATGAGAAACCAAAAAGCCAGCAGAGCTGACACACAGAAAGCCAGATGGAAAGAACAAGATGAGGAAGGAGACAAGGAAGTGATACTATCATACTGGACCTTATAAACAAAGTTAGCAATTTTGGTCTTTATCCTCGGAACAGGAGGTTTTAAAGAATTTTACGTAGAGAATAATATGACCAGAAGACGAAACTAAAATATAACAAAATATTAACAGTGGTTGTCTTTTTTTTTTCCTTGAGACAGGGTCTCGCTTTGTCCCAGGCTCCAGTCTGGAGTGCAGTGGCACAATGTCGGCTCACCACAGCCTCCCAGGCTCAAGTGGATCCTCCCATCTCAGCTCCCAAGTAGCTGGGGCCACACGCGCACATCACCATGCCTGGCTAATTTTTGTATTTTTTTGTAGACACAGGTTTTTGCCATGCTGCTTAGGCTGGTCTTGAACTCCCGGGCTCAAGCAACCCACCTGTCTCGGCCTCCCAAAGTGCTGGGATTATAGGCATGCCCCACCACACCTGACCCAACAATGGTTATCTTTGAGTGATATTATTTTCTTTTTTTCCCCTATAATTCCTAATTTTCTACGATGAATGTCATCATTTTCTTATAAGAAAAAACATTACAAAGTTTTGAAAACTCAGAGTTGTGATAAATAAAAGTCCTACTATAATACTTTACTTTTTCCTTTTTTTTTTAGACAGGGTTTCACTCTGTCACCCAGGTTGGAGTGCAGTGGCGTGATCTCAGCTCACTGCTACCTCCACCTCCCAGGGTCAAGCAATCCTCCCACCTCAGGCTCCCACATAGCTGGGACTACAAGCACACACTACCACACCAGCTAATTTTTGTATTTTTTGTAGTGTTGGGGTCCCCCTATGTTTCCCAGGCTCAAGCAATCTGCCTGCTTCAGCCTCCCAAAGTGCTGGGATTACTGGCATCTAATATAATACTTTTAAGAAAAATTTTGATTCTTGATACACAGTCTCGAATTTTCTTTGCAGTTTTTATTCATCTCTTCATGAATTCATTAAACAAATATTGTACCAGAGATAAAGGGGTGAATAAGACAACATATGCATGACTTGAAGTCTCACAAAGCTTATATTATCAAGATACACAGAGTAGGGAACACATACTGAAAAATTAATTAGAAGTATGCAACATATTGTAAAGGAAAAGAACAAACCACTTTGAAAATGTACAAGAACTTAACCTACTCTAGAAGTTGAGGAACGCCTTCTCTCAAAAAGAAATATAAAATTGAAGGCTAAATGAAGACTTCTAGTTCAATGTAAGATGGCAAACCAATAGGAACTGCTGTCTCTCCCTCCACATTAACACCTTTGATGTGCCACAAAACAAGACACAGGCCGATAGAATTCCCAAAACTACCATAACGTAAGTATACCATGACATAAGTCTGCACAAACTGTGAGCAACTTCTGGAGAGACAAAAGACAACTAGATCCCAGAGTGCATAAAGAAAACAGAGCTGTCTAGATCAGAGAAAGCTAGGAACCATGGGTGAGGGATAAATTGTGGGAAAAAAAGGCTTTTTAGTTGTATCCATATCTCTATCTCATACCGGTCTGGGCTGATCACTGTTTACCAGGTAACCACTGTAAGGCAGAAAAGCAACATTATCTTGAAATTTTATTATTAATTAGTGAAATGATTCTAAACAGTCTCTGACAAGTAGTTTGCATTGTCTGTTTTGTGGTACAAGAATGTTAGCAAAATTATCAGAAATCAGAAAAAATGGACGAATAGGTCACAAAGTTTTTGCCAATAATTAATAATATTAGATTATCTCTGATTTTTCAAAAAACATAAAATGTTAATGTAACACAAGCCAAAAAATCAAAAACTTAAATCACAGTGCTTAAGATAATTTCAAAGTACAGACATAGCCGGGCATGGTGGCTCGCGCCTGTAATCCCAGCACTTTGGGAGGCCGAGGCAAGTAGATTACCTGAGGTCAGAAGTTCGAGACCAGCCTGGCCAACATGGTGAAACCCCATCTCTACTAAAAATACAATAATTAGCTGGGCACTGTGGCAGGCGCCTGTAGTCCCAGCTACTCAGGAGAATCACTTGAACTCAGTCTCAAAAAAAATAAATAAATAAAAATAAGTACAGACATATGTTTAACACCATTATATATTTATATTAATATTTCTAATAAACTGTAAGAGATATTCAATTAATTATCCTTTAAGTTAGCAGTTAAGTATTTGTTTCATGTGATGGAAAGTAATGAAAATATAAGCACTGAGCAATTATGGTTATATAATTACATAATAATGAACAATAGGATATTATTTAGAATGGCTAAGATATCACTCTACATAAGAAAATCACTTTAAGAACAGACCTCAACTATCTAAGCCTCAATCTTTTACCTTTAAATTGACTGTTAAATATCCTTTAACTAATTTTCCATGAAAATTTTGTTTATTGGCCTTCCCAATAATTATGAATTCTTAAACAGAAGAGACCAGGTCTTTTATTTTCCACATCTTAATACACGCACATGCTTTATAGTAAGGACTCAGTAAATACTGATTCTGAGTAAAAGAATCCTTGAGGCCGGGCGCAGTGGCTCACACCTGTAACCCCAGCATTTTGGGAGGCGGAGGCTGGTGGATCACCTGAGGTCAGGAGTCCAAAACCAGCCTGACCAATGTGGAGAAACCCCACCAGCCTGACCAACGTGGAGAAACCCCATCTACACTAAAACTACAAGATTAGCCGGGCGTGGTGATGTGTGCCTGTAATCCCAGCTACTTGGGAGGCTGGGGCAGGAGAATCGCCTCAACCCGGGAGGCAGAGGTTGCAGGTGAGCCTAGATTGTGCCATTGCACTCCAGCCTGGGCAACAAGGGTGGAACTCCGTCTCAAAAAAAAAAATAAATAAAAGAATAATGGAAAGTCACAAAAGTCACACTAGACAGAAACCTAGAAGCCAATCTCGTTTCCTCTCCATTCTGTTAATTAGTTAGAAAAATCAGAGGAAGTTTCTTCAGACCAGTTGTTGCAACTCTTATTATCAGTTTCTTTCTTTTTTTTTTTTTTTGAATGGTTTTATTTTTTTATTTATTTATTTTTTCTTTTATTATTATTATTATTATACTTTAGGTTTTATGGTACATGTGCGCAATGTGCAGGTAAGTTACATATGTATACATGTGCCATGCTGGTGCGCTGCACCCACCAACTCGTCATCTAGCATTAGGTATATCTCCCAATGCTATCCCTCCCCCCTCCCCCCACCCCACAACAGTCCCCGAAGTGTGATGTTCCCCTTCCTGTGTCCATGTGTTCTCATTGTTCAATTCCCACCTATGAGTGAGAATATGCGGTGTTTGGTTTTTTGTTCTTGCGATAGTTTACTAAGAATGATGATTTCCAATTTCACCCATGTCCTATTATCAGTTTCTTTTGGATTTGCACATTTTTTATCTTTTCCTTGAAATAATTCTAGGATTGGTATTGTTTCTTGCTCTCATGAGGGTCTCCTGATATTTGTCCAGAAAGGACAACTGTCAATGTATAACAAATAAAAAAAAAACACTCATTTTAGTTGTTAAAATATTACAATTTTATCTCAGTAAATCTTAGACCCAAATATAACTTCACCATTAAAAGTTGTTTATAGGCTGAGCACGGTGGCTCATGCCTGTAATCCTAGCACTTTGGGAGGCCGAGGCGGGTGGATCACGAGGTCAGGAGTTTTAAGACCAGCCTGACCAACATGGTGAAACCCCGTCTCTGCTAAAAATACAAAAATTAGCCAGGCAAGGTGGCAGGCGCCTGTGATCCCAGCTACTTGAGAGACTGAGGCAGGAGAACCCCTTGAACGCAGGAGGCGGAGGTTGCAGTGAGCCAAGATTGTGTCATTGCATTCCATCCAGCCTGGGTGACAGGGCGAGACTCTGTCTCAAAAAAAAAAAATTTTTGTTTATAAAGTTCAGGAAGGTCCACAAAAATGTATGTGTGGTACAATATATAGCTAAATAATTTTTTTTTTTTTTTTTTTTTGAGACAAAGTCTTGCTCTTGTTGCCCGGGCTGGAGTGCAAGGGTGCGATCTCGGCTCACTGCAACCTCCGCCTCCCAGGCTCAGGCGATTCTCCTGCCTCAGCCTCCCGAGTAGCTGAGATTACAGGCGCCCACCACCATGCCTGGCAATATTTTTGTATTTTTAGTAGAGACGGGGTTTTACCACGTTGGCCAGGCTGGTGGTGAACTCCTGACCTCAGGTGATCTGCCCACCTCGGCTTCCCAAAGTGCTGGGATTACAGGCGTGAGCCACCGTGCCCAGCCTGCCAAATCTTAAGCGCCCAGAAGAGCCCAAAACGTAGCATCAAATTAAGACTGAATCTATGTAACATCCTAAGAGAGTTCCACATTATGCATTTCTTTAATAAAACTGCCAACGTTTTTTATTTCCTTCCACAAAGTTAGATTTAATTGATCATTTTCAGCCTAAAACTATAAAGATAATATTATCAGCAAGATAATATTCCTATTCATCCAGATTAAGTTTTGTAAAATTTTCCACTATTGAGATATACTTGACAAAAATAAGATCTGTATGTGAAGTTGAAAAAAATTATGGGTAGGAGGAGGGAGAGTGGAATAACTCAAAATTCAGCATATTATCAAAAAGAATATGACATGTTTTAGAAATACTCTTTTAGTGACTAAAACAAAATAGAGCCAGTCTTCTTCCTTGCTTCCAGCAAAATCTATACCTACCAACTAAAGCAGATAACTATTGTAACACTATGGTTACTTTTAGTTCCAATAATGGCCTATATAATTAAGCAGTTGCCAAAAAGGACAGTCAGGTATCAATTTTTTTTTTAAAGTCCTGTATTATGGATAAATTAAAAAAAATCAGAGAACATCAGTAAGGTAGAATGCTGCAAAAGAAAAAAAATTCCTAATTTTAAATGTGATTCTTCAATTCTTTCTGTGTTCCACTCAATGTTCAAGTTCCTAAGTCATGAATAATTCACATGTAAGCTTACACATAATTGCAAAAGTTCATATTATGGCAAGTTACAATGAATGAAGAATATTTCAAATGCATCACTTCATATTTTTAGAAGATATATCAACAACAATAATTCATATTGCTTACTCATCTGTCTATCTCCATAGCTGATGGCTTCCGCCAGAGGGCTCCATCCCTGAGCATTTTTCACCTTGACTGGAGCATTGTGAGCCAAAAGTAAATGGGCACATTCTGCAATATAAAGCAGTAATAATATCAAACATCATGCAATTTTTAGAATCTCTAAATATAAATATATAAAAGTTTAATATACCAAATTAACATAAATAGATGAAATAAACACTGTACCATGTAGAATTATGTAATTTGAAAAATTTCTATGTATCTAACTAAACCAGGTAATTTCAGATCCCTAGATTTAAAAAGTATCCATTCTACTGCCTAAAAATAAATTGGATCTCTCTGCAAAGAAGGTATCATGTTCCCTAATAATTATTCCCAAGAGTATTTTTTTAATGTTTTCATACTCTAAAAGATAACCCAAGAACTTCACGAGTGATTTACATGCAAATACCTATCAGCTAGTAAGACCCAAAAGAGGATTTGTATGTCCATAATGTCAAATAGAAAGTTCATTTTTTATTTCAGAAACAAAAGTGCTTTCAAAAAGAGTCAGTAATGTTTCCAATAAACATTTATTTTTCAAATTTTATAATTGTTATGGTTTGGAAAAATGTTCAGAAAAAGGGCAGAACTTGGCTTATGATACAACGACAAATCTAGATAGTTTTTCAAATAATCAAAAGAAGTCTCAGGTATAGACCTTTCTATAGGTTAAGAAAACTTTTTCTTTAATTAAAAAAAAAAAGTTGGCCAGGCGCGGTGGTTCACGCCTGTAATCCCAGCACTTTGGGAGGCCGAGGCAGGCAGATCACAAGGTCAGGAGATCGAGACCCTCCTGGCTAACACAGTGAAACCCCATCTCTACTAAAAAATACAAAAAATTAGCCAGGCATGGTGGTATGTGCCTGTAGTCCCAGCTAAATGGGAGGCTGAGGCAGGAGAATCACTTGAACCCAGGAGGCAGAGGCTGCAGTGAGCCAAGATTGAGTCACTGCATTCCAGCCTGGATGACACAGCGAGATTACATCTTGAAATAAAATAAAATAAAAATTAAAAAATAAAAAGTTTATTTAACAGGAAAAAAGTTAAAACTGAGGCCCACGCCGGGCACAGTGGCTCATGCCTGTAATCCCAACTCTTTGGGAGGCTGAAGTGGGCCGATCACCTGAGGTCGGGAGTTCCAGACCAGCCTAACCAACATGGAGAAACCCCATCTCTACTAAAAATACAAAATTAGCCGAGCATGGTGGCACATGACTGTAATCCCAGCTACTTGGTAAGCTGAGGCAGGAGAATTGCTTGAACCCGGGAGGTGGAGGTTGCAGTGAGCCGAGATTGCACCATTGCACTCCAGCCTGGGCAACAAGAGCCAAACTCTGTCTCAAAAAAAAAAAAAAAAAAAAGACAGCCATCCATCCATTCATTCAATCAATAATTCAGCAAATATTTACCAAATGTCCATTATATGCAATTTCTAAATACCAGATACTAGATAAGGTATTGCTATCGAAGAGCATAATTCCTATGTTGGAATATAACATGTAAATTAATAACTAGAAAAGAAAAATAATGCAAGATCATGATAAGTGCTTTAAAGAAATGAGTGTTAAGACAGTGTAATGTGGGTTGGCTAAGGTGGAGAACAAATGGCACTACTTTAGCACTATTACTAGTGATAGAAGAAATAAATATACTAGCAGGGAACTTTATTACAATAATGTAAAATAAATACAGAAATTTCATAGCAGTTTTCAATCCGGTAACAGTATATAAGAATATATGTACGCGAATGTTTATTTTAGTGTTGTTTGTATGGCAATTATACTGGAAACAAAGTGAATGTCCGCAGTAGGGTAATAATAGACATGTTGTATCTACATTACAGTAATAATATACAGTCATTTTTTAAGACTAGAGTCATATCAAAAGTACAGAGAAGCCAGCTTGAATGGTTAGCCAAATTTGGGAAATTTAGCATCAAAAAGAATAATGGCTAACTAGTTATAACACATTGAAAAAAAAAACTGATAAGCCCATAACAACATCAAGAAATAAAAGGGTGGGCAATAAGTTCTTACTTACAGAATAATGCAACACTACCTAATAAATGTAGAAGAAATGATAAAATTAGAAAATTTAACATAATACCCCATGTAATAACTGGTTTAGGCAAAGGTCTTTATTGAATGCTAAAGCCACTAGGTAAAAAGCTTTATGCTGGGAATAGGATATTCACATGGAACCAAAGTATTGTCCCAAGAATATTTACTAATAACAAACAGAAAAATGTTCCTTTACAATGGATATATTTGAAGATTATGACTTAAACGATCTAACTTAGTGGCAATTAATAATGAAATAATCTGATACTATGTGTTTCCAATGTGCTATATGTAAAGTTCCTAATATCACCTATGAAATATTCTATCCAGAAATGTTTAACCTGAATCTAATAAAGCCTCTATAGCTGATTTTCAATTCACAGAAAAAACAAAAGATAAAGAACAGGTTAAGAAACATGGAGAGAAAATGATTAGGCAAATCTGAGAGAAAGGACATTCTACAAGTTAACTGGTCAAGACTTTTCAAAAAGTTGGGCACGAAGGTGGGGAAAAGGTGAGCAAATTGCTCTAGATTATGAGACATAACAACCAAATGCAGTGAGTGACCCTCAACTGGGTCATGTTTCAGTATAAAAAACCTATAAATGACATTCTGGGAACAATTGGAGAAATCTCAATATGCATTGGGTATGAGATGATATTTTAACAATATCATTAATTTTCCTTGGTGTGATCATGATAATGTGGTTATGAAGGAGAATATCTGTATTCTTAGAGGTGCATGCTGAAGTATTTGCGGGTAAAATGTCATGATATCTACATTTAGTATTCAAATGGTATAACAAAAACAATATATATAAATAAAGGCCAGGTGCAGTGGCTCATGACTGTAATCCCAACACTTTGGGAGGCCAAGGGGGGCGGATCATCTGAGGTCAGGAGTTTGAGACCAACGTGGCCAACATGGTGAAACCTGTCTCTACGAAAATACAAAAAAATTAGCCAGGCATGTTGGAACTGGCCTGTAATCCCAGCTACTACGGAGGCTGAGGCAGGGGAGCTGCTTGAACCCAGAAGGCGGAGGTTGCAGTGAGCCGAGATTGTGCCACTGAGCAAGACTCCAACTCAAAAACACAAACAAATAAAACAAACAAATAACAACAAAAAAAATTTATATATATAAAACATACAAAGATAAAATATGAAACAATGTTAATTATTGAGTCTATGTGGAAAGCATTTGAGTGTTTGTTGTGATAATCTTTCAATTTGGGGGGTATATTTAAAATTTTTTATAATAAAATATTGAGAAGGATAAAGGAATTAAATAAATCAAGAAAAGGAATCAATTAGAGCCATCCCAACAGGCTTAAAGGAATTTTCACGGTGTACTGCTAAGTGATACAATTCATCTGCTCAACACAGAAGTATACAATGATTGCATTGTTTAAAAAGGAATGAGTAAGCCTAGGTGCAGTGGCTCACACCTATAATCCCAGCACTTTGGGAGGCCAAAGTGGGCAGATCACCTGAAGTCGGGAGTTCAAGATCAGCCTGGCCAACATGGTGAAACCCCATCTCTACTAAAAATACACAAAGTAGCCAGGTGTGGTGGCACACGCCTGTAATCCCAGCTACTTGGAGGCTGAGTCAGGAGAATCGTTTGAACCCCGGAGGCAGAGGCTGCAGTGAGCCGAGATAGCGCCATTATACTCCGGCCTGCACAACAGAGAGAGACTCTGACTCAATAAATAAATAAATAAATAAAAGGAATGAGTAAAAAACTACATACATGAGTGTGTATGTTCAGACACATGCACAAGTATTTCTATATAATAATAAGCATAGAGAAATGTATGTAAGAATATCCAGCAGGTTTTAACATGTGTTACCATATTTATTGGGAAGGGGATTAGTAAGAAGAGGGGATGATAGCCAAGATAAAAAGAAATTTTTTTTTAAAAGAATAAAAACGAATGGACCCATCTCCCAAAAAACCATTGGGTTTTGTAAATATGTTTGTATGTATACATGCATAGGGGAATGTAAACATGTAAGATATCTACAAATTTCTATAGCTATTTCATGGTAGACTTTTGAAAGAAAAGAAAAATATGGCAAATTACTATCTGTAGGGATTCTACTTCCATGAAAACAAAGTCTCTGTGTTGTAAGTAAAGAGTACGATATGAAAGGATATCCATGAGGCTGTAAATGTTAACTACTTCAAGAAAAAAAAAAGTAGAGAGATGATGCTTTTATGTATCTATGTATTGTATGATTTCAACTGTTTCAACATGCATGTATCAGCAACCAAAAAAATCATTAAAGAAAAAAATAGGCCAGGAGCAGTGGCTCACACTTGTAATCCCAGCACTTTGGGAGGCTGAGGCAGGTGGATCACGAGTTCGAGACCAGCCTGGCCAACATAGTGAAACCCTGTCTTTACTAAAAATACAAAAATTAGCTGGGCATGGTGGCCCACGCCTGTAGTCCCAGCTACTCATGAGGCTGAGGCAGGAGAATTGCTTGAACCCAGGAGGCGGAGGTTGTGATGAGCCAAGATTGCATCACTGCACTCCAGCCTGGGCAACAAAGGGAGACTCTGTCTCAAAAAAAAAAAAAAAAAAGAAAAAGAAAAAAAGATAATATAAAAATATTAAAAAGCAGGTTGCACAACAATATCTAAAGGAATACCTCAGAATTCATGTAAGATTTATACATTGTGCTAGACACATATCAACATTGTTTCTGATATGCCACAGACCCAGCAGAAAAGATGCCCTTCACTCACTAGTCACAACTCAACTGAAGTAGAGATTAGCAACTAACAAAAAATCAGATAATCATAGATATGCTAATAACCTATGACACAGTCTTATAATTTAAAAAAAAAGAACTGGTGGCCAGGCGCGGTGGCTCACACCTGTAATCCCAGCACTTTGGGAGGCTGAGGCAGGCGGATCAGGAGGTCAGGAGTTTGAGACCAGCCTAACCAACATGGTGAAACCCCAGCTCTACTAAACATACAAAAATTAGCCAGGGGTGGTGGTGCACACCTGCAATCCCAGCTACTCAGGAGGCTGAGGCAGGAGAATCGCTTGAAACCAGGGAGCAGAGGTTGCAATCAGCTGAGATCGCACCACTGCACTCCAGCCTGGGTGGCAGGGTGATATTCTGTCTCAAAAAATAAAAAACAACCAGATCAATCGAATGTCTTCTCTCAGTAATGTTAACAATGCATAATAAGAAAAGAAGGTAGTTAACAACTAGGCACTAAGGCTTAAAGAATGCATAAATCCGCCAGGAAGAACTCAAGACAAGGACTATGAAAAATGCAAATTATGAGGAATAGAAATCACACATTTAGACCGGGAACAGTGGCTCATGCCTACAATCCCAGCACTTTGGGAGGCCAAGGTGGGCGGATCACCTGAGGTACGGGGTTTGAGACCTGTCTGGCCAACATGGCAAAACCCTGTCTCTACTAAAAATAAAAAACTTAGCTGGACATGGTGGCATGCGCCTGTAATCCCGACTGCTCAGGAGGCTGAGGCAGGAGAATTGCTTGAACCTGGGAGGCGGAGTTCAGTGAGTGGAGATCATGCCACTGCACTCCAGGCTGGGTGACAGAGTGAGCCTCCGTCTCAAAAAAACAAACAAACCAAAAAAAAAAAAAAAAAAAAGAAAAAGAAATCACACATTAATAAGTAAGAACTATAAAGATGATCAAATATAGATAGAACCAGTGAGAAAAATAGGACAGTTGGAAACAACAGAATATCTACAGTTATTAAAGTTAGAAACCATATTAATTCTAAAGTTACTTTAAGAAAAAATAAAAAAATGCAGATCCAAAAAAGACTGAAAATGAATTAAAAGCTGCAGCAACTGGTTTGAAAAACCTTTCTCTCATATTTTCAACCAAAAGGATAAGAATTAAAGATTAGTTTTTCTATATCATCTCGTAAAACTTCCTGAAACCTTCCTTAATTAAGTATAATATTCTTCATTTCCATCCAAATCCACAGTTCAATAACCTCCCACGTGACATCACTAATATCAGTCAATGGACTCAGAAATTCAGAAAAAAATCAGTCTTCTGTGGTGAAAAACTAACGTTATTCAGTAGGTTAAGATGAGTGAGAGAAGGAAAGCATGTAGAAGTATAAAAGATTCTCTTTACCTCAGTCAAAATATTATGTGAACGCCCTGGGAAATTTTGTTGTGTTTACAGACAAGTGCAGAAACAGAATGTGCCCTTCAACAATGAAATCACTAAAGGTACAGTGTATCTTAAAAGAAGATAAAAGGGAATAGACTATCTAGGCTGAACAATGATATAATGTAAAAGCAATGTATAGAACACTAAGTAGGCCAGGCACAGTGACTCACACCTGTAATCTCAGCACTTTGGGAGGCCGAGGTGGGTAAATCATCTGAGGTCAGGAGTTTGAGACCAGCCTGGCCAATATGGTGAAACCCCATCTCTACTAACAATACAAAAATTAGCCGGGCATGGTAACACACACCTGTAATCCCAGCTACTACTAAATGAAATCACTAAAGGTACAGTGTATCTTAAAAGAAGATAAAAGGGAATAGACTATCTAGGCTGAACAATGATATAATATAAAAGCAATGTATAGAACACTAAGTAGGCCAAGCACAGTGGATCTGTAATCTCAGCACTTTGGGAGGCTGAGGTGGGTAAATCATCCGAGGTCAGGAGTTCGAGACCAGCCTGGCCAACATGGTGAAACCCTGTCTCTACTAACAATACAAAAAATAGCCTGTAATCCCAGCTACTACTAGGGAGGCTGAGGTGGGAGAATCGCTTGAACTCAGGAGGCGGAGGTTGCAGCCGAGATCATCCCACTGCACTCCAGCCTGGGCAACGGAGCGAGACTCTGACTCAAAAAAAAAAACAAAACACACACAAAGTATAAAGTAGATGTTTTATTTTCCACTACATATTCCAATCTCACTCTTGTGCAACCAAATATAAAAAATATCAACAGACTTTCAAGTTTGTTTGAGTTATTTTAAAAAGAGAATTATACAAACACATACATAAAGATCATAAGAAAAAAAGCAAAAAAAGGGTGCACAACTGGAAAAATGTTAATGGATCAGTATGTAATCAGTTGTGTCTACTCTATTTGAAAAGGATTCAGAAACAACAAATACCAACATTATTTGCAGATCCTGAATCATCTAACCAAGTGTTTCCCAAAATACATCCCACAGAACTCTAATCTGTCAAGATACTTGTAAAAAAGAGCAAACATCAAATAACTGTGGGGAACTCTGACCACTATGTCCAACACGTGCCCCAACTTGAAACATTACAATGCATATTAGCATATCAAATTTCTAACAAGTTCCACAACGAAGAAAACTTTTTAACTTTTATTTACCTAATATTTTTCAAATTGATTTGCTCTGGAAACTCTATTTTCTTCTAAATACCTTTCGATATCCCATAAAACTAATGTGGTTTTTCTCCTGTACTTCAATGGATGCAAAGAAACTAATGTTTTATAAAATATATTTTAATTTGTTGTTGTTGTTGAAACAGAGTTTCACTCTGTTATCCAGGCTGCAGTGCTGTGGTATGATCTCGGCTCACTGCAACCTCTGCCTCCCAGGTTCAAGTGATTCTCCTTTCTCAGCCTCCCAAATATCTGGGATTACAGGCATATGCCACCATGCCTGGCTAATTTTTGTATTTTTAGTAGAGATGGGTTCTTGCCATGGTGCCCAGGCTGGTCTCAAACTCCTGGCCCTAAGTGATCTGCCCGCCTCGGCCCCCCAAAGTGCGAGGATTAACAGACGTGAGCCACCACGCCTGGCTGAAATACACTTTAAAACAGGCTGATATAAACCTATGATGAAGCATAATAGTACATCTATCTAAAATTAGAATACCCTCTGTGAGAATATATTTGAGTGGAAAAATAAAATAAAATTAGAACCCTAAAACAGAGATGGCAGATAGGCTTCATTTCACATTCAAATCCTGGTAAATCCATATTAACTACTAAAGTGCTAAATTAGGAAGGATTCCAGAATAGCAATCAGATTTGGCAAGTTGCATGTTGGCCAACTTTGATACAGACCATATCCTTTCTGAATGGTTCTTAGTGAAAAAGAGGGCAAAACAATACACCATTAAAACAGATTTTAGAGCCAGGCACTCCCAAATCGAAATTAAAACTTGGCTACTTTACTCTGGGCAAGTTTTGGGGCTAATGTTTTTCTTCCATAAAATGGAGATAATAATAGTACTTCACTCACATGGTTGTTGTAAGAGTTAAATGAGTAAATACGTGTAAAGTACTAGGAAAAGCATCTGGTATATTGAAAATAATAAATTCTAGTTATTTTTTAAAGTTCCAATCCAATGTTCTTTGAAAAAAAAAAGCGTAAGTTTTTATTGATCAAATTCAGCTGACTATATCTGACATATTTTCACCAAGGTTGCCAGAGATGTCAATCATGGCCTGCCCTATCCACATTCCTGCTAAAGTAAACATACTTCCTCTGTATTCCTGATTCCCTCTCCTACCCCCAAATCTCACCCAAGTCAGTCTAGCTAAAGCTAATTTCACAGAAGCAAATACCTATCTTAAAGACAGATAATTCATAAGTCTGCCATCACCCATCACTTGTGGCTTGGCTTGAGATAAACTGGACCAATCAAACTTTTTGCTCAGAAATTTGGGAACCTAAGAAACCCATCTAGTTAGCAGTGAACACCAGAAAGTCATTAAAACTTAGGATCCTAAAAGAATTATTTTAGGTCTGTTCAATTTCAGTAAACAGAAAAAGTCAATCACGAAAAAGGAGAATACCGCAGATATAAAGAACAGCAGACACACCATAAGAGATTGAAAGATGATAAGGACATAGACAGGAGAATGACTGATTCCTCCAAACATCTTGGTTCCCACTCTTCCTGAGACCTGGCTGGTCCCTACTTCTTGAGTTTCTCTAATGTGTAGCCTTTTAATGAATACTTCTTTACTTAGAAGTTACTCTAGTTAATCTTCCTTGTTAAGAAGAAAAAAAAAAGCCATAACTATAACATTGAAGATACAGATTTGAATCACCAATTATATAGAATTAAAATAAAAATTAAGGTCAGGTACAGTGACTCACATCTGTAATCCCAGTGTTCTGGGAGGCCCAGGAGGGAGGATTGCTTGAGGCCAGGAGTTTGAGAATAGCCTGGGCAACATAGCGAGACCTCATTTCTAAAAATAAATTTAAAAGTTAGTTAGGTATGGTGGCATGTGCCTCTAGTCCTTGCTACTTGGGAGGCTGGAGACGAGAGGATCACTTGAGCCCAGGAGTTTGAAGCCGCAGTGAGCTAGGATCGCACCACTATACCCCAGTCTGGGCAACAGAGCAAGACCCTGTCTCTAAAATAAAAATTATATTATCCTGTGGATCATATGCTTCATTTAAACATTTGAACTTAAAAGTCAAACTAGCAAAAGAACTTTGTTTTTCAACAAAACAAGTTCAAGCCAGGGCAACACAGTGAGAACCTGTCTTTACATAAAATGAAAAAATTAGCCGGGCATGGTGGCATGTGCCTACAGTCCCAGCCACCCTGAAGGCTGAGACAGGAGGATCACTTGAGCTCAGGAGTTCTCAAGACTGCAGTGACCCATGATTGCATCATTGCACTCCAGCCTGGGGAACAGAACGAGACCATGTTTCAAAAATAAAATAAAGGCCAGGCACGGTGGCTCATGCCTGTAATCCCAGCACTTTGTGAGGTCAAGGCGGGCGGATCACCTGAGGTTGGGAGTTCGAGACTAGCCTGACCAACATGGAAAAATCCCATCTCTACTAAAAATACAAAATTAGCCCTATAATCCCAGCTACTCCGGAGGCTGAGGCAGGAGAATCGCTTGAACCCTGGTGGCAGAGATTGTGGTGAGCCAAGATTGCACCATTGCACTCCAGCCTAGGCAATAAGAGTGAAATTCTGTCTCAAAATAAATAAATAAATAAAATAAAATCAAAACAAGTTCTAGCAATATCCCTAGGCCCATACATTCAGATCAAATGTTTACACTGACAGATACATTATACCATATAACAACAACAGATGTTCATAATGATACTTCTAGATCATTGAAAAAAAAATCTTAACAGAAGTTCATTAGCCTGTCTAAAAATATACAATTATATTTCTTTAAAAAATTGTATCAGCTGGGCGCGGTGGCTCACACCTGTAATCCCAGCACTTTGGGAGGCCGAGGCAGGCGGATCATGAGGTCAGGAGATCGAGACCAGCCTGGCCAACATGGTGAAGCCCTGTCTCTACTAAAAACTCAAAAAATTAGCCAGGCGTGGTGGCACGCGCCTGTAGTCCCAGCTACTCAGGAGGCTGAGGCAGGAGAATTGCTTAAACCTGGGAGGCAGAGGTTGCAGTGAGCTGAGACTGCACCACTGTACTCCAGCCTGGGCAATAGAGCGAGACTCCGTCTCAAAAAAAAAATTTTTTTTACCTAACACATTTAAAATATAAAAATCTAGTACTCAAAGGATTGCTATTCAGCTATCTAAAATTCTCACTTTCCAGAATAACCGGGGATCTAAATAACTAAAGTTTTACTGCACTTAGGAATAACCTACAAAAGTAGGTATCTTTTAAATCACCTGCCTATAAGGTTTTTTAATTAAATAATGAATACTTTAATAAATAATAAACAAGTATTAAGTTTTTGCAATTATCTACCACACAAAAGGCTCAACTTATGACTTTATATATATAAAATATTATATATTAAAAATCATATAAAACTCTAATATGAAAAGTATAATAATAAATCTTAATATTTAGAAATAAGTCTTCTAAAATTACAAATTCCTGCTTGATAAAACAACCAAGTGAGGGGAAAATAACATAGTTTCAAAAGACATAAAAGTTAGTACAGGATTTCCACCAATACTTTTTAAAAAGGGCTATGGAAAACAAGAAAATATTTACTAATTTCAATATACTAAATTCTAAGTTCAATTAACAAATAAAATGAGTTTTTAAAAACTCAAAAGACAAAATTGATCTTAAAAATTTTAAACTGACTATATATAAATGAAGTTAAACATAAAAAAGAAAATATTTACTAACCTTTATTTCCTAACATCACAGCAAGGTGTAAAGGAGTATTTCCTAAAAATAAAATAAAATAAATAAATTAGAAGGTGTAAAAACATAACAACATTTACTTAAAAGTGGTTTCAGCTCCTTCAGAAATTTCACTGGCAGATTTTAAGCAAAAATACTGTGACTGCGAAATAATATTGCTTATAAAGCAAATTTAAAGTCAGAAGATACCATGATTTCTGAGTACAATGTACTCTCCAACCCCTCCAAAAAAAGGATATCCATTTTGAGATTTATTTTTCAAACAGATTTCACAGATTCCTTTTGTTGCTAATTTCTCTTTCACATTATTCTTTGTTCATTTAGCAAACAATTTAAATATCTAGTCATCCTTGGGGACAAAAATCAGTAAGACAGAATCCCAGTCTTCAAGTTGTTCAGAAAGTCTTCTGTTAGAGACAAATATGAAAATAAATAATAATTATTATTTATTAAATAGGAGTATAGCCTGACCGTGGAACACAGGGCAGAGCTCATAACTTTGCAGAGAGTTAAATATTGAAGAATGGACCACACTGAAATGAGCCTTAAAGAATTTGTTAGAAATCTGTAGGCAAACAAAAGCAACACTGCCTAACATTCCAGATTTTTTTTTTTAAGTTATCCAAATCACCACTCAAGTGCAGAAACAATTTATATTTGGGAAACAAACAAACAAAAAGTTATTATTAGTGGGGGTGAAGAAGTTACAGAAAACAGTAAAGAATGATATTGGAATGATGAGCAAAAGACAAAGACTTGAAAGCTGTGCTATGAAGTTTGGACTACATCCTATAGTTGATGTTATAGAATGACAAATTTAATTTCAAAATGATACCCTAAGCCATACTTATGATCTAAATATTAAACCAACAGTAATATTTGAAATTAAAAAGTCAGTAAATAAAATTTGCTAAATTTCACATATTAGCAATTTTACAAAAGTCATCACATTAATAATTATGACCAAAATGATAAGTGAAACATTACCAAGGGATCACATGCAGGACATAAGAGATGTGCATGTGATAAATTTCAGTCTCAGCTTGACAAGAGATCGGCCATGATTCAAACACACACACACACACACTTTTGCTCAATAAAGGCAGAATGGAATGGGAATTGTTGGCAAAGTCAGCAAAATACTATTTTGAGCAAAATTTAGAAAACAGCACAAATAAATTCACTACACTAAAGTCATCTCCATGGCCGGGCACAGTGGCTCACGCCTGTAATCCCAGCACTTTGGGGAAGTGGCAGGCAGATCACCTGAGGTCAGGAGTTCAAGACCAGCCTGGCCAACATGGTGAAACCCCATCTCTACTAAAAATGCAAAAATTAACCAGGCGTGGTGGCACCCGCCTGTGATCCCAGCTACTTGGGAGGCTGAGGCAGGAGAATTGCTTGAACCATGGGAGACAGAGGTTGCCGTGAGCCAAGGTCACTCCATTGCACTGCAGCCTGGGCGACAAGAGTGAAACTCTGTCTCAAAATAAATAAATAAAATAAAATAAAATAAAGTCATCTCTGTAAGTAATTTTACCAAAAACAAAACAAAACCCTGGATTACAGAAAATCTCTTGATCTTAACTAGGGACAAAAAAACAAGACAGATTTGGAGATATAAGTGACATTATGTTTTTCAGAAACAAGAACTGGAGGTACAAATTTCCGTTGGTACTTGGTACTTTAATATGAAAATATGCAATGAAGAAAGCATCTTTCAGCCAGGCGCGGTGGCTCACGCCTGTAATCCCAACACTTTGGGAGGCCAAAGGGGGCAGATCACCCAAGTTCGGGAGTTCAAGACCAGCCTGACCAACATGGAGAAACCCCATCTCTACTAAAAATACAAATTAGCCAGGGGTGGTGGCGCATGCCTGTAATCCCAGCTACTCAGGAGGCTGAGGCAGGAGAATCGCTTGAACCTGGGAGGCGAAGGTTGCGGTGAACCGAGATTGCGCCATTGCACTCCAGCCAGGGCAAGAAGAGCGAAACTCCGTCTCACAAAAAAAAGAAAAGCATCTTTCATTATAGGCAGTTTTATATATGAATTTAGTAAAATTGATTTCTCTCTCCTCCCACGAAGAAATTGCATACCTATCTCATGAAGACATTAAAGAAACCACCCCTCCCCTCACAAACAACTCTATGTCTGCAAGTTTTCAATTTTATCCACAGGACGTATAAAGTTAGAGACACTCAAGTGAATTTTCCGCATTAGGAACTCCCAGTAAAGCACAGTTTTCCTCCTACTACTAACGAATATGTTCAGTTCAAATAAAATGAAAATGTTTAAGAACAATTTTTTTTTTTTTTGTGAGACAGAGTCTCCTTCTGTTGTCCAGGCTGGAGTGCAGAGGCCGATCTGGGCTCACTGCAACCTCTGCTCCCGGGTTCAGGTGGTTCTCCTGCTTCAGCCTCCCAAGTAGCTGGGATTACAGGCGAGTGCCACTACGCCCGGCTACTTTTTATGTTTTTAGTAGAGATGAGGTTTCATCATGTTGGCCAGGCTGATCTCAAACACCTGACCTCAGGTGACCCACCCGCCTCGGCCTCCCAAAGTGCTGGGATTACAGGCATGAGCCACCACGCCCGGCCCTTAAGAACAATTTTAAACACAGTTATACACTGATAGATTAGGAGCCGTCTGTGGGTCAGATTCATAAACTATTCAGTGCCTTCAGTCTTCAGCGTAACACAAGGTTAAAAAAATCAACATGAGCAAGTAACAATTTCCAATTTGATTGGTCTAGAATAAGGTCCTCTTCCTTCTTTTCAAAATATTGAACTAAATTTCCTAAGTTTGCATTTACATTCGATGATAATTTACCAAGACCTAAAAGTAGTCCTAAAAAGCAAACTAACTTGCCCGGGAGCGGTGGCTCACGCCTACAGTCACTGTACTTTGGAAAGCTGAAGTGAACATCTCACTTGAGGCCAGGAGTTCAGAACAGCCTGGCCAACATGGCAAAACCCCGTCTCTACTAAAAATAGCCGGGCGTGGTAGCGCACACCTGTAATCCAGCTGCTTGGGAAGCCGAAGTAGAAGAATTGCTTGAGTCCGGGTGGCAGAGGTTGCAGTGAGCCGAGATGGCGGCATTGCACTCCAGCCTAGGAAACAAAATGAGACCCTGTCTCAAAAAAAAAAAAAAAAAGCAAACAAACTTGTTGACAATTTGGTGCTAGAAACAAAAGGTCAACACCAACTATGCCAAAACCAAAGCTTTACTTTGAGCTATCATTCTTTTTTTTTTTTTTTTTTTTGAGACGGAGTCTCCCTCTTGTCACCCAGGCTAGAGTGCAGTGGCACGATCTCGGCTCACTGGAACCTCCGCCTCCCGGGTTTCAAGCAATTCTCCTGCCTCAGCCTCCCAAGTAGCTGGGATTACAGGTGCCCACCAACATACCTGGCTAATTTTTGGATTTTTAGTAGGGACGGGGTTTCACCATGTTGCCCAGGCTGGTCTCGAATTCCTGGCCTCAAGTGATCCGCCCACCTTGGCCTCCCAAAATGCTAGGATTACAGGAGTGAGCCACCGCACTAGGCCTTCTAATTCCTTTTTATGTGCATTTTGACAAACCAAATTTTTCTAGCATTGTTTATCACTTTTCATTTATTGGCATAAAATTTGTTCAAAATATCCATTAATGATATACTATGACATTTGAATTTATACTGATGTAACACTTCTGATTCCTAATATCTGTTATTTGTGCCTTCTTTTTCTCTTGATCAGTCTATTATTATTATTATTATTATTTTGAAACAGGGTCTTGCTCTGTCACCCAGGCTGGAGTACAGTGGCAAAATCATGGCTCACTGCAGCCTCAACCTTCCAGGCTCAAGTGATCCCCCCATCTCAGCCTCCCAAGTAGCTGGGATTACAGGCACACACCACCACACCCAACTAATTTTTTTTTTAATTTTCAGTAGAGATGTCTCACTATGCTGCCCAAGCTGGTCTCAAACTCCTGGACTCAAGCAATCCTCCCACCTTGCCCTTCCAAAATATTGGGATTACAGGCATGAGTCACTCACTGTGCCTGGCCTATTAATTTTATTCATCTTTTCAAAGAACAAAGTGTTGGCTTTGTTGCTCTATTTTTCTAATTTAATCATTCCTGCTCTTTTATTACTTCTATTTTATTTGGGTAAAATAAACTCAAATTGGGAAACTAAGCAACTTAAAATTGTTCTTCTAATTTCTTAAAACAGATTTGATGATTGATATTTCAGCCTTTTTCCTAACATATCTACCTTTTGAAAAATGTCTAGCTTATCTGCACTGCGATCAGAGAATGGGCAGTGTAATTTCAATCATCTGAAATATGTTGAAATTTGCTTTATGGTTGAGTCTGACCAAGTTTTGTAAATGCTGTCTATATCCTGAAAAAAAAAAAACTTTTTAATCTGCAGTTGTTGGGTTCAGCATTTCATAAAGATCCATTTTAATGGTGTTGTTCATATTTTTTATATCCTTATTGATTTGTGGTTGTTGTTGTTGGCTTGTTTGGTTACAAAGAGAGGAATGTTAAAAATCTCCCACTATAATTGGGGGTTTCTATGTCTTCTTGTAATTCTAGCAAGTTTTGCTCGATATATTTTGAAGCCATGTTATCAAGTGCAATCAAACTTAAAATCTTCATAGATTTTTGGTTAATTGAACCACTTTTCATTGTGAGACATGCACCTTTTTCTCAGATAATGTTTTCTGTTTTAAAACCTATTGGAGGCGGCCACGGTCGCTCATGCCTGTAATCCCAGCACTTTCGGAGGCCGAGGCAGGTGGATCACGAGGTCAGGAGCTCAAGACAAGCCTAGCCAATATGGTGAAACCCCGTCTCTACTAAAAATACAAAAATTAGCCAGGTGTGGTGGCGCACGCCTGTAGTCCCAGCTACTCAGGAGGCTGAGGCAGGAGAATCACTTGAACCCAGGAGGCGGAGGATGCAGTCAGCCAAGATCACGCCACTTCACTCCAGCCTGGGCGACAGAGCGAGACTCCATCTCAAAAAACAACTATCAGGATATTAACACCATTAAACCAACTTTTTTGAATTGGTATTTGCATGGAATATATTTTTCAATCCTCTTACTTACAACTTTCTAACATCCTGATGTTTTAGATATGCCTCCAACTGCATGCAGTTGGGTGTTTTTATCCTACAGTAATACAATATTTGTCTTTTTAACTGAAGCATTTAATCCAGTTTCACATATACTTACTGATATATCAGGGTCTAAATCTACCATCCTTTTGTGTTTTCTCTTTTTTATTTTTTTTTGAGAAGTTTTCATTCTGTCACCCAGGCTGGAGTAGAGTGGTACAATCTCGGCTCACTGCACCCTCCGCCTCCCAGGTTCAAGCGATTCTCCTGCCTCAGCCTCCTGAGTAGCTGCGATTACAGGCGTGCACCACCACACCAGCTAATTTTTGTATTTTAGTAGAGACAGGGTTTCACCATGTTGGCAAGGCTGGTCTTGAACTCCTGACCTCAAGTGATCTGCCTGCCTCAGCCTCCCAAAGTGCTGGGATTACAGGCGTGAGCCACCGCCAGCCCAGCCCCTTTTTGTGTTTTCTATTTGTTCTGCCTGTTCTATATCCCTTTTGCTTGTCTTTCTTACCTTCTTCTAGATTGACTATTTTTATTATTCCATTTTGTTTTTTAATCTATCTGGAAGGTATACATATTTTATTTTACTATAGCAGGAAAGTGGCATGATACAAATTACATTTTAAAATCATTCTTGTTCTCATATAAAGAATGGATTGGAGGGGGACATAGGGAGACCAGTTATGAGTCTGGTGCAATATTCCCAGGAAAAAAATATAATTAAAATTGGTCAGTTTCAATGTGGTGGCAGAGACAGAAGTAGACTGGTTCAAAATAACTTGCTAATTATATGTGTATGGGGAGTAAGAAGTGGTGAAACAAAGAATGATCTCAGTGACTGGCTTCAGCAACTAGATAGTTAACGATGTAATTTAAAAGAATGGGTGGCCAGGTGAAAGGGGAGGAGGCAGAAAATGATAACTCCATTTTGGACAAGTTAATTTTAAAATAACTCTGAGATTCCAAGTGAAGACAAATACAAAATCTAGAACTCAAAGGAGAAGTATAGGCTGGAGATAACACATTTGGCAGTAAAAAAGAAGAGACAGGCCTGGAGCAGTGGCTCATGCATGTAATCCCAGCACTTTCGGAGGCAGAAGTGGGCAGATCATGAGGTCAGGAGTTCGAGATCAGCCTGACCAACATGTTGAAACCCCATCTCTACTAAAAATACAAAAATTAGCCGGGCGTGGTGGCGCATGCCTGTAATCCCAGCTACTCAGGAGGATGAGGCAGGAGAATCACTTGAACCCGGGAGGCAGAGGTTGTAGTGAGCCGAGATCACCCATTGCACTCCAGCCTAGGTGACAGAGCGAGACTCCAACTCGGTGGAGGGGGGAATAAAAAAAAGAAGAGACGTTTATAATCAAATGTATAAATTCCTGAATATCCCTTTTTGTCTCAATAGTGGAAGAGGTAGCAATAGTTCCCTTTCTTCACTTCTCTATCTTTCAGAGAGAAAAAGAAGTACCATGCTCCAAATGGTAAAGAAAGAAAAAGAAACACAAACACACACACACACACACACACACACACACACACACACACACACACACGGAACTGATAACACTTGCTGCTGCCCAGGAGGGGAACTCGATAGGTAGACATGGGTGAAAGGGAAACTTTTAACAATGTATCCTTTTATTTTTAAGAATTCTAAAGCATGTGAATGTTATATCTATTCAAAAAAATTTTAAATTTAGGTTAAGGAGAGTCCACCAGAGTCTAGACAGATAACCTAGGTGAAGAAGTCAAGGTGTCCATGCTCCTGGATAATTATCCTTTGTTTTCTTAACCACTCAAGAACATAGAGAAAAGCGGGGGTAAAAGCATCAGTACCTACTGAAGTTACAAATGAAACCTTCCATTACAAGTCCAAATTTTAATCATATTATCACAAGATTTATGAACTAGAAGTCAGTTCAACAATTCAATCCCTCTTTTTACAGATAAGAATATAAACAGAAATACCTTCTACTATGATGCCAAATATTATGCTGTGCTAATTCAATATTTTAAATGGCAAAATCATCATCATGATCACCTGGCTAACAGTGAATTTACTGGATTCACCAAGTATATCATAAAACTAAAACTAAGTGCTCCAACATTCTAGTTACTTCCATCTACTATCTCCTCAGTTTTCTATGTCCTCAACCTGCTGCTTAAGCTAATTTATTACACAAAGGATAATAAAAACATAAAATAAATTTTGCTATCCACTTTTCATAATGTACTTTTTAAATCTGAACTTGAACACCTTCATTCTAACTTGGTAAACTAAATCGAATTGTTTTGTCGAACAAGTGAAAAACATCCAGTAATATTAAGACCACTTTAGCTTTTAGGTATGTTTGTTTGTTTGTGACAAAGTCTCTCTATTGCCCAGGGTGGAGTGCAGTGATGCCATCTCGGCTAACTGCAGCCTCCACCTCCTGTGCCTCAGCCTCCTGAATAGCTGGGATTATAGGCGTGCACCACCATGCCCGACTAATTTTTGTATTTTTAGTAAGGATGGAGTTTAGCAAAACTATGTTGGCCAGGCAGGTCTCAAAATTCCTAGCCTCAAGTGATCCGCCCACCTCAGCCTCCCAAAGTGCTGGGATTATAGGCATGAGCCACCGCACCAGGCTAACTTTAGTTTTAAAATATGTAAAAAACACTGGCCGGTACAGTGGCTGGAGCCTGTATTCCCAACAGTTTGGAACACTGAGGCGGGAGGATTGCTTGAGCCCAAGGAATTCAACACCAGTCCATGCACCATAGGGAGATCTTATCTCTACAAACAATAATTTTTAAAAATTAGCTGGGGGCTGGGCATGGTGGCTCACGCCTGTAATTCCAGCACTTTCAGAGGCCGAGGCGGGTAGATCACCTGAGGTCAGGAGTTCAAGACCAGCCTGACAAACAAGGTGAAACCCCGTCTCTACTAAAAATACAAAAATTAGCTAGGTGTGGTGGCAGGCGCCTGTAGTCCCAGTTACTTGGGAGGCTGAGACACAAGAATTGCTTGAACCCAGGAGGCGGGGGTTGCAGTGAGCCGAGATCGTGCCACTGCACTCCAGCCTGGGTGACAGAGCAAGAGTCCATCTCAAAAAAAAAAAAAAAATTAGCTGGGCATGGTAGTGTGGTATGCCTGTGGTCCCACCTACTCAAGAGGGTGAGGTGGGAGGATTGCCTGAGTGTGGGAGGTCAAGGCTGCAGAGTCGTGGTCACACTATTGCACTCCAGCCAGGATGACAAAGCGAGACCTTATCTCAAAAAAAAATGAATAAATGCAAATAATCAATAGAATGGCTGGCATTTAATGGGTATCTATTAAATGTGTTGGGCACTATGCTGGATACTTCTGATACCTTATTCATTTAATTTGCTCAATAATCCTATGAAACAAATATTATTCCTATTTCTCAAGAAGAAAAATAGACCTAATAATAGTTATTTTCCAAAATTACATACCTAGAAACTGGGACAGTTCATGACACAAAAATTTATATTCTTTTTACTGTATTAACAGTTTTCAAGCTTTTGAATCTCAGGACTCCTTTATACTTCTAAAAATTATTAAGGATCCCAAAACGTTTTGTATAGATATATCTATTGATATTTACCATATTAGAAATTAAGATTTTTAAAATTTTAAATGTATTAATTTTAGAACTATAATACTCATTACCTGTTAATATAAAATTTCTTATGAAAAAATTAACTACATTTTCCAAAACAAATAAGTGACATGAGCAGTCTATTTATAATTAAATTATTTAATTAAAAATAAAAATAAATTACGTTTCTTTAATGTCTGGCTTAACAGAAGACAGCAGCTAGGTTTTTATATATGCTTCACACAAATTCACAGTTGATAAGAGTAGCAGTATTTTAATACCCTTTTCTGATATTTTTCTTTGCTACTACACCAAAATTCACTTCTTAAAAGTTGGTTGCACAGCTGGGCGCGGTGGCTCATGCCTGTAATCCCAATACTTTGGGAGGACAAGGCAAGCGGATCACCTGAGGTAGGGAGTTTGAGACCAGCCTGACCAATATGGAGAAACTCTGTCTCTACTAAAAATACGAAATTAGCCGGGCGTGGTGGTGCATGCCTGAAATCCCAGCTAATCGGGAGGCTGAGGCAGGAGAATCGCTTGAACCCAGGAGGCAGAGGTTACGGTGAGCCGAAATCGTGCCATTGCACTCCAACCTGAGCAAGAAGAGCGATACTCCGTCTCAAAAAAAAAAGATTGCAATGTGAAATCTAAAATTATATAAGTAAGTTTTTTGTACTGTGTTACACTGAAATATATTGGTCTGTCTTGTGCTTTGAATGGATCTTGTACCGATGCATGATTCTGTAACACCATGCATTGATCATCTGAAAAACACCGGTTGACCAGGTTATGGAAATCTTCAAAGGTTGACATATTTCACTGTACAATAGCAAAAAAACCGTATTTGGCAATATCACCTCCAATCTGACTAGAACAGTCTTTTATGTACTGGGAATCCATCAAGCTTACCATGGTAGAGATAAGTTCTTCAAATTTCTACTTTTCATTTGAAAGCTTCAAATTTTCATTCACAACAAATAACTGTCACTTGTTTTCCCTGCAGTCATAGGTTTACTTCATTATTTTCCAAAAAATATTTGCCATATATTCAAACTGTGATTAACTGTCGTTTGTCTGTAAACTGTTCTTTAAAGTAAAAATGGTGTTCCATGAAAAAGGTGGCTAGCTCAGCTTACACTCAAATACCCCTCAAACTTTTTTCTAATACTTTTTTTTCTATTTTTCTTTTCTTTCTTTTTAATAGAGACGGGGATCTCACTATGTTGACCAGGCTGGTCTCGAACTTCTGACCTCAAGTGATCCTCCCATCTCGTCCTCCCAAAGTGCTGGGATTACAGGTGTGAGCCACTGTGCCTGGCTTCCCCACTCAGTTTTGCAATGTTTTCCCTTATTTACCCAGTCAGTATGCAGCAGAGGAGCAAAAGGCACAATCCCAATTATGTCACAAATACCAAAAAAGCATGTACTCAAGATTAGGATGTAATAAAATTCATAATTTTTACAGTTTCATCAAAAACATTAAGTCAAATTGGCTTGTTTTAATTTTTAAAAATTAAAAATTAATTTGCATGGCAGTGAACAATACAATGACTACCAGCCCAGTTTGGTACTTTGACTTGCACTAAGATGTCAACAATTTTACTCACCAATGCTTTTGAACCACCAATGAAAATGTCTGCAGTGAAAAAGGCAAGCAATGACTAGATATTATAAAAATAGTTTTGACTTTGTGCACCCCCTAACTATAGAACAAAGCAGGAAATTACAAGTACTAGTACAGAGCTCCAGATTCTACAGACTCCTTCAAGTCTCATCCAAGCAAGCAGTAAAAGGGGATAATTTCTGCATTTTCTTTCAAAAATGCTAATATACTACTAAAATATACACACCGTATCATCTGACATCAAATCCAGCATCAACTTCTACCGGCTCTATCTTCTTATCACCCTCACAGTTTCCCCCCAACTATAGTAGCTTTTTATACTGACCCTTGCCTCACACAACAGCCCGAGTAAGCCTTTTAAAATCAAATTGTGTCAGCCGGGCGCGGTGGCTGACGCCTGTAATCCCAGCACTTTGGGAGGCCGAGGCGGGCAGATCATGAGGTCAAGAGATCGAGACCATCCTGGCTAACATGGTGAAACCCCTTCTGTACTAAAAATACAAAAAAATTAGCTGGGCGTGGTGGCGGGCACCTGTAGTCCCAGCTGCCCCGGAGGCTGAGGCAGGAGAATGGCGTGACACCGGGAGTTGGAGCTGGCAGTAAGCCAAGATCGCGCCACTGCACTCCAGGCTTGGCAACAGAGCGAGGCTCTGTCTCAAAAAAAAAAAAGGCAGTTCATAGAGAAGCACGGTCTCAAACTCAGATCTGACTCTGATCTGATCAGTACAGAAAAGGCAAAAGACTTTTTCCCTTTTTCCTATCCCTATTTTACATACTTCAGTGTTGCTCTAAAACTGATCACCCAGCTCTCCCTCAAGAAAATAAATGGTATAGGAACAGAACCATATTGTTTGTCTGCCTGGCCCCCATCCAAATCTCTAGGAACTGCACTCATTTTCTGGAACCCAAGCATTCTGATAATTACATTGCACTCTGAGTTAAAGTAGATTTCTATGACTTAAGAATGGCATTAACTTGGGGCAGCTATCCTACCGAAAACTCAATTTTCCAATGAGTCCTCTAGAATTCAGGATGCCCAGGACCCAACATCACAAATCATCACCCATTTCTGCTACCTTTTTTGCGAAAGCTAAGAATTTCTATTCCTATTGCAGCCCAGTGTAGAAAAGGGGAGAAGAGGATCCTCCCTCCCTTTTAAGACACAGCTCTGCAGATGTGTTCTTATCACAACATTTGTAAGCAGTGGGTGAAGTTCTATAGTACTAATGGTGACACCATCAGGAAACACAGCCACTTAACCCAAGGACAGTCCTACTCTGTTGGAGATGCACATGGGGAAGAAAGACAAGAAAGAAGGAAGATGACATTCATCTAATAATGAAGATCAACTAAATCAACCCTGATCAATGGAGTAACATTTCACCACCAAATCACCCCCACACCCAGGTAAGGTGTATAACACACTTTAATGTGTTATAAACTTGAGCCTCTAGACACCACTTTCTTCCTAGGGGAAACTGAGGTCTGTCCTACAAAACATAAAGCAAACAAACAAACATAAAACTACTAATGTTCTTTTAAACACAAGCCATCATTTTAACCCTCTCCTGGTTAAAATTGTTCACCAGTAGCTAAAATTTTTTTTTTCCATGCAGAGATTAGCTTTATAGTCACCTCTTCTAAAAGAGATCTATTACGTATTATTCTTTTGTATCACCCATCACGAAGGTTTTAGTGACTAAAAGTAGAGAAAAAAAATCAAAAGGAAGATATGAGATTTATACAGAATAAACCAAAATAAACATACTGTATGGCCATCAAATAGATTATTCTATCTTCTCAATCCTCAAATGCACATTTTTTTTTTTTTTTTGAGACGGAGTTTAGCTCTTGTTGGCCAAGCTGGAATGCAATGGTGCAACCTCAGCTCATCCAAACCTCCACCTCCCGGGTTCAAGCGATTCTCCTGCCTCAGCCTCCCGAGTAGCTAGGA
Source organism: Pongo abelii (assembly GCF_028885655.2). Taxonomy (NCBI): domain Eukaryota; kingdom Metazoa; phylum Chordata; class Mammalia; order Primates; family Hominidae; genus Pongo; species Pongo abelii. Next base: position 162,760,016 of record NC_071985.2, on the reverse strand, counting down.
TTACAGGTGCGCGCCACCATGCCCGGCTAATGTTTTGTATTTTTAGTAGAGACGGGGTTTCACCATGTTAGCCAGGCTGGTCTTGAACTCCCGACCTCAGGTGATCCACCTGCCTTGGCCTCCCAAAGTGCTGAGATTACAGGCGTGGTGAGCCACCACGCCCAGCCTGCACCTTCTTAATCTTTCTGAAATTGAGATTTTTTCCAATCGCTGGCTAAAGAAATCTGCCAGCCATGAGGCAGAGATTTTACACATTAATCATTTCACTGTCACTTCCCTGAGGTACCTGCATCAGCAGGAATATTCTCAACTGAATTTTAACTTAAATTCGAAATCTCTAACATTGTGTGAAATAGCTTCAAGAACATATTACAATGAAAATATTACAAGTAAATATGAAAATTAACAAGGAAAAATGAAAATTAACCATATATAGAGAAGATGGCTTGTCACCTGCCAGGCAATGTAATTAAAGGCAGGAGAAACTGCCAAATTTCTCAGAATAAATCAGAAATTTTTCACATCTAGGAAAGGCTGGCTTGAGCAATTCATATGTTCAGGACTTTCATCACTTTGGCACCTAAAAGCTTCTGACTAGCATCCAAGAGAAGCTGCTTAGCTTAAGGACATTTAACTCAAGGGAAAAAACAAAATTACAAGTCTAACCAATTGGAAGTACAGTCAAACCAAGAAAATCTTCTATATGTTTCATAATCTCAGTTCTCAATAAGTAAAATTATTATCAATTATAAAAAATGTCTTGTCATCATGATCCTTTGCCAAACTATCAATGGCAAAAATTGATTCAGAAAAATCCTTACCCTCTGACTGTGGAAAAAGGCTTAGATTCAATCTTTCAATTCTACACTAAAGAAAAAAGTGGTATATAACCAGACACAGAGTTCCATAATTTTGTGTACTTTTAATATTTCTTCCCCACCCAAAAAACAGCTGTTATTAAGTGATGAGTCACAATCATTTAGCATATTTGAATACAACGTATACATGATTTTATAGCTGTTACTGTACTTAAACGTACCTCAAGAAATATGTTTGGACCCAGAATACAATACTTCACAAAATAATTGATGACTCAAAAAAAAAATTCCTACTCAACCAATATTTTACCACAAAAGTAAAAGCTCTATCCTTTCTTTTATTCAAGTCAGTAACTTGCAAATGCACACACACACCAAAAAATTTTACCAAATCAGAGATAGTTTAAACTGAAATAGCTTATGAACTGAACTAAATAGTGACCAAATTAGGATTCAACAAGTTCTCCAGGTACAATAAAGGACCAAAACTAACAAAATAAAATGTAATAGATCTAAAGTCCTGCGTTGAGCTTAAAAAAATAAATACAAGAAAGGACAGAATGGAAAGACAGCAGATCACTTGAGAAAAAAACATAATTAAAAAATTAACATACTCTTGGCCAGGCATGGTGGCTCATGCCTGTAATCCCAGCACTTTGGTAGGCTGAGGTGGGCAGATCACTTGAGGTCAGGCGTTCCAGACCAGCCTGGCCAACATGGTGAAACCCTGTCTCTACTAAAAATACAAAAATACAAAAATTAGCTGGTGTGGTGGTGCATGCCTGTAGTCCTAGCTACTCAGGAGGCTGAGACAGGAGAATTGCTTGAACCCAGGAGATGGAGGTTGCAGTGAGCCAAGATTGCACCACTGCACTCCAGCCTGGGTGACAGAGTGAGATTCCATCACAAAAAATAATAACTAAATTAACATACTCTTGCACTGCATAACTATGTGCTGATTTACAGCAATATAGTCTCCCTGTTGTCTTTGCTCACAAGGCTAATATATCTCCAGCAACAAGGTTAGTTCTGGGCACCATCTTCTAAGGGAAGAATTAACAAACAAGTTCTACTAAACGATGATGATGAAGATTTTCATTTACTTATTTAACACACATATAGTATTCACTATGTTTCAGGGACTATTCTAAATACTTCACAAACAATGTGATGAGGAATGGATACAAAAGTTAGGAATATTTAACCTGAAGGTAATCTTGCCAAATATCTAAAGGGCTATCATGTGGACAAAGTAGCCCATTTATTTGGGCCGTTATATAAAAAAGAAATAACAAACAGGGCTAAGAGATCTGGGCTCCACAGAAAAATCGGAGCTGTCCAATGGTAGAATCTCTTTACAAGGCTCTTGTAAGGAACAAATGAGAAACAAATATATTAAAAAAAATACATTAAAGAACTTTGCTATAAAACACCAACGCACATTATGAGAACTGACTTCCGTGCAATATAGTGGGTCCTAATCAATAGAAATACTTACAAAGAGGTTCATGATATGCTTTGGAGTCCTTGCTATGATTCATAGCTTTGAGATTTATACTATATAACTTTAGTGACGTTTCCTTGCCTCTCTAGGCTTTACTTTTCTTATTTTTAAAATGAGTATAAAACTATCTGCTTTGGGCTTGGCACGGTGGCTCACGCCTGTAATCCCAGCACTTTGGAAGGCTGAGGTGGGTGGATTACCTGAGGCCAGGAGTTTGAGATAGGCCTGGACAACACAGTGAAACCTAGTCTCTACTCAAAATACAAAAATTAGCCAGGCATGGTGGCACATGCCTGTGGTCCTAGCTACTCAGGAGGCTGAGGCAGAAGAATCGCTTGAACCCAGGAGGCAGAGACTACAGCAAGAGCAGATCATTCCACTGCACTCCTTTGCAGGGCTGCTGTGAGGATTAAATGTTACAATGTATGTAAACACTTAGCACCCTGCTGACCCACTAGATAAATTGTATCTATAATAAGGACAATAATCATCACTGTCATCATCATCATGTTGTGAAAGGAATCCTTATGGTGAACATAAAACTATGTAATACATGGTATAATTGTCTGGCTCTATTATGTACCTGTATGAGTGTCTTATTCTGCTATGCACTTATGTTAAAACAATCCAAAGAGAATATACAGCATTTATTATTTTATTTTATTTATTTATTGAGACGGAGTCTCACTCTGTTACCCAGGCTGGAGTGCAATGGAGCGATCTGGGCTCACTGCAACCTCAGCCTCCAAGGTTCAAGTGATCCTCCTGCCTCAGCTTCCCAAATAGCTGGGATTACAGGCATGCACCACCATGCCAGGCTAATTTTCGTATTTTCAGTAGAGACGGTGTTTCGCTATGTTGGTCAAGCTGGTCTTGAACTCCTGACCTCAGGTAATCCACCCACCTCGGCCTCCCAAACTGCTGGGATTACAGGTGTGAGCCACCGCACCTGGCCAAGCTTGCTTTTGTTTAAGTGATTTTATAAGTATTTATCTTCTATAATTTTAAAGGAAAAATATCCTAAAAATCTAAAAGCATCCAGGTTAGTAAAATGTCAAGACTAAAAGTAATAATGTATCAGAAAAATCTACGAGGCTATGGGAGAAAAAAAGACTTAATAAGAAGCACACTAAATCGAAGCCACAGTTCCTAGGACACCTCACTGTAGGAGATGAGCATGTACACATTGCAGGGGGGAAAGCAATTATATTTACCCCAGGTATGTGAACCACTGGTTACATTAATCAGAAACATCAACGATATAAGGTCAGCTAAACATAATAAAAACCTTCCTTTAAAAAAGTGAATTTCAGGGCCGGGCGCTGTGGCTCAGGCCTGTAATCCCAGCACTCTGGGAGGCCGAGGCGGGCGGATCACAAGGTCAGGAGATGGAGACCATCCCGGCTCACACAGTGAAACCCCGTCTCTACTAAAATTACAAAAAAAAAATAGCCTGGCGTGGTGGCGGGCGCCTGTAGTCCCAGCTGCTCGGGAGGCTAAGGCAGGAGAATGGCGTGAACCCGGGAGGCGGAGCTTGCAGTGAGCGGAGATTGCACCACTGCACTCCAGCCTGGGCGACAGAGCAAGACTCCGTCTCAAAAAAAAAAAAAAAAAAAAAAAGTGAATTTCAGTAGGCTAAGGACAAGCGTTTAAGAGTATACAGGATTCTAATTACTTTGAACAGAATTTGAACTTAAACAAATGTACTCCTAAATGTTGAGTTGAAGAAGACATGGAAGCCCAACAATCCTGTAATTCAATACCTTCAGGGATATTCATCCATCTCTTCTTTCAAAGGGAGTTAACTCTCAAACCTTTTATCTGTTTCAGGGATATTTCAATGTAATGTAACTATGGCTACTATGTAGACGAAATTTGAAAAACTTCCTAATAATTGACTAATAAACTGAAGCTACAACCCATCTCCCACTAACAACTGTTTTCTAAAGCGTTAGTAAAGAATTACCATCATCAACAAACAACATTATCCTTCTACTATAATAGTAAAATGATTAAGTAATTTAAATGTAGGAATGAAAAACTGGCTGCAACTTTAACATCCTTTTTTGGGGATTTACGATAAATGATAGGTGGCGATTTTATTACAATTACAACATTGTAAATTCTGAAAACAAATGCAGTTGTTGGAGAATTATACAGCCAAGAGAAATCTTACTCGTTTTTTTAATCTGAATTTTTGTCCTAAAAAGCCTACGATCCAATGGAATTAAGGAAGCTTATTTCACAGGCAAATATTTCATTGATACGTATATCATTTTGAGCACAAAGTTGGTTGAGTGTGTTCTAACTGAATGTATACAATTTTCATATTAATAGCAGAGCGATCAACAATATTTGCCAACTACCCAGTTTAAAACGGCCTATTAAATGTTAAAATGTCAGTGTTCACATTAGTCTTCAATAATAAATTTACTGTTGCTTAAAAGTCAACTCAGTCACATTACTTTTTAGAATTAAACAAAAAATTCAGCTGACAAGGCAAAAAGAAATGGTCAATATAGACTAAGATAAAATTACTATAAAAATCATAATACTATTTTTAGTCACAGTCATCAAGATGAGACATTACTATTAGCAATTATCTACTTAAAACAAGCAAAAAATCGAATATCTACTCCAACAAAAATCGGCTGTTGAGAAGTCACTTTAACTGTTCTAGGTATCAAATACCAACAAATTTCTACTGTGTGGCTTTCAGAAATCAAACATTCTAAGTTTACTGAAAGCAGACAAAAAAGAAAACCTGGTGGCAGGCAGAATCACAACCAGTTGCAGTCAAGATGGGATCTCTACGTGAGCAATGAAGGGAGGAGGGCAATTTATGTGTTCAAAATTTAAAATGCCAAGGTGGGGGGAAGGGAGAGAAATAAACATATATAGCTCCATAAACAAAGGGAGAAAACCAGGTTGGGTGAGAGGCAACCTAAAATTTCTGACAGTCCAGAATCAGCAAATCGAATGCCTGTCTCAAACAAAACAGCTTCTCACCACAAACTCTGAAGTGGGCAAGGAGGATACATTCCTTTGCACCCACAAGAACCAACCCCCTGACCACTGGCACGCTAGTACTGAGTCGATCATGATTTACCGAATGGCCCGGATGATGGGCAAAAAGAAGAGTCTGCTGGAGGGGGCCTAGGATTCCAGAAGCTTGGGGAGGCACACCCTAGGCTCGGGGAAGGAGAGAGGTGGAGAGGGGCTAGCACTCCTCACCGTGATTATCTTTCTGCCCGATATTGTGCGTGCGGATGAGAGAGGAGAGTCTCCTCACATCCCCCTTGAAGACGCACTCGTGCACCGGGTAGTGTGCGGGGCAACTGCCTCCATCCGCGACGACAGCAACGGGGTTGGTGCCGGCCAGAAGGGCCGGGGACTGGGAGGTGGCAGTCACGGAGGAATTGTGCAACGGCAGAGCCGGGGCGCCGGGGGGATTGGATGAGGCCGGAGCTGCCTTCAGCTGTAGCCGGTGGTGATGGTTACTGAAGATCTTATGACAAGCTTTGCCGCCTTTGCCAATCCTGCTTCTGGTAAAGGTGCCGCCGAGGGCAGCCGCCGCTTCCTCATCCCCGGGCTCCAGCAGGTCTCCTTCTTCTTTGCTGGGCTTGTGGTCCCTCCGCAGTGAGCGGATCTTCTCCCCAGTCATCGCCGCCGCCAGGGGCAAGGGGGGGAATCGGGAGGCTCACCGCTGGCGACGGAGCTGGCGCTGCGGCGGCACAAGGCGATTAGAGCGGTGGCCAAGAGCCTCCAGCGCAGCATGAACTCCCACTGAGCCCCCGAGCCTGGGACAAACGCATCTCCCGGGGAAGAGCCGGCTCTCGCCTAGGCACGAAGGGACGCGCGCTCGCTGGGGGGAGCTAGAGCTCAGGTGCCCACGACACCAGGATCTCAGTCTCGCCGTCGCAGCCGCCGTCGCTGCCTCACATCGAAAAACAGGGCACGGCCATCTTCCTCTTGCTCCTCTCGCGAGAGCTCCCCCGGGAGTGAAGACAGAGGAAACACCGCGATAAGTGAGCCACCCGCTCCCTCCCTCGCACCTTCTATTCCCGGAATCACTAGGCGCCGGCGCCTCCGAGGCAGCGTGTTTCCGCCCAGAGCTGGAGTCTCCCAACTGCCAGCCGACCCCGAACCCGCACTCCCGCCAACCGCTCTTTTTGTGGGCGGTCGGAAACCACAGTCTGCGTTGGATATGTTCGGTGCATGTTGTAAACAACCACTTAAACCCTCCGGATCTGAGCCTCCCGCAGAGGAATGCAGAATGACGCCACGGCACGCAGGATGTGATGTCACTGAGATGCACAGGATACTCAATCAACATTTACTGAGCATCTACTTCGTGCCATATGTACGAAGCTAGCAAATATGTACAGCACCAGTACTGATTGCAAGGAGCACTGTAGAAGAAGAGTGACAGCCAAACAATTAAAAGCGGAGGCGGGGAGGTGGGTTGCACACAAAAAAGGGAGGGACGAATTTTAGTGTTGAGTTGTCAGGAAAGTCATAGAAAAGTTTAGGTGCTGACTTTGGAAAATGATGGGCTGTCCAGCAAACGGAAAGAGGGGAGGCCACTCAAATATTTATTAGATGAATGAATTTCGGGCAGATGTCAGAGTTAACATATATGAGGGTGGGGACACTCAAGGAGGGCAAAGGATCGTGTAGCTGAAATACAATTGTATTAGTTCATGGCCAACTTCAACCTAGTGCCAAACTCTGAAGAAATGTAAATCTGCCAACCATAAAACTTTAACAAAGTAACTAAAGCTGGCCACTGAGGACGTTAAGGATGGGGATTAGCAAAACATCCTAAAGATCTTCGTCCATTTAACTCTCCAAAGTCCCCCTATATTCTGAGAGCAAATACTTCAGATCTCTCTTTTTTTTTTTTTTTTTTTTTTGACAGAGTCTTTGTAGTCCAGGCTAGAGTGCAGTGATGCAATCTCGGCTCACTGCGACCTCCACCTCCCAGGTCCAAGCGATTCTCCTGCCTCAGCCTCCAGAGTAGCTGGGATTATAGGCCCGCGCCACTACACCAAGCTAATTTTTGTATTTTTAGTAGAGACGGGGTTTCACCATGTTGGCCAGGCTGGTCTTGAACCCCTGACCTCAGTGATCCGCCAGCCTCAGGCTCCCAAAGTGGTGGGATTACAGGCGTGAGCCACTGCGCCCGGCCAGATCTCTTATTTCTTAAAGTTTATACTACCGCTAACTCATCTCCGCAAACAAACAACTCTATGGGCCTCTCTTAATCCTCTCCGGTCACTCAACTTTTCACCTGCAATTTTCTTCCCAGTCTGTTCAGATAAATCTCTTTCTTCCTCTTCTTTCTTTTTCGGTGGAGTGGAGAGTTCCGTTTATGTTAAAACATTACCCAATCAGCAGTTCAAAGCATCCTCTTGAGACAGCAGTAGAGACTGAACAGATACATGCAATAATATTTGCTTCTTCCACAATAGCCAATATTTATTGTTAACGCTAAGCCAGGCAGTATGCTTGGCACTTTATATGCTGTTATCTCACCCTGATTAGCATTAATAGCCTCACTTGACAGTTAAAAAAACTTGCCCGATACTTCAATGCTAGAATGTGGTACAGTCAAATCTGACAGTAAGGCTAGAGAGAGAGGAAGGGCCAGGTCATGCCGGGCTTTGTATGTCATCTTAAAAGTTTACACTTGGCCGGGCGCGGTGGCTCACGCCTGTAATCCCAGCACTTTGGGAGGCCGAGGAGGGCGGATCACGAGGTCAGGAGTTCCAGACCACCCTGGCCAATATGGTGAAACCCTGTCTTTACTAAAAATACAAAAATTAGCTGGGCTTGGTGGCTTGTGCCTGTATCGCAGCTACTCGAGAGGCTGAGGCAGAAGAATCGCTTGAACCCAGGAGGCAGGGCTGCAGTGAGCTGATATCGTGCCCCTGCACTCCAGCCTGGGGACAGAGTGAGACTCCGTCCAAAAAAAAAAAAAGAACAGTCTTTTTAGAGATCTTTAAACAGGGAATAGCATAATGCAATTACCTTTTTAGAAAATTCAGTCACTCAGGCTGGATGCAGTGGCTCATGCCTGCAATCCCAGCACTTTGGAAGGCCGAGGCGGGTGGATCACTTGAGGTCAGGAGTTCAAAACCAGCCTGGCCAACATGGTGAAACCCTGTCTCTTCTAAAAATACAAAAATTAGCCGGGCGTGATGGCGGGTGCCTGTAGTCCCAACTACTCGGGAGGCTGAGGCAGGAGAATCGGTTGAACCTGGGAGATGGAGGTTACAGTGAGCCAAGATTGTGCCATTGCACTCCGGCCTGGGTGACAAGAGCAAAACTCGGTCTCAAAAAAAAAAAAAAAAAATTAAAAAAAAGAAAATTCAGTCACTCATACTTTAGAAAAGTATGCATCAAGAACAGAACTTTTAAGAAGTATGCAGTAAATCAGATGATGAGAGCATGAACCAAGTTAGTAAGAGTAAGGCAGAAAAAGGTTTGAGTTTTTTAAAAATGAGTTCAATCTTAGCATATTGAGTTGAAAGTTGCTTATCTGTAGGGACTTAGATGGTCTACATTTTAGATATTTGCAAGTGATCCTTAGGCTGGATTCAGAAGTTATCATTACACAGTAATTAATGCTCCAGAAGTGGGTGAGTTCCCCAAAGAAAAGTTTATAGAATAAGAAATTAAGAAGGTCCATATAGAACAAAATCTTGAAAACACCAATATTCAAAGCGTGTGTATAGGGAAAGTGGCCAGCATCCTATTACTAAAAACCTACACCAAATAATATACCATTATACTTGTGAAGTATTCTATCACTAGAGTCTGAATTTGAAATTTTTTTATTAGTGGCTGTCACCCATGGATGTCACCCATGGAATGTGGAAACTCATAAGTATCCCTCCAGTAAAATCAAACACCATACATATCAAAAATAATATTCAGGCCAGGTGTGGTAGCTCATACCTGTAATCCCAACACTTTGAAAGGCCAGAGCAGGAGGATCACTTGAGGTCAGGAGTTTGAAAACAGCCTGGGCAACATAGTGAAACCCCATCTCTATCAAAAAATATAAAATATTAGCTACCTGTGGTGCTAAACACCTGTAGTCCCAGCTACTCAGGAGGCTAGGGTGGGAGACCCACTTGAGCCTGGGAGTCCAAGGCTGCAGTGAACTAGGATTGCACCACTGCACACCAGCCTGAGTGACAGGTATCCTGTCTTTAAAAATACATAAATAAATATATATATATATCATCTTTTATTTATTTATTTATTTTATTTATTTTATTTTATCTTTGAGACAGAGTTTTGCTCCTGTTGCCCATGCTGGAATGCAATGCTGTGGTCTCAGCTCAATGCAACCTCCGCCTCCTGGGTTCAAGCAATTCTCCTGCCTCAGCCTCCCAAGTAGTTGGGATTATAGGTCTCCACCACCATGCCAAGCTAATTTTTGTATTTTTAATAGAGATGGGGTTTCACCATGTTGGCCAGGCTGAGTCTCAAACTTCTGACCTCAGGTGATCCGCCCACCTCGGCCTCCCAAAGTGCTGGGATTATAGGCATGAGCCACCACACCAAGACTTATTTTTTGTTGTTTTTTTGAGATGGAGTCTCATTTTGTCAGCTAGGCTGGAGCACAGTGGCGTGATCTCAGCTCACTGCAACTTCTACCTCCCATGCTCAAGTGGATCCTCCCACCTCAGCCTCCCAAGTACTGGGACTACAGGGCCGGGCTAATTTTTGTAGGGACTGGGTTTGGCCATGTCACCCAGGCTAGTCTCAAACTCCTGGACTCAAGCCATCAACCCACCTTGGCTTCCTGAAGTGATGGGATTACATGTGTGAGCTACTGCCCCCAGCCCATTCATTATTATTTTTATTTTTTATAGAGACTGTGTCTCACTATGTTGGTCAGGCTAGTCTTGAACTCCTAGGCCCAGGTGATCCTTCCACCTCGGCCTCCCGAAGTGCTGAGATTACAGGTGTGAGCCACTGCACTTGGTCCCATCCATTATTTTTAAGAGCTTGTAAAAATGACAGAAATGTAAGATTACAATATATTATAAAAAAATGATAGAAATATGATTGTAATACATTATGAAAAATACAAGGATTGAAATTATATAAGCTCCCAATACAATATAGAAAAGGAAGTCATTAATTCTATTTGGGAAAAATAGAAATTGGATGATCAGAAAAGCTTTCTGGGGCTGGGCGTGGTGGCTCATGCCTGTAATCCCAGCACTTTGGAAGGCCGAGGTGGGCAGGTCACTTGAGGTCAGGAGTTCAAGATCAGCCTGACCAACATGGTGAAACCCCATTTCTACAGAAAAATACAAAAAGAATCAGCCAGGCATGGTGACATCTGCTTATAGTCCCAGCTGCTCGGGAGGCTGAGGCAGGAGAATGGCTTGAACCCAGGAGGCAAAGGTTGCAGTGAGATTGCACCACTGCGCACACCAGCCTGGGCGATAGAGCAAGACTCTGTCTTAAAAAAAAAAAAAAAAAAAAAGAATTACATCAAATTTTATCTCTTCTTAGCACAAGTATTTTTTTTTAACTTGGCATAGAATTCAGAGCCAGGAAATTTTGTTGAACTAACCTTCCAAATTAAATTTAGCATGTCATTCTATTATGAACGTATGCCACAAACCACAATAGTATTAGCATTAGTAGTACCTGTGACTTCACAACCAAAAAAACCACAGGTATTTTCATTTCACGTAACAGTTGCTGTAGACAACTCAAAATTTCATTTATAGTCATTAGTACCTCTAAAATTATCTTAATAGGTATGCTCATTGCTATATCTTGTTCTTTAATTAGTTAGTAAAGAAGCATATACATTACTGTATTACAAATTTGCTTTTAAAATATTTTGTTAGCTATTTCAATACTCAGAATTTCCTTTTAATCCAAAATATTTTATGCATTTAAAAACACTGTTCTGAAAATGGGTCCCTAGGTTTCTCCACACTGCCAAAGAGTCAATGGCACAAAAACAGAAGTTAGGAACTTCTTCTTAGGAATCTTTGATGATACCTGCCCATTCGTCTCCTTTTCTCTCCTATCCAACAAACCCATCGTTCTGAATTAGGTGTCCCTCCTTTGTCTTCTTTCTGATTTCCCATTGTAACTTCTGCATGCCTCCTTGATATTCTTGTCTGGTCTCAATTAATCCTTGGAGCTCTCTGAGCACTGGAATCATGCTGATCATTGCTGTATGCACAGTGCCCTATAGGGAGTGAATGCTTAATATTAATAATAAGCAGTTGTTGAATTAATCAGTCTATTAGAACACAAAACCCCAAGTATCTACAAGGTACTAAGGCAACTGCAGACTCAGTAATGAGATGCTAAATAAACTTCTTAAATAATCCCAATATAACTACACTGAAATTAGCTGCTACACTCTTGAATTCTTACATGAAGCCAAAGAGTAGATACATCATTTAGGACTTTTTGTTTTTCATATACAAGTAACAATAAATTCAATTGAAATAGGGTTAAATTAAAGGAATGTATTGACTTACATACCAGAAAGGTGCAGAGATAAGTCTTCAAGAGTGGCCCCTCAGGATCCCATGTCAGTTTTTCAGTGAATCTCTCAGTGTTTCTCTCTGTATGAGGAGGCTTCCCCAGGCCAGCTTCCTTCAAGAACACAAGATAGCTGCCAGCAGGTAAAAGCAGCCACGTGCTTCCTTCTTAAGGTCCAAAGGAGTTACTGCTCCCACATAAATCTGGAGTATGACAGTCACAAGATAACTCAGTCCAATCTGTGTCCCAGAGAATGGTGATTGGCTCGAGCCTTGGTTATCTGACAAATCCCTGTGAAGGAGGGTTACTCAGATTAGTTTCACCCAATCAGGATTGATCTTAGAGCCGGAGGTGGGGCCCAGCTCTCCAAACAGTTAACTGTTTCATAATGGGAATGAGGTGGGGAATAATGTTGGAGAGACAAATGCAAGAGTGGTCAGCAAAAGTACTATATCCAAAGACTTAAAACAGGATTTTACTTCAAAAAAATCTGTTATCACAGTGTCTTGAATTCAATATGATAAAATATGTAGTGATTATTAATTATATCGATATGTAATGAGTAAATCACTGGTAAACACTGTATTTACTTTTTATTCAAATTTTACCAAGATAGAATGCAATCCAACAATTCAAGTATAGAACTAAACTACCGGCCAGGCGCAGTGGCTCACGCCTGTAATCCCAGCACTTTGGGAGGCTGAGGCGGGTAGATCACCTGAGGCCAGGAGTTCGCGACCAGCCTGGCCAACATGGCGAAACCCTGTCTCTACTAAAAATACAAAAATTAGCCGGATGTGATGGTGCACCCCTATAATCCGAGCTATCCGGGAGGCTGAGGCAGGAGAATCGCTTGAACCTGGGAGGTGGAGGTTGCAGTGAGCCGAGATTGTGCCGTTGCACTCCTGCCTGGGCGACAGAGCTAGACTCCATGCCAAAAGGAAAAAAAAAACAAAAACTGGAAACTAAACTACTGAATTTGCTAGGTAATACTCTGTAGTTCTACAAATTAGCAAATTAATTTCTCTCCTGGTGTACTTAACCCAAATAATGCTCAATTTGCCTTGAATAGCAGAAAGCTTCTGAAAAATGAATGTTTGTCAACTTTTTCTAATGAGAGTTTTGTTAAGTAGTTTATCTGCTCACCAACACAAAACACTGACTAGACAGTTGAATCTGGCTCTAAGAAAGAACATTCTGAATTTTGCCAGAAATTTATGTATCTGTATTAGCCCTACACAAAGGACCTAATCCCTGTCCTCGTGTCTTCATTTAACAAAAGCAGTAGTATGGTAACATGAAATACAGAACAACAGTACTGTACAAAATAAAATCTCACTCGTTATATTTTTTAAATGTATCAACAGACTTCCAATTAGGATCTGTAGTTACTAACCTTACTCAATTCTCATTGCATTGCATACTAATAATGTTTCTAATGTAAACATTAGTGCAAGTTTAGTCTACATCTTTTTTCTTTCATCTTCTCTGAAGATTTGTGTTTTATATTCTCACAATAATCTGGAATATGATTTCCTACACTCCACAATGGTTGAACAAGATCTAGGAGTCTTTTGTTTGATAGATGACAGAGCTATCTAACTAATGAGGTAATTGTCTCTGAAATCTGATGACACAACAGTACACTGACAGATGAAAATAACAAACCATGTAAATCAATACTTTCTTCACACATTTTACTTCCATCTCCCTGGGACTCAGCATTTTTCTCTTTCCTCTAAATCTGCCCCCTTCCTTTCTCAGAGGCAATGCAGAGCACTTTCCCTTTCTTCTACAGTTTCTGATCAGTGGTTATCAGTGATTTTGTAAAATTTCTCTTAAGTAATCAGAAAAAAATCTGAGAAGCAGGGGTTGCCAAGGAAACCAGAGCCAATAACAGCTGGAAGTTCCTGAAGGAAGAAATTCCTTTGAGACAGAAAAAACCTACAGATTGATTTGGAGGAAGAGGGAGAAAAAATGCCAGGAGCACAGTGAAAGCTGAGTCAATGAGATGAAAAGGATCAGATAAAGTAAAACATTCATAATTAAAATTATTTTTAGATCGACAAAGGCTAGAAACAAGAGAATTAGAACAGAGAGAGGAATAGGTTTTTTAGTGAAAGAAGAGGTTAAGACACAATGGGTAGGTCCAACACTTTGGAAGACTGAGGCAGGTGGATCACTTAAGGCCAGGAGTTCGAGACCAGACTGGCCAACATGATGAAAACCCATCTCTACTAAAAACACAAAAATTAGTCAGGTGTGGTGGTGCATGCCTATAATCCCAGTTACTATAGAGGCCGAGCAGGAGAAATGCTTGAACCTGGGAAGCGGAGGTTGCAGTGAGCCAAGATCCAGCCTGGGTGACAGGGCAAGACTGTCTCAGAAAAAAAAAAGGCACAATGGGTAGTGTGTAAGAGATTAAATGGTATAGATAGACAAGGGTCAGTACATGTGTCCATAGCTTCCTAGATATGTCTTATTTTAAATTACTTTATTGCTCAGAATATATGTAACTACATTCTGTATCTGTAGTCTAAATACTCCGGGCCGGGCACAGTGGCTCACGTCTACAATCCTAGCAGTTGGGGAGGCCGAGGCGGGTGGATCACCTGAGGTCAGGAGTTTGAGACCAGCCTGGCCAATATGGCCAAACCGCATATTGTATTTTTAGTTTCTCCTAAAAATACAAAAATTAGCTGGGCGTGGTGGCAGGCGCTTGTAACCCCAGCTACTCAGAAGGCTGAGGCAGGAGAATCACTTTTACCTGGGGGCAGAGGTTGCAGTGAGCCGAGATCATGCCACTGCACTCCAGCCTGGGTGACAGAGCAAGACTCCATCTCAAAAATAAAATAAAATAAAAATTCCTCAAGAACAACTAACTCAAAACTTCCAAAATGAAACTCATCTCCATCAGCAATCTCACTGACCAAATCCATATTTCACTTCTCATTACCTTTGACTCCTCCCTTGCCATGAGGCAGGAAAATAGGATCTGGAGGCAGGGAACATAAGGCCAATTCACACTTCAGCTATGACAGGAAATATCCTCTCCATCAGGTGTATGCTGTAAATAACTTTGTAATTTTACTTCATCCTGTCCATTTACATAGAGTGTAACACAAGTAACCAATGGAATCCTCTAGGGGGTATTTACGCTCCCAAAAAAATCTGTAACAGGTCCTTTGAGCCCCTGTGCTGCTCCCACGCTGTGGAGTGTACTTTCATTTTCGATAAAACCCTTCATTCCTTCCTTGCTTTGTTTGTGCGTTTTGTCCAATTCTTTGTTCAAGATGCCAAGAACCTGGACCCCCTCCACCGTTAACAGCTATAAACCCCACATTCAACCAGTCACAAAATCTTGACCTTTCTACCTACTGCAGAACTGTAAAATGGAACTATTTCTCTTGATTTTTCCACTGCTGATGAAGAGTCAAACTCTGTGAAATATTTGAAGAGATTTATTCTGAATCAAATATGAGTGACCATGGCCTGTGACACAGCCCTCAGGAGGTCCTGAGAACATGTGCCCCAGGTAGTCGGGTGCAGCTTAGTTTTATACATTTTAGGGAGGCACGAGACATTAACCAAACACCTTTAAGAAATACATTGGTTTGGTCCAGAAAGGCAGAACAACTTGAGGTGGTGAGGGAGACTTCAGGCTATTGGTAAATTTATTTGTTTTTGTTTTGTTTGAGACAAGTCTCCTTGGGACACCCAGGCTGGAGTACAATGGTATCTCAGCTCACTGCAACCTCAGCTTCTTGGGTTTAAGCAATTCTCCTGCCTCAGCCTCGTGAATAGCTGGGACTACAGGCGTGTGCCACCATGCCTGGCTAATTTTTGTATTTTCAGTAGAGACGGGGTTTCACCATATTGGCCAGGCTGTTCTTGAACTCCTGACCTCGAGTGATCTGCCTGCCTTGGCCTCCCAAAGTGCTGGGATTACAGGCCTGAGTCACTGTGCCCGGCTTATAGGTATATTTAAACATTTTCTGGTTGACAATTGGTTGAGTTTCTCTAAAGACCTAGAATTAACAGAAAGGATTGTCTGGCTTAAGATAAAGGATTGTGGAGACCCAAGTTCTTATTTGCAGAGGAAGCCTTCAAGTACTAGGCTTCAGAGAGAAGAGATTGTAAAATGTTTCTTATCAGACTTAAAGTCTGTGCTGATGTTAATGATGAAGAGGTATAATGAGGCATGTTAGACCACCACTTCCCATCAGCACCTGAAACAGTCTCTGCGGTTAAATTTTAAGAGCCGTGAATGAGGAGGAAGTCCATTCAGATAGATAGTTGGAAGGGGGATCTTAGAATTTTATTTTTGATTTATACCACTAGCCATATTTGGGTTCAGGCTACTATCACTTGAAACTGTCTCCTAACTGATCTGTGACTCCCATTTCCCACCTGTGCTTGCACACACAAAACCTCACATCACTCACCCCTTGGATTGCCAGATGTATCAAATAAAATTACAGGACACCCAGTTAAATTTAAAGTTCAAATATACAACAACTTTTTAGTATAAGTGTATCCCAAATAGGACAGGGATATTTGTAATACTTGAGATATTGTCCCGTGCAGTATTTGGGATGTACTTACACTAAAAAAAAAAAAATTGTTGTTGGCCAGGCGCAGTGGCTCATGCCTGTAATACCAGCACTTTGGGAGGCCGAGGTGGGTGGATCATGAGTTCGGGAGATCGAGACCATCCTGGCTAACACAGTGAAACCTCGTCTCTACTAAAAAATACAAAAAATTAGCCAGGCGTACTGGCGGGTGCCTGTAGTCCCAGCTACTTGGGAGGCTGAGGCAAGAGAATGGCATGAACCCGGGAGGCGGAGCTTGCAGTGAGCTGAGATGGCGCCACTGCACTCCAGCCTGGGCGACAGAGCAAGACTGCATCTCAAAAAAAAAAAAAAAATTATTGTTTATCTGAAATTCACATTTACCTGGGCACTTCTGTAAACCAAAAATAAAATTGTAAAGCCCCCCAATCATCTGAATGGACTTCCTCCATGGCCAGGGAGCTCTTAAAATTTAACCTGAGAGGCTGGGTGCAGTGGCTCACGTCTGTAATCCCAGCGCTTTGGGAGGCCGAGGCAGGCGGATCACCTGAGGTCAGGAGTTCGAGACCAGCCTGGACAACATGGTGAAACCCCATCTCTACTAAAAACACAAAAATTAGCTGAGCATGGTGGCAGGCGCCTGTAACCCCAGCCACTTAGAAGGCTGAGGCAGGAGAATCGCTTGAACCCAGGAGGTGGAGGTTGCAGTGAGTTCAGATTGTGTCATTGCTCTCCAGCCTGGGTAACAAGAGTGAAATTCCATCTCAAAAAAAGAAGAAAAAAATTAACCTAAGACTGCTTGAGGCCATGATGAGAAGTGGGGGTCGGACCTGCTTCATGATACCTCTCAGGCATTAACATCAACACAGACCTTAAATCTGACAAGAAGCATTTACAATCTATTCTCTCTGAAGCCTGCTACCTGGAGACTTCATCTGTATGATAAAACTTTGGTCTCTGCAAGCCAGACATTTCCTTTCTATTGATCCCAGGTATTTAGATAAACTCAACCAACTGTCAACCAGAAAATGTTTAAATCACACTGGAAGCCCTCCCCACCCACCACTTTGAGTTGTCCTGCTTTTCTGAACCAAACAATGTATTGCTTAAATGTATTTGATTAATGTCCCATGTCTCCCTAAAATGAGTAAAACCAAGCTGCTCCAGGACCACCTGGGGCACATGTTCTCAGGGCCTCCTGAGGTCTGTGTCACAGAACATGATCACTCATATTTGGCTGAGAATAAATCTCTTCTAATATTTTACAGATTGACTCTTTTCGCCGACACCTTGTATTTCATCTGGCAACCTTACTCACCCCTCAACCATTTGTTTGAGTTGTTTAGAGTTATGGATTTGGTTAAAGTACAAAGCCAAATGTGTGGGAATAATAATGCCAAATTCAAGATAGTGGTTTCAATGGAGCACGAAGGAGAAAAACACCATCAGGGGTATATAAGAAAATTCTACTGTGTGTGTTTGTATTGTATATGTATTTTTAATTTTTGCTTTTTAGGTTTTTCCTCTTTTTAAAGAGTACTTATGTGATTTTTTTTTTCTGTGATAGGTCTTGTCAACGGAAAGGGGTCCCTATCCAGACCCCAAGAGAGCGTTCTTGGATCTCTTGCAAGAAAGAATTCGAGGCGAATCCATAGAGTAAGGTAAAAGCAAGTTTATTAAGAAAGTAAAGGAATAAAGAATGGCTACTCCGTAGACAGAGCAGCGGCACAGGCTGCTCAACTAAGAATACTCAGTTATTTCTGTATACCCTAAACAGGGGGTGAATTATTCATGAGTTTTCCAGGAAAGGGGTAGGCAATTCCTGAAACTGAGGGTTCTTCTCCTTTTTAGACCATATAGGGTAACTTCCTGACATTGCCATGGCATTTGTAAACTGTCATGGTGCTGGTGGGAGTGTCTCTTAGCATGTATTACAATTAGCATGTATTATAATGTATTATAATTAGCATATAATGAGCAGTGAAGATGACCAAGAGGTCACTTTTGTTATATATAAAGTTTTGGTGCCGCAAAAGAAGTAGCACTTGAATATAAAATTTTCTTTTTAATTCTCAGCAAGGCAAGTTACTTCTATATAGAAGGGCGCACCCTTACAGATGAAACAATGGTAAGCACTCATTTGGACAAGGGAAGGGAAGGGGTTCTTATCCCTGAAGCACATGTCCCCTGTTGCTGTGTCATTCCCCTATTGGCTAGGGTTAGACTGCACAGCCTAAACTAATTCCGATTGGCTAATTTAAAGAGAATGATGAGGTGAGTGCGTTGGTGGGAGTCAGGGCAGAGCAGGTAGCAGGTAATTGGAATGAGTTAGGGTGGAGCCAGTGATTGGAATGTAGGGTGGAGCAGGTGATCAGAATGAGTCAGGGTGGAGTAGGTAATTGAAAAAGATTGCTCTATGAGGAAGTTTAAAAGTAGAAGGCAAAGAATTGAACATACTGACATATTAATTCTTTGAAAAGAAATTTAGAACTCATATCTAATACCATCTTGCTTTTGGTGGGTTTTGGATGGCTTCTTTGCCGCATGCTGTTTTATCAGCAAGGTCTTTGTGACTTGTATTGTGCCGACCTCCTTAACTTCCTGGGAATGCAGCCTAGTAGATCTCAGCCTTAGTTTACCCAGCCCCTATTCAAGATGGAGTCACCCTGTTTCAAACACCTCTGACAGTCTTGCTCTGTCACCCAGGCTGGAGTGTTGTTGGTTCACTGGAACACGAGTACTTATGTTTTATTTCTTAAGCTTAGTGATGTGTGTCAGGCCTCTGAGCCCAAGCTAAGCCATCATATCCCCTGTGACCTGCATGTATACATCCAGATGGCCTGAAGCAAGTGAAGAATCACAAAAGAAGTGAAAATGGCCGGTTCCTGCCTTAACTGATGACATTCCACCACTGTGATTTGTTCCTGCCCCACCTTAACTGAGCGATTAACCTTGTGAAATTCCTTCTCCTGGCTCAGAAGTTCCCCCACTGAGCACCTTGTGACCCCCACCCCTGCACGCCAGAGAACAACCCCCTTTGATTGTAATTTTCCTTTACCTACCCAAATCCTATAAAATGGCCCCACCCCTATCTCCCTTCACTGACGCTCTTTACGGACTCAGCCCACCTGCTCCTAGGTGATTAAAAAGCTTTATTGCTCATGCAAAGCCTGTTTGGTGGTCTCTTCAGACCAACGTGCATGACATTTGGTGCCGTGACTCAGATCGGGGGACCTCCCTTGGGAGATCAATCCCCTGTCCTCCTGCTCTTTGCTCTATGAGAAAGATCCACCTACGACCTCTGGTCCTCAGACCAACCAGCCCAAAGAACATCTCACCAATTTTAAATTGGGTAAGCGGCCTCTTTTTACTTTCTTCTCCACCCTCTCTCACTCTCTCAACCTCTTTCTCCTTTAAATCTTGGCACCATCCTTCAATCTCTCCCTTCTCTTAATTTCAGTTCCTTTCCTTTTCTGGTAGAGACAGAGGAGACGCGTTTTATCCATGAACCCAAAACTCCAGTGCAGGTCACGGACTCAGGAAGACAGTCTTCCCTTGGTGTTTAATTACTGCGGGGATGCCTGCTTGATTATTCACCCACGTTTCAGAGTTGTCTGATTACCGTGGGGACGCCTGCCTTGATCCTTCACCCTTAGTGGCAAGCACAACTTTCTTGGGGGGCAAGCACCCCCCACCCCTTCTCTCCGTGTCTCTACCCTCTCTTTTCTCTGGGCTTGCTTCCTTCACTATGGGCAACCTTCCACCCTCCAGTCTTCCTTCTTCTCCCTTAGCCTGTGTTCTCAAGAACTTAAAACCTCTTCAACTCACACCTGATCTAAAACCTAAATGTTTATTTTCTTCTGCAATACCACTTGACCCCAATACAAACTCGACAATGGTTCCAAACAGCCAGAAAACAGCACTTCCGATTTTTCCATCTACAAGATCTAGATAATTCTTGTCGTAAAATGGGCAAATGGTCTGAGGTGTCTGATGTCCAGGCATTCTTTTACGCATCAGTCCCTCCCTAGTCTCTTTTCCCAATGTGACTCGTCCGAAGTCCTCCTTCTTTCCCTCCTGCCTGTCCCCTCAGTCCCAACCCCAAGTGTCACTGAGTCTTTTCAATCTTCCTTTTCTACCGACCCATCTGACCTCTCCCCTCCTCCCCAGACTGCTCTTCCTCAGTTCACTCCCCGCCAGGCTGAATCAGGCTCTGATTCTTCCTCAGCCTCTGCTCCCCGACCCTATAATCCTTCTATCACCTCCCCTCCTCACACCAGGTCCAGCTTACAGTTTCATTCTGTGACTAGCTCTCCGCCACCTGCCCAATAATTTCCTCTTAAAGAGGTGGCTGGAGCTAAAGGCATAGTCAAGGTTAATGCTCCTTTTTCTTTATCCGACCTCTCCCAAATCAATTAGCATTTAGGCTCTTTTTCATCAAATATAAAAACCCAGCCTGGTTCATGGCTCATTTTGCAGCAACCCTGAGAAGCTTTACAACTCCAGACCCTGAAAGGTCAGAAGGCCGTCTTATTCTCAATATGCATTTTATTACTCAATCTGCTCCCAACATTAAATAAAGCTCCAAAAATTAGATTCTGGCCCTCAAACCCCACAACAGGACTTAATTAACCTCACCTTGATGGTGTACAATAATAGAGTAGAGGGAGCCAAGTAGCAACATATTTCTGAACAATTCCTTGCCTCCACTGTGAGAGAAACCCCAGCCACATCTCCAGCACACAAGAACTTCAAAATGCCTAAGCCGCAGTGGTCAAGCATTCCTACAGGCTCTCCTCCATCAGAATCTTGCTTCAAGTGCTAGTAATCTGGCCACTGGGCCAAGGAATGCCCGCAGCCCGGGTTTCCTCCTAAGCCATGTCCCATCTGTGTGGGACCCCACTGGAAATTGGACTGTCCAACTCCCCTGGCAGCCACTCCCAGAGCCCCTGGAACCCTGTCCCAAGGCTCTCTGACTGACTCCTTCTCAGATCTTTTTGGCTTAGCAGCTGAAACTGATGCTGTCCAATCACCTCAGAAGCCTCCTGGACCATCACAGATGCTTTTGGTAACTTACAGTGGAGGGTAAGTCCATTCCCTTCTTAATCAGTACGGAGGCTACCCACTCCACATCACCTTCTCTTCAAGAGCCTGTTTCCCTTGCCTCCATAAGTGTGGGTATTGATGGCCAGGCTTCTAAACCTCTTAAAACTCCCCAACTCTGATGCCAACTTGGACAACATTCTTTCATGCACTCCTTTTTAGTTATCCCCACCTGCCCAGCTCCCTTATTAGGTCGAGACATTTTGATTAAATTATCTGCTTCCCTGACTATTCCTGGGCTACAGCCACACCTCATTGGCACCCTTTTTCCCAGTTCAAAACCTCCTTCACATCCTTCCCTTGTATCCCTCCACCTTAATCCACATGTATGGGAAAACTCTACTCCCTCCTTGGTGACTGATCATGCACCCCTTACCATCCCATTAAAACCTAATCACCCTTAGCCTGCTCAACACCAGTATCCCATCCCACAGCACACTTTAAAAGGATTAAAGCCTGTTATCACTTGCCTGTTACAGCATGGCCTTTTAAAGCCTATAAACTCTCCTTACAATTCCCCCATTTTACCTGTCCAAAAACTGGACAAGTCTTACAAGTTAGTTCAGGATCTGTGCCTTACCAACCAAATTGTTTTGCCTATCCAC
The DNA here is from genome assembly GCF_028885655.2 of Pongo abelii. Classification (NCBI taxonomy): domain Eukaryota; kingdom Metazoa; phylum Chordata; class Mammalia; order Primates; family Hominidae; genus Pongo; species Pongo abelii. Next base: position 162,737,878 of record NC_071985.2, on the reverse strand, counting down.
CCCGTGGTGCCAAACCCATATACTCTCCTATCCTCAATACCTCCCTCCACAACCCATTATTCTCTTCTAGATCTCAAACATGCTTTCTTTACTATTCCTTTGCACCCTTCATCCCAGCCTCTCTTCACTTTCACTTGGACTGACCCTGACACCCATCAGCCTCAGCAACTTACCTGGGCTGTACTGCCGCAGGGCTTCACGGACAGCCCTCATTACTTCAGTTGAGCCCAAATTTCTTCCTCATCCATTACCTATCTTGGCATAATTCTTCATGAAAACACACATGCTCTCCCTGCCGATCGTGTCCAGCTGATCTCTCAAGCCCCAACCCCTTCTACAAAACAACAACTCCTTTCCTTCCTGGGCATGGTTGGATACTTTTGCCTTTGGATACCTGGTTTTACCATCCTAACAAAGCCATTATATAAACTCACACACACAAAAAACCTAGATGACTCCATAAATCGTAAATCCTTTCCCCACTCCCCTTTCCATTCCTTAAAAAACAGCCCTAAAAGCTGCTCCCACACTAGCTCTCCCTAACTCATCCCAACCCTTTTTTCATTACACACAGCTGAAGTGCAGGGCTGTGCTGTCGGAATTCTTATACAAGAGCCAGGACCGCACCCTGTAGCCTTTCTATCCGAACAACATGACCTTACTGCTTTAGGCTGGCCCCCACATTATTCTGGATACCGCACCTGACCCCCATGACTGTATCTCTCTAATCCACCTGACATTCACTCCATTTCTCCGTATTTCCTTCTTTCCTGTTCCTCACCCTGATAACACTTGGTTTATCGATGGTGGTTTCACCAGGCCTAATAGCCACTCATCAGCAAAGGCAGGCTATGCTATAGTATCTTCCACATCTATCATTGAGGCTACTACTCTGCCGCCCTCCACTACCTCTCAGCAAGCTGAACTCATTGCCTTAACTGGGGCCCTCACTCTTGCAAAGAGACTACGCATCAATATTTATACTGACTCTAAATATGCCTTCCATATCCTGCACCACCATGCTGTTATACGGGCAAAAAGAGGTTTCCTCACTACACAAGGGTCCTCCATCATTAATGCCTCTTTAATAAAAACTCTTCTCAAGGCTGCTTTACTTCCAAAGGAAGCTGGAGTCTTTCATAGCAAGGGCTATCAAAAGACGTCAGATCCCATCACTCAGGGCAACACTTGTACTGATAAGGTAACTAAAGAAGCAGCTAGCATTCCAACTTCTGTCCCTCATGGCCAGTTTTTCTCCTCAGTGGTCACTCCCACCAACTCTCCCACTGAAACTTCCACCTATCAATCTCTTCCTACACAAGGCAAATGGTTCTTGAACCAAGGAAAATATCTCCCTCCAGCCTCACAGGCCCATTCTATTCTGTCGTCATTTCATAACCTCTTCCATTTAGGTTACAAGGTTCTAGCCCGTCTCTTAAAACCTCTCATTTCCTTTCCATCGTAAAAACCTATCCTCAAAAAATCACTTCTCCGTGTTCCATCTGCTATTCTACTACTCCTCAGGATTTTCTCAGGTCCCCTCCCTTCCCTACATAACAAGCTCGGGGATTTGCCCCCACCCAGGACTGGTAAATTGACTTTACTCACATGCCTCAAGTCAGGAAACTACAATACCTCTTGGTCTGGGTAGACACTTTCACTTATTGGGTAGAGGCCTTTCCCACAGGGTCTGAGAAGGCCACCATGGTCATTTCTTTCCTTCTGTCAGACATAATTCCTCAGTTTGGCCTTCCCACCTCTATACAGTCTGATAACGGACTGGCCCTTACTAGTCAAATCACCCAAACAGTTTCTCAGACTCTTGGTATTCCGTGGAAACTTCATACCCCTTACCATCCTCAATCTTCAGGAAAGGTAGAACAGACTAATGGTCTTTTAAAAACATACCTTACCAAGCTCAGCCACCAACTTAAAAAGGACTGGACAATACTTTTACCACTTGCCCTTCTCAGAATTTGGGCTTGTCCTCAGGATGCTACAGGGTACAGCCCATTTGAGCTCCTGTATGGATGCTCCTTTTTATTAGGCCCCAGTCTCATTCCAGATACCAGCCCAACTTGGACTGTGCCCCAAAAACTTGTCATCCCTACTATCTTCTGTCTAGTCATACTCCTATTCACCATTCTCAACTACTTGTAAATACCCTGCCCTTGTTTACACTGCCGGTTTACACTTTTTCTTCAAACCATCATAACTGATATCTCCCGGTTTTAACTCAAACCGCCACCCTTAAGTCTCTCTAAAGTGGATAGATAATCTTTGCTCACAAGGTACACTCCAATACTTTCACCCTGATGAAGTCCTATTCTTTACTTTTATACTCACTCTTATTCTCGTTTCAGTTCTTATGCCACCCTCTACCTCTCCCCAACTATCTCCACAATGTTATCAATCTCACTCACTCTCTCCTAGCCATTTCTAATCCTCCTTTAACAAACAATTGCTGGCTTTGCATTTCTCTTTCCTCCAAAATCACTGAGGCCTTGACTTACTCACTGCTAAAAAAAAAAAGGGGACTTTGTATATTTTTAAATCGAAAGTGTTGTTTTTACCTAAATCAATCTGGCCTGGTATATGACAGCATAAAAAAACTCAAGAATAGAGCCAAAAAACTTGCCAACCAAGCAAGTAAGTATGCTGAACCCCCTTGGGTACTCTCTAATTAGATGTCCTGGGTCCTCCCAATTCTTAGTCCTTTAATACCTGTTTTTCTCCTATTCTTATTCAGGCCTTGTGTCTTCTGTTTAGTTTCTCAACTCATCCAAAACCATATCCAGGCCATCACCAATCATTCTATACAACAAATGCTCCTTCTAACAACCCCACAATATCACCCCTTACCACAAAATCTTCCCTCAGCTTAATCTCTCCCACTGTAGGTTCCCACGCCACCCCTAATCCTGTTCGAAGCAGCCCTGAGAAACATCGCCCATTATCTCTCCATACCACCCCCCAAAAATTTTTGCTTTCCCAACACTTCAATACTATTTTATGTTATTTTTCTTAATAATATAAGAAGACAGGAATGTCAGGCCTCTGAGCCCAAGCTAAGCCATCATATCCCCTGTGACCTGCATGTATACATCCAGATGGCCTGAAGCAAGTGAAAATCACAAAAGGAGTGAAAATGGCCAATTCCTGGCTTAACTGATGACATTCCACCATTGTGGTTTGTTCCTGCCCCACCTTAACTGAGTGATTAACCTTGTGAATTTCCTTCTCCTGGCTCAGAAGTTCCCCCACTGAGCAACTTGTGACCCCCGCCCCTGCACACCAGAGAACAACCCCCTTTGACTGTAATTTTCCATTACCTACCCAAATCCTATAAAACGGCCCCACCCCATCTCCCTTTGCTGACTCTCCTTTTGGACTCAGCCCACCTGCAGCCAGGTGAAATAAACAGCTTTATTGCTCAAACAAAGCCTGTTTAGTGGTCTCTTCACTGGATGCGCATGACAATGTATATGCAGATTTTTAATATTACTATGCATTTTGTGTCTGTGAAATATTTATAATAAATTTTTTAAGTCTTCAATAGAGCACTAGACAAACTCTAAAGAATCTAACATGGATTACAAATGCCTTCACAGTTTTGCTGACCTTGTTTATGTCTCTAATCTTGCCACTTTCAGTTTGTACACTATAGTTTGGTCATTCATATTTATTCCTCAGAAGATCTCCAAGCCTGTGCCTGTACTCTGCTCTGTTTCCCTTCCTCTTCTCATTGAGTCTCACCTTAACTGTCAATATCTTCTCTGGCACCTTGTTTGTGTCTAGGTTAAGTACTTCTATGTACTCCCAGCATATTCATTGTTTTCTTTTTCTTTTTTTTTTTTTTGAGACGGAGTCTTGCTCTTGTTGCCCAGGCTGGAGTGCAGTGGTGCAACCTCAGCTCAGTGCAACCTCCGCCTCCTGGTTCAAGTGATTCTCTTGCCTCAGCCTCCCGAGTAGCTGGGATTATAGGCACCCGCCTCCATGCCCGGCTAATTTTTTGTATTTTTAGTAGAGATGGGGTTTCACCATGTTGGCCAGGCTGGTCTCAAACTCCTGACCTCAGGTGATCCATCCGCCTCAGCCTCCCAAAGTGGTGGGATTACAGGTGTGAGCCACTGCGCCCAGCCCAGAATATTCATTACGTTCACCGTCACTTATCACTTATTCATAAATTGTAATTGCTGACTTTCTTCTCTGTATCTCCCATTATAATATAAGTGTCAAAAGCATGCAGACTGTGTCTTATTCACCCTAATATCCCTGGCCCCTGCTTAGCGTCTTGGACTAATGGACCCTCAATAAATATTTGCTCTAGGAATTAATAATGGGATGGTTTATTTCACATTCTTGAGGCAGCTATAATTTTACTTTTAATGTGAAGCCATTTTATAATCAGTATTTAGATGAAATCATAAAGTCCTATCATCCCATAGTGTGTAGATTTGAAATCACTACTTGGAATAAAGTTCTTGCCTTTCATTCATATTGCAAAGTTTGGTTTCAACATCATCTGTCACCTAAACTACATCTTGATTTAGTTATTAGGATTAGCGCATCATTTAAGTGTTCATTGTCAGGCCTCTGAGCCCAAGCCAAGCCATCACATCCCCTGTTACTTGCACGTATACTCCCAGATGGCCTGAAGTAACCGAAGAATCACAAAAGAAGTGAAAAGGCCCTGCCCCACCTTAACTGATGACATTCCACCATTGTGATTTGTTCCTGCCCCACCTTAACTGAGTGATTAACCCTGTGAATTTCCTTCTCCTGGCTCAGAAGCTCCCCCACTGAGCACTTTGTGACCCCCGCCCCTGCCCACCAGAGAACAACCCCCTTTGACTTTAATTTTCCATTCCTTCCCAAATCCCATAAAACGGCCCCACCCCTATCTCCCTTGGCTGACTCTCTTTTTGGACTCAGCCCACCTGCACCCAGGTGAAATAAACAGCCATGTTGCTCACACAAAGCCTGTTTGGTGGTCTCTTCACACGGACGCACATGAAATTCATCACACTCTACTTTTGCAGCTTCCAAAATGGTATTATCTGGGTCATTTTGAGGCATGATCAAGAGTAGAAAAATAAGTCAAGCGATCATACAGTTAATGAGGGCATCTTGTTGTTAAAATCAAAACCTAATGTGGATCCTTGACTTGTTATGAACATTTGGCTCAGGGAATGCAAAGGGCTATTGTTTGGAGAATAGTGATTGACAGTCAAGAGACTTATATGGTGGCCCTTACTACAAGGGACTTACGATTTTCCGTAAGCTGGTCCTTAGTGTAACAAGTAAAGAAATCTAATTTTGTCAGCACATTAACAATGGGTCTATTTTCCAGGGATGGGCTAGAGATAGGCAAGAATAAAAGACTAATATATCAAAATTCCAATCTAAAATTAATGGTTGAGTGGACCAGAATCACTCATCAGCACATCCCTGTAGATAAACTGCATACAAAGCCAAATAAGCAGAAGGCTGCTTGGTGAACATGGGATACAGAATAAGGGGAGTCAGTTGTTTCATTACAATGTTTAATGGCATTGCGTTTTGAAAGCCTGATGTGTCCTGTTCCATGGGAATGAAATTTCTGTGACTCAGATGAAGACTCACAAAACCTGAGAAGCACCATCCCCCTCTTCACCAACCATACCTTGCCAGATGGCCAGTGACAACTTGGGCCTCTGTGACCCCTTTTTCTTTGCATTCCTGGATGAATAACATCCCATCCCCCAATCATATGCATCTGCTTGTCAGTTTTTTCTTTTTGTTATATTAGAACATTCAGTGTGGTTATTGCTAAGTTGGTCCCAGCAAGCCATTATGTCTCTTTAGATGATTTTTGCAGATCTCTATTCCAATTCACTGTGTGATCATTTTAAATTTTTAACTTTCAAATAACTTTGCTTATTTCTATGATTCTTATATTTTGAGGAAGCATTTCACTTCAGTGTCTGTACACTGAAAACACAAAATTAAAAGCAGAATATTTTTAATGTTTCATCTTAGGGAATAGGAATTAGGAATATTACTAATGATGGGATCTACTCATTCGAATATTTATTAGACATTTTAAACTATTCTTCTGCATGGGCATACATACACACACACATATATGCACACAATATAGGGCAATTATTCTTAGTTCTTAAAGCTTTTCTAATTAGCTCTTAACCACAGATAACACAAGAGGAGGGGGAAGGAGAGCAGAAAGAAAAGGGGAAGGAAAAGAAGAAGGAACTTAATCATCCAGATTTATATTAAACAAAATATATTGCAACGTGTGTATAGCTTCAGTTTGACGAAATCAGTCTCTAATATTTAAGCCCCATCCAGCTGTTTTTTTGTTTGTTTTTGAGACGGAGTCTCACTCTGTCACCCAGTCTAGAGTGCAATGGTGCGATCTTGGCTCACTGCAACCCCCACCTCCCATGTTCAAGCGATTCTTCTGCCTCAGCCTCCCAAGTAGCTGGGACTACGGGTGCGCGCCACCATGCCTGGCTAATTTTAGCAGAGACAGGGTTTCATCATGTTGGCCAGGCTGGTCTCAAACTCATGACCTCAGGTGTTCCACCTGCCTTGGCTTCCCAAAGTGCTGGGATTACAGGCGTGAGCCACTGCCCTGGCCTTTTCTTTTTTTTCCAGACAAGTCTGGCTCTGTCGTCCAGGCTGGAGTGCAGTGGCATGATCTTGGCTCACTGCAGCCTTGCCTCCTGGGTTCAGGCAATTCTTGTGCCTGAGCCTCCTGAGTAGCTGGGACTACAGGTGCCCACCACCACGCCTGGCTAATTTTTGTATTTTTAGTAGAGATGGGTTTTCACCATGTTGGCCAGGCTGGTCTCGAACTCCTGACCTCAGATGATCCACCTGCCTTGGCCTCCCAAAGTGCTGGGATTACAAGCGTGAGCTACCAGGCCTGGCCTAACCAGCATTTTCTATTGTTCTTTATTTCTGAATTTTCAACAAGTCCTAGATATGTGCTGTTGTTTCTTTCGATGCTCCATTGTATGCTGTACAAGGATTATTTCATTTTGAACATAATTTCAGTTTGATGCTATGGCTATTTATCATATGTGTTGCTTTGCTGTACCTCCTTTTTTTTTTTTTTGAGAGAGAGAGTTTCACTGTTGTCACCCAGGCTGGAGTGCAACAGCTTGATCTTGGCTCACTGCAACCTCTGCCTCCTGGGATCAAGCAATTCTCCAGCCTCAGCCTCAGGAGTAGCTGGGATTACAGGTGCTCGCCACCATGCCCAGCTAAATTTTTTTTGTATTTTTAGTAGAGACGGGGTTTCGCCATGTTGGCCAGGCTGGTCTTGAACTTCTGATCTCAGGTGATCCACCCACCTCGGCCTCCCAAAGTGCTGGGACTACAGACGTGAGCCACCACGCCCGGCCTGTACCTATTTTTTTTTTTTTAACATCCAGCTTATGTTACTTCAGCATCTCTTTACTTTTATCTTCACTGAAGCCTTTTTTTTTTTTTTTTTGCTAGGAAAATGAAAAATTTAAATGTCATACAACATTGTATTAGATTGATTTGCTTTTTTTTTTTTTTTGAGATGGAGTCTTGCACTGTCGCCTAGGCTGGAGTGCAGTGGCACAATCTCAGCTACCTACAACCTCCACCTCCTGGGTTCAAGTGATTCTCTTGCCTCAGCCTCCCAAGTAGCTGGGACTACAGGTGTACACCACCACACCCAGCTAATTTTTGTATTTTTAGTAGAGACGGGGTTTCACTATATGTTGTCCAGGTTGGTCTTGAACTCCTTGACCTCAGGTGATCCGCCCACCTTGGCCTCCCAAAGTGCTGAGATTACAGGCATGAGCCACTGCACCCAGCCCACAAAACTGTATTAGATTGAAAAGACATAAAATTACTCTGTTAAATTTCTATAAAAGTTTCTCAATACTTATTCTTAACTTCTGATCAGTAACAAATAGTTCTTTGACGGGTACTGATGTCCAAACTACATTTTGAGTAGCACTATCCTGTAAAATCGGAATTATGATTTCTATTTTTTGTTAAAAACAACAACAACAACAACAGAGGCTTGGATAAGTAAAGTAGCTTACTTGCATTTGTTGTTTTTCTTTTTTGTTTGTTTGTTTGTTTTTGAGACAGAGTTTAGCTCTTGTTGCACAGGTTGGAGTGCAATGGCGTGATATTGGCTCACTGCAACCTCTGCCTCCTCGGTTCAAGTGATTCTCTTGCCTCAGCCTCCCAAGTAGCTGGGATTACAGGCGTGTGCCACCATGCCCAACTAATTTTTGTATTTTTAGTAGAAATAGTGTTTCACTATATATTGGCCAGGTTGGTCTCGAACTCCTGACCTGGTGATCCACCCACTTCGGCCTCCCAAAGTGCTGGGTTTACAGGCATGAGCCACCGCACCTGGCCCAGCTTACTTGCATTTATTCAGATAATTAATGGCAAAGACCAAATTTGTACCCAGGATTGATTCCAGGTTCTGAAGTTTTAAATAAGCATGATATAATAATTCTGTTCTATAATGTTTCGATAAGAATTCTAAATTTGTGCTGCCCAGCAACTGCTAGCCACACATGGCTTTGTAAATTTAAATTGATTTAAATCATATAAAACTAATTTTATTTCTTCAGTTGCACTAGTGACATTTCAATTACTGAAAAGCATGGATGTCTAGTGGCTACCATATTGGATAGTACAGAGAGAGAGCATTTGCATCCTCACAGAACGTTCTATAGGACTGTCCTGCTCTAGAATATCAATAATTTATCTTAGAGATCATTTGTTTAACTTATAAGTTTGTATTAGGTACTTTTGGGTTGCATGGTTGGCACACAACAACACTCCCTCCCTCTTCATGAAATTTCCCTTTCATCCCTAAACAATAAAACAAGGCAGATTTTATCTTCCATGACTCTCTGACCCATCTCATCAGTCATGGCTGATTGAACCAGCTAAAGCCAAGCCAGATACATGTGTCTTTTATCTTTAGGAGAAAATGTATAGAGATTTTAAAGTAATTTACTTTGGTGAAAAAGTAATAATAATTTAGTAATTTGCTAATTAGCTAATCCCAATTATGTTGGGTTTCTTTTGTTTGTTTGTTTTGTTTTGTTTTGTTTGTTTTTTGAGACACAGTTTCACTCTGTCGCCCAGGCTGGAGTGCAGTGGCAGATCTTGGCTCACTGCAACCTCTGTCTCCTGGATTCAAGCAATTCTCATGCCTCAGCCTCCCCAGTAGCCGGGATTGCAGGTGCACATCATCATGCCTGGGTAATTTTTTGTATTTTTGGTAGAGGCGTGGTTTTGCTGTGTTGGCCAGGCTGGTCTCAAATTGCAGACCTCAAGGGCTCCACCCACCTCAGCCTCCAGAAGTGCTGGGATTACAGGTGTGAGTCACTATACCCGGCCCCAATTATGTCTTAAGAGGAAAAAAAATAATAAAGGCCTACAAAGGGAAATTGGACCTAGGGTCTCAAAGAATACTCAGTCTCAGGTGAAACAACTATAGTCAAAAGATGAGGCTGCATTGTAATAACATGGGGGCATGTAACACTCTGTGGATGAGATGAAGGAGGGGTAGTTACCAAGGAAGAGGAACTAGTCATGAGCTTTGTACGTGTACTTATAGCACAATGAGTGTGTACTTACTACCTACTAAACTTTTTTTTTCTTTTTTTGAGACATAGCCTCACTCTGTTGCCCAGACTGGAGTGCAGTGGCACAATCTCAGCTCACTGTAACCTCCACCTCCTGGGTTCAAGTGATTCTCATGCCTCAGCCTCCCCAGTAGCTGGGAGTACAGGCGTGAGGCACCACACTTGGCTAATTTCTGTACTTTTAGTAGAGACAGGGTTTCACCATGTTGGTCAGGTTGGTCTCCAACTCCTGACCTCAAGTGATCCACTGGTCTCGGCCTCCCAAAGTGCTGGGATTACGGATGTGAGCCACAGCACCTGGCCTACCTACGAAACATTTTTAAATTTTACATTTGTTATTTCATCCAAAGATCCAAACAATCCCAAGTTTACAAATGAAGGAAATGAAGCAACTGAGACTTACAGAATGTTATAAGGCATAGTTAAAAGCCTTGGTTGTTGCTGAAACTTCATACTACTGTTGTGGGAAATTGAGGACCTGAGAGACCTATATGGAGAACAGGAGGATTGTTTATTTAAGGTACGTATCGGCTCAGTGGATTCACATCTAAAGAGCTGAGCATTGAACAAAGACTGAGCGGGGTTTTTAATGAGCAGGCTTACAAAAGCAAAACAGAGACAGTTAATTATATGATAGGTCACATAATCTGTAGCATAGTGTAACTTGTGGCCTTGCATAGCTGGTGGCCTTGTAGCTGCATTGAAAGAAATACAAGAACTGGCTAAATACAGACATTTGTAAAACATAGTCATGCTTAAGAAGCCAGGGACAGGAGTAACAGTAAAGGAATTTGTCTTTCTCTTTTTTTTTCTTGTAACCTTGCTCTGGAGGGGCGGGGTGTCTGGAGCCCATTCCTTTGACCTTGGCTTCTCAAACAGCGTTATCTTATAACTGTCCTTGAAGTGAGCTTGCTAGGCAGAGGAAAACATATTCTTTTCTTTTTAACCTTTGTCTTGCTTTTTACTTTTCTTGGAGTGAGTGAGTGCATATTTATTTTTAAATTTCTACCTCAATACAAGAAAAGTAGTGTACAACACCATAAACTATTGAATGGGAAAAATCAGTGTGAATTCATAACCTTACAAAGAAGTGCCATTTTCCATTTCTGTACTAAAAGCAGCTATAGCAGTAGTAGCACTTTTGCCTAATATCAAAACTCATGTGCACTCCTAACAGCCCAGACTTTTGTCCCCCATGTTATTTTAGGGAAAAAAATAAGATTCCTGGCTGGGCGTGCTGGCTCATGCCTGTAATCCCAGCACTTTGGGAGGCCAAGGCAAGTGGATCACAAGGTTAGGAGATTAAGACCATCCTGGCCCACCTGGTGAAACCCCGTCTCTAGTAAAAATACAAAAATTAGCCAGATGTGGTGGCGTGTGCCTGTAATCCCAGCTACTCAGGAGGCTGAGGCAGGAGAATTGCTTGAACCAGGGAGTTGAATGTTGCAGTGAGCCAAGATTGCACCTCTGTACTCCAGCCTGGTGATAGAGCGAGACTGTCTCAAAAAAAAAAAAAAAAAAAAGATTCTATAGAGGGTGACTGATTCTAAGTCTTAGGGTAGAAAAAAAAATTTGAAATTCATTTATCTATCTATTCATCTGTCTATTAATAGTATTACTAAAAAGCAAGGATAATTTCCAAAATTTTAGTGACAATGTTTAAAGGACAAAGGAGACATCTTAAAGCAGTTCCCACCCACCACATTTGAGTATCGAAATTATTATTATTATTGTTAATTGGAACAAATTGCATATATAAAGCTCATAAATTAATAATTATACTGGAAAAATAAAGATTAGTATAATATGTGCAAAAGTTAGTTTTAATATAAAAGTGTGAATATAATAGGAGATATTCAATTTTTACTGATTCTTTTTTGAGACGGAGTCTTATTCTGTCATCCAGGCTGGAGTGCAGTGGCACGATTTCAGGTTCAAGTGATTCTCCTGCCTCAGCCTCCTGAGTAGCTGGGATTACAGGCATGCACCACCACACCCAGCTAATTTTTGTATTTTTAGTAGAGACGGGGGTTTTGCCATGTTGGTCAGGCTGGTCTCGAACTCCTGACCTAGTGATGTGCCCACCTCGGCCTCCCAAAGTGTTGGGATTACAGGCATGAGCCACCGCACCGGGCCAATTTTTACTGATATTAATTTAAAAAGGAAACATTAATCTATAAGTGTTCTAGAACATGTGGAAAAGATGAAAACACGTATTTTAAGTATGCATCTTTTTATAAAATATAGGTGTTTACTTTTTTCTAGCTGTATAAACAAGATATAACTACACAGAGAACTCTAACTGACCCAAATGCTTCCTGAAAAAGTAGATACTATGTTGGAATCAAATAGACTGATCAGCCCCATTGGTAATATATGATAACCAAGCAGAAAGTAGATTTAGCAAGTGACTAGTACTAGTGGTCATAATAACTACTTTGAAGGGGATTCATATAATATTCCAAAATATTATATAACCAGCTGTCCCAAATATAAGAATTAACTGAACGATCTTCTGGTAGATAAAAACCTTTAAAAGACCTTTAGATGGCCCTATTTACTGAATTATAAGTGAGATTCTGATATGGCCTATAAAGTTTCCAGTATTTGTTTCAAACCAGATCCAGTATATTACAATGACATCATCTTACAGAGCAGAGTGGGTCAGTGATTGTATGAATAGGGAATTGTCTTTCACAACCAGTTGGGTTGTGCTCAGACTAACTTCTTTAGGCAAGTTATTTGACTTTTCTGTATCTCAGTTTCCTTATCTATAAAAGAATTATAGTAGTTTCCATTTCATATGGTTATTATGAGGATTAAACAAGTGAATACATATGAAGCACTTACAATAATGCTTTGTACATAGTATGTGTTAACTATTGTGATTTCTGGGAAAGACCCAGATGTTTTACTGAAAACACTGAAATCTGTATAACCGTGTGCATTTTCAGCTTCATTGAGAAGACTCTTGAAGCTTTATTTTAAAAAGTGCACTATTTAAATTACTCACAGCTCAAAAAAACTAAGCAAATGGCCGGGTGCAGGTGGCTCAAGCCTGTAATCCCAGCACTTTGGGAGGCTGAGGTGGGCAGATCACTTGAGGTCAGGAGTTCCAGACCAGCCTGATCAACATGGCGAAATCCCGTCTCTACTGAAAATACAAAATTAGCCAGGTGTGGTTGCAGGCACCTGTAATCCCCAGCTACTCAGGAGGCTGAGGTAGGAGAATTGTTTGAGCCTGGGAGGCGGAGGTTGCAAAGAGCCAAGATCGCGCCACTGCACTCCAGCCTGGGTGACAGAGCAAGACTCTTCTCAAAAAAAAAAAAAAGCTTCTGTCTAATGTCTGTCTAATGACCATGGCTTGGATATGAGTTCCCTTGGACTATACAAGGCTCTATCCTGACTAAGAACCAGTGAACTGCAACTGATATGAGATTGTTGAAGGATGAAGCTTTTGGGAGTGCAGGGAGGTCAGAAGAATACAGTAAGTTTATTGCAACCTTAGAGAGTGTGAAAATACTGTTTGGCAAACAAATGCAACACCTTATTGAACTGGTGTCAGGACTCACACAGTGAATAACAAACCACCACCCCTAATTCCAATACTAGTGGCTAACTGAGAGGATAAGTGTAATTTTTTCAGCTGTTGGCATGCCGTTCATAGGTTTCTCCTTCAGAGATCTTTCCCCATCTCGGATAACTTTCTCAGGATTTAGCTCCCCCACCCTCCAACCCTCTATCTGTCTTCCATCTTCTCTGCTTTCCAAAGAAGGCACTCTCAGGAACTTCAGAGTACTTAGGTAGTGGGTTGAGTTGATCTTTTACAGTAATTCTTTAACTGGGCAAAATGTGTTTGGTTGATCTTACCTGAAATCTTACAATAACATAATTTCAGGGACTTAAAGGAAACAAAATGACAATGACAACCAAAGAAATAAAGTAAAAAGATTGGACAATAGCAACCCTTAGCACACTATCACAGGACCCTAAAAGTAGGTAACTTTTCCTTAACTTGGGAATCTTCATTGTTCTTTGTAGAAATAAAAGTATTACTCTCATTCAGTTATTGACCAATCTTTACATACTGGATCTGGACTGTGGATTCTGTACTAAAAATACATTTAAGTTTTAATTAAGTCAATCTCCTGTAATTGTTCACTGCCTGCCAATGAACCCTGCCTTCCACTTACAGTTGCCTCTGGGAATGTATTCATGATCTGTTTCCTTAAATACTTTCTCTTTCTACTAGGTTTTTTTGTGGTGAATCTTTAACTTTAGATCAAATTCTCACTTCCTCCTTGATTTTTGCAGCCTGCTGTCACCCAGGACCTTGCAACTAAGGGCTGCTTTGCACTAGTTCCTGTGTCTTTCACTGGTCTTGTTAGTTATTCCAAGTTTATGGCAACATTTATTGAGGTATTACTACATAGGCTTTGCCTATATTAACTCATTTATTCCTATGAGTTAGATACCATGATTACCCTCATTTAAAGTTAAGTAAATTAGGCTTCAAGATTAAAAAAAAAGGTATACATGGTAGAACCAGGTTTGGGTTGGGCAGTCTGGGTTCAGAGGGATGTGCTTATTATTGTCTTCACCCCAGCAAGATACAGTCTATTCTGCTATAGCATATGTATGTAACAACAATTAGCTAATACACAATTGGCATATAGGACATCATATCAGTATAATTTGAAAGTTGAATAAATTCAGAGCAATTTTTTGTAGGCAAAGGGAGCTGTATAACAATAATAGAATTATAACCTATTGCAGGAGTGATAAAATACCCTCAGCTTGGATGCTGCACAGGCAGGAATCCTTTCAGCTCTATTTTAAGAAATAGAAAAATGAGTACTTGGTTTCATAGCTCCTCCCCAGAGAGGTGCACCTCTAGCCTTGCTGAGCTATCAGCTTGTAGAGGTTGTACTTTCTCCTCTGTGTACCTTTACAGCTGCCCCTCTATAGCTCAGTGGTCTTCCATCTACACTGTCTTCACAACTGCATGCCAGCATGCCAGCATTTGTACTCTATTGCTGTTTTGCATTTTTAGTATCCCCTGAAGCAGTTTGCAGATACAACAAGCTGCCTACTTGTCAGTCCAGAGTTTCTCAGGGGACGAGGGTGAGGGGGGACCAATTGTTTTTTGTTTTTTTTATAGTAGTTTGGCCATAGATTTGCATAGGTTTTGAGTGGTCTTCCCCAATCCCATTTTGTTATTTTTATTGCACAGCAGATTGTGAGGCTCGTCAGTGGTATATACATCATACATAAGTTATAGCATCAACTCAAACATCCCCAATTAATCATCATTCTAAACTTGTAATTATCATCCCAAGCTTAGCATTTTCATCATAATAAACAAATTTTTATAGGGTCAAGGCACTAGACTTATTGTTTGTTTTATTACAAACAATATTATGAGGGTATTTTATCACTCCTGCAATAGGTTATAATTCTATTATTGTTATACATCTCCGTTTGCCTACAAAAGTGATACAAATTTATTTAAAAAATGGTTTCTGCCGGTAAGATGCTTAAAATCTACTAATGAAGAGAAAATATGTACATTAAAAAGACAAATAGTAAGGCTGTTAGTGATAGACAAACATGACAGCTAAGCAAAATGTATGGTACCTTTATGATATTGTAGGAGAGACACTAAACTTATAATCAGACAAGTTGGATTTGAATCTAGACTCTATCACTTGCCTTGTGACCCTGGAAAAACACGTAAACTTTATAGGCACTAGTTTTCTTAGCTTTAAAACAGGAATAAGTCTAGGCATGGTGGCTCACGCCTGTAATCCCAGCATTTTGGGAGGCTGAGGTAGGCAGATTGCTTGAGGCCAGGAGTTCAAGACCAGTTTGACCAACATGGCGAAACCCCATCTCTAGAAAAAATACAAAATAAAATTAGCCAGGTGTGGTGGTGCAAGCCTTTGGTCCCAGCTACTTGAGAGGCTGAGGCATGGGAATTGCTTGAACCCGGGAGCTGGAGGTTGCAGTAAACCCAGATCATGCCACTGCACTCCAGCCTGGGTGACAGAGTGAGACTGTTTCAAGATAATAACAATAATAATAATAAAATAAAAATAAATAAAACAGGAATAATAATACAAATAATAATTAAAAGTTAAAAACAGGAATAATAATACCTGTTTTACAGAATTTTGCAAGAATTAAATGAAAAATATGTGTCAAAGTGCCTGACACTTTCAATGCAGGCACTGAATAAATGTTAATTTTCTTTCTTTCTCTCAAACAGTGCACAAACATCATTCAGGTGTCTCAGCGTATGTTTCTAAGGGCTGTACATAAATACAGCTGGGTCATTATTTTGTAGTAATTAAGAGTATGTTATAGATCTGTGCCTTCAATGCTCAACAATGAAGTCACTACAAAGTCAATCAGGTTTTTGATCACTGGGAAGTCAAAGTTGTGTCCTCCTGACTCTGTCCCATTCTTCTTGGTTTTTGTTCTTTGTTTTTAATTACAGCTTTATTGAGATATAGTTTATATACCATATAATTTACTCATTTAAACTATATATTCAATGTTTTTTCTTATATTCAAATAATTGAGAATCATCACCACAATTAACTTTAGAACTTTTTTTTTTTTTTTGAGATGGAGTTTTGCTCTTGTTGCCCAGGCTGGAGTGCAGTGGTGTGATCTTGACTCACTGAAACCTCCACCTCCTGAGTTCAAGTGATCCTCCTGTTTCAGCCTCCTGAGTAGCTGGGATTGCAGGTACTTGCCACCATATCCGGTTAATTTTTGTATTTTTAGTAGAGACGGGGTTTCGCCATGTTGGCCAGGCTGGTCTCGAACTCCTGATCTTAGATGATCTGCCTGCCTCAGCCTCCCAAAGTGCTGGGATTACAGGCGTGAGCCACTGCGCCTGGTCCCAGAACATTTTTATCACCACAAAAGTAAATACTGTATGCATCAGCAACCACTCACCATTTGCCCACTGTATTAGTCCAATTTCACACATCTATAAAAAACTACCTGAAACTGGGTAATTTACAAGCAAAAGAGGTTTAATTGACTCATAGTTCTGCATGGCTGGAGAGGACTCAGCGAACGTACAATCATGGTGGAAGGTGAGGGGGAAGCAAGGCACTTCTTACATGGTGGCAGGAGAAGAGAGAGAGCACAGAGAAAACTGCCACTTTTAAACCATCAGATCTCATGAGAAAACTCTCTTATTATCACAAGGACAGTTTGGGGGAAACCACCCGCATGAGCCAATCACCTCCTACCAGCCTCTCCCTAGACACATGAGGATTACAATTGGAGATGAAATTTGGGTGAGGACACAGAGCCAAGCCATGTTACCCCCAAACACTTTATGAATAATTCTATATAACCTGGAAAAACCCCTGAATGTCTCACCATTTCCTCAGCTTAGTCTAAGGACCTGCCACATTTTGAAATGTGCTCTTTTCTTTCTAGCGTGGTTTGCATAGATATGTACAGAATGGATGGAAACAAGGCAAAGATCTTATATCAGCCACCGGTCAATGGCTAAAGTGCTGAAGGCGATTGAGCAGAGCAAATAGGGAGAATGGTCTGGTAGCTCTGTTTTCAGCCTAAGGTCAATTCTTAAGGACTCAACATGTAACCAGAAAGGAATCTGGTGAACAGCTATCCTGATGACCAATAAAATTGACTCACATGTGATATTCAATATGTATGTATAACACTTTACTGACTCCTAAACAAATATCTACTTCCCACTTGTGTATCTAACCTGAAATACAGATGGGAAGTAGACATTTCTGTCTACTTGTTTTTCTTACTAAATTCTTTAATTTTTCTGTAACCAATAAAATTGACTCACATGTGATATTCGATATGTATGTATAACTCTTTACTGACTCCTAAACAAATATCTACTTCCCACCTGTGTATCTAACCTGAAATACAGATGGGGAGTAGACATTTCTATCTACCTGTTTTTCTTACTCAATTCTTTAATTTTTCTGTAATTTTTATAGGTAGATCAAGTATTATGGATAAGCATTAACATTTGGAATCACAAGACCTGGGTTTGAGTTTGGACACATTCATTTACTTATTGGTTGTATAAATTCAAGCAAGCTACTTAACTGCTTTGAGCCTCAGGTATCCATCTGTATCAGGAGATCATGATAATACTAATCTCAAAAGATTGGTGTAAATATTATATAACATAATGTGCATGAGAATTATTTGAAAATTAAAAGTAGTACACAAATGGCTAGGTTTTAAAAATTATTATGGCTGTCATCTGCACTTAAAAAGCTATATATATCAATGTAAAATATCAGCACTAGTTTTTCCATGTTGATGACACAATTTTTTTTCAACTAAATTAACACCTCATCTCTACTGTTTCATTTGACAAGAATAATTGAGTTCCGCAATGAACCAAATTATTCCTCCCTTGAAAAATATGAAATGTACTACTGTATTTTCTTTTTTAAAAAATAATTTTTAAAAGTCTACACCCTTGATATCTGATGCACTATTGTATTCTCAATTGGTAAGTATAGAGAAAAAAATAAGTTTATCTGTTTTGTCATTGGCCTACACTAGTGTTCTTTTGAGGTGAATGGGCCTGAGACAGCCAGGTAGAACAAGTGAATGGTTTTAAATGAACTTGCCTTCTAACTGCAGCTCACTCTATGGTAACTTTTTCTTTAGACTAGAAAATTGATAAACATTTGAATTTTTTTTTTTTTTTTTGAGACAGCGTCTCGCTCTGTTGCCCAGGCTGGAGTGCAGTGGCGCAATCTAGGCTCATTACAACCTCCGCCTCCTGGGTTCAAGTGATTCTCCTGACTCAGCCTCCCGAGTAGCTGGGATTACAGGCATGCACCACCATGCCTGGCTAATTTTTTGTATTTTTAGTAGAGACAGGGTTTCACCAGGCTGGCCAGGCTGGTCTTGAACTCCTGACCTTGTGATCCGCCCGCCTCTGCCTTCCAAAGTGCTGGGATTACAGGCATGAGCCATCGCGCCTGGCCGAACATTTAAAATTTTATATGAACCAGGAAACAGGTCCTCAGCAGACACAGAATCTGCAGGCACCTTGATCTTGGCTCTCCCAGCTTCCTGTACTGTGAGAAATAAATTTCTGTGGTTCATAAGCTACTCAGTCTATGGTATTTTGTTACAGTAGCCTGAGCAGACATGGAGCGCAAGCAGACTAAGATATAGGGTCATTGCTGAATGCCCCAGATGTTTGAGGTCTTTACACCCTGGTATGAACTCAAATGTCTCCCAGGATTATGAGCTCTGGGAATTGCTCAGCTTTCAGCTACCTAGCAATTGTTCTTTACCTAGCCTTATGGAATATCGGCAATGCATGTACAGCTTAGTTTTCAACCAAAGACACAAGGAAATGCCTTCTACAGATTTATAGAGCTCTTCCTCTGAATAATTTCTTCCCCTCGGGTACTCTGCCAGGCCCGTGGATTCTGATCTCTGCCTCCTCAACTAAAGGAGACCATCGTGCTCTGCTTGGGATCCCTTTCCTGCGCTGTGGTCTGGAAGGTTTCTCCAGGCAGAAAGCTAGGATGACAGTAGGGTTCATCCTGTTTGTTTCCCTTTGCTAAGATATCATAGTTTCACATGGTCTGTTGTCTGAAAATAGTTTTTAAAAACCTTATTTTGTCCAGTTTTTTAGTTGTTTATGGCAGGACAGGAAGTCAGATACCAGTTACTCTGTCATTGTTTGAAGCAAAAGCCCAATTCTCTTCTTCGGAAATGCATTTTCATTTGAATACCATAAACTATTTTCAAGTCCTTTTTGAAAGTTTGTGGGAGCATGCTGTTAGAAAAAATGAGGTCAGTCCTTAGGGTATCTTCCGGGTCTCCACTGTGTGTTTCCTCATTAAGAGCAGAGTCACCCTTTCTCTCGACCAGGGCTGTTCAATGGAACTTTCTGTGATGATGGGAATGTTCTCTCTCTGGGCTGTTCACTACAGTAGCCACTGCTCACATGTGGCTGTTGAGCTTTGAAATGTAGTTAATGCAATGAAGGAACTGAATTTTGACTTTTTTTCATATCAATTAATTTAAATTTGAATAACTGCACATAGCTAGTGGCTGCTGTATGGACAGCACAGATCTAGAAAATTATTTCTGTGTTTTAGAACCCAGTTGTCACCCTAAGGCCCTTTTGTTACCAGCTGCAGCTGAATACACCTTCTAATTTTCTAGTTCTGAACTTTCCCCCAATCTCTTTAGTTAGAATACTGTCCCTGCTCCTCCATATCTATTAAAATTCTACCTATCCCTGAGATTAGGATTTGTGAATTCCTTCTTTCCTTCTTTTTCTCTTCTCTCCTCCTTCCTTCCCTCCCTTCCTTTCCTTCCTTCCTTCCTTCCTCCCTCCCTCCCTCCCTTCCTCCCTTCCTTCCTTCTTTCCTTCCTCCCTCTCTGCTTTAATTCCTCTCTCCTTCCCTCTCTTCCGGCCTTCCTTTCTTATTTCCATCTCCCCATTAACAAGCAGTTGTTGAGAACTTACTTTGTGCCAGGCCCTGCCAGACTATGAAGATGAACAGATAAATAATATGTCATCTATGACCTCCAGGATATATGAGTCCAATAAGAAAGGCAAATATACAGACAAGTAAATTATAATACAGTTTAGTAAGTGCAACAATAGAAAAAAATAAAAGATTAACAAATAACATCTGTGCGTGTTTGTTGCAGGGGGTGCTTGTAAGGAGGATGGAATTGGGCATGGAGGGAGAAGGCTTGCAGTAGGATAATTTGATGTTGACTCTGAAGTTTGAAACAAAAATTGGAGGTTGCCAGGTGGAAAAATGAGGTAGAACATTCCAGGTTGAAGGTGTGAATTATGAAACATCTCTATTAGACTACTAGCAGTTTAATATTACTAGAGAGCAAAGTAAGTTTGAATATGAGGAGGATGGAGAGGAGTTTTTGGAAAGTGCTAGATTATGAAATTTAAGAAGTAAGCAGGATTTACTACTTCTTTGATATTATCAAGGATCCTTGACTATATTGTGTCAGTGAAAGAGAATATTGAAGACTTTTAATCACAGGAGTGAGAGGGAAGCTAGATAGAAAGCTGTTGCAATAGCTTTGATAACAAATAGTAAGGGTTCTAATCAACATAGTGGCAGTATGAATGAAAAGGACAAGACTACTGGAAGAGATACAAATGGGAGAGAAGACTAATGAGAGGATGTCAAATTGGCAGGGCTTAGTTGGCTGATTGGGTGTGGGATGAAGAAGTGGGAAAAGCCCTGAGTGACTTAGATTTATGACTTTGATTATTAGATTGGTGGTGATCATTCCAACCAAGATTAGAAAGAATTGCAGTTTTGAGGTAAAGGATAATGAACCCTATTTTGGACATACTCAATAATCACTTGGCTATATAGCTCCAGACTTTAAAAGACATGTCTGGACTGAAGGCAGATAAGATTATATCTCTACTTCATTATATACAAAGTGAAGCATAGTGCTATGTATATACTAGATACATTATATACAATGCCAAGCATAGTGCCCTGTATATAATATGTACTAAGTAAATATTTTTGACTTGACTTGATTTTTAAAATCAGGATGAGCAAACAATTGAGACTTCTTGGTAGCATTTTGAATGGGTTTGTAAGCAATATTCTACCTCTTTGAGAGTGTATTTTTGGGGAAACAAATTTGCATTATTATAATAGGTAACATTTATTTTGCATTTACTATGTGCCAAGCACTGTTCTAAAAACTTTACTTGTGTTAATTCATTTAATACAACAACCAAATGTAGAATCAGAGGATTAAATGTGACATATCTCAATTTTTCATCAATTGTTTATCAAATGTGACATATCTCAAATGTATTCAAATGAATACATTTTGAAGTTTATTTAAGGTTTTCATTTTATTCTATACTTACCATTCAATGTTAACAAAAGGAATTCCAAGGCTGGGAGCTGTGGCTCATGCCTGTAATCCCAGCACTTTGGGAGGCCGAGGCCGGCAGGTCACCTGAGGTCAGCAGTTCAAGACCAGCCTGGTCAACATGGTGAAACCCTGTCTCTACAAAAATACAAAAATTAGCCGAATGTGGTGGTGCGTGCCTGTAGTCCCAGCTACTTGGGAGGCTGAGACAGGAGAATTGCTTTAACCCAGGAGACAGAGGTTGTAGTGAGTCAAGATCATACCACTGTACTCCAGCCTGGGCGATAGAGCAAGACTCTGTCAAAAAAAAAAAAAAAAAAGAATTCCTATACTTGGCTTTTAAGATTGTAAGACATCCTGGTGAACAACTGTAAATGAAAGGTATTTATAGAGATAAAGAAGAGGTAATTTTTATTTTGAAGCTGCAGAGGGCAGACAGAGCTCTGAAAGATAAAACTAGCTTAAGTTACTGATTCTAAAAAGGCAGTAAGTTGAGAACATTTTCAAAAATATCAGTTTTCTCTTTTGTAGTATAGAGACATGAAGGAAAATTTATACCTTCAACCATCCTGTTCACTTTTCTTTTACTTTAAAAATATCCTTTTAGTATTGACAGAAAAATAAGTTATTCAAGATGCTTGAGCTTCAAAGATTATGACTTTATTAGGCAATTGTATCCTTTATTCTCTGAAGCATTTTTCTTGTTGAATTCCTGTTCCACTTGTTAATTGGTCATCTTGAGTAATAATAATCAAATGAACATCTGTGATTTCTTAAGAAATAAATACTAGTCAGGTTGCTTTTTTGTTTGTTTGTTTGTTGAGATGGAATCTCTCTGTCAGCCACGCTGGAGTGCAGTGGTGCCATCTCAGCTCACTGCAACCTCTGGCTCCCAGGCTCAAGCGATCCTCCTGTTTCAGCCTCCTGAGTAGCTGGGACTACAGGTGTGCGCCACCATGCCTGGCTAATTTTTCTATTTTTAGTAGAGACGGGGTTTTGCCACGTTGGCCAGGCTGGCCTCAAACTCCTGACCTTAAGTGACCCACCTGCCTCGGCCTCCCAAAATGCTGGTGTGGCCTCCCAAAGATTACAGGTGTGAGCCACTGAGCCTGGGAAGATTGCTTTTTTAGACAGAAAAATCTTGGAATGTATCCTTTTCTTTTTATGTATAAAAGTAAATTTATGGTTTAATAGATTCCTCATTTCATTTTATTTTATTTACCTATTAAAAATTCTTTTTTTGATACAGGGTCCCTCTCTGTCACCCAAGCTGGAGGGCAATGACACAATCATAGCTCACTGCAAAGTCAAACTCCTAGGTTCAAGCTATTCTCCTGCCTCAGCCTCCCAAGTAAATGAGGTAGAGCTACAGGTATAAGCTACCATGCCCAGCTAATTTTCAATTTTTTGTGTAGACAGGGTCTCACTGTGTTGTCCAGGCTGATCTTAATCTCCTGGGGTCAAGCAATTCTCCTGTCTTGGCATCCCAAATTGTTGGGATTACAGGCATGAGCCACCCTCCCCAGCCAGAGTCATTATTTTAAATCGATGTGTGATAGTCTGTTGTAACACCTGTGGTGTACAGATCAGTAATAATTGTTCTTGTGTTTTGTAATTGGAAAGGATCAGTAATTTGCCCAACGTCACAGAACTAGTAAGGAGTAGAACTAAAATTTGAATCCAGGTGTGTTAATTCCAGACATCAGTAGCTCAATCACTACTTTCTGTTTTTGTTTTTGTTTTTGTTTTTGTTTTTTTTTAGATGGAGTTTCACTCTTGTTGCCCAGGTCACAGTGCAGTGGTGTGATCTCGGCTCACTGCAACCTCTGCCTCCTGGGTTCAAGCAATTCTCCTGCCTCAGCCTCTGGAGTAGCTAGGATTACAGGCCCACACCACCACACCTGGCTAATTTTTTTGTATTTTTAGTAGAGATGGGGTTTCATTATGTTGGCCTGGTTTGTCTTGAACTCCTGACCTCAGATGATCCACCCACCTTGGCCTCCCAAAGTGCTGGGATTACAGGTGCTCAATCACTATTCTATTCAGCCTGCCTAGAGCAACACACATACCACCTCACCACAAACAGCCACACAGTGAATATAATTATCAGGAGATAGAAAACTCTCTGCATTTTCTGAGCATCTCCAAAGCTTAGCTACTTTGACTTTGTGCTCCTATGGTATCTTGTACATTCCTCTATTGTGATAGTTAATCCAACAAAATGGAATTATGTGTTTATGTGTCTCCCCCACTAGTATATGAGTACCTCCAGGACAAGGACATGGTTCTATTCATCTTCTACTTACAGTATCTGAATCATAGCTTATGTTCAATGAATTTGGCTGGGTCAATAAATGAATAAACACTAGCCTTCCTTTTGTCCAAGCAGGAGGTAGCGTTTTTAAAAAATATTTATTTACTAAGAAATATTTATTACACACCTACTATGTACTAGACCTTGTTCTAGGTGCTGATATATATAAGGAAACAAAACAAAAAAGGTATTTTCCCTATAGACATTAATTCTAGCGAGGAGACAGATAACACCTAATAAACAAAATAAATAAGTAGTTTATAAATCTATAGTCTTCTAGGAAGTAATAAGTGCTATGAGGAAATTAGAGCAAAATAAGGGACATCAAGATTTGGGGAGGAGGCTGGATGTGGTAACTCATGTCTATAATCCCAGCACTTTGGGAGGCCAAGATGGGAGGATTGCTGGAGGCCAGGAGTTTAAGATAAGCATGGGCAACACAGTGAGACCTGATCTCTATAAACATTTTTTTAAAAAATAGCTAAGCATGGTGGCGCATATGTGTAGTCCCATCTACTCAGGTGGCTAAGGTAGAGGATTACTTGAGCCCAGGAAGTTGAGGCTGCAGTGAGCCGAGGTCACACTAGTGCACTGTAGCCTGGGCAACAGAGTGAGATCCTGTCTCAAGAAAGGAAATTTACAAGAAAATGGGTTGAAATTTGAAATAGTATAGTCAGGGTAGTCTCACTGAGAAGGAGGTGTCATTTGAGCAAAGACCTAGAGGTGATGGGGGAATCAGCTGTGGGCCATTTGGGGGAAAGGTGTTCCCACAGTAGCAGGAATGAGGGAGTAGTTTGTGCAAAGGCCCTGTGCAGGAGCATACCTGACTTGTTCAGGGAATAGGCAAGGAACCCACTTTAAACAGAGGACAGAAGAGTAGGAGATAACAGCAGAGAGAATATTGTAGGGCAATTTAAAAACTTTGGCTTTGGCCGGGCGCGGTGGCTCACGCCTGTAATCCCAGCACTTTGGGAGGCCCAGGCGGGCAGATCACAAGGTCCAGAGATCCAGACCATCCTGGCTAACACGCTGAAACCCCGTTTCTACTAAAAATACAAAAAAAAAAAAAATAGCCAGGTGTGGTGGCGGGCGCCTGTGGTCCCAGCTACTGGGGAAGCTGAGGCAGGAGAATGGCGTGAACCTGGGAGGCAGAGCTTGCAGTGAGCAGAGATCGCGCCACTGCACTCCAGCCTGGGCGACAGAGTGAGACTCCGTCTCAAAAATAAAAAATAAATAAAAATAAAAATAAAAACTTTGGCTTTTACTCTGAGTGAGATGTAAAGACATTAGGGTTTAAGGAGGAGGGACATAACTGGACATGTATTAAAAGGATCACTGGGGTTGCTGTGTTGAGGGTGGACTGTGAGAAGGAAGAAATGAGGTCACTTTGGCCGCTGTGGTAGTAATCTAAGAAAGAGAAAGTCAAGGCAGTGGAGGTGCTTGTGTCTCTGAGGGTTTAAATGAAGGAATCAAGCATAGTATCAGTTGGGTAATGTCATAATGATACTTTATAAAAATGACTCTATAGGCCGGGCGCCTTGGCTCACACCTGTAATCCCAGCACTTTGGGAGGCCAAGGTGGGTGAATCACGAGGTCAGGAATTCAAAACCAGCCTGGCCAACATGGTGAAACCCCGTCTCTACTACAAATACAAAAATTAGCTGGGCATGGTGGTGAGCGCTTGTAGTCCCAGCTACTGGGGAGGCTGAGGCAAGAGAATCGCTTGAACCTGGGAGGCGGGGGTTGCAGTCAGCTGAGATCGTGGCTTTGCACTCCAGCGTGGGCGACATAGCAAGACTCCGTCCCCCCATTAAAAAAAGACTCTATGTGTTATAGTTGTTTGGTCTAACTCTCTCACTCTCCTGTAAACTCTTCAACACTAGGAACTAAGTTTGTCTTTGTGTATGTGTGATATGGTCTTACTCTGTCACCCAGGCTGGAGTGCAGTGGCTCAAACTCAGTTTACGCAGCTTCCACCTTCCAGGCTCAAGCGATCCAGGTGGGGGGTGGGGGTAGGTTGCAGTGAATACAATAAATAAAATAAAATTTTTGAGCAAATGACTGGATGGTGATATTATCCACCCTAATGCTTGTGACCCAAAACTTTTGATTAAGGCTCTGTTTTAATAAGCGAACATTTAGCAAGAAACAGGTAAATGGACTTAGAATTTCTGCTTATGGAAAAAATGCCTCAGGGGCTGTATCTAGTCACAAAAAAATGTCCTGTAAAGATTAAAGACGTTTTTAATAAGTAAATATGAAGTTATAAATGAGAGAACATGACTTCAGAAGTATTTATAATAAAAACTATTCTACTAGAAACTCAACAATGCTCCAATATAATTGGATAAAATTACCCAGTAGTCTTTACGGTTAAATAATAAAAAAAAATTTTTTTTAGTGACAAGGTCTCTCTCTGCCAGCCAGGCTTGAGTGCAGTGCTTCAATCATAGCTTACTGCATCCTCAAACTCCTGGGCTCAAGGGATCTTCCCACCTCAGCCTCCCAAGTAGCTGGGACTACAGACAATGCCACCATGAGCAGCTAATTTTTAAAAAAGGTCTTTTAGAGATGATGTCTCAACATGTTGCTCAGGCTGGCCTCAAACTCCTGGCCTCAAGCCAGCCTCCTGCCTCAGTCTCTCAAGTAGCTGAGATTATAGGTGTGAGCCATTGAGTCCAAATCTGATAATTTGTTTTGTTGCTATTTAAATAAGGTGGTTGTGTAGTAGGCAAACTCTTTTTGGTTTATGAGTGTCAATCTGAAGATAGAAGACTTAGAAGCAGTAGCAGATATGCTTATTTTTTCTCCATTTTTTTCTTGAACTGCAACTAGAGGAGGACCAAATTAGTCTAGCTTACTTTCTCTCTCTCTCTTTTTTTTTTTTTTTTTTTTGAGACGGGGTCTCTTTCTGTCACCCAAACTGGAGTGCAGTAGCACGATCTCCACCTCACTGCAACCTCTGCCTCCCGAGTTCAAGCAATTCTCCCACCTCAGCCTCCCGAGTAGCTGGGATTAAAGGTGCTTGCCACCATGCCAGCTAACTTTTGTATTTTTAGTAGAGAAGGGTTTCACCATGTTGGCCAGGCTGGTCTCGAACTCCTTACCTCAAGTAATCTGCCTGCCTTGGTCTCCTAAAGTGCTGGGATTACAGGCATGAGCCACAGCACCTGGCCTAGCTTACTTTTTCTACTCTCCCATTTTTCCTCCCATCTTAACGACTATTCTTATATTTTCATATTCATTTTTTTCTTCAGACAGATTTATACTTCAGAAAAATCACTCCAGTGGGCTTTAAGCAGCAGCAGCCTATCTATTTGTAGATTTCCTACATACTCGAGTTCATAATTCATTTTGGAACAAAGTTCCTTTATTAAAAAGTTGGCTTCATTTAAAGCCAATAACACAGTAAATAACTTGGTGATACTGATGTATTCTGATTATTTATTTTTTAGACTTCTTAAGGGCAAAGATTAAGTCTTGGCATCACCTTGATTGCCTAGCATTTATTCAGTCATTTAACAAATATTTATGGGGCATTTTCTATATGACAGATAGAGAACTTGGTGCTGGCGACACCAAGATAAAATATTGCTCCGTTCCTTTCAGAAATGCACAACTTAGCAAAAGACATTTAAACAGGCAATTATGATGAAACACAGTAAGAATTCTTATAGAGCCCACATCTGTGGTAGGGAAACTAATGCTGGGGATAGTAGCTTCAGATACATTTTAACTAGAAAAGGAAAAGCTTGAGCTGAGATGTAGAGAATCAGATGAGTGCTAGTTAGTTCATCTGGAAAGGGGAAGGAAAATTCGAGGATAACAATATGTATAAAGACTCATAATCATGAAAGGATATTGGCATATTCAAGGAACTGAATGTAGCGTGGTATGGTTGGAGAAGGGTAGGGAAGGCAAGATCATGATGGGTTTTTGATGGTAGGTGAAGGAGTGCAAACTTTGTATTATGCAAATCACATAGTATGCCACAGTAAACCAGGGCATACTATGATCAGTTTTGCATTTTTGTTTTCAAAATTCTTTCTGATAGCAGAATGGAAGCAATATAGATAGTCTAGGACACATAATAAAAGACTTCAGCCAAGACAAACGATTATGCTTGCACATAATTGGCACTGAATAACTGTTGAATGAATACAGGAACGAAGAATGAATAGAGTTCAATATTTGTATTCTTGACATATCACACACATATATACAGCTATAGAGACACAGTACAAATAGAAGTCCTTTCTTGAGAGGAGGGACTTGAGAGTATTGACATGATCAAAGCTGCACTTTAAACAAACTATTCTGGCTGTAATGTGCAAGGTGAACTAACAAGGGTGCAGGCTGGAGCACACAGTAGCACCTGATCAAGGAAGCTGCAATGAAGTCTGGGCGTGGTGGCTCATGCCTGTAATCCCAGCACTCTGGGAGGCTGAGGCGGGCAGACTGCTTGAGCCTCGGTGTTTGAGACTAGCCTGGGCGACATGATGAGAGACCATCTCTTAAAAAAAAAATACAAAAAATTATCAGGGTGTGGTGGTATGTGCCTGTAGTCTCAGCTACTTGGGAGGCTGAGGCATGATCGCTTAAGCCTGGGAGGTTGAGGCTGCAGTGAACCATGATCTTGCCACTGTACTCCAGCCTGGGTGACAGAGTGAGACCCTGCCACCCGCACCCCCACCGCCAAAAAAAAAAAAGGAAGAATGCTGCAAGGGGGATGAGGAAGAGAGAACACACTTAAAAGATACTGTGATCGGGTGGGTGCGGTGGCTCATGCCTGTAATCCCAGCACTTTGGGAGGCCGAGACGGGTGGATCACTTGAGGTCAGGAGTTCGAGACCAGCCTGGCCAACATGGCAAAACCCCATCTCTACTAAAAATACAAAAAATTAGCTGGGTGTGGTGGCACATGCCTGTAATCCCAGCTACTCTAGAGGCTGAGGCTGGAGAATCATTTGAACCCAGGAGGCGGAGGTTGCAGTGAGCCGAGATCATGCCACTGCACTCCAGCCTGGGTGACAAGAGTGAAAACTCTGTCTCAAAAAAACAAAAAAAAGATACAATGATCATGAAGAGATTAAGAGAGAATTGGAGCATTTGCTGGAGAGGGATGAAATATTAAGAAGATTTTTCTTTTTAAAGGAGTGGCTTGAGCATGATTACATACCGTGGGGAAGGAGTTGGAGAAGAAGACGTGATAAAAAAATGTTGGAGAAGGTATGGGAGAGGATGGAATCTGGAGTTTAGATTCTCCATTCACTGGTTGTGTGGCTGGAGCAAGTAACGTCAATTCTTTGAACTTCAATGTGTTCACTTGTAAAACTGAGATAATTTCTGTTTTCTGGAATGATGTAGAACACTAGAATAAATAGGCACTCAACAAAAAGTAGCTGCTTAGCTATTACTATTAATGTAAGGGCATAACTTTCAGGTAGGCGAAAAGACACTAAGTGGGTGGAGGAAGTTTAGGGGGGCAGAAAGGAAAATGAACAGAGTTCACACCTATTTTCTATAAATATGTCAAGAAGAGAATACAGAAGAGAGTCCTAGAGAAGGGGTTTAAAAGGGAGTGATGGGCCAGGCATGGTGGCTAAGGCCTGTAATCCCAGCATTTTGGGGAGCCGAGGCAGGAAGATCGCTTGAGTCCAGGAGTTTAAGACTAGCCTGGGCAACATAGGGAGACCCTGTCTCTAATTTTTTTTTTTTTTTAAGAGAGAGATTGGGAAAAGCATATAATAGCTGTAGTGGTCATTCAGAGAATAAACTGACTAACTGTGGACATCTAAAGAAATTTTTAATTGGTTTTAAAAGATCAGAGGAGAGAATCAAAGTACTGCCCATTTCTTTCTCATAAAAAATAGCTAGTGGAGGAGTTTGGAATTACTATTTATCATGTTCTCAAGATATCTTTTCCTATACCAGGATTATTTTATACTTTTTTTTTTTTTTTTTTTTTTTGAGACAGAGTCTTGGTCTGTCACACAGGCTAGAGTGCAGTGGCACAATCTTGGCTCACTGCAACCTCTGCCTCCCGGGTTCAAGTGATTCTTGCGCCTCAGCTTCCAGAGTAACTGGGATTACAGGTGGCGTATTTTAAAACCTGTCCAGAGAAGTTCTTTTAAAATTGCTGTTGGCCAGATTTGGAAGCTCACACCTGTAATCCCAACACCTTGGAAGGCCCAGGTGGGAGGATCGCTTGAGGCTAGGAGTTTGAGAACAGCCTGAGCAACATAGAGAGACCCTGTTTTTATAAAATAATAACAATTAACTGGATGTGGTGGCCCACACCTGTAGTCCCAGATACTCAGGAATCTGAGACGGGAGGATAGCTTTAGCCCCAGAGTTTGAAGCTGCAGTGAGCTATGACCTTGCCACTACACTCTAACTTGGGTGACAGAGTGACACCCTGTCTCAAAAAAATAAAAATAATAAATAAATAGATACATTGTTGTTACAAGAAATCTATTACAATAGAAATGGGAGACAGGTGATAGGACAGGAGGAAGTCAATAGGTGTATGAAGAAAAGAGTCTTCTCTTTTGAATTATTTCACATATAGGGAACAAAGGAAAACTTCCTCTTCACCCTCTGAAAGTTTACTGAAAATCACTGACAAGAGGCAGATTAATGGGAGAAAAGGCAAACAAATTTATTTGATCATAGTTTTACGTCGTGACATGGGAGCCTTCAGAATGAAGATCCAAAGATGCAGGGGTAACAGTTCAATTGTATGCTTAGGTTCAAGAAAGTATGGACAGCTGTTTTAAAATATGATTGGACAAAAAGTTTGTGATCTATTTTTTTTTTTTTTTTTTGAGACAGAGTCTTGCTCTGTCCAGGCTGGAGTGCAGTGTGCGGTGGGGCAATCTTCGCTTACTGCAAACTCCACCTCCCAAGTTCAAGTGATTCTTGTGCCTCAGCCTCCTGAATAGCTGGGTTTACAGGCGTGCACCACCATGCCTGGCTAATTTTTGTATTTTTAGTAGAGACGGGATTTCATCATGTTGGCCAGGCTAGTCTCAAACTTCTGACCTCAAGTGATCCACCCACCTCAGCTTCCCAGAGTACTGGGATTATAGGCATTAGCCACTGTGCCTAGTCCATGATCTAATGTTAAGGGACTGAGTTGTAAAACCCAGCAAGATCTGTTTATCTAGATTCTTCTTAACCTCTCTGAGCATGCATTTCTTCCTTCTGAGTATGGGGCAGGACCCCCTCTGGAATGGGGGTCTTATGACCTGTAGTAAAAAAAAAAGTTAGATAATTTTGTTATGGCTAGTTTTTACACAGAAAGACAGGAAGAAAGTTACAGTAATATTTTCAGGTTTTATGGCTGGCTTTGGGAAAAAGGGGAGCAGGTTTCTATGACTGGCATTAAGGAAGAGGGATTCTAGTTTCTATGGCTATCCTCAGGGGAGAATGAAAGGCCAGAGACAGAAGGGCAGAAGGCCAGAGAGAGCTACTTCTGAGGTCTTCATTTTCAGGTATCATTTTTGAGACCCTATACATACTTGGTTTCTTATTCTAAGGCTTCTGTGACCTTTTATCATCCTAATGATAGGCATTATGAATCTAAAGATGGCTGATTAAATGTATACCTTTACATAGAAAAATTGAGTCAAAAGACATGATATGGTGGGGAAAACAATAGTATTTATTGTACAATTTGGCTGTGTTAGACACATTGATTTCTTTTCCTAGAGTCTCCTATTTTCACAACAAATGTTCTCTCATCCCCATGGTTACTATGGGAGCAACCATTATTAGAGCTGCCTCATATTATTATATCTTATGAAGCTGATTGTTAGTATCTCTTTCAAATCCACATTCAGTGATATCACATTGGTAGCTTGAAACTAACCATAGTGAGGATATTTACACTTCATATTGGCAAGGGGCAAGAGGCAAATTGACACCTCCTCCCTCCCCACTCCAACAGCCAACTGTTACACATTGTCAGCACATCACTGCATTTAGTATTCGATAACTGTCCCTTTGGCTATAAACACTTACACAGAGATGGGCACCTGACTCCGGCTGAACCAACCAGACCTTTTCCTGCAATTCATGAAACTAGAACTGAGAATAAAAGCCAAATACTCTCCAGTGGCAGACACAGTAATAAGTAAATCTTAGGAGATGTTGGAGAGAAAAGGGGGAATGTATATGTCAATTAAATCGGAGAGTTAACAACAGACCTACAAAGAGAGAATAAAAATGAAATAGAAGTACAAAGGTAGGCTGGGAGCGGTGGCTCACGCCTGTAATTCCAGCACTTTGAGAGGCTGAGGTGGGTGGATCACCTGAGGTCAGGAGTTCAAGACCAGCCTGACCAACATGGTGAAACCTTGTTTCTACTAAAAATACAAAGATTAGCTGGGTGTGGTGGCAGGTGCCTGTAATCTCAGCTACCTGGGAGGGTGAGGCAGGAGAATTGCTTGAACCCAGGAGGTGGAGGTTGCAGTGAGCCAAGATGGCACCACTGCACTCCAGCCTGGGTGACAGAGCGAGACTCCATATTAAAAAAAAAAAAAAAAAAAAGGTAAGCAGGGATGAGAGATGGTGAGATAATTTAGGAATATTTAAGCTCCTCTTCTATTCCTAGAAAGCACCTCCATTTCTATCCATGGGTTCCACTAGACACTTCATTATCATTATAACAAATTCTTCTTTGTGCTAATTTAATTCAAATAAGATTTCTGAACTTTACAAACTAAAAGAGTCTTAATTCATATGTGGGTCCTCAAATATCTGCTCTTTTAATCTGAAAGTCTCTCAAAGTCCCTCATGTAGAGGTGCTGAAAAAGTTCCTCTTTGCTGTGGCAGGACTGGTGGCTATCAACTGAGAATTTCATTTCTGTGCTGTTTCTATGAATCAGATGGAACCAATCCTACCTCTTTGCAATTTGGTCTCTTATCATTCCTTTTACAAAATAACAAATTAATGTTTCTGTAATTTTTAATTTTAAAATAAGCTTCTTCTTATGCCTGAAGTTTTAATCTTCTGTATCATAAATATACCATCTGGATTATGAAAAAAAGGGATAATATTTATAACCTTTTTGCTCACCTCAAAACTGCTGTACTTACCCCAAGTCAAGACTGCAGGGTACAGTTGTGCAGGTTGTGTTCTGTGCAAAGAGAAGACTTTGTGTCCTGTACAGGACTACCCTGCAGTCTTGGTACAGTTGTTCAGGCTGTGAGTGAGTAGAGGCCCATCATGGGGTTAGGGGCTCAAGCTCTCCAACTTTGGCATGGGCCTACCAACCTACCTGACACTACCCAATAGTGAATTTGCTCTTCTATAAATTCTTATAAATTAGTTACCATCCTTTATAGCACATTTATTTGCTAAGTTTCATTTCCCCTTTATTATATAGTGAAATATCTTGAGGATGGGAAACTGCATTTTATTATTCCTCCAGGTGCCTTGAACTGAGATATTTGATTTGGCCAATGAATACCTGATAAATGAAATAATGTGCTTATAAGTGAGCCATTGTACATCAAAGTAGCACAAACCTTTAGGTGTGTTATATTTTGTTTATTATGTAAACATCACTTTCACTACAACTGAAGAGCTCTATATTACAGCAATATCTATGGGCCAAAACTCTGAGCTAAATAGGCCATGAAAAATGGTATAAGAAAATATCCAACTTACAAAAGAGTAATGCAGGCACAACTTAATCTCAAGCTGAGACCAAAATATAACTAGTTATTTACTGAAACATAAAGTACTTTGCCTCATTGAATATATACATGCCAGGTAAGGGAAATAAGCATTCTAATCAAATTGCAATGCAGGATTGGAGCAAGTCAAAGGGAAGACCAATCATTTGCAAACAGAGGAAATTAATTCCATTAAGTATGCCACAAAAATTCTGGCATTGAAAAATTCAAAAATTTTAGCTCTGTGAACTTGAAAGATATCCAGAACCATTGTTCTAAATAGACATATTTTACTCAGTTCTCTACGTGGGCTCTACTGACAGGCCATTCTCCCTGAGTTCTTATGCTAAGATTCTGATCAGTAAGTATCAAGAAGCAGGAACAACTCCAATCTGTGGTTACATTCAAAGCAGGATCTGTTTATTTAACTCCAAAGATTGGACTACTGGGAGCCATATAATCAATAATCTCCAGTGATCATATTTCAGTATCTCTGCCAACCTAATTAATGTCCTTGGGCACGGACTTCTGTGTACAATATGTGCATATTGGAGCATCAATCACTCTAGATAGACCTGAATGCTTGATCTTGATTTTAGATTCCTGGGAGATAATACCAGGATATCATGGGCAATAGAGAGTCACTGGGATAAAAATTATTTGGATAGAAGCTGCTTCTCCCGCTCTCCCTTGGCCAAAATTTTCATGTTGACTAATTGCAATCTATTGATGGTTAGAATCTTACTTGAGTGCCAGTGAACTTTATTTCTGATGGGAAGATTGCCTAGAAAATGGGCTCTGAATTTTCAGATAATTTTATTTTAATTCCACAGTTTAGGCCCAAGAATTAGCTTGAACCCAAGTGCACAGAGCTAAATTACCTAGTTTGTGTCACTGAAGTAATTCATTGAGAATCAAAGTCTCTGAAGGTGAACAATATCAATTTCATTATATGTAAAGGCAAATAAGCACATCAAATAAACCAGTTTCTAAGCAAAAATGTCAAATTTCCTGCAGGAACCACAGCTGGGCCCTAGGCTCAATTCCTTGGTACATGCCGGTCTGACACAAGGAGTAATCAATGGCCCTTGGAATCCTGTCCTACCTAGGAAAGAAATAGGTGAAATTTCTCTATTATTCCTTCCTTCTGACTATAATCTTCTCTCACTGCCCATTCCTCTTTAGGGATCCTCCATTTCCCAATTGCCTGCATTTTGATACTTGATACTATGAAGAACATGGAGTAAATCAACAAACTAATTCACTAAGATGGTAATGACTAATTATATTTATTAAAGTTTCTGATCTTGTGTCCGCTTTACTATTATGCAAGGAGCTCCAAGACCTCTGAAGTGAATGAGAGGGGGACCCCAGGACCTAGAAGCACGCACCTTAGCATGAATAACACTCCCTTAGTGAGCCAAATGCACACCTGGGTCTGTCTCTCTCAGGATGACTTTCCAAGCCTACACCTCTTTTGTTCCCCCTACAAACAGACCTCTGGCAAGCCCTCTCTCCCTAGCTCAGCCAAACATATCTGGCTTCCTCTTAAACTCAACCTGACACTTAAGAAAAATATACACACAAACACACAGGCACAGGTACAAACTCACACATGCACATAACATCACAAAGAAACCTAGAAAACAGTGGGGACTGTTTGAAGGGAGGGGTATTTTCTTCTCTTTGTTTATCTATCTTTCCTAAATTTTTGTGGAGTTGATTTGAATTACGAATTCAATTTGAATATCTAATAACAAAATAAAGATGTGATTTTTAAAGAAAAAAAGACATCAATAACTAAAACGTATTATCTCCCTCTCACATCCCTAATTCTTTTTTTATTTTATTTTTTTTGAGAGGGAGTCTGGCTCAGTTGCCCAAGTTGGAGTACAATGGTGAGATCTCGGCTCACTGCAACTCCACCTCCTGGGTTCAAGAGATTCTCCTGCCTCAGCTTCCCAAGTAGCTGGGATTACAGGCGCACGCCACCACACCTGGCTAATTTTTGTATTTTTAGTATGGACAGGGTTTCACCACGTTGGCCAGGCTGATCTCGAACTCCTGACCTCAAGTGACCTCCCGCCTCAGCCTCCCAAAGTGCTGGGATTACAGGCGTGAGCCACTGCGCCTGGCAACACAGATGATAATTTAACTGTGCCCCCCCTCCAATGCCACATCCTTCCCAGGATATCTGTTTCCCAAGATTTACACTCTTATGGTCACTTTACTCTCCAATCTCTAGTACCAAGCAAATCTCAAATCACCCCCTACAGTTTTTCCTCTTAGCTCCACAGGAACCCAAGTGTGGAATTCAGCTACTTTTCCTTGATTTTTATTAAAAAACATTTCTATATTGCAGACTTTAGTGGAGGTTCTCGGGAAATGCATAAGGTTTATGTCAATGCTGCATGAATAATCTAAAATTGCTACTAGGCTTACTTGTTTTTAAAAATGTACACTCAACGTGTCTGCTGACTTGGGTGCAGTCTCTAGCTGTGTTGCTCAGCTGGTGTGCTTTTCCCTCTGTCATTCCTGCTTGATTGTCATTGGCAATTCCTCCCTCTCATGGCCTCCAAGTCTCTCCCTGTAGCCCCTACCCTACCTGAAATCTCGCTTTTCACATCCCAAGGCTCATCCTTCCATATGCTCTGCTTCCCAATGGGCATGATCTCTCCTCCACCCACCTCTGCAAAGAAAAGGGACCAATGTGGAGATTATTTCTCTGCTAATATGAAGTATGCCACCCCTCTCCTGGAGTTAATTTCAGTTTCATGTCACATTTTTTTTCCTTTGTAACTTGGGTCATTGTTAAGACTTAGTACAGATTTGGCTCCCCTGAACTAATTTTCCTGACCCACTACCCCTAACCTTCCTATCTCCACCCTATTCTCATCAAGGTAAAGTGTCTCTCTTTTGGCAAGATACTAAGAATACATGTTTTAGAAACCTCTTCTCTCCTAGAAGACTACATAATTCTCAAATAAAGAAACCAAATTTTATTTATTTAATGCCTCGTTTCCTGACAACATCCTTTTGATAATTATGTGCGTAATAAATGTGTTTTAAAATTTTCATACCTTAGAAAAATTTGCATGTCGAGAGGGCAATCTTTAATGTCTTTTTAACCCTTGGAACTCCTAATTATTCATCAAGATTTAGGTTAATTTTCTGTCTTTCATGAAATTTTCTCTGAGTCGCTATAATACTTTATTCCCACCTTTGTTATAACAATACAATCTTTTCTTTTCTGTTTTCTGGGCATGGCGGGGACAGAGTTTTGCTCTTGTTGCCCAGGCTGGAGTACAATGGTGCAGTCTCTGCTAACTGCATCCTCTGCCTCCCTGGTTCAAGCAATTCTCCTGCCTCAGCCTCTGGAGTAGCTGGGATTACAGGCGCCTGCCATCATGTCCAGAGAGCTTTTGGATTTTTAGTAGAGACGGGTTTTACCATTCTGGCCAGGCTGGTCTCAAACTCCTGACCTCAAGTGATCGACCAGCCTCGGCCTCCCAGTGTTGGGATTACAGGTGTGAGCCACCGCACCTGGCCAAAATTATTTTTCTGTAATGATGAGGTTGTCAAATGAATGAATTTAGAAATTTTATTAACCTTCCCAATTTTGTCGTAAGAGCCGGTTCAAACACAGCTGCACTAAGCTAAATTACACAATCTAAATCATTAAAGTAGTTGGATAAGTGTCAAAACTTCCGGAGGGATTCCACATTGACTTCATTTTACTTAAAGCACATTTCAAAGTGAACAGGCATTGGTAACAAAGATCTCTACTAGAACTGAATAGCAATACCGCCAAGGTATGCCTGTATGTAGTGTTTCACTAACATTTCTGGCCACAGAGCCGTTTGTTCATTACAAACGTTTCTAGGGACACAGTTTGGGGTGGTTTGGTCCATTAAATATGTCTTATATGGCTGGCTTTTTTTCCTAG
Organism: Pongo abelii; assembly: GCF_028885655.2. NCBI lineage: Eukaryota > Metazoa > Chordata > Mammalia > Primates > Hominidae > Pongo > Pongo abelii. The sequence continues at coordinate 162,700,346 of NC_071985.2, read as the reverse complement.
ATACCACAATCTTCAGTGTAAGTTCATTTTCTCCCAGATTTCTCTATATGTCTTCATTGTCAATCCATTCTTTTTGTTGGTAAGCTTAAATTCAGAGCCACCCCGTTAATTCCTTTATCATTGTTCTTAACTGGAGTTGTTGTTTTGTGATTGGAAATATGTGGGGTTGTGCAACTAGCCACCAGGGAAGTTAGATGCCCTGCAATTAGCCAAACAGTCCCACAACATAGGGAATTGCTCCCCCTAAAATGTTTTCTCTCTGATATAAAGTTATAAGCAAGAAAAGTCAAGAGCATTTCAATTGCTGCATTACTAGTTGAACAAGACATCTGCATGTCTGGATAGTGCAAATTACCTATCTTTTTTTTTTTTTTTAAATCTCTGTGCCAGTTATGAACATTGCAAAAGATATTGCTTACTTTCTGTATTGGACCACATGACCTCTGCATAGTATTCCTCTTCAAAGGTATTGCAAATATCAGTTTTGATAGAAAAATATCAAAAGTAGCTCTCTGACCTAAGTGCTTCCCATTTATTCTACCTGCCTCATACCCTTTTCCTGGCCTGCCAGAAGCTTTTAAGAACCTATTTTTGAGAACTGCCAAGTATTATTTTACCCATTTTACAGAAGAAAGTGAGACTTACACAGATTAAGTCAATTGCTCCCTCAAGGTCACAGAGACAGCAGGTTCCAGAGTGAGCTTCAAACCCAAGCATTCTGACTCCAAACTTCAGGTGCTTAACTGCTGTGTCTGAGTTGTTATTTATATTATGTTTTTCAGTCATATTTGACTCCTTTTACATCATTGTGGAATGCATCCAAATGATTTTTGGATTACTTCTTCATCTTAAATGTCTGAAACTGTACTCAATTCTCAGCCTAGATACTTGCTATATTAGTATAAGTATGTCGCTTATCTTCTTTGTATCTATCGCTAAAAGAAAGCAATTGTGCTAGAAATTTGCTCTCCAGTGTCTCTTGATATTAACTTTAATAATTCCACCAACAATATCTAGACCTTTTTATTCTCAAGACATAAAATTTTCAATTATGCCATATCAAAACATAATTGATATGATTGCATAATATCTTTTTGTTACTATTTTAAAAAATTGTTTACACCAGGAAGTGAAGGTAGGTGTCATAAGTGCTATCTGGCTTGGTGCAGTGGCTCATGCCTGTAATCCTAGCACTTTAGGAGGTCAAGGCAGGTAGATCACTTGAGCTCAGGAGTTCGAGACCAGCCTGGGCAACATGGCAAAACTTCATCTCTACAAAAAAACCCCACAGAAATTAGCCTGGCGTGGTGGCGCATGCCTGTAGTCTCAGCTACTTGCGGGGCTGAGGTGGGAGGATCACCTGAACCTGGCAGGCAAAGGTTTCAGTGAGAGCCAAGATGGCACCACTGCACTCCAGCCTGGGGGAGACTGAGACCTTGTTTCAAAAAAAAAAAAAAAAAGTGCTATCTGACAGGCTTTGGCCCATTGTAGTAATCTACAAGTCTACCAAATTTAGATCTTATATTGTAATATCTTCTTTCCCCTGATCCCCAAATTCCCTTCATAATTCTCATTATTTCATTGACAAAAGCCCAAGGATGAACAAATTGTTTTCCTTTGAGGTAAAACAAAACAGATCTAAGAATTGCATATGTTTATGCTTGATAATAATAATAATATATTTTATGAACATCCCTCCCAAGTCCCGATTGCACTGTTTTGATATTCAGTCACGGTATCTTTATTCATAGCCTGCCTTTAATGAGAATAGTAGAGGTCTTTGTGCGTATACACAAGAAGTACAGTGCTATTTTCACAGTGTTTAAGAAGTACTTATTATAAAATAATGCACTCTGTGTTTTATAAAAGGATCAAACAGTAAAGAAATATAAAAAATGAGAAGTCTCCCATTTCCTCTAAAATACCTGCTTTTGCTGAATCTCCTTCCCAAGAAGAATTAATAATTCTTCAGTAAGTGTTATGATAATGTTATTTTGTTGTATGCAACCTAATTTATATGAAAAATTAGCACACACCTCAAACTATATACCATTTATTGGATTTAAAGTGGCTATCACTTAATCATTTAAAAAGCTTTTTTTCTAAATAAAGTTGTCTTTCTAAAATGTTTAAATTAGGGTTTTTGGTAGTATTATTATTGTTGAAAAGGTAATATGTGCCCATGATATAAAACTTGAACACAAAAGAGAATAAAATGTAAAGAAAATCACCTTTCCACTGCAGATCCATAGTCTCTATGACCAGAAGGATTTGTATACATATTAAATCATAAATATCTGTCTAAAAATAATGCAACATAGTATATATTCTTTTGAAAAAGTGGAAGCATGATGTATACGTTACTTTGCTTTGCTGTCTTAGATATTAGAGATCAATAGGCCAGGCGTGGTGGCTCATGCCTGTAATACCAGCATTTTGGGAAGCCAAGGCTGGTGGATCATTTGAGGCAAGGAGTTCGAGACCAGCCTGGCCAACATGGTGAAACCCCATCTCTACTAAAAATACAAAAATTAGCCGGGCGTGGTGGCCGTGTCTGTAGTCCCAGCTACTCGGGAGGCTGAGGCAGAAGAATCTCTTGAAACCTGGAGGCGGAGGTTGCAGTGATCCGAAATGGCACCACTGCACTCCAGCCTGGGTAACAGAGCGAGACTCTGACATACCAGCACATCTCAATCTCTTCCTACTTCTTGGCCATACTGTAGCCATCATAGAGTAGTATCATAATCAGTTAACCAGTCTTTTAAGAATGAATAATTAAGCCATTTTTCACTCTTTTGCTATTAAAAATAGTAAGGTAGGTTTAAAAAGCATCCTTGCTCATCTCTGTACACATATTAAGAATATATCTAAAGGATAAATTCCTGCAAATAAAATTTTCTACAAAAGAAATTGCTGAGTCATAGAAAGGGGATATTTTAAATCCTTGATACATATTAAGCTGCCATCCAATAAAGTTTTCTCAGTTTAAGAGAGTAAAAAAGGCCTGATTTATAGCATTTTTATTGGGTGCTATCTTTTTTTTTTTTTTTTTTTTGAGATGGAGTCTCACTCTGTGGCCCAGGCTGGAGTGCAGTGGCATGATCTCGGCTCACTGCAACCTCTGCCTCCTGGGTTCAAGCGATTCTCCTGTCTCAGGCTCCCAAGCAGCTGGGATTACAGGTGTGCACCACTATGCCCAGCTAATTTTTGTGTTTTTTGTAGAGACGGGGTTTCACCCTGCTGGCCAGGCTGGTCTCGAACTCTTGACTTCAGGTGATTCGCCCACCTCGGCCTCCCAAAGTGCTAGGATTAATAGGCGTTAGCCAATGCACCCGGCCTGGTGCTGTCTTCTGAATGATTCTTTATTACAGTACACTAAATAAAATGTCTGTATTTATGCAACTCAGGGTTTGTCAGCAAATATTAGGAGGTAAAACTAATTGGAACTGTTTTAGACCCTTTTGGCCCCTAAATGCCATATCATGTTACACAAAAATACCCACCTATAGTTATACATAAATATTGAGGTGAGTTGCAGTTGATGTTATATTTTTAAAAGAAAAATATTAATTAAATATGTATTAATATACATTAGTGTTTTGAAGTCTATCCATTTTTTCCCCCAGCCATACAAAGTTTGGTAGGCTTCTAAAAGCTTGTAGGCCCTCAAGCACCACTCTAGTGCTTAATGGGTTAAGTGTCCCTAAAGCTAATTTGAAAAGCAAATTGCCTCATTCTTTCTCTTCATATCTTTCTTTCAAACTGTAAATTTTAAGAGCTGCTTATTCCTTATTCTCCTTGTTCTTAATTTGTTTAATAAAGTTTTAGATCTTTAGCGAATATTTTGCAAGAACAGAAATATCCCCAAATTTCCTGGTGCTAGAAAACAGCCACGATAGTAAGCAGGTCAAGTCTGTATTGATTGCTTAGGGAACAGGGAGATTTTTGTTTTAAAGCAGTGATTCTTCTGAGAGTAGGGCTCTGGGCACAGGTGAGTGGTAAACAATCCTTTTTCCTGCAGGGATGTTGCTGTTAGTTGTGTAAAAGCAAAAGCATTTTGCATAAGGATGTTAGGCTTCAGTAAGTTTTTCAAAGCCACATTATCTTTCTCATTAGGGGGAGTTTCTCTCTGTACTTTAAAAGAAGAAAATGATGCTTGAAAAAGCTCACGATTGACTAACTTTTAGGAAGCTGCCAGAGTTGTGCATAGACGTCCTCACTATAGTAGCTTCGTTATGTCTTACCAACAATTTAACCTTCACTTCTAGTCATCGTTTCATCATCGTAAGCACTGTGTCATTACAAAGTTCAGTGTACCTAAAACGCAAGCTGTGACTGATGAGAATTCAAGCTGCAAACTGGGCGGCTTCGGCAACTGTTTGCTTAACCAATCTCCACGTTGTGGCTTACGTCTTTCAGCACCGCCCTCAGGGCAAAGGGTGGTGGTCAGAGGTAAGCACCACAGTAAGAGAAGGCTATTTATGTGGTCTGTTTACAGTTACCCGGTTTCGACAGTAACCCAGCTTTCGGCCAGGTCTCGGGCGAACCTCCGGCCTGAGGTCACACAGACGCCCGGGTGGCTCTCAGGAACCAGCATGGCAGACTTCTCAGGACAGGTACTCAGGAATTTCGCCCGCAAGGACTAACACCACTTGGACCCAGGGACTCCAGCTTCACTCCACTTTGTGCACTTGGAGGGGCGGTCGCGGTGACGTTTCAGGCAACGCCTCTGCTGTCAGCCAATAAGGAGTGGGAGACGCGTCGGGCCTTCGCTCAATGGGCCGCGCTGGTCCCGCCCCCTGTGATCGTCTCGCTGATAAAATCCACCCCACAATCGCCGTGTCCCGCTTTAGTTCGCTCGCAGTCGTCTCTGGCTGCGTGCTTTAGCTCCTTCTTACCTGATCCTTCTGTCTCTCCCAACCCCGGACACCCGGCTTCCTGGTTATATCTTCGGTGTTCTTTTCCTCTCTCCTTCTTTCGCAGTTCAGCATGCAGGAAAAAGAGGCCTCCTCACAAGGTTTTCTGCCTCACTTCCAACATTTCGCCACGCAGGCCATCCATGTGGGCCAGGAACCAGAGCAATGGACCTCCAGGGCTGTAGTGCCCCCCATCTCACCGTCCGTCACGTTCAAGCAAGGGGCGCCTGGCCAGCACTCGGTGAGCTGTGTCTGTCTGGGGTTGTCCACAGTTGGGCGGGAAAAGAGAGATGGTTTATGAATTTGAAAGGCATGTAAGTAATTTATAATATGACTTATAAATTAGGAAGTCAACCGAAAGATGTTTCTACACTAATTCTTGCAGTACAGCTTTGTATCAGATAGTCCAGTGATCGTATTTCTTTTGGTAAGCAGGACTGGAAGGAGCCGTTTGTCCAACTTGCCATATAGATTTGGCCTGAAATTCACGTGATTTTGACAAATTCGCAATTAAAAATCGAAGTTCATAACTTTTTTGAGTTACCTTTAGCAGAATAAATTTTAAAGATGTAGTACGGAGTCAGCTTAAAAAATATTAAGGGTCTGATAACTTGACTAGAATTAAGATTGTTCCCAGTAGCTGTATTAATAGTTATTGAGTATCTGCTATGTGCCAAATACATGCTTGTATGTATCATGTGTATTACATATATTGTCTCATCTAATTCTAACAACCCTAGTCTGAATGAAATTCTCATTTTTTCCCAATAAAACAGCTGAGATTTACGGAGTTAAGTAACTAGCCTTAGACTAGTAAGTATTGGAGCTGGAATTCAAACTTTAGAAACTTGAGGTTGCTTTAGGAACCAACTCCTAGGCACTCAGCTACACCATGCTATCTCTAATAATGCTAGTAACAATTTAGCCTATTGCATCATTTAAGCACTGTGGCTTAGTGATTAAGAACACAAGTCATGACCCGGTGCAGTGGCTTACGCCTGTAATCCCAGCACTTTGGGAGGCTGAGGCGGGTGGATCACCTGAGGACAGGAGTTCGAGACCAGCCCGGCCAACATGGTGAAACCCCATCTCTACTAAAAATAAATAAATTAGCCAGGCATGGTGGCGGGTAGCTGTAATCTCAGCTACTCGGGAAGCTAAGGCAGGAAGCTGAGGCAGGAGAACCGCTTGAATCCAGGAGGCGGAGGTTGCGGTGAGCCAAGATCTCACCATTGTATTCCAGCCTGGGCAACAAGAGCGAAACTCCAACTCAAACAACAGAAAAAGAGAACACAAGTCTTATAGTCAAAGGCTAGGTTTGCATTCTGACACCACTTCTTCTGAGCTGGGGGACCTTGGGCAAGTTAGTTAACCTGTCAAAGCCTCTCATTGATCCTGTATAAATGGGGATAATAATAGTATTTACCACATAAGTTGTTGAGATGTATTTAAGGCTGTATGGTACATAATAATTACTCGATGGTAATTCGTTTTTTCATGATGTTCACATTTACAGTTTCCATTTGATCCTCACAACAACCAGGTCACAGGGCAGGACAGGCATTGTGTACTTTTTATAGAAAAGGAACTGACACAGACTCTACATGAATGATCTGTAAAACCTGTGAAGGAGACGTCTTTGTTAATCACGTAGCTTTTTTCCCCCTTTTGGTGGCATACTTGATGGATCTTGGAGAATTTAAAAGTTGCTGAGATTTGTAAGAATTAGTTAAAGTCTGTAAGTCCAAAGTCTTGATTATGCTTTGGAAACCAATTCGGTGTGTTATATAAGTTGAGGAAAATCCTTATAGACAGTCCTTTGTTTTGTGAGATAGAGTTCTAAGGCCATTTCTACAACTGGTTTAGAATACTCTTTACTGTATTTTAGAATCAAAATATGTACACAGCATCTCTTTCTTTCTTTCTTTTTTTTATTTTTCAGAGAGAGTCTTAATCTGTCGCCCAGGCTGGAGCGCAGTGGTGCGATCTCGGCTCACTGCAACCTCTGCCTCCCGGATTCAAGCGATTCTCCTGCCTCAGCCTCCCAAGTAGCTGGGATTACAGGCACCTGCCACTGCGCCCAACTCATTTTTGTATTTTTTTTGGTAGAGACAGGGTTTCACCATGTTGGCCAGGCTGCTCTTGAACTCCTGACCTCGTGATCCATCCGCCTTGGCCTCCCAAAGTGCTGTGATTACAGGTGTGAGCCACCGCGCCCGGCTCACAACCTCTCTTTGAAACATGAAGTTTGTTTCTTGTGTAGGGTTTAATGAATGTGTAGTTGCCCAAGCTTTGGAACTTAGTGCAAAAGTTAACCATTCAGGTGTGATGTAAATAATTAAATGTTTCCAGGAAGCCAGCAGGGATGGTTAAATCCACAAAAACTCTGCCGAATGTATTTTTTTTTTTTTTTTTTTTTTTTTTTTTTTTTTTTTTGAGACAGACTCTTCCTCTGTCGCCCAGGCTGGAGTGCAGTGGTGCAGTCTTGGCTCACTGCATCCTCCACCTCCTGGGTTCAAGTAATTCTCCTACCTCAACTTCCCGAGTAGCTGAGATTACAGCTACCAGCCACCATGCCCAGCTAATTTATTTATTTTTAGTAGAGACAGGGTTTCACCATGTTGGCCAGGCTGGTCTTGAAATCCTGACCTCAGGTGATCCACCTCCGAAAGTGCTGGGATTACAGGCATGAGCCACCGCGCCCAGCCCTTTTTAAAAATTAGTTAAGACCACTAAAGGGAATTCGAAGAGCTGAATGAGAAACATGAGGTACCTTTCTGTGGCAGAAGCCACATGAATCCAAACTTTTTTTTTTTAAACTGCTGGGTACAGCAGCACGTCATGGTAAGAAGGTGATGGTGGGGAGTGGTAAGGATATCGTGGAGCCCTATAAAACATGTCTCTCAGGCTGGGCGCGGTGTCTCGTGCCTGTAATCCCAGCACTTTCGGAGGCTTAGGCGGGTGGGTCATGAGGTCAGGAGATCAAGACCAACCTCGCCAACGTGGTGAAACCCCGTCTCTACTAAAAAAGTACAAAAATTAGCTGTGTGTGGTGGCGTGCCTATAGTCCCAGCTACTCTGGAGGCTGAGGCAGGAGAATCGCTTGAACCCGGGAGGTGGAGGTTACGCCATTGCACTCCAGCCTGGCAACAGAGCGAGACTCCCTTTCAAAAAAAAAAAGTCTGCTCAACTTGTCATAAACAAGGGCACATAGCAACAAAACTTTTAAAAGTTATTATTGTTAATACTGGGAGCTTCTGAATCAGAAACAAAGGTGAAAGAGTGGTTGTGTTTTGTTATGTGTTATGTGAAGCAGAGGGAGAAAATTATAGGACTTCTAATTAATGTTCAAATCCTTGGTTCGCAATCCGTTTTTGACACTCCCTAGGTACTATTACATTTGGCTTCACTTTCCTCAAAGCCAGTCATAAGGATTAGGAGAATGACTGGATGAATATAGCTAGCAGGGTGCCATATATGTAAAAGGAGAATAATGCAATTTTTTTTTTTCGAGGCAGAGTCTTCGCTCTGTCGGCCAGGCTGGAGTGCAGTGGCATGATCTCGGCTCACTGCAACCTCCTCCTCCTGGGCTCAAGCAATTCTCCTTCCTCAGCTTCCCCAGTAGCTGGGATTACAGGAATGCAAATTTTTAAAAAGTATTGTGTGGAGCTGTTTTGCCAGGAATTGCTCCCTATGCTTTGAGCCACTTTTGTAGAGCTAAGATGTGAATGAACGTTGAGCATTGGTAGGATATGATCATAACTTCCTGTTGTATGCTAAATAGAACTTGAATCAGCCTGATGAGGTGGCTCACTCCTGTAATCTCAGCACTTTGGGAGACCAATGTGGGAAGATTGCTTGAGGTCAGGAGTTCAACTCCAGCCTGGGCAACATAGCTAGACTGCCTCTGCAAAAAATAAAATTAAAATATTAGTTAGGCATGGTGACGTGCACCTGTAGTCTTAGCTACTCAGGAGGCTGAGATGGGAGGATTGCTTAAGCCCAGGAGTTTGAGGCTGCAGTGAGCTATGATTGCCCCACTGTACTCTAGCCTGGGCAATAGAGTGAGGTCCTATCCTTAAAAAAAAAAAAAAAAAAGAAACTTGTATCACTTAATCACTTATTTCTTAGGAAATGAAATACAGGTTAGAATTAGGTTTATTCTGTTGGCTCATGCAAGTCCCTTTTCCTAATGTTTCCAGATTAATGAAAAAAGGTGAGTCTAACATAATAAATATACTAATAATAAAAACTGCCATTTATTTAGTGATTAGCATGTGCCAGGAAACATGTAGTGAATTTGTGCATTATCTCATTTTATCTTCACAACAATTTTATGAACTAGATATCTGTATTTTATTCCCATTTTACAGATATTGAGATTGACTCTTGGAAATGTGAAGTAACTTACCTAGTGTCATGCAGCTCATAAGTGGCAGATCAGAATTCACATAGAGTTTGTTTGACTTGAGTATCTTGACTATAGCCACAGCACTGTTCTGCTTCTGTATTAAAGCAAGACATATCATGACTAAAGAATAGAAACTCATTATGGTAGGGTGAAACTATAGTTGTCTATGTTAGGACTCTGATAATAAACTTAAATCTCTTAGGATGAACTCAAACTTGTTTTTTTCAGGGTTTTGTATATAGCCGTTCTGGAAATCCCACTAGGAATTGCCTTGAAAAAGCAGTGGCAGCACTGGATGGGGCTAAGTACTGTAAGTAATTTCCATTTCACAGTCTAGAATCTATTTTTAAATGTATAGAGAAAACCATAGAGGAACAGAATGTGGAACTGAAAAGAAACAGGTTTGCTAGTTCAAAATTCCTGTTCTACTGACTTTGAATTATTTGCCCAAGGTCCCTCAGTTGGTATAATATGCATATGTGTAATCATCAGGTAAAAATACATATGAATAGAGGACAAATGAATAAAGGAAAAAATTCACATGAATACTACATTTATTAATATTACATTTATCATGTAGTATTCATGTGAAAACAATCTTCATCTGAAACTGTCAGTATAAATAAATAAATGGAAATTAAATTTAATAATACCACCTATTAGAATATAAAATCTTTTTTTGAGACAGGGTCTCTCACTCTGTTGCCCAGGCTGGAGTGCAGTAGCACAATCTCTGCTCACTGCAACCTCCTCCTCCAGGGTTCAAGCGATTCTCCTGCCTCAGCCTCCTGAGTGGCTGCGATTGCAGGTGTGCACCACCACACCCAGCTAATATTTTTGTTTTTGTTTTTGTTTTTGAGACAGAGTCTTGCTCTTGTCGCCCAGGCTGGAGTGCAATGGCAGGATCTTGGCTCACTGCAACTTCCGCCTCCTGGATTCAAGAATTCTTCTCCTTCAGCCTCCCAAGTAGCTGGGATTACAGGTGCCTGCCACCACGCCCAGCTAATTTTTTGTATTTTTAATAGAGATGGGGTTTCGCCATGTTGGCCAGGCTAGTCTTGATCTCCTGACCTTGTGATCTCTTGCCTTGGACTCCCAAAGTGCTGGGATTACAGGAGTGGGCCACTGTGCCCAGGTTTTTTTTTGTATTTTTAGTAGAGATGGGGCTATTTTGGCCAGGCTGGTCTCGAACTCTTGGGCTCAAGTGATCTGCCCACCTCGGCCTCCCAAAGTGCTGCGATTACAGATGTGAGCCACCGCACTTGGCCTAAACTTTCTTATCCTCTGGTTTATTCACCTAATAATTTGTGCCTAAGAATAGCACTAAAGTTATTTTCAGTGGTCAATAACTCCTGATAATGTGCTGTCAGAGATTAGAGATTAACTCCCTAAACTTTTTTTTTTTCATGAAGAGAGTCTTGTGTATTCATTGTGATTACACTTATCAGACAAATCTCTGGTCTGATTGCAAGTTTTGTTAAAATATTTACTGAATTGCATATTCATATAATGAATGTATGAATCATATCTTTGCTGTATTCTTTATGTTTGAAATTTTTTTTCTTTCTTTCTTTTTTTTTTTTTCATATGGAGTCTCCTTCTGTCTCCCAAGCTGGAGTGCAGTGGTGCAATCTCAGCTCACTGCAACCTCCACCTCCTGGGTTCAAGCGATTCTCCTGCCTCATTCTCCCTCGTGGCCGGGATTACAGGCATGTGCCACCATGCCTGGCTAATTTTTGTATTTTTAGTAAACACAGAGTTTCACCCTGTTGGCCAGGCTGGTCACGAAATCTTGACCTCAAATGATCCACCTGCCTTGGCCTCCCAAAGTGCTGGGATTATAGGCAGGAGCCACCACGCCCGCCTGAAATTCCTTTAGTTTGCTATTTTTAAACTGTAATTTAACTGGCAATAGACCTTTTATCTCAGATATTTGTAAAGAATTATTTTCTTGAAGTGTTTCAGAGAAATATTATTACCAAGGCAAAATTGACTTAACACAAAAGTATCTGTCCACATTGTACATTTTTTATTTCAAAGATATCTTATTCTTGAAATAGAAAAGGAGATTTTGTAATGGTATTAATCAGGGGCCTCTAGCAACTCAGCGGTGATGGCTTCCTATCTTCATTGAAGTAAGTCAGGTAAATACTTGGAGGTGTGTTGTAACCTAGAGGCCTGACTTTTCAGCTTACTCTAACTTGATTTTTATTTTAGGTTTGGCCTTTGCTTCAGGTTTAGCAGCCACTGTAACTATTACCCATCTTTTAAAAGCAGGAGACCAAATTATTTGTATGGATGATGTGTATGCAGGTAGGTGACCCCTCTCATTTATATTGTGTAAACTTGTATTTTACAGATAATAAAGTGAGCCCTGAATTAATATTAACAATGTTGCCAATATTTTTGATTATTTATTATAGTTTACAGGTGTGACGGGTACCTCTATGCTCTCTCAGACTTGGCAAAAGAGGGCATAAACACTTAGGGTCCATGTTCTGGAACTGCTTATAAGAGAGATTATTTATTTATTTGTTTATTTTGAGATAGGATCTCGCTCTGTCACCCAGGCTGGAGTGGAGTGGTACGATCTCGGCTCACTGCAGTCTCCGCCTCCTGGATTCAAATGGTTCTCGTGCCCTAGCCTCCTGAATAGCTGGGACCCCAGGCGCGTGCCACCACACCTGACTAATTTTTGTATTTTTTGTAGAGACGGGGTTTCGTCGTGTTGGTCAGGCTGGTCTGGAACTCCTGAGCTCAAGTGATCCTCCCTCTCCAGCCTCCCAAAGTTTTGGAATTACAGGAGTGAGCCGCCTCACCTGGCCAGAGATTATTTAATAAGAATAGTATTTAAGGTGCTAGAATGAATACGTAGCACTTTATCAACTTGCAGACATATTCTGCTCTAGAGAAGATAAGGTTTAGAGAGACAGTGTTCTCCTGTAACTTAATTTTTACCTGTAATAAAGGTGAAATACAACTCAGGTTACTCTCAAGAGCTCAACCCCACACATCCCCTTTTCCTGTTTATTTTTTGTTTGGCACCACGGAAACTTTCAAAAATTTGTTGAGAGATATGGGCCTTTTTTCCCAAAAAATGTTCTTAAGACTACACTCAGTGATTAGCATTTTAATTTTAGGGGTCTCATGGATTGAACCCCTGAAGCCCATCTATGGCTCTAAATGTAAGAACTTCCCATTAACTCGTCATTTAGCATTAGGTATATCTCCTAATGCTACCCCTCCGCCCTCCACCCACCCCACAGCAGTCCCCAGTGTGTGATGTTCCCCTTCCTGTGTCCATGTGTTCTCATTGTTCAATTCCCACCTGTGAGTAAGAACATGTGGTGTTTGGTTTTTTCCTTGTGATAGTTTGCTGAGAATGATAGTTTCCAGCTTCATCCCTGTCCCTACAAACGACATGAACTCATCCTTTTTTATGGCTGCATAGTATTCCATGGTGTATATGTGCCACATTTTCTTAATCCAGTCTATCATTGTTGGACATTTGGGTTGGTTCCAAGTCTTTGCTATTGTGGATAGTGCTGCAATAAACATACGTGTGCGTGTGTCTTTATGGCAGCATGATTTATAATCCTTTGGGTATATACCCAGTAATGGGATGGCTCGGTCAAATGGAATTTCTAGTTCTAGATCCCCGAGGAATCACCACACTGTCTTCCACAATGGTTGAACTAGTTTACAGTCCCACCAACAGTGTAAAAGTGTTCCTATTTCTCCACATCCTTTCCAGCACCTGTTGTTTCCTGACTTTTTAATGATCAGCATTCTAACTGGCGTGAGATGGTATCTCACTGTGGTTTTGATTTGCATTTCTCTGATGGCCAGTGATGGTAAACATATACCTAATGCTAAATGACAAGTTAATGGGTGCAGCACACCAACATGGCACATGTATACATATGTAACAAACCTGCACGTTGTGCACATGTACCCTAAAACTTAAAGTATAATAAAAAAAAATTAACTTCCATTCCAAAGAAATGAAATGTTAGCTATTTAAAGTGGTGAATGTGGAGAAGACAGGCTTGCCCTTGCCTTTAAGCCCACTGATTTTCGTATTTAAAACAAAAGCAAGGAATTTTGTGAATATACATACACATATATTCCGGATGCTTCCAAATAATTAAAATGTGATTTCTAGAATATTATCATTTTATCTATTTCCGAACAAAAAGTTAAATCACTAAGTCCTTTAAAATAGCAGTTCCCAACCTTTTTGGCACCAGGGACCGGTTTTGTTTTTTTTTTTTTTAGGTGGAGTCTTGCTCTCTTGCCAGGCTGGAGTGCAATGGCACGATCTCGGCTCACTGCAACCTCTGCTTCTCGGGTTCAAATGATTCTCCTGTCTCAGCCTCCCGAGTAGCTGGGATTACAAGCATGCGCCACCAGGCCTGGCTAACTTTGTGTTTTTAGTAGAGCCAGGGTTTCTCCTTGTTGGTCAGGCTGGTCTCAAACTTCCGACCTTAGGTAATCCACCTGCCTCGGCCTCCCAAAGTGCTAGGATTACAGGTGTGAGTCACCCGTGCCCGGCCTCAGAGACCGGTTTTGTGGAATACAATTTTTCCAGGGACAGGGGGATGGTTTCAGGATGAAACTGTTCCACCTCAGATCATCAGGCGCTATTTAGATTCTCATAAGGAGTATGCAATCTAGATCCCTCGCAAGTTAGATTTTCATAAGGAGTGCCCAACCTAGATCCTTCCCATGAGCAATTCACAGTAGGTTTCCTCCTGTGAGAATCTGATGCTGCCGCTGATCTGACAGGAGACTGAGCTCAGGGAGTTATAATGCTTACCCGCTGCTCACCTCCTGCTGTGTAGCTGGATTCCTAACAGGCCACAAACCTGTACCTGTCTGTGGCCTGTGGGTTGGGGACCCCTGCTTTAAAGGAAGGGACTTACTCTTAGTAATCATTTTATCCCTCAGAAATTTGCACAATGTTTTGTATTTTATCTTAGTTTCTTATATTAGCTTGTTGAGTTGAAATTATAGAAATCTCAAACCTTTAGATACTTTTATAGTGCATTATAAAAGTCTCATGGCAAACATAGGTACAAAATCCTGAAAATTGTTGATTTTAAAGAACTTTTTACATTATTTTTCAATTTTATATTACCTAGGGTCAGTCTACATACCATCAAAAGTCTAGTTTCTTGTTAATGACAGAATATTCTTTTGTTGTTGTTGTTATTGAGTATCAATATCAATTTTTTCTTTAAGTTTTTATGTGTAAAAATCAAATCCAGGTGTATTTATAAAAAATTATTTTAAGTCAAATGATTTACCTTCTTTCACTGTAAAAATCTGGTAGTTTGATTTATATTGTCTCATTTTATCGATTAAAACTTTCAGAACGACATAACAGAAAGATCGAAAAAGTACAAAGAATAGTAACCAATTCTTTACCATTACAAAGTATATTGAAATTTATTTCGAACCTTTCATTGACATTGATTCCTTTAGTTTAGAGTTGAGAACTGGGTAGAAATTGTTTGAAAAGATACAATGTTTCAGGAAGCATGTCACTTAGTGGAGATTGGATGTTTTGAGAAACATTATTTGCTTCATGCTACTTTTGGATCTCAAGTGTGTTTTATTTGACTCTTGAGCCTTTAAACAACAAACCTTATTATTCTTTACTATATCAGATAGCCAAACTATTTAACCAAACTAGAATTGCTTTTAGTTGCATTTTTCTTGGTGACTGAGAGTTCCATATATTTTGTAAGTGTTTATATGTAGAAGGAATGAATGTCTCTTAATGCAGTGTTCTTTTCATTTTATCTGATTCCCTTCTGTCTCAGGTACAAACAGGTACTTCAGGCAAGTGGCATCTGAATTTGGATTAAAGATTTCTTTTGTTGATTGTTCCAAAATCAAATTACTAGAGGCAGCAATTACACCAGAAACCAAGGTAACTCAGCTCGTTTTCAGTTTTGCCTGTTTTTCCTTCGATGTTTTGTTTTCATCATTTCTGTTTACTAGAGGACATAATTTAATGTGAATAACAAATTTTATTATATGCCATTGGAAACATCAACAAAATTAAGATAGACTGTCATCTCTGGGGTATTATAGCATAATGGTAGTACATGATTTTTGGAGTAGAATTCAAATTTTAATTCTGCATCTTAGTTAGTGTACTATCTTGGGCAAATTATTTAACCAAAGTCTCAATTTCTTCATTTGCAAAATGGAGATAATTATACCGGTTTTATAGAAAGGGGAGTGTGAGAATCAAATGAGATAATGAATATGAAATGCTTAGTATAGTTCCTGGATACATGGTAATTGTTAAAAAAATTTCTATGCAGGAGCACCTAATTTTTAACTACATAGCCAAAAGAGTATTGGCAACAGAAGTCATCACAGAGATTGGGTTATAGAAAAAGAAGCCTGCCAAACCCCCAAACTCGAAGCACAGTGGCTTTGCCGGGCTGTAAGGGATGCTGCCCAGATACTAGTTAGATGTAGAGAATGGGCCACAAGTAATCTTTAGCTTCCATCCTGGGAAATTTGTATGCCACCGGAAGGTGTTTTGTGTCTGAGTGAATGGCATATGTGATATTCTTTCCTGGGACCTCATTTAAATTCTGTGTGGATAAAAGAAGGACCAGTGTCTTTTATAAGTCAGCTGTTTACAACTTTGTGCTAATGATTAAAAGGTTAGAATTGTACTCAAGATTATGTTGCAATGAATGCTAAAAAATAAATATCTTTTCATGTACAAATAATTACTTTGCACATTAACATGGTTGAGCTTTTGGTAATTAAGGTTTGTTTCCAGAAGAACTTGTTTTTTATCTTGCTTGGGAGAAAAGACACATTAAAATAGCTGGTCTGAGTCTTTCTTTTTTTTTTTGAGACGGAGTCTCACCCTGTCACCCAGGCTGGAGTGCAATGGCACGATCCCAGCTCACTGCAAGCTCTGCCTCTTGGGTTCAAACGATTCTCCTGCCTCAGCCTACTGAGTAGCTGGGATTACAGGCGCCCACCACCATGCTCAGCTAATTTTTGTATTTTTAGTAGAGAAGGGGTTTCACCATGTTGGCCAGGCTGATCTTGAACTCCCGACCTTGTGATCCGCCTGCCTCAGCCTCCCAAAGTGCTGTGATTATAGGCATAAGCCACCGTGCCCGGCCCTGGTCTGAATCTTTCTAAGGGGTGGAAAGCAAATTATGAGTATAGTAAGTCTTGTCAACAGAATTTTGTATAGTGACTCTACCAACTTGAATTAATACATTTTCCTTCCTAAAATATCAGGTTTTTCACTTGAAGTAGAATGTTTAAGTCCATGTAAAACCTACTTTTTATTTATTTTGTAATTTTTATTTTTTTTAATTATCAGTAGGAATAATCAATTCTTACCAGGAATAATTTTTATAGATTCTTTAAATAATTCAAGTTTTTTGTAGAATATGTATTATTTAACCACCTTATCTTTTCCAGAGTAAAACTCTAAAGTCAGAAGAGTATTAAACCAGATCTCTTGCCCATTTAAATAATAGGTAATAAAAAAAGAATCAGCTGGGCACGGTGGCTCATGCCTGTAATACCAGCACTTTGGGAGGCTGAGGCAGGAGGATCACTTGAACCAGGAGTTCGAGATATATAGCGAGACCCTTTCTCTGCCAAAAAAAAAAAAAAAAAATTGGCTGAGCATGGTGGCACATGCCTGTAGTTCCAACTACTGGGGAGGCTGAGGTAGGAGGATCACCCGGGCCTCAGAGGTTGAAGCTGCAGTTAGCTGTGATCATGCCACTGCACTCTAGCCTGGGCAACAAAGTGAGACCCTGCCGCTTAAAAAAAAAAAAAAAGAAAGTAATTCAGTACAATGGCATTTCGTTCAACAAATATAATTCTTTTCTTTGGTCTTTTTGATAACTATCAAGCATCTACTATGTGTCTGAATTGTGGTAGGTTTTGAGATATAAAGATCATTGTTACTTTTTAAGTAGGCGGTAACCAGGTTTTCTGTTGTGGGTGTCACTTTTCTTCTTTAGTCTAAAGCCCATGCTCTTCAAGTCTTAGGTACTTATTCTATAGTTTCTAGAGTTTCTGGCATTAAGTTCATATTAAGTATATTTTTGGCATCATAGGGACAATTATCTTTCATTAAAATTCTAGGATGTACTCTCACACAATCTATGTTATTCATCTTTGAGACAAAATTTCCAGACACTGAGCTGTGTCTTTGGAATACACTTTCTTTTTTAAGAAAAGTACAATAATTAACTTTAGTACTTCTCTGTTTACATGTACGTTATCTCACTTGATCTTTACAAAAAATTCTGTATGATAGGTTTTACCAACCCAATTATACAGATCAATAGGATACATTACATACCTACTGCTTCAGAAATTTGCAGGTAAGGCTAGGATTCAGATTTGAACCTCCCAACATCATCATCCATGTGTTTCCATTATATAACGTAGCTTCCCAGATTGTTATAATATATGAGATGTATGTTTGTAAAGTATATTTTTACAAACTACTGTTATTTGCTGAATTATTTTAGCTTGTTTGGATCGAAACCCCCACAAACCCCACCCAGAAGATGACTGACATTGAAGCCTGTGCACATATTGTCCATAAGCATGGAGACATTATTTTGGTCGTGGATAACACTTTCATGTCGCCATATTTCCAGGTAAATGAAAATAATTTTTTTTTGGCACAATTAGTAGATCACACATATCTGTAATTAGGAAAGAAAGGACTTGCTTAAATTAAAATCATGATCAAATTCAGGAATCTAATCATAATTAATTATTTACTGGACCGAGAATTAAATTTGGACCTCTTCTACCATTAGTTAATATCTTTTCAAACCTATGTTAATATCCTCTATGTTACTTTGTGTTTTTCATTTATTAAATCTTACCAGTTCTCAAGGCTGGGCGCGGTGGCTCACGCCTGTAATCCCAGCACTTTGGGAGGCCGAGGTGGGCGGATCAGGAGATCAGGAGATCAAGACTACGGTGAAATCCCGTCTCTACTAAAAATACAAAAAGTTAGCTGGGCGCAGTGGCGGGTGCCTGTAGTCCCAGCTACTCGGGAGGCTGAGGCAGAAGAATGGCATGAACCGGGAGGCGGAGCTTGCAGTGAGCTGAGATCGCGCCAGTGCACTCCAGCCTGGGTGACAGGGTGAGACTCTGTCTCAAAAAAAAAAAGCTTACGAGTTCTCTTAGGATGTGTAAACTCTGAAGAAATGGCCTTATTATGTCATTGTATCTGCTAATACCTTATACATAGTAAGGACTTGAATGTTTATGCATTGATTACAAATCAGTCATATTTTCAGTCACCTTGAATATTTTCATATATATTATAAAAGAAAAGTGATGCTCAATGATTTCAGTATATATTATACATATTATTTCTCTTCTTCTAGTTTTTATTCCTTCAGCACTCCATATACTATGCCTAGATCTCTTTAACTTACTATTATTTTGAACTTTTACTTTATTTATTTTACATTATAGGTGTAAGTATTTATAGAGCTCTTATGTTAGTCTCTTTGGGTGGCCATAACAGAATACCATAAACTGGGTGGCTTATAAACAGCAATTTATTTCTCACAGTTCTGAAGGCTGGGAAGTCCTCAGTCAAAGTGCCAGCAGATTCAGTACCGGTGAGGGCCCACTTTCTGGTCCATAGATGGAGCCTTCTCGCTGTGTCCTCACATGGTAGAGGAGACAAGGCAGATCTCTGGGGCTTCTTTTATCAGGGCACTGTATTAGTCCATTCTCACACTGCTATAAAGAAATAATCCGAGACTGCGTAATTTATAAAGAAAGGGGTTTAATTGGCTCACAGTTCTGCAGGCTGTACAGAAAGCATGATGCTGGCATCTGCTGGGCTTCTGGGGAGACCTCAGAAAACTTACTATAATGGCAGAAGGCAAAGGGGAGCAGGCACATCACATGACTAGAGTAGGAGCAAGAGAGAGAATGAGGGGGAAGGTGCTACCCACTTTTAAACAACCAAATCTCACAAGAACTCACTCACAATTGTGAGGACAGTCCCAAGGGGAGATGGTGCTAAACCATTCATGATATATCCACCCTCATGAACTAATCACCTCCCTCTAGGCCCCACCTCCAACATTTGGGGATTACAATTCAACATGAGATTTTGTGGGGACACAGATGCCAACTATATCAGGCAAAAATCACCCTAATCACCTCCCAAATGCCCATCTCCTAATCACACTAGTGATTAGGTTTCAATCTATGAATTTTGGAGGACACAAATGTTCAGACCATAGCAGCTCTCTTTAAAGATTTCTTTCCCTACCTAGCCCTCTGCATTTGTTTCCTCCCCAGACCACCTCTCCCATACATCCTCTATCCTTTCCTTTTTTCTCTATCTTGTGTCTAGTTTCATCCTCTTTTCTGTTTCACTTTCTTTTGTAGATCACTTTGGGATCTCTTTATAATTAACTTGTTTCCTGCCTTTTCCACACAGGTTCTCCCTCTCTTTCCTCTGAGTAACCCAACTCTTTCCTTTCCTTGTTAGGAGTTACCTTCTTTCTGCTCTTTTCTTCCTGCCTGTACCTTGTCATACTTAGTACACTTCCTGTAGTTCATCTTTATTCTGCAGAGTTCCTGAAACCCAGCTCATTTTCTCTGGCTCTTCAACTGGGCAGATGTTTACAGGTTTTATTGTTTACATTTCCCCCCTTCTGTTCTGAGTCCCTGAAGTTGATCCAGGTTGCTGCCTCCATGTGACTGGCCGACTCCCTGGGCAGTTTGTATAAACCTGCTCTTCACCTTCCTCCATTTTATTCGAAGGCATTGTCATGGTTTATTTTCCTTTCCTGAAGCACACTTCCTGGCTACATTGCATTCAGACAGCTTCACGGGCCATCTGCCTTTGGCTCATAATGTATCTTTGATTGCTGATTTTGTCAGGTAAAGCAGTCTGTTTCCAAGTGAAAAATCTTCTGGCATTGTCTATTTGGCATCGCCTATTTGTCCCAGGTGGTTTTCAGTGTAAGATTCCTTATCGCAACTCCTTAGCCCATATGCCACTTACACTAGGCCAGTTAATACAGCATAGGATAGCTTTAGCTGAGACACAGTGGGTCCTGTATATTCCCAGAAAGATTGCATACGTTTTGTAGCCTGGACCTGCCCGGGTTGCTCATCAAACCTGGCCCTCTTTCTCCTACTACCGTCACTAACATAGGTCTAGTTTTTCTACCTTTTTGAAGCCCACATCACATTCCTCATGCCAATGATTGGAATTTGCTTCATTTCAATTGGATTTATTCCAGTTGAAATACTCAGAATCACATCATCCCTAAGTAGCCACATGTGTTGTTTCCATGAAGCAAATCTTCCTGAAAAAAATCTTCTCATTGTCTTACCTTCATGAAAATGGAATATATTCTCTTTCTTCCCAGTCTTTTGTCCTCTGGATCTTCTGTAAGTCTCATGAAAGGCAAAATAGACTTACCAGCATGAGGTTTCAGAGTAGAACCTCTGGAGTCAGGCAGTCTGGGTGTGAGTCCTGGCTCTACCAGCTTTTTAATCTGAGGGATCTATCTCATTTTTCTTAGTCTCTTTTCCTCACCTGTATGATGAGAGCCATAAAGGTACTGATTTGATTGAGTTAGGTATTTTGTACAGCGCTTCCCTGGGTTATATAAAGTACGTAGCATGGTTCTCAGAAGATAATGAGATCAGAGGTGTTAGTGATTTGGTTTTTATTTTTCCTTCTCTTTTGGCTGTAGAGTTTACAGAATGTTAGCACTAGAAAAGACCTTAGGCCTCACCTACTTTGACCCCATCCCTTTAGAGATGTGCAAACACATATGCAGAGAGTGCTTTGGGCAATATTTTACCTAAAGCATCCTATTTTTGAAATACCCTAAATGAAAAGTTCCCATAGCCACCTATACTAATATCTTCCAAAGACTAAACAGCTCTAGTGAGGGTGAGATAAACACACACAGTTCTATGTTTAGGAAAATGTAAAGGGAAAGATGTTGATAATGTATTTTTTTGTTTGTTTGTTTTGAAATGGAGTCTTGCTCTGTCACCCAGGCTGGAGTGCAGTGGCGCGATCTCAGCCCACTGCAACCGCCGCCTCCCTGGTTCAAGCAATTCTCCTGTCTCAGCCTCCCGAGTAGCTGGGATTACAGGTTTCCACCACCACCCCTGGCTAATTTTTGTATTTTTAGTAGAGATGGGGTTTCACCATGTTGGCCAGGCTGGTCTCGAACTCCTGACCTCAGGTGATCCACCCGCCTAGGCCTCCCAAAGTGCTGGGATTACAGGCGTGAACCACCACTCCCGGCTTGACAGTGTATTATTAAGTGGAAAGTCTACACCTTTCACTCTCGTTGTAAACAAATACATTTTAAGACTACAGGATTAACCTAGAGGACATTATGTTAAGTGAAATAAGCCAGGCACAGACAGACATATGGCATGATCTCATTCATGTGTGGAATGTAAAAAATGTTGATCTCATAGAAGTAATGAATAGAACAGTGGTTACTAGAGTCTGGGGAGGGGAGGGTGGAGGTGGGGAGGACAGAGGATGGTCAATGGGTACAAAGTTACAATTAGAAGGAGGAATGAAGGAATAAGTTTTGGTGTTCTACTGCACAAAAGGATGATCATAATTACAATAAGATACTGTATATATCAAAATAGGAGAGAGGATTTTAAATGTTTCTGCTACAAATAAATGATAAATATTTGAGATGATGGGCATGCTAATCCCTGCTTTTGATCATTACACAATTACACATGTATTGAACATCACATTATACTCCATGACTTAAAGGATTAATTTACAGGAAAATTAGGTGAAAGAAAACACTTTAAAAAATTCCTTTTCATTTTTATTTTTCTTAATTCTCCCAGTTTCAGACAAATTTATTTATTTATTTATTTATTTATTTATTTATTTATTTATTTGAGACGGAATCTTGCTCTGTCACCCAGGCTGGAGTGCAGTGGTGTCATCTCAGCTCACTGCAACCTCTGCCTCCTGGGTTCAAGTGATTCTCCTGCCTCAGCCTCCTGAGTAGCTGGGATTATAGGCGCGTGCCACCATGCTTGGCTAATTTTTTTTGTATTTTTAGTAGAGACAGGGTTTCACCATGTTGGCCAGGCTGGGCTCAAACTCATGGCCTCAAGTGATCCACCCACCTCAGCCTCCCAAAGTATTGGGATTACAGGTGTGAGTCCCTGCACCCAGCAAATTTCTTTCTTTGTTGTTGTTTTTTAAGATAAAGTCTTGCTCTGTCACTCAGGCTGAAGTGCAACGGCTTGATCATGGTCCACTGCAGCCTGAAACTCCTGATCTTAAGTGATCCTTCTGCCTCAGCCCCCTAAATTGCTGGGATTACAGGTGTGAGCCATTCTCCAACTCCCAGCTGTCTAGATTTCTTATAATACCTAATACAATGTACATCTTTTGTAAATAGTTGTTACACTATATTGTTTAGGAACTAATGACAAGAAAAAAGTCTGTACATGTTCAATACAGACACGACCATTCATCTATTTTTCCAAGTATTTTTTTATCCATGGTTGGTTGAATCCATGGGTGTGAAACCCACACATAGGAAGGGCTGAGTAATTAGGAATCAAGATCATGACAAACCCCAAATGTAAATAATCACAGCATATGTCATGAGGTTTTAATGATTAAAAATCTAAGCAGATGAGTTTATACTTACTCTACATAAAAATTGCTGAATATTCATGTCAACTATTTTATGTGTTCAATGAGTCATAAAATACTAGAGTCTCTACTGTAGGTAATAAATTTAGAGTCCTGTCAGCAATTGCTATAAAAAAACAGGTTCAAGAGACCAGTTGACCTGGGCTTATCTGCTCTTTCCAAGAAACTTTTGCTTTCAGATTCAATACTGGATTCAATACTTTACATTTTTCTTTGGTGGGAGGGAGGCAAAGGAGAAATAATATCAGAGATCCTGGAAAATTTTAAGATGCACATACTTTTGCAAAGTTAGTATTGATTAGAATAAGAATGGAATTTACAATTGCAAATAGGCAGGTAATGAAGCATATTTTCTAATGGTTTCTCATTTAGAGTAAAAAACTTGTTCTTTCAGCGCCCTTTGGCTCTGGGAGCTGATATTTGTATGTGTTCTGCAACAAAATACATGAATGGTAAGATGCATACTTTGAATGTTCTTTTTCATGGATAGGTGAAAATAGCATAGGGCTTGGCTTTTGATCCCTTTTCTTTGATTATTTTGTAGATTATTTTCTGTGACTCATGTAGAAAGTAAAAAAAAATCCTTTGATTAAATGTAGGATTTCATTAATAGTACACAAAACTATGCTCATGATTTATGAGAAGAGGATTAAAGTTGGCCATAAAAAGTTATGCTTTTATCTTGCTGACACCTTAAAGAAACATTTTGTTTTTATATAATTTTTATTTTATTGTTTTAGACATAACTTTTGCTACTGTCCAGTTGAATACAGTTTACTTAAACTTATTTTATAGAGCTTTTTCCCTGAGAATTTTTTCAAGTGAAAATCACATTTTGGAAGTTATAAAATAAAGAGTAAACATAAATTGTTTCTAACTGAAATTTTTGTTTGTTTGTTTGTTTTTTGTTTTTAGGCCACAGTGACGTTGTAATGGGCCTGGTGTCTGTTAATTGTGAAAGCCTTTATAATAGACTTCGTTTCTTGCAAAATTGTAAGTATTAAAAAGTCCAGATTCCCTATGACACTCTCAGTGACTACATTTAATATTTGTATTTCCACTAAGTGTTGTGAAGTGATGGCATTCTAATAATTTATGAAGAAATGAAAAATAGAGGAGAAAAATTCTGATTTTATTTTTTATTTATTAATTTTTTTTTTTTGAGATGGAGTTTCACTCTGTTGCCCAGGCTGGAGTGAAGTGGCGTGATCTCAGCTCACTGCAACCTCCACCTCCTGGGTTCAAGTGATTCTCCTGCCTCAGCCTTCTGAGTAGCTGGGATTACAGGTGCCCACGACCATGCCCAGCTAATTTTTTATATTTTTAGTAGAGATGGGGTTTCACCGTGTTGGCCAGGCTGGTCTCAAACTCCTGACCTCAGGTGATCCACCTGCCTTGGCCTCCCAAAGTGTTGGGATTACAGGCGTGAGCCACCGTGCCCAGCCAAAAAATTTTTTTCTGATTTTAGAGGAAAGTGTTATAAAAATAGTTTTTGCAGGCTGGGCACGGTGGCTCATGCCTGTAATCCCAGCACGTTGGGAGGCTGAGGCAGGCGGATCACTTGAGCTTAGGAGTTTGAGACCAGCCTGAGCAACATGGCGAAACCCTGTCTTTACCAAAAACACAAAACAATTAGCCAGGTGCAGTGGCACGTGCCTGTGGTCCCAGATACTTGGAGGCTGAGCCTGGGAAGCGAAGGTTGCAGTGAGCTGACATCGTGCCACTGTGATCCAGCCTGAGCAACAGAGTGAGATCCTGTCTCAAAAAGCAAAAAACAAAAAACAAAAACGGTTATAGCATAGCAAGGCTTTATGATATGATATAAGAAATGAATTTTTTTATTTTCATGTCCATCTTAATTATAATCATAATTTGATAGAGCCCTAGTGAATTTTTAGTTTCAAGACTTAATGGTTTTTTTTTCTTTTTTAAAATTTCATTTGAAATGAGGGCTTTCATATACTATACCTTTTATATCAGGAATGATGGTTAATTTTAAATAGCACTTACAGTACATTTTTCAATAGATGTCTAAACACCATTTCCTATTTACATTGCTTAGTTTATCTCCAGTATAGTTAAGGATTAAGCCATTGTAACTTGACAGGTAAAATATAAACATGATGAGGAATAAAAGTGTCCTCCAGGAGGGAAACTGAAACTTATTGCTTGATAAGTGTCCTTTGGTTTATAAAAAGTAGAAATGAAGTATATATCCTGGAGACATGTGAAATCATTGGCTGCTTTGCACAAAGGCTAAATAGAATATTAGTAGAATATTCAGTAATAATAGGACTTGAACTGCTGTTTTTCTCTGTATGTTAAAATAATTTTTCAAAGAAATACAAAGTTAGGCTATGCACAATTTATGATTTTATTAAAATCATAGAAAGGACTATTTATCTTCATATTTGAGAAGTTTATATCATTGTGCTTTTACTTAGTTTTCAGCATATTTGTTTCCCCTCATTTTAAAGTAAATTTCTCTAAGCATATTCTATGCTTTGTTCTCCTGCTTCTGATTTGATATATTATTTTCCTCCTAGAACTCAAACATTGAGGTTTATACCTAGCTTCTGAGAGTCACTATAATGGAAAAGAGAAGCCAGATAATTTCTTGGCCATACCCTGCCTTCAAACTTATCCAGGATGTGTTCATTTTGCAGCTCTTGGAGCAGTTCCATCTCCTATTGATTGTTACCTCTGCAATCGAGGTCTGAAGACTCTACAAGTCCGAATGGAAAAGCATTTCAAAAATGGAATGGCAGTAGCTCAGTTCCTGGAATCTAATCCTTGGGTAGAAAAGGTTATTTATCCTGGTATGTTAATTTGATTTCTAAGCAGATCTAGGATTTCAGCAGTTATCCTGAGCATCGTGTTTATGTAACATTTATTTGTAAGTTAGGTGCTTTCACGTATTGTTTTTGTTCATTTATTATTGAGCACTGCCATGTGTCAGGCTCTGTGGTGGATCAGGTGGAAAGAAGATAGACCTGGTCTCTACCGTTGTATTGCCTCTAGTTTAGTGGATGCTTGCATAGTAGAAAATTAGTGTGATACATTAGATGTTCCTGTAGTGGTGTCTAGTGGATGCTTGGATATTAGAAAATCAGTTTTACGCATTAGATGTTCCTGTGGTGGTCTGTGATTTGAAGGCTTGTGTATACCTATTCAAAGATTTTAACATTAGACTTTTCAGTTGATTTGCTTATAATCTTGTCAGTCTGCTATTCAGCATTAGCTGTCACTTTAATCTGATAGAGGTTTGTCCCAGTTGAGACTTGATATTAGGTGCCAAAATTCCCCTGAGGTTCTCTCTCTCTTTTTTTTTTCGTTTTTTTGAGACGGAGTTTCACTCTTGCCCAGGCTGGAATGCAATGATGCAATTTCAGCTCGCTGCAACCTCTGCCTCCCAGGTTCAAGTGATTCTCTTGCCTCAGCCTCCCGAGTAGCTGGGATTACAGGTGCCCGCCACCACGCCCGACTATTTTTTGTATTTTTAGTAAAGACGGGTTTCACCATGTTGGCCAGTCTGGTCTCGAACTCCTGACCTCAGGTGATCTGCCTGCCTTGGCCTCTCAAAGTGCTGGGATTACAGGCGTGAGCCACTACACCCGGCCCCCTGAGGTTCTCTTCTGTATTTCTATTCCTTCACCTCTTCCAGCATCTAGAAAGGCTTATGTGGAGTTAGCTGACTTACATCTTACTTTTTGAATTTATTTTTACCAGTCTTTTAAGCTGTGGTGGTCCTAAGTAGTTTTTTTCTTTTTAGATCCTTTTGAGGATTCTAGCATCTAGAATATATAGAAAAATTAAGACTGGAATTTCACTAGGAAATTCACAAGGAATTTAGAGAAACCAAAGCAAAACACATATGAAACTAAATGCCCTAAATGTACTTTAGGTAAAGAGCTGTTGATTGATACATATTTTGGATGGAGGGAGAGAGAAGAGTTTTGAGCTATGCCATGAAGAATGGGCAGCATTGGTTAAAAGGGCATAGACAAGGTATTGGAGGTTTATTCAAGAAATGTTTATTAAATGCCAGCTATGAGCCAAGCTTTGCACTAGGAACTGGGATCCAATTAGTAACAAAACAAATGGATTTGCCCTCATGGAACAACTCTGGTGGCTAAGACAGATACTAATCGAGAAATTACAGGATATAATTAACAAGGGAAATCCAGGTTGAAGGGACAGCATGTCCTGAGATGAAAGGGAGTGCAGTGGTGCTGGCATAAAGAAAGCTGAAGAGGGTAAAAAAGATGAGGCAACACGAAGCTGGAGAGATAGGGGCCTGAGCGAGTAGTTAGATGTGAGCATGGCATAATCCTCATCTTAGGCTTATTTGCAGTTTACTTAAGCAGACAGTGAAAAATACCAGCCCCCCCCGCAAAAAAAATTACGTGTTTAATTCTAAAATAAGACTTATGATACCTTATGATTACAGGGCTGCCCTCTCATCCACAGCATGAGTTGGTGAAGCGTCAGTGTACAGGTTGTACAGGGATGGTCACCTTTTATATTAAGGGCACTCTTCAGCATGCTGAGATTTTCCTCAAGAACCTAAAGGTAAACATACAAAATAGGTTTAAAATTGTAGGAGGTAAGGCCTTACAGCAGTTCACTATCTCTCACTTCTACTCAAGCCAGATAATATTTTTGTATCTGCAGGTTACACTCATAAACCTCTTTATGATGAAATGCATTGGGTTGAAAATGACTTAAACAACAATGTAGCAGACATCTAAATATGTTCACTTACTTAACTCTCCACATACTACAATCAATTTGGAGACACAGAGTATTCTAATGCATTTATTTAAAAGTGAACCCCTTTTATCAGATGAAATAGGTAAAACCTTGAAGTAACGTGCAGTTAGTGCACTGCACAAAGGCTGTTCTAAAATCCATCCTATGAGTGGCTTTCCAAACCCTGTGCCTCCTAAGCTGCATCTGACTGGGGTGAGGCCTTTGTCTAATTTTCAAAAAGCCAGGAGGAGGCTCTCAGGGGCCTTGAGCAAGAGGCCTATCCAACTCCATACACTGGGCTTAACCTTGAGCTCATGCAGTTTAAATACTACAGAATAGATTAACAGAAAGCTGCCAGATTAGTCAAAGTGTTCCTGGTGTCACCTTAATTTAATACATTTACCAAAGTAACTTTTAAAACATTTGTAAAGTTTTATGACACTATCACACTCAACATAAAAACAGTGTTTTTTTTTTTTTCCCCTTATTCCAGTAGGGAGTTAAAGGATGTATTTCATAAGTGATATATATTAACAAGGAAGTATGTATAACTTGGGAAGCATTTAGAGATTTTTTTATTTAAGTGGTAACCACAGAGCAAAGTCTCAAATGCAATTTTTTTTTTTTATTTTTTTAAAGGCAGAGTTTCACTCTTTTCCCCAGGCTGGAGTTCAGTGGCATGATCTCGGCTCACTGCAACCTCCACCTCCTGGGTTCAAGTGATACTCCTGCCTCAGGCTTCCAAGTAGCTGGGATTACAGGTGCGTGCCACCATGCCCAGCTAATTTTTGTATTTTTAGTAGAGACGGGGTTTCACTATGTTGGCCAGGCTGGTCTCGAACTCCTGACCTTGGTGATCCGCCTGCCTTGGCCTCCCAAAGTGCTGGGATTACAGGCATGAGCCACTGTGCCTGGCCTAAAAACATTTATTTTAGATTTTAGTATTTTTATTTTACTAGAAAATCTGAATTCATGTTTTCTTTGCTATAGCTATTTACTCTGGCCGAGAGCTTGGGAGGATTCGAAAGCCTTGTTGAGCTTCCGTAAGTATAGTTCTGCTTTTCTCAGTATTTTAAATTTGATGTCAGCTTTAATGATTGGGAAAGAAATATGATAAGGTCAGGGATAATTCAAGATATTTAACAATAAGAATAGCATGACATTACTCAGAATGGACTCTAACCCTGTCAAGATGGAGACCTTGATAAAATCTCATGGAGGGCTTCTTGTTAGTGAGCGGTGTCCTCCCAAATGTTGCTTCCTTCCCTGCTCTGTCAAAAAGAGATTCCAGCAGTAACTGTATTCTAGGATTTCTGACATCTGATCTCTAACCTAGGGCCACATGTTCTACCCTATTCAGCCTTAGAGGGGATTGGAGACTTTGTACTAGAAAAGCTGTTTTCAAGGCTCTTTGGGAAACAGAAAATGTGTCTCTGATGAAACTCCTCCATGCCCTTGATTATTGGAGAAGAGCCCTACTAGATACTGTCAAATCTTTTGTTTTCTGTTCTCTGTAGGATAAACCTTTAATATCTTCATGTTGTGTACAAGATAAATCCAAACCCTAACTTGGTACCAGGCCCTTCGGTATCTAACCCAATCAATACATCTAATTTTATCAAAGCATCAGAGGATATTGGTACAAGAAGCAGCCTAAGATCATACAGTCCAACAGCTTATTTTACAGGCAAGGAAACAAAGATCCAGAAGGTTGAGCTGATTGACTCAAGTGTCATACAGGAACATGTTAGCAGCTTCACTCTTGGATTTGCATCAGAAACAGTGAGGGGAGGTAAAAGGTGCTTGGATCTAGATTTGAGATCTTCTTCCACCAATTAGTTAACCTTTAAACTTCCATTTTTTAACACATAAAATGAGATTAATAATTAATGATTTTCGACCTGGTGCTGCAATGGTTGACGCCTGCAATTCCAGTACTTTGGGAGGCCAAGGGGGCCACTTGAGGTCAGGAGTTCGAGACCAGCCTGGCCAACATTGTGAAACCCTGTCTCTACTAAAAAAAAAAAAAATTGCCTGGGTGTGGTGGTGCACACCTATAATCCCAGTTACTTGGGTGGCTAAGGCTTGAACCCAAGTGATGGAGGTTACAGTGACCCGAGGTTGCAGCAAGCCGAGATCGCACCACTGTACTCCAGCCTGGGTGATGCAGCGAGACTGTGTCTCAAAAAAGAACCAAAACAACAAAAAAAATTAATGATTATCATTTATTGATTACCTGTCCCCCCAAGCATTCCTGATATATATATATATATATTACCTTTATTGTATGCTACTATGACCATATGTTGTAATTATTGCAGGGTTAAGTCAACATCATAACCTAACTATTTTTAACTGTACTAAATATACGGTGTATTTCTGTGTCTTCATTTTTATACACATTTGTGGAATAACTTGTTTTGCAAGCATTGTGTGGAGAAATGTTAGGGCCCACCAAAGTTTAGGCCTATTTTCTGTCTTTGTATAGGAGTTTACAGTTAGACCAAAAGTCAGGCAGTTTAACCAAGTTAAAAAAAAAAAAAGATGTCTAAATAATGACTTGAAATAATTCATGTAACACAGATTTTTGTTAGTCTTTCCGGAAGATGCCTGCTAGTAAGTTTGGATGCACAAGAGGGCACACTCAGCATGTGAAATGGGTTTGTTTTTCATGGTAATGAAATGTGTATTACCTTAAGACTCTCTTGTTTAAAAAATTGTCTTAAAATAAATCTCTCCTGATTTATTTAGGGATTTTTGTTTAAAGTTGCTTGGCCCCCAGACACTCTGGTTTAGGCTATAACCCCGATGCCAGAGGATGAGTGGATTTAGGTCAGGCCTTGTCTGTTCTATCACCCTTCATTGTGTGTCTCCCAACTGCTACTAGACACACAATGAAGACACACCCTTCATTGTGTGTCTGCTGCTACTAGTGCAGCATTGCTATATGGGAGGAAGGAAGTGAAGCTAATATGTATTAGCTTAGTCTCCCAGCCTCACAACACATACAACTCTGTGACCTTAGAAAAGTTACTCATCCTCCCTAAATCTCAATTTCCTCAATTTTAAAATGTGGACAACACTCTACATAGCTGTTAGGTTTGTTGTGAGAACATGGGAAAAAAAAATCCCTAAGCTAATGCCTTTATTCATACTAAGTACCCAATAAATGTTAGCACCTACTATGAACTATTATCTTTTATTAGGCATCTCTACTACATTCCAAGTGCTTAGAAGTGCTTTATACATGTTCCTTTAAATTAATGCCTGTGACAAACCTTTAAGACAGGTGTTATATCCAATTTTTATTCATTAAAAAAATGAATTAATGCACACAAACCACCTAGTAGAGTATCTGCCTCATGGTAAGCACACAGTAGATGCATCTATTATTATTTCAGGTAAGGAAATAGGCACTGAGGATGAGTAACTTTTATAAGGCCACATAGCCAGTATGTGGAAGGGCTAAGATTCATACCCAAGTTTGTTGGTCTCTGAGACCTGAGTTCTTATTTCTACATGTATACACTCTTTTAAGGAATTACGAGTCTCCCAGGGCAGAACATTTTAAGATGGATGTTTGTGTCTAAACACTTTAGTAGCGTGATAAAGGAAGATATCCATCACTCAGACCACAACTGAGATTTTTTTTCCCCATGGCTCTCATGTAAGAGAGGAGAAAGCAGCTTAGGTATTGATTTTGCTGGTGGTGTGCAGGGAAAGGAAGAGTGTTGGTTGTAATATACATACTGGGGCTAATTAAGACTCTAAGCCTCTCCTCCATTATTCTTCACAGAAATTTCTCCTTCCCTGGAACTTGGCAGTCTTTTTGTCTATACTTGTTTGGCATTGTTTACATAGACTATTTTGTTTTGTGAATTGTCATTGCTTTTAGCTCGTGCTTTGTTATTTAGGGTAAAGAAAATATCTCATTCTTCTTGGTTTCCCAATTTTTACTGCAATGCTTGACATATTATGGGTGGTTTTCCTTTACATGTGTTGATGATGGTAATGGGCTGCTAGATCGTTTGAAAAATCCTTCCAGGCCTCTATGCCAGGAGTTATATTGTGGAATTCTGAATGCTTACTGGTTGCTACTAGTGATTCTTGGTGGTCTTTCTCCGATGTGCCTCAGAAAGTCTAGCTCTGGATTGATCCAGAGGAAACTAATTATGACAGGCTTTTGGTCCAAGAGACCTCTTATAAGTAGCAATCCAGTAGGTTGGTCATGGAGTACATGACTTCTGGCCAAAGCCTCATTTAGGCGGGTATTGAAATATACACATTGGGGAGGCTATGCCTTACCCTACTGCATGGGGGTACTTGACACACACTTTCAGTATTTGGATTGGGCATATCTTACCAATGGTATAAACAGGATAAAAAAAATCTTGCTTTTCATTTAAAATCATAGCTAGAAGAGATAAGTTTCATAATTTTCTCTTTTTTTGCCTGTGAATTATAGGTGTATGCAAAATTTGATATTTGGAGCAGAAAAATGTTGAGGGTAATTGCAGTTTATGAGACAGAAACATGCCTTCACTGACACAATATAGTGATCAAAAATTTGCTCATGTCTTCTTTCAGGGCAGTCATGACTCATGCATCAGTTCTTAAGAAAGACAGAGATGTCCTTGGAATTAGTGACACACTGATTCGACTCTCTGTGGGCTTAGAGGATGAGGAAGACCTACTGGAAGATCTAGATCAAGCTTTGAAGGCAGCAGTAAGTCTTATTATTGTGTGTGTGTGTGTGTGTGTGTGTGTTTGCTTTATCTTGGGCATGGGGGTCACTATATTTACAAAGAGTGGTCTCACTGTGAACTCTAAAGCTTTTCTGTTCCTGTAATAGACCAGGTATATAAATAAATGTATAGGGAGCTCAGTCAAAGTGCATATTTAAAGGATGGTAGTATTCAGAAAAAGGACTTCTTGAGGAGTTGAAGCTATGGCCTATATGTTTAATAACATATTTTTCTTGTGCACTGTTATTATAGCACCCTCCAAGTGGAAGTCACAGCTAGTATTCCAGAGCTGCTATTAGAAGCTGCTTCCTGTGAAGATCAAACCTTCCTGAGTAATTAAATGGATCAACAATGAGCCTTTGCAAAATTTTCAAGTGGAAATTTTAAGGCACCTCATTATCTTTCATAACTGTAATCTTCTTAGGGATCATCTCTGTTAAAAAGTTTTCTGTATGTCATGTTATAATTACAGGTCAATTCTGTTAATATCTTTTTGTTAATTTTGCTCTATGTTTGCCTCTGAAGGAGGTGAGTTTTGTGCTACTTTGGGAGATTATGTTCTTTTTTCATGTCTAAGATTTATTTTGATCATGTTTATAATATAATGGTAATTCATTTTTGATGTTTTGTGAAGAATTTAAATTTAAATGAATGTTCTTAAATCGTATGATTTTTTTGCATATCATTGAAAAGAACATTAAAAGCAATGGTTTACACTTAGTTACCATAAGCCGAAAATCAAATACTTGAAAAGTTTACTGTGAAATTCTACTGATTTAAGACTATACTTAATATTTTTAAAAAAATAAATCAGCTGGGCGCGGTGGCTCACGCCTGTAATCCTAGCACTTTGGGAGGATAAGGCGGGCGGATCACGAGGTCAGGAGATTGAGACCATCCTGGCTAGCACGGTGAAACCCCATCTCTACTAAAAATGCAAAAAAAAGCCGGGTGTGGTGGCGGGCGCCTGTACTCCCAGCTACTTGGGAGGCTGAGGCAGGAGAATGGCGTGAAACCGGGAGGCAGAGCTTGCAGTGAGCCGAGATCGTGCCACCGCACTCCAGCCTGGGCGACAGAGTGAGACTCCGTCTCAAAAAAAAAAAAAAATCTAATTATCAAATGCATCCCATTGTGATATTCCTACATTATGTGATATTAACCTATATTCCTGGGTCCTTTTAATTCCCAACTACTGCTCTTAGAGGTCTTAGCCATTTATGTTAATTTTTATAAGTTCAATTAAATAACTATTATTCCCAAATCTTAGTGTTTGCAGATTAGTTATAAATCCTATACAAGGCAGGTTAAAGGCCACCGTTTTACAGAGAAATAGTCCTTTTTATATTTTTATCTGAAATAGTGCATTTGTTGAGAATAAAAGAAGATATGTTTAAAAATAGAATCTTTTGGGCCTGGTGGTACGTGCTTGTAGTCCTAGCTACTTGGGCAGCTGAGGCAGAGGATCTCCTTGAGCCTAGGAGTTCCAGACTGCAGTGGCGTCACTGCACTCCAGCCTGGGCGACAGAATGAGACCCTGTCTCTAAAAAAAATAATAAAATAGACTATTTTATAGTTGAGTGTATAGTTAGCAAGTTATCATCAGTAAGCCATAAGTCAAAAATTAAATCTTAAAAATTGTTTTTATACTAAAGGTTTTTCATCTTATAATAAATCTTGATATTGCCATTTGTTTTGGTTAAAATAATATCATACAGCCTGATGAATAACAGTGCTGTTTAGGAGGAGAATACATAAAAATATACATTCTTCTGTATTGTCCACACTCTTGAGTTATATCTATTGAGTCTGGAAATTCTGTCTCTAGAGGCAGTAGCATTTTGAGGCAGGTCCTATCTCACTGTGGTTTCTGTCAGAACTGATTTCTTGCCATCTCAAGGCCTTAGGGCTGTGGAAATAAATGATTAACCAAATGTGAAAAGGAAAGGCTATTCTTAGCTTACTATAGCAAGGGAATTAGCCACCATCACCTGGGTTTTGGCAGAAAGTCAAAGGCGGGCAGATGGGTGGAAAAGTTTTATAGCGGAAGAAAGGGAAGCCTTCAGGTATGCCCTGGTTGAAGACTGTTGGCATGGGGAAGCCAGAAGCAGGTTGACTGGAGTCAGTGTTTCACAGTGGGCAGGTCTGTGTAATCCTACATCAAAGTCTAAGGAAGTTGAGAGGCCAAAGAGGCACCCAGTTTCTTAGAAACATTTAATAGGGACTTAGGAACAGAAGCCATGACTATATCTTGGGCAGTGATGAGGCAAGTTGGTGGATCCCAGCATAATTACCCCCAAGACTGGGGACTTTTATGCCATAGGGAGAGGAGTGGTTGAAAAGGAATTTGTAAGACAATTATGACAACATCAAAGCTGTTTGACCTAAGGGCAGGATTTACTGTATGTATGAATTTATCAAGGTGACTTACTCTAAGGGCAGGATTTACAATAAGTACCTGCTCTTAAACAAGGTACAATAGATAAATTGGAATGAGGGTTAATCAGAAGCCAACAGGGCAGATCAACATCCAAGATGGAGTTGCTTTGGCCTCTAGATGGGGCATCCTGTGTGATTTGCTAAGGTGCATATTTGGCTTTCTCTGGTCCTAAGTTGGAAGCAGGGGCAAAATTAGAGAAACAGTCTTTCATTTCCCGACGATTCTGGGCCAATTGTTACACAAGTTATTGTTTAGCTTGCTGGATTGTCACTAAAGAAAGCAATCTGGCTTCCTGCAACTCTGACTTACAGCAGGCTGATCTCCTGGGTTGTTTATTGTTGATGAGGGTGTTGGTTTCTTGGGCAGCTTGCTGCAGGTTGTGGGTCGAATTTCTAATTTTACATATGGCATGGCCACTGTCCATTTCTATATTCAGTCTCTTAGGGCTTCTGGTGAGCAGTAAGTAACTACCATCGTGTTAGTCAAGGTTCTCCAGACTAACAGAGCCAGTAGGGCCTGTGCGTGTGTGTATGTGTGTATAGAGAAAAATAGAGAGATAGACAGAGATTTATTTTAAGAAATGGCTCATGTGATTATGAGGCTGGCAAGTCCAAAATCTATTGTAGTCTTGAGTTTGAAATTTGCAGGGCGGACCATTCAGCTGAAAATACAGGCAGAGATTCTGTGATGCAGTTTTGAGGCAGAATTGCTTTCTTTAGGGAAACCTTAGTCTTTGCTCTTAAGGCCTTCAACTGATTGCATGAAACTCATCCACATTATAGAGATTAATCTCCTTTGCTCGAAGTCTATTTAAATATTAGTCACATCTAAAACATACCTTTACAGCAACATCTAGACTGGCGTTTGACCAAATAACTGGGCATCATAGTTGACGCATAAAATTAACCATCACAACCATGTTCTAGACACTGTTCCTCACTGCCTGAGAAGACACCATTATGCTTATTAGGGTTTTTGAGGTTTATCCACAGCTTTTGGTTATCTGCAACCATGTGTCCCACCATTACCATGGTTCACACTGAGATGAGGATTCTGTGTGTAACACTTGGGCCCACCTTCTTCACAGTCCATCTGGTTTTGTAGAGCGAACGTAACTGGACATTCTGGTCAGGTTAGGTGAGGTCAGGCCTTTAGGACGCTATTTTCACTGAGTTGCTTTATAAGGCACATTATGCAAAATTCCGTCAGCTCTTCTGTTCACTACATTCACTGTTGAAATTCTAAGAGTGAGATTGCTGTCTCAGACCAAAGCCAGTGGGTACTATCTTCAGTAGGCACACATCATCATGTTTGTATTTGATCCAGTTAGATGACATGTAAGAGAAAACTTTATTGTGGCCTCTGTAAAGTGTGACAGTTGTTTGTGACTCAACTTGCTCGTATATTTGTACCTGGGAGTTCATTACATAGCTAACTTCCAGCTGCTTTCAATTTACATCGTAAAAGAAATGCATCATATTCTTCTCAGTGTCCTGGTAGTGCATTTTCCTTTAGTTTTTCAGTGAATTCTGTTGTAAGTAAAATGGATAAGATTGTTCATTATTTTGGATTATTTTGCTGAAGATGACCAGCTCTGAGATGTGAGGAGTAAATAAGAAAGTAACAGTAAAATCTGGAATATCTTTTAAAAATTAAGACATCATTTTTAACAGCAGAGTAGCCTTATATGACCTGATTCCACAGAGGAGCCAGGAAATTTGTATGAAACTACAAATTTATTTTGTAGAAATATGGAAATGTTAATTCTATTAAGATACAAATCTTAATAGTATTTTTATAAAGTGGAAACAATATGATCACTTAATTACTCAAGTGGATCTGAAGAAAATTTCAGAGAAAAAAAATAAAGCTTGGAATGCACTTTAGAAAAATACAAAAGGGAACACAAATGCTTCATAACAAATCTCTTAGGAGGCCAATAGTGAAAGAAATAACAAAAGATGGTAAACATGATTAAACAAAATGTCATCAAGGAGTAACAAAAGTATTACTCAAAATAAAACTTCTCCTAGGAATTACCCAAAGACAAGTAATTGTTTAAAAAAGAATTTCCACTTCTATACAACAAAAGAAACACTGATTTCATTTACTTCACAATACAATACACATTTACTTAGAAAAAAATGAGTGCAATAAAAAATGAAATTGCTTTTAAATTGAAGAAAGGATTGCTATGTCTTCGTTTAAATAAACACATTTGATTTAATTTTGACTTATTGCTCACAAAATAAATTTACATTTATTACAGCGAGAACTGTCAGATATTGCAAACTTCGTCTTTTGAATAGTGTGCCTTTAATAGAACACATATAGCATAGTTCTAGGGATTAGAGTCTTCTGACTTCATTACTATTTTTACAGTAATTTATATCTTGGTTTCTTCAATTAGAAAAAAAAATCGGGCCTGATTTTCTTTTCTTTCATTTATCAGCTCAGCTGCTCTCACACCTACCTGCTGAATTAGAAGGGACAAGTATAATCCATCTTCTTACGGAGAAGGAAAGGAAGGTTCAGAATGATTATGTGACCATTCCACATTATTTGGCTAGCAAAAATAAGTGGCAGAGGCGGGGCTAGAATGTTGGACTTCAGACCTCTTTTCTGTGTGCTAGTGCACCATTCTTAGTCCAGCACAGACAATTCTCAACCAGATTAGCAAACCACCCTCTTGAAATTGCAAGAATTGTTACCATGTGATCAAGGCATCATAATTAATGCAAACCCTAGTTTCTAGTTGGGAAAGAGATTAAGATGGAGACTTTGTAGTAAAAGATGGACATATATTTTATTCACATAGCTTATTTTATTTTGAAGGAAAGAGCCAAGCAAACTCTAGCCTTGGCCTGTTCCTGAGGAGGTGATCTCTGAAATAAATGTGCTGCAGAGTTGGGGACATGGGGGCTGGCCTTTTATAGCTCTGTATTATTCAACCATTAGTTACGAGCTGGAGATGGGGAGGGACAGGGAAGTTGAAGGGGGAGGCATGAGAAACCTTACTGGTGAAGTGGCTCCAGTCAGCGGATGGCAGTTCTCTGGTGGAGGGTAGACAGGTGCTGTGGCCTGGTAAAGGGAACCTTAATGGTATGTTATAGCATCCACTATAGGTAGTAACTTATGTCTCACCCATTTTATCTAACAACCTCTATAGTTTATAAACTAGCCTAAAAAAAGTAACCGTGGCTATAATGTTGTGGTTATTGGTCTATAATAAAATTGTTCACCCCTTCTTTCCTTCTTTTCTTCTTTCCCTCCTTCTGTAATAATGTTTTTCTATTTTGCAGAAGTATTTTTTTTTTTTTTGAGATATGGTCTTGCTTTGTCACCCAGGCTGGACCACAGTGGTGCAATCATGGTTTGCTGCAGCCTCAACCTCCCGGGTTCCAGCAATCCTGCCTCAGCCTCCTGAGTAGCTTACTACAGGCATGTGCCACAATGCCTGGCTAATTTTTTGTAGAGATGAAGTCCTACTATGTTGCCCAAACTAAAAGTAATTTTTTTTTTCTAGAAAGTTTAGAGATTTAGAAGGAAAAGGTGGTCTTTAATAGGCTTTCTTTTTTTTTTGGGCGGGGGGTGCAGATTCTTCCTCTGTCACCCAGGTTGGAGTGCAGTGGTGCGATCTTCAGTCACTGCAACCTCTGCCTCCCAGGTTCAAGCTATTCTGCCTTAGCCTCACGAGTAGCTAGGATTACAGGCGCCTGCCACCATGCCTGGCTAACTTTTATATTTTTAGTAAAGATGGGGTTTTGCCATGTTGGCCAGGCTGGTCTCGAACTCCTGACCTCAGGTGAGCCACACGCCTCGGCCTCCCAAAGTGCTGGGATTACAGGCACAAGCCATGGCACCCGGCCTTTAATAGGCTTTCATAACAGAAGAGTAGACATCAGATTTTCTAAGTTCAAAACCTGGCTCTGGTGCTTACCAGCTAGCTGACCTTATTTTCAGCAACTTAAACTATCTAAACATTAATGTTCTTCCTCATAGGAAAAATGGGGCTAATAATGTATCCTGACATAATGCATTTAAAGCATGGATGCATTAGGTGCTCAATAATTGTTATCTATCCCTTTGGCTTAGTAAAAACCATTGTCAAAGTTTTTGTGTATATGACTTTAAGTTTTCTCTCAATTATATAGACAGTATTTTGAACATTGGAATCATGGCAAATAAAACTGTCCATCTAAATCTTGTTGCGGTTTAGATTTAGAATATTCTGTTGTTGTTACTAAGTAACAGACTGGTTATCCTGGGTTGGAGGGTGGTTCTCATTTTAGCCTAGCTACAAGCTGTTTTAACCAACTGGTGTGATAAGTTTTTGGCTTTTTGTAAAAAATTGAATAGTGGAGAAAGAAATGCCAGAAGACCTGACTGGCATTTCTAGATGCCATGACCTAGAGACATTGATACATAAAATTACATATACATACATATGTGTAGCTAATACAAATGATAGTAGATCACTTTGAAAATATAAAGCAAGCTTAAAGCTTAATCATCAACAAATAGCAACAATGATAATTGTAATATTATGGAAAGGTTTGAAATTGTTCCTGTCATAAAAGGGCTAAGAAAGGAAATTTCCTGTTATACATTTTTCATATTGTGTGAGTTTTTAGCATGGAACACTTAAAAATATTTAATGCCAGGTATCCTCTTGTGCTTTTGGTTCTCAAAAATCAAATACCCTTTGTAGAAGGCAAAATAACACAAATTGCAAAGAGTGATTTTGTTAAGCAATTAGAGTGGTTATCTCTTGTTCTTGTCTGACTAGCATCCATTTAACCTTCTTCAGGCAACATATATCCAGTGGAAAGCTACTCTGCCCTCATTTTCAATCACTAGTTTAGTGGGGAGTCCCAGCATTGAGCACAGATTAACCAAGTCCAGTCCACATATCTAGTCTGTTCACAGTGATGGTTTTGAATGAACACTTGTTCTAGGTCAGTCCATTAAGAGTGAGTCTCTCATGCCTGTAATCCCAGCACTTTGGGAGGCCAAGACGGGCAGATCAGGAGATCAGGAGATCGAGACCATCGTAGCTAACATGGTGAAACCCCATCTCCACTAAAAATACAAAAAATTAGCCGGGCGTGGTGGCGGGTGCCTGTAGTCCCAGCTACTTGGGAGGCTGAGGCAGAAGAATGGCGTGAACCCGGGAGGCAGAGCTTGCAGTGAGCCGAGATGGCGCCACTGCACTCCAGCCTGGGCGGCAGAGTGAGACGCCATCTCAAAAAAAAAAAAAAAAAAAAAGAAGAGTGAGTCTCATAACTTTTAAGGGAATTATCAGAAAAGATACATTCTTATTCACTTGTGACTTGAACCTGAAAATGTGTGATGTGGAGCTGCTACATCTATCTCACCACCACGAGAAGAACTTCTATCTGAGAATGAAACCCCATGGAGAGGGCATCTCTGAGAGGTGGACAGAAACTGGAGCCTGGTGATATTTTTTGAGATGTGCATCTAATTATCCCAGAAGCTAGATATATGCCAGCACATGTCAGTCACATGAGCCAATGCATTTCTTCTCCTTCTCTCTTCTTCTTCTTTCTCCTTTTTTAGTTCTTACATTAAGCCCGTTTTTCTTTTGTTGTTTTTGTTGTTGCTGCTCTTAATAACTGAGTCTCATATGATATTGAAATTAAAGGAACATTTACTTATAATGGATAATAGGAATCTACATATCTTCCAATTTTCATTTTTACAAGTTGTACCTAATAATATCATCATATTTACAGGTATTGTGTATTAGTCAGGATTCTTCAGAGAAACAGAATCACTGGGATGTATGTGTGTGCACACGTGTGTATAGAATTGGCTCACACAATTATGGAGGCTGGCAAGTCCAAAATCTGCAAGCAGGCTAGAGACCCAGATAACTGCTAATGTTATAGTTCAAGTAGAAGGCCATTTGCTGGAGAATTCCTTGTTGCTCAGAGAAGCTGATTTTTGTCCTATTTAGACCTTCAGCTGATTGGATGAGGCCCACTAGATTATGGAGGGCAAACTACTTCACTCAAAGTCCACCAAATGTTAAACTCATCCAAAAACACGCTCACAGAAACATCTAGAATAATTGTTTGACCAAATATCTGTGCATCATGGCTTAGAGAAATTGATACATAAAATTAGCCATTGCAGATATCTAGTAATAATAATGGCCAATTTTTCTGTTTTAGCTCTTACTATTTGGTAAGTACCTGGATAAATATTTTATTTTTTATTTTTATTTTTATTTTTTCCTCGAGATGGAGTCTTGCTCTGTTGCC
Organism: Pongo abelii; assembly: GCF_028885655.2. Taxonomy (NCBI): domain Eukaryota; kingdom Metazoa; phylum Chordata; class Mammalia; order Primates; family Hominidae; genus Pongo; species Pongo abelii. The sequence goes on along the minus strand of NC_071985.2, from coordinate 162,659,066 downwards.
CAGGCTGGAGTGCAGTGGCACAATCTTAGGTCACTGCAACCTCCGTTTCCTAGGTTCAAACGATTCTCCTGCCTCAGCCTCCTGAGTAGCTGGGATTACAGGCGCCCACCACCATGCCTGGCTGATTTTTGTATTTTTAGTAGAGATGGGGTTTCACCATCTTGGCCAGGCTAGTCTTGAACTCCTGACCTCAGATGATCCACCCACCTCGGCCTCCCAAAGTGCTGGGATTACAGGCATGAGCCACCACAACTGGCCTCAGATAAACATTTTATAAGCATCATTTCAGTGAATTCTCATGCAATCCTTTGGGGCAGGTGCTATTATTACAACTGAGGAACTAACACTGACATAAAGAAAGAAACTTGTTTAAGGCCATATACTTAATAATTGGTAGAAGCACGGCATGAATCTGGTTTGTATGATTCCAAAATCCACGTCCTTAGCAAACAAGCTATACTGCCACTCCAGGGCTGCAAATCTGTTTGCCATGCTTTGGTCACTTTTGAGAGAATACTCTAACAGCATAGAGGAAATGTACTCAGGAGACAGAGTGTTTTTATATTTTTAGTTATAGCAAGTTATAGCTCAAAAAATATATCATTTTATTGAGTTACAGCTCAACAAACATTCAATGTTTGTTGAATTGAATGAATGAATGTTTGTCGAGCTATAACTGCTAATTATTTTTTCATTCAATGTTTATCAAGCTATAATAACTACTGGGATGTGTTAAGCTAAAAAAATATCATGTTGAGTGAGACAAAGTCCTTGTCCTCAAAATCCAGTAGGGAGTTCAGAGAAATAGGCAGTGTGCTAAAGCTTGCATGAAATGTTTTGAGACCACATAATACGAACACCTAGTCCTGGAGGGCCAGGGAAAACTTACAGGAGGAAAAGACACCCAAGTTGAATTTTGAGGGCAGACTAGATGCTAGCCAAATGAATAGGGTTAGAAGAACTTTTTACAGCATAACTAGGACCCAATTTTCTCACTGGTAAAATGAGTGTTAGAACTGAAAAAATGTCTTGAAAATCTCTTCTGTATTTGTTTTCTGTTGTTACTGTAACAAATTACCACAAACTTATCTTGAATAACACAAATTTATTGTCTTGTAGTTCTGTAGATTGAAAGTCTCACACAGGTTCCACTGCACTAAACTCAGCAAGGCTGTGTTTCTCTCTGGAGTCTCTAAGGGAGAGTCTATTTCCTTGCTTATTTATTTATTTATTTATTTATTTATTTATTTATTTTTGTATTTTTGAGATGAAGTCTCACTCTTGTCCCCCATGCTGGAGTGCAGTGACGTGATCTCGGCTCACTGTAACCTCTGCCTCCCGGGTTCAAGCGATTCTCCTGTCTCAGCCTCCCGAGTAGCTGAGACTACAGGCGCCTGCCACCATGCCCGGCTAATTTTTGTATTTTTAGTAGAGATGGGGTTTCACCATGTTGGCCAGGCTGGTCTCGAACTCCTGACCTCAGGCGATCCTCCTGCCTTGGCCTCCCGAAGTGTTGGGATTACAGGCATGAACCACCACACCCGGTTGCCTTGCTTATTTAGATCGATAGGAGAATTGAGTTCCTTGTGATTGTGGGACTGAGATCTCCAAGACCTTGATGGCTGTTATCAGAGGGCTTCTCCCAGCTTCTAAAGGCCATCACATTCCTTATCTTCTGGCTCCTTCCCCCATGTTTAAAGCCAGCAGCGAGTCGACTTCCTCTCATGCTTTGAATCTTTCCTCCTTTAGCCTTCTCTCTGATCCAGCTGGAAAGATTCTCCACTTTTAAGAATTCATGTGGTTAGGTTGAGCCTGCTTAGATAATCCAAGATGATCTTCATCTCAAGATCCTTAACCATAATCACATCTGCAAAATTCCTTTTGTCACCTAAGGTCACATAGCAATGGGCTCTGAGGGTTAGGGTGTGAACATCTTTGCAGGGGGTGGGGACAGTCATTATTTTGCTTTACCACACTTTCCAATTTTAATATTTTCTTATTTTATGGGAACTAATTTGAACAAAAGTAAGGCAGTGGTAATTTGGAGAGACAGCACCTTGCTTACAAATGCTTAGAAACAATTGTTAAAGTAGTTTACACCTATAAGTAAAACTTCTTTCCCTAGCAGAAGGTCATAATCTGAAGGAGCCCTCAATGCTTCTACAAACTTGAAGGTCTTTCTTTTTCTAAGAGTATTCTAGGAGTCTATAAATAGCTGGGAGAAGGTAGGGATGGGGTTCTGGCTAATGAGAGGTGGGCTCAGTATTAAATCTTTAGGTTCTTCTGGAAAGATTTACAAAGTGCCGTGTATTCTCTAGTCTGGCCTCTGGTCTCTAAGTTATAGAATCAAGCTGGTTCTGTTTTCGATTGGTTATCCCTCACCAAAGTTGGGGTAATGGCCGGCAATACTACTTCCTTCCTATGCCCAGGTCATCTCCAAGGTCAACTGAGTCTAAAGATATGCCTGAGAACTTGGTGGATTCTTCTTACACATCAGATCTGCAACAGCCAAGACCTACCCTCCATATTGAAGTAAGGCACCTGGGGATAGGGAAGAGCTATGCTGTTCAGACTATAACCCCCATTTTGGTGCGGGATAACCAGCCTGAAACCATCAGCTTAATTCTTTAACCTGGATGCCAAAGGCCAGATTTCCTAAATTCAAGGAGAAAATCATATAACTGTGGTGGGAATATTATAATTTTCAGATCTGGAAATCCTTTCCTTGCTTCATTCACCAAGCTGCTGAAAAATATATTGTATAGAAGGGAAAAATTGATCCAAATACCATTTTAATATAATTATTGTAAAATATACTGATTTTAACTTGTAAAACTACATATTTTGTAATACTGTGAAGTATACCTCGTAGCATACCTCACATGCTATGTTTATTTCTAAAATACACATTTAAAAAAACCAAATTAAGTTTACAAGTATGGATTCTGGAGCCAGGCTGCTTGAATTTGAATCCTGGTTTTACTTCTTTTTTTTTTTTGAGACAGAGTTTCGCTCTTGTTGCCCATCAGGCTTGAGTGTAGTGGCGTGATCTCGGCTCACCACGACTTCCACAACCCAGGTTCAAGCGATTCTCCTGCCTCAGCCTCCCGAGTAACTGGAATTACAGGCATGCGCCACCACGCCCGGCTAATTTTGTATTTTTAGTAGAGACGGGGTTTCTCTATGTTAGTCAGGCTGGTCTCAAACTCCTGACTTCAGGTGACCTGCCTGCCTCAGCCTCCCAAAGTGCTGGGATTATAGGCATGAGCCACTGCGCCCAGCCTGAATCCTGGTTTTACTTGTTACATAACTTTAGACTATGTAATCTCCTCTTTTCCCTCATCTCTAAAGTAGGGATAATACCTACTTCTCTGGATTATTTTGACAAATAACTGATATAATATTTGTAAAGTGCTTAGCACCATGTCTGACATATGAGTTTCTCTACATTCACTTCAGCAATGGAGAAAAATAATGAAAAAATGACCACTAAGTATGCATTCTCTATAACCTTCAAAGAAGTGGCAAATTAATTCTGCATTACATAAAAAGATATTACTTAGATATTGAAGCAAACAAAAATATAGACTATTTGAATCTTCATCACTTTCACTTTCAGATGGTGCTCTGATTGCTTTTAGTAGAATTCACAGCTCTCATTTTTTATTTGTTGATATGTAGGAAAACCTTCATGTAATATATTTCAGAGCTTTTTTACTGTGACTTTGCTGGCCCTCTCTCACTTCCAGTTTATTTGACATTTCTTGCTTAATGTTTTTCAACCCATCCCCTTCTAACGTCTAGAGAAATACAGATTTGCTAATTTCTCTGACTGATAAACTTTGATTTTTTCACCAACATTATCTAAAATGCTATGATTATTTCTGAGACTACATTCACAGAGAAAAAGCTGAGGGGGTGAATTTTGTGTGAAATACAGTGGGTAAAACAGAAAGGATTTATAAGATATGAAATAGTGATTTTTATGAGCTGGTGAATCAGCATATATGCTAATTTTTCTTCTTTTCTTTTTTTTCTTTTTGTTTTTTTGAGACAGTGTCTTGCTCTGTTGCTGAGGCTGAGGCTGGAGTGCAGTGGTGCAGTCATGGCTGGCTCACTGTAGCCTTGACCTCCCTGGCTCAAGCAATCCTCCCACCTCAGCCTCCTGAGTAGCTGGGACCACAGGCATGTGCCACCATGTCTGAATAATTTCTTTTTTATTTTTTGTAAAGATGGGATCTCACTATGTTGCCCAGGCTTATGTTAACTTTTATTTAATATTTTTGTTGTTGAAGATGAACTTTCTTCCTTCAGAGCACAATTTCTTCTCTGGCGGTCAGACTTTTAGTGAAGAGATCAGCTGGTGTTTGGGACATCAGGGTCTGCTAACATTCCCAGAAAAGTCATGCTGTGCTTTAATATTATTTACTTTTGCTGAAGAATAAAACTTGATTTGAGAGAAAATCTGTAAAACAGTTTGTATGTAGAGAAAAATTCTCCCACACAGTGTGTATTACTTTGTTCTCACGAGGCTTTGAAGAAATACCTGAGACTGGGTAATTTACAAAGAAAAGAGGTTTAATTGACTCACAGTTATGCACAAATGGGGAGGCCTCAGGAAACTTACAGTCATGGCGGAAGGGGAAGAAAGGCACCTTCTTCACAGGGCGGCAGGAAGAAAGGCCGAGCGAAGGGGGAAAAGCCCCTTATAAAAACATCAGATCTTGTGAGAACCCAGTCACTGTCATGACAATAACACGGGGTTAGCCACCCCCATGATTCCATTACCTCCCACTGGGTCCCTCCATGACACATGGGGATTATGGAAACTACAATTCAAGATGAGATTTGGGTGGGAACACAGCCAAACCCTGTTTTCCCTCTGCTCTTACAGCACCACAGCAATCCTCAACACAGAAGAAGATTTCCATGACCAAAAGAGTGGAGTTTGTTTTTTTTTTTGAGTCTTGCTCTGTCACCCAGGCTGGAGTGCAGTGGTGCGATCTTGGATCACTGCAACCTCTGCCTTCCAGGTTTGAGCAATTCTCCTTCCTCAGCCTCCCGAGTAGCTGGGATTACAGGCATGTGTCGCCACGCCTGGCTTATTTTTGTATTTTTAGTAGAGTTGGGGTTTCCCCATGTTGGCCAGGCTGGTCTCAAACTCCTGACCTCAGCTGATCCGCCTGCCTCAGCCTCCCAAAGTAGGAGTGAGTTTTTTTCCCCACACCTAAGCAGCAGATACCAGTTGGGTGTCCTCCAATTTCATTCTGACATCATTTCCCTGGAGATAGCATCAGAGCCTACAGGTTGAGGGCTCAGTCCCACAAGACCACCTCCTGCTTACACCCAGTCACAACTCCAGGCCTCTGGAACTTCTGACTGACTGGCTTCAAGTTGGGGTTCCCACCTCTTTGGAACTTCAAGGTGGGGCTCCCACCTCTTTGGAATTAATCAATTTCTTTGAGTTTGATTAATTTGCTAGAGTGGCTCACAGAACTCAGGGAAAACACTTATGTTTGCTGGTTTATTGTAAAGAATATTACAAATGATACAATGAGGACATGTATACCTTCATAAGGTAAGGTATGTGGGAAGGGGCACACCAGCCTTCAGGAGCCTCCATGTGTTCAGCTCTCTGGAAACTTTCTGAACCCCGTCCCCGTCCCCTGAAACTTCAAGACAAGCATTCCTTCCCTCAGTGTATAGGGTGGGACCCTCTCTGCAGACAGTCTTAAGTTGGGGGTGCAGATAAGAATTCTGCCTTGGGGCAGGCGAAAAGAGGTAAGAAGGTCAGATACATATACATGTATCGATACATATATGTATCTATCTATATAGATGTATGTATATATATGTATTTTTTTAAAGTCTTCTTATGGCTTATAAAGGATGGATTTGATTTTGAGACAAGGTAATAAAAGATATGTGTGTGTGTGTGTATCTATATATATATATATATAATTTTTTTTTTGAGACAAAGGCTTGCTCTATTATCCAGGCTGGAGTGCAGTGGTGCAATCTCAGCTCACTGCAACCTCCGCCTCCTGGGCTCAAGTGATCCTCCTCTCTCAGCCTCCGGAATAGCGGGGACCACAGGTGCATGCCACCACACCCAGCTAATTTTTGTATTTTTTGTAGAGATGGGGTTTTGCCATGTTGGCCAGGCTGGTCTTGAACTCCTGAGCTCAAGTGATCTGCCCACCTTAGCCTCCCAAAAGTGCTGGGATTATAGGTATGAACCACCACACCTGGCCTGATCAGGCTGGGTCTAGTCTTTATACTAGTCTGTAGGCTGCATGTGCACAAGGGCCTTGTCTTATTCTCTCATGTGTTAGATGTCACTTAGAAACTTAAAAAAATTCTTTTTTGAATGGAGGACTATGATAACTCCATTTCTGGAGAGGGATGTTTAAATTAGATTTTATTATTTTCTCTGTCTCTCTGTTTCTTTCTCTGTCTCTATCTCTATTATTTTTTCTCTGTCTCTGTTTCTATTATTTTCTCTGTCTCTCTTGTATGCATAAAACAGTTTTTGCAGGATTGGATTAGGTAGTCTATACATTTGCAAAGATTTTAATTCTTGTAGCCCCTCTAATATAAGCCTAATTTAATGTGAAAGCTCAAAAAACTCTCTGCTTAACTAGAAAATCCTTCCTCTGGACATACTCAGGGCTACTTGCAATGTGATTAGTGACATCCTTCTTTAGTGGCAGAAAAAAACATTCCCTGGAGCTCTCAAAGGTCATTAAACAAATGGCCAATTATTGTCTAGATGATGTTTGGCAATATCACTACCAGATGGCTTTATTCTGGTTACCTTCCAATTTTTATATCTCTACCACTATTTATCTTTATGGGGTTCTTTCTGTAGTTAACAACAATTACGTCTCTAGGAAATCTACATCACAGAACATATTGGTCTTGAGTTGGTTTCCTCAAGACTGTAGTTCTCTCTCTATATATATGTAAATGAGACAGGGTCTCACTTCATTGCCCAGGCTGATGTCAAACTCCTGGGCTCACATAATCCTCCTGCCTCAGTCTCCCAAAATGCTGGGATTACAGGTGTGAGCCACTGCACCTGGCCATGCAAGGAATTTAATAGAAGTGTTGGAGTGTGTGGGAAATAAAGTAAATGAAAAACAATTTGTACAAGAAAGTAAATGTAGTCATGACACTCCACTTGCCTCAACAGTGATGAATATTTACATAATTATAAGAATGAAACCTCTGTGTTTGGGTTTAAATGAGACAGAAAGAGAAGGAGAGAGAGAATTATATTGGGAGGAATAGAAGAAGGGGAAGTCGGTGAGTGAAATAATTTACCATATTGGAAAGTTAGTAAATAACTAAAATGTGATGAATTGAGAGACAGTGATACATACATACTATTTAGAGTTTTAAAAGTAATATTAAAGAAATGTTAAAACTGCAAGTAGGACAACAAGGTTGGCAGGCAAGGAGAACTTGGAGCTATTATTTTGTTATTGTGGTAAGCCTTTCAGCTCTGCATAAACCTAAAAAAATTTTGTAAACATAATACTCTGATTAAAAATTGGTATTAATTCAAAAATTAGCCAGGCATGGTGGTGCATGCCTGTAGTCCCAGCTACTTGGGAGGCTGAAGCAGAAGAATCACTTAAACCTGGGAGGTGGAGGTTGCAGTGAGCCAAGATCATGCTAGCAGTGAGCTGAGATCGCGCCACCACACTCCAGCCTGGGCGACACAGTGAGACTGCATCTCAAACAAACAAACAAAAATTGGTGTTAATTAAAACAATCTATGGAGGAAAAGTTCTGTGTGTAATTTTTTGTTTTGCTTAGTTTCAAGTCAGTTCTACGTAAAATAGATGGTGGTAGAAATTTAACAATTATCCTTAGAATTTAGATATAAAGATACATTGGATAATTAAAAGTAAAAACTAAAAATCCTAGGAAAGTCAATTCACAGTGGTTAAGAGCCACCATACACTTTTCATACCATTTAACAGGTGTATTAGTCTGTTCTTATACTAATAAAGACATACTCAAGACTGGGTAATTTATAAAGGAAAGAGGTTTAATGGACTCACAGTTCCATATGGCTGGGGAGGCTTCACAAATCATGGCAGATGGCAAAGGAGAAGTAAAGTCACGTCTTACATGGTGGCAGGCAAGAGAGCTTGTGTAGGGGAACTCCCATTTATAAACCATCAGATCTCATGAGACTTATTCACTATCACAGGAACAGCTTGGGAAAGACCTGCCCCCGTGATTCATTTATCTCCCACCAGGCCCTTCCCATGACCTGTGAGAATTATGGGAGCTGCAATGCAAGATGAGATTTGGGTGGGGATACAACCAAACCATATCAACAAGATATACTAAAATGATCAAAATTCCTATATAACAGATAGCATATTATAACTAGAGAGGATCCTAGAAGTCCTTATATATTTTATCATTTGTTTTTTTGAGACATTTTCCAGCTTGGCTTGGTGGCTTATACCTGTAATCCCAGCACTTTGGGAGGATGAGGCGGGAGGATCACTTGAGCCCAGGAGTTCGAGACAAGCCTGAGTAACACAGTGAGACATCATCGCGTAAAAAAAAAAAAAAAAAAGAGACATTTTATATTGAAGAAACATCCTATTGCCTTGAAAAAAATGTGAATCATATTTTGTTTTATAAACAGAAATTGATTATAAGAAGAATCAAGTGGTTTGTTAAAAATATTGCTGTTTTAAAAAAACTTATGTGATAGAAAGTTACTATTTCATCAGTTAGTTTTGTCAAAGTCAAATAAAAATGTAGAGACAAATCTATAAACAAAAGGTTTAATTTGAGAAAATAGAATTGCAATTTGTGGTATACAAACAGACTGGTGTGGTTTTTAGTATATCTGAAGAACAAAGAGAAGGTTGAGTGTTTCATTAGAAAGATAAATGTTACATATTGTTTTGTAAGGAAGCTCACTGGCAGTAGTGAAGTTTCTGGGAGCTGGCAAGCTCTGATTGGTGAATGACGGCAGTAGGAAAAACTAAGCTTAGAGTCATGGCAGGTCATTTAGGTAGCTGCTAGGTAAAAATGGTCTTACATTTCACAGGCCATTTCAGCAGCTGAAATGAGTCATGGCAGGTCATTTAGGTAGCTGCTAGGTAAAAACGGTCTTACATTGCACAGGCCATTTCAGCAGCTGAAATGAGTCATGGCAGGTCATTTAGGTAGCTGCTAGGTAAAAACGGTCTTACATTGCACAGGCCATTTCAGCAGCTGAGCTTGCAGGAGAATTCTTGAAGCAGGTGCTATGTACCCTGAATGCTTTTTCCCCTGGTTCCTCGATTCTGATTCACTTGGGTATGACAAAAATAACTCAATTCATACCACCAGTTTTCAGTTTATTCTATATTATAAAACATTAGGATTGATTTGTTAATATATGAGCTGCTCTTATAAAAGGATCCTATTTTAGTGATCTGATCATTAGGGCTTTCTTTTAATTTCAAGTTGTACTTACCTGGGCTCTTGGATCACGGTGAGTAGCATGCCAGCACCAAGGACGTACCTCTTTGGAAAGCCTTTAATTTAAAATATTTTCCTTCCTTTTTTGTAGGCTGGATCAGGAAGCTGTTTTTGGTCTAGAAATGAAGTGTTGTCATGTTCACATCCAGCCAGCTTGGGGTCTGAAGGGGAGTGTACAATCTGTGAGAAGACTGTGTGTGCTACTCTGCAAATTGCAGATAATTACTCTGAACAGAGAAGTACTTTGAAGTTGCTGCATGAAGTCAGTGTAAAGTGTTATGAAGCACCCACATGAAATGGGTCTTTTGTTCATTACTTCTGTGCTCACAGAGGGGTTGACTGCATTGGGTTATTCATCTTCTTTCCCTATGGAAACTGACTGTGGAGTTCTGTGCCAGACCCAGCATGCATCTTCTTCCCAGGCTGCCAGATTTCACAGAATGTTAAAATAAAATCTGCTTTTATTTGCCCATAACTGCTCTTCTGTGGGTTTACTCAGAAATAAGACCTGTTAAAAATGAATTACTTTTTAGAAAACTAGCACAGTTTAAAACTCTTAGAGCACTTGGGACAAACTGAACTTAGTATGCTGTTGTGCAGCAGGCGATTGCTGAAAAATGCTGAAAAATAAAGCAGAGAGCAAGGGCCAGAAGCTCCTCTCAACATGGAAAGGGTTTTGAGAGCAAAGTGGTCCTACAGTTTAGTTTTGCAGACACCAAAACTTGCCCTTCTCTGGAAGTTAAAATGTTCTTAGAGAAATAAATAAATAAAATTCCAAATTTGTTACATTGATGGTCTGAAAGAGATGGGAAAAAAGTCTTGGGGAATATTTTATATGAAGGCAATATCGGATCTTCTAAGAAATATCTTCTGAAGAAACTGGTTAAAAAATTAAGACTCCTTTGAGGAATGTAGTCTTCGTTACCTTGCTGCCCAAGTGGCAGGCTAAAGGTCACTAGCTTATAATCAGTCATGTTTGTATGCACCCATTTTCCACTCAATGACAAAGGGATTCAAGCTCAGATTCTGGGTATCAATTTGCAAATGTGTCCATCTGCTTTTCCTAATTCCTCTAGTTCATTCCGCCCTCTCTCCTTTCCTGTTTTTTTTTTTCTGCTGTTTATTTGCTCTACCTAACACTGACTTTAAACTAGAAAAAACGTTTTATTGCTTTCAGATTCTTTCAGACATATTCTTCTTGCCTCTGTAATGAAATGAAGCACTTTTCTGATGGCAAGACACATGCCTTTTTTTTTGGCTCAATACCCCAATATTAAATCATTAATATAAATAATTTTTATATTCATTTTCTTTTACTGCTTAGTACACCTGGCACATGGTAGGGTGTCCCCACATAATTCATTATCCAAAGTAAGACACTTCTGGGAACAAAAGGGTATGCAGTTAGTAGTTATACTAAGACACCAGGTGCAAATTGAAATATAAGTTCAGTTTATCAATAAACATTTGTGAAATATAATTTATTTCTTTGGTGATATCCTGCCCATTATAATTAACTTTTACCTTTCTAATCTCAGGAATCTTCTTATGGCTGCTTGAATAACTTTTTTCCTTTTTAGAGAGTTTTTGTTTTTTTTCCTGAGATTTTTACTCTTTGTCGAGACAGGCTCTCACTCTGTAACCAGGTTGATGTACAGTGGTGTAATCATAGCTCATTGCAGCCTTGATCTTCCAGGTTCAAGGGATCCTCGCACCTCAGACTCCTGAGTAGCCGGGACTACTGGTGTGTGCCATCACGCTCGGCTATTATTTTTCTTTTTTTTTTAGTAGGTATGAGGATTTGCTATGTTGCCCAGGCTGGTCTTGAACTCCTGAGCTCAAGTGATCCTTTTGCCTTGGTCTCCCAAAGTGTTGGGATTACAGGAGTGAGCCACCATGCCTGATCAAGATTGTACTTTCTAAAACCACATTAGATGACTCATGACTTATCACAGGCCTGGAGGCCTAGGAGAGAAGAATGGTTTTATGAGCCAGATTCAGGGCCCTGCTCCTCTGTGCAGCCCTGGGACACAGCTCCCTGCATCCTGGCCTCTCCAGCTTCAGCCATGGCTCCAAGAGGCCCAGATACAGCTTGGCTGCTGCTTCAGAGAGTGCAAGTGATTAGCCTTGCTGGTTTCCTCATGGTATTAAGCTGGCTGATGCACAGAGTACAAGAGTTGAGGCTTGGGAGCCTCTGCCTAGATTTCAGAGGATGTGTCTGAAATGTATGGAAAAGCCTGGATGTTTAGGCAGAAGACTGCTGCAGGGGTGGAGCCCTCATGGAGAACCTCTACTAGGGAAGTGCAGAGGGAAAATGTGAGGTTGGTGGCCCCACAGAGTTCTCACTGGGGCACTGCCTATTGGAGCTGTGAGAAGAGGGCTGAAGGGGTGGCTTGCCCCTCCACACTTGTGGGAGTTTCTCGTCGGGTGGAACGAGAGACTTAAGAAAAGAAAGAGACACATAGACAAAGTATAGAGAAAGAAAAGTGGGCCCGGGGAACCAGTGCTCAGCATACGGAGGACCCACGCCAGCACCAGTCTCTGAGTTCCCTTAGTATTTATTGATCATTATCGGGTGTTTCTCGGAGAGGGGGATGTGGCAGGACAATAGGGTAATAGTGGAGAGAAGGTCAGCAGGAAAACATGTGAACAAATGTCTCTGCATCATAAACAAGGTAAAGAAAAAAGTGCTGTGCTTTTGATGTGCATATACACAAACACCTCAATGCCTTAAAGAGCAGTATTGCTGCCAGCATGTCCCACCTCCAGCCCTAAGGCGGTTTTCCCCTATCTCAGTAGATGGAATATACAATCGGGCTTTACACCGAGACATTCCATTGCCCAGGGATGAGCAGGAGACAGATGCCTTCCTCTTATCTCAACTGCAAAGAGGCCTTCCTTCCTCTTTTACTAATCCTCCTCAGCACAGACCCTTTACGGGTGTCGGGCTGGTGGCAGTCAGGTCTTTCCCTTCCCACGAGGTCATATTTCAGACTATCACATGGGGAGAAACCTTGGACAATACCTGGCTTTCCTAGGCAGGGGTCCTTGCGGCCTTCCGCAGTGTATTGTGTCTCTGGGTACTTGAGATTAGGGAGTGGTGATGACTCTCAACAAGCATGCTGCCTTCAAGCATTTGTTTAACAAAGCACATCCTGCACAGCCCTTAATCCATTTAACCCTGAGTTAACACAGCACATGTTTCAGGGAGCACAGGGTTGGGGGTAGGGTTACAGATTAATAGTATCTCAAGGCAGAAGAATTTTTCTTAGTGCAGAACAAAATGGAGTCTCTTATGTCTACTTCTTTCTACATAGACACAGTAACAGTCTGATCTCTCTTTCTTTTCCCCACAGAGGGCCACCATCCTCCAGACCCCGGAATGGTAGAACCACTGGCAGCTTGCACCACGTGCCTGGAAAAGCTGCAGGCACTCAAAGCTAGACCTTGAGAGCAGCTGCTGGGGCTGAACCCTGCAAAGCCACAGGGCTGGAGCTGCCAAGGCCTTGGGAGCCCACACTGCATCACTGTGTCCCAGATTGGAGTCAGAGGAGATTATTTTGGAGCTTTAATTTTTAATGACTGCAGGGCAGTCATTAAATGTTTTTTATATAATTTTTTTTACATAAAAGTCCAGCTCCCCCTTTGCCTTCTACCATGATTGTATGTTTCCTGAGGCCTCCCCAGCCATTTGAACTGTGAGTCAATTAAACCTCCTCCTTTCTTTGTAAATTACCCAGTCTCAGGTAGTATCTTTATAGCAGTGTGAAAACAGACTAATACAGAAAATTGGTACCAGGAGTGGAGTACTTCTACACAGATAACCTGGAAATGTGGACGTGACTTTGGAACTGGGTATTGAGCAGAGGTTGGAAGAGTTTGGAGGGCTTAGAAGAAGATAGAAAGATGTGGGAAAGTTTGGAACTTACTAAAGACTTGTTGAATGATTTTGACCAAAATGCTGATAGCAATATGCACAATGAAGTACTGGCTGAGGTGATCTCAGATACATGTGAGGAACTTATTGGGAACTGGAGCAAAGGTCACTCTTGCTATGCTTTAGCAAAGAGAGTGGCAGCATTTTGCCCCTGTCCTGGAGATCTGTGGAGATCTGTGGAACTTTGAACTTGAGAAAGATGATTTAGGGTATGTGACAGAAGAAATTTTCTGTTCTGTTCTTTTCTTTGCTTTTCTTTTCTTTTTGTGGAGACAGGGTCTTATTCTGTCACCCAGCCTGGCGTGCAATGATGTAATCTTGGCTCACTGCAACCTCCACCTCCCAGGTTCAAGCAATTCTTGTGCCTCAGCCTCTCCAGTAGTTGGGACTACAGGTGTGAGCCACCATGCCTGGCTAATTTTTTGTATTTTTAGTAGAGATGGGGTTTCACCATGTTGCCCATGCTGGTCTTGAACTCCTGAGCACAGGCAATCCACCCACCTTGGCATCCCAAAGTACTAGGATCACAGGTATGAGCCATTGCGCTCAGCCTGGCAGAAGAAATTTCTAAGCAGCAAAGCATTCAAGAAGTGGCCTGGCTTATTCTGAAAGCATTCAATTATATGCATTTACAAAGAGATGGTATGAAATTGGAACTTATGTTTAAAAGAGAAACAGAGCATAAAGCCTTGGAATATTTGCAGGCTGACCATGCGGTAGAAAAGGAAAACCCATTTTCTGGGGAAGAATTTAAGCTGGCTGCAGAAATTGGCATAAGTAACTGAGGAGCTGAATGTTAATAGCCAAGACAATAAGGAAAACGCCTTCAGGGCATGTCAAAGATCTTCATGGCAGCCCCTCCCATCATAGGCTTGGAGGCCTAGGAGGAAAAAAAAAATAGCTTTGTGGGCTGGGCCCACATGGCTCTGTGCAACTTTGGGACTTGGTGCCCTGAATCCCAGCTGCTCCAGCTCTAGCTGTGACTAAAAGGGACCAAGGTACAGTTCAGGCTGTTGCTTCAGAGGGTGCAAGTCCAAACCCTTGGCAACTTTAATGTTGTGTTTGGCCTGCAGTGTGCAGAAGACAAGAGTTGATCTTTGGAAGCCTCTACCTAGATTTCAGAAGATATGTGAAAATGCCTGGATGGCCAGGCAGAAGTCTGTTGCAGGAGTGGAGCCCTCATGAAGAACCTCAGTGGAAGGGAAATGTGTGGTTTGAGCCCTCACAGAGAGTCCTCCCTGGGGCACTGCTGGAGCTGTGAGAAGAGGGCCACCATCCTCCAGACCCCAGCACTGTAGATCCACTGATAGCTTGTACCATGGACCTGGAAAAGCTGCAGGCACTCAATGCCAGTTTGTGAAAGCAGCTGCAGGGCCTGTACCTTGCCGAGGCACAGAGGTGGAGCTGCCAAAGGCCATGGGAGCCCTACACTTGCATCAGTGTGCCCTGGATGTGAGACATGAAGTCAAAGCAGATTTTGGAGCTTTAAGACTTAATGACTTCCCAGCTGGGTTTTGAACTTGTATGAGGCCTGTGGACCCTTTGTTTTGACCAATTTCTCCCATTTGAAATGGGAACACTTACCCAACGCCTGTACCCCCATTGTATCTTGGAAGTAATTAACTTGCTTTTGATTTTATGGGCCTCTGTAAAGATACTACCTGAGACTAGGTAATTTATAAAGAAAAGAGGTTTAATTGACTCACAGTTCCACATGGCTGAGGAGGCCTCAGGAAATGTACAATCATGGCAGAAGGTGAAGGAGAAGCAAGGTGTATCTTACATGGCAGCAGGAGAGAGAGACAGTGAGGAAGTGCCACACTTTTTTTTTTTTTTTTTTGAAACAGAGTCTTGCTCTGTCACCCAGGCTGGAGTGCAGTGGCATGATCTCAGCTCACTGCAACCTCTGCCTCCTGGGTTCAAGCAATTCTCCTGTCTCAGCTGCCCGAGTAGCTGGGATTACAGGTGTCCACCACCACCCCTGGCTAATTTTTGTATTTTTAGTAGAGACCGGGTTTCACCATGTTGGCCAAGCTGGTCTTGAACTCCTGACCCGTGATCCACCCACCTTGGCCTCCCAAAGTGTTGGGATTACAGGTGTGAGCCACTGCACCTGGCCGGAAGTGCCACACTTTAAAACTATCAGCTCTCATTAGAACTCACTCACCATCATGAGAATAGCATGGGAGAAACTGCCTCCATGATCCATTGACTTCCTACCAGGTCCCTCCATTGACAAGTGGGGATTACAATTTAAGATGAGATTTGGGTGGGGATACAGAGCCAAACCACATCATTCCACCCCTGGCCCCTCCCAAATCTCATGTCCTTTTCACATTTCAGAACCAGCAGTCCCCCAAAGTTTTAAATTATTCCAACATTAACTCAAAAATCTAAGTCCAGGCCAGGTGCGGTGGCTCACACCTGTAATCCCAGCACTTTGGGAGGCTGAGGTGGGTAGATCACCTGAGGTCAGGAATTTGAGGCCAGCCTGGCTAACATGGTGAAACCCCATCTTTACTAAAAATACAAAAATTAGCCAGGTGTGGTGGAGGGCGCCTGTAATCCCAGCTACTTGGGAGGCTGAGTCAGGAGAATATCTTGAACCCAGGAGGTGGAGGTTGCAGTGATCCTAGATCATGCCATTGCATTCCAGCCTGGGTGACAGAGTTAGACTCTGAAAAAAAAAACAGAAAGAAAGAAAGAAAGAAAAAGAAAATAGACTCCCCCAAGAAGTCATCCTATCAAGATATTTCAAATTATACTCCTGATCCTAGATATTGGTTATTAAACCATCAGTCTCCATCTTCAATAGGTTTATAATTTGGGGTGGGAGAAAATAGTTCCCATTTATTGAGGTCTTACTCCACGCATCTTACTCCATATATAATTATCACAATGTAGCACACTCTTTTCAAAGTTTATTTTTTGAAATATGCATATTAGGTCTTTGGTTGTATTATATAACATTATGTGAAAAAACCTTTCCTTGAGCAATTACATTTGAGAAATGCTATGCTAAAGTTAAAGACGTTTCTTTACTCCAGCAATTCTCCATCTTTAATAAGTGACTGTGCATTATCAATTTCTATGAGAGGGCTATAATAAGCATTTACTGGACCATGGATCTAACTTCCCATCTTCTCCATAGACCCTGTCTCCTTTATCCTGAAACCAAATGACACATTTTCTAAAGAATACACTATGAAAAAATGTAAATTAGCATTACATGTTTCGTTTCAAGGTGGAAATAAACTATATTACAAGACCATTCTGCAAAATAGGCTGTTTCCTGATTGCAACCACATAGCAAGATGACTTTCATTATTTTGCTAACTCCAATAGGGAACATAAAGATAATAAAATGGTTTGTTGCAAAAAAAAAACCCAGATTAAGTAACAAGAAATGCTTATCTCATGTACTTACATATACTATAGTCCTTCCTTATGTGGTTTTGCTTTCCAGTTTCAATTACTAGTGGCCAACGACTGTCTAAAAATATTAAATAAAAAATTTCAGGATTAGATAATTTGTAAATTTTAAATTGCAC
The DNA here is from genome assembly GCF_028885655.2 of Pongo abelii. Taxonomy (NCBI): domain Eukaryota; kingdom Metazoa; phylum Chordata; class Mammalia; order Primates; family Hominidae; genus Pongo; species Pongo abelii. The sequence goes on along the minus strand of NC_071985.2, from coordinate 162,642,077 downwards.
ATCATATTGAATAGTGTGATGAAATCTCACAGTATCCCACTTTGCCCAACTCTGTCCTGCTTAGGATGTGCATTATTCCTTGTCCACCATCTTCATGCTGTCTATAATCCTCCCCTTAGTCACTTAGTAGCCCACTCTGTTATCCCTCTTAGTTTTTAGATCGACTGTCAATGTATCACAGTGCTTACGTTCAAGTAAGCCTTATACTACTTAATAATATCCCCAAAGCACAAGAGTGGTGATGCTGGCACATTGTTAAAACTGCTCTATTTTATTACCAGTTATTGTTGTAAATCTCTTACTGTGCCTGATTTATAAATTAAACTTTATCATAGGTATGTATGCATAGGAAGAAACATATTATTTTTAGGGTGTGGTGCTATCTGTGGTTTCAGGCATCTATGGAGGGTTTTGTAATGTACCCCTCATGGATAAGGAAAGACTACTCTAACAGATTTTAAAGGATTTTCAGTGATTTTAGAAATAATCCCTAATTCTTCTTGCTGAGAACCCAGTACCTATTGTAGCAGAGAAACAATTTTCACTCTAGTGTTATCTTTATTCTGTTCTGTACTGTATGTCCCATGTGAGTCTCATCCCACATAATATGATCTGTCAGTTTTCTCCTCTAGGGCTTTTATTACAAAGCCAGTCTTTGATTACTCACTTACTCAAAGTGCAGTCTTTAAGTATCAACTTCTTATTAACAGTCTATTTTTCAAGTCCAACAGAGCTTAAAGGAAAAAAAGTCTTTTATTTTATTTATTTATTTTTAAATGCAAGTATTCCCATATTTATTTCAGACCTTGATAATTAATACATTGAGATCACAAATCTTATTTTAAGATAGAATACTTTTCTATGAAGGACATCACTCAATTATTTATTTTATTTATCTTTTTTCATTTTTTAAAAACAGCATCTGTTTTCTTAAGTTTTCATGATCCAGATAAAAAGCTCCTCTTTCCACGTGTCTCATCATGCAATTGACCTGCATGTACGCAGAATCAGAAGATTAATGTTGAACTTATTTCCATAACAGCGTAAGGTCCAACTACAAGCCACACAAAATAAATGTTAGTTGAGTAACATTATAAAAGTGGTAGTGATAGTTCTAAAATGCCTGTACAAAGGAAACTTGTCCACAGCTAAAGCCAAAAAAAACTCCAAAAAAACAAAAATCCAAGAAACAAAACAAACAAATGAAAAAAAAAAAAAAACCACAAAGAAAAAAATAAGGAAACCACTTGAAATGAAACGGTCTTATAAATTTCTTATGTAAACACCCTTATTTTCTGTAGTTTGTACCCAGAATTTAGTTACTGGTGGAATATTGAAGTATATTGTAAATATTAATTAACAAATCCATACTACACTCCCTGGGTAGCTAAAAAGAAAAGTGTGTAGGGATCCAGGCAGTTCATGGAATTTAAAGATGAGTACTTGGACTACAGGATCAGTCATAGCAATGACGTATCGTAAAGAAAAGTATCAAAAAAAAGTATTTTATAAAAAGATATTCTTTATCCTAATATATTCAGCAAACCACTGTCTGCCTTTTTATTTGCATTAACATATAGAAACGACTTCCTGATGTAACAGTTCTGTTCTACATGTTGTGTTAGTGAGGGGCTTATTTTAAATTTTCTTTGGAAAATTCTGCTTGGATTCTGAATTGAAAATAGACAATCCTGTCTCCATGTAAAAATCACAGATGTCATGAGATTAAAAATCCTTTGCTAGCTGTAGTTCCTTAGTATTATGGTTAAATCTCTTCAGTCTCTAGATTAATATAACAGACTTGTAATAAAATTTTCAGATGTGCTGTGCCTGGGCTAGGAGTAGAAGAAACAAAGACAAATAAAGACATTTTGGGCCCAATTCTGTGTAGTTATGGGTGTATATTGTCTCTGTTTTTCAGATAGGGTTATTAGATCATTTAGGGAACAAAAAGAGCAAATCTTCAGAGGGAAGGCACTGAGAGTGGATGGAGGGAAAACACAGAAGCTGAATTGAAGGGGAAGGAAACCAGGAATCTTGCATGAGGCTACCACACACCAGGACTTGTTCCTGGCCTCCAGCAACTCTAGGGCAACAGATGAGTTGAACTGGCAAGAAGCAACCTGCTATCCCCTCGAGCCTCTGGAATCCTGGCAGGAGGTGACCCCTTGACCACCATGGACACTTGAGTTGGCAGGGAGAGCTGCTTAGAGAACTGATGGGGCAGCAGGCCAGCTAATAAGACCAGAGGGTTTGGTGCGGGAGCTTCAGTAGTGGAGCATGGCCAGGGACACCCATCGCCCTAGGCTTGACTTGCTCCCATAGGAGACTTCAGCCCTAGGAGAACTGTTGGACCTGAACTCTGCAGAGCAGTCTTGCCCATCAGATGGGGTTGGTCGGACCTGAACAGCCCTTGATCTGCTGGCCTCTCCTGCAGCTCCAACCTGGTTACACCTGCTTGCAGGTGATCCAGAGCACCCTGGGGGCCTGCATCTCAACCTCTGTGCTGGCGGACTGTGCCTGACTGGCAGAGAGCTCCAGCGGGGTGGCCCTCACAGCCACAAGCCAACCTGCCTGCTCTCTCCCCGCATTGCAGCTTCCCCCCAGCCCATGGCAATGCCCCACATCTTTGCTGGCAGTATGTGCATAGGTGGGTTTTGCTTTCCTTGCCCTGCCAGTGCACCTGTGTGCATGCACCCTGCCCTGCCACCGCTGCAGCAGAAGTGCAGTCCTCTCGCCAACCCCCTATTGACTGTCATTGCAGTCAGAGCCTTGGTGGGCACTGAGGGCCCACCCCAACACCACCAACACCCTGCCCATGCATCAACACTGCCAGCCCCAGCCCCACCAGCACCCCACCCATGCATCAACACTGCCAAGGGAGCAAAACCAGGCATGGAGAACAGCGGACCCTCTCCAACACGGAACAACCGCCCCTGCATGCGATGCACAGAAAAAGCATACACCAGCACCCCGCCCCTGTGCTAACACCACCAGCAGTGTGACTGCACACACAGTTGCCAGCAGGGCCTTCCTCTCCCAATGAGCAGTGCAAATGAAGAGGGATCCCACTGTCATTATACTACAAACGCTTTGGCTGACACCACCCATCAGTGTGTAGTGACCAGAGACCCAGGAGCACCTAGGGTCCCCCCACAACACAGTGGATTTCTAACCTGGAGGAGCCAGAGAACAAAGTCTGGTCCAATACAAGTTCCCCAGAGGTAGAACAGGAGTTGGGAGCTGAGCATTGGTCCTCTAAAATCTTCCAGATATGAAGGCAGTTGGCTGAATCCACCTTATACCACAATCAAACTCTAAAGGTCATCAAATGGAAACTTGATGGTCAGCAACCTCAAAGATTGAAGGTAGATAAGCCCATAAAGATGAGAAACAACCAGCTCAAGGACTCTGACAACACAAAAAGCCAGAATGCCTTCTTTCCTCCAAATGACCACACCATCTCTCCAGCAAGGGTTCTGAACTGGGCTAAGATGGCTAAAATGACAGAAATCGAATTCAGAATATGGATAGGAACAAAGATCATTGAGATGCAGGAGTATGTTGAAACCCAATACAAGGAAGGTAGGAATCACAATAAAACGATGCAGGAGGTGACAGACAAAATAGCCAGCATTTAAAAGAATATAACCAAACTGATGGAGCTGAAAAAACACACTACAAGAATTTCATAATGCAATCACAAGTATTAATAGCAGAACAGACCAAGCAGAGGAAAGAATCTCAGAGCTTGAAAACTGGCTTTCTGAAATAAGACAGTCAGACAAAAATAGAGAATAAAGAATGTAAAGGAACAAGCAAAACCTCTGAAAAATGTGAGATTATGTAAACTGATGAAATCTATGACTCATTGTTATCCCTGAAAGAGATGAGGAGAGTATAAGCAACTTGGAAAACACGTATCAGGATATCATCCACAAGAACTTCCGCAACCTAGCTAGGGAGGCCAACATTCAAATTAAGGAAATGCAGATAACCCCAGTACAATACTCCCCAGGAAGATCATCCCCAAGACACATAATCATCAGATTCTCCAAGGTCAAAATGAAAGAAAAAATGATAAAGGCAGCTAGGGAGAAAGGTCAGGTAAAAAGGGAAGCCCATCAGACTAACAGTGGACCTTTCAACAGAAATCCTACAAGTCAGAAGAGATTGAGGGCCAATATTTAACATTCTTAAAGAAAGAAATTTCAGGCCAGGCATGGTGGCTCATGCCTGTAATCCTAGCACTTTGGAAGGCCAAGGTGGGTGGATTGCTTGAGCTCAGGAGTTTGAGAACAGCCTGGGCAACACGGTAAAACCCCGTCTCTACTAAAATACAAAAATTAGCCGGGAGTGGCAGTGTGTGCCTGTAGTCCCAGCTACTCGGGAGGCTGAGGCAGGAGAATTGCTTGAACCCGGGAGGTGGAAGTTATAGTGAGCCAAGATTGTGCCACTGCACTCCAGCCTGGGCAACAGAGCAAGACTCTGTCAAGAAGAAAAAAAAAAAAGAAAAAAATTTCAACCCAGAATTGTGTATCCAGTCAAACTAAGCTTCATAAGTGAAAAAGAAATAAGACCCTTTTCAGGCATGCAGATACTGAGGGAATTTGTTACCCCTGACCTGCCTTACAACAGCTCCTCAGGTAAGCACTAAATATGGAAAGGAAAGATCGTTACCAGCCACTGCAAAATCACACTGAAGTACACATACCAGTAACACTGTAAAGCAACCACATTAACAAGTCTGCATAACAACCACCCAACATCATGATGACAGAATCAAATCCATACATATCAGTATTAACCTTAAATGTAAATTGGCTAAATGACCCACTTAAAAGGCACAGAATGTTAAGCTGAATAAACAACCAGGACCCAGTCGTATGCTGTCTTCAACAGACCCAACTCACATGCAATGATACCCATAGGCTCAAAATGAAGGGATGGAGAAAAATCTACCAAACAAATGGAAAAACAGAGAAAAGCAAAGGTTGCAGTTCTAATTTCAGATAAAAGAGACCTCAAACCCACAATGATTAAAGAAAAGACAAAGAAGAGCATGACATAATAGTAAAGGGTTTGGCTGGGTGTGGTGGCTCACACCTGTAATCCCAGTACTTTGAGAGGCCAAGGCAGGTGGATCACCTGAGGTCAGGAGTTCTAGACCAGCCTGGCCAACATGGTGAAACCCCATCTCTACTAAAAAATACAAAAATTAACCGATGTGGTGGCACGTGCCTGTAATCCTAGCTACTTGGGAGGCTGAGGCAGGAGAATTGCTTGAACCCAGGAGGCAGAGGTTGCATTGAGCTGAGATCATGCCACTGTACTCCATCCTGAGTGACAAGAGTGAAACTCCAACTCGAAAAAAAAAAAAAAGAAGTAAAGTGTTCAATTAAACAAGAAGACCTAACTATCGTAAATATATATGCACCCTATACAAGAGCACCCATATTCAAAAAGCAGGTTTTCAGAGACCTTCAAAGAGACTTAGACTCCATTGCAATAATAGTGGGAGACTTTAACATCCCCTCTGACAGTATTAGATCATTGAGTAAAAATTAACAAAGATATTCAGGACCTGAACTCAGCACTGGATCAAATGGACCTGATAGACATCTGATACAGTTTGGGTCTGTGTCCCCATCCAAATCTCATGTCGAATTATAATCCCCAATGTTGGAGGTTGGGCCTGGTGGGAGGTGACTGAATCATGGGGTCAGATTTCCAGCCTGATGTTTTCATGATAGCGAGTGAGTTCTCACAAAAAACTGTTTTTTTTAAAATGTGTGTGGCACTTCCACCTACCCTCTCTTCCTTCTGCTCCTGCCATGTAAGATATGCTTGCTTCTCCTTCATCTTCTGTGATGATTGTAAGTTTCCTGAAGTTTTCCAAGTCATGCTTTCTTTACAACCTGCAGAACTGGGAGCCAATTAAGCCTCTTTAAAAAAAAATAAATTACCCAGTTTCATGTATTTCTTTATAGCAGTGTGAAAATGGACTAATACAACATCTGTATAACTCTCCACTCCAAAACAACAGAATACACATTCTTCTCATTGCCACATGGCACATACTCTGTAATTGATCACATAATTGGACATAAATCACTTCTCAGCAAATGCAAAATAACTGAAATGATAACAACCAATCTCTTGGATCATAGTATAATCAAATTAGAAATGTAGACTAAGAAATTTACTCAAAACTATACAATTACATGGAAATTGAATAACCTGCTCTGAATAACTTTTGGATAAATAATGAAATTAAGGCAGAAATCAAGAAGTTCTTTGAAACTAATGAGAACAAAGATACAACATACCAGAATCTCTGGGACACAGCTCAGACAGTGTTACGAGGAAAGTTTATAGCACTAAATGTCCACATCAAAAAGTTAGATATATCTCAACTTAACAACCTAACATCACAACTAAAAGAACTAGAGAACCAAGAGAAAACCAACCTGAAAGTTAGCAGAAGACAAGGAATAACCAAAAACAGAGCTGAACTGAAGGAGATTGAGATCCCCCCCCAAATATTCAAAAGATCAGTAAATCCAGTAGCTGGTTTTTTGAAAAAAATTAACAAAATACATAAAATGTTGACTAGACTAATAAAGAAAAAAGAGAGACGATCCAAACAAACCCAATTAGAAAAGACAAAGGGGATATTACCGCTGACCCCACAGAATACTATAAACACCTCTATGCACATAAACTAGAAAATCTAGAAGAGATGACTAAATTCCTGGACACATACACCCTCCCAAGACTGAACCAGGAAGAAGCTGAATCCCTGAACAGACCGATATTGAGCTCTGAAATCGAGGCAGTAATAAATAGCCTACCAACCAAAAAAAAAAAAAAAATCCCAGGACGAGATGGGTTCACAGCTAAATTCTACCAGATGTACAAAGAGGAGCCGGTACCATTCCTACTGAAAGTATTCCAAAAAATTGAAAAGGAAGGATTCTTCCCTAACTCATTCTATGAGGCCAGCATTATCCTGATACCATAACTTGACAGAGACAGAACAGAAAAAGAAAACTTTAGGCCAATATACTTGGTGAACATTAATGCAAAAATCCTTACCAAAATATTGGCAAATGGAATCCTGCAGCACATCAAAAAGCTAATCCACCATGATCAAGTCGGCTTTATCCCTGGGATGCAACGTTGGTTCACCATACACAAATCAATACATGTGTTTCATCACATAAACAGAGCTAAAGACAAAAACCACATGATTATCTCAATAGGTGCATAAAAGTCTTTCAATAAAATTCAACATCTTTTCAGGTTAAAAATTCTCAATAAACTAGGTATTGAAGGAACATACCTCAAAATAATAAGAGCCATCTATGACAAACGCACAGCCAACAACATACTAAATGGACACAAGTTGGAAACATTCCCCTTGAAAACTGGCACAATTCAAATAGTATTGGAAGTCCTGGCCAGAGCAATCAGGCAAGAGAAAGAAATAAAGGACATCCAAAGAGGAAGAAAGGAATTCAAACTATCTGTTTGCTGATGACACGATCCTGTATCTAGAATATCCTGTGTCATAGTCTCTGCCCAAGAGCTCTTCAATCTGATAAACAACTTCAGCAAAATGTCAGGATATAAAATCAGTGTGCAAAAATCACTAGCATTCATATACACCAAGAACAATCAAGCCAAGAACCAAATCAGAAACACAATCCTACTTACAACTGCCATGAAGATGATAAAATACCTAGTGACACAGCTAATCAGGGAGGCGAAAGATCTCCACAAGGAGAACTACAAAACGCTGCTCAAAAAAAAAAAAAAAAAAAAAAAAAAAAATCAAAGATGACACAAACAAATGGAAAAACATTTCATGCCCATGGATAGGAAGAAACAATATCATCAAAATTTCCATACTGCCCAAGCAATTTATAGATTCAATGCTATTCCTATTAAACTACCAATGACATTCTTCACAGAAAGAGAAAAAACTAATTTAAAATTCATATGGAAACAAAAAAGAGCCTAAATAACCAAGGCAATCCTACGCAAAAAGAACAAAGCTGGAGGAATCATGCTACCTGCCTTTAAAGTATACTAGAGTACTACAGTAATCAAAATGCATGCTATTGGTAGAAAAACAGACACATAGACCAATGAAACATAATAGAGGGCCAAAAAAGAAAGCCACACACCTACAACTATGTAATCATCAACAAAGCTGACAAAAATAAGCAATGGGAAAAGGACTCCCTATTCAATAAATGGTGCTTGGATAATTGGCTAGCTATATGCAGAAGATTGAAACTGGACCCCTTCCTTATACCATATACAAAAATTAACTCAGCATGGCTTAAAGACTTCAATGTAAAACTCAAAGGTATAAAAACGCAGGAAGACAACCTAGGCAATACCATTCTGGACATAGGAATGGGGAACAATCCCATGATGAAGACATCAAAAGCAATTGCAACAAAAGTGAACATTGAAAAATGGATCTAATTAAACTAAGGTACTTCTGCACAGCAAAAGAAACTATCAATAGAGTAAACAGACAAACTACAGAATGGGAGAAAATATTTGCAAACTATGCATCTGTCAAAGGTCTAATATCCAGCATCTATAATGAACTTAAACAAATTTACAAGAAAAAAAACATTAAAATGTGCGCAAACGACATAGACAATTTTCAAAAGAAGACATACATGTGGCCAAAAAGCATATGAAAAAAAGCTCAACATTACTGATCATTAGAGAAATGCAAACCAAAACCACAGTGAGATACCATCTCATACCTGTCAGAATGGCTACTATTAAAAAGTCAAAAGATAACAGATGCTGGTGAGGTTGTGGAGAAAAAAGAATGCTCATACACTGTTGGTGAGAGGGTAAATTAGTTCAACCATTGTGGAAAACACTGTGGTGATTCCTCAAAGACCTAAAGACAGAAATACTATTTGACCCATCAATTCCACTGGTATATACTCAGTAATGGGATTGATGGGTTGAATAGTATTTCTTTTTGTCTTTGAATGTAAGAAATAAAAATCATTCTATCATAAAGACACATGCACATGTATGTTCATTGTAGCACTAGTCACAATACAAAGACATAAAATCAACCTAAATGCCCATCAATGGTAGACTGAATAAAGAAAATGTGATACATATACACCATGGAATACTATATAGTCATAAAAAAAGAATGAGAGCATGTCCTTTGCAGGGACATGAATGGAGCTGGATGGAGGCTATTATCCTTAGCAAACTAATGCAGGAACATAAAACCAAATACCACATGTTCTCACTTATAAGTGGCAGCTAAATGATGAGAACAAATGGACACATGGGGGAAACAACACACACTGGGGCCTATCAGAAGGTGGAGATTGGGAGGAGGGAGATAATCAGGAAAGTAACTAGTGGGTACTAGGTGGAATACCTGGGTGATAAGATAATCTGTACAACAAATCCCCATGACACATGTTTACCAATAAAACAAACCTGCACATGTACCCTTGAACGTAAAAGAAGAGTTAAAAAAATTTTTTTGAATGGACACATTTGATGAAAATTTATAAACCAAGTGAGAAAATATATGGCAGAAGTTTGAATCTCAAAAATCCATATCTTAGTTTAAATTTTATATTAGATAGATTCTCACACTTGTCTCTCACAAGTGTGAGAATATTTGTAGCAGAAATTTCTAGCAGTAGAATTACAAGGCCAAGGACATGTGCTTTTAATTTTAAGAGCTATTGCTCAATTGTCTTTCATGAATGTTATTGTCAGTCTGCATTCCCTGTAGCAAGGAATAAAAGTGCCTCTTTCCCCAACCCTTGCCAACACAGTGAGTTACCAAAATTTTTGATCTTTGCCAGTCTGATGGATGAAAAACAATATTTCACTATAGTCTTAATTTTCATTTTGTGAAGATCTTTTCTATATTTAAGAGTCATTCAGGGCCTAGTGCGGTGGCTCACGTGTGTAATCTTAGCACTTTGGGAGGCTGAGGCGGGAGGATCACATGAGGTCAGGAGTTGGAGACCAGCCTGGGCAACATGGCGGAACCCTATCTGTACTAAAAATACAAAAATTAGCCAGGTATGGTGGTACATATCTGTTATCCCAGCTACTTTGGAGGCTGAGGTATGAGAATTGCTTTAACCCAGGAGGTGGAAGTTGCAGTGAGCTGAGATCACACCACTGCACTCCAGGCTGGGTGACAGAGTGAGACTTTGTCTCAAAAAAAAAAAAAAGAGTCATTTAGGCCAGGTGTGGTGGCTAACACCTGTAATCCTAGCACTTTTGGGAGGCTGAGGTGGGAGGATCACATAAGGTCAGGAGTTTGAGATCAGTCTGGCCAACATGGTGAAACCACATCTCTACTAAAAATACAAAAATCAGCCGGGCATGTTGGTGCATGTCTGTTATCTCAGCTACTTGGGAGGCTGAGGCAGGAGAATCACTTGAACCCAGGAGGTAGAGGTTGCAGTGAGCCAAGAGTGCGTCACTGCACTCCAGCCTGGGTGTCAGAGTGAGACTCTGTCTCAAAAAAATATGAAAGATTCATTTATATTTCCTTTCCTACAAACCTTCTGTCTTCTTCATTTTCCTATTGGGTGAGAAGTGCCTTGGCAAAGATTTTTCTATTCAACCGAAGACACTATTCTTCTTCTATGTTCATATCCAACAGTAACACTAAATATAGATTTATTGGGTTAGGTAATTTTTAAAGGTGAAATTGCCGAAGAGTGAATTTCATCATTTGAATGATTTAAATTTTTATTATAAAATTTTCAACCCAGGTTAAATGAACATGTATCTCACAGTTATTTTTGTGCTGTAAAATAGCAGAATTGTTTGGTATTGTACCTACAGCCAAATGTTTTAGTGAGGTTTAAATATCTTGTGATTTTACTTTCTTTCTTTCTTTTTTCTGTCATCGGGTTGGCGTGCAGTGGCACACACAATCTAGTTTAACTAGATAAAATAGTTGGATAAAAGAAAAATACATAGAGATTTCACCCAAATAATTACAGTGGTATTTATGACATTAAGTGCTTTAAAAACATTTATTATGCACTGAAAGTATTCCCATGACATAGGCTTCAGCATAAACATCATGCAAGTGGGTAAACTGAGATAAGTTTACTTGTTCAAAGTCAATCGACATGACCACGGTATTATAATGCTTCTCCATATGACTCGAACACCATCTTCTTCTCCAAGTTACCAGCTACTGCTATGCGTTATGCTTACTGTATACTATCCAGCACTCAGGTGTACAAAGACAATTCATATTTGGTCCCTATCTCTGAAGAGATATGTTAATTTAACTGCTCTATTGAGGTATAATCGACTTACAACAAATTGCATAAATTTAAAGTGTACAATCTGCTAAGTGTTGACATATATACATATCCATGAAGTCATTGCTGAAATCAACATAATGAACATAGCTATCACTCCCAAAAGTGTCCTTGTGCTTCTTTGTAATCTGTCTCTTTTTCCTTCTCTCTTTCCCTTCTTCAAACAACTAGTGGTCTGCTTTCTGTCACTGTAATTTATTTTGTATTTTTTAGACCTTAACATTGACATCCGTAATGTACTTTTTGTCTGACTTCTTTCATTTGGCGTCATTATTTTGAGATTCACTCATGTTTTTGTGTGCATCAATAGTTGTTACATTATTTTTTTTTTTGCTGAGAATAATCCAGTAGTATAAATAAACCTTAACTTATTAATCCATTTTAGTTTATTTTTTTTGAGATGTAGTTTCACTTTGTTGCTCAGGCTGGAGTGCAATGGCATGATCTCGGCTTGCTGCAAACCCCGCCTCCTGCATGCGATTCTCCCGCCTCAGCCTCCTGAGTAGCTGGGGCGAGAGGGGCGCGCCACCATGCCTGGCTAATTTTTGTATTTTTAGTAGAGATGGGGTTTCACCATGTTGACTAGCCTGGTCTCAAACTCCTGACCTCACGTGATCCTCCTGCCTTGGCCTCCCAATGTGCTGGGATTACAGGCGTGAGCCACCACACCCGGCAAATCCATTTATTTGTTGAACATTTGGGCGGTTTCCCATTTTGGGCTATTACAAATAAATCAGCTATGATCACTCATTTACATCTTTGATTGGACATATGCTTTCATTTCCCTTGGGTAAATTCCAAGGTGCAGAGTAGCTTAGTCCTATAGTAAGTGTATGTTTAACTTTTTAAAGAAGCTTCCAAACTGTTTTCCAAATAAATTTCATTTTTCTGCCACCAATGTCTGAGAGTCCCACTCCCTTGTCAACATTTGGCATGGTCAGTCTTTTTTAAAATTTTTAAATTTTTTATTTTTTATTATACTTTAAGTTCTAGGGTACATGTGCACAACGTGCAGGTTTGTTACATACATATACATGTACCATGTTGGTGTGCTGCACCCATTAACTCGTCATTTACATTAGGTATATTTCCTAATGCTATCCCTCCCCTCCACTCCACAACAGGCCCTGGTGTGTGATGTTCCCCTTCCTGTGTCCACGTATTCTCATTGTTCAATTCCCACCTATGAGTGAGAACATGCGGTGTTTGGTTTTTTGTCCTTGTGATAGTTTGCTGAGAATGATGGTTTCCAGCTTCATCCATGTACCTACAAAGGACATGAACTCATCCTTTTTTATGGCTGCATAGTATTCCATGGTGTATATGTGCCACATTTTCTTAATCCAGTCTATCATTGTTGGACATTGAGGTTGGTTCCAAGTCTTTGCTATTGTGAATAGTTCCACAATAAACATACGTGTGCATGTGTCTTTATAGCAGCATGATTTAATTTTAGACAATCAAATAGTTACATAGTGGTATCCCATTATGGTATTAATTTGCATTTCCTAATAACTAATCATGATGAACATCTTTTCATGTGCGAATTTGCTATCTTTCTAATTTTAATTCTAGTGACTAAGTCATGGAGAATGTATTAGTCAGTTTGGGCTGCTATTAAGAGAATAACATAGACAGGGTGGCTTAAACTGCAAACATTCATTTATTAGAGTTTGGGAGGCTAGAAGTCTGAGATGAGGGTACCAGCAGGGTTGGGTTCTTGATGAGGGCTCTTTCTGATATGCAGATGGCTGCCTTCTTGCTGTGTCCTCACATGGCAAAGAGAACTCTGGTCTCTTCTTCTTACAAGGGGACGAATTCCATCAGGAGGGCTCTACACTCATGACCTTATCCAAACCTAATTACCTCCCAGAAGTTTCACTTTCAAATACCACTACACTGGCAATTAGGGCTTCAACATATGGATTTTGGGGGGACAGAAATATTCAATTCATAGTGAAGACCTCAGAGATATTAATACTGAACTGAGAATTGAAGAATGGATTAGAAGTTGCATGGTCAAACAAAAAGTATGTGTTTGTATGTGCTTATGTCTGCACAGAATAAAGTAGGCTGTCATTAAAATTTTGATGTGAATGTATTTATCAGATTGTTTTATTAGATTAGAACAGAATCTAAGCCACATCAAAACTTGAAGCACTCTGGGAAAGAAGCGCTACTGAAGGAGGATGGGCTGTTTGGGAAGAGTTAAAAAAACAAGTGGGGGGATTTGACAGAAACCTCACATACTTCATTCTTACCTTTTTCTCCCTCACTATTCTGTATCTTTCTTGTTTCGGATAGGAAGTTCTGAATATTTGTCACCTGGTAGATCAGGCGATTTGCCTCTGAGTACCTGTTTGAGAAAATGACTAACAGTTCAGAATGGGATCAATATAATTCATTAGAGGCTTCTGACTACACTATCCAAAGCTCATTGACAACCAAAGTACACAAATAACATCTCCAGGTCAGAGTAAATCAGACTGAGCTATTGAGCCAAGGATAAGCAGAGCGTAGTCTCCATTTCAGTAAACTGAATTATCCTGATTTGCCCACCTGCTACGTGCTCTCCTAGCCAGGTCTGGGTAACCAGTCCAGTTACCCTGAAATAAGGAGCAAGAATTCTGTTGGCCAAGTCAACAATTGCATAAAGACCAGTATTCCAAGAAATATCCTGTGCTTTTGGATCTGGCAATCAAAAGCATTGATTACATTGATGGCACTGAAATAAAGCTCCTAGTAGGTCACTGGTTGTCAGGCAGTTCTTTAAGGCAGTAAATAGCATATATTTATTCTGAGAGAAATATATCCTGGTTTGGACACAAATGATGGCTGCTTATATAAATGTTTATTTATCATAAAGGTTTCTGAAAGCAGGTAATCATAAATGAGTGATAATATAGTAAACATTTTAACTTATGAACACTTCAAGTCATCAATCTTTTGTCTGGGGCCAAGGCCCGCCCTTCCCTCCCTTCCTCCATTCCTCCCTTCCTTCTTTCCTTCCATAAATATGTATTAAACTTTTACTATGTGCCCAGTAATGTTTCAAGTGCTGGAGATAAAACAATAAGTAAAACAGAGAAAATTTCCAGTTCAAATAAACATAACCTAGAAGTGGAATAGGGGAATGTGGGAACCATGAGAATGTTCCCACAGACTTCCTACTACAGAGACCATAATTGATTGCTAGCTTCTTGTCTGTGTTCTCCCTCCCTTCCTCCTTCTTTTATTCAAATACATATACATGATCTGTCTTATCAGCAGGGTCTCTGGGAATTGAGATTACTGTAATAAACATTGATTACAATGTTTATTAAAGGCATGCCTAAATTTGGGGACACAGACAATAAAAATGAATAATTATAATATCAAATATTTAGATACATGCTAGAGATATGAATGATGTATCATGAAGGCCCTCAAGAAGAGATGACTAACTGTGTTTGGGAGAATTAAGGAAGTCTTTATAGAGCAGGTAATACTGAACGAGGTTTGAACAGATTGGAGAACTTGTCAGAGAAGAGGAGAGACTAACAGTTACCTCCTCAACATGAAAACTTCTGAAAGTCCGGTAGTTTGGGACACAGTGATTGGGCACTTCCATGAGCTAGTGGCTGTATAAGAGAGTGGAGACTTAAAAAAAAAATCATGATTGAATAAAGACATTGTTTTTAATATTTTTTTGTGATAGTGGTATTATGGTTATGTTTTCTTAAGTGAGCCTTTATCATTTAGAGATCTATACTACCTTTAAATTTTTAAAGATAAAATTATAGAACATTTGAGGTGTTCTTTAAAATTATGCATTGGTATTTACATTTTTAACATGCTACCATAGTACGTTTAGAATGATTGCCTTTGATTTTTTAAAAAATTCTGTGTGTGTGTGTGTGTGTGTGTGTAAAATGTCAGTTAAAAACACTGGTTTCGTTCCATGTAAGCATTAAACAGTGTATTTAGGTTGCAAGAGATTGTGATGGTTGTTCTTACATTTTACCTACCTTCACTTAATATGCTTGAACTGTCGCCTTAACTATGCTAAGCATCTAGACTAAAAGCCAAAATATAATTATTGATGCCTTTCTAAAACCCAAAATGTAGTTCTCTATTAACCTGAAATGTACACTAGCCCAGAACAGTTTAATGGTACTTACTGAGCTATAGCATAGCTGCTTAGTTGTTTTTGAGATTTTTTAGTCAATGCATAATGGAAACTTCTTTCTTCTAAAAGTTACCAGTGCCACTTTGAGAGAAGCGAATTGCTATATACTTAATGTAAAAATTATTACACTAAACAGAATAAACTTTGGACTCCTCTTTTGTTCATTTGTGGATTAAGTGGTGTAATAGTAAAAATTATTACACTAAACAGGATAAAAAATAATAAAATTATCTATGCGTCGGAGGGAACATGGGGGTAGGTATAGATGGCTAGATTGGCCATATATGGATAATTGGCAAAGCTGGGTGATAAGTACCAGGGGCTCATTAGAATATTTTCTTTACTTCCTTTTTGTAAAAAAGAGGTTTCACTTATGAATAGAATATTTTCCATAATTAACATAAAAAAAAAGACTCGCTTCCTAACTTTGAAGAGCTCATAGTCTCTTGAGAAGAGAGGTCTCTTAAGAGATAGTTTTAATACATTAAACCCAATATGAAAGGATACATAATGTTGCAGAATAAAATAATAGTTCTTTAAAATAAAGAACTAACTTAACTGCTTCTACTAAGTAGGGAGTGTACATAATTCATATCAGTGAGTAAAAAATCTCTACAAAGCTTCCTTCTCTTTAAAGACTTGTGGGGAGAAAAATGAGATTCAGACAAGGTGAACTGCATTTATCAGAGCATAAGGATGAGTCTTTGGATATATAAAGGGAAGACCAGAGGCATATTTTTGAAACGTTGGTATTTGTAAAGAGGATGGAGCGGGGGAGAGGGTGTGAGAATGAGCTGAGTGATATTATGCGATGCTTCTGTCAAGTTGGTGGACATAACGTGGAGCTGTTTGTGTTGTTGTTATATAACCTCATCCATTGCCCCTAGACCTTCACAAAAGGCTGCCACACATATAATTTGTCATTTTTTTTCATTTTCTCTTTTTCCTTTTGCAGAAAACAAGAAAATAAACCTGAGTTCCACATGATGGAACATGTTAGTCATGAGAGGTGATGTTGAGAGACTCTTGGGAGTAAGAACTCCCATGCATTAGTGCCATGAGAATGTTAACTTTAAGACTGCACAGAAGTTCTAGAAGGAAGGATCCAGGTTGGGGATGCTGACATGTAGGTTAAATTGGAATTACCTGTGTCAACAAGGAGGATGAAGCTAATGTATTTAAGTCACCAATATTTTGCTGGAAGTGGGTTATCAGTTGCTGTATTATGTAAAGCAAGGAGTCAGGGTCCTGGGCAACATCAAAGCCTGAGATGCCATGAGGAAGAGAAGCCCCAAAAAGGTGCTTCTGAAGAGAGGATAGAAAATGTTTGAAGGTGGGCCAGGAGCTGTGGCTCACTCCTGTAATCCCAGCACTCTGGGAGGCTGAGGCGGGCAGATCACGACATCAGGAGTTGGAGACCAGCCTGACCAACATGGTGAAACCCCGTCTCTACCAAAAACACAAAATTAGCTGGGCGTGGTGGTGCACACCTGTAATCCCAGCTACTCAGGAGGCTGAGGCAGGAGAATCGCTTGAACCCAGGAGGTGGAGGTTGCAGTGAGCCGAGATTGTGCCACTGCACTCCAGCCTGGGCAACAGAGCAAGACTGTATCAAAAAATAAAAAAAATAAAAAAAAAGGCTTCAAGGTGGGTGATTAAAAAAAAAGAGACCTTCTTTCAAATGTGATACTCCCTGGGCACTTGGCCTTCATTTTATCTCATACCATACTAAAGGAAGACAAACAATTGACTCTGAGGGCCTTAGCAATGACTTCTGTGGAAAATTTCAATTGCCATTCTGTAGAGATATTTACTTTCAATGCCTGTTTGCTTTGAAATGTGCTTTAAGTAAAATAAAATTAATATGGAATCTTTCCAGATACTTTGATCCTGATCTAATTACTTTAATGACTTAAATTGTGTAATTTATCTTGGTGCATCTGTGTTTGAACTAGCTGTTAGGCCAAAATTGTGGAAGTCAATTAAATATCTTAATCCTTTCACTTGGCAGTCTTGTCATTAAATAAAAATAATTTTACTGCCCCATATTTGGTAGGCAAATTATGGTTTGAATTAAATTAGTATATCACAGTAAATAAGTCTGAGCTATTGAGTAGTGAAAATTCAGCTTTTATCCAATTTTTGTTTATAGGCTCTTGTGTGCCCTATAGCTACCACATGATCCTCATCATATCCGGGAATTAAATCCTATTATTCTGAAAAGTCAGTTAAGAATCCAGATTCCAGAATAATTAGTACACATAACCTCAAACACATTTCCTTATTGTCAACTAAGGCTATTCATCAACTGGGAAATTACATTAAAATAAAGTACTTTGCAGATAATTACTGAGCTTCAAAAAGGACGTTCTTTTGATGAGAGCCAATGTATTTTTGTTTTGCATTTAGACGGAAGATTAGAGGCTGCTCTTACTTGGTGACACTTACTGTTCTGGTTTCTAGCAGCAAGTCCTTAGAAAAATGGTCACATTAGCTGGGCGCGGTGGCTCACACCTGTAATCCCAGCACTTTGGGAGGCTGAGGTGGGCGGATCACGAGGTCAGGAGTTTGAGACCAGCCTGGTCAACATGGTGAAACCCCATCTCTACTAAAAATACAAAAATTCGCTGGGCGTGGTGGCAGGTCCCTGTAATCCCAGCTACTTGTGAGGCTGAGGCAGGAGAATCACTTGAACCGGGGAGGTGGAGGTTGCAGTGAGCTGAGACCACGCCCCTGCCCTCCAGCCTGGACAACAGAGAGAGACTCCGTCTCAAAAAAAAAAAAAAAAAAAAAAAGAAAAGGGAGGAGCCAAGATGGCCGAATAGGAACAGCTCCGGTCTACAGCTCCCAGCATGAGCGACACAGAAGACGGGTGATTTCTGCATTTCCATCTGAGGAACCGGGTTCATCTCACTAGGGAGTGCCAGACAGTGGGCACAGGTCAGTGGGTGCGCGCACCGTGTGTGAGCAGAAGAAGGGCGAGGCATTGCCTCACTCGGGAAGCACAAGGGGTCAGGGAGTTCCCTTTCCTAGTCAAAGAAAGGGGTGACAGACGGCACCTGGAAAATCGGGTCACTCCCACCCGAATACTGCGTTTTTCCGATGGGCTTAAAAAACGGCACACCACGAGATTATATCCTGCACCTGGCTCAGAGGGTCCTACGCCCACAGAGTCTCACTGATTGCTAGCACAACAGTCTGAGATCAAACTGCAAAGCGGCAGCGAGGCTGGGGGAGGGGCGCCCGCCATTGCCCGGGTTTGCTTAGGTAAACAAAGCAGCTGGGAAGTTCGAACTGGGTGGAGCCCACCACAGGTCAAGGAGGCCTGCCTGCCTCTGTAGGCTCCACCTCTGGGGGCAGGACGCAGACAAACAAAAAGACAGCAGTAACATCTGCAGACTTAAATGTCCCTGTCTGACAGCTTTGAAGAGAGCAGTGGTTCTCCCAGCACGCAGCTGGAGATCTGAGAATGGGCAGACTGCCTCCTCAAGTGGGTCCCTGACCCCTGACCCCCGAGCAGCCTAACTGGGAGGCACCCCGCAGCAGGGGCAGACTGACACCTCACACGGCTGGGTATTCCAACAGACCTGCAGCCGAGGGTCCTGTCTGTTAGAAGGAAAACTAACAAAGAGAAAGGACATCCACACCAAAAACCCATCTGTACGTCATCATCATCAAAGACCAAAAGTAGATAAAACCACAAAGATGGGGAAAAAACAGAGCAGAAAAACCGGAAACTCTAAAAAGCAGAGCGCCTCTCCTCCTCCAAAGGAACGCAGTTCCTCACCAGCAATGGAACAAAGCTGGACGGAGAATGACTTTGACGAGCTGAGAGAAGAAGGCTTCAGACGATCAAATTACTCTGAGCTACGGTAGGATATTCAAACCAAAGGCAAAGAAGTTGAAAACTTTGAAAAAAATTTAGAAGAATGTATAACTAGAATAACCAATACAGAGAAGTGCTTAAAGGAGTTGATGGAGCTGAAAACCAAGGCTCGAGAACTACGTGAAGAATGCAGAAGCCTCAGGAGCCAATGCAATCAAATGGAAGAAAGGGTATCAGCCCTGGAAGATGAAATGAATGAAATGAAGTGAGAAGGGAAGTTTAGAGAAAAAAGAATAAAAAGAAACGAGCAAAGCCTCCAAGAAATATGGGACTATGTGAAAAGACCAAATCTACATCTGATTGGTGTACCTGAAAGTGACGGGGAGAATGGAACCAAGTTGGAAAACACTCTGCAGGATATTTTCCAGGAGAACTTCCCCAATCTAGCAAGGCAGGCCAACATTCACATTCAGGAAATACAGAGAATGCCACAAAGATACTCCTTGAGAAGAGCAACTCCAAGACACATAATTGTCAGATTCACCAAAGTTGAAATGAAGGAAAAAATGTTAAGGGCAGCCAGAGAGAAAGGTCGGGTTACCCACAAAGGGAGGTCCATCAGACTAACAGCGGATCTCTCAGCAGAAACTCTACAAGCCAGAAGAGAGTGGGGGCCAATATTCAACATTCTTCAAGAAAAGAATTTTCAACCCAGAATTTCATATCCAGCCAAACTAAGCTTCATAAGTGAAGGAGAAATATAATACTTTACAGATAAGCAAATGCTGAGAGATTTTGTCACCACCAGGCCTGCCCTAAAAGAGCTCCTGAAGGAAGCACTAAACATGGAAAGGCACAATCGGTACCAGCCACTGCAAAATCATGCCAAAATATAAAGACCATCGAGACTAGGAAGAGACTGCATCAACTAATGAGCAAAATAACCAGCTAACATCATAATGACAGGATCAAATTCACACATAACAATATTAACTTTAAATGTAAATGGACTAAATGCTCCAATTAAAAGACACAGACTGGCAAATTGGATAAAGACTCAAGACCCATCAGTGTGCTGTATTCAGGAAACCCATCTCACGTGCAGAGACACACATAGGCTCAAAATAAAAGGATGGAGGAAGATCTACCAAGAAAATGGAAAACAAAAAAAGGCAGGGGTTGCAATCCTAGTCTCTGATAAAACAGACTTTAAACCAACAAAGATCAAAAGAGACAAAGAAGGCCATTACATAATGGTAAAGGGATCAATTCAACAAGAAGAGCTAACTATCCTAAATATATATGCACCCAATACAGGAGCACCCAGATTCATAAAGCAAGTCCTGAGTTACCTACAAAGAGACTTAGACTCCCACACATTAATAATGGGAGACTTTAACACCCCACTGTCAACCTTAGACAGATCAACAAGACAGAAAGTCAACAAGGATACCCAGGAATTGAACTCAGCTCTGCACCAAGCAGACCTAATAGACATCTACAGAACTCTCCACCCCAAATCAACAGAATATACATTTTTTTCAGCACCACACCACACCTATTCCAAAATTGACCACATACTTGGAAGTAAAGCTCTCCTCAGTAAATGTAAAAGAACAGAAATTATAACAAACTATCTCTCAGATCACAGTGCAATCAAGCTAGAACTCAGGATTAAGAATCTCACTCAAAACCGCTCAACTACATGGAAACTGAACAACCTGCTCCTGAATGACTACTGGGTACACAACGAAATGAAGGCAGAAATAAAGATGTTCTTTGAAACCAATGATAACCAAGACACAACATACCAGAATCTCTGGGATGCATTCAAAGCAGTGTGTAGAGGGAAATTTATAGCACTAAATGCCCACAAGAGAAAGCAGGAAAGATCCAAAATTGACACACTAACATCACAATTAAAAGAACTAGAAAAGCAAGAGCAAACACATTCAAAAGCTAGCAGAAGGCAAGAAATAACTAAAATCAGAGCAGAACTGAAGGAAATAGAGACACAAAAAAACCCTTCAAAAAATTAATAAATCCAGGAGCTGGTTTTTTGAAAGGATCCACAAAATTGATAGATCGCTAGTAAGATTAATAAAGAAAAAGAGAGAAGAATCAAATAGATGCAATAAAAAATGATAAAGGGGATATCACCACCAATCCCACAGAAATACAAACTACCATCAGAGAATACTACAAACACCTCTATGCAAATAAACTAGAAAATCTAGAAGAAATGGATAAATTCCTCGACACATACACTCTCCCAAGACTAAACCAGGAAGAAGTTGAATCTCTGAATAGACCAATACCAGGAGCTGAAATTGTGGCAATAATCAATAGCTTACCAACCAAAAAGTGTCCAGGACCAGATGGATTCACAGCCTAATTCTACCAGAGGTACAAGGAGGAACTGGTACCATTCCTTCTGAAACTATTCCAATCAATAGAAAAAGAGGGAATCCTCCCTAACTCATTTTATGAGGCCAGCATCATCCTGATACCAAAGCCAGGCAGAGACACAACCAAAAAAGAGAATTTTAGACCAATATCCTTGATGAACGTTGATGCAAAAATCCTCAATAAAATACTGGCAAACTGAATCCAGCAGCACATCGAAAAGCTTATCCACCATGATCAAGTGGGCTTCATCCCTGGGATGCAAGGCTGGTTCAATATACGCAAATCAATAAATGTAATCCAGCATATAAACAGAACCAAAGACAAAAACCACATGATTGTCTCAATAGATGCAGAAAAGGCCTTTGACAAAATTCAACAATCCTTCATGCTAAAGACTCTCAATAAATTAGGTATTGATGGGACGTATCTCAAAATAATAAGAGCTATCTATGACAAACCCACAGCCAATATCATACTGAATGGGCAAAAACTGGAAGCATTCCCTTTGAAAACTGGCACAAGACAGGGATGCCCTCTCTCACCACTCCTATTCAACATAGTGTTGGAAGTTCTGGCCAGGGCAATTAGGCAGGAGAAGGAAATAAAGGGTATTCAATTAGGAAAAGAGGAAGTCAAATTGTCCCTGTTTGCAGACGACATGATTGTATATCTAGAAAACCCCATTGTCTCAGCCCAAAATCTCCTTAAGCTGATAAGCAACTTCAGCAAAGTCTGAGGATACAAAATCGATGTACAAAAATCACAAGCATTCTTATACACCAACAACAGACAAACAGAGAGCCAAATCATGAGTGAACTCCCATTCACAATTGCTTCAAAGAGAATAAAATACCTAGGAATCCAACTTACAAGGGACATGAAGGACCTCTTCAAGGAGAACTACAAACCACTGCTCAAGGAAATAAAAGACAATACAAACAAATGGAAGAACATTCCATGCTCATGGGTAGGAAGAATCAATATCGTGAAAATGGCCATACTGCCCAAGGTAATTTTCAGATTCAGTGCCATCCCCATCAAGCTACCAATGACTTTCCTCACAGAATTGGAAAAAACTACTTTAAAGTTCATATGGAACCAAAAAAGAGCCCGCATTGCCAAGTCAATCCTAAGTCAAAAGAACAAAGCTGGAGGCATCACACTACCTGACTTCAAACTATACTACAAGGCTACAGTAACCAAAATAGCATGGTACTGGTACCAAAACAGAGATATAGATCAATGGAACAGAACAGAGCCGTCAGAAATAATGCCGCATATCTACAACTATCTGATCTTTGACAAACCTGACAAAAACAAGAAATGGGGAAAGGATTCCCTATTTAATAAATGGTGCTGGGAAAACTGGCTAGCCATATGTAGAAAGCTGAAACTGGATCCCTTCCTTACACCTTATACAAAAATCAATTCAAGATGGATTAAAGACTTAAATGTTAGACCTAAAACCATAAAAACCCTAGAAGAAAACCTAGGCATTACCATTCAGGACATAGGCATGGGCAAGGACTTCATGTCTAAAACACCAAAAGCAATGGCAACAAAAGCCAAAATTGACAAATGGGATCTCATTAAACTAAAGAGCTTCTGCACAGCAAAAGAAACTACCATCAGAGTGAACAGGCAACTTACAAAATGGGAGAAAATTTTCGCAACCTACTCATCTGACAAAGGGCTAATATCCAGAATCTACAATGAACTCAAACAAATTTACAAGAAAAAAACAAACAACCCCATCAAAAAGTGGGTGAAGGACAGGAACAGACACTTCTCAAAAGAAGACATTTATGCAGCCAAAAAACACATGAAAAAATGCTCACCATCACTGGCCATCAGAGAAATGCAAATCAAAACCACAATGAGATACCATCTCACACCAGTTAGAATGGCGATCATTAAAAAGTCAGGAAACAACAGGTGCTGGAGAGGAGGGGAGAAATAGGAACATTTTTACACTGTTGGTGGGACTGTAAACTAGTTCAACCATTGTGGAAGTCAGTGTGGCGATTCCTCAGGGATCTAGAACTAGAAATTCCATTTGACCCAGCCATCCCATTACTGGGTATATACCCAAAGGACTATAGATCATGCTGCTATAAAGACACATGCACATGTATGTTTATTGCAGCATTATTCACAATAGCAAAGACTTGGAACCAACCCAAATGTCCAACAATGATAGACTGGATTAAGAAAATGTGGCACATATACACCACGGAATACTATGCAGCCATAAAAAATGATGAGTTCATGTCCTTTGTAGGGACATGGATGCAATTGGAAATCATCATTCTCAGTAAACTATTGCAAGAACAAAAAACCAAACACTGCATATTCTCACTCATAGGTGGGAACTGAACAATGAGAACACATGGACACAGGAAGGGGAACATCACACTCTGGGGACTGTTGTGGGGTGGGGGGAGGGGGGAGGGATGGCTTTGGGAGATATACCTAATGCTAGATGATGAGTTAGTGGGTGCAGCGCACCAGCATGGCACATTTATACATATGTAACTAACCTGCACATTGCGCACATGTACCCTAAAATCTAAAGTATAATAATAATAAATAAATAAATAAATAAATTAAAAAAAAATAAACAGCAAAAAAAAAAAAAAAGAAAGAAAAAAAAAAGAAGGTTACATTAACAGAGGCCACATGTGGGCTGGAGTGGTTCTGAACTGCATTCACAGCATACTTTTAAATACCGGAAGATTTAAGGCACATGATGTAATTAAATTGCATTTAACCCATGTTGGACTATGTACTTTCATGCTTTTCAATATTATGTCATTTGAATAAAACAACAATCAGCACACTCTAGGCCTGGCCTGCCATCTACCAAAAACGCAACTATGTTTTTAAAAGTGAGTCTTTTAGAAAGCAATGTAAAATTTTTTCTAGATAAAATGATATGATATCTGGGATTTTATCAGAATATATCCTACTCAGTTGTGTATGTATTGTCCATAGAAACTTTTATGCTATCATGGCAGGACTGAGGCATTTTGTCAGATTCCATATAACCCATACCTGGAAAGCCTAAAGTCACATTTTCAGTCTAGTTTTACATACAGCAATTTATACACTGCCATTGATGGAGACATGGATACTGCTCTCCAACTTCTACTCGGCTTAATGACCTGCTCAACAGATAACATCAGAGTGGAATGTATTTTCAGGTAGATTATAAAAGCATTTAGGCCGGATGCAGTGGCTCACTCCTGTAATCCTAGCACTTTGGGAGGCTGAGGCGAGAGGATCACCTGAGGTCAGGAGACCAGCCTGGCCAATGTGGTAAAACCCCATCTCTACTAAAAATACAAAAATTAACTGGGCGTGGTGGCAGTCGCCTGTAATCCTAGCTACTTGGGAGGCTGAGACAGGAGAATTGCCTGAACACAGGAGGTGGAGGCTGCAGTGAACCAAAATTGCACCATTGCACTCCAGCCTGGGCAACAGAGCAAAAACTCTGTCATACACACACACAAAATTACACTACAATACAAATTTGTTAGATAGCTGTGAAGAATTTACAATATGCCAGTGTATTGTTATAACTGCTAACTATTTGGCTAGACTTTGTGTTTGATACATGTTAGGTACAGAAGATGTTATAGTAGAGACCTCGTTTGTTGGTTTGTTTTTTCCTTCTGATCATTCATCCTCCTTCCTCTGGTAATAGTGCCTTGATTTACTTAGGAAAACATTTTTGTAAATGTATATTGGCACACATAAGATGGTAGGATTCTGAAGTATTTTGAAAATAGAACCATTAGAATTTGCTGATGAATTAGTTATGGGGTGTGAAGAAAAAAGAGGAGTCAAGCAAAACTAAATATCTTGGTCTCATCAACTGAAAAAAGTATCTATTATAACCGTGTAACATAATTCATATTTATTTGCTTATTCTTTGCCTTCTTTCACTAGTGGTTTGAGGTCAAGGGCTTTCTCTTTTTTCCTAGCAACTGGAAGAATACCTGGAGTGTAACATATTTTAAGTATGTTAAATGAATAAATGTCTAAGTATTTCTGTGGCATAACTTCTAGGTGGGAAGTTACATGGAGTTAAAATGAATGTATACATTTAATTTCAGTATGTTCAGAACTACCATCCAATTTCCCAATTATAATTCCACTAACTATGTGTTAGAATGTTATGGCTGCAAATGAATGGGCAGTATGGTAGGCAGAATAGTGGACCCCCAAAGATGTCCATATCCTAATGCCTGGAAATTGTGAATATGTTATCTTACATGGTGAAAGGGACTTTGACTTTGTGGTTAAGGTTAAGAACCTTGAGATGGGGAGAGGCTGTGGTCAGAGAGTGATGTGACAGCAGAAGACAGAAGTAGGATCACAGAGATATGACATTGCTGGCTTAGAAGAGAGTAAAAGTAAAAGTGGACATAAGCTGAGGAATGCAGGAGGCTCTAGAAACCAGAAGAGGCAAGAAAGTGGATTCTTCTCCAGAGCTTCAGACAGGTGTGCAGCACCTTGATTTTAACCCGGTGAGACCATGTAAGACTGTGAACTTAAAGAACCTTATGATAATATATCTGTGTTTTTGAAGCCATTAAACTTGCAGTAATTTATTTCAGCAGTAACAAAAAACTAATATGAACAACATTTCAACCAGCAGGTGTTTGTGGGGATGGTGGTATGTCTGACAAAAAGATAAGTATGAGCAAA
The DNA here is from genome assembly GCF_028885655.2 of Pongo abelii. Classification (NCBI taxonomy): domain Eukaryota; kingdom Metazoa; phylum Chordata; class Mammalia; order Primates; family Hominidae; genus Pongo; species Pongo abelii. Next base: position 162,615,592 of record NC_071985.2, on the reverse strand, counting down.
AATGGGCCGGGTGTGGTGGCTGATACCTGTAATCCCAGCGCTTTGGGAGGCCAAGACGAACGGATCACTTGAGTCTAGGAATTTGAGACCAGCCTGGGTGACATGGTGAAGCCCCATTTCTACAAAAAATATCAAAATTAGCTGGGTGTGGTCACACATGTCTGTAGTTCCAGCTACTTGGGAGACTGAGGTGGGAGGATTGCTTGAGTCCAGGTGGCAGAGGTTGCAGTGAGCTAAGATCACTCCACTGAACTGCAGTCTGGACAACAGAATGAGACCATGTGTCAACAAACAAACAAACAAACAAAAATGAGCAAAAATGGAGGCAGATTACATCACCAAGATAGTGGAATAGAAGGTAACCCTCTCATATCCTCCCAACAACAAGAAATCTACACCAAGACACAGTTAAAAGTGACTCTATAAGAACCTTAGTATTCAGGTAGATGCTTGTGAAACCCTGATGGAGGCCAAGACCTAGAAGGATCGTTTTGAGAGTCCAGACTGACAGTACTGTCAAGTGGTTGATTCACAAGTTTGCACCTGGGTTCAAGCCCAGAAGTGGCCTAGTCCTCCAAGGGGCTTGGCTCTAGCTTCATTTGGCTTTGAGCCTGCAATCAAAACCATCTGCCAAGGGGTCCAGAAGGAATTGAGCACACTAGTTCCTTGGCAGAAAGGTTAGTCTGCCTGCTGATATCAGTCTGGGCATGGAACCTGAAAGTTGCTGTATGGCTCTGGCCCAGCCTTCTTCAGCTGAGGTCCCAGCTCAGAGCTGCTTATAAAAGGGCCCAGAGGGATACTCACCCTTCTCTTGCAGGCTGGTAGTCTGAGCCTCCCTGATGTGCTTGCCAACCTTGATCCCACAGCAGATCCTGAGCCAGTCCCAGCTCAGGGCCCTCCTTCTGCGATCAGGGAACTATCTCATCTGTGCAGGGAATTCCTGGGAGACACACACACCTGCCTCTGAGTCACTGAGACTGGGCTGTCCAGCTTCTGCATCACAGCAGATCGTGAGGGAGCCCAGTTTTAGTTCTAGCCTCTCCTGCTGGAGTTTGGAAGCTATCCTGCCTGCACTGAGACCTGCTGGGAGACAAGCACCTTTCTGGCCCAGTGAGATGAGCTCTCCCGCCTCTGTCTGGCAGGAGCTCCTGCCAAAACAGTCTCAGCTCTGACCCCTCCTGCTGTAATCAGGGAACTATTCCATCTGTTCAGGGTTTTTCTGAGACACGTGCACATTCTAAGCCAGTGAGTCAGGGCTTTCCAGCCTCTATCCCACAGCAGAACCTGAGGAGGCCAAGTTTCAGCTCTGGCCCCTCCAGCTGCAGTCAGGGAAATACTGCATCTGCAAAGTAACTTGCTGGGCAAAACCCACCCCTCTGAGTTAAGATGGAGCTCTGTAGCCTCTGCCCTATAGCAAATCCCAAGGGGGCCCGGTCTCAACTCTAGCCCCTCCTGCTGCAGCCGGGAACTATCTTGTTTATGCAGGGACATGCTGAGAGATGCATGCCTGTCTGAGTCAATGTGGAAGGTGTGCTATCCCTTCCATGTTGGGGCCCAGTCTTATCTCCAGCCACTACTGTTGTATTTGACGAATGACCCCAGTCACGTAGGGAACTTCTGGGTAATGCATGCACATTAGAGTCAATGAACTGGGCCTGCCAGCAGATCTCAAAGAGGCCCAGTTTCAACACCAGTCCCTCACGCTGCAGTCAGGACACATACTGACTGTGCAGAGGCATGCTGGGAGGCATACCTGTCTGGGCCACCAGGGCAGTCTTCTGGACTCAAGACCTTGGCCAGAATTCCCATACAGCCCCAGTACCCTCCTTGGGTCTTCCCTGGGTCTATCTGGGCCAGAAAGCCATGCCAACTTCTCATGAGACTCATAGCAAACCTGGGCTTAGAGCATCCTCTAGTGTTGAGATGGTTGCAATGGCCGAAGTCTCAAAAAACACAACAGTCAGTGATAAGGTTTCCCTGTGCCCCCACCCAAAATCTCATTTTGAATTGTAATCCCCACAATCCCCATTATCCCTATAATCCCCACGTGTCAAGGGCGGGACCACGTGGAGGTAATTAGTTCACGGAGGCAGTTTCCTCCATGCTGTTCTCATGATAATTAGTGAGTCTCATGAGATCTGATGGTTTTATAAGTGCCTGGCATTTTCCCCGCTTGCTCTTCTCCTTCCGGCTGCCCTGTAAAGAGGTGCCTTCTGCCATGATTGTAGGTTTCCTGAGGCCTCTCCAGCCATGTGGAACTATGAGTCAATTAAACTTCTTTCCTTTATAAGTTACCCAGTCTTGGGCAGTTCTTCATAGCAGTATGAGAATGAACTAATACAGTCAGTATACTTAGAATCCCTGGAAGGCCTTTTGAAGGAGGACAGGCACAAACAAAGCCAGACTGCAATGACTAAAATAAACATCCAATCCCTGAATGCACAGACATTGTCACAGATCCACAAGTATTGGGAACATTCAGGAAGATATGACCTCCCCAGACAATAAGGTGCCAGAGACTGACTCTAGAGTGATAGAGATGTGTGATCTCTCAGACAAATAATTAAAAAAAGCTGTTTATAGGAAGATCAACAAATTTCAAGAAAATAGAGATAATTCAGAAATTTATCAGAGATATTTAATAGGAAGCTTGAAATAATAATAATTAAAAGTTTTCAAATCTGGAGAAAGATATAAATATCCAGGTACAGGAAGGTCAAAAGTCACCAATCAGATTGAACTCAAATAAGATTACCCTAAGACATATTATAATCAAACTCTCAAGGGTCAAAGACAAAAAGATGATTCTGAAAGCAGTAAGAGAAAAGAAGCAAATAACATATAAGGAAGATCCAAGACACTTGGCCTCAGGCTTCCCAGCAGAAATCTTATAGGCTGGGATGAAGCGAAATATATTCAGAGTGCTAAAAGAAAAAAAAAAACCCTGTCAACCAAGCGCACTGTACCTAGCAAAACTATCCTTCAGAAATGAAGAGGAACAAATGAAACAAAACCTGAGGGAATTTATTGCTATCAGAATTGTCCCAAAAGAACCACTAAAGGGAGTTCTTCAATCTGAGCGGTAAGGATGCTAATGTGATTGTTGTACTAATGTTGAAATCATAGTGTTTCAACTATGGATATCTTTAGTAAAAAGACTAAAAGAATAAGACAACTATTAAAAATAATAACAGCCAGGTGCGGTGGCCCACACCTGTAATCCCAGCACTTTGGGAGGCCGAGGTGGCCAAATCACTTGAGGTCTGGAGTTTGAGACCAACCTGGCCAACATAGTGAAACCCATCTCTACTAAAAATACAAAAATTAGCCAGGCGTGGTGGTGTGTGCCTGTAATCCCAGCTATTTGGGAAGCTGAGGCATGAAAATCATTTGAAACCAGGAGGTAAAGGTTGTAGTGAGCTGAGATCACGCCACTGCACTCCATCCTGAGTGACAGAGTGAGACCCCATCTCAAAAAACAAAAACAAAAACAAAAAAACTGAAACAATCAGTTAAGAGATATGCAATATAAAAAATGTAAATTGTAACATCAAAGATTTTTAATGTTGTGGGAGAAGGGAGTTAATGCGTACAGGTTTTTCTTGGGGGAGGATTGTTTGTCTTTATTATTATTATTATTATTTGCAATGAAAATTAAGTTGATATCAGTTTTAAATAACTTGTTATAATGATAAGTTTTGTTTTGTTTTGTTTTTTTGAGACAAGGTCCGACTCCTGTAGCCCAGGCAGGAGTGCAGTGAGATCACGGCTCACTGCAGCCTCGACTTCTGGGCTCAAGCAGTCCTCCTGCCTCATTTTTTGCTTTTTTTTTTTTTTGTAGAGATGAAGTTTCACTATGTTACCCAGGCTTGTCTTGAACTCTTGGGCTCAAGTGATCCTCTTGCCTCAGCTTCCCAAAGTGATGGAATTACACATGTAAGCCATTGTGCCTGGCCTATAGGATTGTTATAACTTTTTTTTTGCAAGTCTCATGGTAATAACAAAGCAAAAATCTATAATAGGTACACTAAAAATAAAAAGCAACAAATTGAAACGTAGTACTAGAGAAAGTCAATTAACCACAAAAGAAGACAGTAAGAAAAGGAAGACAGACAGGAGTTACAAAACAACTAGAAAACAAGTAACAAAATGGCAGTAGTAAATTCTTATCTATCAATATAACATTAAATGTAAATGAACTAAATTCTCCAATTAAAGACATAGAATGGCTGAATATATTAAAAAGCTAGATCCAACTATATGCTTCCTACATGAAACTCATTTCACCTCTAAACACATATAGACTGAAAGAGAAAAGATGATAAAAGATACTCTATGCAAATAGAAATCATAAAAGAGCAGGAGTAGTTTTACTTATATTACATAAAATAGACTTTAAATCAAAATCTGTAAGAGACAAAGAAGGTTATTATATAACGATAAAGGGGTCAATTCAGCAAAATGATATAAAAATAGTAAACATGTATGCATTCAACATCAGAACACTCAAATATATAAAGCAAATATTAAAAAATCTAAAAGGAGATATAGGATGCAATACAATAACAGTAGGAAACTTCAGCACCCCTCTTTTGGCAATAAACAGATTACCAATCATTAAAGAAACATTGGAGTTAAACTATACCTTAGACCAAAAGGGCCTAACAGATATTTACAGAACATTTCATCCAACTGGTGCAGAATACAGATTTTTTTCATCAGCATATGGAACATTCTTGAAGGTATGTTAGGTCATGAAACAAGACTCAATAAATTCAAAAATGTCAAAATCATGTTAAGTAACTTTTCTGAACACAATGGAATAAGACTAGAACTCAATAACAAGAGGAATGTTGGAAACTGGACAAATATGTGGAAATTAAACATGTTTCTGAAGAATAACGAGTTAATGAAGAAATTAAGAAGAAAATTTAAAAATTTATTGAGACAAATAAAAATGCAAACACAACATACAGGAAGCTATGGGATACAGAAAAAGTGGTACAAAGAGGGAAGTTTATAGCAATAAACTTCAACATCAAAAAAGTAGTAAGGCTTCAAATAAACAACCTAACACACACCTCAAGCAACTAGGAAAGCAAGAACAAACCTAACCCCAAATCAGTAGAAGAAAAGAAATAATAACAATTAGAGCAGAAATAAATGAAATTGAGACTAAAAAAATACATAAAATCACAAAAACAAAAAATTGCCTGTGGAAAAGATAAACGAAATTGACAAACCTAAGAAAAAAGAAAGAAGACCAAAATTAATAAAATCAGATGAAAGAGAAAACATTGCAACTAATAGCGTAGAAATACAAAGGATAATTGGAGAGTATTATGAACATACACCGAGAAATTGTAACACTTAGAAGAAACTGATAAATTTCTGCACACATACAAATACAAAGGATAATTGGAGAGTATTATGAACATACACCAAGAAATTGTAACACTTAGAAGAAACTGATAAATTTCTGCACACATACAACCTATCCAGATTGAACCATGAAGAAACAGAAAACTTGAAAAGACCAAAATGAATAATGAGATGGAAGCAGTAACAAAAGCTCTCCCATCTAAGCAAAGCCAAGGACCTGACAAATTCACTGTAGAATTCTACGAAACATTTTAAAAAGAACTAATACCAATACTTTTCAAACTGTTTCAAAAAATTGAAGAAGAAGAAGGAATACTTCCAAACTCATTCTACAGGGCCAATATTAATACCAAAACCAGACAAAAACACAACAAAAAGGGAAACTATAGGCCAATACCCCTGATGAAAATAGATGCAAAAATCATCAAAAAAAACTAGCAAACCAAATTCAACAATATATTAAAAAGCTCATTCACCATGATCAAGTGAGATTCATCCAAGTGGTGCAAGGAGGGCTCAACATATGCAAATCAATAAATGTGATACATTCTATTAACAGAGTAAGTACAAAAGCTATGTGAGCATTCAATAGATACTGAAAAAGCATTGAATAAAGTTTGACATCCTTTCATGATAAAAACTCTCAACAAATCGGGTATAGAAGGAACATACGTCAACAAGTTAAAGGCCATCTATTAAAAACCTACGTCTACTATACTGAATGGGGAAAAATTTAAAGCCTTTTCACTAAGATCTGGAATAAGACAAGGATGCCCACTTTCACCCCTTTTTTTCAACATAGGACTGAAAGTCCTAGCCAGAGCAATCAGGCAAGAGAAAGAAATAAAGGGCATCCAGATTGGAAAGAAAGAAGCCAAATTATCCTTATTTGCAGATGACATAATCTTATATTTAGAAAAAACAAAATACTCTACCAAAAAACCCTCAGAATTGACAAACGAATTAAGTAAAGTTGCAGAATACAAAGAAATGTACAAAAATCAGTAGCATTTTTATAGGCTAACAGGAATCAATATTAAAAAATCAAGAAAGCAATCCTATTTACAATAGCTATTAAAAATCCCTATGAATCAATTAACCAAAGAAGTGAAGGATCTCCGTAAAAGAGAAAGCATACAACAGTAATGAAAAACATCGAGGATACCAAAAAATGGAAAGATACTCCATGTTCATGGATTGGAAGAATTAATATTGTTAGAATGTCTTTACTATCCAAAGCGATCTACAGATTCAAGACAATCCCTATCAAAGTACCAATGACATTCTCACAAAAATAGAAAAAAAAATCCTAAAATTTCTGTGGAACCACGAGAAACCCCAACTAGCCAAAGCAATCCTGAACAAAAAGAACAAAGCTGGTTGCATCATACTACCTGATTTCAAATTATACTACAAGGGTATAGTAAGCAGGACAGCATGGGACTGGCATAAAAATAGACTCACAGATCAATGGAACAGAATAGAGAAGCCAGAAATATATCCATGCATTTACAGTCAACTCATTTTTGACCAACGTTTCGGGAACATATAGCAGGAAATGGGCAGTTGCTTTAATAAATGGTGCTGGGGAAACTAGATGTCCATATATAGAAGAACTAAGCTAAATTCCCATCTTTCATCGTATACAAAAATCAATTCAAAATAGATTAAAGACTTAAATGTAAGACCTGAAACTATGAAATTGCTAGAACAAAACATTGGGAAACAATTCAGGACATTAGTCTTGGCAAAGATTTTTTTTGGATAGACCTCAAAAGCACAAGCAACAAAACCAAAATAGACAACTAAGAGTCTATCAAGCTAAAAATTTTCTGCACAGCAAAGGAAACAACAAAATGAAGAGACAGCCTACTGAATGGGAAAAAATATTTGCAAATTATCTATCTGACCAGGGGCTAATAGTCAGAAAATTTGAAGAATTCAACAACTCAATAGGAAAACAACAAATAATCTGATTAGAAAATGGACAAAAGACCCGAATAGATATTTCTCAAAAAAAGACATACAAATGGCCAACAGGTATATGAAAAAATACTCAATATTTCTAATCATCAGGAAAATGCAAATCAAAACCACAGTGAACTATCATCTCACCCTAGTTATAATTGCTGTTATCAGAAAGATAAAAAATAACAAATGGTGGAGAGGATGCAGAGAAAGGGGATCACGCACACACTGTTGGTGGGAATGCAAAGTAGTACAGCCCTTGTCTTGTCCCTGTGTGTTTATTTGCCTTACGATGCTCTCCAATGCCATCCTGCATTGGGCACCACCCTGATGTGATGCTTCTATTGTAGTTCAGAGGCTTTTTATTTTATTTTTTTTTTCCATTTTGACATTAGCACTAAATACATTTGGGGATGGTCGAAACAAATTATTAAAAAACATTTACCTGATCAATGTAAGGGGAAATGGGCTAGTTTATTAGAAAAATAAGAGTTAGTGGCTTATAAAGGCGACAGCTTCTCATATGGCACCCCTGGGACCTGAGCAGACGGTAGACTTTTCAATCATCCCATCAAGGAGCTGCCCCTGTCAGGGTGAGCGTAATTAGGAAAGAGACCAGCACAAAGCCTCCCCAATCTCCTCCAGTTGCTTTTGAAAAGGATGAAGTCAAGTTTCTATTTCTAGAAAACATTTTAAAAAAATTTGTCACTATGAGACCAGGCGTGGTGGCTCACGCCTGTAATCTCAGCACTTTGGCAGGCCGAGGTGGGCAGATCACTTGAGGTCAAGAGTTCGAAATCAGCCCTAGCCAACATGGTAAAACCCTGTCTCTACTAAAAATACAAAAATTACCCGGGTGTGGTGACAGGTGCCTGTAATCCCAGCTACTTGGGAGGCTGAGGCAGGAGAATTGCTTGAACCTGGGAGGTGGAGGTTGCAGTGAGCTGAGATTGTGCCACTGCACTCCAGCCTGGGCAACAGAGTGAGACTCTGTTTAAAAAAAAAAAATTGTCACTATATTTGTGTGATTTACCTCACAAGAGAACCATAACCTTCTCAAAAAGTGCTGGTACTGCATCAGTGAAATGAGTATGTTTTTTGTTTGGGATTGTAAGACTATTAAGATCCTAGTAAGTCAGTAGTCTTTTCTGTGATATGAGCATTGTAGATTCCTGTGTTGTCACTAATCAAACAAATAACAATTTTGAGAAGTAGACTATAAAATAAAAATAAAGGTTAATGTTTTCTATTTTTAAATTAACCAAAAAACCAGAAAAGATGTGAATTTTTCCCCAGTTATGTGGGAAAGGTAACTTTTTCCCTAGCAGCTTCATCTTTAGGATAACTCAGTGCATATGTGAAAGAGAATGATGTATTAACAGAAATACATTATTGAATATATTATACTATGACTGCTAAAATGCAAAACAAAACAAACAAAACAAAAACAAAGTTGGCCGGGTGCAGTTGCTCATGTCGGTAATCCCAGCACTTTGGGAGGCCGAGGCAGGTGGATCACATGAGGTCAGGAGTTCGAGACCAGCCTGACCAACATGGTGAAACCTCGTCTCTACTAGAAATACAAAAAAAGAAAAGAAAAGAAAAGAAAAAATTTAGCCACGCATGGTGGCACACACCTGTAATCCCAGCTACTTGGGAGGCAGAGGCAGGAGAATCATTTGAATCTGGGAGGCGGAGGTTGCAGTGAACCAAGATTGTGCCATTGCACGCCAGCCTGGGAGACAAGAGCGAAACTCCATCTCAAAAACAAAAAAAACAAAAAAAAGTAGTAGACCCCTTATGGAAAACAGTATGAAAGTTTCTCAGAAAACTAAAAATAGAACTACCATATGATCCAGCAATCCTGATGCTGCGTATATACCCAAAAGATAGGGATCAGTATACCAAAGAGATATCTGTGCTTCTGTGTGTATTGCAGCACTATTCACAATTACCAAGAATTAGAATCAACCTAGTGTTCATCAGTGGATAAATGGATAAAGAAAATGTGGTATATATACACAATGGAATACTATTTAGCCATCCAAAAACCCTGAAATTTTATCATTTGTGGCAACTTGGATAGAATGGAGGTCAGGCACAGAGAAACAAACTTCATATGTTCTCACTCATATGTGGGAGGTCAAAAAGTGGATTTCATGGAGGTAGATAGTAGAATGATGGTTAGCAGAGACTGAGAAGAGAAGGGAGAAAGGAGGGATGAAGAGAAGTTGGTTAATGGGTACAAAATATAGTTAGATAGAAAGAATAAGTTCTAGTTTTTGACAACAGAAAAATTTTAGTTAAAATAATTTATTGTATGTTTTAAAGTAGCTAGAAAAAAATCGTAACGTTCCCCACACAAAGAAAAGATCAATATTTGAGGTGGTTGATATCCCAATTACTCTGACTTTATCATTACACATTGTATCAAAATATCAGCTCCTCCTAAAATATGTAGAAGTACTATGCATCAATAAAACAAGACAAAGAAATGGAGGCAGATAGACACTAAGGGCAAAGAGGGAAGACCCATGTCTAGTACGCAGAGTATAAGTAGTCATCCTGGAAGGGCAGTTTCAGGCCACATAGTGAAGATTTTGAATGTTAGGCTGAAGGGTTACAATTTATTCAATGAATCACTTAGACTCATTCAAGATTTTAGAGTTGGAGAGTGATAAGTTTAAAGGATAAATTTAAGAATATTAACCTGGAAGTGGAATTTAAGATAATTTGAGTAGTGGAGGTGGGTGAGGCCAGCCCTAAGGAGCCTAATTAAGAGATTGTTACAAGAATCATGATAATAAATAATAATACCATTATTGTAATAGCTATCATTTGTTGATTACCTACACTTTGTGCTGAGAACTTTTCATGGATTGTCTTACTGACTTCTCTTTGCTGTTTTATGAAATAAATATTATTTTTATTTTTATTTTTGAGATGGAGTCTCACTGTGTCGCCCAGGCTGGAGTGCACTGGAGCAATCTCAGCTCACTGCAATCTCTGACTCCCTGGTTCAAGCGATTCTCCTGCCTCAGCCTCCGAGTAGCTGGGATTACAGGCATGCACCACCATGCCCAGCTAATTTTTGTATTTTAAGTAGAGACAGAGTTTCACTAAGTTGGCCAGGATGGTCTCGATCTCCTGACCTGGTGATCCACCCGCCTCGGCCTGCCAAAGTGCTGGAATTACAGGTGTGAGCCACGGTGCCTGGCCTGTTATCTTTATAGATGAAGAAATAGAAGCTTAGGAAGGTTAGGCAATTTGTCCCGATTGCTGTATACAGTTGGTAAGTGGTAGTGCTGGGACCAGAATGTAATGTCTCTCAGAGCCCTGGCTCTTACCCTTTATTTTCAGGACCCAAATAAGAGTGGTGACCCTTGGACAAAATATGCATTTTTCTTTTATTTACTGAGTTTCTTTAATCAAGGTACATCTTTGGTGAGTTAGTATAATATTTATGCAAATGTATGCAAAATGACAAAACCAGGTAGCCAAATTTCTATTTCTTTTTTCTTTTATTTCTTGTTTTCTAAATGAAGAGATTGGTTCATGTGACACCATTTAACAAATAGTAGGATAAATTGTCAATTTAAAATTTGAGATGTGAGAACTGCAAAAAGGGAGAAAATTATTTTCTAACCTATAAATGAAATAGAAATGCTACATTTTACCATGGCATGTCACTAGCACAATTTTCAGTTAATACTACACATAAGCTTTATCAAAGAGTTTCTCATATTAAATTAACAAATATTTTTTGGTACCTTGGTATAAGGCAGGCACACCAACTTAATTCTGCCAAACATTTAATCCATTTGTCTTCTGCTCAAGTTGTGTTTGTGTGGTGTTAAAAAGTGATCTCGTTTTAGTTAACTGGATAGAAATTTTATTTCAAAATGCTTATCGTGAAAATTCTGCATTTGAAATACGTATATTTTTCTATTAAGTTAAATGAGCAATCAACTTTCAGACTGAAGTTATTTTTATACATAATAAGTAGTTAGCAATATGACTTGATTTCTAAAGCCTTGAAAAAGCTGCCTTTTCCTAAACACCTCCCAAGTCAAATGCTACCTGAAAGAACCAGTATTACACCCTCTTAATTCCTTCCTCCTTCACTTCCCCTCCCCTTCCTTCCTTCCTTCCCCTTTCTTTTTCCTCCCACTGTCTCTAACTCTTTCCCTGTATTCCACTTTTTCTTTTATAAATATTTACTGAATGCCTTTTATAATCCAGCAACATAAGAGTTGGGTAGCTCTTTGTATTTTAATAAAGTACACATAGTTCTCTTTCCTAAGGAGCCCATTGCCTAGTCAGGCAAAAAGATGTCTAACAACTTGTAAGAAAGACTGCATTGCTATAATGAAGGTGTGAATAAAGTATTGTAGGGAGCCAGAGAAAGTTTCATAGAAAGGAGACTATTTGAACTAAATCTTGATTAATAATTAAGCATTAAGGGTTAAAAAGACATTAAATATTGCCCTCTAAACATGCAAATACTTCTGAGATTTCAAAATTTCAGAAAACATTATTATTATTATTATTATTATTATTTTTTAGTAGAGACAGAGTCTTGTTATGTTGACCAGACTGGTCCCAAACTCCTGGGCTCAAGTGGTCCTCCTGCCTTGACCTCTCCCAATGCTGAGATTATAGGCATGAGCCACTGTGCCCAGCCAGAAAACATTTATTGTGCACATAATTATCAAAAGTACTATGTCAGAAAATGGGGCATTAAGAAAAAAATAAGACTTGGTTCTTTTCCTTGAGGATCATAGTTTCCTAGGAGGAAAGAGGTTTCTAAACTATGTATTCTTAGGCTGGGCACAGTGGCTCACGCCTGTAATCCCAGCACTTTGGGAGGCCAAGACAGGTGGATCACGAGGTCAGGAGATCAAGACCATCCTGCCCAACATGGTGAAACCCTGTCTCTACTACAAAAATACAAAAATTATCCAGGTGTGGCAGCATGCATTTGTAGTCCCAGCTACTCGGGAGGCTGAGGCAGGAGAATTGCTTGAACCCAGGAGGCACAGGCTGCAGTGAGCCGAGATTGCACCACTGCACTCCAGCCTGGGTGACAGTGTGAGACTAAGTCTCAAAAAAAAAAAAAAAAAAGTATTCTTAGTATATTGCAAGGACAGACACTTTGCCTTTATGAGAGTAGGGGTAGGGGCAGGAAGGTTAGGGGTAGGGTTTCAAAAAAAATTAGTTCACAGGAATTGAGCCTATAAGATGACAAATGTTACAGAGAGAAAAACTACAGAGTGTTATTCATGCTGAGATGGGAGTTTCTGGGTCCTGGGAATCTCCTCTCACTCAGTTTGCCTCTAATTCTGTACCTGACAGTTCTCACACTGCTGAGACTCCACTGGAGCAGGGCAGAACCAGCCACTTATGGATGAGTCAGTTGTAAGATACCTCCAGAGACTCCAGACTACGTACAGGTGCCTTCAGAGGGCTGGGAGCTCCTTCTATAGGAGCCAAGCTGACGCAAGACTAGCAACTTTGGTAAAATGAGCTAGTCATTACCCTCTTAATGTGAATTCGTTTATGTATTGATTTGCTCCATGTCCTGGGCATCAAAATCCAGGCATTTAGAAAAAGAAGGATCTCTAAAAAGGGGTGAGCAGTGACAGAAGACTGTAGAAAGAAGGAAGGAATAATAGAGAAACTTCACCCACTTCTTTGATAAGTAGGACAGGACTCCATGGGCCATTGATTACTTCTTGTGTCAGACTGGCACATATCAAGGAATTGAGTTGAGGGCCCAGCTGTGACCCCTGCAGGAAAATTTTTATTTGTATTTAGAAAATTATTTGTTTTATATGTTTATTTGCTTTTAAGTACAGTTGTCCCTTGATATAGAGGGGATTGGTTCCAGGCCCCCATCCATACCAAAATCCTTGCATACTCAAGCCCCACAGTGGGTCCTGCAGAACCTGAGTATACACAAAAAGTTGGCCCTCCATATAGGTAGCTTTTGCATTTCTTTAATACTGGATTTTCCATCTCAGTTTGGTTGAAAAATCTCAGTATAAGTGGACATACACAGTCTAAATCTGTGTTGTTCAAGAGTCAACTGTATAATGAAATTGATATGGTATAACTTTAGGGACTTTGATTCTCAACTACTCTAATGATACAAACTAGGTAATTTAACTCTGTGCACCTGCATTCAAGCTAATTCTTGGCTCTAAACTGTGCAATATAGGAGCACATGTTCTCAGGATCTCCCGAGGGCTGTGTTACAGAAATATATATATATATATATAAAACAAGAAAGCTGGCACCTGAGTACGATAATTAAATTGGCAGAGAGATTGAAATATGATCCCTGGAGGTTATTGATTTTATGGCTCCCAGTAGTCTAATCTTTGGAGTTAAATCAACACATCCTGGTTTTAATGTAGGCCATGAATTGGAGCCCGCTTCTGCTTCATGATACTTAGAACAATGATTTTAAATATCTTTCAAGTTCACAAAGCTAGAATTTTTGAATTTTTTAATGCTAGATTTCTGTGGCATACTTAATGGAATTAATTTACCTCCATTCACAAATGATTGCTCTTTCTTTTGATTTGCTCTAATCTTGCATTGCTGTTTGATTAGAATGCTCATTTCCCTTATCTGGCTCACTTATATATGCAAGAGGTAAATTACTTCATGTTTCAATAAGTAACTAATTATATTTTGGTCTGAGTTTGGGGTTAACTTGTGTCTGCGTTACTCTTTTGTAAGTTGGATATTTCCTTATACCATTTTTTATGGCCTATTTAGCTCAGAGTTTTGGCTCATAGATATTGCTGGAATATAGAGCTCTTCAGTTGTAGTGAAAGTGAAGTTTACACATTAAATAAAATAAGAAACTTTAAGATTTGTGCTACTTTGGCATGTAAAGTCTCACTTATAAACACATTATGTCATTTATCAGGTGTTCATTGGCCAAATCAAATGTTTTCGTTTGGGGCACTTGAAAGGATAGTATAATGCAGTTTCCCACCTCAAAATATTTTTTTGTGTAATAAAGGAGATAAGAAAGTTAGCAAAATGAATGTGCTATAAAGGATGGTAAATGAGTCACAAGAATTCATAGGAGAGCAATTTCACTCTTGGGTAGTATCACGCAGGTGGCTAGGCCCATGCCACAGTTGGAGAGCTTGAGCACTTTTCCCCATGGCTGGCCTTTACTCACTCCATGGGCTAGATGCCTTTGTACAGGGCACAACCTGCACAACTGTACCCTATAGTCTTGGCTTTGGGTAAGTATGACTTTATGTAAACGCAGTTTTGAGCTGAGCAAAAGGGTTATAAAAATTATTCCTCCTTTTAGTAATCCAGATGGTGTGTTTATGATATGAAAGAGTAACACATCAAGCATAGAAAAGACATTATTTACATTTTAGAAAATTAAAAATACTTTTAATAACATTTTTAAGTAAGAAAATTAATGTGTTATTTTGTAAAAAGATGATAAGAGATCAAATTGCAAAGAGGTAGGATTAGTTCCATCTGATTCACAGAAACAACAGAGCAATCAAATTGCCATTCCATAGCCACCACTGCTGCCAAAGCACAGAGAAACCTTTTTCAGCTACCTCTATATGAAAGGCTTTGAGTGATATTCAGATTAAAGTAGTATATATTTGAGGACTCAACTATTAGTTAGGAATCTTTCAGATAACAGTTCTGAAATTGTAATTAAATTTGATTAGCACAGAGGAATTTGTCCTAATGAAAATGAAGTGTCTAGTGGAACCCATGGATAGAAATGCAGGTGCTACTCTGGAATAAATAGAAGAAGGGACTTAAATATCCCAAAGTTAGATCATCATCTCTCATCTCTGCTCACCTCTGTACATTTATTTTGTTCTCTTTTTGTTTTTAGTTCTCTGATCTAAAGACAAAAGAAAATCCCCCTTTTCCTCTCCAATATCTCCTAAAATTTACTCATTACTGTGTCTGCCACTGGAGAGAAATTGGCTTTTATTCCCAGCTCCAGTTTCACAAATTACATGAAAAGGTCTGATTGGTTCAGCAGGAGTCCGGTGTCTATCTCTGTGTAAGTAATTATAACCTAACGGACAGTCATAGCATGTTAATGCAGTGATGTGGTGACAATGTGTAACAGTTGGCTCTTGGGGTGAGGAGAGGAGAGGTGCACCAATTTGCTAATTTGAGGTGTAAATGTTCTCACGATGGCTGATTTCAAGAGACCAGTATGATATCACTGAATGTGGAGTTGGAAGAGGTGCTAACAATCAACTTTTGTGAGATAATATGAGGCAGCTCTGATAATGGCTGCTCCCGTAGTAACCGTGTGGATGAGAGATCATTTCTTATGAAAGCAGGATACTTTGGGCAAAGAAATCAATGTGTCTAGCACAGCCTACATGGTATAATAAATACTATAATTTCCCCTTCATATCATGTGTTTTTACTCATTTTTAAAACTTAAGGTAATAGCATAATATATGACACAATTTTGTTTTAGCTTACTGAATAGACATGTTAACTCTAAAGTTACTTTGAGATTTAATGCCACATGTGAAAATTGTGGAGTTCCATATTTCCTGTTGAATTAAATTGATAAATTAACTCGTGAGACCTGAATTATATGTGAAATAAGATGGAGAAAAATGTGTGTGTGTTTTTTTTTTTTAATTCCAGGAGTGATTGGAGTGGCACATAACATGGCAGAGCTGTTTCCCAAGAGAAAAATATCAGAACGAGTTCAAGAGAGATGACGTTTCTCAGGCTGTTTGTTATAGGCTACAGGAAAAGACGTGTGTGGGAAACTCGGCTTTGGAAAGGCAAGTGAAGTATGAGGGGCAGAACTAGTGAGTTGGCTAAAGACTATATGGCATATAAAATTATCCATCTAACAACTCAATTTTTAATAAAATTAGAAACTTTCAAACAGTACAAAAATTACACAGTTTACAAGTGTGATTGGACTACTTGTGGGGGAAAAAAACTAAATCTGCTGACTTATACTGGGCCATACATGGGCCACAGTCATTGATGCATGGTGTCTGAGTACAAGCTGGGTTATGAGCAGGTAAGGACCACAGGGAATGCTGACTTGAGAAGGGGTGTGTGTGTGTGTGTGTGTGCGTGTGTTTGTGTGTGTGAGATTAGTAAAACTCCTGCTATGCAATGTTTCCCATATGAATATGTTAGTAAAATTTGTATTATTCACCAATGCTTCATGAAATCGAAGTTTTAAAAAAAATGAGAAAGTCAATGAAATGCTATATCCTACTTTTAGCTCAGAATGAAGTGAAATCAGAGAGTTTATAGAAAGATAGCCATATTTGTGTAACATATAAAAAAGTCCTTATTTTCTTAGGAATTAAATTGAAAGCAAATGTTAACAAACTAAAGATAAAAATGAAAATTTCTGTTGATATAAATATTATTTTAACTATTATTTAAACACTAATTTTGTATTTGGAAATAATCATAGATTCATGAGAAGTTGCAAAATAGTCATCTCCTGTACACTTCACTCAGCTGCTGTAGTGCTATGGTTTTAGTATTTTTGTCTTCTCCAAAATTCATGTTGAAACTTAATACCCAATGCAATAGTATTAAGAATTATGGCCTTTAGGAGGTGATAGAGTCATGAGGCTGGAACCCTCATGATTGGGATTAGGTGCCTTTATAAAAGGGCTTGAGGTTGAAGAGAGTGCTCTCTTGCCCTTCTGCTTTTCACCATGTGAGGACATAGGACGTGGCAGTAGATGCCATTTTGGAAACAAAGAGAGCAGCCCTAGGCAGATACCAAACCTGCTGGTGCCTTGATCCTAGATCTCTCAGACTACTGTGATCTCTCAGCCTAGATCCTAGATCTCTCAGCCTAGAACTGTGAAAAATAAATTTCTATAATTTATAAATTACCCAGTTTGTGGCATTTTGTTATAGCAGCACAAACAGAGGAAGATACATGGTGACATCCTGTATTGCTGCAATAAAATAGCAAAACCAGGAAACTGGCACTGATACATTACTGCTAACTAGACCATGACCTTATTGAGCTATCACCAGTGTTTAACCTGCATTTATATTCATGTGCTGTATAACGATGTTTTGGTCAACAACAGACTACATATATGATGTTGGTCCTGTAAGACTACAATGGAGTAGAAAGATTCCTATTCCCTAGTATTTAATTTACTCTATTTTTTATCATTATTTTAGAGTGTACTCCTCATACTTATGAAAACAAAGTTAACTGTGAGACAGACTCAAGCAGATCTTCAGGAATTATTCCAGAATAAGGCCTTTTTACCATAGGAAATGATAGCTTCATGCATATTTTTGCCCCTGAAAACCCTCCAGTGAGATAAACTGTGGCGGGGGAAGAAAGCGATATTGATGATTCTGATCCTTGTAGGCCTAGGCTAATGTGTGCATTTGTGTCTTAGTTTTTAATAAAAAAGTTGAAAAAGTAAAAAATAAAAAATTTTTAAAATAAAAGAGTATAGAATAAGGATTTTAATATATTTTTACTATATTTATTATACTATACTAAGTGTTATTACAGAAGAGTCAAAAACTCAAAAAATTAAAAAGTTTGTAAAGTTAAAAAGTTGCAGTAAGCCAAGGTTAATTTATTATTGAAGAAAGAAAAATTTAAATAAATGCAGTGTAGCCTAAGTGTACAACGTTTGTAAAGTTTGCAGTAGTGTATGGCAATGCCCTAAGCTTTCACATTCGCCCACCACTCACTCACTGAGTCACCCAGGGTAACTTCCAGTCGTGCTAGCTCCATTCATGGTAAGTGCCTTATACAGGAATACCATTTAAATTTTTTACACCATATTTTTACTGTACCTTTCTGTTTAGATAGGTTTAGATACATATTTACCATTGTGCTATAATTGCCTATAGGATTCAGTACGGTAAGATGCTACAGAGATTTGTAGCCTAGGAGCAATAGGCTGTCCCATGTATCCTAGGTGTGTAGTAGACTATACTATCTAGGTTTGTATAAGTGCACTCTATGATGTTCACATTTCTCAGAATGTTTCCCTGTTGTTAAATGACATATGACTGTGCTTGTCTGTGTGTGTGCCTTTGCTTGTGCGTGTGTGTGTGTGTATCTAGTTTGGTGCAACTTAATCCCATGTATAGGTTCATGTAATTATCACCACAATCAAAGACAGAACTGTCCCATCAGCCTAAGAACTCCATCATGCTATTTTTTTATATTTGCACTCTCTGATCCCTGGCAACCGCTAATTTGTTCTCCATTGTCATTTTGAGAATGTTTAGAAATGGAGTTGTACAGAATGCAACCTTTTGAAATTGACATTTTTTGTTTTCACTCAGCATACTACCCTCTAAAACCTTCTGGGTTGTTACATGTAACAGTTTATTCTTTTTTATTGTTGAGTAATATTCCATTGTTCAATTATTCACCCATTGAAAGACATTTGGATTTCCAGTATTTGCTCTTACAAATAAAGCTGTTATGAACATTCATGTACAGGTTTCTATGTGCACATAAAGTTTCCACTCAAACCTTATTTTTAAGCTCCAAAATATTAAACGTTATTTTCCTTAAAAATTTTCTGACCAAGCTAGCTGTTTTTACTTACAACACTTACTACACCAAATATGTGTATTTTTTTTCCCTCACTCTAACCATTCTCCAACTCTCCAGATACCAACTGGGTGTTGAACAACTCAATTCAGTTCGGACACCATGTGAAATTAGCCTCAGACTCTACAAGTTTAAGGGGTCAGTCTCACAAGACTGCTCCTATTTCAGATGCCAATCACAAGTTCCAGGCCACTGTACATCTGACTGACCAGCTATTAACTGGGGCTTCCCACAGCCCTCTCTTTAGGTTTGATAATCTGCCAGAATGGCTCACAGAATTCAAGAAGGCATTTTGCTTACCATTACTGGTTTATTAGAAAGGACATAACTCAGGGCCGGGTGCCAGTGCTCATGCCTGTAATCTTAGCACTTTGGGACGCTGTAGTCCTCAGTCCTACAGCGTCCCAAAGTGCTAGGTGGATTGCTAGAGCTCAGGAGTCTGAGGCAGGTGGCTCACTTGAGCTCAGGAGATTGAGACCAGCCTGGACAACATGGCGAAGCATCATCTCTACCAAAAAATACAGAAATTAGCCAGGCATGGTGGCATGCAGTCCCAGCTACTCAGGAGGCTGAGGTGGGAGGATTGCTTGAGCCCAAAAGGTGGAAGTTGTAGTGAGCTGAGATAGCACCACTGCACTCCAGCCTGGGCAACATAGCAAGACCCTGTCTCAAAAAAAAATAAAGAAAGGATATAACTCAGGAACAGCCAAATGGAAGACATGCAGAGGGCAAGGTATGTGGGGAAGAGGGGCTAGGGAAATTAGGGGTGTAGAACTTAGCTTCCATATTCTCTCCAGATGTGCCAGTCTCCCAGAACCTTGATGTTTTCACCAATCTGGAAGTTCTCTGAACCCCATTTGGGGGTTTTTATGGAGGTTTTGTTATGTAGGAGTGATTGATCAAATCATTGGCTTCTGGTAATTAACTAAATCTCCAGTCCCTCTTCCATTGACAACCCTGAAGGCTGGGAGGTGGGACTGAAATTTCCAAGCTTCTAAACAAGGCTTGGTTTTCCTGGTAATCAGCCACCATTTTGAAGCCATCTAGGGGCTCACCAAGAGTTGCCTCATTAGCACAAAAGATGCTCCTATTACCCTTATTACTTATGAAGCTCCAAGGGTTTTAGAGAGTCTGTGCTAGGAACCAGAGACAGAGACCAAATAGCTTTCTATGATACCACTCCATTGTAGTAAGTTCTATATGCTGAAGCCTTGTCAGGATTGCAGTTGGTAACTTGAACCGCTGCATCAATACAGCCTATTAGAGAATATATTTTTACTGAATATGTGATGTACTGTTCTGTGTGACTCAGGCTGTTTTTTAATCAACAGTGTTCACTTTATGCCTCACCTTTCATCAATAATGAAACTAAGTGATAAAAAAGAGGCTCCTGGTGACAATTCTATTTCCTTCAAGTCTATCAGGAATAAATTGAATTATGTCTACAGAAAGCCTTCTACAAAGAGATGACTGTCATTTTACTTTTAAATTTCTCTTTGGATGCAGGTACAAACCTGGAAGATTTGAAATTGATCGGGGTTATTACTGATATATTTCAGATAGACAGTGTTGCATCCTCAGGTCACACCGAGGAGAGAAACTGCCCAAGCCCCAGAGGTCCTTTGCCCTACTCTGAATCCAGTCCTTATGTAGGTGATGCTAGGATTAGAATCACTTCTACTGATTGCAAGAGATTAAGTAAACTGAATGGCAGGAGGAAGTTTTCAGAGTTTAACCCTTTAATTCTCAGATTTTCAAATCAATAAAACACATTGTTTGAATTGATGGTATTGGTTGCATGAAAGCTGGCTGTTGAAGTGTCATCTGGCCATTTAGATCAGAATATGAGATGGTTTTGAGAGGGAAAATGAATTTGCCAATCTCTCTGCTTCGTTGGCTCAGTTCCAAAACAGAGGGGGCACAGCTGGGATGGTTTTTGCTATCATCAAAATGAGAGTACATAAGAAATTCTATATACATATATTTCCAAAATAAAATATTATTACAGTTAGCAAATAAAAATATTACAAATAACAAAATGGCTTTCAACATTCTTACAAAACAGTTATTAGCACGTTGCTATTTGAAGGTATAAGTTTTGCAAAGAGACAGACCTAGCACAAATCTTAGCCTTCCCACTTAAGAGCTGTGAGGTTTTAGGCAAGTAACATCTAACATTTAAAAATCTGTGCTTCAGATCTTTAAAATCTATAATACAGGATTATCATAGCATTTGCCGTGCAGGGTTGTAAAAATTAAAATGTGATAATTTACATGAAGAGATTAGCAACAGCTGTCATTTAAGAGCTCCCAAATGGAACTTACTATTTAGACAAAAAATGTCCTCTCTTGTGACTGATTCTGATTTCCAGCTCAACCTGTCTCTGAAATAGTACAGATGACCCAGAAAGAGAGAGAATGTATGTTGGGCTGGTAGGGGATGCTTGGTTTAGTTTGATATTTACTCCAGTTTATTTTACCTTGGAAAACAAGAAGGATTAAGGATTAAGAAGGCTCCAAGTTTTTCTTGTCTGCTTAAATTGTTGGAAATGGGAGGAATAAGTTAAGAAGTGAAATAGAACAGGCTAGTTCATCCAGGTTCACTCAGGTATAAGCCACTCAAGTAACGGATCTCAAAAACCAGCATCTTCTGCTGTCCATCTCTTCAGGTAAACATTCATACACCATAGGATACCAGTGCTCTTAAGTAAGGTCTCAGTTTTCTTTTGGAAATCTTAGTCATCTCTGTATGGTTAAAGCCTCTGGCGAGCTGGATGATCTAGTTTTGACTCCTTAGTCCTTTGACACAAGGGACTAATTTCTCTGAGCGGTCAATGTGAGTAGAGGGTGGGGCTTAAGACTTTTTGAATAAATTTATAGATCAGGTTTCAGCAATGCACATCCAGTGGCATACATTTTGAATAGAAAGCCCAAATCTGTAGTTTATCTTATTCTTCCCTATTAAAACACTGACTTTCTATGACTTTTGTTTCCAGGCTATGCCCACTCCTGTTTTGGGTACATTAGTTATATGTATAAACAAATCCCATCAACCTTTTTTCGTCCTTCATCTTTTCCACTGTTCTACAAAAAAGAAAAGTTGTTGTCAAAGGGAACTCTTGACTAAATCAATTAGAGCAGTCTATAATGCCAAATCTCAATGAATAATTACCCCCTCTCCTTTTTTTGAGGCAAAGTCTCACTCTGTCACCCAGGCTGGAGTGCAATGGCACGATCTCAGCTCCCTGCAACCTCTGACTTCTGAGTTCAAGTGATTCTCCTGCCTCAGCCTCCCAAGTAGCTGAGATTACAGGCACATGCCACCACACCTAGCTAATTTTTGTATTTTTAGTAGGAGATGGGGTTTCACCATGTTGGCCAGGCTGGTCTTGAACTTCTAACTTCAGGTGATCTGCCCGCCTCGGCCTCCCAAAGTGCTGGGATTACAGGCATAAGCCACCGTGCCACGCCTTTTTTTTTTTTTTTTTTTTTGGAGAGACGGGGTCTTGCCATGTTGCCCAGGCTGGCCTTGAACTCCTGACCTCAAGCAACTCTCCCTATTGGCCTCTCAAAGTGCTGGGGCTACAGGCGTGAGCTACCTTGACCACCTGACTCTTTAGAGATTTATTTAGACTATAAATTTTGGCTGTTTTTGTTATTTTTTCTGACACCTACAGTAGTTCTGTGAAGTGGTTATTTTCATCATCCCCATTTTAGAGATATCTTAACTTACAGAATGACTTGCTCAAGTCTAAAGTCATGTCAACACCCGGACTGCAACCCACGATATGTGGGCTGGGTGACTCATATCACTAAAAGAGATGGCTTTTGCTGTCACTCAGGAGATCAAAGTCCATTGCAGAATGGGGATTATACAGATCCTTGGCTCCCCTCCAAATGGCACAATTCAGGGAAATGAAATTGAATGATATTTAAATCTGTCTATTTAAGCCTCTTAGAGAATATGTGATTGATACCAGATAAGGAGTTTATTTATTTTTACTTAGTTTTACTCCGTGTAGGTTCATACTAGATATATTGTTGAGAAGAACTTGAGAAAGGGACATTTTATATAAACAGAAGTAAAGTTCTGATCACTCACATTCTTCATTCTTTCTTCTCCCCAGCTCAGTTCTGGTTCTCATCGAGTGTTGCTGTCAGGCTGCCTGGAAGCAGGCATAAGAGGTGGAAAGCTGGGCGACCTTCCAGTGCAAGGATCTTTTCTGGGTCACTTTCACACATTTTTGTAAACTGAAATCAGGAATTTTTCTGGCCAGAAAAGAAGACTGGTTACTGTCTCGTCTTCCTTTAGCATCTCTTCAGACAGGCTCAGCATTTTTCATTGGACAAGACAGAGATGGAGTAATTAATAATATTTTCTCCTTTTACTTAGTCATTTGATCAGGTTTTTTTTTTTTTTTTTTTTTTTTTTAGCAGTAAATCCTCTGAGATGTTAAAACACAATTCATTGTAAAAATTTTCTTTTATATTGAGACCAGGTCTCACTATCTCTGCTTTGAATGTCTGTATACATTTCCCTAAAAATAGCTAGGATCCTCCAATCCAATAATAGATAGCTAGCTGAAGTTCACAAGAAGTGCATTTACATTTTACTTTATGAAGCAGCCAGTGCATGATAATTTATATATCTGACCTTTCAATGCCATTGAATTTTTAGAAAACTTTGGCAATTTTATGAGTGTGTTACAATACTTCATGTTATGTCATTTAAGTAAGTTACAAATGAATGACATAAAGTGAGGATTTTAAGAACAATGTCCAAAGAGACTGGGACTTATATTTGTCTTAAAAAAAAGTCTCTCATCACATTTTAGAGATAGAAGGCAACCAAATAACCTGTCACTTATGCAAGATCCGAGTCTGTTTCTGGCCATCTCTAGCATTCCGGTAAGCTTGTCTGTTCTTGCCCACTTCCACCCTCTATTAACTAGTATTGCTTTGTAATATACTTTTTAAATTAACTGGACTGCTGCCTTTTCAAGAAAAAGAATGGGCTGGATGTGGTGGCTCATGCCTGATCCCAGTATTTTGGGAGGCCAAGGTGGGTAGATTGCTTGAGCCCAGGAGTTCAAGACCAGCCTGGGCAACATGGTGAAATTCTGTCTCTACAAAAAAATGCAAAAAATTAGCTGAGCATGGTGGCACGTGGCTGTGGTCCTACCTACTTGGGAGCTGAGGTTGGAGGATGATTGTTTGAGCCTGGGAGGTCGAGGCTGCAGTGAGCTGTGATCATGCTGCTATATTCCAGCCTGGGTGACAGAGCAAGACCCTGTCTCAAAAAAAAAAAAAAAAAAAAAAAAAAAAAGAACATTAAGGAATTCTGATGAAATAATTAAAGACCTGTACTGCTTTTAAATTAAATCTAATTAGCTTTAGATTTCTAAAAACCCAGAGTACAGACTACAGACTACAGACTGAGCTAATCCATATTACCCTTTCTTGGGTCAGGCATAAAAATCCAAACTTAGAGAAAAGCCAGTAAGCCATACTCTAGCTAGAATCTCGGTAAGGACTGGACTCAGGGTGAGTATGATTAGAAAAGTAGAACACAGGGTTGGCAGGCTACAGAATTGTCTCTGGGCAGAAGTTAGAGCCAGAGCAACAGACAAGGCAAACCTGGGGAGTCTGTGAGGCAAGGTTATAGAAAGAGGTTACTTTGGTGAAGATGTAGTCAGATAACAAATGGCAGCAATAGGTGCAGGTTCGGATAGAAATGTACTGTAAGTACAGACAGTCTAGGAAATGATCAAAGCAGTTATGGTAGATAAGGTAGGAAATAAATGGATGCAGTTTGACAGGGCCCTTTGTGTTTTAGATGGCCTCCCTTTTTCCTCACACACATATCCAATTCATCAGCAAAAACTTTCAAATCTACTCACATCTCTCTATCATTACTACTTCCACGTGAATCCCTTCTTCACATAACAGCCAGTAGGGTCATTTAAAAAAATTAGATTATTTCACTCCAAAGCTCTGCAAAGTTTTCTCATGGTGCTTAAGCATAAAATCCAAACTTTTCACTTTGGCTTACGTGGCTGTAATGATTTGTCCCTTGACAATTTTTCCAACTCCATCTATCCCACTCCATACTCACTTAACGTACACTAGCCAAGCTGGAATTGTTTTCTTCATTATACATGCCAATCTTATTTCTGCCTTGGGGAGTGTGTCTCTTCTTCTCCCTTCCCAGAACCTCTTCTCCCAGGTTTTCTCATGGTTGGTTCCCTCCTGGCATTTTAGACCTAGGCTACTCTCCAGCATTCTACCACTTTCTTTGTTGACTGCCACTGAGGAGCTGAGGATATACAAGCAAGAGATACTATCTGTTTTCCTGAACTATTTTATGAACTAGTGGGCTTGGTCATATGCCAAGAATCATTTTTTGGGAGCATTCAATACAATGGATTTATCAACTCAAAGATTTTCTGGCTTCAATTGTTCTGTTCATGTCCACTGTCCCAATTTCTCACAGGGCAGCCTTCTATCCCTAGCTCAATATCTGCCCCAATAGCTAATGCAAGAAATATAATTTGATGTGAAAATGATACTGAACTCCCAGAAATGCCAATCGCAATGCCTGACTCTATGGGAATTATAACAATCATAGCTAACATTTATTGAAAGTCTTCTACTATGTAAGCACTATGCTAAGCACTTTGTATCAATTGTTTTAATTGATCCTCACAGCAACCTTGTAGAAATAAAACCACTATTATTATCCATATTTCACAAAACAGAAAACTGCCCAAGGTCAAAGACCAGAAATTCAAACTCTAGAGCAGCGCTGTCCGAAAGGAACCATCTGTGATGATGGAATAGTAACAGAAACTCATCTTACGTTACGATTATAGCAGACTATGTTAGGGCCTCAACAATTCAAACTCAGAAAAACCTTGTCTCCTTAAGGAAGGGCATTTGAATTTGTCATGTTAGTATTTCCACCTATGGCTCTTTAAATATATATGGTCTATCCAAGTCACTGTTTCACACTGCCCCGTGGATCCAAATATCCATGACTGTGGGTAGGAGACCTTTTCCGTTGATAACCTGATTTGGAGGAATTCTCATGACAGGCCAGTCCACCCCACCATCCCTATCAAGCTATGGGAATCAAGTGTATATCTTTATTTATGAGATAGATGACTATTCACATTGGTATATAAAAAATGATGATCAAAGGAATAACTAGTGAGTAGTTATTAATCTAGCCAAATTGGCTTAGTATATGTACTCATCTTTATATACCAACCCAGATTAGTATAATGCCAGGTTCATATTAGGTAAACAGTGAGTGGCTGGGTTCGGTGGCTCACGCCTGTAATCCTAGTACTTTAAGAAGCCAAGGCAGGCAGATTGCTTGAGTCTAGGAGTTTGAGACCAGCCTGTGTAACATGATGAAACCCTGTCTCTACCAATAAATAAATAAATAAGTAAATGAATAAATAAAATTTAAAAAAAATTAGTCAGGCATGGTGGCTTGTATCTATAGTCTCAGCTACTCGGGAGGCTGAGGTGGGAGAAACACTTGAGCCCAGGAGGTTGAGGCTGCAGTGAGCTGAGATTGCACCACTGCACTCCAGCCTGGGTGACAGAGCAAGACCCTGTCTCAAACAAACAAACAAACAAATGCCAAAACAAAACTCCTAGAGTTGGTGGTATCCTAACATCTCTTTGTTGAGAGATGTTGAACCCTAATCTGCTAGCCAGGATTGCTTTTCTATAGTAGCTTGAAAAGAATAAGTACAGTCTTCTCCTCAATCCATTATGAGGAATTGCGGTTTCTTGGGAAAGTTTTAGTTGGGCAATGAGAAATCATGGCCTCCAGAATTTGGAATGAAGAAAGTCCCTTCAATTTTTTTATTCCTTGGTTTCTCCCTGCTTAAAATGGTAAAGAAAAACTTCACTCTTTCATTCAGCACATATTTATTGCACACCTATTCTGTGCCAGACTTTCCACTGTGCACTATAAAAATGTCCACTGCAGAAATAAGGTATAGAAATGATTATGACACAGCTGCTCTCTCTAAAGAAGGAATAACACAACTCACTGAAAAATAATGCTAAAACAGTGTGTGATAAATGCCATGAGAGAGGTATGCAGATCACTGAGAAGGGGTCCCCAGTTCAGTTTATTTATTTATTTTTTTAGGATAATGAGTATTCTCAAATGCTTCTATGCACCTTTTGAGACGATCCTGTGCATTTTGTCCTTTATTGAATTAATATAATGCATTACATGTTACTGATTCTTTTATATGTTCAACCAACATTGTATTCATGGAATAAATCTCATTTGATCGTGATGTATAATGCTTTTTACATATAGCTGGATTTGTTTTTCTAGTATTTTGTTGGAAATTTTGAGAACTTTTGCATTCACATTTTATTCTGAAGTGTTTGATTTTTGTATTAATTTAAAAATGGCCTCATAAAATGAAAAATGTTCTCTTCTGTTTTTTTTTGGAAGAGTTTGTGAAGGAGTAGGGTTGGTTTCTCTTTAAATATTTGGGAAATTTCAACAGTGAGGCCATTTGGTCCTGAGCCTTTCTTTGTGAATACTTTTCTGTTCCTGATTCAGTTTAAGATGGAGGTTGGATAAAGATTGGCCAGATGGCATGAAGCATGAACTTATTTTTTTAAAAAATATTATTATGGTTATTATTTTTCAGACAGGTTCTCACTGTTGCCCAGGCTAGAATGTAATGGTGCAGTCACAGCTCATTGCAGCCTTTACCTTTTGGGCTCAAGTGATTCTTCCTCCTCAGCCTCCTGAATATCTGGGACTACAGGAGTGCACTCTCAAGCCTGGCTACATTTTTTTTCTTTTACTTTTTGTAGAGACAGGGTCTCACCATGTTGCCCAGGCTAGTTTCAAACTCTTGGGCTCAAATGATCCTCCTGCCTCAGCCTCCCTAAGTGTGGGATTATAGGCTTAAGCCACTGAGACTGGACAATAAACTGATTTTAGGAGCAGTAAAACTTAGAGGAGAATTTTGAAGACAAATTTTTAGGAAATCCTCTCAAATAAGAAAAATTCTCCATTGGTCTTTGAAATATTTATTTGCATGTTATTTAAACTTTCAGGAATAAAATTTCTATAAATCTCAAAGAATCATTGTTACTACTCTGTAGGGGACTTCTAGTATTCATTGCAGGAAGCATCTTTAATTTCAACTTCATTTTATTGAACCCTATTGCAAGGGGGAAATTATCCTTAGAGCCATAGGGTTAGTTTACTTTTTACTGAAACCCTAGACTAAGACAACTGTGCTGTGTTCTTTGAATTTGGAATTTAGTATTTAGACTTCCCACTGGGCAAAGTAAAAATAGATGCAATTGGTGACAGAGTGGTGAACAATTACAAGACATTATGCAATTCTCTGTTAATACAGCAAAACTAAGTGAATGAGTCAGCAAAATACAATCTTTCTCTAGCAAGATCTTGAGAAGTTTCTGCAAGAAGCCAAAGGAACTTCATTAACGGTTTGTTCCAGGGGAAGAGTCAATAGTGATTATAAGCAGAGCAGAAAGTGCCATCTAGTGGTCCTTGAGGGAAATATATAAAATGTACTTCTAAAACGGAGTTGAAATCATTTTGTTATTTTCTAACCTTTTATGCCACATTTACTTAGTTTTCTTTTTTTTTCTTTTCTTTCTTTCTTTCTTTTTTTTTTTTGAGACGGAGACTTGCTCTGTTGCCCAGGCTGAAGTGCAATGGCGTGATCTTGGCTCATTGCAACCGCCACCTCTCAGGTTCAAGCGATTCTCCTGTCTCAGTTTCCGGAGTAACCTGGATTACAGGCGTGCGCCACCACGCCCGGCTAATTTTTTATTTTTTAGTAGATACGGGGTTTCACTATGTTGGACACGCTGGTCTGAACTCCTGACCTCCACTAATCCGCCCACCTCGGCCTCCCAAAGTGCTGGGATTACAAGCGTGAGCCACCGTGCACGGCCATTTGCTTAGTTTTTTTGAGTTGCAAGTAATTCGTATCGTGCACATCATGATAAAGTGTTTGTAATTTCAAACTGTATCTGTCAGGTTCTTGCAGGTGGCAAGAACAGAGACACACTCAGGTGACCTCAGGTGATAAGAGTTTATGGAAAGGATGCCTAAGAAAGGAAATGTGGGAAATTGAATTAGTGGCCATATAACCAGGCCTTTTAGTGAATTGAAACAAGGGCTTCCTGTTCAAAACTATAGCAGTTCTAATGATCTAAAAGTCACTTTGTTTATCTTGTCTTCCTATCAGAGATATGGGTCATTGTGTCCCACTCTCAATGTTCCAACACAACACTAGCAGTTAGATACCTACCCTCTGGGCAAGAGACCCAAGATTTCTTCTCTGCAGAAATTAAACAGTCGCATAGAAAAGATCTTGCTGTGTGAATGTTCACTCCTCTCCAGGTAACTCCAAAGAAAAGCCTGCAAGTCATGGCTCAGTCTATGTGGTTCTCAAACTTTTGTGTGCATTAGGATCACCTGAAGCGTTTATTAAACCAGGTTTCTCCATCCTATCCTCAGAATTTCTGATTCACTAAGCCTGGTGAGCCAGAAAATTTGCATTTCTAACAAATTACCAGGTGATGCTGATGCTGATGCTTCTGGTGGGGGTAAGCATATTTTGAGAAACACAAACTTTTAAAACCTTCTTTCATAAGCAGAAAAGGCAAAGAATAATAACTATATATTTGGTGGGGCAGGATCAGGAGGGGACTTCAACAATAAAAGAGAAAAAATAAAATAAAAGTAAAGCCAGAGATATGGCAGGAAACCGAAGGGAATTAAAAAGAAGTTTGAAAACATATCAAATCCATTCATACATTAAACAAATATTTATTGAGTGCAAATATGTGTAAGGAATTGTTCTAGGAGATGCAAGGAAGATAGCAGCAATAGTCTTCAAAGTTTGAGGGAAAATGACTTTCAACTAAGCATTCTATATTCAATCAAACTGTAATTCAAGTGGAGTGGTAGATCAAATGCATTTTTAGGTATGTAAGAGTGTATCTGCCTTGAATGACTTATTTTTTCAATGAAGTTTCATGAAAATATACTCCAGAAAAATGAAGAAGTAAACAAACAGGGAAAAAGGATGGGATTCAGAAAGGCAGTCAGAGAAAGTCCTTAGGATGATAATCATGCAAGAAGCCTGACAAGAAGCCTGGCTTGCAACAGGAAGATAGATGCCTCCAGAAGGGAGGTCTCTGAAAAAATGAAGATTTTATAGACAATCAGATCCCATAAACCTTAGAAAAAGGAGGATTATTATTATTCAATGTATTATGAAAAATACATTGTACGAACAAAAGAACAACAAGGAGAAACTCCAGGAAATCTATATAGGAAAGGAAATATAATTGTAAACTTCTTAGCTTCACAAATTCCTAAAGCTGTAAACGGAGGTTAACAACTTTAAAAAAATTTTATTATAACTGTGTTGGGAGGAAGATGGAGAGTAGATGGAAGATAGTAGAAGAGATCTAACTTCTTCATATATTATAGTAAAAATAAATGGCAAGATTAAAAAAAAGCAGCCTAAAGTATTTTGAGAATTGATGTAAACAACCAAAATAAATAAAGGAATTAACAAGTGTCTCTCTTTAGAGAATGAGTTAGATGAGTGAGGAGAGATTTCATGGAAGAGTATTGCTTTTATGAGCCTTTGATCTTATTTCATTTTAAAACTATATTCATATATTACTTTGATAAAAATAAAAAATATTTTAGAAAGTAAAATAAAAAGGGATGGTCATGGTGGCTCAAGCCTGTAATCCCAGCACTTTGGGAGGCCAGGACAGGGGGATTACTTGAGGTCAGGAGTTCGAGACCAGCCTGGTCAACATGGCAAAACCCCGTATCTACTAAAAATACAAAAATTAGCCAGGCGTGTTAGTGCATGCTTGTAATCCCAGCTACTTGGGAGGCTGAGGCAGGAGAATCACTTGAAACCAGGAGGCGGAGGCTGCAGTGAGCTGAGATTATGCCACTGCACTCCAGCCTGGGTGACAGAGCCAGACTCTGTCTCAAAAAAAAAAAAAAAAAAAAGCAGCTATAGGTTGAATTAATAAATTTTACTGTAGGAATTTTCTTATATTAGGAAAATCTGTCTTAATTCTTTTCTTTATTAATTGAAAGTAGAAAGCTCTTTGTTCAGAAAGAAGAAGATCTGACATTTATAAATTTAGTGTAATTATTGTCTCTTCAATCAGATTGGACTTAGAAAAATAAGCTTACATGGCACATGTATACATATGTAACTAACCTGCACATTGTGCACATGTACCCTAAAACTTAAAGTATAATAATAATAAATAAAAAAAAAGAAAAAATACTGGGGACTAATAGAATCTTGCTATGATATGCCTTGCCATAGTCTGGAATTTGATACCACGTGGGCTCATCTAAGGTTTCGTCTAAGTCTATTCAACAAATATTTATTGTGACTGTGTTGAATACCTGGCATTGTAAAGCTAATGAAATGTATTACTATTATTAAAATATTGTTCTACCTATGTCAGTGTGTTTTCAGTGAGGAAATTAGAAACCAAGGAGTGGCATCCTCTGGATGGGGGACATTTCAGGGTCTTCAAGTAAGAGAAAGTGGTTTTTTTAGATGGAAAGGCTGCTTTTGATGGCAAGGGAAACACAGTGGGCTTGGTAATTTAAGATTCTTCGATTCATTTACATTTACTCAAATTTTCCATTCCAATTCTAAGAGGCAGTGGTTTCAACTTCCACTGTGATCCTGCAACTCAAAGGACAAATGAGTGCAGGACTGAACACCGAAGATCAGTATCTGTTGGTAACGGGATCATTTGAATAGATTCTCAAGGAAAGCATCATAGCAAGCCTTGTATGTGAAAAATTTCGAAATAGTTTGGCAGAATTTGCTATTCCCTGTAGAACTGCTCTTTGAAAAATAGTTGGCAGCCAGTTTTCTGTGCCTGACAACTGTAAAGGCCACTTGTCCCTTCTTTGCTTAGACATGGCCCAAATTAAGTACCTCTTTTGAGATGTAATTCTTTATCATTTCTTCCTTGTTGCCCCCATTTCGTCTAGTACCTGCTTTTATTATTGCAGATAATAGCTGCAAATGCAAATTCAAATAAGCAAGTAAAATGAGGATATCTATTTTATATTTGATATATAGGGGATGGCCATAACACTATGGTTAAGCCTGTGAACTCTAAACAGTTTGCTTGGCTTTATTGACTGTCTCTTCCACTTGCTAGCTATGTGAACAGTGGGCAACTAATATCTCTCTGGGTCTGTTTCCTTCTTTGTAAATAGTGAAAATAATAGTAACTACCTCTAATGTTTGTTGTGAGGATTAAATGTGTTAATCAATGTAGCACTTAATAAATGGTAGCCATTATAATTTACATAAGTTTACAATCAAATAAATCCTGTATACTTAAAAGGTCATTTAATCTAATTGTGAGACATTTCAGAGGAAACAATTTTATGGACAGTTTGCATTTGTAATACCTCCGTTGCAAACAGCAATGTTTCATTTACTGAATATCTAGTAAAACAATTTACAAGACATTTTTAAAGTTTTAAACATCTGGATAATATCTTTTTATTATAAATATCAAACCAGTTATAAGATATATAGTAAAATACCTTTTCTGGTATCAAAGTTAGTAACTATTTTTTTTCCTCTACTTACCAACAGTTACTAAGTTGAGAATTTTGATTTAATTATTGAGTCCATTCATTTAAATGATTTTACTTTGCCTTCCTCCATTTCACTAGTTGTTTGAACTGATTACGTTGTTTGTCTATCTGTTGCTAGTACTTTGTGTTTTAAATTTTATGTAGGCAAAGCATTATTATACAGGGCTGGGTTCAGTATACATGTTGTCAGTTTCTAGAGACACTAAGATGAACAAGTCCCTGCTATCACAATGCTCTTAGTAATTATACTCATATAAGAAACATTTTATATTTGAGCATGAACAATGGCTTAAGCCGTCTAGTTGGTGGGGGAGGGCGGGCGTGGAATTAAATACATTTGACGGTACTGAAGCTGCCTAAGCCTTTGTTTTTCCCTTTGTAAAATAAGAGTAATAATAGTATCTACTGCATACGGTTGCTTCAAGGCAGTGCTTACCAAACTTGGCTGAACTATAAGAACCGCATGAGGCACTTACAAAAAAAAAATACAGGCCGGGTGCAATGGTGGCTCACGCCTGTAATCCCAGCACTTTGGGAAGCCAATGTGGGCAGATCACAAGGTCAGGAGATAGAGACCAGCCTGGCTAACATGGTGAAACCCCGTCTCTACTAAAAATACAAAAAATTAGTCGGGTATGGTGGCATGCACCTATAGTCCCAGCTACTCGGGAGGCAGAGGCAGGAGAATCAATTGAACCTGGGAGGCGGAGTCTGCAGTGAGCTGAGACTGCGCCACTGCACTCCAGCCTGGGTGACAGAGCAAGACTCTTGTCTCAAAAAAAAAAAAAAAAAAAAAAAAAACTTCTAAGAACCTCCTTTGAACAGCAGATCAGAGGTGGGGCCTGGGATTCTATGTTTTTAATAATCACTATAGTGGTTTTTATAATCATTCAATGTTTTGGAAACATTGTTCTAAGGCAGTAGTCCTCAGAGTGATTTCTTGGGCCCCATTCTAACCAACTAAATAAAAGCCTCTGGGTCTACCAATCAATAACTTACAAAAAACCTCCAGGTGATTTTGATATGCACTAAAGTTTAAGAACCACTGCTAAAATCTTAAATTAGGTAATTTAAGTTTCGGTTAAATTAGATAAGATTAGTTAGTACTTATCTAAAGTAATTCTAATGATTATTAATAACATAAAAAATCGGGTCAGCATTATTAGCTTCTAAAACTACGAGTGAATTTGTATTCTAGTTTTCAGGCATTTGTGCAGTTTTTGTTAGTGTTGCTTTATATGTGCACCTGGAAAAAATGGTTAAAATTGCCTGACAACTTAGGTTCTAGATTTCCATAAAATATTTTTTTGTAGACAGGCTTATCAAATCACACGGCAGATTTATGTGATTAATTGTGCATCTGTTTACTGTGCACCAAAGTGTACATGAAAACATTTGGGATAGTTTCTGCCATTAAGAATATATAAACAAGTTGATGAGGCAAGAAACATACATATAATGTTTGACCTTGAGTGACTTATTTAAACTGTTCTCATTTTCCTTATCCCACAACATATTAAAGTAACCATCAAATTCTATTGATTCTACCTCTGAAACATTTTCCTTCCATTTCTCTCCACCTGTACAATTACTTTCCTATGTCAAGCCTTTTTATCTCAGCCTCTTTAGGGCTTCCTGCCCTAAGGTTTTTCCTTCCTTTCATAAGTGGTTTGATGTTTATAATAAAAAGATACTATCCAGATGTCTTCACACTGCACTCAGTCTTCTAAAAGGCAAACCTGATCCTGTCCCTTCCTTTTTATAGCTCCCAGGGGCTTCTCATTATGATAAAGTATAAACCTTGTTATTTGTCCTCAAGGACCTGTATAATCTCAATCCTCCATCACAGCCTCTTGTCAGACTGTGGGCCTGGCCTTATGTGAGCTTGTGGACAAGTTACATGTGTAGTGCCCAAAGGTCATGAGGATGACATTACAAGTTACCTGATTAAGGAAGAACCAATTGGGAGGATGGGGTGTGACAAAAAGAATTTAGAAACCAAGAAAAGCTTAAATAGGCTTTGCTAGGATATATATTTAATCTTAGGTGATCAGTACATTTTTAACATAATCCTTACTTGTGACTGGGGGTCTGGTGGGGTCAGGAAGGAGAAATAACTTCATCCTTTTTTTGGGGAGAAGATTGGCAGGAGATAGTGGACAGATCCAAGCTAAGAAAGAGGCTGGGTTCAAGGCAGGATACTAGACTTTGGATATCTGGGTGTATATGCAAGGAAACTGGGGCTTGACACACACACAAAATTGCACAATGGATAAGCAAGTTGGATGGGTCTCACCCATGTATACAAAGTAAGGAATGTAAGACTTATTCCAGACCACAGAGACTATTGGATTTCACTATATTCTTCTCCTGATTTGGTCAGAATTAGGGCAGGACATTAGACCCTGTAGGAACAAAGTCCCGTCCTGGAAGACTGAGAAAGCCAGAGTGTGACTTATAAGACAAGATGTAATTAAATGTTCAAGTAATACAGATAATGTGTCTTATTTTTCATTTTTTAAAATTTATTTTTCTGAGACGGAGTCTCACTCTGTCACCCAGGCTGGAGTGCAGTGGCGTGATCTCGGCTCACTGCAACATCTGCCTCCTGGGTTCAAGTGATTCTTCTCCCTCAGTCTCCCAAGTAGCTGGGATTATAGATGCGCGCCACCATGCCCAGCTAATTTTTTGTATCTTTAGTAGAAACAGAGTTTCACCATGTTGGTCAGGCTGGTCTCGAACTCCTGACCTTGTGATCCGCCCACGTTGGCCTCTCAAAGCGTTGGGATTACAGGCGTGAGCCACCGTGCTTAGCCAAAGTGTCTTATTATATAAGAAGGAATCAGCAAGAATAGATTGCTGGGACTACCTTATGTGTATGATGGCCTTATTGAGAATCCGGATGAGAATGTAGGAGTCTTGAAAGTGGATAGGATTGAGAAAGAAAAGTGGCTCAGAGCAGTCTAAGGAATGTGAGGTGTGCAAAATTTATCAGGCCCAGAGAAACATGAGCATGAGACTTCAGTCACCATCCCCTCCAGGCCTTGCTATGTCCTAATATTTGTATTAGAGTAATTAATAACACTACACTGGCCTCTAAGTGTTCAAGTGAAAGGAAGAGTCACAGGTTGCTCACTTTAAAAGCCAGAAATGATTAATCTTAGTGAGGAAGGTATGTAAAAAACCAAGATAGGCTGAAAGTTAGACCTTTTGTGCCAGTTAGCCAAGTTGTGACTGCAAAGGAAAAGTTCTTGAAGGAAATGAGAAGTGCTATTCTGGTGAACATGTGAATAGTAAGAAAGTGAAACAGCCTTATTGCTGACATGGAGAAAGGTTTAGTGGTCTGGATAGACGATCAAACCAGTGACAACAGTCCCTTAAACCAAAGCCTAATCCAGAGCAAGGTCCCAACTCTTTTTAGTTCTATGAAGAATAAGATAAAGAAAAGCTTGAAGCCAGCAGAGTTTGGTTCATGAAGTTTAAAGAAACAGACCATCACTGTAACATAAAAGCGCAAGGTGAGGCAGCAAGTGCTGATGGAGAAGTTGCAGCAAGTTATTCAGAAGATCTGTCTAAGATTATTGATGAAGGTGGCTACACTAAACAACAGTTTTAATGTTGACAAAACAGCCTTCTATTGGAAGAAGATGCTATCTAGGACTTTCATAGCTAGAGAGAAGTCAGTGCCTGGCTTCAAAGCTTCAAAGGACAGGCTGACTCTCTTGTTAAGGGCTAATGAAGCTAGTGACTTAAAGTTGAAGGCAATGCTCATTTATTATTCCTAAAATCCTAGGGTCTTTAAGAATTATGTTGAATCTACTCTGCCTGTGCTTTAGAAATGGAAACCCAAAACCTGGATGATAGCACATCTGTTTGCAACATGGTTTACTGAATATTTTAAGTCCACTGTTAAGAACTACTGCTCAGAAAAAAAGACTCATCTCAAAATATTACTGCTCATTGACAATGTGCATAGTCATCCAAGAGCTCTGCTGGAGATGTGCTCAAAAGCATAGACAGCAAAAGCAAAAATAGACAAATGGGATCATATCAAACTAAAAACCTTCTGTACAGCAAAGGAAACAACAGAGTGAAGAGACAACATACAGAATAGGAGAAAATATTTGCAAACTATGCATCTGACAAGGGATTAATATCCACAATTAAAAGGAACTCAAACTACTCAATAACAACAAAAACCCCCACAAATAATCCAATTAAAAAATGGGCAAAATACCTAAATAGACGTTTCTCAAAAGAAAATATACAGCCAGCAGATATATGAAAAAATGCTCAATATTATTAATTATTAGAGGAATGCAAATCAAAACTTTCTTAAAAATTGATGTAATTAATGACACAGAAAAATGATGTGTTATAAAACAAGCTGGTTACAAGTAGTGGGTAGAGGATGACTTAATTTTTGATAAAAAATTTAAAAATATGAACATGCATACAAAAATTTGAAGTTTACCTACCAAAATATCAATAGTATTTACTTCTGCTCAGTGCTTAATATTGTTCCCTTTGTTTTTGTGTCTTCTAAAAAACATGATTATTTATGAAAAAAGAAGAAAAATGATATCCTGGAGAAAGTTATTAAACAGTAATTACTGTTTAATAACTGTTATTTAATAGTTATTAAGTTAAGAGTTATTTAACAGTTATTGTATGCCAGGAGTTAGGAATCTGAGAAGCCAAGCCAAGAGCCTAGCAGTCAAATACTGAAACCCAGGACTGGTCCAGCCAGGGTAGCAGTGCTCAAGCTCAGAGGTAGAGCATTGTTCTTTTCTTTTCCTGCTGGAATGTTATTTACCAGACTGTTTCTTCTATATTTGATGTTTTCAGTGTACTCACATTTAATGGGATTCTATGATTAACTGGCATAACAGTGAAATGATGCTAGCAAAATTGGTTTTGAATTGCTACAAAATATACTATTTTGTAGTTACATATTACACAAAACACAGTGGAAATTAAGTTCCCCCAGAACAAAAAGCCCATCTGACTAAATCACTGACTTTGCTGCTTTTTTTTCCCTGAACTTTGGTCATTTTCAATCTTCACCACAAATCTATTTTTTGTTTCATGGTCTTGGAAGAGGTCATTTTTCTTACAAAGAAACTAACATTAATGTAAACTGGACATTGTCTGATGGTGCTGCTTTAAGTCTATTCAAGTCAAAATCTAGGTAATGAGATATCACCTCACTCCAGTTAGAATGGCTATTATAAAAAGAAAAAATAACGTGCTGATGTGGATGTGGAGAAAAGAGAACACTTACACACTGTGGGTGGAAATGTAAGTTAGTATAACCATTATGGAAAACAGTATGGAAGTTACTTAAAACATTAAAACCAGAACTATCATATGACCCAGAAATCCCGCTGTTGGTTATATACCCCAAAGAAATGCAATCAGTATGTAAAAGAGATATCCACACTTTCATATTTATTACAGCATTATTCACAATAGCCAAAATATGGAAGCAACCTAAGTTTCCATCAATGGATGAAAGAATACAGAAATGTAGTGTATATATATATATACACACACACATATATATATGATTTCATAGTTTTTATAGCTGTATATATATATACATACATATATACATACATATATAGCTGTATATATATATATATACAGCTATATATACTTATTACTGTATATATATATTTATATATATACACACAGCTATAAAAGTATGAAATCTTGACATTTGAGGCGGCATGGATGAACCTGCAGGACATGATGTTAAGTGAAATAAGCCAGACACAGAAAGACAAATATCACATGGTCTCATTCATATGTGGAATCTACAGAAGTTGATCTCATAGAAGTAGTGTAGAATAGTGGTTACCAGAGGCCAGGAGCATAGTGAGGAATAGGGGGAGATTGGGCAATGGTTTCAAAATTACAGTTAGATTGGAGAAAAAGTTCTGGTGTTCTATTATATAGTAGGGTGGCTATGATTAACAATAATGTATTGTATATTTCAAAACACTTAGAAGATTTTGAATGTCATCACGACAAAGAAATGATAAATGTATGAGGTGATGGATATGCTAAATACCTAGACTTATTACACGATGTAAACATGTATCAAAGCATCACACTGTACCCCATAAATATGTACAATTATGTGTCAATTAAAAACAAAATAAAAATTGATTAAAAAAGAAAAATGGACAGAATTAATATAATTAATGTAATATATAAGATATATTACAGCTAAAATATATTGAGTACTTCTTATGTGCAAGGTGCTAATGAAGCATAATCTTTCTTAATTTTTATAATGACATCTATTTTACTGATGAGGAAACTGTGGGTCAAAGAGATTAAATGACTTGTTAAAGCTCAAACACCTCCTGAGTAGAGAGATAGGATTCAAACTAATGTAGAATGGTAACAGAACTAGCTTCTGATAATGTAGTAAATTGCTCTTTTATGAATGAGTCCAATCCTACAGGTGGAGAAGAGAGTAAGAGAGAAAAGAAATGGCAGTTCTCACCCTCTTTCTATTTTTAAGGAGTGATTTTTGAATGACACATTAGGGGCTGGAGTGCACCCTGGTTGGGTGATCATTCGGTGATTTCTTCCTAGGAATCTGGAGGATGTTGAGAGGAGTTTATTAAAGGGTTGCATATTAACTCATTAACAAATGGCATGTGGAAATGAGCTTTCCCTAATACTTTGAAGACCAGAAATGAAGAAAAATCTGTTACCCAAAATTAATTGCTTTTGCATCCACAATGTAAATATGATTAGTCTAAACACTGAAAGGTAATTAACCTGATAAAACTCTTGGTATATCATATAAGTTAACAAGAGAAATTATTTAGTTTAGGAAACAGTAAAGATTTATTTCTAATTCAAGCACAGACATTATCTTTTTGATACCAAAATTCAGAAATATTTTGAGACTCTAGTATTGGATTCTTGAAGATTATGTTTGCATGGCAAAAATGGAAAGATTTTGGGAGTAGAACAGAACATTTTAGCAATATCTGAAAATAGAGATAAGTATTAAAAAGTCCCTTGTTGGCTGATTTTTCTCTTCTCACCCCTATATCTTCTCTTTCTGGGAAGATCATGCTGAATGATTTTTAACAGTTTCAATTAGATTCTTGAAAATACACAGCTTACCTAAATGCATTAAAGTTCTTATTGACTCAGCACTATTGCTGAGACAATGTATAGTTTTGTGTCCCAGGGGTTCTGGAAATAAAAGTAAGTTTTCTGTACAGATTTTCTGTTAATACAAGAAGAAATCTAGTAAGTGGTCTGTCTAAAAATAAAATTTAAGATGATTCACAATACTGGAAATCACAGAGCAATAGAGGCCTACTGATTTACGAGGGAATTTATGATTTCCTTGATCAATTAATCTTTCTGCACAAAGAAAATAGGTTCACAATTTACTTCTGACTTAAAATTCAATGCACAATCATTGTAAAAATTTTAAATGACACAAAAAACTAAAACTAAAAATGATCCAGTCACCAGATACCACCACTGTTAAAACTTTGGTGTATGTGTGATTGGAATGTCCATTTTGCCCCTTTCCTTTCCCTTTTCTTCTTGCCTAGGACACAGGTTTGATGTCACGAGGTCACGCTATCAGCAGGCATCTAGATCCTGAGGTGACAGGCATGAGGACAAACGCCAGCACGGTACTGACAGTGGAGTGGAAAGACAATCAATCTGGGTCTTGGAGCATGTCATTAAGCCATTGTCAGTCCTGAACTGCCTATCTCCAGACTTCTTGTTGAGGAGCCATATAAACCCTTATTTATTTAAGCAACTGCTAGCTGAAGTTTCTCCTACTAGCAAATGAAGGCATTCTTAACTCTCTTGGTCAGTTTGCACTGCTATAACAAATGACCATAAAATGAGTGACTTAAGCAAGGAACATTTATTCTACACAGTTCAACATCAAGATGCTGGCAGATATGGTGTCTGGTGAGGGTCCTCTTCCTGTTGCATCCTCATGTGGCAGAGGGCAGAGAGAGAGGATGCTTTCTTGTTTCTCTTCTTATAAGGGCACTGATATCAAATCTCATGTTAATATTTCCCAGAGATTAGTTAATTGTTCCTGATTTATTGAGTAATCCATTCTCTCCCCCAATCCCATCATAAGGTCTCCACCCTCCTGACCTTATTACTTTCCAAAGACCCCATCTCCAAATACCTTCACTTTGAGGATTAGGGTTTCAACATATAAAATTTGGGAGGGGACAAACATTCAGTCAATAGCGCTAACAGGTATCAAATCTCATGTTAATATTTTCCAAAAGATGAGTTACTGTTCCCAATTTACTGAGTAATCCATTCTCTCCTCCTATTTTTTTTTTTTTTTTTTGGAGACAGAGTTTCCTCTGTCACCCAGGCTGGAGTGCAGTTGTGTGAACTCAGATCACTGCAACCTCTACCTCCCGGGTTCAAGCGATTCTCCTGCCTCAGCCTCCTGAGTAGCTGGGATTATAAGCGTGTGCCACCACACCTGGCTAATTTTTGTATTTTTGGTAGAGACAGGGTTTTGCCTTGTTGGCCAGGCAGGCCTTGAACTCCTGACCTCAGGTGATCTGCCCACCTAGGCCTCCCAAAGCACTGGGATTACAGGCGAGAGCAGCTGCCCCCAGCCTCTACCCCTAATCTTAAAGGCATCTTTATTATAAACTAATTTCTGTATGCTCACATACCTGTTCAGGATGTTTTCTCTTCATCTGTCTGTTTAGTTCTATAGCACGGCTGAGCTGTTTTATTTGTGGACACTGACACTTCTTCGCTTCTCCCTCTCTGACCTCTTGGTTTGGTTAGTATGTACTTTGATTTCTACTTCTGTAGCAAAATTACTGTTTTTTCGCTTTATGCAGCATTTCTTTCAAGAATCACAACTGTGCAGACTGTTTTGTAGCTACAATTACTACAGTCATTTGGTTTTCACTCTGTGTTAGAACAGGTTTGATACTTATCACTTGTCCCCCTCTATGACTGACCTTTTTGCATTACATTTTGGATGACATTTTTGCATTTTAGAGACATTCATCTGTAAAAAAGTTGCCCAGGCTGATCTCAAACGCCTGTCCTCAACCCATGCTTCTGCCTTAGCCTGCAGAGTCTCTGGGATTACAGGCATGAGTGACCAAGTTTGGCTTTGTTTATGATTTTAATCATGGCCTTATTCTTCCAGAAATCAGATTCAAAATTTTGGGCTTTAATATTCTTTTTCTCCTACATCTAATCCTTTAGAAATCCCTGAATTTATCTCTGTAATGTTTCTCATAGATAGATGATCACTTCACTTTCCTCTGCCGTTATCCTATTTCTGACTTTCACCAGACATCTTTATTACATTCTTTTTTTTTTAGACGGAGTCTCGCTCTGTCGCCCAGGCTGGAGTGCAGTGGCGCGATCTAGGCTCACTGCAAGCTCCGCCTCCCGGGTTCACGCCATTCTCCTGCCTCAGCCTCCCGAGTAACTGGGACTACAGACGCCCGCCACCATGCCTGGCTAATTTTTTTGTATTTTTAGTAGAGATGGGGTTTCACTGTGTTAGACAGGATGGTCTCGATCTCCTGACCTCGTGATCCGCCCGCCTCGGCCTCCCAAAGTGCTGGGATTACAGGCGTGAGCCACCGCGCCCAGCACATTATATTCTTAATTGGGTTTATCATCTACCCTTCTCTTGATTCTCTCCATTATTGTTGGACACAATTTTCTAAGGAGAGGCACGTCTCGTTTGCATACAACCCTTGAGCTGAATATTTATTCTTTTTCACCCTTCAGGTCTACTCCCTACCCTTCTCTGCCCTGATCTGTCCCCTGGGAGGAGAACCTAGATAAACTGCATCCTTCCTTGGCTTCATTGCCTTCTGGCTTCCAGTTGCGTTCAGCCAATAGTGAGCTCTAGCAGGGCACTGGTGGGAGCAAGCCAGGAATTAAGCTGAGTATTTATTCCTCTGGCTGTCTGCTTGCTTGGCCATAGGTTAGCTGTGCTCCTCCACAGAAGGCCTTCCCTCATGTGCGGGGCCACTTTCTTACAGTTCTAGAT
Organism: Pongo abelii; assembly: GCF_028885655.2. Lineage (NCBI taxonomy): Eukaryota > Metazoa > Chordata > Mammalia > Primates > Hominidae > Pongo > Pongo abelii. The sequence goes on along the minus strand of NC_071985.2, from coordinate 162,572,860 downwards.
TTTCTCTGCGGCTTCCAGTAATGTTTCCTTCCTCTTTCCTGCTTCTCCTTCCTGCTTCAGTGATGGTAACTCTTCCTGCTGTTGCTGGCAGAATGTTTTCGTTGTCTCTTGTTGGTGTCACTTACTCTGTCCACACCTTTGTGGACATATTAAATGCCACTCATCGATCCCATCTGAATGTACTACTTTCTTCAAACCCCGACTGGAAGAAACCTTAAATGTCTTTTAATTACCCAATAAGTATAGACTCCCAAGCTCAAGTTGAACACCAAGTTTCAAGCTACTCATTTATTTCATCCTTACATTGACTGTTTGCTCCAGTGAGATTGGGTTAATTGCAATCCCCCGAATAGACATAAAAGAGTATGTTGTGTTCTCTTTGCTTGGAATTCCCTATTTCTCTAATGTCATTTGTCAAAGTCTTGTTATTGTTTTTCATGTTTATCTCAAGTGTCTCCTCTTTTATGACACTTTTGTTAAGCTCCCAGTTGAATATGATGTCTCTCGTTATTTTTACTTTTATTCTTTTTTGAGACAGGGTCTTGCTCTGTTGCCCAGGCTGGAGTGCAGTGGCGTAATCTTGGCTCAAGGCAACCTCCACCTCCTGAGTTCAAGCAATTCTCTTGCTGCAGCCTCCCAAGTAGCTGGGACTACAGGTGCCTGCCACCACACCTGGATGATTTTTGTGTTTTTAGTAGGGACAGAGTTTCACCATGTTGGCCAGGTTGGTCTCAAACTCCTGACCTCAAGTGATCTGCCCACCTTGGCCTACCAAAGTGCTGAAATTACAGGCATGAGCCACCATGCCCAGCAGATGTCTGTCTTTAAAATTTGTCTTTCAGTTAACAATTGTATATTTCCTTGTCTTCTGATGTTTATACCTTTCCTTATAACTATTAATGTACTTGTCTTTTCTATTTTGTAAGCTCTTTGGGGGCAGGGGCTATTACATCCCTGTATTGTTTTCTGCATGATCAATGTTCAATAAATATGTGACAGATCTGGACAAATCACAGTGGCTATATTTAAAGATTCAGATTATTTGTGGGTAGGGCCAATGGTTCAAATCAGGCAGAATATTTTAAAATTTCAAGTATTCTATTATACCTGAACAGGGCAAAATGAAATTTTGATTGACATAAAAGTAGATGACAAAGAAAAGTCAGGAATATCTTTTTCGTTATTCATTTACTTAGAAATATTTATTGGTCAATCACAGTGGCTCATGCCTGTAATCTCAGCGATTTAGGAGGCCAAAGCAAGAGGACTGCTTGAGGTCAGGAGTTTGTCACCAGCCTGGGCAATAAAGCCAGATCTCTAGCTCTACAAAAAATTTAAAAATTTTGCTGAGTAAAGTGACACACACCTGTAGTTCCAGCTACTAGGGAGGCTGAGGTGGGAAGATTGCTTGAGCCCAGGACTTCTGGGCTATGGCGAGCTGTGACTGTGCCACTGCTCTCCAGACAGGGTGAGAGAGTGAGACTTGGTCTATATGAAAAATAATAATAATACTAAAAATAGTTTACTGAATGTCTACTGTCTATCAGGTGCTTTCCTAAGCACTACAAAGTGCTTCCATTGATGCCCAGAAATATGGTGTTAATTCTTTAAAAAAATTAGCAGAATATTATAGAAAATTAGAATTTATGGTTAGTTATTCAATTGGTAATTTAATAATTTGATATCTTTGGGTGATTTCTAAATAAGCCTGACTTAATTCCAACAGTTACCAGGAAGTTAACAAAAATATAATAATTTACTTACTATACATACTGTGACACCAATTGCAGCATAGCTAAGAATTTTCCTATGTTCCCAGAAATACATTATAATTTATAAGAGGACTATCTAGATTAAGTTCTGTTTTTGAGACTTAGCAGAGACAGAGGAGCCAACTGCTAGATAAAAATAATGCCACAGGGAACACACACGATGGCATTTTAATTTATTGCTATCATTCTTACATAATAAATTTTGGATTCTTTTGTTTATCTGCTTGATACGCAAAAACTTATTCTTGGGAGATTGAGGATATTTTCTACTAAATAAGAGGACAAAAATGGCAAATTGAAACTATCTACTTAGATATTTTTTCTTCCATTATACCATCCTCCCAAAGTATTTCTTTGTTAGTGTTTTCACTCTGTGATGATCCTCTTCCCCCACCACTTTTTTTTTTTTTAAAGTAAACTATACTCTTGTGCTCTTGAAGAAAGAAAAGAGTAGACCAAACAGAACTGTTGCAAGATAAAGATCCTTATTTGGTCATAAAAATACCAAAATGATGAAATATGTATTAATTAAATATTAAAAAAAAACACAATTATGCTTCTCAGGTTCTTATGCTCAGGAACTTTAATGAGTTAAATTTCAAGTGTGGGGAATTAGGTGACTAAAATAGCATGGAGACTCAGGAACAGCATGAAAGTGAAATTTATTGTTCATTTTTGCTCATTTAGAGTTACAACCTTCTTCTGAGTTCCTGGTCCTTGAAGAGCTGTTTTAGGCTGATCTGAGTCTCATGTGTCATATGTATTTCAGCACTGCTTTTTAACCAATAAAAATTAAAGACTCACTTCAGAGGAAGTTAATTTTATGATATTCTGTGGTTGATTGTCTTTAGTGTTAGTTTCATAGAATGATACATTTTATTACTTTTTAAAAATAAAGTAGAAATAACCAAGGAATACAAAAATCTAAAAGGATGCAAAGCAGTGAATATTTCATATGAATCTCCCTAATTCTTAATGTTTCTACTAGGACTTCAAAAATCAGAACACAAAATACATTGCTCTGCACTTGAGGAAACCTAGATCCCAAAGGTGAGATTGCATTTTCCATCTCCTAAAACAAGATGTAACAACAAAAAATGCAAGAACTAGGTGGAGAATCTTCCTAAATGCTTTTTCTCTGAAAATAATAAAGTTTAGTATTTGGTTTTGTTTCCTTTGATCTCCCCCTGAAGGATGTTGCTGAGGCATGTATGTTGAGTTTGACTGACCTGAAGAGTCTTTGGGAGTGAAGGGAATAGTTGACTCTGGTAGACAAAGAAGAAAGTTGATATTAGGTTTAAACATCGGATGCCTCAAACATTATTTAGCTCTAAACCTGGCAGCTTGTCGTTTCTCCTAGTTAGGTAACAGTACCAATGTCTGCTTGTTTCTGCTGAAATCTTTTTTCATGGGGATTTCTTCTGTGTTTGTGTTAGAAATTTGCATTGTGTTTAACCTGAGAAGTAATTCCTATAGGAGGTTTAAGATATATTTGATGAATAAACTTTAAGGCAGTAGAGTTTTCTATGCTAGTTAAATTGAAATGTTTCAGTTGTGTTTTTAGCTTATTTCTTTCTCTAACAAAATTTGACCATCTAATTTTTCCCATTGTTTGGACATCAAATACCCATAATGAGATATGGCAGGTGTATAAGAAGAGGGAGCTTAGTTTATTATAAAGTGAGACTTTTTTCTTTTCACACATTTCTAGCAAGAAGCAACTTGGCCTGCTAAACGCATACAGCAGGAGAAACAAGGACTTCTCTGCTGGGCTTGAGAACATTACAATGGATATGTCAGGACTGTAGGCCTGGTGATTCAGTCCTTACTGCAGCAAATTTTATTGACAGTGTGATCCTCATGCCTTGGCTTCCCAAAGTGCTGGGATTACAGGTGTCAGCCATTGGGCCCTGCCAAGATTTGTTAATTTTTTGATTTCTCAACTAGTGTTGGCAAGCTTGGAGTGGAAAGTATAAACTTTCAATTTTGTATTATAAAGTCTTGTTTTCATCAGTAGCACTCTCATGTCTCGGTTTCACTATTTACTTTATCTCAGAAGCCCTAGATTGGGGCAGCTTGTTTCTTGACTGATATGCATGATGTCAAAGGATATGTCACCAGTCTGTCAGCAGAGCTCTAGCAGCTACCTTGACACTGTGACCATGTTTGTAAAGAATGCTCCAGCCTTGCCTGCTCATACACGTTAGTAACATGATACAGTCTTTTCCATCTGTACAGAAGAGCTAGAATATCCCACCAAAGTTGTGAAACATGAATCCAGCAAAAACAAACAAAAAATAAGACAAAACACAAACCATAAACCTTGTGTGGGTCTGGAAAAGGGAGAGGGGTTGGTGAGGTAGAGATAGAGCTGAACATGTGTGAAAGTCTCTGAGGAGGAGCTCTGTGTGCTCTCTGAATGAGGGGGATAGAATCCCAGGAAGTATGAGCATCTGTCCTGTAATCAATTTCTGCCTGAAACCACACAAGGAGGTGTTTCATAATAACATGAGGATCCTATGCCGCTAAGAAAGAAGGACCATAAAATACAGCGTCAAAGGGAAAATGGTCTGTTGGAATTTTGATTGCCCTGAGGGGTGGCATGGAAGAGCTGCCAGTTTTTCCTATGTCCTTGAGAAGGGCACAGCTTTTAGGAGAGAGAGACAGAGAGTCCTAGTGGACCTGCGAAAGTCTCATATTCTTTTTTTTTTTTTTTTTTTTTTTTTTTTTTTTTTATTTTATTTTTTTTTATTTTTTATTTTTTATTTTTTTTTTTCTTTTATTGTAATTATTATTATTATTATTATTATTATACTTTAGGTTTTATGGTACATGTGCCCAATGTGCAGTAAGTTACATATGTATACGTGTGCCATGCTGGTGCACTGCACCCACCAACTCGTCATCTAGCATTAGGTATATCTCCCAATGTTATCCCTCCCCCCTCCCCCCAACCCACAACAGTCCCTGAAGTGTGATGTTCCCCTTCCTGTGTCCATGTGTTCTCATTGTTCAATTCCCACCTATGAGTGAGAATATGCGGTGTTTGGTTTTTTGTTCTTGCGATAGTTTACTGAGAATGATGATTTCCAATTTCATCCATGTCCCTACAAAGGACATGAACTCATCATTTCTTAGAAAGTCTCATATTCTTGATGAGAGACACATAGAGGAAAAAGGTGTGGACCGTTAAGACCAGAGACGTGTGGAAAGGGAAGGAACTCAGTGAATGCTTGTGTGGACCGTCTTCTGAGCACTGAGTGTGATCATAATCTCACTAGATGGCAGCAGAGTGTAGGGCCCAGGATATGAAGGGACGATCAGCTATCTCCCCTTTACCCCCAAACCCACATTTCCCACCACTGCTCCTTGCCGTGACCCTTCTTCAGGAACTTCTATGCCATCTCTGGGAGAAAGGCAGAACGTGACAAACTAAATTGTTGTGTTTAACCTGGAATGAATGAGTTTACTCTTAAAGCAGTACAATTTTCTTTTCTGCTTTTGAATGTATCCTGTGGCACCACCAACTCTTAGAATTGTGTAACGTCTAATTCCTTAATAAATTCCCCATTTTATATCACTCATGGAGGTTCTGATTCTCTAATTGAACCCTGATGGTTCTAGGAGTTGAGGTTTGTAATGGTTCCACGAGAACAAAATCTTAAGGATGGTTATTGTGAATTGGTTCTGGATTATCTGGAATTGGTTCTTGGATGAGATTAAATTTATAGGCAGTAATAACTGTGTTTGCATTGGTAAGGAGGACACTTGCTTATAGCATGCAACGGCAAAGCAGTTACTTATCATCTGCAGACACTTGTAATCCAATGCCAATATAAGGCAAAACTTTCATTTTGAGCAGTCATAGACAGCTTCAGGTCCTTTCTCTTTAGGTGGGGAATTTAAAATCCTGAGCTTATAATTTTTTCCCCGAAGTTCTCCAGCTCATCTGGAAGCAGCTAAGTCACTCCTTTATACTCTGTATATTAGGGTGAGCAATGACCCTCGTTTGTCTACAACTGAGGGGGTTCTTCAGATGCTAAAACTGAGTAAGTCCCAGGTAAACGGGGATGAGTTGGTCACCTAACTTACATTCACTAAATTGTTTTATGACAGCATTGACTTGATTAGAGAAATCAGAGCCTTTGAGGACTTGGCAGATGCAAGGACTATGATTCATACCATGTCCCCTCTTAATTTGTATCTTCGGCCTGTTCAGAAGACAGCCAGAGCTTGGAGAATAAAATTGGATCACTGTAAACTTAACCTGTTGGTGACTGCAATTACAGCTACTTTTCCGGAGGAGATTTTGTTATTGCAGAAAACACTTTCTATGGCACTTGGTATGCAATTATTGACCTAGTGAATATTTTTTCTTTATACTTGTTAATAAAGACCATCAAAACCAATTTGCTTTGAGTTAGCACCTTCACTATGCTACGCCAACTACCTATATCCGCTCTCTAGCCTCTTATCATCATTAGGTCAATAAACTGTTTCCGTAAAGGATGAGATAATAGAATTTTAGACTCTGCAGTCCTCATAAACTTTACCTCATTTTCCTCCTCCTCCTTTATGTCCTCCTTCTTTTCCTTCTTCTGAATACTTTAAAAGTGTAAAAATCGGCTGGGCATGGTGGCTCAAGCCTGTAATCCCAGCACTTTGGGAGGCTGAGGCGGGCAGAACACCTGAGGTCAGGAGTTCAAGACCAGCCTGGCCAACATGGTAAAACCTCGTCTCTATTAAAAAAAAAAAAGTGTAGTCCGGAAGCTGGCAGCCTCCTCAGCTGTCAGACTGGTGCTAGTGACACGGGAGTGGCTAATGCATCCTCTTGCCGTTCCTGGTGTTTGGGCCTTGCCTGTGATGGTGGGAAAAGAAATGGCCTTGCTGTGCTACAAGTGGGGCTGTGGTCAGCGCTTCGATCCTGAGACCGATTTCGATGATGCTTGCACATACCACCCATGTGTTCCAGTCTTTCACAATGCATTAAAGGGTTGGTCTTGCTGTAAGAGAAGAACAACGGATTTTTCTGATTTCTTAAGCATTGTAGGCTGTACCAAAGGTAGACATAATAGTGAGAAGCCACCTGAGCCAGTCAAACCTGAAGTCAAGACTACTGAGAAGAAGGAACTATCTGAATTGAAACCCAAATTTCAGGAACACATAATTCAAGCCCCTAAGCCAGTAGAAGCAATAAAAAGGCCAAGCCCAGATGAACCAATGACAAATTTGGAATTAAAAATATCTGCCTCTCTAAAACAAGCTCTTGATAAACTGTCATCAGGGAATGAAGAAGAAAGAAGAAGACAATGATGAAATTAAGATTGGGACCTCATGTAAGAATGGAGGGTGTTCAAAGACATATCGGGGTCTAGAAAGTCTAGAAGAAGTCTGTGTTTATCATTCTGGAGTACCTATTTTCCATGAGGGAATGAAATACCTAAGCTGTTATAGAAGAAAAACTTCTGATTTTAATACATGCTTAGCCCAAGAGGGCTGTACAACAGGGAAATACATGAGGACTAAAAAGGATGCTGGGAAAAAAGTTATTCCATGTAGAAATAACTGGCATCAGACTGGAGGTGAAGTTACCATTTCAACATATGCTAAAGATTCACTTCCAGAACTTAGTCGAGTAGAAGCAAATAGCACATTGTTAAAATGTGCACATCGTATTTGAAGGAGAGAAGGAATTTGATCAAAATGTGAAAATATGGGGTGTGATTAATGTAAAGTGAAGTTATGTAACTACAACTGCAACAAAGATTGAAATCACTATGAGAAAAGCTGAGCCTATGCAGTGGGCAAGCCTTGAACTGCCTGCAGCGAAAAAACAGGAAAAGCAAAAAGATGACCCAACAGATTGAGTGGGAGGTGGGAGGAAGGCTATTATGTATTTCAGAATTCTTAATACTGTGTGAAGTGGTGGCTTGCTGCTGTAATCTTTTGTTTTGTTGTTGTGTTACTGAATCTGGCATTTCAGGGTTAACATTAGGTTCTTAAAAGCCAAAGTCAGTTTGTCTTTTTCTGCCTCTCATCTTTCTTTTGTGTTATGTAAGGTTGATTATTCATTTCTCCTTACTGGTAGGAACCATAGTTGTGTCTTGTAGTTGAAGAGGCTGGAAAATAGCCCATAACCATAATTGCAGTGTTTCTTCGTATTTCTCTGTTAAGTAGATACATATTAAGGAACATGTTTTTTACATCTTTCTATTATTACATAATTAGTAAAGCAAGATGAAATGTCAAATTTTAATCAGTTTTTTTATGGATTTATGTTCTTACAGTACTTGAAAATATTTACGGAAGAGATGAAGCTCTGCAGTTTTTTTCTATGTGGGATGATTACTTTTTTAAGGAGAATTAATCCTGAGATAGTGAGGTAAGTAAAGGGGAATATATGAATTGTTTAACAAATTGGAATTTGTTTACACCTACTTTAATTTTTAAACTATGTCAAAACTTACATTGCTTGCCAAGCAGTATGATATAAGAGTACAGGAAACATAAATAAGAATACAGAGGCATCAATTTGGTTAAAATTCACCATTTCATAAGACTAAGCAATAATCTTAAAAATCTCTTTCCTGAATATTTAAATGTGTTTGTCTGGTGTTATATGACTAAATTGTTCCTGATTTAGAGACTAAACCCTCTTAAAACCTTTAACTAGTTAAATATAAAAAAATTATATGTATCTTGCTTCCCTGATGGAAAACTATATAAAATTGTAGACTTAAAAGGTTTGTGGAAATACATTAGGATATCAGAAAACTAAATATATGGACCTGCTTTATGACTATCTATTACATGTCAAATAAAATAGCTTAATTCTTTTGAAAAAAAAAGTGTAAAAACCATTCTTAGCTCCCAGATTGTACAGGAACAGGTTCTAGGCCAGATTGATTTGACCCATGGGTCATAGTCTGTCAATCCTTCTAGCCCACAAGTCAGTGAAGTAGCTAATATAATGTCCAGTTTACTGACAACTGGGATCTCAGAAGGATCAGCTTGCCTGAGGTTACACAGAGAGCCTGAGGTTACACAAATGTATTATCTTGGATTTAAAATGTTCCTGTAAGGTTCCAAACCATTTACTCTTTCCATTGTGCTAATTCCTACCCAGACTTTCTCTTTCATGCTGACGGCTTTTATTTTATTTTCACGGAGTGATCCTAGGAAACAATACAACTTGTTGACTGATTACTATTAGAGAGAGAATATCTCACCATCGATTTCACTAGAACTGAAATTATTGTATTTGACTGATGTTTTCCACTATTTTGTTAATTAATTGAACAACTATTTATTGAAGATCTATCATCTTAGCACTGTGGTAGGATTTGGAGCTATGACTGTGTATAAGACAGACTTGTTTCCTCCGCTTATAGAGATTACTATCCAGCAGGGAAAATAGATTTTAAGCAAATAATTGAACAATGAAAGGCATTATAGTTGTGATAAATGCTCCAAAGAAGAAGTCAGGTTGCTGTGCATTACTAGTAATATTTCTATCTAATCAGTCAACTTATACATTAAGGGGAGGGTGGATGGGAGAATGCAGTACATGAACTTGAGAAGAGGGGTTGAATTCAGGGAGAAAAAGTTTTAGCATTTGATTTATTGAATTACCTTACCACTATCTATTCCATCCAGAAGCACTCAGCTGTTTTAATTAGAGTCAAGATGCCCAGTGTTGAAAAGGGTAATTTAATATGATGATTGGACATTTTGCTCAGTGATTCTCCAACATTGGTGTAAGAGTTTATTAAAGGGCATGACTTGTTAAATATGCTAGTTTCCATACCTCTTCCCAGAGATTCTGATTAAGGATACGGCCCAGGAAAAAATATGCTTCTGAAGTAGGCAGTCCTTGATCTACACTTTTGATGAATAACTCCTCAAAATAGAAGGCAAAGGTATAATATTGGTCTTTGTTCCTTAGTTCCTCAAGTAGGAATGCAATAGCTATCTCTTAGGACTATATATATTTTTTTAATTTTTGGGACAGGGTCTTGCTTTGTTGCCCACGCTGGAGTGCAGTAGCGTGATCACAGCTCACTGCAATCTTGATCTCCCACCTCAAGTGATCCTCCCACCTCAGCCTTCTGGGTAGCTGGGACTACAGGTGTGCGCCACAATGCCTGGCAAATTTGTTTACTTTTCATAGAGATGGGGGTCTCACTATATTGCCCAGGCTGGTGTTGAACTCCTGGGCTTACGTAATCCTCCTGCCTTGGCCTCTCAAAATGCTGGGATTACAGGTGTGAGCCACCGATCTGGCAGGACTATATTCTTAAGGGAGCCAGGTCCGTCTCAGACCTTGACCAGACCAGAATCTTGGTCTTCATAGTCTTTTTTGTGGGGGCGGGGGATGGAGTCTTGCTCTGTCACCCAGGCTGGAGTGCAGTGGGTGATCTCGGCTCATTGCAACCTCTGCCTCCTGGGTTCAAGTGATTCTCCTGCCTCAGCCTCCCGAGTAGCTGGGACTACACTGGCTAATTTTTTGTATTTTTAGTACAGATGGGGTTTCACCGTGTTAGCCAGGATGGTCTTGATCTCCTGACCTTGTGATCCACCCGCCTCGGCCTCCCAAAGTGCTGAGATTACAGGCGTGAGTCACTGTGCCCAGCTGGTCTTCAGAGTCTTATTTGCCTCTGGCTGTTATACACCATACTCCTCCTCCCCTATTCTGACCTTTTGAGGTATGCTTGGGTTTTCATGTATTTTCTTGTCTTGATTTATGTTGTTTTTCTTCTTTCCAGTTTTGACTTTTGTTGAATGCTAGCTCCACTAGAAATGTTACCAAAGCAACGATAAGACAAAGCTGAATTTATTCTTACCATGGTAAGAAGAGCACTGTATTGATGGTGTCTTAGCATCACAAAGGAAGTGGGCCAAAGTCAGGTTATAGTTATGAGCGATTTAAAGTCTAGGTTAAGCCTGGGCTTTCAACATGGGGACTTGCTTAGAATTCGGTAAGGACATGGTATAACAGTTTAACACTGGTAGATTTTGAGATGAGGGGTTTAGAGAGTCTGGAGATGTAAACTCTTGTTTATGCTTTTTATTGAAGAGTTGCTGTGTCTTTCACGAAATTCCTGGAATTAACAAAAAAGTTATTTTCAACTTTTAACTTTCTGAGCAAGAGTTTCCTGGAAGAGTAGAATTATATCAATGACAACAGTGGAACAATGAAGTCATGTAAATAAATGTAGAGAGTAAGTTGTGTGAGTGAACATGATTTTAGCTCTTTTTTGAACAAAAATGATTTGAATCATTCATATTTTCCATTATTGGTTTCTTTATTGGTTTCATTTTACTGGCATAAATTAAAGCATATTTTCCCCCCAGCAAAGTCTTGGGTTTGTACTATTTCTTAGATTCTTTCATGCTTGAGAATGTTCGTTGCTCTTTCTCTCTCCTTCCTGCCTTCCTTCTCTTTCTTCTTTTTCTTTCTCTTTCTCTTTTTCTCTTTCTTTTTCTTTCTCTCTCTTTCTCTTTTTCTTTTTTCTTTCTCTCTCTTTTTCTCTTTCTTTCTCTTTTTCTTTCTCTTTCTTTCTCTTTCTCTCTCTTTCTTTTCTCTCTCTCTCTTTCTTTCTTTCTTATCTATCTTTCTCTTTCTTTCTTTCGCTCTGTACCTCAGGCTGGAGTGCAGTGGCACGATCTCGGCTCACTGCAACCTCTGTCTCCCGGGTTCCGGTTCAAGCAATTCTCCTGCCTCATCCTCCCGAGTAGATGGGATTACAGGCATGCACCACCATGCCCAGCTAATTTTTGTATTTTTAGTAGAGACGGAGTTTCACCATTTTGGCCAGGATGGTCTCAATCTCTTGACCTCATGATCCGCTCGCCTCAGCCTCCCAAAGTGCTGGGATTACAGTCTTGAGCCACTGCATCTGGCCATTCATTGCTTTTTCTTAATGAGGAAATCATTTTGGTGGAATATGATGTTTTTAGGGGAAATGAAGTCATGTAAATGTAGACAGTAAGTTGTGTGAGTGAAGATGATTTTGGCTCTCACTTTTTTGAATAAAAATGATTTGAATCATACATATTTTCCAGTAATTTCTTTATTGGTTTAATTTTACTGGCATAAATGAAAGCATATTTTTCCCCCAGCAAAATCTTGGGTCTGTTAAATTTCTTGGATGCTTTCATGGTTGAGAATGTTCATTGCTTTTTTTTGAGTTGGAAAACATTTCGGTGGAATATGATGTTTTTAGAGGACACTTTCCTTCCCTCAGAAACAACAAATTACTCCCCATATTTTTTATGCACACTTAGATATAGGAGATAGAAAGAGTTTTTATAATAAGATTACATCCACTACTTCTTAAATTGAAAGTTTTACATTTAAGTTCACATAATTTTAAAGAAAGAAAAAGAAATAGGTAAAACCAAAGTAATTGCTAAATTTAAACGAGTGGTTCTCCACCAAAAGAGATACAAAATTATATCTACAAGATACAAAATCCTTCTAGGGCTAACAATAAAAGACTATGAAAAAAGATTTTGGAGTCATATTTCTGTGATGTGTGTCATTTAAAAACACTATTATTTAGCTATTAAGAAAATGAGAATATTTGTACTATTACATTTATCACCTCTGCCTTTTTTCTCCGGCCAGTCTTTTTTAGGTGAGTTACTGCTTTCATGTTTTTAAGCAAGTGACGTTTTGATTCTGTTCTGGAACCACGAGTCTTGTCATTAGTTGTTTCTCCACAGTTTTTCTAAGAATATTTTCATTTCGATTGGTCTATTGGTTAGGTTTCAATGTCAAGTAGTTTTTTTTTCTGTCCAGAAAAATTCACAGACACTGTGTTCCTGAGGTCTTGCACATGTGAAGATATCTGTTACTTTTATATTTTAAGAACAACTTAGCAGCATATGAACTTGGGTTACATTTTCTCTAGACCTTGTAGACATTGAATTTCTTTCTTTCAGACACTTGCTCTGTTGCCTTCTAGACTTGAATACCATGCAGATGTCTGAGGTCAGCTTGATATGGTTTTTTCTTTGTAGTGGTTTGTTTTCTTCCCTTGGGTTACTGAAGTATTATTTCTTCGTCCTTGAAATTTAATAATTTAATTAGGCTATATTAGTTATTCTATGTTCATTTTCACTTCATGCACTTAATCAGTAGTGTCTGGAAGCTTTTACTACTTTTGTCATCCCCACCCCATTATAGTCATGGAAAAGAAAAAGTATATAGGAAACTCTTCTCAATTTACAAAGCATATTAATATATACTGGAATGATGGATATGTAAAATGTGGCCAGCATTCCATAATTGAGTCATTCATTTAATTTCTGCTATGCATTTGCCAGATTCTATTCTAGGCAAACTAGGAAGATAAAGTTCCTGTTCTCAAGTAGCATCTAAATTTATTGCACTGTCCACTGTTCATCACGCACATTTTCCATATTATGGCTTTTTGGTAGGTGTAGTGCTCATCTGTCTTATTCTCGGGGTGGGGAGGGGCATTATCCTTGCACATATTGGAGACAATTCCATGCTATGTCTGACTCTCTAATGGAGGAGGCAGGATGTAGATTCCCGGACACCCTTGCAGCTACCGCAGAGGCATGTGACTTAGGCTTCGCTACTTATATGTATGAGAGTGAGAATTTGATGTGGAAGTGAGAGAGGAGGAGGAGGTTTTACTTGACATTTCTGTCATTTTTCTGGCAGTGCTAGTGTTTGGCTCTTTGGTGACCGAAGCAGAAACAGCAGCAATTTTTCATTAGTTCCAAGAGTGACTTTCTTTGGTACTTGGATTAGCAGCGGTAGTAGGGATTTAATCATCGATAAAATTTACCAATTTTGTTGTGTTGTTTTGGACATTCTTCCTGGAAGATTAACCTCATTCTGGTTTTCCAGGCCTTCCAAAATTCAGTCTTTTAATAAAATAATTTTCTGCATAATTGGGGGGATTCAGTTAAAAACATGGATTAATACAGGATGCTTATGCAGTGTATTATTTTTGTGTCTAATATTTTTTTCTCAGAATTTTGAATATGATCTATTCCTAATTTGGGCATACATATTTATTTATATTAATTTTAGATTTGTGGGGTGTAAGTGTAGGTTTGTTACATGGATATATTGTGTGATGCTGAGGTTTGGGCTTCAAATGAAACTGTCACCCAAATAGTGAATATATGCCCAATAATAGTTTTTCAATCCATTCTCCCTCCTTATTTCCCCCTTTTGTGTTCCCAGTGTCTATTGTTCCCATCTTTATGTCCATGTATACCTAATGTTTATCGCTCACTTATGAGTGAGAATATGCAATATTTGGTTTTCTGTTCCTGTGTTAATTTGCTTAAGAAAATGGCCTCCAACTACATTTATATTGCTAAAATGGACATGATTTTCTTCTTTACGGCTGCATAATATTCCATGAGAGTTATATACATTGTCCCAATCAAATCCACCATTGACAGGTACCTAGGTTGATTCTACGTCTTTGCTATTGTGAATAGTGCTGCAATAAACATGAGAGTGCAGGTGTCTTTTTGGCAGAATGATTTATTTTCTTTTCAATATACACTCAGTAATGGGATTGCTGGGTTGAATGGTACTTCTATTTTTGGTTCTTTAAGAAGTCTCCAAACTGCTTCCCACAGGGTCTGAACTAATTTACATTCCCACCTGCAGTGTATAAGCATTCCCTTTTCTCCACAGCCTCACCAGTATGTGTTATTTTTTTGACTTCTTAATAATAGCCATTCTGTGTCTAATATTTTTATTGGATTAGTCTGCCTTGTTTTACCCTCTTCTATCTAATCATTCTTGTTTTCTTCAATGCTCTATTTTCATCTGGTAAAGTTTTATTTCATGTTAAAATTTATATTTTTTCTCTAATATATTGCTTGCATTTCTTCTATTGAGTCTCAGATTTCTTCCACAAGATTTTTTTAAAACTTCTTAAAACATTTAATGTTTTGACCAAGTAAATGGACACTCAAGAAATAAAAAATTCTTTGAGGAAATAAATGTTGAGAAACCCATAAAAATTTTATAAACGTTTTTGTGCCTAGTAATAGGTTTAGAATTGATGGTATACATATTATTATACATTGCAGAAAGCCGAAACTACATTTTTTAAAAGATTAAGAGATAAACATTTATAAATCCTTATAATTCTTGTAAGCTACTTTCTATCTGTATCCTGTGATTATCTACAGATATAAAACAGCGTGATATGGTTATTATACAGATACTTATATTTCTGTAATTGAATTATCGATGAATGGTACTCAGTAGTGTACAATCTGAAAGAAATGTTATTCCTTTCTTATCCCTGTCTTTAGGACATGAAATTGACAATCCTTTCTCCTCCCCTTGATGACATTTTAGGTTGGGTTCGAAACTTTTCTAGTTACTTTGATCTAAAAGGAAATATTCATCTTCAGATATTAAAGGTCTTAATCAGATCTAAATCAAACTTTTAATCTCTCATCCAATTCCAAGTATTCCTCCTATTTTGGTTATCTATTGCTACATATCAAACCACCTCAAAACTTAGTGGCTTAAAGGAAAATAGTCAAATATTTTTCATGACTCTGTAAAGCGTTTCAAGAGGATGGAGTGGGGGTGATTTATCTCAGCTCCATGATGTCTGGGGCCTTAGCTGGGATGCCTACAGTGACTAGGGGCTGGAATATTCAGGATGGCTTCTTCACTCACATCTCTGGCACCTGGTGCTGCTTCTTCATCTGACCTTTGCTCCATGCTGCATCCCATCCTTCATGGCCACTCCATATGGCCTCTCTAACAGGATTAGTAAGTTGGCTTTCTTACATGCCAGCTTAGGGTCCAAAGAGCAGGAAAACAGAAGAAAGTCTTAGAACATTATTTGTGTTGATTTTTTCCTCAAGTAATTTCTTTTCAGTTTTAGGCAATAAATAGAAAAATAATAATATAGCAGGTTTTCAGAAAGTTTTTGCTTATTTTCCATTGTTGATGTCAGATTCTAAAATTTTGGAAACACTTATGGATGTAAGTATAAATTTTTTTGAAAACAAAAAGTCATTTAAAATCATTGTAGAAGGTACTTTAAGAAGAGTGCAATATGTTGGTTAAGAGCATAATTTCCAGAATTTTGCTGCCAATTTCAATTCTATCTCTACCTCTTACTGGTCATAAAACTGGATCAAGTTACTTAGGCTCTTAGTGCCTCAGATTCCTCAAATATACAGTGGAGACATTAATAGTTTCTTCCTTTACAGAGTTGTTGTGAAGGTTAAATAAAATCATACGTGTAAAGCCAATAAAATATCTAGCCCTACTCAATGCTCAATCAGTGTTAATTATTAATATCTAAAACTATCAATCCTACAGAATTCAGCCAAGGAGGAAAATGAAAACAAAAACAAAAATGGTGGAAATATGGTCATTTTGTTACACTTGAATATTCAATAAATGTGTATAGATTATCACTATTAAAAGATAACTCGGTTGGGCAAATATTACAAAATTCAGCTGTATGATATATCCAAGAGCCAAATATGAAATTAAACCCCAAAGAAAGATAATAAATAAAAGAATAACTAAAATATATATCAAGAAAATTATAACCAAATGAGAACTGGCAAAGTAAAACAAGATAAAGTAGAAAATATGGCAAAAAACATTAGTAGACATAAAGGCCACTATATAATAATAATACTTTTTGATATAAAAATTATAAATTTCTATGTACCCAATATTGTCTCAACATAAATAAAACTTATTGGGCACAGTGGCTCACGCCTGTAATCTCAGCATTTTGGGAGGCCGAGGTGGGTGAATCACTTGAGGTCAGGAGTTCGAGACCAGCCTGGCCAACATGATGAAACCTCATCTTTACTAAAAATACAAAAATTTGCCGGGCTTGGTGGCAGGTGCCTTTAATTCCAGCTACTCGGGAGGCTGAGGCAGGAGAATCGCTTGAACCCAGGAGGCAGAGGTTGTAATGAGCTGAGCTCGTGCCACTGCACTCCAGCCTAGACAATAGAGCAAGACTCAGTCTCAAAAAAAACTTTATATATTTATATAAATTTAAATGTATTTATATATTTATATAACATAAATATAAGTACATATTTAGGTAACATAAATATAAGTACATATTTAGGTAACATAAATATAAGTACATATTTAGGTAACATAAATATAAGTACATATTTAGGTAACATAAATATAAGTACATATTTAGGTAACATAAATATAAGTACATATTTAGGTAACATAAATATAAGTACATATTTAGGTAACATAAATATAAGTACATATTTAGGTAACATAAATATAAGTACATATTTATATAAAGTATATATTTATATAAGTATATATTTATATTATATAAAGTATATATTTATATAAGTATATATTTATATTATATAAAGTATATATTTATATTGTGTAAATATAAGTATATATTTATATTGTGTAAATATAAGTATATATTTATATTGTGTAAATATAAGTATATATTTATATATAACCAAACCATTGTGATTATGAATTTGTTAAATTTATCTTATAATTATTATCTTATTCCACATAATCATAAGAAAATTTGACAAATTCATAATCATAATAGGATACTTTTAATAAACCTTTATCAGAAGTTAGTAGACCAAGTAATAGTGTAACGATTTTGAACAAAACTAATGGCTTGACCTGGACCTCAAAATAGAAAATATGCATTCTTTTTTAAAGATACATGAAAAAATTATAAACATTGGCCAGGTGTTAGGTCTCAAAAGAAGTCCCTATGAAGGTCAGAGTGTGCTCTCTGAACACAGTACATTAAATTCGAAATCAAGAATAGAAAGCCATTTAGAAAGACTCTCTGTATTGTAAACTAAAAAAGTACTGCTACATGAGAGTTAAAGAAGAATGACAATGGAAATAGCAACCTATTTAGAGTTGAATGATGATGAAAGTTTTACTCATCAAATTTGCCAAAAAAAGTTATGTAGAGGTTCATTTACAGCTTAATTTGAAAATAATTGGGTTAAGCATTAACACAAAAAACTACAGAAAATTGACAAGAGGAAAGAAAAAAGGTAAGAAGATAAATGAATGAACTAGGAACCAGAGAGAATCAAAAAAAAGCAAAAGCTAGTTCTTTATTAAGATTTAGACTGTATTTATGAAATTTTGTATACATAAAATATTGTCTTATGAATTCTCTGTCATAGCTGGAAAGAATGTAGAGAGGTGCATTCGAAGAGATGGGTTCCAGAATTTTTCCACATACCTTTAGTCTCTGTTATCATTTTGTCTAATCATATAGATGTATTCCTTTCTTTACTTTCCACTATTAGCTTGCATTCTGAGAAATAAGAAAATATTGTCCCATTTGAGATTCACATGGCTTATGTAGTAAATAAATTTCCTACTGCATTTTCTTAAGCATGCTCATCCTACTACAAAGTCAAAACAAAATAATGAAGGCTAAATTAAATATAAATGTACATATGTATATTTAATTCAAAATAATACATTGCTCATAGAGAAATAAAGTAGAAAGTATACGCCAGAAACCAAATTCCTACTTAGTGTGAGTTGAACCACACATGGTATGTTTCAGACATACATACAAGAATTGGTGGAATGTACCTAATAAAAAACATTTTTCTTAAATTTCAGGGTTCAGGTTTTGTTTAGTTGTACCTTATTGTTTTGAAGCGACACTGGCTTTTTTTTTTTTTAAATAGCCAAGCCTTTGACATTATGAAGAATACTGCCATCTATTTTATAAATAGCAAGGTTACTAATGGGAACTGTCTTTGTGTGGATTTATTTCATCTAGGTGCTGATCTGCTGGTGAATTCTAGGGGAAAGATTGTATTTTATTGAGTTAGTTACATTTATATAACTGGAATTGCTGTCGTTTTCTCCCCTATAGAACCTTAATTGCCTTGTTCAAATGGCTCAAAATAGGTTGCCATTGAAGGCTGTAAAATAGGTAACAGAATGAGTTTTGCTGTCATAGAATATTCTGGTACCCTTATGTAATGCAGTCACTTTGGACATTAAACTAAATGGTCTCATTATCTTTTCTTTTCAATCTGCTTCACAGTTAAGGAAAATGAGTATTAATCTAGAAGAATGTTTTATTCTTTCTCAACTCAAAACTTGTACTCTGCCTCTTTTATTAGAATTAGCTCTGCTGTCATGGCCTGAAGATTTCCAGTCTCATGAATTCATTACGTTGCCACTTTATTTTCAAGAACAAGCTATGTACCCTTTAGATTATATTTGAATAAAATTGGCTTTGCTAATTATTACCAAAAGAAAATGGAAAGGATTAGAAATTAAGTTTGGTTTAGTCAGTATTTATTGAATATGTAATATGTGCTCATTGTTGTGAGGGAAAAAGAACCATAAGAAATGCTTTTGCATATTTTACTCAAAACTGACAAGCAATTAATTGTTCAAATTGTTGGTGCTAACTCTAAGTGCTATTTTGGACATTTTGACTTTTCTCTGGTCTACCAGGAGAATTATCAACATGGAAAGATTGGACTTTGGTTAAGTCACGCAACAAGTGCTTGGTGAGAACTCATCAATGATGGGATATAGTTGTGAACAGCACAGAGATAGTCCCTGCCTATATAATGCTGCAAAAAACATAGAAAAAGAGTTTTAGAGGGAATAGTGTCTTCTACTGGAAGCAATTTCTGAGATGTCAAAAAAGTGACGACGACCAATGTACTCTTCTATGCTCAGGAGACTCTGAAGGGTAGACCTGCGATTATAGGCATGTTTTGCCTTGTCTGTGTTTGCTCAGTGAGAGAAACATGAGTGATTGATTTCCAGCCCTGAAGGGGCATTTGACTCAACATTTGTCAAATGCTCCCATTCAGGTTCTCATCCTACACTTGAATAAAACACAATTGGTTTATTAAATCAATGCAAAAATGAGATTGTGGTTAAAACACAGTAAACCTATGCCATTCTCCAGGGCACAAATTTTTCTTCTAAAGTGAAAAAAATTCTGGTGTAACTAGGGAAAACTTATATTAAATCAATACACTGCTGTTAAAACTAAGTTCTACAGAATGAATATACTACAAATATTTCACCAAGAAAAAATAATTTGAGTTGAGCTCATACATTATTATAACACTATTTTTTTTAGGTGTGAGTAAAATAAAACTGGTGGCATTTCCTTGCACATGGTAGCTTTCCTGTATATTGTATATAAAAATATATATACAAAAGGTACACATGTCTTCATAGAATTCTTTCTATATATCAGGTGTTGAAGATCTTATTTTGTACCAGCGACTTTGCTCAGTGCTTTACATGTATGGTGCTGTTTAATCTACGCATTTATTTAAACATTACAGCAACTCATGAAATAGGGACTATCATCAGTGAGATTTTGCAGATGAAAAAATTGATGCTTAAAGAAATAAAACAATGCATTCAATTTCATATAACTACTAAGTGGCTTGTATTGGCTTTTAAATCAGATCTGCCTAATTACAAAACTTATCTTCTTCTTTTACTTCTTTTTAGAAATAGGGCCTCATTCTGTTGCCTAGGAGCATAGTGTTGAGATATCGGCTCATTGCAGCCCTGAGTTCCTGGGCTCAAGTGATCCTCCCACCTAAGCTTCCCCAGTAACTGGGACTACAGGCACCCTCCACATGCCTGTCTATACATACATTTCAATTTTTTTGTAGAGATGGGGATCTAGCTGTGTTGCTCACACTGGTTTCAGACTCTTGGCCTCAAGCAACCCTCCCACTTTGGCCTCCCAAATTGTTGGGATTACAGGCATGAGCCTCTGTGCCTGGCCTCAAAGCCTATCTTCTTAGCCATCCTGCTATAAGTCTTAAAATTATATTAGTCTAACTGTAGTTCACCCTTCCTTCTGCTCCCACAATGTTTTTCCTTCTAATTAATTCATAACCTTGGAGATTTTGCAGATCAAAAGTTAAGACTTGGCATTTTGACCTGCAAAACATTTATTGACCCTCATTAGTATTTATTGGTGCCAACTACTGTAGATGGCCCTATTTTTACTGATGTGTATTGATAGCTACTATTACTTGAAAAGTATTTAAAATGAGTCTGAAGTCTATACAAAGAATCCTTGCACAATATAATTAAAACACCTAATACACCTTCATGACATCAGGGCATATCATATATAATCTCTGTTTTTCTTCTCCCCCAAATCTGGTTTACCAGTTTTATTTTCTCTCTGTCCCATGTCCACACATCTTATGCTCTTGTACTGCTTTCAATGACTTGACATTATGGAAACTTGCTGGGTTTTTTCCTAGAGCAAAAGTATCTATCTGATGGTCCATTATCCAAATCTATAATAAATTACAGACCTGATATGTTTACTTTGTATATTGTTTGTAAGTTTTTTTTTTGAGCCAACAGTTCAAACCCAGGAAATTTCATATAAAATATATGGATCCTAATCATAATCTGGCAGCACTGGGTCTAAACTTTTGCATGCTATTATAATAATGGCCTAGCTCTTCTTAGTAGTTGCCCCTTTAGATAGGGTGAGTCCATTTTCGTTTGCTGTGGACATATCACTCGTAATTGACTTTCCAATTCTAGGTCAAATGCTAGTTATCATTCCTATTGTGTGTACACTGTTAGTTTCTCATTGTAGAGAAGTCTTTCTCTATATTGTTTCAAGAGAAGGAAAATGAAATATAGACCCAAAGGTGAATGTCCTTCAAAAAAAATGGAAGAAAGCATATTTGTCTTTAGATATACAGAATATTCAGCAACCTTTAAAATGCAATCAAAATGTGTGCCTTTGGGCAAAGTGGCTTACGTCTGCAATTCCAGCACTTTGGGAGGCTGAGGTGGGTGGATCCCTTGAGACCATGAGTTTGAGATCAGCCTGGGCAACATGGCGAAACCCTGCCTTGAAAAAAAATACAAAAAATTAGCCAGATGTGGTGGTGCACACCTGTAGTCTCAGTTACTCTGGGGGCTGAGATGAGAGGATTGCTTTAGCCCAGGAGGTCAAGGCTGCAGTGAACCGAGATGGCACCTCTGCATTCCAGCCTGGGTAACAAAGCGAGACCGTGTCTCACCAAAAAAAAAAAAAGTATTCCTTATACCAATATTTTTCACTGATTTATGTTACCTCCCTGGTGATGGAGTTCATGATTTTGGCTTTAGAGCAAGCCTAAAAAAATTCACAGACTCTCAAGAACTAACAAAAAGGAACAAAGGCTGGAGTTACCCATGTTCTCTTTGGCTCAGTCTAATTTCCATTAGGGTCATCTATATTCTTTGAAGTTTTTTTTTTGGTTGTTTGTTTTTTTTGTTTTTTTGAGATGGAGTTTCCCTCTTGTTGCCCAGGCTAGAGTGCAGTGGTGTGATCTCGGCTCACTGCAACATCTGCTCCCGGGTTCAAGTGATTCTCCTTCCTCAGCCTTCTGAGTAGCTGGGGTTATAGGCACCTGCCACCACGCCCAGCTAATTTTTGTATTTTTGGTAGAGACGGGGTCTCACATGTTGGCCAGACTGGTCTTGAACTCCTGACCTCAGGTGATTTGCCCACCTTGGCCTCCCAGTGTTGGGATTACAGGTGTGAGCCACTGTGCCCGGCTTTGAAGTTTTAATGTGTAAGCCATGAACTTGATTGAATCACCAAGCAAAATTTATTTGTGAAGAATTATGTGTAAAGTAGGCCCTTCTATTATTACCTTATCTTCAAGAAGTTTATATATTTTCTCTCAAATTCAATAAAATAGATATTTTATCTATATTATTCAGCATTCACCAATTTACCTTTCTCTTTTCTTCTTTACTAACAACAGCCTTATTCTTTTGAGGCATCAATAAATCAATGAAAAATACTCATCTCTCAGAGTCCCTTGAAGTTAGGAGTAGCCACACAACCAAAATAATGAGATGTATGTGGAATTCTACTGAATGGAAGGCTTCTGAGAAAGCCATTTTTTTTTTGGTTGATATTAAACTCAGCCTCAGTTAGTGTGCTTCTTTTCTGGTACATTACCCTTAATCTTGCCTAAAATGAATATGCAGCTTCTGAAGATAGAGGAATCATTTTTTGATTATAAGGACAAAAGTCTCATGCTAAAGTTGAGTAAGAAGAAAGCTAGATGGAACTCAAGTTCTTTACACTTTATGGAGTTACTATGCCAGACAGTTCACCCACTTTCATTCTTCCATTGCTTGAGAAAAATATTTCTCTATTTGATTAAGCTTCTAGTTAGGTTTCTGATGTACGCAGCCAAATGCAATCCATAACTAATAAAGAAGCTGAAATCTGGAAATGGATTGCTGCAAATAACAGATCCTAAAATGTAGAGAAAATGGAGCTGTGGAAAGCAAAATTCTGAGAGAGAGAGACCAAGTCTGGATTTGGCCTATCTGTAAGCTAGAGTGGCAAAAGCATCCATTTTCCTGGAACTATTTTTTCAGTCTTAAAATTGAAAGCTCTACATCCTGGGAACCATCTTAGTCTTGGGCAAATGAGATCCTTTGTCAGTTTACTGCTAGTAGGGGTAGAAGGAATTAGAATTTCAATAAAGGAGACACACTTTGTCCAGGCCTGAAATCTGCATTTTTTCAGGCCTGCAATCTATGTTGACTGAGAGCTTTTCAAAGATAAAAATGCCACTGTTTCGTATCCATCACCAAAGTCAATGCAAGCAAAGCTGCACTCTTTGCAAGAGATTATACTGGTGCCCCAAGCCTCTCTGGAGACATTTTAAGGTGACGTCTACACATAATCTTTGGTTGTGATTACAAGTCATTGAACAGAAGTAATGCTTGATTCTTGAGGGAATTCCACTGCCAACAATATACAAACTTGGCAAGTTACAGTCTGATTATTCAACCCCTAGGGCTATCTGTGGGCCTGCCAAACATATACCATGTGCAGGTGTGCTGTGAAAATCGTGCAGCTCCAGTTAAGGCATTTTCCATAATGTATACTTCATGTACAGCCTGGAAAGGTAAGAGATGAAGAGAATCCCCTTGGGAGTAGAATTAAGATTCATGGAGGGCAGTGGACAGAGAGAGGATTTAGAGATGCATTGTCTATATAGTTGTTGTAGTCACTAGCTATATGCGGCTATTGAGCACTTGAAATGTGACTATTCCAAATTGAGATATGCTATAAATGTAAAAAATACACTAGCTTTCAAAGACTTGGTATTAAAAAGGATATAATATATATAATTAGTACTTTGTTCATGTTGATTATAAATTAAGATTTTTGATATCCTAGGTTAGATGAATATATTGTTAATGTTAATATACCAACTTATTTTTTAAGTGAGAACTCTAGGAAATTTGAAATTACACAAAGGCTGGCCTTTGTGGCTCATGCTATATTTCTCTTGGACGGTGTTGACTCACAGCATAACTAGATGTAGAACTGGCAGGTTGAATATTCAAAATTTTACTCTATCGCAGAACAGGGAGTTCTTGCTATTCTTACTCCGAATAATTTAATATTTCCTACAGATAAGTGACTGCTGTATGTTTCCTGTTTTCCCTTCTTTAGAGTGTTTTGACTTTGGTTATTCCTTTTTTGACTCATCTGTTAGTTTATTAGAGGCACTTAGTTCATTAGTCATTATATTTGACAGAGATCATTTAATATCTCCAAGCAATCCCCTCACTTCAGCTGGTTGCAAGAAGATGATGAGACTTTGAAGTTGTTCCATAGGAGAGAGGATAAGCATTTGCTCTGACAGGCCATGTATGCATGGATATTGGACAGCCAAAATATTAAACTGAGGAAAACACTGTAGTCTGCTATGTATCCATTCCCTTCACTTTTCTTACTACCAGTCCCCTAGTTTTTATGGAGCTATCACATGCTCAGTTAGAAAACACATATGTTTTAAGCCTCCTTTGCAACAAGGGTAGCGATGTGACCTAGTTCTGGCCTACAAGATGTAAGTGAAAGTCTATATAGTTTCTGGGAAAATTATTGTTTTACTGATTAAAAAGAAATATGTGCTTGGATGGCACACAGTTCCTTTGTTCCTACTTCTTCCTGACTGGAATATAGAATATAGTTGTCTGGAGGGGAAATTTCAGTTTCCAGTTCAGCATGTAAGGGGCTTAGAAATATTGCTCCCAACTACACACACAAAAAAATGCTGAACAAGCTGGAAATCAAAAACTCTTCTTAGATCCATCAGAGAATGGAAGTTGCAGGGCATACTGCTGTTTCCAAAATTGGAGAGACAGACTAGCAGATTCAGAGAATCACAAATTACTGGAACTTTTAAAAGCTCATGAACAGAAACCCCCATGGGAAACAGTGAAAGTAGGAAAGCCAAAACTGTAATGGATGAACTGTTTTAGTATGGACAGCTAAAAATTTGTGGGAGCCCAGTCTTAAAGGGGCTTTCACATTTTTGTGAGTTTTGCTTCTAGGAGCTCTACCAAATTCTCACAGTGATTAGAGGGAAATCCTCTTGTGCTTCCTGCAAGGAGAGGGGAAAGGTAGCCATTTTGAAATATGCCCAGAATATTCTGTTCTTTTTAACAAGGACGGTCCTCAAAAGCAAATGTTTCATCAGAACCTAACTGACTGAGGTTTTACCAGAGCCTGACCAACCTAGGGGATTTAGAGCTGCATTGTCTAAATCCCCTAGGGAAAGGGAAATCTCCAACTGTAGCCTTCTCTAGCATTCCAAGTGGAAGAAGGGAAATGCTCAACTCTAGCCCTATATTCATTTGTTAGGGTTGCTGCAACAAAGTACCACAGACTTAGTGGCTTAGCCAATGGAAATTTATTGTCTCATAGCGCTAGGGGCTAGATGTTCAAAATTAAGGCATCAGCAGGGTTGGTTCCTTCTAAGGGCTTTAAGGAAAGAATTGGTTTCAGGTCTCTCTCCTCAGCTTATAGATGACCATCTCCCACCATGTGTCTTCATCATTTTCCCTCAATGCATATCTCTCTGTTCAATTTCCTCATTTTTATTAGAACACTAATCATACTGGATTAGGGACCATCCTAATGACCTCATTTTAACGTGATTACCTCTGTAAAGATAAAATCTCTAAATAAGGTCACATTCCAAGGTACGGGGCTAGGATTTTAATATACAAATTTCAGTGGGATGCAATTTAAGCCATAACAAGCCCTTCATAGCCTTCCACATGGGGAAAGGAAACACTCAACTGTAGTCCCCTCTAGCCTTCCTGTCTCACTTAAGTTGGGGGTACTGAGAAGCACTTGTGAAGGTCACTACCTAGGGGCATAGGCTCACAAAAAGATTGAGATTTAGTGATAAAACTAGAGAATCCTTCCCCTCACCCCATACCTTACTGTCATATCAATAGGGCTCTGGTATAATAACATGGGAATACAACTGAAAGAACTGCACATCTCAGATCTTATTTAACAAGTCTCTGGAGGGCCCTACACATAACAGGGGAGACAAAAATAAGGACATCCAAGAAAATTTTAGCCTTTGACACCAATAGCCACAGCAAACAGTAAACAAAGCCTAACTTGCGGCCAGGTAAACATAAAACTTCACATTAAAGAACTATTTATGTCAATACCTTTTACCCAGTACATTATGGCCAGCTTTCAACAAAAAAAATCACACAACACACTAAAGAACAAATAATGTAGTTTGAAGAGATAGAGCAAGCATCAGAACCAGACTCATATATGGCTGTGATAAACATAGAAAGTCATTAAAACAATGATTAATATGCTAGGGACTCTAATTAAAAAAGTGGACAACATACATGAACAGATAAATTATCTAAGCAGAGAGATGGAAATGCTAAGAAAGAATCAAAAGGTAATGCTAGAAATTAAAAACATTATAAGAAAACTGAAGAACATCTTTGATGGGCTCATCAATAGACTGAACACAGGCAAAGAATCACTGAGCTTGAAAAAATTTCAGTAGCAACGGTCTTAGTTTGTTTTCTGTTGCTATAACAGAATATAGCACAGACTGCGTGATTTATAAAGAAAATAAATTTATTTTTTTACATTCTGGAGTTGAGAAGTCCAAGGTCATGGCAGCAGAATATGGTGAGAGTGTTCATACTGAATCATAACATGGTGGAAGACATCACATGGTGAGACGGTAAGAGAGTGCATGTCAGCTGAGATCTTTCCTCTTTTGCTTATGAAACCACCAGTCTCATCATGGAAATTCCACCTGATGACTGTCTAATCCTAATTACCCCCACAAAGGCCCCACTTCTAATCAACATGTGAATTTGGGGATTAAGTTTCCAACCCTTAATTTGGGAAACACATTGAAATCATCATAACAACTTCCAAAGCTAAAATACAAAGAAAAAGTATAATGAAAGATGAAAAAGAATATTCAAGAAGGTGGAACAATTACCAAATGTGTAACATACATATAATGGAAATAGAAAAAAAAGAAATAGAAAAAAATTTAAGTAATAATGACCAAGAATTTTTCAAAATTAATGATAGACACCTAATCACAAATCCAGAAAGCTCAGAGAACACCAAGCAGGATAAATACCAAAAACTTCTACACCAAGACATAAACTCAAACTCCACAAAGTCAAAGAAAAAGAAAAAAATCTTGAAAGGCGTCAGAGGGAAAATAAAAACCCAGCTTACTTCTAGAGAAGCAAGAATAAGAATTACTTGAGACTACTCTTCAGAAAACATTCAAGCAAGAAGAGAGTTGAGGGAAACATTTCAAGTGTTGGAGAACAAAACACAACACCACCTACCAATCTAGGATTCTGTATCCAGTAAAATTATCCTTCAAAATTGAAGGAGAAATAAAAAGACTTTGTCAGAAAAATTGAGGGAATTTGTTACCAGAGACCCTTTCTTACAAGAAATGTTAAAAGAAATTCTTCAGAAAGAAGGAAAATGATATAGGTCAAAAACTTGGATCTAATAAAGAAAGGAAAAATATTAGAGAAAAAACAAACAAAATTAAAATAAAATATTTTATTTTTAAATGTTTTAATTGATCTAACAGATAAGTATCTCTAAACAGTAATAGTGACAATGTGTTCAGTGATTACAGCTTATGAATAAGTAAAATTAATAATAATAATGCTGTAAGGGACAGAAGGGAGGAACTGGGAATAGTATTATAAGTCACTTGCACTATTGGAAAAAGGACTTGGAGTCATGGTAAATGTATACTGCAAATTCAAGGATAACTATAATAAAAAGTTAAAAAATATAGTTGATTCACTAAAAAGGAGAAAAAATATAAAATACTCAATTAAAACCAGAGGAGGCATAAAACAAAAGACAAAAAACAAAGCAAAACAAATAACAACAAAAATATCCAAGGCTATGATAGAAAACAGTTACAAATAATATATATGGTAGATATTAATTCAACTACATTAATAATCACTTTAATTGGTATATTTAGACCATTAATGTTAATAGTCTAAATGTTAATAGTCTAAATATACCAATTAAAAGACAATGACTATTGAATGGAAGAAAAAAAAACAAGACCCAACTGTATGCTGTCTATGAGAAACTCACTTTAAATACAAAGACACAGATAGAATAAAAGTAAAGGGATGGAGAAAGATATACTATACTAACATGAATCAAAAGTGTTGTCTGGAGATGAGAGCAACCATCTTGTGGTCATAAAGATGAAAGCCACTCACTAAAGCTGGTAGATTAGAGAGCCACAAGGAGCCTGGGTCCTAGATGATGTCCTTAAGAGCTGCACTGGCTCTGGACTTTATGCCTCCAGCTTTCTTGTTATGTGACAAAAATAAACCTCTACTTAAGTAAACCATGATATTATATCAGAAGATCATAAGCAATCTCTAACTGATACTAAAGGAAACAAACTTTTATCAACAATTCTTTATTACAAGCTTCACATATTTTATCTGTTTCTCCTAATAACATTTTTAGTGTGAAAAAACTGATACTCAGACATTAAGTATCCAGAGTAGGTGTGCACAGCTATTATACAGAAGAGCTTGGTTATGAAACCTGGTCTTTGACACCTCATATAATCGTCACCATTATTAATGTTGTTACAGGGTTAGCATTATTTTTTTGTTTCATTACCATGTTTGCACTAGAAGTGTTTCACCAAGATAAGAATTCTTAACATAAATTTCAGTGAACATGAATAGTTGTTTTTACTTGTGATAGATATTTTTTAAAATATGAGAGAACATACACTTTTTTTTACCCAAAAGCTGGAGTCAGAATAAGCCTACGTGGATTGAATTGATCTTCATACATAGTTTTCTGTACAGAACTCCAGTTGAAATCAAATTACAAAGAAAAAAAAAAAACTCTGGCTTTTAAATTTTTTAAGTTCATTTTCTCTGTAAAACTGGTTACCAAGATGTCAAGATGCTAAGCACAAGAAATGTACAATTGGGAAAGAGTTGGAGAGATTAGATTAGAAGGGAAGAATGTGCATTTGCTCAAGGAGAAACATATCTTGAAGGCTAATAAAGAAGAAAGATATTACAGGCTATATTTATGTATTTGTTTTTGTCAGGGATGGATGAGACCAAATGATTTTGTGCTATGAAGATATCTTGTACAAGTTTCTGGCAAGTAATATGCTCAGGATCCTGCTTTTTTGCCAACCACCTTTGTCTTAAACTTTAAAAATTATGTCTATTTTGAGGGATATATCATCCCTCTGTTTCTGATTTATTTCCACCTTACTCATCAACTTACTATTTTATTTGCAACTTAATCTCCAAAATAGAAGGCTTCATGAACAGCTAAAATCAGTTTTCCTTTACTTGTTATAATGAAAAACACAGAAAATCAGAGTTTCAAAGCCCTAAACAAACGAAAAAAATGTTATTTTTATCTATGGGTGTTGCTTCAAGTAAACACTTATATAAAGTTCATACCCATAGTCAATAACTTAAACTGGAGTCATCCTTCTGGTAAATTCTTCTTGATGGATGACTGCAAGACACTTTCTTGGCAGAGTCAAGCAACTTAATTTTTATACTCTGGAAACTGTCAGATTGCTTCAATTCAACAAGTGCTTTACTGAGTACTGATAAGGGGATGAGCTCTTTTGGGAATAAGAAAATTATGTTAGTCACATTCCCAACCCTGAAAGAGAGTCAAGGTCCATTGGATAAGTCAGACACAGATGACAGATAGGAGAATAAAAAAGGTGTTACAGGCCTGGCAATGAACTGTAGAGGTCTTTTGGATTTATCAGTGAGGAGAAATCAATTAGGGTTGAAGTCTGTGTGACATGTATTTGGTTAGGTGTTAAGAGACTATTAAAATGTATATATGTATAATAAGATCAGAATTGGGGCAAATGCAAAGAGGATTTCATGGTTACAACATCAGTATGATGCAGGAATATCATAGATACTTAGGCAAGAGGTTCCTGTATAAGGCTGGTTTGTGAATGATTTGTGCTGGACTAGTACAGTTTTATTCTCTTTCTATTTTTGTCTCTCAAAAATAACTTTATCTGGGATTGACAGCTGCTTTCTACCAAGTGCCCTGGTTAAATCCTATATATATCTCTCTTTTGATTTGGTCACCTTGAGTTCCTTTGTGGATGTAGCTAAATGAGCAACCTCTTTAGCGTGTCTTGACTTAGAATCTTGTTAGAAATCTGACCTTTGGAATTGCTGCTTGATTGTTACAAAAATGGATTAAATTTTTCTGAAATAGAAAAGTTTTACAGAAGATCACAAATTTATCTAGTTTTCCAATTTCATTTAACATTAACTGTTATGAGAATAATTGAGATATAAATTGATCCCTTCAGGTACTATTTTGGAAGGATGCAGAGATTTAGAAACTATATGTGATCTTAAAGTTCTCCAGGATCTGAGTAATACAATACAGGTATTAATTTTCATGCAAATTGAGACTTCTGAAGTCAAATTTCTTTTACCTTCTTCTTATACAGCATATCACCTGCAGTTCCCTGTGTCTGCAAAGTAGTAATAGTTAGAGGAGGATAAGTTAGAATGAGGGGTAGTTTTCATTATTTATATGACTCCCAGTTGTTTAGCTAGAGGTAGCTAAAAAAATGCTTTAGCTGTAGAAATAATGTCAGGTGGACTGCATCATAGTTTCAAATCTCCCCGCAGTTCTGGGAACTCATAAACAATGAAAGCTGGACAATTCAGGAGACTGGCCAAGAACATAAAAGAAGACATGATTTTCCCATTTTAAAAATGATGGCACAGCATATGCATTCCTAAAATCCTATTGCTTTAGGAATGCAGGTCTAGCAAGTACATATTTCAGGCCACACACAATACCCCAAACCAAAAAAACTACATGCCTTATTTTTCATAACAATTTTTATTGTAAACCCTCATTCTGCCTGCTGGTGAAGATTAAATCTTAGTCAATTTAGTCATTTCAGATGTACCTGACCTCCTATACATTTTTCCTGTATGTATGTAAGTTCCAGAGGGCTTAAGGGGGTGCTGAGAGGGGGACTTCTCATCCTCAGTTATTGTCATCTATCTACTGTGATATTAGCTGACATGTATTTTCCCTACTTGCAGCAATTGGTCCACATGTGTCACTGTTGTATTATCCTGTTAGTCACATAGCACTGTACCCCACTTGGTATATAAAAAAACCTTTGGCTCTGCTCCTGGACACCAATGGTGAAGGGGAAACTCTCTCCATCTACACAAGCCTCACAACCATTCTATCTACTATTCTCCTAACGTGTTGTGGAAGGAGGACATAGCTCTCCAGTTCCTCTCTGTTTTATGTGAAAGGAGAGAACACAGATACTTTCTCCTCTCAGACTCCAAACATCCATCCAGGGTTTCTCTACGTCCCACCTCTTTCTTTGGGAACCAGCATAGAGCCTTCTTATTTTCACTGTCTCTTCTCTTCTTCCTCCCTCTGCCCCACATCTCTATTGTCAAAGGGAGTCTTTATCTAGTCTGGAGGTGATGCAATTTGGTTTTTCCTTTATTCTTTCCAATCTATCATTTTAATAATCCATTTTATGTTTTTTGAGGGCTTAGATTTTGGAACTCAAGAAACTCGAATATTTAAAAGTCAAATGCCATGGGTTTCACACTTCAAAAGTCATGTTTCTGTCTTTCAGCTGATTTATCACCTTCCTTGAGACAAGGCATCATTATACTCATGCTGTCTTAGCAAGAGTCACAGGGTAATAGAGTTAATATATCAAAACATATCTAGTTATACTTGTATTTTTAGCAATACTTTATGAAAATGGACAAAGAATATTTATTTTTATTCTTGCCCATCTTGTTTTCAAGAACTGTGAAGAGTCTGAGGTTTTACCCTTTCTATAACTAACAAGTTAGCCTGCCACAGTCTCAAGGATGATAGCAGAAGACATGAAACTACTGGGCTAGAGAAAAAGAACAATTTATAACTCACAGCAATATCAGTAGTTAGAATATCAATCAACATTTCTTTGCTGGTTCCTGAAGCCCTAGTTTCCACACATTGATGACAAGACAAGAGTGCTGGATGACACTGGCATTTGCAGTGGGTTATGTTGCAGGAGAGGAAACATCAGGTTAGGAACTGCATCTTTTATACTGGGCAGAAAGCATACCTGCCCTTTGCTTCAGTGAGAGACACTATCTCTATCTTCCAAGGCTATAAGCCAACCCACCCTTTGTTCAGGAGGGAGCCACTATCTGTACAACTCCTATATAAACATAGTGTATAACAAAGGGCACTCAATGCCTTACTTGCAAGATATACAGAAATGCAAGAGATACATGGATAATTATCTTCTAACACTTATTAGCTCTTAGAGAAATCTGCTTTGATAAAAAAAACTCTTGGATCACCAAGCAAGAGTTTGAAGTCTATGAGTTGTCCATTGCCCACTTAAAGTATGATCTGAGCATTTGAGTGCTGGGAACGCAGTGCAATCACAAAGGTAGTAATGCAACAACCCAGTACAGGGACATTTATGTGGCAAGGGTATAGTTTCAGCAGTAACTGATGCTGTTTAATAAGACATTCCTATCCAAGCCTTCTCATCCCCTCAGTTCCACCCCTCAGCATTGTCACACAGTTGCTGCTTTCACATGGGTATTGCCAGTTGGGCACTCCTTATTTATTTATTAATTCATTTAAAATCAGTTTTAAGAGTTGTTATTAGGATTAATGTGATCTTCTTTGAAATACATTTTAAACACCCTATTAATAGAGACCAAGTAATAGGAAGATGTTAGAAGAAGGTTGCGTTAATCTTCCTTAAACTAAGATGAATTTCTTTGTTTAAATCCAGTTTTCAAGTATTCAGAGGACAGCTTCTGGAGAAAACATCTAAGTCAAATAAACGGATAACAGTGAAAAAACTGTAGTCAATTTTACATGAAAAATCAAGTGAATCTTTCTGTGGGCATGTTTAGTCTCACGCAAATAACTCAGAATAATAAGCCTGGGGAAAATTCCTCTTCCTGAAAGGGAATTCTTCTGATTCATTTTCGATTCTTGTTAAAAAATATTAGTTTCTGATATCTGTATTACTTAGTTACTGGTAAAGAGGGAGCAAATTAAAACATGCTAATTATACTCACTACTGTTAAACAATTGCAGTTTAAAGGAAATGTGAAATATTTATGGAAGCTGGTTGCAGCGTTTTACATTAATAATGAAAGTAATAGGCATTCAGTTTAAACAAGTTATCATTAGAGTGATAAAGACTGTATTTTTAAAATAAAACAAGTAAATTGAGAGAATCAGTGGGGGGGTCCTTTTGTCTATTAATGTATATGGCATCTGGAGTGAACTCCACTAGTTGCTATACCTGATAGCTTTGTTCTCAACCCAACAGGACATGGGTTCTGTGTTCAGTGACATATGCTAAATCACAGATGCAACTTGCTTCAGCAATACTAGAAATGAAGACCTGAGACAAGCCATCCTGGCCACTGTGACATGAATGGTGGCTATCCCTTCACATACTCTAACAGTTTATGTAAGATGGGCTTTCTTGCCTGTGTGGAGATAGTACAATGATTTTAAAGAATGTGCTCCTCATTTCCAAAAATAGACCAAAGATATAATGTGGCTGCTGTGGAAGGATTTCTGTAGTCTCCAGGGTTCTTTTGTCTTTATTGCAAAAGTGCTGGATATTGTGGCTTTAGCTGAGAAGTATTGTGGTAATAAGTACTGAGGTCTCTTGGGAAGGCAGCCTGTACCCATCCCAAGGTGACTCTCTCCAAGGTGCCAGCCTGGATGCTTTCTTTCACTTCCATTTTGTCCTCCATAACTCATGTCTCTGAGTAGACCCTTTTGGATCCTTGCAAAAGGATCAGTAGTTGATTTAATTTCATTGTAATGATGGCAACCAATCTACTTTATGTATTGATTCTACGACAGGATAAGTTCTTAAGTTGCTCATTTATGGACTTTTACTTCTCAATCTTTACCTTTTCCCTTCTCTCCATTTAGGAAAATATCAGGTTTTTTGCTTTGTTGCCTTAGGGCAAAGTGCATGAGACGGTGAAGTGGGGAGTAGGAATAAGTCCTCTGGCTTTTGTTCTCAAAGGCTTAAATCCATTTAGAAGAATTGGGTTCAAGGGTAAAAGCACGATGGCTTGAAGATGCAAGTGAAGAGAAGGGAAGAGAGAAACAAATGACTTTCCACCAGACTAGAGAGAGTTTACATGGGCTTGGCAAGGGAAGAGAGTCCTGGACCCCTTGGCAGCACCCAGAGACATGGATGCTGCACAGTGCACGTAGGAAAGTGGTTCAGCTTCACCTAAGATTCTCATACTCACAGTGATATATGAACACAGCAAATAGCTGACAGACTTCAAGGGACCTCTGTAAGCCTGGACCATGAGGAAGGCAGTGGTGATGATGATGGTCAAGGACTAGAGGGTCTGCTTCTGCTTTCAGTGCAAAAACTTAGCCTTCTGAATACACAAGTGACACTGGAAGGGAGAGATTACGCTAGTAATGAGTGGGATGATATTCCTGATAGCCTATTAGTTCTGAAGTTCGGAAATGAGATTAAATTAACTTAAAGGAAATAAAGTGTTCATGATTGTGAACAAAGGAAGTGTACTTGCTATAATTGCTTATTGACTGATAAGATAATTTTACCATGATGATCCCAATAACTATTAACTAGCAAGTATTTTTATTCATTCACTTATTTATTTATTCAACAAATATTTATTGAACTTCTATTATGTGACAAACTATGTGCAAGGACTTAGGAATATGGTAGTGAACAGTACAGTCATGATCCGTGTACTCGGTAGAGAATAGTGATATTAAAACAAGTAAATAATTTTAAATGTAAAGGATTTAAAAATCACAGTCAGAAGTCAAGATTGCAGAAATGTAACTTTGCTTTTTTATAAGTTAACTCAACTTTGCTCTGGAATCTCCATTTCTGCGGATGGGATAGTCTCAATCTTGCCACTTGCGGGTAACTCAGTCACTCTCAGGATAAAATATAGAGTATTTCAGACAAATATTTAGTTAACTTAAAGATTTGTATCAGTTTGAAGTTTGCATTTGTATCAGGACTGTTTTTTCCTTTCAAGAACTATTATCTTTATTTTTCAAGGGTGGCATCTGGTTGCAGCAGAAACTCACCCAAGTGGCATCATAGCACTGGGGGAGAAACGCCTGGTCCACAAGCTGTCCCATGGCTTTATGACTTCCACTGAGATATTTTGTTTTCCTTGGTCTTTGATTAGCACCTTCTCATCCCACTGCAACTTTTGTTGTTGTAATTTGTTCCAGTCAGTATTACTGATAACATGTGTATTAGCCAGGGAACAGAAATAATAGGATATATGTATATATGAAGGGGATATAGTCAGCGTTCTCTAAAAGGACAGAACTAATAGGATCTATGTAAATATATACATTTATTTATGTATATATGTGTTGTGGGACTTCACCTTGTGATTGTGTGATCATATGTATGATTGATATGGTACCACTCCTCAGGGTTATCAGCCAGCTACTTGATGACAGGTTGATTATATTGAACCTCTTCCATCATGGAAAGGACAGTGTTTTGTCCTCACTGGCATAAACATCTACTCCAGATATGGGTTTGCCTATCTTGTCTACATATCCCATATGGATATATGATCACACGATCACAAGATGAAGACTCATAATAGGACGTCTACAAGCGGAGGAGCAAGGAAGCCAGTCTGAGTCCCAAAACCTCAAAAGTAGGGAAGCTGAGAGTACAGCTTTCAGTCTGTGGCCAAAGGCCCAAAAACCCCTGGCAAACCACTGGGGTAAGTCCAAGGGTCCCAGAGCTGAAGAACTTGGAGTCTGATGTTTGAGGGCAGGAAGCATCCAGCATGAGAGAAAGATGGAGGCAAGAAGACTCAGCAAGTCTCCTCATTCCACTTTCTTCTGCCTGCTTTATTCTAGCCACGTTGGCAGCTGATTAGATGGTGCCCACCCAGATTGAGGCTGGGTCTGGCTCTCCCAGGCCACTGACTCAAATGTTAATTTACACCCTCAAAGACACATGCAAGAACAATACTTTCTTTCCATCCTTCAATCCAATCAAGTCAATATTAACTATCACAAGTCCACTGTTTGTTAACTTGAACCCATATACATCTCCTGAAATCATACATAATCTTCAAGTAAAGATAATAGTAAGGTCATAATTGCACCTAACATAATACAACTCTCCTTCATACAACTGGAAATGCACTAACCCTTAACCTAAAGGCTGTTACATAAAGTTAACAACACTTAAATGCTGATATGAAGTCAATAAATCTTATGTCACACGATAAAGAAAAAAGAAACAAAATAAAATATATTTTCTTAGTACAAGTGTATACATGCACAAACATGTTCTTAACAAAATAAGGAGGAAATATTCATGACAACTATAGTCCTCATTTCTGCAACTGGTCACATGGTTGTAGCTGGTATTGATGACTACCTTCTTCTACTACCCATTCTGTATTCCCTTTGCCTTTAGCAAGCACCTCAGTGTGTCATTGTTTTTTACCTGGTGGAGTGACTCAGACCTTCATTCCTGAAGATCTGGGCCATTTGTAGTCCTGCCTGGATTGGGTTGTTGTAGTTTCCCATTGACCTTAACCACAGGGCATGGTAATACTAAGGGATATCCTAAGGTATCTCCTGTATTGCACGCATACTCTTCCTTACCTCCATTGTGGAGTAGTAGACTGATTTTCATCTTGATAGTCCAGGTCAATCATCCTAGCCAACACTGTAACTCCCTTCTTAGCCTGTTGACTTAGAGGTAGGAGGAGCCCAAAGTGGCCAGGTGGCAATCTTAACCTCCAGTTTAATGGAATCATTGTTGTGTCTTCTGGTGGCAGCATTCCTCCCTCTGGAACTAAGACCTCTAGGCCAGCAGAACGTAGTGTTGCGGGAACAGGAAGCAAAAATTTTGCTAGTGGGTCACTAGGGGTGATAGTGAGTGATGCCACTTCCACTTCCACCCCTGGATTCCTGGACCCGTGAATCCTGGCTGTGGGAGAAATAGTACCATATATTGGATGCTGATTCAGAGCCTACACAGCTTTCTGGAGAACCTTGCCCCAGCCCTGCAAAGTATTGTCACCTAGTTGGTGTTGTAATTGTGACTTCAAAAGGCCATTCCACTGTTCTATCAATCCAGCTGCTTCACGATGATGGGGAACATGGTAAGACCAGTGAATTCCATGAGGATGAGCCTACTCTCCCACTTCTTTAGCAAAAAGTGAGTGCCTTGGTCAGAGGCAATGCTCTGTGGAATATCATGATGGTGGATAAGGCATTCTGTGAGTCCACGGATGGTAGTCTTGGCAGAAGCACTGCATGCAGGATAGGCAAACCCATACCCAGAGTAAGTGTCTATTCCAGTTAGGAAAAACCTCTGCCCTTTCCATGATGGAAGAGGTCCAATATAATCAACCTGCCACCAAGTAGCTGGCTGATCATCCTGAGGAATAGTACCACATTGAGGGCTCAGTGTTGGTCTCTGCTGCTAGCAAATTGGGCACTCAGCAGTGGCTGTGGCCAGGTCAGCCTTGGTGAGTGGAAGTTCATGTTACTGAGCTCATATGTAACCTCTATCCCTGCCACCGCGGCCACTTTGTTTATGGGCCCATTGAGTGAGGACAGTGGTGTCTGGCGAAAGAGGCTGAGTGGTGTCCACAGAATGAGTCATCTTATCCACTTGATTATTAAAATCGTCCTCTGCTGAGGTCACTCTTTGGTGGGCACTCGCATGGGGTACAAATATCTTTACAGTTTTTGACGCCTTAGAGAGGTCTATCGACATACCTCTTCCCTAAATTTCTTTGTCACCAATTTTCCAATCGTGCTTCTTTCAAGTCCCTGACCATCCAGCCAAACCATTGGCTCCAGCCCATGAGTCAGTACATAATCACACATCTGGCCATTTGTTCTTCGAGGCAAAGTGCACAACCAGGTGTACTGCTTGCAGTTCTGCCCTTGAGAACTTCTGGGAAGATTTCCGTTCACCACTGTCCTTCAGGGATGTACTAGAAAGGGGCTGTAGTGCTGCATCTGTCCACTTTTGGGTGGTGCCTACATATCATGTAGAACCATCTGTAAACCAAGCCCTAGTCTTCTCTTCCTCTGTCAGCTGATCATAGGGAACTCCCCATGAGGCCATCAGTGCAGGCTGGGGGAGAGAAAGCAGGGTGTCAGGGGCCAAGTGGTGGCACTCAACCATTAAAGGCAAGGTGGGCATAGTTACCGTAATGGACAGCAGAGGCAAAGCTGCAATCAGAATAGTCTGACTCATGTCGAGCTCTGGCATTGGCTCATTAATCACAGTGTTCGTAGAAGTGAAATTGATAAGAAGCCTACTGCATTCTTACTTAATTTGCATAAGCAGAAAACTCCCAGGTTGCATGGACAAAAGACTAATTTGAATTATAAAAATAGAGAATCACAGATCTTCAATCAATTTCCAGACTTTAACCAGTATAAAGACCCTAGAACCCCTTGAATGAAGGGGAGGCTGGGTCCTCTTGAGGAAAGACCCCATTCCTGGTACCAAAATACAACATGCCACCCCAAACTTGGTAGAGTAAAATGACAAACATTTTATTATCCTCATGGATTCCGTGGAAAAAGAATTTGGAAAGGGTACAACAGAGATTATTTTTATTCTATTGTGTTTGGGACCCATGGAAAGACTGCATGACTGGGAATGACTTAAAAAACTAGGGGCTCGAATAATCGAAAGACTTACTCATTTCCTTTCATGCTGGGAATGAAATAACTCATAATGGTTTATGCTGGGATTTCGGCTGCAGCTGTCAACAGAACACCTGTAAATGTCATTTTATGTGGCTGCTTTATCATAGCATGGTGACAGAGCATGTACAGTAATTGTATGGTAGACACTATACAATGCTGATAAAAGAAATAAAAATAAATGAAGAGACATACCATATTTACAGAATGGAAGGCTCAACAAAGATGTTGATTCTTCCCAAATTGATATACAGGTTTAACACAATTACTATTAAAATTCAGCAAGTTTTTCTGTAGTATAGATAATATTTTTCTGAAATTTATATGAAAGACAAATGAACTAGAATAGCTAAAAACAATTTTGATAAAGAAGAATACAGTAGGAGAAATCAGTCTATCTAATTCAGGTCTTATAGTTACAGTAATCAGGACTATGTGGTTTTGGCAGAATAGATGTATATATCAATGTGACACTCAGAACTCAGAAACAGACACACAATATGCCCAATTTATTTTTGACAAAGGGTATGGCTACAAAAGGGCAACACGATGAATCCTTGTGGAAATGGAAATACAGATAGAGCTTATATATGGACTATACCAATGCCTATATCCTGGTTATAACATTTGAACTACAGTTTTGCAAGATATTACCATATGGAAGAACTGGGTAAAGGCACCCTTCTGTATTGTTTCTTACAATTGCATGTAAGTGTACAATTATATCAATGTAAAAATTTTAATATAAAAATCAACTATAGGTTCCTATCCTTAAGGTTCTATTTCCCTGGAGCCACATCCAGTGTCAATAATTTTATCAGTCAGAATTTAATAAAAGAAGCAGAGTCACTATAAATGCTAATCAATCTTGAGCTGATTTTTGTATCTGGTGTAAGGAAGGGGTCCAGCCTCAATCTTCTGCATATAGCTAGCCAGTTATCTCAGCACCATTTATTGAATAGGGAGTCCTTTCCCCATTGCTTGTTTTGGTTGACTATGTCAAAAATCAGATGATTGTAGATGTGTGCTTTTATTTCTGGGTTTTCCATTCTGTCCCCTTGTCTATGTGTCTGTTTTTATACCAGTACCTTGTTGTTTTGGTTACTGTAGCCTTGTATGTAGTTTGAAGTTGGGTGGCATGATGCCTTTACCTTTGTTCTTTTTGCTTAGAATTGCCTTGGCTATAAGAGCTCTTTCTTGGTTCCATGTGAATTTTAAAATAGCTTTTTCTAATTCTGTAAAGAATATTATTGGTAGTTTGGTAGGAATAGCATAGAATTTGTAAAATACTTTGGGTAGTATGGCCATTTTAACAATATTGATTCTTCCTATCCATGAGCATGGAATGTCTTTCAATTTATTTGCATCATCTCTGACCTCTCTGAGCACTATTTTGTAATTCTTGTTGTAGAGAATTTCACTACACTGATTAGTTGCATTCCTAGGTATTTTATTCTTTTTGTGGGAATTGTGAATAGAATTATGTTTTTGATTTGGCTCTAAGCTTGGATGTTGTTGGTGTGTAGAAATGCTCCTGATTTCTGTACATTGATTTTGTATCCTGAAACTTTGCTGAAGTTTTTATCAGATCAAGGAGCTTTTGGGAAGAGACTATGGGGTTTTCTAGGTGTAGAATCATATCATATGCAAACAGGGATAGTTTGACTTCCTTTATTCATATTCGAATGTCTTGTATTTCTTTCTCTTGCCTGATTGCTCTGGGTAGGACTTCCAGTACTGTAGTAAATAGGAGTGGTGCAGAAGGTATTCTTGTTTTGTTTCAGTTTTCACGGGGAATGCTTCCAGCTTTTTCTCATTCATTGTGATGTTGGCTGTGGGTTTGTCAAAGATAGCTCTTATTATTTTGAAGTATGTTCTATCAATGCCTAGTTTTTTTGCGGGTTTTCAATATGAACGGATGTTGAATTTTATCAAAATTTTCTCTGCATCTATTGAGATGATTATGTGGTCTTTGTTTTTAGTTCTGTTTATGTGAGGAATCACATTTATTATTTGCATATGTCAAACCAACCTTTTATCCCGAGGATAAAGCCTACTTGATCATGATGGATTTTCTCATATGCTGCTGGATTTAGTTTGCTAGTATTTTGTGAAGAATTTTTTGCATCTATGTTCACCAAGGATATTGGCCTGAAGATTTCTTTTGTGTGTATGTGTCTCTGCCAGGTTTCAGTACCAATATGATGCTGAACTCATAAAATGAGTTAGGGAGTAATCTTTCCTCCTTAGTTTTTGGAAGTTTCTGTAGAAATAGTCCAGTTCTTCCTTATACATGTGGCAGAATTTGGCTGTGGATCTGTCTGGTCCTGGGCTTTTTCTGGTTGGTGGGCTTTTTATTACTAATTTAATGTTGTAACTCATTATTGGTCTGTTTAGGGATTCAATTTCTTCCTGGTTTAATCTTGGGATGGTGTATGTTTCCAGGAATTTATCCATTTCTTCTGGATTTTCTAGTTTGTGTGCATACAGTAGACTTTGAGAATTTCTTTAAAAAAATTTCTTTGGGGTTGGAGGTAATGTCCCCCTTTGTCATTTCTGATTGTGTTTATTTGGATCTTCTCTCTTTTTTTTAATTAGTCTAGCTAGAGGTCTGTCTATCTTATTTATACTTTTAAGGAACCCACTCTTGGATTTGTTGATCTTTTGCATGTTTTTTATTTATGTCAATTTCCTTTAGTTCAGCTCTGATTTTGGTTATTTTTTGTCTGCTACTAGCTTTGGGGTTGGTTTGCTCTTGTTTCTCTAATTTCTCTAGGTGTGACATTAGGTTGTTAATTTGAGATCTTTCTGACTTTTTGATGTGGACATTTAGCACTATAAACTTTCCTCCTAACACCGCTTTATCTGTGTCCTAGACATTGTTGTATCTTTATTATCATTAGTTTCAAAGAATTTCTTGATCTCTGCCTTAATTTCATTGTTTACCCAAAGGTCATTCAGGTGTAGGTTGTTTAATTTCCATGTAATCGTATGATTTTGAGCAATTTTCTTAGTGCTGGTTTCTAGTTTTATTGTGCTGTGGTCCAAGAGTATGATTGGTATAATTTCAGGTTTTTTTAAAAAATTTGCTGAGGATTGTTTTATTTTTCAATTGTGTAGATAATTTTAGAATGTGTGCCACTGAAGATGAGACAAATATATATTCTCTTGTTTTTGGGTGTAGCGTTCTATAGAATTCTATGCAGTGCATTTGGTCCAGTGTTGAGTTCAGGTCCCAAATGTCTTTGTTAGTTTTCTGCCTCAATGATCTGTCTAAAACTGTCAGTGGGGTGTTAAAGTCTCCTACTATTGCTGTGTGAAAATCTAAGTCTCTTTGTAGGCTGCTAAGAACTTGCTTTATGAATCTGGTTGCTCCTGTGTTAGTTGTTTATATATTCAGGATAGTTAGGTCTTCTTATTAGATTGAATCCTTTACCATTATATAATGCCCTTCTTTGTCTTTTTTGATCTTTGTTGGCTTAAAGTCTCTTTTGTCTGAAATTAGGACTGCAACCCCTCCTTTTTTGTTTTCTATTGCTTGGTAAATTTTTTTCCATCCCTTTACTTTGAGCCTAGTGTATCGTTGCATGTGAAATGGGTCTCTGAAACACAGCACACCATTGGGTCTTGATTCTTTATCCAGCTTGCTACACTGTGCCTTTAGCCTTTTAATTGGGGCATTTAGCTCATTTACATTCAAGGTTAATATTGATATGAGCAGATTTGATTCTGTCATTGTGTTGTCAGCTCATTATTACGCAGACTTTTTTGTGTGGTTGATTTATAGTATTATGCAGACTTGTTTGTGTGTTGTCAGCTCATTATTATTCAGACTTGTTTGTGTGGTTGATTTATAGTGTCAATGGTTTGTGTACTTAAATGTATTTTTGTAGTGGCTGGTAATGGTCCCTGTGAGCCTCCCCACTAAAGCCTCCACACTGCCATGGAGAGCTATGTGGAGTCTGGGTAGGGCTACCGCTCAGGCACACATTAAGCCCCAGAAGCCTTGGATCCCCATGATTTCAGCACCAACAACTGCAGCTCTGCAGCAGGAGAGGACAGGCTCCCTTGCCTGCCCTGAGAAAAGGAGCAGAATCCATGGGGCTAAACAGCAATGAACCACAGGCCTCATCTCTGCTGCACCTTGCAGGATAAGGCCCACTGGCCTGGGATGCTAGCAAGTCCACCCCAGGTCTGCTAGAATTCTTGGGCAGGGAGCAGCTCTGCACTTTTCTGGGATGGAACTCCCAGAGGGAGAGGCGAGCCACCATTTTTGCTGCTCTGCAACCTTCCTTACTGTTGCCCACAGGCTCAGGAGGGAGTGCAGTGATTAGGGATTATCACAGATTCCCAGAACAGTATAGTCACTTTACAGAAAAGTGGCCATACTGATTTATTTATTTATTTATTTAATTTCTTTTTTTTTGGAGATGGGGTCTCACTCTGTCACCCAAGCTCAAGTGCAGTGGCACACTCTTGGCTCCCTGCAACCTCTGCCTCCTCCTGGTCTTAAGAAATTTTCCCACGTCAGCCTCT
Source organism: Pongo abelii (assembly GCF_028885655.2). Classification (NCBI taxonomy): domain Eukaryota; kingdom Metazoa; phylum Chordata; class Mammalia; order Primates; family Hominidae; genus Pongo; species Pongo abelii. Next base: position 162,529,356 of record NC_071985.2, on the reverse strand, counting down.
GGAGTAGCTAGGACTATAGGTACTCGCTATCATGCCCAGCTAATTTTTGTAGTTTTTTTGTAGAGATGAGGTTTACCACTTTGCTCAGGCTGGTCTTGAACTCCTGGACTCAAGCAATTTGTTCACCTTGGCTTCTCAAAGTGCTGGGATTACAGGCATGAGCCACCGTGCCTGGCCTTACCAGACTGTTTTCCACATGGGTCCCTAACACTGCTGCTCCTCACTAGGCAGGGTTGTGCAACATGGATCTCCAGCCATCCCCCAGTTGGACTCTCAGGCTGGTAACAGCTCTGTACTTTCCTGGGACAGAGTTCCCAGAGTGAGAAGCAGGCCATCATTTTTGTGTTTCCACAGCCCTGGCTACTGTTGCCCTCAGGCTCCGGAGAGAGTGTAGTGAATGGAGGCTGACATGAACTTCCAGAACAGTGCCCATGTTCAGCTTTGTAAATATCACCAAATTGTGTTCCAATATAAGTGTACCAATATACTTAATACGTGACTACAACAGTGTGAGATCTCCACTTGCTCTATATTCTTTCAACACTTGATGTTTTAGTTCAAGGGGATTTTAAATGAAAATTAGGAAATGGATCATGAGGAAATATCCAGTTGCTATTTAAAACAGGTTTTAACCAGAAGTTTTGGCAAAGTTTGTTTTGTTTTTTAACTACTACTCTTGCTGTTTTTTCTATTCTGTTTTTTTTCTTTTCAATAGATTTTTCCTGCCATTGAAGAAGTGGAAAAAAGACTGGGTCTACAGTATGTTCAGACAAATCTTAAACAAAAGTTAACATCTGTGATTCTCAACCATTGGATGCATAAGAGTAACCTGTGGAGTTTATTCTCAACTTAGATGGCCAGCTTTCAATCCAAGTGTCCTGATTCAGACTCTGAGGATGGAGCCCAGGAATCTCTCTTTTGAAGCCGCTGTGGAGTGACTGTGATGCACACCAAACATTGCGAACCAATGAATGAGATCACTGGCCAATCAGTCTAAATTGGGCTAAATGTCCCTTTTTTAAAGGATAGATTAATTTAGTCTGGTAATTTAGAGTTGGCTGCTCGAGAAGATGACACTACTAGCAACGTTGAGGACAGAAAAAAGAATCAAACATAAAACGTGATTTATCTATGCTCTGTATACACGATCAATTTCAAGTCAACTCATCAAACACTTATTGAGCACTTACTAGTGCCAAGTTTTAGACCAGGTGCTGGATCTATAATGATGCAAAAAAAAGTATATTTATCAGAATAGGCCAGATTATACTATAGGACAGACGTCCTTCAAAATCTCAGTGGCTTAAAGCAGGTTTATTTCTTGCTCACACTACACATATACTGTGGTTTGTCTTAGAACCATGTTCCATATAGTCCTTAATCTGGGACCCAGGCCAGTGGAGAAGTCACTATTTAGAGTGTTTTCAGTCACCACGGCAGAGGGAAAGAGCATGTGGCAAACTGTGCTGCCTTCAAAGTATCTGCCTAGAAACAACACAGATCATTTTCGCCTATAACACATTGTCTAAAGCAAGTTCCATAATCACCTCTACCTCTGAGGGGACAGGGAAGTATAATTTAACCAAATACTCCAAAAGAAAAAAATCCAGAATTTTGAGGAACAGAACGAGTGAATTCAACAATGATTAACATCCTTGAGAATTTTGCAATCTATTACGGGAATTAAGGCCCATAGAAATGAATGTAATAAAATTTGTCATGTGTTGCAATAGAGCTATATAAAAAGTTATTGTTGATCAATGAAATAGAATCTGTTATTTATTCCAATGGGTGGTAGAGCAAGGTATTACAATGACAAGGTGATATTTGAATTTCAACTTGAAGAGTATACAGCAGTGTTTCAGGTGGAAAAGAACATGAGATAGCAAATAGGAGGAAAGTGTCCCGGGCAGAGAGGAGGATATAAAAAAAAGTTAAAGTTTCAGGAGCTTGGATATGGCATATTGTACAAGACACAGGAGGTGTTGGAGCACAATGATGAACAAGACAGATATAGTTCCTGCCCTTGTGGAACATATATTCCAGGAGAATGTATAGACACTAAATATATATATATATATATACACATATATATATACATATAGAGAGAGAGAGAGAGAGAAAGAGAAAGAGAGAATGAGAGAGGATTAATAATTTAATAATAACTTAGGTAAATGCTTTGAAGAAGAAGCAGTGTGTACTCGGATAAATAAATTATGGGAATTTCACTTGGTCTGAGAGGTCAGGAAGGAGATTCATAGCAAAGAATGTAGGGTGGGGTGGGGAAATATTCCAGAGAAAAGCAACATGTGTAAAAGGTCCAAGATTGGAAGGAATATGGTGTTTTATGCAAGAGCATAAAACATGCAAGAAAATAACATAGGCATTTTGTAAAGTTCACTCTGCCCACTGTGTAAACAATGGTTCAGAGGGGTTCAAGAACTGATACAAGAAGACCAGTTAGGAATTAGCTGCCCAGCTAAGAAGTAATGGTCACTAGACCCTGAAGGAGTGCACCACCCAAGCAGCTTTCTAGAGTGTCAATCACTATGGCATACTAAAACATTAGAGTAAATGCATCAACATGGAGAAAATTGTATTTAATAAAACTCTCCTCAGGGAGAGTGCTCACTTGGTTTGAAGAAATGTTTGATAATCTACTTGGGGTAAGAGAAACTTACTGTCACCAACCTTCTGACAAGGAACATGTTCCAGTATTAATAAATAGTTGCCATGTAAGGACAAGCCATTTTACTTTTCTGGGTGAGGCTAGAATGGAATTGCAAAAAATGAGGAGAGATGCTGTTGTCTACCATTTCCCCTGCAGGACTCTGCCTTCTTCTAAACAATATTTGGCGAATACTTAAAGAATTATTTTTGAGGGGCAACAAATTATTAGTTATTCAGGGATGTAGAAATTGATCTTGCTCTGGATAGAATAATGACTATACAAAGAAAAAGATATGAACATACTTGGCACTAGTATATTGAGTATGATTGACTTAATGATGAATTAAAGGAGAAGGCTACATGGAATGGGAGAGATAGTCATCTGTATGTCTACATTAAAATGTGAAGCATACTGCAAAGTATAGGGAGTTTTTTTTAAGGTAATTTTTTTTTTTGGAGACAAGAGTCTCACTCTGTCGCTCAGGCTGGAGTGCAGCGGCGTGATCTCAGCTCAATGCAGCCTTGACCTCCTGGGATCAAGCCATCCTCCCTCGTCAGCTTCCAAGAGATCCCCCTGTCTCTGCCTCCCAAAGTGCTGAGATTATAGGTATGAGCCACTGTGCCTGGCCAAAAGGTAACTTTTTTTTTTTTTTTTTTTTTTTTGAGACGGAGTCTCGCTGTCTCCCAGGCTGGAGCGCAGTGGCGCGATCTCGGCTCACTGCAAGCTCCGCCTCCTGGTTTCACGCCGTTCTCCTGCCTCAGCCTCCGGAGTAGCTGGGATTACCAAAAGGTAATTTTTAAAAAAATAATTTGATAGGTAATATACACCCAACAACTTTTAACTTCTAGAGGTCTTGAGAGAAAAGGAAGGCTGAGAAATGGTTTCAAGGGCCCATAAGGAAGGAGACTGTGTTAAATACTATACTTGTTAAAAAAGATCAGTACTAATTGTCTTTTTTTTGGCTTAAGATATATTATTCCCTAATACTTTTGATACTAATTTGATTTCTTTTGCTATAAGTAATTTTCATTTGACTTAATGAGAAGGTTGCAGGTTCTCATTTTGCCTTAATTCTTATAGCCCCTTTCCTATTTCTTTACTTAACGTTTTTGGAGTGCTTGGAATTTATTTACTTGATTTGAATTTGACCCCTGATTAAGCTTATCTGAGGGAATTATTCTTTTAAGAAACAGGTAACCAGGAGACTTCTTCACTACTGTACTACCAGAACATAGCACATAGAAGGACTTGTAATAGGTAGGACTAGGCAAAGTCACAAGACCCAGTTTATTACACACAATCTTTAAGTTCTTGAAAACATGCACTTAGAAATTGCTAAGGCAAAGCAGATTTTCTTAAACTTAGTTGTAATCATGTGAGAAATTCATTTATTGTTTTTTCTAGGGCACTATAAGATTGATAGTTCTACACATTAACCTCATGATTAGGTTATCCAAAGAATTTACAGCAAGTACAGCTTGGAAAAGTGTCAGACATAGTTCTTTTGAGAGAGAAGGCCCAGATTCTGAAGCAGTATGTCTTTGTCAAATTCTGGGTAATGGTTTGTTGTTGTTCAAAATATGTTGAAGTTGGCTAACTTACCATCTCTCTTTTCTCATTCCAAGATCTACTTATAAAGCAATTGTGTGATAATATCAGCCTATATTCACTGGCATCTGTGTTGCTGTCTATTGGAATTTGTATGGAAGAGCTAAAATGTGCTGAGAGATGTGCCAGTTAATTTTTCTGGGTGTTTATCATTTAGCCAACAGAGAATCTATTACACAGTGGTTTGTCTGGTCTGTATTTAAAGGTCTCCTGGAAGAGGGGTCATTTGTTTGCTCATTCATTCAACAGATATTTATTGAGCACTTACTATGTGTTGGGTGTTCTTTGGGGTTCAGAAGTTATAATGGTGAACGAAGAGCTCTGCCCTCAGGAAACTTACATTCTAGTGGAATGACACAGACAATAAATAAGCAAAATACATAGTATATTCCTAGAATGTGATAAATTCTATGGAGAAAAATAAAGCAGGAAAGGGAAAATGTGTATGCTGGTGGGTGTAATTTTTAAATAGAGGGGCCTTGCTGAGACATGTGACATTTGAGCAAAGTCCTGAAATAGATGAGGGAGTGGGCTATTGTGGTAATCTAAATTAATTGGCTTAAATTAGGCAGGTATTAATTTGGAAAAATCATTTGGATTTTTAGCCAGTTTAGAATATATGTGCATCATTTTTTTGTAGTGACAAAATGTATGAGGAAATTTGTCAGATGCAGCTAAAAGCTTTAGTGCTATATGGAGATTAACCTTGTAAAAGAGACTTCTGAGAAACATCTTTAGTGGTAATACCTCATTAAGAGGAGTATCTCAGTGGCCACACATGTGAAGGCAAGTTGGGATGCTCTAAAGACCAGCTAGATAAAGTATTTTTTTCCTCTAATGCTACTCATTAGAGAGAATTAAATGGTAGGGGAGTCACTGATTTCAAGGTAAATTATTTTATGAATTATTCTGATTTCAATTTTTTAATCTGAGAGGTCAGTGTTAAGCTCCAAATATGTTCTACAAAAGGGGAAAATAAGGTGTCTGATATAAAGCTCTTATCCTTTTCATTGGATTTTATAGGAATAAAAGAAGTTTTCAATTAACATATACAACACTTGTTCTTATAGAACTGACTTGTCTACACAAATGATTTAAGAAAAGTGAATTGGCAGCAGTCACCTTCAAACTGATTACTGTCTACATATAGTATTTTTTGAGCAAAATTTTTTTTTTTTTTTTTTTGAGACGGAGTCACGCTCCACTGTGCCCAGCTAATTTTTGTATTTTTTTTAGTAGAGACGGGGTTTCACCATATTGGCCAGGCTGGTCTCGAACTCCTGACCTTGTGATCCGCCTGCCTCGGCCTCCCAAAGTGCTGGGATTACAGGCTTGAGCCACTGTGCCTGGCTGAACAAATATTCTTTAAAATGAATTTTTCAAACTCTCTTGACAATCTCACAAATAGAAAAAACTTTAGAGAGAATCTGGGTCAATCTCTTGTTGCATAGAGCAAGACATTTACCTTCAGGTGTTTTCTTAAGACTTCAAGGCTGTGGCTTCACAAAATGCATGTAGTCTAAGACTTGGAAAACATTTAGAAAAAAACAAAGTCTATGAATTCCTGTCACATACCTTCAAAGACATCTTGCTTATGGATAACGAAGGAAATGAATTATCCCCTGAATTTGTGTATTAGTCAGGTTAAGCCAAACTGTGCTGGGGTAAGAAACATGTCTCCATATCCTAATCTTAATGCAACAGAGGAATTTGTGTTACTTGTGCAAACTGATGGGATCTCTGGTGGACAGTTTTCCTCTTTGTGGTAACTCAGAGATTTAATCTTCTTTGAACCTCTCAACGTAGGGCATGTCACACTGGAGGGGAAAACAGACTGGAGAGATTATATGTGAAACTTCACCATCATAACCTGCAAGTGACACGTCACTTCATAGCCCACTAACTAAAACTAGAGTCAACTGCAAGGAGACTGAGAGGTATGTTCTTATAACAACTGAAAGGATGTGAGATGGTGAATTGTATGTGCCAACTTGAATTCCAGGTTTTCTAACTTGTAAGTGACAGATTGTGAGATTTCTCAGCCTCCATAGTTGTACCCACAGTAGATCACCTCATATCTCTGTATCTATCTACCATCTATCTACCATCTATCTATCATCTATCTATCTATCTATCTATCTATCTATCTATCTTTATCTATCATCTATCTATCAATTATCTATCTATCTATCTATCTATCTATCTATCTATCAATCATCTATCTATCTCCTATTGGTTCTGTTTCTCTGGAGAACTCTGACTAATTCAGAGAGGAATACTATATATATTAGAGAGACACTAGTAATGCCTATAATATCTTGCATCTTTTTTTGGCTATTTCACTGATCTAGTGTTTGATGTTGCAGTAAGAGCATTAATTACATGTTTAACAATTGTTCTCACTCCTTTACATTAATTGCTACATATTATCATCAGAACAGCCTTATGACGTAAGACGAATGAAAGGATAACTAGAAAGAGCCCAAGAACACAATATTATAATCATCTATAAAATATATATTAGGATATTCACGTGGGAATACAAGTGCCATATTAGTTTGTGTATTAGATATCTGTTATTTGTTAAGTATGGGGTTAGGGTCCTAGGTTTCTCTGTTTGTAAGAAGTTAGGTTAGAGTCTCAGACAAGCAGAAGCTGGGTTAGAGGTCTGGGCTTCTTTGTTAGAAAGGTACCTGCCATACTGGAAGATTTTGTTTTTTCCTGGCTGTTTCTGTTGAGTAGGAATTTACTTCCTGACTCCCTGGGCTGAATTTTTTTTCTGGCACTTTGTGAGGCCTCTCTGTTTTCCCTGTTTGATGCTGTGTCTCCCATGGGAGCTCCTCAATTGACTCAACACCGCTTCTTGAACCCCTGCTCACGATATGCTCCACTAACTCTGCCCACCTCCTTGTTGGTATGATTTTGCTGAGGATAATTTGGAACTTCAATAGCCTCTTTGGGAAACTTAAGATATCCTCAAACTGGCATCTTTAAAACCTCTTCTTTCTTGTTACCTCTGTTCCTCCTTCCTCCTTTTACCACTTTTGATCTTCTCCTTAGCTCCTGTGAATTTTTTGATATGTCTCCCTTCAAACTCCTGCCTCCTCCATCCCTCTGTCACCCTGCCAGGCTGTTTCCCTTTCTACTCCAGCCCCTCAGTCACTTGAATTTTAGGCTCCCTGTGCCCATCAGGGTTCTCAAGGGACTCAGAGATTCCCCCAAAGCAACCTAAGGCTGAAAAGAAAGAAAAGAGAAAGGGATAAAAAGATAATTGGAAATAGATAATATTATATCCATTGAAATGGGCTTTGGAGACATTCAGACAGCTTCTTGATATCTCTTCAGTTGCTCACCCAAAGTGTAGTCCAGTTTCCACAAGATTACATATCAGGGAAAATAAAAACTCTGAAAATCCCCTCCAAAAATATTGGTAAAAACTTTAGCCCCTATTCAGTAGGTAACCTCAACTTGTCCCACTTTCGTCAGAGGCACAATTCAGATAAAAATAGAAAGTGGAGAGTGAGTTTCGTATCACTGTGTTGCCTGATTCATGGCTAAAATTTTAGAATGAAAGCTATAATATATCTGTTTGCAGCTGACTATAGGTTTTTATATGTCTATATATCTATGTTATATATATGTGATATTTTTCTACCTTCAGATGGTGTTACCAAATTCATCTATAAAACTTCTTAAAGGAGTTCTACTCAAATTGGCTTAGAGATAAATGGATGCTTACATACAGTTTATATAAGTTAAATATTCCTAAAACTCCCAGAAATATAGAAACTAACCCAAATACTTTTTAAGTTCATATGACTTGAGTAAATCTTTAGCAAATAAGATTAGTTTAATATTGTCGGTTTAATAAAAGCAGCTGTATCTTCTGAGTTATCAGCATTAAGTATAATATAAGCATACATTTTATTCTTCATGGGTTTACTCATTGAACAATATTTTATCTACTAGATATTTAAGATTATAAAAATTATACATACAATAAAAAACAAATGTGTAAGTAAAGATGCAGTAAAGGCAAATTGTTTGCTATTCATTATTTCATATCAAGTACTTGTAGTAAAACAAAAAAACTGAGTATTTAACTTTTCACATGTACTGTAAAAATAGTTAACAGAGAATTAATTTGAGATAATGGTTAGCTTTGTTTGGTATTAGAGTATGCCTACTTGAAAAGTTTCTAAAACCTTTTTGTCAGCTTGCAACCTTAGAGTTATTGTAAGTTAAATAGTCATTTATATGATATTCACTAAATATCTAAATCATTTCTAAATAAACTAAGCTACTGAAACATTCTATACTGAGCAGTAAATTTAAGTTTATATTCTTTTGACATCTTGTTTTTATATGGTGTAGAGAAGCTAAATGTATTTGGGACTGTTTATAAACATGAAAAATTATACTATCTATTGTTTTTATAGATTGCAAAATGATGTATTCATACTTGTGCTAGTCTGCTATCCATTACTGGTTTGTGAGAGCTCATAATTTTCTACCTCCTAGTTTTCTTGTAAAAGAAAGGTTACTGATGGTTAAAAATTATAATCAACACATGTAATTAAAACTATTAGAAGAAATAACAGTAAAGGGAGACAAATGTGTATAAAAGCTAACCAAAATATGAAGAATGTGTATTGTTGAGGGAGTTTTGTCTTGTTAAGCAAATAATTTTCTCCTAGAGTAGGATGACTGGTTGTCCCAGAATGAGAAAGAGGAAAATGTAGGGAAGAAAAACTGAATGGATATTATGAAGTTGTAAATGGTTTGGGGAAAAGAAATCTTATGTAGGAAAGCTGGCTAAGATTCGAACTGATTTATTTATGAGGTTTTTTGTTTGTTTGTTTTTAGAAATGAGCTTTAACATAAAAAAAAACTGGGCCAGGTGTGGTGGCTCATGCCTGTAATCCTAGCACTTTGGGAGGCCGAGGCGGGTGGATCATTTGAGATCAGGAGTTGGAGACCAGCCTGGGCAACATGGTGAAACCCCGTCTGAATTAAAAACACAAAAATTAGCCCAGTGTGGTGGCGGGCGCTCGTAATCCCAGATACTCGGGAGGCTGAGGCATGAGAATTGCTTGAACCTGTGAGGCAGAGGTTGTAGTGAGCAAAGATCGCACCACTGCACTCCAGCCTGGGCAACAGGGCAAGACGCTGTCTCAAAAAAAAAAAAAAAAAAGAAAAAAAAACTGGTGGAAAACTATAAGTTCATTTTCTCTCTGTTAAAACAACAAAGTTTTCTTGGGTTATTGGTCTGCCCTTAATGAGGGAATGTAAAAGAGTTTTTAAAAAATGTTTTAAATAATTTGCCTACAAAACCAAGATATTTTGTGCTATATCAGAATTACTTCCTGTGCTTTATGTTAAACTTTATCATGTTCTCATGTTCTTGATTATTTAAGTAAACCTAGGTATTGTTTCATAGTTACCTGTGATCTTATTTAATTAAGTGTTCAAACCTTTTGACATTTTTGAAGACCTTCCAAAATAAAGTCCTGAGTGAAATATTTTTGTTCTCAAACTGACCTTGAGATTTCCCAGAGGGTCCCCTGAAAATATCTAAGGCTTTATTCTATAATCTTGTAAAGACAAATGTTAAAAAATAATTTGGTTCATTTGATATGCTAAATTGCCTAGGAAACATTATCAAATAAGTGTTGCTTAATCTTCTTGAAGTTATATTTGTTTGAGTAATTTCTAAACATTATTTCAATAATTATATGAAGTTTGTAGAAATTTGTCAATACTCTCACTGTCCATGATATGTTTAGTATAATGCTATCAATTTTAATCAGTTATTACTTTAAACTGAAATAAACAATTTATCTTGTCAGTGATCTCTTATCGGATCTTTAGAAGTTGACGAGTTCACAAAACTGCTAATGGAAGTTCAAGGAGAATGAGAATTAGTTACATGAGACTATGGTTTTCGATTTGGAACATTGCTGGTTCTTTAATGTTCTATTTTCTGGATTTAAGGTACCCTTTTACCTTTTCTCTTAAACTATCTATAACCTACAAAAATTTAATAGCTTACATTTTTATCAATGGAAGTGAAAAGTTTATTTCTTCTCCCTACCAGATTCCTCTAGAATTTAGAAACTCTTATTGCATATTCTTATTTTCACGGCAATATGGCTGTTTGCATAACCCAATAAGAATCTGTTCTCCTTGTCACAGGAAGGGGAACATCACACTTCGGGGACTGTTGTGGGTTGGGGGGAGGGGGGAGGGATAGCATTGGGAGATATACCTAATGCTAGATGACGAGTTGGTGGGTGCAGCGCACCAGCATGGCACATGTATACATATGTAACTTACCTGCACATTGGGCACATGTACCATAAAACCTAAAGTATAATAATAATAATAATAATAATAATAAAAGAAAAAAAAAAAAAAAAGAAAAAAAACCCAAAAACTGTTTATGGGACTATTGGGTTGGATTCATTAATTTTATGTGGGTTCATAGGGCTGGTTCTCTGTAGTATCTTTTTTTACACCTTATACATACATCATCATTTTGCAGTTTAAATCTTACCTGAATAGTGTTGGTAAGCATGCCAGACCAGGGATTTAGGGGTGTAATACACTACTCTTTGGTCCAACCAACATTATTAAAAACTTTATTGGATCTTATAAATTGCAAATGAAAGGTATGCTGTTTGTTATGAGTGAAATGTAGAAATGTATGAAGAAAAATGTTAAAAATCTGTAATCCCCGCACTCCCTTCCCATCATGAAGGATCCAATATTAAAACTCTGTGTCCTGGCAAAAAAAAAAAAAAAAAAAAAAAAAAAGAATCTGTTCTCCTTGTAACAGGACCTCACTGGAGACATTAGTTATATGCCTAAGGCTCTAACCTGAATGTCATATGTGAGAATGATGTGCATAGAACCTGACTTAAGGAACTAAAACTGACTTTATGGAGCAGATGCTTCCAAAACCGTCTTGGAACATCTTGCCTGATACCTGGCTGTAGAGTTCCCAGCCTTACAGGTAAGTAAGGTTACTTTCTGGTAGGCCCGAGAACCTCAGTATATCTTGGGGACCTTGAGAATAGAGGAATTTATCCAAATTTGTAAGTACTAAAAGTGAAATCTGGTGGTGAGTTCTTGTTCTAGCTTTCTAGCCTTGAGAGGTTTTTTAATAGTTTAATCTGAGATATCTTATAAAGTTCTAGCAAAGTAAACTCAAAAAGACCTATGTGTTCAATTAGCATTCTTGTGACATTTATGCAAATAATCAAGCCAGATGCAATGAGACCAGATTTAGTTTATAAACAAGGATAATCATAACCTTACTTTTGTTATCTATGATCAAAAGCAGGGAAGGCTGTGAGTATAGACATTTTGGTTCAATGGAAAACTGTAGTTCATTCTTGTGTGTTCTCAGTTCTAGTTTCTTCCAACATCTGGCTCCAACTCTCTAAACTTACATTTCTAATTTTTTTCCACCCTCCCAATCTGGCATCACTGATAACTAAAACCATCCTTTCCCAAAACCCTATAAGCTGAAACTAGATAACCTGATATGAACCTCAAAGCAGTCACAGCAATAGATCGTTTATGGGCAACCTCTATGCCTGGTGTTGTGTGGGCCACTAAGAAAGTTCACAGAAGTATCTGATGCCACTGCCAAAAGCATTCAAATTGCAAACCAGGAAATCTGTCAGATTGCCACTGTCATTATTGAGCCCAACATCTAGAAATCTTCTCAACTGGCTGCCCTCTAGCCCCAGAAACTGGATTTCCAACAATGAATCTTCGTTTTTCTTTTATTTTCATAGAAATTCCCCTCATTAAATGCCTGACTACTTGCACCATCCAGCAAATATCTTCTACTACCAAGACCCAACAAATGCTTTAGCTGGTCCTTAATGGACAAAGGATGACCAAACAAGAAAATGGACTTAAATTGTTCAAAAGAAAGAAGTGTTTCTTCTTTCCTTGAATGAAAATGGGAGGACTGACAAAAGATTCTCTCCGTGGCCGAACTCTAGTCAGGGCCCTCCGAACTTTCTTCCCAACAAATCCCTGACTTTCAGGCTTTCGTGTTCATCTCTGTATTGTCCAGTTTTAGCAAGAATCCTTCTAAGCCAGTTTCACCATAATCCTTCAGCCTGGATATCTGATCACCCTTGATATCTGATTGGATTCCTCATCTTCCATCATCCTGCAGATGAGGTCTGATCACCATAGCCTGCCTTCAGCAAGAATCCTATAAGGTCAGTTTAGCCAGGACCTCTGCCTACCCCTGATATTTCTTCATTTTAATCTTCCATCCACTGACCTCTCCCCTTACCAACTGGCTCCTTGGCTATAAATTCCCACTTTTCCTTCTTGCATTTGAAGTTGAGCACGATCTCTCTCCCTCACTGCAAAATCTCATTGGAGTGGTCCCTAAATCTATTTTCCTGGTCCTGAAAATAGTCTGCTTTACTGTGCTTTAACAAGTGTCTGGAATAATTTTTTCTTTAATGATTATCAGGCTGGTTTCTAGGAGCACAAAGATAAATCAGACAGAATCCCTTTTATCAGGGGGCTTATACTGTCCTGGGCAAGACAAACACAATTCATGGTAGTGATAAGACAGAAATGTACAAGGTGGTAGAGAGATTCAGGGTGGTTCAGTGTTCAGTGAAGACTTCTGCTGGAAATGTGCACAAGAGGAGTCTTGAGGGTGAAATTAGGGTGAGCCAGTTGAGAAGAGATAGGAAAGGAAATCGCATTAACAAGGCATCAAGATGTGAAACAGGTGGTACTCAATCTCCAAATCCATACCTTTTCCCAAAACCTTATTTATTTCCTTTCCACAACCTCTTACTTCAAAGTTGGAGGAGACAAATATAGAAATGATGATTTGTTCCTTTTCCTAAGATCACAGAAGTGAGAGTATACACAGTTTCTAAGGTCAATGCTTTTCCAGAATGATATTTCAATACAGGAAACCTGTTAAAGCCAAGAATTCCAGTGGCTCTAACACATGCTTCTCTGATCTTCCCTTCCAATTAGATATTCTTGTTATATAACCTCAACCCTGGGTAGTGTCAGGATTATTGAGGATCTTTGGGCCTTCAGTTCATCTCAGTGGTATTTAAAAACAAAGCTCATTTTCCTGGAATCTTAAGATGAACAAAGTTTGAATAATGTATATATTTTCTATTAGAGAAAATTACTGCAGTTCTTTCTTGAATTCCATGGAAATCTTCCCTTTCCATAAAAATAATTGCTGACATTATCTGGGTCTTTTTAAGAGATGCAGTTATCCTTTTATGAACACTACAGTTTTTCTTTGGAAACATGCAGCTGTTCTGAGAACATCAAATGCAGTAAGCTGACTATGTGGCAACTCAGAAAGTTGGTCTCTTTTGTTGGTATCTTTACTTTGATTAGCATTAAAGATTCGAGAATTATTTGTAGCCTTTGTCAAGTCTCCTTGGAAGGCAAGATGCCTGTGCAATACTTGCTAGGTGTCCCCTATTCAAGTTCTTGGGTATGCGTGGGCAGTGGGGTGGAGGGTCCGTATGATATCACTTATAGTTCTTTGCACATAATAAATTCTCAAAAAAAGTCTATTAAATGATAAAAATGAATAAACGAATGATTGAAACTTCTATAAGTAGACTAGTATGTGTGTGTGTGTGTGTGTGTGTGTGTGTATTTTCTATAGCTTCTTAACTGGTCTCTCTGCTTCTGCCCTTGTCTTTTGCAATTCTTTCTCAATAAGCAGTCACAGTGATCCTGTTAAACTGACTTGGTTACCCGGCATGATTGTGTCTGATAAAGTAAATGATTCCGGGAGTGGCTCCAGAATTCACATCCCTGTAAGGAGATTCTGACATCCAGCATTCACAGACAAACTCTGGTCATGGGAAATGGGAAAAGGAAGAAATTGAAGTGGTTGGATGACCAACTCTGGAATAAGTGCAAAATCAGAAATGCTCAGGGGCAGCTTGGGCGAACTCCAAGGCTGGAGTCGATAGTGAGAAGGTAAGGGAGAGAGGTAAGTGATGTAACTCTCCCTGTGGGCACAGAATGGGGAGATGTTTGTGTTCCACTCACATGCATCCACTGTGGAGGAGGCCCTCAGCTACTGGATTGGCAAGATGGCTGTCCATCATTGCTTTCTTCAGCTATTAGATCCCACCACAAACGTGGCGATGGCAGCAGTGTGGGAAGCTCCACATAGCCCAAAACATAGATTTTCCCACACCAAGGCAGATCCCTGACTTGGTATCATTCCCCAGGGATACCCAACAATCGTATATTGATTACAGGGACCCTCTTTAAACAGGAAGGGGCGGTGCTTTGTTCCCATTGGATTAGACACATGTTCTGGATAAAGAATCGCCTCCCTGCCCACTGTGCTTCTACCAGCACTACCAGCCATGGGTTTACAGAGTGCTGTGCCCATCACCATGCTTCAAAACATTGCCTCCATTTTGGGGCATAGTTTGCAGCAAATAAAGTGTAGCAATGAGTTCATGACCACAGAATTTGCTGACTTTACCACTTACTTCAATGGCCCAGAAGCAGTTACAGTACTGGCTGGGAGAAAACACCCAGAAAGGGCCAGGCACTGTCATATTGATAACCGTGTATTTACTAGGATGATTTGGCCCAAATACCAAGGAAAACTTGGGTTTCTTTTTCATGATCAAGGCAAGGAGGGCTATGTCTGAACCCAGGGGATTCAATAGAGTGTCCTTTAATGTTCTCTTGCCCGATAGTCCTGGTCAATAGAAAGCTCTAGCAACTCAAAAAGTTGTCCCCTAAGGACTGAGATCCTACAGAAATTGAGGCTTAGGTCACACCTTCCACCCTGGGGTGTTGCAGAATGTAAGATAAACATGAAATTAGTGGTGGAAAAAGGAAGTTATAATTGTCAGTGTAGGCTTCATAACTCATTAGAAAAGCAGTGATCATAGCAGCTACATTTTATGTTAATTATTGCTTTTTCTGCCTCCTCCTGCCTCTTTAGATTTAGAGAGCTGTTGATGGCTAATGTTTTATACTTTAGGTAAGAGTATGACCTCATTCTGTAATAATGTAATAGTGAAGTAACTAATGGTTTGTTTGTCATCTATGTTAGGGAATGGATTTTTTTTCCACCCAGCTAAATGATGAGTAGATGCTGAGGAGTAAAATGAGTAGACTAAGATGGAAACCTATTATTGCTCCTTCAGATTTACACTCCACCCTCCACTCCTGCTTGGGTGCTTCAGGAGGCTGACTTTTATGGACAACATCAAATGGATGCCTTTGCCTTCTAGCTTAGCTGGGTTCAGGCAAGGGGAGGCACTGGCAATATATTGGAATGAGGGAGGGAAGTGATGTCAGTATAGTTATTCGCCAGCTCTCCTGCTAGATTACAATGGGTGGGTGCATTCCTCCAACGGAGGCCTCACTCAGCTCTCCCTCAGGGCTCTGGTAACTGCTCACTCTCTTCGCCTCTTTAGGCCAAGGATAGCTGGGACTCTTGCCTTTAATAACACTGGGCACTGCATTTCACCCCCTTGCATTCTGTAAACTCTGTCTGTACATTTGTAAATTTGTTTTCATTAAATCCTGCTCGGCCTCCAAAGGCTACAGTCACTATTTCCATTTTACAGATTAGAAAACTAAGGCTGAGAAAGGGTAAACAACTTCCACAAGTTCTGACAGAAAGTCAGCTCTGTCACTGGTAACTGTGGAACGAGGTTTGTATCTAGGTGACTCTCAGACAGCGTTAAGTAAGTAAATGGTATCAAATCCTTATTACTGCAAGATATATTGTTATTGAAGAATAACAAGAAAAAAAGCCAAATTTAAACACGATCTAGTTGGAGTTTCTGTTTTTAGTATGATTTACGGAATACAACCTTATCTACATAGGCCCCTGCTGATTTAGTCATGGGCAATCTTTTTTTCTTTAACTTTTAAGTTTGGGGTACCTGTGCAGGATGCGCAGGTTTGTTACATAAGTAAACGTGTGCCATGGTGGTTTGCTGCACAGATCAACCCATCACCTAGGTATTAAGCCCAGCATGCATTAGCTATTCTTCCTAAAAAGAAAAAAAGCCCAGGCCAATTACCATGATAAAATTATCTTTGGTGAAGATATACTACATGTGATGCAGAGAGTGAATGCTTAGTCCTTGGTTGTGAGCTATCACATGTCTTTAACATTGAGTCTAATTTATTCCAAGATTCAGTCAGCTGCTCCTTGTAAAACTGGTTCTTTGTTCTCCCTTCCCCTGTGCCCCCTGACTGCCTGACAGGCCCCAGTGTGTGTTGTTCCCCTCTATGTGTCCATGCGTTCTCATCATTCAGCTCCCACTTATAAGTTAGAACATGCGGTTTTTGGTTTTCTGTTCCTGTGTTAGTTTGCTGAGGATAACGGCTTCCAGCTCCATCCATGTCCCTGCAAAGGACATAATCTCATTCCTTTTTATGGCTGCATAGTATTCCATGGTGTATATGTACCACATTTCCTTTATCCAATCTGTCAATGATGGGCATTTGGGTTGGTTCCATCTCTTTGCTATTGTGAATAGTGCTGCAATGAACATATATGTGCGTGTATCTTTATAATAGAATGATTTATATTCCTTTGGGTATATACCCAGTAATGGGTCAAATGGTATTTCTGGTTCTAGATCCTTGAGGAATTGCCATACCATCTTCCACAATGGTTGAACTAATTTACATTCTCATCAACAGAGTAAAAGCATTCCTATTTCTCCACATCCTCTCCAGCATCTGTTGTTTTTTGAGTTTTTAATAATCAACATTCAGTTGGGTAATCTTTACCTTTTCCTTGGTCTGAAGTGTTTTTTTTTTTTGTTGTTGTTTTTAAATTTTTTTCTACTGAGGTAAAATATACATATATAATTGACTGTGGCTGGTGGTTACAGGAGGGGTAACTATTGGAGGAAGTGAGTCCTTTAGGAAGGCTGCAGTGTCTTAAGCACTTCTATTTTAAGGCTGAAGTTAATCATCGGCTTAGGTTAAGCTTGTCCAGTCTGCAGCCTGAAGGCTGCATGTGGCCCAGAATGGCTTTGAATGCGGTCCAGCACAAATTTGTAAACTTTCTTAAAATATTCTGAGATTTTTTTGCAACTTTTTTTTCTTTTTAGCTTATCAGCTATTGTTAGTGTTAGGATATTTTATGTGTGGTACAAGAAAATTATTCTTCTTCCAATGTGGCCCAGGAAAGTCAAAAGATTGGAAACCCCTGGCTTAGGTTATCTTTATAATAAGTATAAATTCTTTAATTTACTAATAAGCATCTGAATTTAAAATCTGCCTACTTGTTGACTAAAACATTTCACCCTAAAGATTTATCTTAATGAGATGCTTATTCATTGAGCTAATGCTTGAGAGCCTATTATGCATCAGACACTGTTTTAGGCCTTTAGACTATATCAGTAAAGAAAACCAAGGTCTCTGCTCTCATGGAGTTTTCATTGAAGAGAGGGCAGACAGACAGTAAACAATAAACAAAGTAGAAAGTAGATTATTTAGGGGTTATAAGGTAATAAATGCTTGAAAAAAGCAGAGCATGGTAAGTAGGGAGTATGGGAAGCAGTTGATAAAAGTAAGCATGGTTTTTAGTGAAATTCTATTGAGCAGTTTCCATTTGAGAAAATTCTTTTTTTTTTTTTTGAGACGGAGTCTCACTCTGTCGCCCAGGCTGGAGTGCAGTGGCACGATTTCGGCTCACCGCAAGCTCCCGGGTTTACACCATTCTCCTGCCTCAGCCTCCCGAGTAGCTGGGACTACAGGCGCCCACCACCATGCCTGGCTAATTTTTTGTTTTTTAGTAGAGAAGGGGTTTCACTGTGTTAGTCAGGATGGTCTCAATCTCCTGACCTCATGATCTACCCGCCTCGGCCTCCCAAAGTGCTGGGATTACAGGCGTGAGCCACCACGCCTAGCCGAGAAAATTCTTAAAGGCAGTGAGGGAATTAGTCACGTAGCTACAATATCTGGTAGGAGAGAGAAAAACATTCCAGGAAAAAGCTAAAATTAAGCAATACATACAAAAGCCATTAGGCATGTGTGCTCTGGAGGAAAGGCATGAAGGCTGGGGTGCCGCCCCTGAGTGAGAAAGATGGAGGGACATAGGGAATACAGAGGGAGGTAAGAGGGGTCATGGAAAGAGATTTGGGAGTGCAAAAAATACAGAAAAAATCATTTGAAAAGTCCAGGGACCTCAATTCAGTTGGAAGGAAGCAAAATTAAAGAAGACAAATTAGAAATAAAAAACCATGGGTTCTTCAAAAGAATGTAGTTAATTTTTATTTCTAAAACATGAGATATATGCAGGCAAGCTGTCGTGCTGTGTTGTGAGAGAGCTTATTACCTCTCAGAAGTATAGATTTAATATAGTAATTAATGTGATTTAAAAGATAGAGAAAGGAATTAGAAGGCACATTTTCAACTCAGCTCTAAAAAATGGAATTCACTCTTGAAAGTTTTATCTGCTCTGAGACACTGAGATATATGGAAACTTAAGCACATTTTGACTTAAGGCCTCATAAATGTAGTATATGTAATAAAATAGACCAATGATCATCCCTGACTGTAAAATGTAAATCAAACTCAAATTCAGTGTTTCTCATCAAAAAGACCTTGTGAATATATCACTAATATCTCAAAATTTCTCTCTTAGAAGTTGGATATACCTGACAGTGTGGACAATGGAATCAAAAAAACTTAGTTTAAATTTTGACTTACTGTCTGCCCTTAGGCAAGTTACTTTCTCTAAGCCTCAACTCTCTCACCTATAACATGGTGATGATATCTATTATTTAATAATAATGAGAATTATGTAATTTATTGCACATAGTAGGTATTCAACAATGACTATTATTTTCTGTCTCTTCATTTGCCTTTCTAATCTCTATGAAGTCTTCTCACATTGACATTCTACTTTCCCCTCTTGCATCATTTCTACCACCTTCTTTTCTAAATTGTCTCTTTTATACACATGACATTTTATAGTTACAAACAAGGAATGGCTCCAAGTGGAAGGCGAATGTATGATTTATTTATTGTCAGCAACAAAAGTTTGGTGTTAATTCTACTGAAACCAACATTTGGGATGCATTTTCTAACATTTAGATAGACAAGTATAAGTTATTTCACTGGAAAGATGAACTCATTTAGCCAACAATTAGCTCATTCTGCCAGCTTGAACAAGATGTTTTTGAAGCTATCCTCACAGGGTTGACAAGAATCCTGGATGGAAATATAGTTATAATTAAGCATTAATCAGGCTGCACTTTGGTCCACTTCCTTGTAACATAAAACATTTCTTTACGAATTGCTTAAGATGTTTCTCAGATCCTGAATTCCAGCAGAACAGCTGACACCAACCAGTTTGAAGACCCCCACAGAGGAACTGAATCAGCATGAGAATGCAGGGTCTTCATCTTTCTGTCTTATGACTTCACCCTGTACTCTGACCAATCAATGATAGCTATACTTCAGCCAACTCCAAAACCCTTAACAACCCTAGACCCAAACTCCTTGGGGAGATGGTTTTGACGTTTCCTCCTGTCTCCTTATTCAGCGTCCCTAGGATTAAACCTCTTTGTCTGCTGCAACCCAGTTTCTCAGCACACTGACTTGCTGTGGACATCGGGCAATGAACCTATTGTGGTTACATATTTCTCCTACATCATCGTATTCCTAGTTTCAGATTAGAATACATATATGAGGCAAGTGGGCAATAGGAGTCAAATAGATATTCCCAAAGCTACAGTAAAATTCCTTTACAGTTTAGATGCCTGAATATCTATCTCAAAATGTGTTCATTTCAATATGTAAAAATAAATAAAATTTAAAAGCTGTTAGAACCCCCACCCCTGCCAAAAATGCTTTAAGCCCTGACAGAGATGTGACTGTGATCTGAGCCACATACGGTTACCATTTCTGTTCTCAAATTATTGATTAGTTTACTTTTGTATTTTTTCTTGTTCACAATGACTAGAGAGAATTAAATGATGTCAGGGACAAAAACCTCTTGTCTTTTTATTAATGACTCTTGCTAAAGATTAACTTCTCCTTTGTTGTCCTGCTTTGCTAGACCAGATGGCAGAAAATCCAGGACTATTATATCCTCTATAAAAGCTCTATGTTTAATGTACCCTTCCCAAAAAGAAACTGCCTATAATCAATTGAATTGCTGTAACTATGTGCCAACTTTGTATATCCTGCTAAAACACCTGTCCCTGCCTATCTAAATGGAATCTTAACTTCCCTACTTCAGAATGTTCACCCCATTCCTTTGGAGTTGGTGTTTGTAGGTGGTCCATCCTCACACTTTGCACTTGAATAAACTCTTTAAATTAGATTTTGACCCTTTCAATTATTTTAGGTTGACACATGTTTGGGCAACATTTGTCCAAAAGATTCAAACACTTAAAAAAAAAGTTTAGCTTTTCCTCATCTTTCATCCATTTTCATTGATCTTGGCCTGTTACACTGCAAGTGGTGGGTCATATGTTAATTTCTGGCCCATTATGGAGTAAAAAATGTTGAGAACATTGTCCTTATTCATTTAACTTGTTTTTAGTACCATGGAGTTTAGTTCATGGTACTCTGGGAGTTTTCAAACATTTTTCACAATATAGTCATTGCAATATATTTACAATATAAATAAATTTTTTCAGTACATATTCACAACACATTCTTCACAATAAACACTTATTTGATGCCTAAATTCCAGAAATAGTTGTGGGAGAATCTACTATGTACTGGGCACTATTCTGGGTGCTGAAATTCAGCAATGAACAAAACAAAGTTTCTATTTTACATGCCTAATAATGAATTATTCTGTCAATTTGTAATGTTGTATTTATTTTTTATTAAAATTTGTGCACATTTAAGGAGTACAAGTGCAGTTTTGTTATATAGATAGACTGCATCGTGGTTATGTCTGGGCTTTTAGTGTAACCATCGCCTGAAATGTGCAGTTTTATAGCTGTAAGGTGAGGAAGAAATGGTATAATCCACTAATTTTGCAACAAAATAGACAGGCTGGAGTCTTAAGCTTAAGTAACTTCCCACAAGGTCACCCAATTAATGTCAGCACATGAACTAGAGGTTGTTTGATGATTTCTACTATAGGAGGAGAATATTAAACATCTTTGTTATGCGTATCCTGGGATCTTCTACCTTCCCTAGGGCATAACAAAAGGGCTGAATTCCAGATGTTTATGTTTAGGGCAGCTTTGTAATTCATTTTTGCTTTTATTATGGTTTTTATCCATCTGTTTTTAAATCTCTTTACTCAGCCCAGGCCAATTACCATGATAAAATTACCTTTGGTGAAGATACAGTATATGTGATGCAGAGACTGAATGCTTAGTCCTTGGTTGTCGGCTATCACATGTCTTTAACTTTGAGACTAATTTATTCCAAGATTCAGTCAGCTGCTCCTTGTAAAACTGGTTCTTTGTTTACAGACAGTAATTTATGTCATTGTTAAAACTCCTAGACTGTGCAATAAAACTTTAGTCTTTAGAATGAGGCAATTCAAGGATAAGATGGTCAGAAAGTAAATTAGGTGCCTTGGACTATCCTCCTAGAAAATGAATGTAAAAGAGAACTCTGCGGGACTTAATTTTTAATAATCTAACACATTAGTAATTGTCAGGCCTCTGAGCCCAAGCTAAGCCATCATATCCCCTGTGACCTGCACATACACATCCAGATGGCCGATTCCTGCCTTAACTGATGACATTCCACCACAAAAGAAGTGGAAATGGCCTGCTCCTGCCTTAACTGATGACATTGACTTGTGAAATTCCTTCTCCTGGCTCATCCTGGCTCAAAAGCTCCCCTACTGAGCACCTTGTGACCCCCACTCTGCCCGCCAGAGAACAACCCCCCTTTGACTGTAATTTTCCTTTATCTACCCAAATCCTATAAAATGGCCCCACCCTTATCTCCCTTCGCTGACTCTCTTTTCAGACTCAGCCACCTGTACCTAGGTGATTAAAAGCTTTATTGCTCACACAAAGCCTGTTTGGTGGTCTCCTAACACGGCCGCACATGAAATTTGGTGCCATGACTCAGATCGGGGGACCTCCCTTGGGAGATCAATCCCCTGTCCTCCTGCTCTTTGCTCCGTGAAAAAGATCCACCTATGACCTCAGGTCCTCAGACCCACCAGCCCAAGGAACATCTCACCAATTTTAAATCAGGTAAGCAGCCTCTTTTTACTCCTCTCCAACCTCCCTCACTATCCCTCAACCTCTTTCTCCTTTCAATCTTGGTGCCACACTTCAATCTCTCCCTCGTCTTAATTTCAATTCCTTTCATTTTCTGGTAGAGACAAAGGAGAAACCTTTTATCCATGGACCCAAAACTCCAGCACCGGTCACGGACTAGGGAAGGCAGCCTTCCCTTCGTGTTTAATCACTGCAGGGATGGCTCTCTGATTATTCACCCAGGTTTCAGAGGTGTCAGACCATGCAGGGACGCCTGCCTTTGTCCTTCACCCTTAGCGGCAAGTCCCGCTTTTCTAGGGGAGGGCCAAGTACCCCAACCCCTTCTCTCTGTGTCTCTACCCCTTCTCTGCTTTTCTGGGGCAGGGGCAAGAACCCCTCAACCCCTTCTCCTTCACTCTTAGCAGCAAGTCCCGCTTTTCTAGGGGGCAAGAATCCCCAATCCCTTATTTCCATGCCCCAACCTCTTATCTCTGTGCCCCAACCCCTTATTTCTGCACCCCAACCCCTTTCCCACTTTCTTGGAAGGTAAGAACCTGCGAACCCCTTCCCTCCATGTCTCTACTCTCTCTTTTCTCTGGGCTTGCCTCCTTCACTATGGGCAATCTTCCACCCTCCATTCCTCCTTTTCTCCCTTAGCCTGTGTTCTCAAGAACTTAAAACCTCTTCAACTCACACCTGACCTAAAACCTAGATGCCTTATCTTCTTCTGCAATGCCACTTGACCCCAATATAAACTCAACAGTGGTTCCAAATAGCCAGAAAACGGCACTTTAAATTTTCCCATCCTACAAGATCTAAATAATTCTTGTCATAAAATGGGCAAACGGTCTGAGGTGCCTGATGTCCGGGCATTCTTTTATACATTGTTCCCTCCCTAGTACCTGTTCCCAATGTGACTCATTCCAGATCCTCCTTCTTTCCCTCCTGCCTGTCCCCTCAGTCCCAACCCCAAGCATCGCTGAGTCTTTCTAATCTTCCTTTTCTACAGACCCATCTGACCTCTCCCCTCCTCGCCAGGCTGAGCCAGGTCCCAATTCTTCCTCAGCCTCTGCTCCCCCACCCTATAATCCTTTTATCACCTCCCCTCCTCACACCTAGTCCAGCTTACAGTTTTGTTCCGCGACTAGCCTACCCCCACCTGCCCAGCAATTTCCTCCTAAAAAGGTGGCTGGAGCTAAAGGCATAGTCTCTGACCTCTCCCAAAATCAGTTAGCGTTTAGGCTCTTTTTCATCAAATATAAAAACCCAGCCCAGTTCATGGCTCATTTGGCAGCAACCCTGAGACGCTTTACAGCCCTAGACCCTGAAAGGTCAGAAGGCTGTCTGATTCTCAATATGCATTTTATTTTATTACCCAATCTTCTCCCGATGTGAAATAAAGCTCCAGAAATTAAATTCCGGCCCTCAAACCCCACAATAGGACTAAATTAACCTCACCTTCAAGGTGTACAATAATAGAGTAGAGGCAGCCAAGTAGCAATGTATTTCTGAGTTGCAATTCCTTGCCTCCACTGTGAGACAAACACCAGCCACATCTCCAGCACACAAGAACTCCAAACGCCTGAACCGCAGCTGCCAGGGGTTCCTCCAGAACCTCTTCCTCCAGGAGCTTGCTACAAGTGCCAGAAATCTGGCCACTGGGCCAAGGAATGCCCACAGCCCGGGATTCCTCTTAAGCTGTGTCCCATCTGTGCAGGACCCCACTGAAAATCAGACTGTTCAACTCACCTGGCAGCCACTTCCAGAGCCCCTGGAACTCTGGCCCAAGGCTCTCTGACTCCTTCCCAGATCTTCTCGGCTTAGCAGCTGAAGACTGACACTGCCCGATCACCTCAGAAGCCTACAGGACCACCACAGATGCTCTAGATAACTCTCACAGTGGAGGGTAAGTCCGTCCCCTTCTTAGTCAATAATGATGCTACCCACTCCACATTACCTTCTTTTCAAGGGCCTGTTTCCCTTGCCTCCATAACTGTTGTGAGTATTGACAGCCAGGCTTCTAAACCTCTTAAAACTCCCCAACTCTGATGCCAACTTAGAAAACATTCTTTTATGCACTGTTTTTTAGTTATCCCCACCTGCCCAGTTCCCTTATTAGGCCAAGACATTTTAACTTAATTATCTGCTTCCCTGACTATTCCTGGACTACAGCTGCATCTCATTGCCGCCCTTCTCTCCAACCCAAAGCCTCCTTTGCGTCTTCCTCTCGTGTCCCCCCACCTTAACCCACAAGTATGGGACATCTCTACTCCTTCCCTGGCAACCGATCACATGCCCATTACCATCCCATTAAAACCTAATCACCCTTACCCAACTCAATGCCAATATCCCACCCCACAGCATGCTTTAAAAGGATTAAAGCCTGTTATCACTCGCCTGTTACAGCATGGCCTTTTAAAGCCTATATACTCTTCTTACCATTCCCCCATTTTACCTGTCCTAAAACCAGACAAGGCTTACAGGTTAGTTCAGGATCTGTGCCTTATCAACCAAATTGTTTTGCCTATCCACCCCATGGTGCCAAACCCATATACTCTCCTATCCTCAATACCTGCCTCTACAACTCATTATTCTGTTCTGGATCTCAAACATGCTTTCTTTACTATTCCTTTGCACCTTTCATCCCAGCCTCTCTTTGCTTTCACTTAGACTGACCCTGACACCCATTAGGCTCAGCAAATTACCTGGGCTGTACTGCCGCAAGGCTTCACAGACAGCCCCCATTACTTCAGTCAGGCCCAAATTTCATCCTCATCTGTTACCTATCTCGGTGTAATTCTCATAAAAACACACGTGCTCTCCCTGCTGATCGTGTCCGATTAATCTCCCAAACCTCCATCTCTTACAAAACAACAACTCCTTTCCTTCCTAGGCATGGCTAGTGCGGTCAGAATTCTTACACAAGAGCCAGGACTGCACCCTGTAGCCTTTCTGTCCAAACAACTTGACCTTACTGTTTTAGCCTAGCCCTCATGTCTGTGTGTAGTGGCTGCTGCTGCTTTAATACTTTTAGAGGCCCTAAAAATGACAAACTATGCTCAACTCACTCTCTACATTTCTCATAACTTCCAAAATCTATTTTCTTCCTCATACCTGATGCATATACTTTCTGCTCCCCGGCTCCTTCAGCTGTACTCACTCTTTGTTAAGTCCCACAATTACCATTATTCCTGGCCTGGACTTCAATCCGGCCTCCCACATTATTCCTGATACCACACCTGACCCCCATGACTGTATCTCTCTGATCCACCTGACATTTACCCCATTTCCCCATATTTCCATCTTTCCTGTTCCTCACCCTGATCACGCTTGATTTATTGATGGCAGTTCCACCAGGCCTAATAGCCACACAGCAGCAAAAGCAGGCTACGCTATAGTACAATCCACTAGCCTGCCTCTTAGAACCTTTCATTTCCTTTCCATCGTGGAAATCTATCCTCAAGTAAATAACTTCTCGGTGTTCCATCTGCTATTCTACTACTCCTCAGGGATTATTCAGGCCCCCTCCCTTCCCTACACCTCAAGCTCGAGGATTTCCCCACCCAGGACTGGCAAATTAGCTTTACTCAATATGCCCTGAGTCAGATAACTAAAATACCTCTTAGTCTAGGTGGACACTTTCACTGGATAAGTAGAAGCCTTTCCTACAGGGTCTGAGAAGGCCACCGCAGTCATTTCTTCCCTTCTGTCAGACATAATTCCTCAGTTTAGCCTTCCCAACTCTATACAGTCTGATAACAGACAAGCCTTTATTTGTCAAATCAGCCAAGCATTTTTTCAGGCTCTTAGTATTCAGTGAAACCTTTATATCCCTTACAGTCCTCAGTCTTCAGGAAAAGTAGAACAGACTAATAGTCTTTTTAAAACACACCTCACCAAGCTCAGCCACCAACTTAAAAAAGACTGGACAATACTTTTACCACTTTCCCTTATCAGAAGTCAGAGCTGTCCTCAGAATGCTACAAGATACAGCCCATTTAAGCTCCTGTATAGATGCTCCTTTTTATTAGGCCCCAGTCTCATTCCAGACACCAGACCAACTTAGACTGTGCCCCAAAAAAACTTGTCATCCCTATATCTTCTGTCTAGTCATATTCCTATTCACCGTTCTCAACTACTCATACGTGCCTTGCTCTTGTTTACACTGCCGGTTTACACTGTTTCTCCAAGCCATCACAGCTGATATCTCCTGGTGCTATCCCGAAACTGCCACTCTAAACTCTTGAAGTAAATATATAATCTTTGCTGGCAGGACTATGCTGAATCTCCTTAGGCACTCTCTAATCAGATGTCCTGGGTCCTCCCAATTCTTAGGCATTTTATACCTGTTTTTCTCCTTCTCTTATTCCATTTAGTTTTTCATTTCATACAAAACCATATACAGGCCATCACCAATAATTCTACATGACAAATGTTTCTTCTAACAACCCCACAATATCACCCCTTACCACAAAATCTTCCTTCAGCTTAATCTCTCCCACTGTAGGCTCCCACGCTGCCCCTAATCCCACTCGAAGCAGCCCTGATAAACATCACCCATTATCTCAGGGCGATACCACCCCCTGGTATCACCCCCAAAAATTTTCACCCCCAAAAATTTTCACCGTCCCAACACTTTACCACTATTTCATTTTATTTTTCTTATTAATATAAGAAGACAGGAATGTCAGGCCTCTGAGCCCAAGCTAAGCCATCATATCCCTGTGACCTGCACATACACATCCAGATGGCAGGTTCCTGCCTTAACTGATGACATTCCACCACAAAAGAAGTGGAAATGGCCTGTTCCTGCCTTAACTGATGACATTGTCTTGTGAAATTCCTTCTCCTGGCTCATCCTGGCTCAAAAGCTCCCCTACTGAGCAGCTTGTGACCCCCACTCTGCCCGCCAGAGAACAACCCCCCTTTGACTGTAATTTTCCTTTATCTACCCAAATCCTATAAAACGGCCCCACCCTTATCTCCCTTCGCTGACTCTCTTTTCGGACTCAGCCCGCCTGCACCCAGGTGATTAAAAGCTTTATTGCTCACACAAAGCCTGTTTGGTGATCTCTTAACACGGACGCGCATGAAAGTAATCATCTCTGCTACATCCTTTCAGTCCTGCCAGAAACACTTAGAAATGGATTTGGTAGAAGGAAGAAAGCAGGCTAAGTGATCTAGTACTTCAGCACTACATTGTAGGAAGCAAGTGAAAGCCAAGAAAGCAAACATTTTTCCACTTAATGTAATTTCACCAATAAATATGAGGTGCCAGAAAATTGATGCTTAGGTCCCAGGAGGCAATAGATGGTTTAACTTTACTGCTTACTTTAGTTCGCTTTTAGGCATGGTTTATCAGAAAAAATTTGAGACATGGTACTAACCTTTATTAATGAAGGTATTAACCTTTATGTAATGAAAAATAAGTAGCGCTTCTTTTCCAAAACCCCATTACAGCAACATTTGTAAATGTTACACAAAAAGACCTATCTATGCAAATATATTGTCACTCAGAATGAATTGAAAGCATTCAAATAATTTTTTGTAAATGATTATTTGGTATTACAAACTAAATCGGGTGAGAGATGACTTTGTCAAGCACCAACTCCCAAATTCTCATTTCTCTTGACCCTTGACCACGCTGAGGACCATACACCAGTAAAACTGCACCTGAGCAGGAGAATGGATCTAACCACTAGAATTTGTTTTTCAGTGTGTCCTGAGAGCATGCTTTTTGACCATGGTCCTTCCTGGGCCTTACTACCTTTCTCTCTGGGAACCAACACAAAAATCTCTTTCTGTGACTTTCTGGTTCAAAGAAGTTGAAGGAGCTTACAAGCCAGAGTTAACGATATAGCCCCAGAACTTTAATGATGCATAAAAGCATATTAGAGTCATTTCATATTAATATAAAAATTTTCTTTTTCTTTTTCTTATATAACCTAGTTTAGGAAAATAATAATAACCATAAAATAAGAAGTGATTAGTGCATTACCCTTTGGAAGACAGTCTACCTTTGCTGGCCTCTCCCTCTAGGGTCAAATTTCAGAGTGATTTTGATGCTGGTGTTCTAGAGGCACCATGTTTATTTCCTTGTAGAAATTAAGAAGCAAAAAGTTAGTCATTAATGGGAAGATGCCAGAGAATGCAGAGCCATTTTTAGAATAGGGGAGTCAGCATTTCTAAAAAGCCTGATATATATTCATGAGATTTCTTTATATGAATTTATCTAGTAGTTTTTGTTTGTCACCTTTAATGTAAGTACTTGGATTGGGAAGGCTGACTGTGGGCTTACAGACAATACATAGTCCTATACAGAGCCCAGTGGAGAAGCAGCCTAGGAGTTTGAGCAGAGGTTCAAATTTTGTCACATTTATTGTGTATATTTGGGCAAGATTTTGTCACATTTATTGTGTATATTTGGGCAAGATATTTAACCTCTGTAAGCCTCAATTGTTTTAAGTTGTCTAATGGAAATGATCATAAGTACTTTTTAAGGTTGAGTGTAACATGTGATAGTAAATACATAGGGCTTAGCATAATTCCTGGTAATAGCAATGCACAGATTTACTAGACTTGCCCTTAAGGAAATTAAGTTTTATCATCATATTCCAATCAATTTCAACTAATAAATACTTGTTTTTTTGCCTACTATGTGCCAAGCACTGTATTCAGCTTCAGGATATGACTGTGAACAATATAGAAACAAGAGAGCTTTTGGCCCAGATAGTAACAATGGTGAAGACTGAAAAAAGGGAACTCTGAGAGGTGCTCTAATTTGGAAAATTTCTGAATGGCTCACTCTCCTCTTCCTCATTCCAAAAAGAGCCCAGTAGAGATGGCTTTTATTTACCTCACGGCTAAACTATTTACATATGCCCAGACTAAGGTTGGGTTTGACATTTTTATAACAAAATTATTATTGACCTTTCATGATACTTGTTATGGAATTTATATCTCAGCTTGTGTAATTAATGTATTAGTGCTTATTTACAATTTCTAGGTAACGGTTTTATAGAAAATTGATACTCTTGTGATAGTCTCCTTTGGAGCCCTGTGGAAATTTGAAACACAGAATGAAACTCATTACAGAATGATATTCATAAATATAATTAATATTTAACAAGACTATGTCATTCCTATGTAAAACTAGGAAACTCAATGAAACTAAATTCTTGATCTTGTGAGTTTGACCCCAAGGCTAAATCTCTGGTATATTTATAATGTAAATTTTAAAAAATTCCACTTGCTGCCTTCCTGAGGCTCACGTAGTAATCTTCAGGGGACATTGTACTTACATCTGCTGCTATTTATAGGTCGCCAGTAATTGGGGTTGTCGTAACTGGGTGTTTAGTTCATTTATTCTCATCTTCCTCCCAAATTTTTCAGGGAATAATTTTGTGTTGAATTGGCAAATACTAACTTGAGAGTCATAGAGCATACAAATAATTGGTATGTCATTGTTTATTGGCTGAAACAAAGATAAACTAAAAATTGACAGATAAACCAATGTAGATTGTATCACTACGGCGTTTCAGACGGTAATGAATCCCATAGGAAATATATAAATTATGCAATAGTAACAAAGAGACTCCTAAGTTTTTCAAAACACCAGGTTGGATTTCTTTAAAAATCTAGGCTTACCAGAGTTTAAAGTATTTCAAGACCTTGTCTGTAGAAAGGGCTGCTAGTCTAGGATGCATTTGAGGCAGACTAGGCAGTCCAGCTGGGAAAAGCCAGGACTGGTGACTGGCACAGGTGGTACATCTGGTAGGGCTAGGTTTACAGTAGGTGGTGGTTTCTAGTAAGAGTAGTAATAACTATATGGCAATGTCTAGTGCAAGTAGAGGCATAAAAATTAATAGAGTGGCTTCTGTGGGCTGGGGACCATGCTGGACACTAGAGACCCAAAATGTGATGACTTGATGTTTGTCTTCAAATGCCCCTCAATTTACCATCTTGTGCCTATTTGTTAGGCCTTGCTTACTTTCTGATTTTTTGTTTTTTTTCAGTTGATAAAGCCATCGTGACTTGGACCCTGCATTAGATAGAAAGTCCTGATTAGTATCTCTACATGTTATACATAAAGTCCCACCTGAAGTCGAGGCCTTTACTAGGGCTAAACCAGAAGCAATAGTGTTAACCATGAAACAAGTCTGAGAAAAACATTGCTATCAAATTTATTAACTTAAGTGGGAAAAATATGGCATTTACTTGGTTCTGAGCATGAATATTTGGAAGCAATAATAAAAATTTACTTTGACTTTACCCATATAATATGCATATAACTTTCAGCTTGCTCTGTGTATTAGAACTTACATTCATCCATAAAATTTGCACATTGCCTACTTGATGAGTTCATGTCTCATTTGGTGTTGGACTATGAGTGTGTTCTTGTGGTCTCTCTTGGAAGGAAGTTATAATGAAATCCATAGGCAGGAGGAGGAGTGAGAACATTCACAGACAATGTCATCATACATTTGGAAAAAATTAAACAATAGTTCTTTTCCCATCTTAAAAATCAACAACAAGCCAGGTGCAGTGGCTCACGCCTGTAATCTCAGCACTTTGGGAAGCTGAGGCAGGCGGATCGCTTGAACTCTGGAATTCGAGACCGGCCTGAGCAAGATAGTGAACCCCGTTTCTAGAAAAAGTACAAAAATTAGCCGGGTGTGGTGGCTTGCATGTATATTCCCAGCTACTTGGGGGGCTGAGCCAGGAGAATTGTTTGAGCCCAGAAGGTTGAGGCTGCAGTGAGCCATGTTTGTGCCACTGCACTTCAGCCTGGTGACAAAGTGAGACCTTGTCTCAAGAAAAAAAAAAAAAAAATTAAATTAAAAAAAATTTACAGAGCTTCTGATCATCAAGAAATACTTTCACTGTACTATCCTGAAAAAATTCCAGCCAAACATCAAGAATCTTGATGTTTTTGTATCAAGCATATCATGAATAAAAATAAAATTTCACTTAGGCTTATTTTACAAAATTAGCTATTTTTAAAATTAAAAGTTAATACATAAACAGTATGATTGTCTATCTTTTCTAAGACTCATATTGTTCATCTGCTTCCTCTTCTCCTACTCTTCCCATCTCTACCATTTATTCTGTTCTTCTCGCAGGCAACTCCTCTAACGAGTTGTGTTTGGTGGCTTCCTCCTAGGAATATTCCAGCCGGGCTTCATGGAGAGAACACATGTAGGTGCTACAGCTGAGCTGCATCTACAAGTCATCCCAGTTCCGGTGGAAGACCGGTGAGTGAAACCTCTGATTCTGGTCCCCCCAACAGAGGCAACCCCAACTGAGGCTTCACAGAAATCCTCCACCATCCCTGTGCCCTGACTGAATTCCTGACCCACAGATTTCATGGACATAACAAAATGGGTATTTTATACCATTAGAACTGGAGTGGTTTGCTAAGCTGCAGTAGTAATTGGATAGTAAGTTTCAATATCTGATAAAAGCAGGCCTTAATCATTATCCCTTTTTTCCCAGAAATTTTCTGACTATTCTTGTTATCTTTTCATATACATTTTTGAAACATACTATAGTCTCTGAAGTCCCTTTTCTACCACCACTACCATCATATATATATATGTATATATGTAATATAATATATGTAATTTTATTAGGGCGGCTTAAAAATTGTTTTCTCATAATAATAATGTTAGATTTTTCTGTTCAAAAACAGGGTACATATTTCTATTTATTAAATAGTCTAAAATGCCCCCATAAAAATTTAAAATTTTCAATGATATAAGTCCTATACATTATTTGTTAAAGGCATTCTTAAGTATTTTACCTTTTTAAAATAGACTTTATTTTTAGAGCAGTTTTAGATTCATAGCATAATTGAGTGGAAGGAACAGAGATTTCCCTTTCTCCCCTGCCCTAACACATGCATAGCCTCTCCCATTGTCAAGGTCCTTCGTCAGAATGTTACATTGGTTACACACAATGAACCTACATTGACACATCCTTATCACCCAGAGTCTATGATTTATATTAGGATTCACTCTTGGTGTTGTAGATTCTAAGGGTTTGAACAAATGCATAATGACATGTATAATGGTGGGGCCACATATTTTATTTCATTTTTTAAAATTTAATTTTTAATTTATGTGGGTACGTGGTAGGTGTATCTATTTATGGGGTACATGAGATTCTTTGATACATGCATGCAATGTGTAATAATCACATCATGGTAAATGGGGTATCCATCCCCTCAAACATTTATCCTTTGCATTACAAACATTCCAATTATACTTTTTTAGTTATTTAAAAAAGTACAATTAAATTATTACTGATTGTAGTCACCCTGTTGTGCTGTCAAATACTAGGTCTTATTCGTTCTTTCTAACTAGTTTTTTGTACACTCCCCTACACCCCACTCCCCACTACCCTTCCCAGCTTCTGGTAATCATCTGTCTACTCTCTATTTCCATGATTTCAGTTGTTTTAATTTTTGGCTTCCACAAATAAGTGAAAACAAGCAAAGTTTATCTTTCTGTGCCTGGCTTATTTCACATAACATAATGACTTCCAGTTCCACCCATGTTGTTGCAAATGACAGAATCTCATTCTTCTTTATGGCTGAATAGTATTCCATTGTGTATGTCTATGACATTTCTTTATCCATTCGTCTGTTGATGGGCACTTAGGTTACTTCCAAATCTTGCCTATTGTGAATAGTGCTACAATAAACATGGGAGTGCAAATATCTCTTTGATATCCTGCTTTCCCTTCTTTTGAGTATATAAGCAGTGGGATTGCTGATTGCTGGATCATATGGTAGCTCTATTTTTAGTTTTTTGAAGACCCTCCAAACTGTTCTCCATAGTGGTTGTACTCATTTATAGTCCCACCAACAGTGTATGAGGGTTCCCCTTTCTCCACATCTTCACCAGCATTTATTGCCTGTCTCTTTGATACAAAGATAAAATATTTTATCTTTTTATTATTATTGTAAATTGGATATTTTCTTTTATTATATTTGTAATTAGTTTTATTTATATTTTATAAAACTATTGACTTTTTATAGTAATGTAGTAGCATCCACGTTGCCGAATTTTGTTATTGTTTTTAATAGATTCTCTTGGTGTTTTCAGGAGTAAAATTATACCATCTGAAGATAATGTTAGTTTTACTTATTCTTTTACAATTTTTATGAGTCATATCCCCTATTACATTGTCTACTGTTTTCATTTTATTCATTACTTTAACATGAAATCATTAGTGCTTCTTTTTTTTTTTCTTGGGATGGAGTTTTGCTCTGTCGTCGAGGCTGGAGTGCAATGGCACAATCTCCGCTCACTGCATCCTCTACCTCCCAGGTTCAAGTGATTCTCCTGCCTCAGCCTCCCAAGTAGCTGGGATTACAGGCACATGCCACCATGCCTGGCTATATTTTTGTATTTTTAATAGAGATGGGGGTTTCACCATGTTGGCCCGGCTGGTCTCGAACTCCTGATCTCAGGTGATCCACCCACCTCGGCCTCACAAAGTGCTGGGATTACAGGCATGAGCCACCAAGCCCAGACTAGAGTTTCATTTTTAAACATGATACTGACTTAATTTGAAGTAGTTATAGAATGTGTGTGTGTTTATTGATCTCTCAATCATCTAAAACAATGTTAAGAAAGTATTCCTTTTTATATAAAATTTAAAAGATCAGGAACATATGCTGAATTTCCAATGTCTCTTTATCAACTTATAGAAATGATCACATAAATTTTCTCTTTATATTTATTAATATGGTGAATTATGTTAAATGTTTTCCATGTTTATTCATTTATTCATCAACTTAATACATATTTACTCAAAGTGCAAAGCACTGTTTCTATTCTAGGTACACCCTTAAGGATGCTGGGGTATTTAGGAAATCTAGGTATTGAATTTATGGTAGTATAAATCTCACTAGGTTGTGGAAAATGATTATTGAATATTTTGCTGGATTTTATTTGCCAATAATTCCTTGAGGATTTTTGGGTTAATTTCCCAAGTGAGACTAGTCTGTGGTTTTCTATTTTGTGCTGTCTTTATTATGTTTTGGTATCAATGTTATTCTGGCTTTGGAAAAATAATATGAAAACATCATTTTAATTTCTTCCAAGGAGTCCTTCCTGGGAATCTATTTCAAAGATTTAATTGCATGTGTACTCAAAGGCATACATTTAAGTATGTTCTGTGGAAACAATCTGTTTTTCAGTACAGGAGTATGGTGAAAGACTATAGCTATAACAATGAATGATATAGCTCTATAGTACATGCTAATATATGTACTGATATGGAACAATCTTTAAGATGTATTATTACATGGGAAAAAAACAACCAGACCACAAAACACATGTTTTTGCTAAAAAAATGGTGTTGAATGATTAAATGGGTAGATTAATAATGATATATACGTGTGTATGTGTATATATATGTATGCATAAATACATTTATTTTTTCATCTTTCCAGCCTCTAGGGAAATCATCAGGAAATTGATTTCCAAATCCTTTCAGAGTTAATAAAAACCATAATTATGTGTCTCATGGGGCTTGTGGTTATGAAGTTCCATGTTTGCATCCTGGAAATTAAATGTGTGACAGTGACAATATCACATAAGTTTCTCTTTCTGCACACACAGGAAGGCTGTATTTTCCAGTATCCATTGCAGTTAGGTTGGTGCTATAGAATGCAAGCAGAAATGATGTAAGCCACTTCTTAGACTTGACTTTTTAAAAACATCATTTATTCCAGCTCTCTCTTGCCCTTTATGTCAACTCCATGTGCTGCTAAAAAATGCCTAATGAGGGCCCTTGGATCACTCTTTGGAGGAGAGCTGAGCAACCCATATTAATGTGAGCAATACCTAAACTTTCAGTGTGTTATAAAAATGAGATTGTGAGGTTATTTGTTGCTATAGCATAGCCTACCTCATCCAGACCAGTATGTACTGAGAAGGGCTTCTTTACAATTGAGGGCTTCCTGGGCCATTTGTATGACAGGAGAGAGGCTTTGATTAAGAAGTCAGTGTGCTGAAGAAGGCAGTAACAGAGATCCAGCAGAAAAGAGATTTGGATAAAATTATTTTGTTTTTGAAATTCTGACAAGTTGGGCCTAGGTTTATGGCTTCCTAGGGGAGAAATTTTACCTGAAACATATCTGAATTTCCAGAGTTGCTAGGAGAATATTTGAAGTGTGAAGCCATTAGCCTCCCCTCTCAGGCTCTTTATGCCATCTAAGACAGATTGGAGGTGTTTTTGAGATAGTATATGTCTCTCTGAGGAGTTAACTTGGAAGAAAGAAGGCATTTATGATTTGCTACTTGAGACATGGACAAGCTATTAATATTTCCCTTTATCATTGCAATTCCTGGTTACAAATATAAGTGAATGACTTAGAATAAAAATAAGATAAAAATATTTTTAAATGCCCATACAATTATAAAAACAATTAATTTTAAAAAATAAGAGAAAAAATAGTGAACAAAGCTGTAAATCTGCATACAAAATATCCAAAAGAGATAGCTAAATCAGTAGACTGAACTTTATGTCAGATGGTAGTGGAGAGGTGAGGAAAAAAGCATAATAATGAGGAGGAGGTGAAGAGGGAGAGGAATAGAGGAAATCTGAGGCACCTTCTTCAATAATCAGAGTACATATATTCTAGTCATAGGCTCAAGCCATTGGAGCAGAGGCACACACTTTTAATAATAATAATGGTAACTATAATAATGTGCATATATGGAGTTTGCTACCTTCTCTGTCTTTTCTCCTTTCAAAGGGCAATGTCTTCTAATCTATGATAAGCAGAATGCTTAGTTTTCCTTCCTTCCTTGTGCCCTCTCTGGAGTGCTCCTCTAGCACATGGACCTATCCGACAATTCCTGACTTACTGTGGGCTTCCGTTTTGTGCCACCAATCACTAATTTGCACTTCATGTGATATATTTGTGCCTTATCTCTATGTGAAACCTGGGGCACATGGAGGAGTATATTTACTCATTCAGTATTCCCAAGACTAGCATATTCATACACAATACAACATATCCATTGCTCTACTGAGGAATTAGTGCAATTTGAAAAGGGAATTACAGTGTAGGAGAAAAACTGTTAAATTTCTAGATAATGAGTTTATTCCTGGAGTCTTAAAATGCATCTAAATGACTTAGACCATTCAAAAGGAGTAGAGTGTGGGCAGTTTCCTATTTTTAATCTGGATCCCCTCCCTTTGGTTTTGTGGGCTCAGGGGAAAAGAGCTACTTCAAATTTATTTGAAACTCCACTACTTCTCTTGAGAAAATTATTCCCTTCTAATAGGAAAGCTATGCCCAACACCCCATGTGGCACTCATGTTTGTGCCACACAATCTTGAATAAGAATCTGAATCTTCAGTGTGTTACTTTTGCTTCCAAATTTCCCACGAGTCAGAGATGTTGGGTTCCCACTTCTTATAGGGAAAAGTGACCTTGGATCCTCTCATTTTTATTTAGAGACAGTGTCTCCCTATGTTGCTCAAGCTAGCCTTGAACCACATCTGCTCAAACTACTCCTAGGCTCAAGTTATTCTCCCACCTCAGCCTTCCGAGTAGGTAAGACTACAAGTGCACTTCACCACACCTGGTTTCCTCCAGTTTTGAGTATACTTTTCAATATTTTCACCAGGGAAGCCTTTGAGGATCTTCTGGGCTCTTTAATTAGATAATTCATTAGACAAAGTGTATCTTCCAAAGGCAGAAAACTAAAATTCCCAGGATCAGTTTAGAAAACCTAATATTGAGAAAGGAATTATATTCCTGATTAGCAAGGACCTTGCTGTGTCCTAGGAGCAGATAGGCTTTATTTTATTTATTTTATTTTTATTTTTTGGGTGACACAGCAAGACTCCATCTCAAAAAAAAAAAAAAAAAAAAAAAAAAAAGGATGGGAGCCCCCGCCTGGGGCAGTTTTCTTTCTCTCTCTCTCTCTCTCTTTTTTTTTTTTAAAGTTCTAGGGTACATGTGCACAATATGCAGCTTTGTTACATATGTATACATGTGCCATGTTGGTGTGCTGCACCCATTAACTCGTCATTTACATTAGGTATATCTCCGAATGCTATTCCTCCCCCCTCCCTCAACCCCACAACAGGTCCTGGTGTGTGATGTTCCTCCTCCTGTGTCCAAGTGTTTTCATTGTTCAATTCCCACCTATGAGTGAGAACATGCGGTGTTTGGTTTTTTGTCCTTGCAATAGTTTGCTGAGAATGATGGTTTCCAGCTTCATCCATGTCCCTACAAAGGACATGAACTCATCCTTTTTTATGGCTGCACAGTATTCCATGGTGTATATGTGCCACATTTCCTTAATCCAGTCTATTATTGATGGACATTTGGGTTTGTTCCAAGTCTTTGCTATTGTGAATAGTGCCGCAATAAACACACGAGTGCATGTGTCTTTATAGCAGCATGATTTATAATCCTTTGGGTATATACCCAGTAATGGGATGGCTGGGTCAAATGGTATTTCTAGTTCTAGATCCTTGAGGAATTGCCACACTTTCTTCCACAATGGTTGAACTAGTTTACAGTCCCACCAACAGTGTAAAAGTGTTCCTATTTCTCCACATCCTTTCCAGCACTTGTTGTTTTCTGACTTTTTAATGATCGCCATTCTAACTGGTGTGAAATAGTATCTCATTGTGGTTTTGATTTGCATTTCTCTGATGGCCAGTGATGATGAGCATTTTTTCATGTGTCTCTTGGCTGCATAAATGTCTTATTTTGAGAAGTGTCTGTTCGTATCCTTTGCCCACTTTTTGATGGGGTTGTTTTTTTCTTGTAAGTTTGTTTGAGTTTTTTGTAGATTCTGGATATTAGCCCTTTGTCAGATGAGTAGATAGTCTTTATTTTGATTGGAGGTGCTTGAAGTTTCTTTCCTCCCTGTGCTTAAAAAGTCAACAACAATCTTGGAAAAACTACATTGAGCTTTAATGTCAGTTGCTTATGCAATAATAACAACCATAACAAATCCCCCTACCAGAACAAAGAAATATTCAGGGCCCAAATAATATATTTGATGACTGTTAGGGGCACAACAATTTACTGTTTCTTGTCAATGGACAATCATTTAACTTTACCTCAGGCTTTCATAAGTAGTTCATGATTTTCCAAAGAAATGTTTTAATTAAGAAATTATAGTAAAACAAAATAAATCAGAACAAGAAGAATAAAGAGTTATTAAGCTCTGTTCTTTGTATTGTCTTAATTGCAATTCAATAAATCTCTTTCCAAGGTAAGAATGAACTGGAAGAAAATATACTGATCACATGGTCTACCCTTGTAATTTTATATATGAGGAAATTGAAGCTGAGAAGAGTAAAAGACTTACTCAAGGTCCTACAGACACTGGTAGGGTCAAACCTCAAATGTAGATATCCTGATGTAAATGTAGTCCTTCCTACTTTTTTGTTTTCTTCTTGACTTCCATCTATTTTTTTTTTCAGTCCTCCCTGTAATAACATATTTCTCCTCAGGTGTCTTCCAGACTTAAAGAAGTAAAACCTCTTAGATTAAGAGTTTTTTTCTCTTTCTTAGCACAATGGTATGTTCACAGACCTTTGTGTTTCTTAGAACAACTTTAAAAGTAAAAGTACAGTAACTTTTAAGAGATTATCCTGAAGGGGAGCTGATATCAATGCAGGGTTAAGAAAGAGTAAAGTTGAGAGACAGTTTAGCATAAACACAGCTACCAATTAGACTATTTTTCCCTGATTTTGGAAACATAACCCACAAAGTGTACTTTATAATGGCACTACCTTAGAGGGTAATGAGGTGTGGCAATGGAGTGGTGCTAGTGTAGGCATGATAGTGTGTACAGTAAATGGGTCTTTTTTTCCCCTAGGAAATCTCCCTTTGTATAGAACCTGTGTCTTATTTATGTTTGAATTCTCAATACTTACTGAGGTCCCTAGAGAACTGAATATCTTTGGATTGTAGAGGTCAATAAACCTGAGAAATTATTTTGGAGCCAGAGTGTTGAGGATCCTCACTACTAAGGCAAGGAATTTAGCTCTTTTTCAATTACCCTCTGCATTTAAGTTTATTTGCATTTGGCTAGTCATTGACATGATTTTAGCTGTTTTAAATATGCTTTAGACATATTTAAAATATGTTAACTATGAAAGAAAGTGTAAAAGATGTACATTTTGAAGGAGACATCTTGGAGGACATTCCTTCAGGTTCCCATCCTACGGCTCCTGTACCTCCTGTTCTCCCGTTGCCTATAATTTTACTGGCCATTGACAGTCCCAGGAGTGCCAGTCAGTATTCATGTTCTACAAACCTTCCCAGCACCTAAACTTCAGGATCCCTTGCAGGTTGAATGATGACTTCTAGGCTCTTGTTCTTGCTGTCATGCCTTGCTTCAGATTGTAACATGGAAGAAGAGGGACCACACAGGCCAGTGGATTTGTGAGCCTGGTGGTGATTATCACCCACCTCTCAAAGGATATGGGAGGGAAAATGGACGTAAATCAGCAAATACATAACCTGGCTGCTAAATTTCTTTCTAGACCCTAGCTTCTGAATAGTAAACTTGATTAGATTTGATTTGTTCTGAAATATTGTGTTGTCTTTTTAAAACTAATGAACTAACTAGCTAATCAATGCATTCAAAACTTATAATTATTGTCTGTATGCAATAAAGTGGTTGCTAAGCATCGCTGAACTTGATAGGACAAAAATTAAAGCACAATAATACATTTTATGGACATAGAGGAGGATATATAGTCAATACCTTAATAATGATAACTAATTAATTTAGCATAAATTATAGTGTCCTTGCATCCTTGCCATGTGCCAGACATTATTCCAGCTTCTGAGGAATATATCTGTGAACAAGGTAAAGTCTCTATTGGCAGAAACATACAGTCTAGAGATGGGGCAGACATCTGAATGGGCAATTATGAAATAGTATTATAAATGTTATAAAAGGAAAAAGCAAAGGGAGACCCAGAGAGGACACCCAACCCCAGCTTTGGGGAGATGAAGGAAGGCTTCCTTGAGCAAGGGATGAAAGATAAATGTCTAATAGGTTAGTTTCTACAATTTAAAAGGCAGTGAATCTTTAGTGAAATTAAATTTGAGCAGATGATCATAAGGTAGTATTTACTTTTCATTTACTTCTATCTAGTGAAACAAGTTTTTAAAAGTCTCTTAAGAAATATTCATGATATTGATTCTTCCTATCCACAAGCATGGAATGTTTTTCCATTTGTTTGTGTCCTCTCTTATTTCCTTGAGCAGTGGTTTGTAGTTCTTGAAGAGATCCTTCACATCTCTTGTAAGTTGTATTCCTAGGTATATTATTCTCTTTGTAGCAATTGTGAATGAGAGTTCCCTCATGATTTGTCTCTCTGTCTATTATTGATGTATAGGAATGCTTGTGATTTTTGCACATTGATTTTGTATCCTGAGACTTTGCTGAAGTTGCTTATCAGCCTAAGGAGATTTTGGGCTGAGACAATGGGGTTTTCTAAATACACAATCATGTCATCTGCAAAAAGAGACAATTTGACTTCTTCTCTTCCTATTTGAATACGCTTTATTTCTTTCTCTTGCCTGATTGCCCTGGCCAGAACTTCCAGTACTATCTTGAATAAGAGTGGTGAGAGAGGGCATCCTTGTCTTGTGGCAGTTTTCAAAGGGAATGCTTCCAGCTTTTGCCCATTTGATATGATATTGGCTGTGAATCAATATTGGGAAAATGGCCATACTACACAAAGTAATTTATAGATTCAATGCTAACCCCCTCAAGCTACCATTGACATTCTTCACAGAATTAGAAAAAACTGCTTTAAATTTCATATGGAAACAAAAAAGAGCCCATATAGCCAAGACAATCCTAAGCAAAAAGAACAAAACTGGAGGCATCACGTTACCTGACTTCAGACTATACTACAAGGCTACAGTAACCAAAACAGCATGGTACTGGTATCAAAACAGATATATAGACCAATGGAACAGAACAGAGGCCTCAGAAATAATGCCACACATCTACAACCATCTGATCTTTGACAAACCTGACAAGCAATGGGAAAAGAATTTCCTATTTAATAAATGGTGTTGGGAAAACTGGCTAGCCATATGCAGAAAACTGAAACTGGACCCCTTCCTTACACCTTATATGAAAATTAACTCAAGATGGATTAAAGATTTAAATGTAAGACCTAAAACCATAAAATTCCTAGAAGAAAACCTAGGCAATACCATTCAGGACATAGGCGTGGGTAAAGATTTCATGACTAAAACATCAAAAGCAATGGCAACAAAAACAAAAAGGGATCTAATTAAACTAAAGAGCTTCTGCACAGCAAAAGAAACTCTCATTAGAGTGAACAGGCAACCTACAGAATGGGAGAAAATTTTTGCAATCTGTCCATCTGACAAAGGGCTAATATCCAGAATCTACAAGGAACTTAAACAAATTTACAAGAAAAAACCAAACAACCCCATCAAAAAGTAGATGAAGCATACAAACAGACACTTCTCAAAAGAAGACATTTATGAAGCTGATAAATATATGAAAAAAAGCTCATCATCACTGGTCATTAGAGAAATGCAAATAAAAACCACAATGAGATACCATCTCATGCAAATTAGAATCATTAAAAAGTCAGGAAACAAGAGATGCTGGACAGGATGTGGAGAAATAGGAATGCTTTTACACTATTAGTGGGAGTGTAAATTAGCTCAACCATTGTGGAAGACAGTGTGGCGATTCCTCAAGGATCTAGAACCAGAAATACCATTTGACCCAGCAATCTCATTACGGGGTATATACCCCCAAAATTATAAATCATTCTACTATAAAGACACATGCACACGTATGTTTATTGCAGCACTGTTCACAATAGTAAAGACTTGGAACCAACCCAAGTGCCCATCAATGATAGACTGGATAAGGAAAATGTGACACATATACACCATGGAATACTATGCAGCCATAAAAAGGGATGAGTTCATGTCCTTTGCAGGGACATGGATGAAGCTGGAAACCATCATTCTCAGCAAACTAATACAGGAACAGAAAACCAAACATTACATGTTCTTACTCATAGATGGGAGTTGAACAATGAGAACACATGGACACAGGGAGGGGAATATCACACACTGGGGCCTGCTGGAGGGTGGAGGCTAGGAGAGGGATAGCTTTAGGAGAAATACCTAATGTAGATGATGGGTTGATGGGTGCAGCAAACCACCATGGCACGTGTATACCTATGTAACAAACCTGCACGTTCTGCACATGTATCCCAGAACTTAAAGTATAATTAAAAAAAATAGACAGGAGAAAGGAAAAAAAAGGCTCTTAAGAAATACATAATAGTAGGTTTTATTCTATACTCCACTACTTTGGATCTGTCATAGAAAAATAATTCAAAATATAAAATAATTGATCATCTTGGATATTTTTATAATAGTGTTAATTATAATGAATATTAAAAATACAGTAAGTGTTCTTCAGTTGAATTATTGAAAAATAATTCAAAATAGGAAGTGATAGTCTTGAATATTTTAATGATAGTATTAATTATAATGAATATTGAAAACACAGAAAATGTTCATCAGTAGATGACATGTGAATTAAATTTTATTCATGCAGTTATTAAAAATGATGGTTATAAAAATTCATGAGGAGAGTCTTTCTGCATATCACAGGGGTAGAAATGGAGGAAAAAGAGACTATAGAAAGGTAAAAAAGAGAAAGACAGTGAGGGCCAGGGAAAAGCAAATCATTTAAGCCATTATCAACCTAGGATTTATCTGGACATTGAAGCTTTTTGTTTATCTTAAATACTGGTTTTTAAAAGTGATTTTTGGAAGGAGAAATCTTTTTAATGGAAAATGAGGTCTTATATGGATTCCTAATATATAAAACTTATAAAACATATAAAGTGGTATTTTATTAATAATGCTTGAATTGACAAACTCAGATTCTTAACACATACTTAAAAGAAGCTAATTAATAAGAGTGAGAGAGTTTTGATGAAATGAATAATCTGACACTAGGTTTTGTGGATGATAGTTGCCATCTAATGTTAAGTCTCAGCATCCATTTTATTTCTCAAACTGTAGAGTATGAAGAAACAACTGATTCCTCCCAGTGAGTAATAGCAAAATGTTTATATAGCTTTATAGAAGCAAACATATGCAATTCATAAAAGGAACAGTGCAAAGGCTAATCAATGACACACTTAAAAGAAGGTTAAGTATGTGCATAAAGTTGGCAGGAAGAGTTGTATTCTGGCCTCTAAACAAAGACATAGCTTGGCAGCCCTTTTTAAGCTACATTCTTTAATATGTTTGAAAATAGATGCATAACACATTTGAGTAAACCTTTAAAAATATATGCATATACTATCCATGATGCATAAATGAAATATAATCAAACATTAATATACTCTCTAAAAATGAAAAGAATTACATATATTGTACCTGATTTGAACTGTCATTTTCATGGATATATAGCATGTGTTTTGCTTTGCCAGGAAATGATATTTATTATAAAGAAAGATGTAGATAAGTTATTCTGACTTATGTAATCTTGAGGAAAAGTTTTAAAGATAATATTCTTCTAAAAAATTGTAGTACTATTATTTGTTATATTTGCTCTCTGGATTTCTGTTTCTAATACATGTAATAAATGTCAAATAATATAACAAGAACTACTGGTGTTCAGGGACAGAGTAAAGTGAGCTTGGGGAGTGTATTAGTCTGTTCCCACACTGCTATAAAGAGCTACCTGAGCCTGGGTAATTTATGAAGAAAAGAGGTTTAATTGACTCACAGTTCCACAGGCTGAACAGGAAGCATGACTGGGAGGCTTAGGAAACTTACGATCGTGTTAGAAGATGAAGGGGAAGCAAGCACATCGTCACATGGTGGCAGGAGAGAGAGAGAGAGAGAATGAAGGGGGAAGTGCCACACACTTTTAAAGCATCAGATCTCATGTAAACTCACTATCATGAGAACAGCAAGGGGAAAATCGGCCCCCATGATCCAATCACCTCCCACTAGGTCCCTCCCCCAGCATTGGGAATTACAATTCAACATGAGATTTGGGTGGGGACAAAGAGCTAAATCATATCAGGGAGCAGGGGACACTTACGTGAAAGAACAGAAAGGATTAGAGTTGAGCTATAAAGGTGAAGAGGAAAAGATTGGCAAGGTGATCCCAGGCTGGGAGATGGCACATGAAAAGAAGAAATGGTCTAAGTTGGAGTAGTAGGATGAGGCTTACCTTCCTGTAATAAACAACTACAAAACCGGACAAAATATATAAAGCAATGTTTTCAGGAACTGAGCAACCTACAGAGCAGAG
The DNA here is from genome assembly GCF_028885655.2 of Pongo abelii. Classification (NCBI taxonomy): domain Eukaryota; kingdom Metazoa; phylum Chordata; class Mammalia; order Primates; family Hominidae; genus Pongo; species Pongo abelii. The sequence goes on along the minus strand of NC_071985.2, from coordinate 162,484,507 downwards.
TAGCCATCCTTGACAGAAGGTAAAGACTAGAGGTGAGCTTGACATTCATCAAGGTTTTCTGCCTTTCCAAATCATGGCACAAGGAAGTGGATCCCAAAAAGCAATAATCTTACTGAGCAGAGAAGCAGGGATTAGAGTTTGGGAATGCAGATGTATTTAGAATTTGTGGGAAAGAGTCCCAGAGAAGGGTCCTTCTCTGTGTAGAGTAGAGCTTCAAGAATCTTCATAGTGGTCCCTTGAATTTTGGTTGAATGCTAAGCTGCACATGCAAAGAATGACTCCATGAGGTCTTGCAAAGAATCGCTACAGGGTTTTTTTTTGTTTTTTTTTTTTTTTTTGAGTTAAGAGACTCCATAGGTTGCAAAGTGCTGAGGGACATTGGTTTTTTGACCAGCTAGAACACCAGAAACATTAGCTGAAACCCCAGAAAGGCCATACTTTAAGACGTTTACTCCAGCCTTAGAATAAGGGCTACTCCTGATCTTTTCTAGCAAAGCTAAAACAAAGCATCAACACTGTCAATTTGACTTGCCAGTAAGTTAGTTGCCTTCCAAAACAAAACTCAACATCCTTTAATATGATTTAGTCACACAACAACCTGACTGTCTTAGCCTATTAGGACTGCTGTAATGAAATACCATAAACTGGGTGATTTATAAATAACAGACATTTGTTTCTCACAGTTCTAAAAGCTGGGAAGCCCAAGATCAAGGCACTGGCCAATTTAGTATCTGACAAAGGCCTGCTTCCTAGTTCATAGAAGGGTGACTCTTGCTGTGTACTTGCATGATGGAAGAGACTAACTAGCTCTATGTGGTCTCTTTTATAAGGGTGCTAATCCTAATTATGAGAGTACTGCCTTCATGATCTAATCACCCCCAAAGGCTGCACCTCCTAATACCATCATCTTGGGAATTAGGATTTCAATATATAAATTTTAGGAGTAGGGAAACAAACATTCACACCATAACAATAACATTCACAATGTTTGGCTCCTCCTAAAAGATAGTTAACATTCAAAGAAGCAGAAAAATGTGACCTATAATAAATAGAAAAATCAGTCAATATAAACAGATCAAGAAATGACAGAGATGATGGAATCATTAGAAAAAGCTTACATAGAAATAGTATATATATGTTTAGAAAGTACATATATATGATTAAAATTTTATAGGAACAAATAAATATAGTAAGGAAAGAAATGGGTAAAGTAAAAAAGAAACAAATTGTACTCACAGAGCTAAAAATACAATTAACCAAATGGAAAATTCATTAGATGAGTTAACAGATTAGACACTGAAGAAAAAATGATAAGTGATCTTAAAGACATAGCAACAGAAACTATCCAAGATAAAGACTTTTAAAAAAAGACTGAAAGAATGTGAAAAAAGCCTCAATTACCTCTGAACAGCCTTTATAGGCTTGCACATTTTCAGTCACATAGGCTCCACACTCAGGAGGGGCCTTCACTTGGTTTAGTGCTGTGTCATTGCATCTTAACATTCTCAACAATTTTTGAATAAGGAGTCTCTCATTTTTATTTTGCACTGGCCCTCCAAACTATGTAGCTGGTCCTGACTAGAGGATAATATTAAACAGTCTGACATGCATGTACTTTGAGTCCTAGAACTGTCTGAGGACAATGGGAGATACAAAAATATTTGAGGAATAATGGTAGGAATATTTCCAAATTCCTTGATATAAATCTGCTGGCTCAAAAAGCTAAGGAAACTACATTAAAAAAAGGAAGAAGACAGTACTACAGATAATCATAATCAAATAGCTGAAAATCAGTAATAAAGAGAAAAACTTAAACACATCCAGGGAAAAGTTAATATGGGGGAACAAAAAAGAATTACCACAGATTTCTCTTCAGAAATCATGCAAGCCAGAGACAATGGAGCAATATCTTTAGTGCTAAAAGAAAAAAAAGTAAAACCTTTAACCTAACATTTTATATCAGGCAAACATCCTTCAAAATTAAAGACTTATTCAGACAAAAAATTCCTTAGGGATTTCATCACCAGCAGGCCTAAACTACAGGGAATATTAAAAGAACATTTTCAGGCTAAAGAAAAATGATAGCAGATGGAAATCTGGATATATAAAAAGCAATGAAGAACATTATAAATAGTAAGTAAAAAACTCAAGATTCTTTAAAGACAACATAATCCAAGCTTTCAGCAATACAGAATTCATAATAATCAGAAGGCAATTGATAATTAGTGCTAGTCAACATATAAGGGAGTAGGAAAATGTGCCCTATTGCCAGAAGAAAAAATCATCAATAGAAACTAATGAGAATGTGAGACCATGGATTATTTTTAGTTAGTAAACTTTATTTTTTTAGAACTGTTTGAGGTTCACAGTAAATTGAATGAAAAGTACAGAGAGTTCTCACATACCTCCTGTCTTGACACATGTACAAGTTTCACCCTGACCATTGACATGCTCCATCTGAGTGGTACATTTGTTACAATTGATGAACCTATACTGATACATCGTTATCACCCAAAGTTGATAGTCTATGTTAGGGTTCACTGTTATTGCACATTTGGTAGGTTTTGACAAATACATAATGACATGGATCCACCATTATATCATACAGAATAATTTCACTGCCCCAAAAATCTTCTGTGCTCTGCCCATTCATATCTCCCACTCTCATTAACCCCTGAAAAATCACTTAACTTTTTCCGATCTCCATAGTTTTGTCTTTCCCAGAATGTCATATGGTTGTAATTATACAGCATATAGCCTTTTCGGATTGGCTTCCTTTCACTTAATAATATGCATTTAATTTTCCTCCATGTCTTTTCATGGCTTGAAAGCTCTCTCTTTTTTTTTTCTTCCAGTACTGAATAACATCCCATTGTTTAAATGTCCCACAGTTTATTTATCTTTTCACCTACTGAAGGACATCTTGATTGCTTCTAGGTTTTGGCAGTAATGAATAAAGCTGCCACAAACATCTGTGTGCAGGTTTTTGTTTGGAGATGTTTTCAGTTCATCTGGGTAAATAGCAAGGAGTGCAATTCCTGGATCTATGCAGGAGTATAGTTAGCTTTGCAAGAAACTGCCAAACTGATTTCCGAAGTGGGCATACTATTTTGCATTTCCACCAACAATGAATGAGAGTTCCTGTTTCTCTCGCCAAATTGCTTGCCAGCATTTTGTGTTGTCAGTGTTTTAGATTTTGATCATTCTCATAGGTGTGCAGTGGTATCTCATTGTTTTAATTTGCAGTTCCCTAATGATGTATGATATTGAACATCTTTTAATATGCTTACCTGCTATCTGAATATCTTCTTTGGTGAGAAGTCTTTTTAGGTCTTTTGTGCATTTTTTAAATCAGGTTGTTCATTTCCTTATGTTTGAGTCATAAGAGGTCTTTGTATATTTTATGCAATGGTCCTTTATCAGATGTGTCTTTTGCAAATATTTCTCTCAGTCTATGTCTTCTCTTCTCATTTTCTTGGTATTATCTTTCATAAGGCAGAAATCTTAAATTCTAATGAGGTCGGCTTATCAATTATTTCTTTCATGGATGTGCCTTTTATGTTGTATTTAAAGAATCATTGCCATATTCAAGGTCACCTACATTTTGTTATCTTCTAGGAGTTTTGTAGTTTGTATTTTACATTCAGGTCTGTGATCCATAAAAGTATAAGGTCTGCTCTAGATTTTTTTCTTTTCTTTTTTGTGTGGTCTGGTTGTCTGGCACCATTTGTTGAAAATACTATCTTTGCTCCATTGTATTGCCTTTCCTTCTTTGTTAAAGATGATTTGGTGGCTGGGAGCAGTGGCTCACACCTGTAATCCCAGCACTTTGGGAGGCCAAGGTGGGTGGATCACTTGAGGTCGGGAGTTCGAGACCAGCCTGACTAACATGGAGAAACCCCCTCTCTACTAAAAATACAAAAATTAGCTGGGCATGGTGGCACATGCCTGTAATCCCCGCTACTTGGGAGGCTGAGGCAGGAGAATTGCTTGAACCTGGAAGGTGGAGGTTGCGGTGAGCTGAGATCGTGCCATTGCACTCCAGACTGGGCAACAAGAATGAAACTCTGTCTCAATAAATAAATAAATAGATAAAATAAAGATCAGTTGGTTATATTTATATGGATTTATTTCTGGGCTCTCTATTCTGTTCCATTGATCTATTTGTTTATTCTTTTGCCAATAACATGCTTTCTTGATTACTGTAGCTTTATAGTAAGTCTTGAAGTTGGGTAGTGTAAGTCTTCCACCTTTGTTCTTCTTCTTCAATGTTGATTTGGCAATTCTGGGTCTTTTCACTTTCCATAAAAACTTTAGAATCATTTTGTTAACATTCATGAGGCTATGGAATTTTTACTATATTTCTCAGTAATGGAGCACCCTAAAATGGGTAGAAGAGAAGGTGACATGTACACAGTGGGTTTTAGAAGGTAATGTGGAAATGAATAGGAGGGCAGACAGTAAAGAATGGAAAGATGATTCCTATTTCCCATCCTCCCTGTCTCTCTCGCTTGCCACTTCCCCACTCTTCCCTGCCGCCCACCCCCCCACCGCATAGCCCATGTCTCACCTGTGCTCATTTTAAAATTAGAGCTTTTCGATCTTGAGGAATGGTGGAAGATGAGTGGTGTGAGACACTATCTTAGGCTGGAGTTTCCTGGAAGCAAATGCTGGGCCAAGGATTCAGGTGTAAGTAATGTATTAATTCTCCCAGTAGAAACCAGTAAAAGGGTAAAAGAAGCAGGATAGGAAGGAATGTGACAAAGCCAAGCAAAGGTCCAATTCCGTGTGATGTCTCAGACTCAGCCTGATTCTGAGGAGGCTCTGGAGAGAAAATGACATTTCAGAGTTTCTTGCCTTCCTCTCCCCATCCCACAAGACCTGGGCTTTTGTATTTCACACCAGTCAGTCACTGGCTAAGGGCCAGCATGGTGGGGGATGCAAATTCCCAGATCCTTCTGTTCTCCATGTGGGCAAGGAGGCTTTAGTGCCCATGGTCAATTCTTTGAGGACCCTGGGTGATAGCCCTTAGTAGCAGAGCATGCAGAGGCTGGGGATGGACACATAGCACTGATAAGAGAGATCTGAGGGGATCAGGGCAGAGCATCAACTGTATCTGTCACAACCAAGGTTCAATTTACATAGGGAACCAGGGAGCCTCATGGGAGGGAACTCCATGGAATTCTCATGGGAGCCTAGGGGAGAGAAAATGTAAGTATTAAAGTTTAGACCTAAGAAATTGTGCTTCTGTTAAAAGGAGAAGGCTACTGAGCACAGCACTACATTTTCGTATTGGGTTTCAGTCTGATTCCTTGAACTTACGGGCCTTTGAGTGGAAAGACTCTCTCATAGGAGTCAATGAGTACATAAAAGGTCTATTTCACTATGAATTTGGTAGAAGCCAAAGATGGCAAAGCATCAAAAATATTGGAGTTTTTATGGCTCTTGGATTGAGGCACATTAACCCAATATGATCTCAATCAGTGCTACTTTAGGAATCTTACGGAGTTCACTCAACAGACACTCCTAGTGTCTAAAAAAAAAAGATAAAAAATAACTTACATTTGGGTTCTTTTTAGGGGATGACCTCATAATGGCAGGTGATGGATGTGGTAAAAAGAATCTTTTAAAGATTACTTTGAAACAATGGTTGGAATTATTTGGGGAGCTTTTAAAAATCCTATGCCCAGGTCCCACTCCATATCAATGAAATCAGATTCTCTGGACTGGGACCCAGAAAACAGCATCTTTTAAAAAAACTTCCCAGGCCATTTCAATACACAATAAAGTTTGCAAAGCACAGCTTAAAAATAATACCCTGAGTGGTTACTTTGTGGATCACAAACATTTACCTACACTTAAATAGAAAGAAAGTAATATTATTATGTAAATGTGTTTTTTGTGCCTTGAAATAAGATTTATTCTGATTGTATCACACACGTGTTAAAAAAGTGTGTATCTCTAATGACTTAGAGGGTAAGAGGCTCTGATGGTTAATTTTGTGTGTCAACTAGACCATGGGGTGTTCATATATTTGGTCAGACATTATTCTGGGTGTTTATGTGAGGATGTTCTAAATATTGGGGATGAGCTAAGTATTTCAATAGGTAGACTTTAACACTGGATTGGATTAACATTTTAGTCAGCAGAGCAAAGGAGATTGCCTTCCATAATGTGAGTAGGCTTCATCCAATCAGTCGAAGGCCTGAATAGAACAAAAACACTAATCATCTTCCCCTAAGAGATAATTCTCTAGCTGACTACCTTCTGATTTCATCTGCAATACTGACTCTTCCTGCCTGATGGTCTTCAAAGTAAAACTTTGGCTTTTCCTGGGTCAATTGGCCCACCCTGCAGATTTTGGGTTTACCATCCTCCATAATTGCCTGGTCCAATTCCTGGTAATAAATCTTTCTCTCTCCCTCTCTCCATATATATATGTATATGTATGTGTGTGTGTGTGTATATGCATATATGTGTATGTGTATATATGTGTACATGTATGTATATGTATGTACGTGTACACACACATAGGCATGCATAAACACACACATATATACATTAATTGTTTCTCCAGAGAACCCTTGATCAATACAAATAGTAACTCCGGAAAACTGTAACTTGTTTCAGAAAAGTGGCTCCAGTGATTAATAAGATTTTGATGTTAAGAGGCATGTGAAGAGTTTGAATAAAATTATTTCATAAAATTTGAGAGTGGAAAAAAGTAATATTTTAAATGTAATGCATTCATTTACAGGGTGGGTGTGTTATTTAAAATAAATATGCAACTAAATCAAATGCATACATATTTAACTTTTAAAATTTACATTTTTATTAGTATATATTTTCAAGTCAGGCTCTTATTGTCATTTTTATTGTATATGTCTTCCCATGTGGATATCGAAGGATCACATTATATTCTGGGTTGTTTTATGTTCAGACATATATGGTAACTAGTCCTGTTGGGCCTCGGTTTTCTTACCTATAATAGAGAATAAAATAGTATCTATCCTGTAAGGCTATTGTGGGAATGAAATTAGATAAGTAAAGTGTTTAGCATTGCTGTTAATAATAACTCAGTAATTATGTAGTTGTGTATATATATATATATAGTATGTTATCAGGGTAAAGTTGAAGAAAGAATTGGTAGAGTCAAATTAACTATTTTGCAGAGTTAGAAAAATTGTTAGAATTTATATTGAAGCCAGATTTTATTATTTTCACGTCATTTGACCAGATGATGTCTTCAGGCAAACACAAGGACACATTCTACATCGTGTATTTTTTTTTTTTTTTTTGGCAGAAGGAGAATGCAGTTGTTCTACCATTCTTCCCTTTGGATAGAAAAATCATCTGGAGTAATGAGCTTATTGCCCATTCTGTGAATGAAAAACTACTAATTCTTAGTGTAAGACTGAGAGAGAAAGTACACACTGCATCAACTTTTTTGGAACATATTAAATATTTTACAATTCTTAATTGAGTTCAGGAACAAGAAAGCCCCCTCTATAAGCAGGATGAGCCTTCTTCAGAAGGCCCTAATAATAACTTCTCAGAGACAAACCTTATTTCTACATTTAATTTTTGTCTAAAAGTTATAACGGCATATTCTTATTATCAATAATTTATTCTGAGCCCAATTTTCCACTTAGACCTTACATCGGGAGAGAGGACAAGATAGACAACTAGACACAGCCAGGAAGTATTACTTCCACCGATAAAGACCAGAATTTCTAGTAAACCAATATAATTTGAACAGATCTTCAGAGAGAAAATGCCAAGAGTAGGGGGAGATGAAACACAGACACTGAGACTGAAGAGGGAAGAAGCTGGAAACCCTGTGCAGGGTACCCAAAAGCCAGGGCTGGTTCCCAGTCCCAAACAGTTCCTGGGCAAGCAGGGAGTAAAGGGACTGTGGGACTGCCCACTCTTGCTGCAGACGTTTGAGGTTTTAGCTCCAGGGGACCCCATATCTCCTATGGATATTTCAGCTGGCAGAGGGATCTGCCTGGAGAGTAGACACAGAAATACAAAAGATCCTCAGAGAATATTATGAACTCTATGCACACACATTAGAAAAATCTATAAATGGAAAAATCCCTGGAAACAGGCAATCTCCCAAGATTGAATTAGGAAGGAATTGAAATCCTGAAAATGACTGATATTGAGCTCTGAAATCGAGTAAGTAATAAAAAACATACCAACCAAAAAAAGCCCTGGACCAGATGGCTTTATAGCAAAATTCTACCAGGCTTAGAAAGAAGAACTGGTACCAATCCTACCAAAACTATTTCCAAAAATCAAAGAGGAGGGACTTCTCCCTAACTCATTCTATGAAGCCAACATCAGCTTGATACCTAAATCTGGCAGAGATACAATAAAAAAAGAAATCTTCAAGCTAATATCCCTGGTGAACATAGATGCAAAAATCCTCAACAAAATACTAGCAAATTGAATTCTGCAGCACATAAAAAATTAACATACCTCAATAAAATAGATGTTATTTCTGGGCTGTAAGCCTGGTTCAACATACACAAATCAATAAATGTGATTCAGCACTTAAACGGAATTAAAAGCAATAACCACATGATCATCTCAGCAGACGCGGAAAAAGCTTTTGATAAAATCCAACATCCCTTCATGATAAAAACCCTTAACAGACTGCAGGCATTGAGCAGACACACATTGAAAGAACATACCTCAAAATAATTAGAGCCATCTATGACAAATCCACAGCCAACACTATACTGAATGGGCAAAAGCTAGAACCATTCCCTTTGAGAACTGGAACAAAACAAGGATGACCACTCTCACTCCACCTATTCAACATAGTGCTGGAAGTCTTATCCAGAGCAATCAGTCAGGAGAAAGAAATGAAAGGCATCCAAATAGGAAAAGAAGTCAAACTATTTCTCTTTGCTGATGGTATTATTCCACACCTAGAAAACCCCAAAGACTCCACCAAAAGACTCCTAGAACTGATAAATAACATCAGTAAAATTACAGCATACAAAATTAGTGTACAAAAATCGGTACCATTTCCATACACCAATAACATCCACTCTGAGAGTCAAATCAAGAACATGATTTCATTTACAATAGCCACAGAGAAAATGACATATCTAGGAATACAGCTGACCAAGCAGATGAAAGATCTCTACAAGGAGATCTACACAAAACTGCTAAAAGGAATCAGAGACTACACAAACAAATGGAGAAACATTCCATGTTTATGGATAGAAAGAATCAATATTGTTAAAATGGCCACAGTGCCCAAAGCAATGTACAGATTCAATGATTATATTAGGCTGTTTTCACACTGCTATAAAGGTACTACCTGAGACTGGGTAATTTATAAACAAAATAGGTTTAATTGACTCACAGTTCTGCATGGCTGAGGAGGCCTCAAAGAACTTACAATCATGGAGGAAGGTGAAGGAGAAGCAAGCACCTTCTTCACAGGTGACAGGAGAGAGACAGAGTGAGAAGGGAGAAGCGCCAGACACTTATCAAACAACCAGATCCTGTGAGAACTTCCTCACTATCACAAGAACAGCATGGGGAAAACTGTCCCTGTATTAGTCTGTTCTCACACTACTATAAAGAACTGCCTGTGACTGGCTAATTTATAAAGAAAAGAGGTTTAATTTACTCACAGTTCCATATTGCTGAGGAGGTCTCAGGAAACTTACAATCATGGCAGAAGGCACCTCTTCACATGGCAGCAGGAGAGAGAATGCATGCTGAGTTAAGGGAGAAGCCCCTTATAAAACCATCAGATCTCGTGAGAACTCACTCACTATCCTGAGAATAGCATGGGGAAACCACTCTCATGATTTAATTACCTCCACCTGGTCCCGCCTTTGACACGTGGGGATTATTACAATTCAAGATGAGATTTGAGTGGGGACACAGAGCCAAACCATATCGTTCTGCCCCAACCCCTCCCAAATCTCATGTTTTCACATTTCAAAACACAATTATGCCTTTCCAACAGTCTCCCAAAGTCTTAGCTCATTACAGCATTAACCTAAAGGTCCAAGTCCAAAGTCTCATCTGAGACAAGGCAAGGCGGTTCACATACTAGAGGGCCTTAAATGCCAAGTTCAGAAGTGTGGACTTGATTCGGAAAGCAGGAGAGATTTCTAGAGCATACTCTGGTTTTAGAGTTTTGTCTTTGCACAGGCTTATCTCATTGCCAGTTCCCATCTCTCCACTTGTTTGCCTGCTTTAGTGAGTATTGAAACAAAGATTTTGTATTCTTGGTGTAAGGAAAATGGATGTACTGTGGTCATGAATAGGCTGAGGCAGAAGTCTGCTCCAGCATGACTCGGTGAGTTTGGAGTGCATGTGCACAACTTTGCACGTTATGTAACCATGCCACGTGAGGCACATTATGTAACCACACTACGTGAAGTGCATTAAGTAACCACTCACATGAGCTTGTGCTTGGCTCAGAGCCACTACTGTCTGTAAAAGGTACAATTACTCTGCTAACGCTGTACATATGGCTTGTGCCCAGGTCAGCTCACGCCCTGGCTCACACCCAGGCTCACTCATGCCCAGGGATAGAGTAAAGCCATGTCAAAACTGTTTATGTTTATGATTCCTTGAGTGTTTTTCCAGCTACCACCACCCCATCAACTCCCCTTGGACCTCAGTTAGAACCTAATGATTGGCATCACAAACAGGATCCCAAGGTGTGTAAGCCTTCGGTCCCTGCTGATTCTGGGTTGGCCATGTGGCTGCAACATGGGTTGTGGTACTTGGTGGCAGCTCTGCTGCTTGGATGGGCTCTGGTGGAAACCGGGGCGGCAGTAGATGGGTCCCCTGTAAGCATGGAGAAGGCTCTGGAGCAGCTGGAAGCACAGAGCACCAAGAAGGAATAAGCCTTTGCTGCCAGAGTTGGATGGGCATTTTTGACTGCACTATGAGAAGTACACACCCAGTTCCTGAGGGATGCAGCAGAAGTAAGGGCCCTCCAGGCACAGGTGGGGTGCCTGGAGGCCCAGCTACACAGCTCAGAAAAAGAGAAGCTGCTGTGAATGGGGACCTTCAGGCGCAGGTGGGGTGCCTGCTGGTCCTGCTACAGAGCTTGGAAAAGGAATTAGAGGCTGCTGTGAATGCAGGCCTGGGTCCGTCTTCTTAGCCAGAGACCCCCAGTTGGTCTGGGTTCACACTGTGAAGAAGGGGAAGATGCCCCACCTGCAGGGGCTGCCCCCCACAGGAGAAAAGGGGGCCCCAATGAGTGACATGCTCACAGATGTGGATAGATTTTATTTTGGCTGGGGTTGACTGAGAGAAAATTGAAAAGGAGCTCAATGAATTACTCTTAACTTTGTGGAGACAGTTGTCTCCAGAACAGCAATTCCAGAAAATGCCAAAGGGAGAGAAGGACATTGCTGTGTGACACAGTCTTGCCTGGGTGTTCCAGTTCAAATACTACGTGCAGCAGCCAGGTGGAAATGTAGAGCCTTTTCTGTTTGATTAGGGAACTGGCCAAGGTGCTTGGCTTGCGGGGGACACCAGATTACTGGAGTCCACGTGTGGACTGGTTCCTGCACCTGGATAAGTTTCTGGGCAAGGCTGCATAGATGGTTATGAAAACCAGCCAGTGAAAGTGAAACCTGTATCTTTGCACCTTGGCATTGGCTGCTTGGCTCCCTGCTTATGCATTGTGTATGTCTCTCCCATACCGGAATACATTCTGGGGGTGGATATTTTACATGGCTTGGCAGCTGTGCCGTCTATTATGGATTTGATAGACTGCTTGACAGAACTGGGACAGTAACACTATATGGTGGACTTGGATAATGCATTTTCAGAGAGCCAGGAACAGTTTGCCTTTATGGGAGGGTGACAGTAGACTTTCACAGTGTTGCTGCAGGACTATCTGCATAGCCCCACCATATGTCATGGTCTTGTTAATAATATTATTCGTGGTCTTGTTAATGATATTATGCTAACCTCTGATTCTCTTGCAGATTTAGAAGCTGCAATGCTCCTCTTGCCTGAGATTGAGATGGTGCCACTGAGACTGCTGTCCTGGCAGCCAAGTGGGCTATTCAGCAGGCACGAGCCCTATGGTTAATTAACCAGGGAATCCATTTAAACTTGATGTTCATGTGACCACGGATAGTTTTGGCTGGGGCCTGTAGCAGTGCATGGAGTGCTTGAGAATGCCAATAGGCTTTCAGTCCCAACTTTAGAAAGGAGCTGAGTTCCAGTATTCATTGATAGAGAAGGAGTTAGTAACTGCATATGCTGCCCTTTAGGCTCATGAGAGCATGGCAGGATGGGCTACAGTCGTTGTGCCGACGACTTACTTGACAGTGGGAGGGGTGCGTTCATGGATAACGACCCTCAGGCTGGGATGGTGCAGACTTCCACTTTAGCAAAGTAAGGCACCTACTTAGAGCAGCAGAGTACTCTGGGTATAAGTCCCTTAGCAGCAGAGTTGCAAGAGACCTTGAGACCTATAGTCCTAATGCAAGATAAGGCCATGGGGCCTGAGGCACCTCTAGACCCTGAGCCTTCACCATTTAAGGAAGGGTGTCCCCACATTCCTGATGAAGCATGATACACAGATGGGTCTAGCCAAAGTGCTACTTCTGACTGGACCACTGTGGCAGTCCACCCTAGTACTGACAGCATATGGTTTGAAACTTGGTGTGGGCAAAGTGGCCAATGGGCTGAACTTAGAGCGGTATACATGGTGATCACCAAGGAGGTGACACCTATGTTAGTCTGCAGCCATAGCTGGGCAGTTTATTAACATTTAACCTTGTGGTTAACTACCTGGAAGTTACAGACTAGGCTAGTTGATCACCAGCCCATGTGGGAGCAGGCCATGTGGCGAGACCTATGGGAGGAAGGATGACCTCCTCCGACCAGGTATAGAGATGAATGGTAACCTGTTGTTATCTCCCCCAATGCCCCTAAAGGTAGGGGAACAAAAATCCTGGCTTAATATGTAAAGCAACATTGGGGTAACGTCACCATAGGGTGGTTGCCCACATGTGTTGGACCTGTGTGTCTGGGGCCTGTGTATCAGGCCTGTGTGCCCAGGGCCTATGTGTCAGACCTATGTGTCAAGCCTGTGTTGGGCCTGTGTACCCAAAATCAATGTGTCCAAGAACTGTGTGTTCAAGGCCTATGCCTCCCTCGGCCTAGGAGGTGGACTGTAAGGAAAATGGATGTACTGTGGTCAAGAATAGGCCGAGGCAGATATCCAGTCCAGCATGACTCAATGAGTTCAGGGTGCAGGCACACAGCTCTGCACATTATGTAACCACGCTGTGCGGGGTGCATTATGTAACCACTCACATAAGCTCATGCTTGGTTCGGAGCCACTATTGTCAAAAAGGTCTAATTACCCTGCTGATGCTGTACATGTGGTTTGTGCCTGGGTTGGCTTGCACCGAGGCTCACACCCATGCTTGCTCACGCCCAGACTACGGCTTGCATCCAGGCTCACTTGTGCCTAGAGATAGAGTAAAGCCATGTCAAAACTGTCTACAATTCCTCAAGTGTTTTTCCAGCTACCTGCCACCCCACTAACTCCCCTCAGACCTCAATCAGAACCTAACACTTGGTAAATAATACTGTGACTGGGTATATTTTCTATAATACTGAGAACAAACAAAAATAATTAGCCATTTGCTTCAGGAAATATATATGCCTGGAATATAAAACTATAAAACTAGCTAAAATAATTTACTTACCAAGACAAATGGGCATCTCCTAGATTGGCTTCAAAACCAGTCCACCATCATTATGTAACAAACTCATCCCATTTCCATCTAGTTTCTCTCTTGCTAAACCTACCTTAAAGTCATCAAACCCAGGTCTCAAAATCCTCCATCTTCTTCTGCCTTCACTACTAAGGCTTTGTTGAGGCCGTTTTATCTCTTACTGCAGGAAGTCTAGAAGGTTTAGCTTTGCTTGATCTACAGGTTTTTCCTGTTGACATTTAGAGCACTGATGATTGGCAACCCATGTCCACTTTTGATAATACTCAGCGGATGCATCATTTCCTTTGGTAAGCCTGAGGTGTCCCTTTAATTCCTTGCCCAGGTACAGTTAATGCTTCCCTCCTGTGCCCCTATACCTTCTTGTACATACTTCCCATATTCTATCAGAGTTTAATCCTGCTGTTATTTTTTTTGCCTTTCCTCTTAGACTGGGAGTCCCAAAGGTTAGTGACTGTGACTTTCATCATTATATGTTGTTAGCACTGCCTTGTACAGAAAGCAGGTGCCCAATTGATGTTGAATTGTTGACTGCTGTATTGAATAAATGAATAAACGAATAAATGAACAGCCAGGTGCAGGTAGAGAGACGTACAATTAAGAGATCAGACAGATGGTAATTGCCATAGATTATCAATGAGGTAATGACAGCTGTAAGTAGAAATGAATGAAATGAATAACTTCTCCCAAGGTGAATCAAATCAGGAGAGTCCGAGAACCACTGGGAAAATTCCAAGAACCAACTGAAGAAAAAAACTAGCCTTATATTTCCATCAGTGGTTTTCGATCTTGGCTGCACATTAAAATCAGCAAGGGTGTTAAAAAAATCCAACACCCTTTCCTGGCACCACCCTCATCCCACCATTCATTCTTTCTTTCTTTTAAAAAATATTTATTTTATCATTAATATTATTTTTGTTTGACAAATCATAATTGTATACATTTCACCCCACCATTCTGATTTCATTTGCTCTGTTGTGGAATAGGGTATTGAAATATTTTAAATGTGCTCCTGAAACCTCTAAGGATCAGTCAAGGTTGAAAATCCCTGGTTCAAGTGCTACTTCTTCTGTTGCTGTTTCTTTGACGTCCACAGTGATTCTCCAGGAGGTATCATTATCAAGAGGACACATAAGATTGTCCTGCCACAGAAGCTCAGTGGAATTATCTATTGGAAATATGGTGTGACGGTGGGTCAGGTAGTTTAAAAATATATTAAGTATAATCAACTTTTTTTTAAATTTGGAAAACAAAAAGTTATATTTTTAGTGTAACTCAAGTTACAAAAAGTAAATGCTGCTAGGAAAACCAAATATTGCAATTCTCAATGGAGGCAAGCTCCTTTGGGGTTTCCTAGAACTGTTTTTCTTTTTTTTTTTTATAGGAGGAGCTAGAAATTTAAATGTTTATCAAAAGCCAACATGTGTTTGAGATTGGAAAACACTGCTTTCGCCCCTAGAACTAGAAAATTGTGTATATGCTCCTTCTCTCTGCTCCCTTAGCAGCCTGTATGTACTTACTTTTATCACTGCACTTTTTACAACATATGATGTGGAAAATTCTGCTTGGTTTTTCTCTTCCCTTGATTAATCTGTAGGCCCTTAAAGAGGAGATGGATTATAACCCTATCTCTTTATTCTCACATGTAGTAGCTAGGGGCACTCAACAGGGATTGACTGAAAGAACAAGGTCAAGTAAGGAATAAAACATCTATCACTGACTTGGCTAGGACACGAAGCAAATGAGGTCATAGATGTGAGTTCAGGCTGGGGCAGTACCAGATGGTTACTCTAACATACTGTCCCATGACCCTGCAGCTGCCCCTTCATCCTAACCAGCTGCTAGTGTGTATTGGTGCATCAGGGAAAAATGCTGCCATTATTAGCAGCCCAAAGGATTAATTGGGAAGTGGTGGTTACTAGTACCATTGTGTATCAAGGCCAACCCCATTTGTTCCAACCCCATTTGTTTTTCTCCTCTACAAATTAGAGATGACATTACTTTTCACAGGGTAGTTGTGAGGGTTGAATGAATGAGTGTATAAGAAAATATCTAAAGTAAAAATAGGAAAGGTTCCCGTTACTGTCCCTTGAAAGAGAGCAAGTTCACCACAATATTGACATTTGGGCAGAAATATTTTAGAAAACTTTCAAGAATTGAAAGAGTTGTTGGATTTGATGGACTTTCAGGCTCCATCCTACCCTGAGATTCTATTTTATTTTTTGAAAAATTTTAAAAATAAATTTGTAACTTTATAGATGATGCATAGTAATGTACATATTTATGCGGTACAGTGTGATGTTTCAATGCATGTATACATGTATAATAACCAAATAGGAATAATTAACATAGCCATCATTTTAAACACTTATCATTTCTTTGTGGTGACAACAATCAAAATCATCTTTTCTAGCTCTCTTGAAATATACACTACTACATTGTTATTTGCTATTACTTTACGCTTATTTCAAAGATAAAGATGCTAAAATACAGAAAGATAAAGAGATTTGCTAATTCTCTCATGGTCATCCCTTACTCATCTTTTTGGGATTCAGCTAATACATCATTTATTCAAAGAGGATTTTTGAGACATCTATTTCCCTATTCCGTGTTATCTCTCACAGCAGAGAGCTGTTATTGCAAGCTGTAACTCTGTATTTATTTATACGTTTATTTGTTCAATGTCTGTATCATACACTAGACTACAAAGTACATAAGAATAGAAATACAGAAATCAAGTCATTTTTCCCCAAAGAAGGATCTCAAACATTTGTTAAATGAATGAACATCAAAATAATTAACTAATTAATTTTAATGTATTTACTCATACCAATGTTTATAAAGGATTAGAAGTGGATAAAGGGCAATGTATAATTAATTAATTAACTCATTCATTTATTATGAAGATTATTTTTATTGAAACAATTAACCATTAGAAAGCTTTCACATCTGCATCTCTTCTTGGCCTTTTGGCTAAGATCAAGTGTAAAATTTTCACATGTGGCTAATTGTTTTATTCCACTACATCTATCATTATTTTGGCAACTTCGATATCAGTGACAATGGTCAGTTCAACACTCTGGCCTCTGAGGTCCATGACTTCCTTAGTTCTTTCATTCTATCCCACTTGAGCTACCCGCAATGGACCTATTCCAGACCGGTGTTTTTCAGGCTCCAGACTGGGACCTATTAGTGGGTCTTAATAATTTAGCAACAACATTTTAAATAAGAATGGAGCAGAATTAAACATATCAGGTATCAGAGTGCATTTAAGTGTAAGTATTGTTTTGTGAACGCTTGTGTATGTACATTAAATGTCTATGTAAAATTCCTTTCTGAGGACTGTGGTCTAAAAGTTTGTTAAATATGACTTAATAACTTAATCACCTCTGAAATCTCAATTTTAACTTACTCATTTCTTCACTGCCCCTTCCCCTTGGAGCTCCCTTACTCCAATAGGTGCATTTGAACACTTTATTACTCCATGAAGAACTCACTGATCTCAACACTTTTTACTTTTCTGTTGTTCCTCCTTCCTACTTTTCTGCTCTCCAAAGTCTGTCACAATCATTATAATTGACTGTAGCTGTTTGTTGCTCTTTCCTTCCATTTCACTTGACTGACAAAACAAATTCTCTGCTCACTGCATACTGTTTCTAATCAGCCTGGAAAATGGCTGCAGTTATGGAGGCATACATTTGCCAATTGATCTCACTTTGAGTCTATGACAACAAATCTCAAGTGGGGCCTCAGAACTATCCAGCCATCTCCTCAGAGTTCCCTAACAAGTTTGTTTTCCATCTCTGAAGTGCTTTCACACCTTACTTCTCCATTAAGCCCCCAATATCAGTTATGCATTTTCTACTCCCCTGTGGTGAACTCATGAATTTCTTGAGGAAATAACCACCATAATACAACTAGTTTATCTCTCCACTACTGAATTTTCACTGTAACCTCCTTCCTATCCATATGCTCCTCTTTTTCTCTCACGACACTGAACCTCTTCTACCATTACCTAAAGCCAAACCTTCCACTTGCCACCTGATGTGTCCCCCATACATTTCCCACACTGGCTCTTCATATCCCTTTTTCTCGATCACAAACAGATTGTAACACTCTAGCTGGGCCAACGCTGTTTTTTTGTTTGTTTGTTGTCTGTTTTAGTTTCTTTTGCTTTCTGTCTTGCTGAGTATGATAGCAAGGGGATTGAGTAAGCTGGAGAAGAATGGGTGGTGCTCTATGGACATCACAATATGTTGCTGTGGGCAGCTAGGGTAACCCAGTGTCACTCTATGCCCATGGAGGCTCCATAAAGGGAAAAACAGATAGGAAAGAAGAGAGGGAGAATATGAATACACCTTTGCTTCTCAAATGTTCTGAAAGCTGGCCCTTCATCTATATTATAATTAGATAACATGCTTTCCTGCTAAAATTATCAAGCATTTGTGGGAAAGTATAACACTACTCTTCTCCTTGTCCCTACAGGCAATTGTCCCTTTAAAATAAGATCTGTACTTCTCCTCCTTCCCACAGTTATTATCCTGATGTAGGAGGCAGAAGGAGTTGAAAGGTCTTTTCTCATTGGGACCTTGAAGTACTCATTTGTAGAATTTATGGGAAAGGAGATTCTCTGTTTTCAGTCTGTTCTGATGCATGTATTTCCACTTCCTGACCTTTCAAAAGTGACCTTTCAGAAGCAATAATTGTCGGGAATGGGAAGTATTATGGATAAAAACTTTTTACCATATTCTGCCTCAAAGTTAACCTCGCAGTCATCCCTCAAAAGACTCTTCTTATGACAGGTTTAGCCATCGAGGGGAATTATGGCTGCCAGAATTCCTTGTAAAGCATTACTTAAAAGGGTCTGTGTTCTATCTCATCTCCTCTAGCATGTGTTAATGATATTTTAGGTTCACATTTAAAATCTTTTAAAGTGTCTTCTCATCTATGATTGCCTTTCATTCTGAAAATGACTTTATGAGTCATATAAGGAGGATAACAGATTGAAAGAGGTTAAGTTATTGGAATTACTTGGGATACTTGCAGGCAGCTTTCTAATTAGAGCAGAACCTGGTGGTAGAACACAAATCCTTAAACTTCTATTTCTGAGTACTCTTTATTACATAGTTACATTAATGTATTATGCAAGGATCCATCAGTGTGCATCTTCTGTCTTTTTAAAGGACTCCTCAGTTTTATCCTACAGATTTGATTCACCTGGGGGTGAGGAGCCAAGGGATACATGTTTTAAAAATCTCTCAGATAATTTTGATTTAGAGCAAGTTTGGTAACTATTGCTGCAATAGTCAATGGCCCCCTTTCCTGAGGGAAGCACAATTTACAGACTGTTCTAAATGTTCATACATTCTTCTTACTGTCTTAACTCTGAATTTTTTTCTGCCCTTCATTGAAAAGTCACCATGATGTTCTTCTTTATAGCTAATACTTAATAGAAGCCACAGGACTTCAACTGCTGACTCAAGCACTATCAGCACATAAAGGTTTACTGTATTAGTGTGTTTTAATAGTTGATCGATACAGAACAGTATTATGGGGAAAAACACAGGAAAACATATAATGACATAATTGAGTTACTAAACATGAGAAATTATTTTACTGAGACTCAGCAAATTTACTTTATTGATATTATGTTTTATATATTGAATATTTGGAAAATGGAAGCCTTTAACCTGTCTTATTTATATATCTTGGAGTTGGCCAAATGTTTGGTGGAGTGGAATCAGAAAAAAGAGACCTTACGTGCCAGTTCAAATGCCTGTTTCTCTGAGCAACTGTCCTTCTTTCTTCTGATACCTTAGCTGCTCTTTCCCTCTGTGTTCGGAATACTTTCTTCTTGCTTCATTATAGAACTTACCATTTGTCCTGTAAACTGTTCACATTTTTAACACCTCCACAGGACTGCAAATACCTCAAAGGCAGAAAATCTGAGTTATTCATTTTTGTATTCTCTGTACATCCTAGTTCAGCTCCTTCAGATGTTCATTAAACAAATATTTCATAACCCTTTCGGTAGGCATTTTTACTGACTCACTAACATCTACTCCACTGCAGATGATCAATATAAGTTGGTCATAGTAATTCCATCCTTCCTTGACAGATTGATTCACAAACTGGCCTGTCTTAGCCAATATAAGGTAACATGAGGAAGAGGCTTCCTCAAGGTTTCTGGGAAGAACTAGAGTGGATATGAACAAGGAATCATGTTGACTCAGTTTTTGTGGGCAAACGTCTATGACCCTAAGAAGAACAGCCTTAAGACAAAAGGGTATGTGGTTAGACAGATGCTGTTGACTGGTAGAGTGAGGAAGAGGGTCCAGGAGTATTTCCTAATGAAAGGCTACAATGTATGAAGACTAGGAAGTAATGAAGACATTGTAGGGGGCCAAGGAGCTAAAATAGGTTCAGTAGGGCTACAGTGAAGGAAGGAAAGCTGAGTGGTAGACCTGGTCCAAAACAGTGCAGAAGACAGGGGATCTTATAAGGCATGTTAAGATGTGTCTGATGTACCTTTAAAAAGAAACATTTATTGAATCATCTTGTCTGATTCTCTCACTCTAATTTTGTGAAAAGAACTAAGCACTCAAGAGATTAGGTAACCTACTATGTAGGTCATATCTCAAATTCATAGTAGAGCTGGGACTAGAATATAGATCAAGTTTATGATCAAGTGCTCATTTTCTTATGCTATTTGGTCTAATTCAGTGGTTCTCAATCTTGCCTACATATTAGAATCACCTGAGAGTTTTAAAAACTATAGAGCTCGCTCATATTTGATTAAATTGGTTTGGGATAAAGACTAGGCATGAATGTATTTTGAAAGCTTCCTGGGAGATTCTAATGTACACCTAGGTGGGAAGCCCTGCTATGATTTGAATGTTCATTCCCTGCAAAATTCATGTTGAAATGTAATTGCCACTGTACAAATATTAAGAGGTGGCACCTTTAAGAGGTGATTAGGCCATAAGGGCTCTGTCATGAATAGATTGTCACTGTCACAGAGTGGGTCCCTTATAAAACAACAAGTTCAGCCTCCTTTTGCTTCTCTCTCTTGCCCTCTCTTTGTCCTTCTGCCCTGGGGTGAGGCAGCAAGATGGCCCTTGCAAGTTGCCAGCCCCTCAATCTCGAATTTTCCAGCCTCTGGAATCACGAACCAATAAATTTCTGTTCATTATAACTCACCTAGTTTCAGATATTCTGTAGTAGCAGTACAAAATGGACTCAGACAAGCTCCTTGTCTAAATTATAAGGCTTTTTTCCTATAATATTGAGTGTAGCTAATACATATTCTTTTAAAAAAATTTCTAAAACAGAAAAAAGAATTCTTGCTGTGAGTCTTGAGTTTTGCAATTTCCTTTAGGGCACTCTGTCATAATGTAGTCATGCAAATGGAAGAGCCTTGATCTCTAGGAATTTAGAGGGTTAGGAGCAGTTTTTCAGTTGTAGGTGATGATGATGCTCTCCAGGTAATTCTCCTGGATCTCTCTCCCCTATGTCATTCCAAGTTGGGAATCACTGCTGTAGTGCACATAAAGAAGAGGAGTTTGTTTCTGAAATGGTGACTGACTTAATATGTCTCTAAATCTGTCTTATCAATCATTATTACAGGAAGAAAACCACCAGCTCAGTGTCAGTGTATGAGGCTAAAGAGACGGGTATCTATGGGGATGATTTATCTTCACACAGAATCACCAACCACGACTGCAGACTCAATTTCTAACCTCAGTCTGTCATCTTGCCTATGTGGACTGCAGACTGAATTTCTAACCTCAGTCTGTCATCTTGCCTATGTGTCCCATCATAAGAGGAACCACAAGTTAATGGAATGCCAGTTATCTCCAAGTCCACCTCTACCCTCACTGTTGTTTACCAAAGTAGAATTCAACATTACTATCTTACCTGATAATCCAGATAGAGTTGGCACATCACACACCGGGGCCTGTCATGGGATGAGGGGAGTGGGGAGGGATAGCATTAGGAGGAATACCTAATGTAAACGAAGAGTTAATGGGTGCAGCAAACCAACATGGCACATGTATACATAGTATACATATGTAACAAACATGCACATTGTGCACATGTACCCTAGAACTTAAAGTATATTAAAAAAAAAAAGAGTTGGCCATATTTGCCACTTTTGTAATAGACAAAAATGGTGCCTAGAAACAAGGCCGGAGTTTGTATATACCTATAAATATAGGAATACTAACTTCACATATGAAGCCCTAGAAATATGAAAGCATTGGTCCCAGGTATTTGCTTCCAGTATTATTTGAAAGTAATGTTCCTTTGTTTACTTTTCTTCCTCCTTCCTTTTCTCCGTTGCTTCTCTCTTCCTCCCTTCTTTACTTCATCCCTTTTAAATTTTATGTTTACTTTTAAAAATCATGTTTGTATCTCTCAGGTATATCATCCTTTTTGTCATGCTCCCTATCTAGTTTACAGAGCTTTAATCTGGAATGCAAAATCTTCCCTTCTCTCTGTTATATAATTATCCTGAGATTATTCTTGTGCAATAGTCAAAAGTCCTATTAGCTGTACAAGAATTTCAAATAATATTGCTTTACTTCAGTTGTGTTTTCAGATTCCTTTGATTATCTTGTTTACTTGTTGGTCTTAATTTTTTCTTCAAATTTATTAATTATAAATGCCGTCACTTCATTTTTCTTCCTTTCTTTCTTTTTTTTTTTTTTTGAAACAGAGTCTTGCTCTGTCACCCACGCTGGAGTGCAGTGGTGTGATCTTGGCTCACGGCAACCTCCACCTCCTGGGTTTAAGCGATTCTCGTGCTTCAGCCTGAGTAGTTGGGATTACAGGCATGCACCATCACACTTGGCTACTTTTTGTATTTTTAGTAGAGATGGGGTTTCACCATGTTGGCCAAGCTGGTCTTGAACTCCTGACCTCAAGTGAACGGCTTCCCATAGTGCTGGGATTACAGGTGTGAGCCACCTCATCCGGCCCACTTCACTTTTCTTGAAGGGATGATTACCCTAAGATTCAGGTCCATGGTCTTGAATTGGCATAGGAAGTACCTTTTTGCTGAGATAAAAAGATGCAAGAGGGAGGTTTTGGTTTCCAAAGCAGGCTTGGCGGGTCTCTGAGAGAGTAGATAGAAGAGAAAGAGTTAAATCAAGAAAATTATATGTGATTTTATGGCCCTTTAGTTTTCCAGGGTAATTAGAAAGAAGACAAGAATCAGTGTATTTTGCAAGAAATACATAGGATAATGGCAGTATGATGTTTTAAACCTGTCTCAAAGGTATACACGTAAAAATCATTTTTAAAATTTCAAATAAACCCCTCCTTCTAGTACAGCATTACAATATCTTTTCCTTTCTCTAGACACAATACTACTACTACCTATAATTTTTGTCAGTGGTTTAGATACAACATTTTAGGAGAGATAGGGTCGCAAATTTCACTCTTCGTATTGCTGTGGGGTCCCCCTCCTCATGCTTATGGGATTCTGCAATCTTCCACTTATCAACAGTGGTGGCCCCCAGGGAGTTGAAAAACACACAAAAAAGTCAAAGTTACAAAAATTGTGGTTTATGGGAAAAAGTTACCATGTCTAAAACACATATACAAATCAAATAGCCACATGTATACATTCATTTGGAGATAATTCCAAAAGTTTAAACTTGAGGCCTCTTATACATGTGAGGCTCAGAGATGGAGCCTCTTACAGCATTTCCCTCACAATAGATTATTTCCTAAGGCATTGAAGGATCAGGATTTTACTCTACACATTGGCATTTGGATCTTTTACCTGTGTTCAGATGCATACTAAGATGAGATATTATACATGTCACCTAACAAAAAGGAGAAAACTGTTCTAGGATGATAGATGTGAAGGTGGCCACGCTTGAGCCATAGGCCAATGCAAACTGACTGTATAGGTAAAATAATTGTCATCTTGGGATAGCCCTGATTCCAGAGGTCTATGTTTAAGTCAGAATCCAATAATCTATCAGTCAGATTGAAACCATCTAAATGATTTGACATAACTATCAGTAGTGTTTTGTATCTTTTATATTTGTGTTTTCCAAAACATTTCACAATTTATTAGACAGATTATCATGGTTTTTATTAGATTTTTAGATATCAAGGAGAAAAGAAGAAGTTAAAATACTTGAGAAAGGTATAATTTTGGACTGTGTCAAAATCTGGCATGCCTCTCTTTTTTTTTTGCTTGACCTGAAATAATTTTCAGGACACCAAGGGACAGAGAACAAGTAAAGATTGTTCTACTGTCTTTTTCATGTCCAATAAAACATTAAACAGTATTTAGATATCATCTGCACTACTTCTCAACCCTCTGTAGTAAGCTTTCTCTAGCTAATAACTGAGAAATTTTAGAATATCCAATATGAAGGGGCAGATAGATGTGAATTGGCCTGCAACCCATTATCATGCTTGACTGAACAATGCTTAAAAGGGGATCTGGGGAGTGTTGTATTTTTTCCAAAACTTTCTTGGTAGCTGAAATGCATAGCCATTATCTCTGTGGTGGGCAGTGAGTATTAATTTTCCTTGTCTTTGTTTCTTCCCTCTTTCCTTTAGTTATGGATTCTCCCCAGCCAAGTTTGCAGTGGAGCTAAATACTATTTCTCAAGCTCTCCTTTATTTACATGTGTCCATGTGACCATGTGTGGCCAATAGGATGTGAGTGTGAATGGAACTTCCACATCATATTCTTAAAGAAGGCACTTTTCTTCTACTTCTCTTTCTCCATTTCCATGGGCTGAAACACAGAGAGGGATGGTGGGGAGCCAGCCATGTCCATGCAGGTGAGGGAAATAACCTACAAGAACCTATAACAACAATAAATGGAATGAACAAAAAGAAAGAATGAACCTGAACCTGAAAATAAAAGAACCTGAGTCACGAATGGCTTTGAAAGCAGAAGTCCCATCTTAGATAGATAAATAGAAAGATTGATAATGATGACAATATTGTATCTTGGATCATCTACCAATCTCTGGATTATTCTAAGAAAGAAACATTCCTACTTGTTTTTGTGTTACTATATTTTTGGATCTCTGTTGCTGCAGTTTAGCAGTCACAAAACTAACATAAATATAATTGCAATTTCTTTTCCTCATCCGAGACCCAAGGGAACAGATTTCTTCCCATACACCTTTCTTACTCTAATAGAAACATTAAAATGGTGAGCGAGTATAATTGTGGACATGAAATCTAATGAAATTTTGTAGTATTGTGTGTTCCCATATCTTCCTTTACTTTTTTTTGCAATATGTATAGATATACGCCTTTTGGGAAAATATATTCAGAGTAAGAGAGTGAATCCACAAACAGACAATGGCCAGGCCATTTATAAAAATAGAGCTCTTACCCACAACCTGTATCATCTGCCCAAGAAACCAACTCCCTTCTCTACAATAAAGTCCTGGAAGCCAGCCTGCAATGAACTAGCCTTGTAGGAAGCCAGATTGCTATCTCTAGTAACAATTCAGGAACCTAAACAATAACTTCTGTAATAATTGGCCTAAATTGGCCAGGACCTGATAATTAACTGACAGCTTTTAGAATTTGTGTCCCTACTTTCAATTTAGGACCAATCAGAGAAACCCAAGTATTCAACCCTGGCCAATCATATAGGATGCCTGCTTCTACTTAGCCTACCTTCAGCTTCCCCACGCCAGCAGCCTTGGCATACCTAAGGTTTTTGATTTCTTCCACTATAAAGCTTTCTTGCTCCTCTGCTTGCTTGCCTTTGAGTCTTTGCCAAAACAAAAGTGATGGTTTTTGATTCCCTTGCTATAGCAAACCCTGAATAAATAACCTTTTCTTGTTCTCACTGAGTTGGTCTTTATTACAACAAAAGACTTGCTTACTGAACCACGCTTTAAAAACAATTTTTACAATTAATCCCATTTCTTTCCCAAGAGAACACTTTGTAGGCCAAACTTACAAAAACTCCCTGAAGAGAAATTCCAAGGGGTTTCTAAGTGTTCTTAAAATGACTTCTGGAACTGTGGGATTCTTCTGAGCCCCAATCTGATTACAGCTTCAGCTTCCATGTCTTGAATCAGCAATGATGAGGGTGACCTCTCTGAAATTATAATGGGGACCGTTTGGTTTACTGGTCATGTCCCCAGTGATGCTGACCAGGTCAGCTTTCACTAAAAAATAACTTTAGTTTCACTAAAGCTGTGTCTCCCGACTCATAGACTATGTGTACATAGCACCAAGTCAAATGACAATTTGTCACGGGTATGGTTAATCTGATTAATATAGGTGGACAATGGTATAATTCAAAATTGGTATAATTCAAAATAGACTTTGGCAGTCTGATTTTTTGAATTTGGCTCTTTATCTAACTAGTGACAGATCTCTAGACTTGATACTGTTTGCTAGATTTGGTAGTATTAACAGATGACATTTTATTATACTTTGTGTTCCTCTTTCTTTTAAAGAAATTATGATGCTATTGTAAATACCACCATAATCATCATCATCACCATCATCATTCATCACTTACTGATTGATATGCAGATCCAAGGATAGAAACTAATGTTGCTACTACAATGAGGGTAGATGTTTTAATTACAGCTAGATTGAGGTTGAAGAAAATATGAATTTATATAGTAAGACCTATCTTGCAGGTTCCATTAAATTCATTATTTTTTTCTAGATTTTAGTAGAAAATTATGCACTTAATTGTCCTAAAGTCATTGAGACTAATTTTATAATAGGATTTATTTTCAGCAAAATAAAGAAAATATTTAAGTGAGAGGCCTAGAATTTTTAGTGTAGAAATAATGGCTCAAATTGATTTACTTAATTAATGAATCAAATTAAACAAAAATTATGCAGAAATGGGAAGCATATGAGAACTTTATACTTTCAATTGTTCAATTTTGCTGTGAATCTAAAACTGCTCTTAGAAATGTTTATTAATTTAAAAAATATGCGAAAATGGAGGCACTCACAGCATCTTTACACAGGAGGGTAGAGTCAAGAGTGGATGTAATTGTGGAAGGAAATAACTCATTTGTGTTTCTTGAGGCCAAGGGAAGTGATGATTATAACCTAGGTTGAGATCGTGTCTCTAAGATTCATTTTATTGCATCCCAGGAAATATCACAGGGAATTCTAAAGAATTATTTACAATGAAAAAGACATGACTAAACCGAATTTAAGTAAACTGTGGCAAGTTGGAATCACTGCTGAAGTTTTTTCTTCTCTCCGGATTATGAAGTCCCTGAATGGTCTTCATTGTACTGCTATAAAATGTCATTTCGGGCTGGCTATATGATCTCTATTCTAGACATGCAGCTCCCAGCCACCCACCTCTCTGTGTATGGCCCTCTCCTTTCCTTCTCCCCACCAGTGGTCAGCATTTATAGAAACGCTCATTCTGGCTTGCTTTGCTGATATTGAGGCTGTTTTACTTACCACTGAACAAAAAGGCTGATATTATCAACTAGCTTAAAGTCCCCGACCTCCTTTCTCTTGGGAACCACTTACATTCAATAGAGCATATAAACAGCCTCTGCAGATTCCCTGCTTCTCTTCATCGTGTATCATAGTCTCTCAAATGGTTTCCCTCTTCAAATGGAAACTGCTGGGGTTTGGGGAAAAACACTAGGAGATTTTTAGAGAAAATGAGATTAGAATTAAAAATAGGATAGAATCTCTAAAATGCACAAATATTTACAAGTGTTTTTATATTTCACAGATTAAATATTTACCTTATACCCATTGTGTGTCATTTATTATCTTACACTTAAAATATCTGCCTCTACATCCTTCTCCCACCATCACTTATGTAACAAATGCTTCATCTGCATAGAAACTGAATTTTTCACCTAATTTATTACAGCAAAAATTAACTATTTATGATTAACTGGGGTTAATATTCATCCTCTTTTAAAATAAATTTGGATAACCCTGGTGTTAAGAGAAGATATCAGTTGTTTCAATCTTGCCAACTACTATTAAAAGCCCATTACGTATATGAACTCGCTTAATCCTTGCAACAAGTACATGAGATTAATGCTGCAATTATCATCCCCATTTTACAGATATGAAATCTGAGGCCCACAGATGTTTGGGATCTTGCCTAAGTTCAGGTGGTAAGTTATAGAACTGAATTTAAGCTTAGAGGACTTGCTTTCAATCGCCATGCTACACAGCTTTTCTCAGTCTTTCCTCCAGCAGGCTAAACTAAAGCCTTCAGTACTAATTAGTGGGGTAGTTTGGAAGACAAAGCCTCAGAAGGGAGGAAGTGTGAGAATTAAAGTTTGGATCAGGTGTATAGTAAAGATTAGAAACAGCAGATGGGCACCATGAAGGCTCAAGAAAAGGAGTGCCACGTGGAAGAAAAAAAGGGGCCGGAGAGGAAGTAGATAAAAAACTGTTTTAAAAGTTGCCTAAAATTTGTATTCATGATGTATAGGATAGCCCTTCCTCCTGCGGTAGCTCATTTCTTTGCCATGTCTTCCTCTTTTGCTATTCCTGCACCTCATGTTTCCCTTTTCCTAAGGACCCAGAAGGATGCTCATCAGCCTGTTGTGTCTTGCTCTAGGCTACCTGCAGCCTAAACACAAAATTCTCCATGTTGTCCAGTCTAGCTCACCAAGGTACAAAATTTCAGCTTGCATTCAATAGTTCTTTTGCCAGCCATTTTTGTCTATGTATAAAAGTGTCTCAGGGACCTCATGTGTGGTGGTTAATACTGAGTGTCAACTTGATTGAATTGAAGGATACAAAGTATTGATCCTGGGTGTGTCTGTGAAGGTGTTGCCAAAAGAGACTAACATTTGAGTTAGTGGGTTGGGGAAGGCAGATCCATCCTTAATCTGGTGGGCACAATCTAATCAGCTCCCAGTGAATATAAAGCAGGCAGAAAAACGTGAAAAGGAGAGACGGGCCTTGCCTCCCAGCCTGCATCTTTCTCCTGTGCTACATGTTTCCTGCCCTTGAACATCCGACCCCAAGTTCTCCAGTTTTGGGATGTGGACTGGGTCTCCTTGCTCCTCAGCTTTCAGACAGCCTATTGTAGGACCTTGTGATTGTGTAATATAATACTTAATAAACTCCTATATATATCCTATATTATCTTATGCTATATATCTATATATACACACCTAGCTAGGTAGCTAGGTATATATATATAGATAGCTAGAGATATAGATATCGATATCTATATATCTACATAGCTAGATATATCGATATATATAATATATAGCCTAAGATAATAATATATTATATAGTAACAATATATATCTATATAATAATATATTACATATAATATTTAATTATATATTATATACTTATAATTATATATAATTAATTATATAATATATAATTAAATATTATATATTATATAATTAATTATATAATATATAATTAAATGTTACATATTATATAATTAATTATATAATATATAATTAAATATTACATATTATAAATGATTAAATATTACATATTATATAATTATTTATAATAGTAAATAATTATAATTATTATAATATATAATCTTTATAATTATATAATTATTTATATAATATAATCATATAATTACTTAGGTAATATAATTATATAATTACTTATTTATATAATATAATTATATAATAATATAGGATATATATAGGACATATATATATGTATATCCTATTAGTTCTGTCCCTCTAAGAGAACCCTGACTGAAACATGGAAGATGAGGTGACTGGTTGAGGACAGTATTGGAGTTTCTTGGGTCCTCTAGCCAAATTTTAAAAATAATGTCCATTATAACAATTGAGGAGCTTTGCACTTAAACAAACCTGGGTTCAACTTTGGATTTTGCCACTTATTGTGTGATCTTGGACTTGATTTCTCTGAAGGTTAAGTAGATGAAGAAACACCCTACTGAAGAAAGTTATTCAGATCCTGTAGAGAGAAAACTCTTCATCTTGTATCCCTCTTTTGTCTTTGCATTCTCTTCTCTTTTTCCTTTAATCTTTCTGTGCATCATGTATCCTTGTTTCCCAGGATCCAGATCCAGAAGCATGCTCTTTAGCTTGCGCCTTCATCTGTAAAATAACCTCATGGAATTATTGTGGCTAAATCATGCAGTAGATATGCCTAGCAGCTAGTAAGTGCTCAAGAAATGGCAGCTTCTATCATGACTATATATAAAATCAATGTAACATTTATATAAAAATAACAATGTATATAGCTATAATAATGATATATATTAATCATCACAAAAATCAAACTAAACAAATATAAATATAATCTGTAAATACAAGATACTGTAACTTACAATAATCACTTTCTGTAAATCTTTGTTGTTTCTGTTATTGGCTTGAAAAAGAGTTTCATATATAAATCATTTTTAAGCCTTAAAAATCCTCTGTTGTTTTAACTTCAGAAGGAAGAGAGCAGGGACTTGAAGACACAGATCAGGTGAGTATTTTTGAGGGGAAGGGGAGGGGCTCTGCTGTGGTGACCCCTGTGCCACCACGGGGCAGCAACAGGTGCTCAGATAAGTGCAGAAGCCAACTGGGTTCAGAAAGGAAAGGTGATTATTGTGCCTACTGCACAAATAGATTAAAGATTGATCCTTGTTTCATACTATTATTGCCTGAGGATTTCACAGCTGTGACCCTCTGTGAGCGATGGCTGGGATTTAGAGATTAACAAACTATTGCCTCATTCCAATCATTAATTTACAATTATGTATAAATTGTGGTGTGGAAAAACTTTCTTGAACAAAACTCCTATTCTGCTTTTTATTTATCACATCTCTTCCTTAAAATAACAACATTGTCAGGTGTAAAGCAGTAAATATTTTTAATTACTTGGTCCCGAGGCAGGATAAATATCTTTCTGAAAACACACAAGTAAAGCCACAAACATTCTTCTGACTCAGGAAAAGCCAAGTGTGATAGGCAGTGCTTGTGTTGTCGAAAGACTAAGAGTAGCAATGACAAATGACCTTCAGAAATATTCTTTCTTGCTGTTAATAGGATATGGTCATTTGTGCTTTTTACATGTGGAAAATGGTTCTTGGAGGATTGATTTCCCGTCTGGCCCAGTTCCAAGCCAACAGAGGCTGCCATTGCACCTAAGTATTCCTCACTTCTGGTCTCTGCCCTGCTAACTTTAATTTGTTACTGTGCAATTGATGGTTCCCTGTAATTTACCCAAGGTCTGATAGCGTTTTCTAGTTGATCAAATGCTTGATAACTTGGAAGGATTTTTTGTTATAGCCAGATGGCAGGCAGGATATTTCAACCTCCCCCGGTGGCAGCGAGGTGTTAAATGGCCTTATCATGGATGAATGGAAGTAGGTATTGCATGGATTTTGTGTTTCCTAAGAAAAGGCGACAATGTTGCTAATTAGGCAGTATATTGGCAGTGCTTCTTGGAAGGAGGTGGATTATACGTATTAAGGTTATCAACACTATGATTTTTAATCAGATATTAGGGCATAATAGGAGAGCAAACTTTAACGTCAAGTTTACAGCAACTCAGTGTTTATAAACTGCTATTATTAGTGAAGGTTATTCACTTGTCCTTGATGCATGGGAAAGATAAAACCAGTTATTAGTTAGTTACTCCAGTAATAGTGACTCTTAGAGCTTGTCAACATGAACAGAAGTAGCAGCATTCCTATGTTCCTGGGAGAGAAACTGCTAAACAAACATCTAACATTGCACTGTAAAGTCTAATGTCAGTTCTATTTACATCTAAGCCATTTAAATTGCAATATGCACATTTTGAATCTTTAAAAATCTATTTCTGATGAAAACATACTATTCTTCATTAACCACCATGAAAATAAGCAAATATATTTATATATGGCCATATTTAAAAGGCATGGGATGGCAGGTCTAATGCATACAGTAATTTAACATGTTAGGGGCTTGGTGGTTCCAGACATTAGGGTAGTTCATTGTGCTGGATAAAAACAACTTCCTAGTAAAACAACCTTATGTTCTAATAAGTCAACTTTCTACTAAAACAACTTTTGCCAAGTCCTTCCCATTCCTTGGCGTGTCACATCAGTATCAGAACTGCAGTTGATATAAACTTTGCGAAGAAGAAAAAATTTCACTCAATTCTTCAAGGATTCAGGTGATGACTGAAAACAAGATAGAGGACATAAAAAAGAATTTGGGCTTCAATCGGCGAGAATTTTAAGTAATTCTGGGGTAAAATGTCTGTTTTAACTAGCTTAGGAAAGCTGAATTTATATAGACTACATAGAGAAAAAGCAGCTTTTTGACTCTCTCCAATGAGTGACTATATTTATTTCTATTTTAGGGTTGTTAGTAATATATTAACAGATTTAAACAGAGATGATGGTAAAGAATGCAATAAGACTTGTATATATGGGAAAAATTTAATCACATTTTCTCCACCCTTTCCAAAACATAGATTAACTGGAATTTGAAACATGAGATTAGGAAGAAACTATTTGGCACACTCCAAGTTTAGATGTGAAAATTTCTCTTGTATTTATTATTAAAGAAGAACTGGCAAACCAAGCATTTCATTGCAACCTTATGTGCAAAAATTCCATACATTACATTTTCTCCACTAGCTCTTTACCTTACAAAAGTTGTTGAAATTTCTTAAACCCCAGTTTCCTTACCTGTAAAATGAGGGTGTTTGACTTCTGATGTCTATTGTCTTTTTTACGTGCCCTCCACAAATGTTTTTCTTCATTTCTATCTCTTAGGGCATTTATTCATTTTTTTTTTCTTTTATTATTATTATTATTATTATACTTTAGGTTTTATGGTACATGTGCGCAATGTGCAGGTAAGTTACATATGTATACATGTGCCATGCTGGTGCGCTGCACCCACCAACTCGTCATCTAGCATTAGATATATCTCCCAATGCTATCCCTCCCCCCTCCCCCCACCCCACAACAGTCCCCAGAAAAGAAAATAATTCAGAGCTATTTTTTGGTTAATTTAGAGAACCGAAGGATGAGGAGAATATAAATTCAATTTATGCAGAGACATGTTACTGACATCTTCGTAACAAATAAATCAAAGCCTAACAGTTTATGAGATATGCTATGTTTCCTCTTCTGCTATATGGTATACAATTATGGACTGCTCTAGGAAGACAAAAGAGAAGAATTAGATTCAAGCTAAGGGCATTTTATTTCTCGGGAACACTATGGAAGAGGAAAAACTAAAAGGGAGACTAAAATAGTTTGAGAAAATTTCTAAAGAATATTGCAAGATATCTTGAATTTTTAAATTGTTTACTAAAAATTGGATCCCGAACAAAAATTAAATTTTGGAAAATAACCCTGAAAGACAGATTCTGCATTTACACAAAAGCCAATTCAAAAATTGTTATAGAAATGCATAAATTGTAAAGAGGTTTCAGATCAGGGAACGTTTGCCACAATCTTCTCTATAGCCACCACAATTTACATCCTACATGCAGAATATACTCACCTCATACACAAATATACACAATATAGGGGAAAACTGGAACCTGGACAATATGGTTTAGGGGGCACCTATACTATGAAAATGCAAGCGCCAATATAAAAGAAAGAATGAAAACGTAGAGCTGATAATTTAATTATGCATAGGTATATGGTGTACCAGCTAATTCATTGTATATCAGTTCTGATTATTCAATTTATTTGCCAGGCCAACTATTAAATATTTTGAATGTAATTCCTATGAGCAAGTGTGTTTATGAAAGTATTGTTTGTAGTGGTGAACTCCTTTCCCACTACTATCTGTTACACACACACATACACACCCCACATACACATACACAGGAAACTGCAAAAAAAGTAAAAAAACTATCAATAACCAGGTAGTTGAATACTTCTGTTTTACCCATGTTAGGGAATATTAGATCACCATTGAAAACAGTGAATTAGATCTATATTTGCTATCTTTGATGGATATCCAGGATACATAGTTAAGGGACAAAAGCAAGTTAGAGATCAAGTATGAACTATGTTATATAAAAAATTAAAAAATGTATTGTGTTGTTTGAGCATGGAGAATTTTGTGATGAAGTACACCACACTATTAACATGGCTAATCTCAGGAGGTGAGATTGGAAGGAGAATAAAGAAAAGATTATTATCTTTATATATTTTTGCATTGTTTTACTTGTTTCAGCAAATTTAGGTAACTTTTGTAAAAAAAAAAATTGAATGAAGTGAATTTTGAAGGTAAAAAGTAATATGTTCAATTTGATTGTTGCCTGGTGGGAATAAGGGAGAATAAGAAAGAGATTATTTTTTCTTTAAATGTCTTTGTATTTTTTTCATGCTTTAAAATAAGCATTGATAATTTTATTATTAAAAGTTTTCTTATGCAAATAAATATAAAAGTTTAAGATGCTGTTTTCTTGTTGAAAATAATTAACCTGTATTAAACCATAGAATAATGAATTCTTAATTCACTTATTACGTTAAAATTTCTAGTAAAAAGTTGCTTCTTATAGAAAGAAGTCACAGCATAAGATTATTACAGAGAAATGAAGAGGAAGAGAAAGATGAGAAAAGTATTTCTATAACTAAGCAAAATAGTAAACAACATCCAAGAAGAGATCCCTAGTATTTGGCATAAATAGTAAATAGAGTCTCAGGATTTTTTTTTCTTTCTGAAAGACTCTTAAAACAGCTTGAAACTAAGAGATTTTCTTGTCCAGAGCAAGTGTATAGCAGGTCAGACATTCAGTTCAAATCAGTTGGTATAGAGCTATTCATGTGGTGGGCTTTGAGACTTCTATGAAGAAGGTGGCAAAAATTAGTCATGTTATTATAGAAATAGTAATGTGTTTAAAAAAGTATATCTGTTCAATAATAGATCTCATAACTCATGTCTCTATACCAGATAGCTAAGAATATATAGATATTTTCACTTCATTTTAGTAATCACAAGCATGACAAAGTAAACACAACTACAAACTTTTTGAAATACCTCCAGTTAAGAAGTGGAAGCAGTGGCCTATAACAACCAAGTACAATGAGTAGACTTTATTTGGATCCTGAGTTGAGTAAAACAACTGTAAAAATAAATTTAGATAAGAGAGGAAATCTGAATATGGAGTAGGTATTGTATATTGCCTGGATATTAAATTTTCTTAAGTGAGATAATGTCATTGTGGTTGTATAAGAAAATATTCCTATTGATATTTCAAAGAAACATACTGAAATATTTAGAAATTAAATGACTATTTTGGGAATTTGTTTTAAAAACCTTCACCAGGGAAAGTGGGTAGATAGACAAAATGAGTATGCCATAGCATTGGTGATTATTGATGTCAATGATGGGTGTATAGGGTTCATTGTACTCTCTACCCTTGATTGTGTTTATACATTTTCCAATAAAGAAAAAAGAAATGAAAAAAAAAAAAATTAGTCATGTTGCACGGTATGCTGATACACTGTAATATCCAGTGTGTCGGGACAAAAAAATCGAGTAAAAAATACATATACCAAAGAGTATGAGTTTAGAGGATGCAATAAATACTCTGAGCTAGGGTTAATTTATCTAACCACACAATCCCAAAACCTCAGTGACTTAACACCATTAAAGACCTATTTTGTGGCCTGGCGCAGTGTCTCATGACTGTAATCCCAGCACTTTGGGAGGCCGAGGTGGGCGAATCACGAGGTCGGGAGATAGAGACCATCCTGGCTAACAGAGTGAAACCCCGTCTCTACTAAAAAAATACAAAAAATTAGCCGGGCATGGTGGCATGCGCCTGTAGTGCCAGCTACTCGGGAGGCTGAGGCGGGAGAATTGCTTGAACCCGGGAGGCGGAGGTTGCAGTGAGCCGAGATTGTGCCACTGCACTCCAGCCTGCGCAACAGGGCGAGACTCTGTCTCAAAAAAAAAAAAAAAAAAAAAAAAAAAAGACTTATTTTGTGCTCATTCACAGTTCAGTGTGGATCACTGGAAGGAGTCTATTTTCACAGGTCACCTCCGTCTCATGGTACTGCCATCTTCAATATCTCAGATCAGTATAGAATGGGAAAAGTGAGAGTGGAGCTTTGACTGTGGAATATTTTTATGGGTCAGATTTGGAAGCAGCATAGATCACTTTTATTCACAATCAATTTTCCCAGAACTTAGTTACATGGTGCCAACCTACCAGCAAAGAGGCCAAAGAATGCTACTTAGCTGTGTGCCCAAGAAGAAGAGGAAAGAAGGGGTATTGGTGAGCAGTGGTAAGCTCTGCCACAGAAAGCCTGTTAAGGGACGACTCCCTGACTCACCACACATATGACCAGCATCTTCAGAGATGGTATGTGTGCAAATTTAATCCTCCAGAGGAAATAAATTAACTACATGTTCATTTAAAAATGGACCCCTTCCTTACACCTTATTCAAAAATTAACTCAAGATGGATTAAAGACTTAAATGTAAAACCTAAAACCATAAAAACCCTAGAAGAAAACCTAGGCAATACCATTCAGGACATAGGCATGGGCAAAGACTTCATGTCTAAAACACCAAAAGCAATGGCAACAAAAGCCAAAATTGACAACTGGGATATAATTAAACTAAAGAGCTTCTGCACAGCAAAAGAAACTATCATCAGAGTGAACAGGCAACCTACAGAATGGGAGAAAATTTTTGCAATCTGTCCATCTGACAAAGGGCTAATATCCAGAATCTACAAAGAACTTAAACAAATTTACAAGAAAAAAAAACCCATCAAAAAGTGGGTGAAGGATATGAACAGACACTTCTCAAAAGAAAATATTTATGCAGCAAACAAACATGAAAAAAAGCTCATCACCACTGGTCATTAGAGAAATGCAAATCAAAACCACAATGAGATACTATCTTACACCAGTTAGAATGGCGATCATTAAAAAGTCAGGAAACAACAGATGCTGGAGAAGATGTGGAGAAACAGGAACACTTTTACACTATTGGTGGGAGTGTAAATTAGTTCAACCATTGTGAAAGACAGTGTGGCGATTCCTCAAGGATCTGGAACCAGAAATACCATTTGACCCAGAAATCCCATTACTGGGTATATACCCAAAGGATTATACATCATTTTACTATAAAGACACGTGCACATGTATGTTTATTGTGGCACTATCACAATAGCAAAGACTTGGAACCAACCCAAATACCCATCAATGATAGAGTGGATAAAGAAAATGTGGCACATATACACCATGGAATACTATGCAGCCATAAAAAGGATGAGCTTATGTCCTTTGCAGGGATATGGATGAAGCTGGAAACCATCATTCTCAGCAAACTAACACAAGAACAGAAAACCAAACACCGCATGTTCTCACTCATAAGTGGGTGTTGAACAATGGGAACACATGGACATGGGGAGGGTAACATCATACACCAGGGCCTGTTGGGGAGTGGAGGGCTAGGGGAGGGATAACATTAGGAGAAATACCTAATATAGATGATGGGTTGATGGATGCAGCAAACCACTTTGGCACGTGTATACCTGTGTAACAAACCTGCATTCTGCACATGTATCCCAGAACATGAAGTATAATAAATTAAAAAAAATGCTTAATATGTAGAGAGGGAAGAGATATGCTAGGACTGGAAATTTGGGAATCTTGTAAATGAAAAAAGTGAATTCCAGTTTATTATAGACCTCTGAATGCAGCTTACATGGCAGCCTTATAAAACCACTTGTAGTTCCACAAAATCAGTTTTTCTTATCTGCTGTGTCATCTGATTGCCTTCCTTCTGCTTACCTTTTCAAGACTCAACTCATGGATTATCTGTCTCCTTTAGAGATTTTACTAATTCAGTCTGGGCTGGGTGATACTTCTCTGTGCTCTCATTACACACTAGGCATTACTCTCCCTCTTTCATCGCACACTGCACTGTATTATAACTGTTTCATCCATTACAATCATTTATTTTTTTCAAGTATTTTTGATCCACATTTGGTTGAATCCACAGATGTGCAACCCACAGATACAGAGGGCTGACTCCTATCTATCTATCTATCTATCTATCTATCTATCTATCTATCTATCTATCTATCTATCATCTGTCTGTCAGTCTATCATCATCATCATCATCTATCTATATTTCACATATTTAAAATTCAGTAATTAATATAAAATAGTTTTATGCTTCTTGGTGATTAGATGTCTAGGAACCAAATGTTCTAAGCTTAAAAATAAATATGCTTTTTTGATGACTTTGTGCACATTTGTGGTGTGTATCCATGGGAAGGAAGATGGGTGGAGATGAAGTAGCAGGAAGGTAGAAAACTGGGAAAGGGAGGGAGAAACAAAAAGAAGCATATGTGCTTGTTTATGTGCTTTTGGGTACAAAAATATTTTTATTTCAAGTCTGATACTTTTTCTCATACGATATGCTAGGTAAACATATTTTGGGAAACTTGCCGAAAGTGTATTCTCTTTGGTATTATGAAAATACACTATTATTTTCCGCCTGTAAAATTATATCTGAATTGAGACTTAGCTACATCTGATTTTTATTAGTCTGTTGTACAAATAGAATCAGATGGCTTTACTTGGGAATGACTCATTAGTCCTTCATCCTCCTCTGTTAATGTTCTCCAAATTTAATAGCAGCATTACATAATCTATCATATGGGTAATACTACCAGACAGTTTTAGAAGAGGACACTTGATGTACTCTGGATACACAGACAAGTATATTTTGCTATTTGAGTGCCAAAGGGGTATTCTAATTATCTTGGGTGACATTGTAACTCATTATAGTTCTTTACAAGGACAGAGAAAAGAATCAATACAAAGAGCCTGTCTAAATTGTCTTCACACTCCAAAGTGTACCAGTTATAGAAGAAGCCAGCAACTTCAAATGAAGTATCCTATATCTCTGAACTCCATTAGTACTTATTAACTATTGTACTCATTTGTTATTTTTAACCTTCTGTCCTGGATTGTTGTTTCACTCTCCAAGCACAAGATAAACTTCCCCAGTGCATCTGTAAGCTTCTTATAGACAAAGACAATTATTATTATCTTATTTTTAGAATTAAGATTATTGGAAATTAACACTGATCATTCAAATTTCAAGTTATTTTGGAAACTTTACATTCAAAAACTTTTTATGTCTTCTTACATATTTCCCTACAACCAACAGAAGCATTCAAAGTTAAGTTTTGAAAGTTGGAGTCATTTATTAAAAAACAAAAAAATGCACATTAACTAGTCTCAATAATTTAAAGCTTCACAATTAATTTTATATTTGAGGATTTCTTTGTATCTCTAGCACTTTCCAAATTTAAACTAAGTGCTCAGAGTTTTATGTACAATTATCTTGGATATGACTTTACCTAAGCTTATGTTTCTCACCGACTGGGATACTAATATCCCCTGGGAAAACTTGAATTTGTAGCAGGGATACTTAAATGCAATAAAATAAATATGATAAATAATTCTTCTAAAAAGTGCCAATTAACTCAAGAGAAATAAATCTTAGGTTCACACAAAAACCCATACGGAAATATTTACAGTGACTTTATTTATAATCACCAAAGACTGTGAACAACTCAACTGATCAATGGATATTCAACTTTGGTACATCCGCAAAATGGAACACTGCTCAGTGAAAAAAGGAAAAAAATGATTGATTCATGCAACAATATGGAAGAATCTCAAATGTCTTATGTTAGTGAAATAAGCCAAGCTCAAAAGGCTTAATAGTGTGTAAGCCCAATTATATGACATTGTGG
The DNA here is from genome assembly GCF_028885655.2 of Pongo abelii. Lineage (NCBI taxonomy): Eukaryota > Metazoa > Chordata > Mammalia > Primates > Hominidae > Pongo > Pongo abelii. Next base: position 162,445,049 of record NC_071985.2, on the reverse strand, counting down.
AAAAAGACAAATTACAAGTACAGAGAACAGATCAGTTGTTGCCAGGAGCTGGGTGGGAAGGGGTTGACTATAAAAAGAGGCATTTTTGGGGTGATGGATTGTTATATATATTGATTGTGATGTGGTTACATGACACTATACATTTGTCAATACTCATAGAATGTACACCAAAAAGAGTAAATTTTACTATATTAAGTTAAAAAAATTAAATGACAAGAAGCCTATGATGGCAAGATGTTATAAAATTTGTGCTTTCAGTATAGTAATTTGTTACATTTTCTGAAGTAATTTATCTATGTATTTCCAGATTTCCTTCCTTCCTTTCTCCTTCCTTCCTTCTTCCTTCCTTTCTCTTTCTTTCTTTCTTTTTCTTTCTTTCTTTCTCTTTCCTTCCTTCCTTCCTTCCTTCCTTCCTCCCTCCCTCCCTCCCTCCCTCCCTCCCTCCCTCCCTCCCTCCCTCCCTCCTTTCTTTCTTTCTTTCTTTCTTTCTTTCTTTCTTTCTTTCTTTCTTTCTTTCTTTCTTTCTTTCTTTCTTTCTTTCTTTCTTTCTTTCTTTCTTTCTTTCTTCTTTCCCTTCTTTCTTTCTTTTTATGTCTTACTCTGTTGCCCAGGCTGGAGTGCAGTGGCACGATCTCGGCTCACTGCAACATCTGCCTCCTGGGTTCATGCAATTCTCCTGCTTCAGCCTCCCGAGTAGCTGGGATTACAGGCACATGACATCATGCTTGGCTAGTTTTCATATTTTTAGTAGAGATGGGGTTTTGCCATGTTGGCCAGGCTGGTCTTGAACTTCTGACCTCAGGTGATCCACCGCTTCGGGCTCCCCAAGTGCTGGGATTACAGGCATGAGCCACTGCCCCGGGCCTCCAGATTTTCATTCAATTATTCCATACTGAAAAATGTATCCTAAGAAAATTATAACAATATGAAAAACCTAAATACATAGTGATGTTCATTACCTTTTTAATTGATGAAAATGCTGCCTTATTGCTTTTACTTGCATTTCTGTATTTGCTAGCAAAATTTTATATTTTTCTTATGTTTGTTAGACAGTTTTATGAGAAAGAGGAAGATTAATATCCTACAGTGGTTGAAGAGTAGCAGATCTTCTGTTCTCTTCTCAATAAACATACAGAGCCATTCATTTCTGTGAAGTAATTACAGATAGCCTGGGATTTAGTAAAATTTTTACTGTTGTTGTAGAAAAATAAACACATTGAAATAAAAAAATACGATTGCTAGTCAGGCTATTTAGTAAGATTTGGGTTTAAGGGTCTTTAGAACATTTTATCATCAGAAATTTGTCCTCAAATTTTAACTTTTCTAATTCAGTCAGAACTCTCGAATTTCATATGTTTAATATAAGAATATGGGAAATGAAAACCACAAGTTTTGTGCATTCATTTTCCTAGGGAGCTTAAAATTTTGAACTCAACCCAAACTTTTCATTCTTTTGCATTCATTTAATTTTGGCAAAAGGCGCCTTTTCGTTCATGAAGCTTTTAAACTGTCCATTAGATATTGCAAAACAACATTTTGAAGAATGAAAAATAGATGAATGTAAACCACAAAATGCTTTCTTAAAAATGGCCATATATTTAAAAAAAATAAGGAAAGGGCTACTAAAAATGTGCTAGGATAAGGTGAGAAGGTAAATATTTGTGAGTGTGAAGACCATCTGTAGCAATGACAAAAAATTGAGATACAGTGCCTCCTCATTCATGATTCATTCATTAAATGTTTCTTGAGCATCTACTATGTCTACAATGTTCTATGCACAGTGATTTTTTTTTGTTTTACAAAGTAGGCAACAATCCCTTCCTTCATGGACCTGACATTCTAGCTTACTCAGAAACGGGAACAGGTGGAAGTTAGTTCATCCTCAGGTGTTTTTTTACCTTTTTGCTGAATACATACTATCTTATGTAAAGTTAATGACATGGATAAAACATTGAAATATGTATTCTACCACATTTTTCTAGTCAACCTTTCTCTTACTTCCAGAGAAGACAGTTTTCCTGTCCTTAAACCTTTGCCTTTCTCAAACTTAGATTCTCAGTAGGTGACCTTGCTTCTGATTTTATTGAGAAAATAGAAGCAATCAGAAGAGAATTTTCTTATCTGACCAAATCCGCTGACCTGCATCCTTCAGAGCTCATAGCCACTGCCTCCCTTCCTATTACTGTTTAGGAAGAGCAATGTGCCTATTTTAGGTCAAACCATCCCCTCAGGCACTGCATTCAATCCCCTCTTGCCTACTCACAGTGTTTGCTTCTATAATTATCCACTATAATTCCTAGATGTTTAGTTCTTTTCCAGTCACATAAAAACATGATATAACATTTATAATCTTAAATAAAACATTATCCCAAGATGCCACATCTTCCTGTAGCGGAGATCCCATGGTTTTCCCTTTCATAGAAGCTCCCTGAAAAAATTGTTTATAGATGCGATCTTCTCTTTACCTCTAGTTCTCTCTGGGAACCACTCCAATTTAGCCTTACTCCCCATCACTGCACACAGACAACTCTTATTCAGATTACCAAAGACGTCCAATATTGACATTGCCAAAGTCAATGTCAATATTCAGTCCTCATTTCAAGAGGTCATGATAGAGTTATTCACTTTCTCCTTGAAAACGTGTCTTTACTTGACTTTGAAGATATCCCCCATGAAGTCCCCCATTCCACTATTGCTAAGCCTCCTTTGCTGTATTATCTTTCTCTTCCAGACTTTTACATGTTGAAGTACCCAGGACTCAGTCCTCAATCTCTTCTTTTCTCTACCTATACTCACGCTTGCAATTCAAGACTTTAATAACTCCTATCTGCTGATTATACCCAAAATATTTTTCCAGCTCAGAATTTTCTTTGAACTATAGATTACTTCTAATATCCGATTGGATATTGCACAAGCATCTCAAATTTAAAGTGACCAACAGTGAACTTCTTATTTCTCACCTTCCTCCAATTATACTCCTTCTATAGTGTTCTCCATCATAGTAAATGGCATTTAATCCACTGAGTTGGTAAAGAATCTTAGGGTCATCTCTCACTCCTATCTTTCTTTGGTTCTCCAGTCTCAATTTATTAGCAAATGATGTCTCATATGCATACAAAAATTCGGCCTTCACTGGTATTTTATGACACGCCATGTCATCATTAATACCACTGTCAGTCTCAATGCCAGAATCCAGTTCTGTACCATGGCAGGCCTGAATAATGAAAAGCTTGGGTTTTCCAGTTAGACTTCTACAAGAATCCCCTCTGAAAAAACTTGTTATCTTTTTCTGGTCAACAGGTCCATTTGTTCCAAAAACTATTCCTTCTTCACCATGGCTCCGAAGCACACAAACAAAACTGCTCCTTTTGCTGTGATCTTCTTAAGAAACACTGTGCATCAATTCCACAATTTCTTGACATGTAAGATCATTTTTATTCCTGACTTCATATTTCAAGTTTGTGAGTGTTTCCCTGAGGTTTGCCACATCAACATCTGTATCAGACCAAGATGCCATTCCAGTGCTTTTATGATTCCACTTATTCTTATCATTAATTATTATATAATACATACACTCATTTCAGGACAATCCATTTTGTAACTGTTGTCCAAGGATATTCCAGAGCCCATTGATTTGCTTCTGTGTATGATCTTCGGTTCCAAATTTTTAATGGACTTTGAATCCACTGAGTTTTCAGTGTTCTCTGTGGATATTTTTATTAATGCACATCCTCCTCACACCTTCCACAGCCTCCTCACAGCCAGCAGCTGCCCACTTTGCTCCGCATCTGCATGGCTTCGGCATCCCACAGCCGGGAGAGGTGAGCTCCAGTCCAGAGTGTTATCTTTTACTCTGAGATTAGGTTGTGTCTATTATTTGGTTGTAAAATGTGCTATCTTTTATAAAAAGCTAATGAAGTACAGGGTTGGTTGATTGGCTGGTTTTAAAAACAATATACATGTTTTACATAATGAGAAGTTGGCAATTATATGGGTTTTTGTAAGTGGCAAAAACATAAAATTTACCATCTTAACCATTTTTACGTGTATAGTACAATAGTATTACCTATATGTACATTGTTGTGCAACAGGTCCATAGCACCTTTTCATCTTGCAAAACTGAACTCTGTATCTGTTAACATCTTCCATTATCCCCATGTTTTCTGCCTCTGGCAACCACCATTCCGTTTTCCGTTTCCAAGAGTTGACTACTGTAGATATCTCATATAAGTGGAATCATTTATATTTTTATAATTGGCTTATTTCAGTTAGTGTAATGTCCTAAAGGTTTTGTAGCATTTGGCAGGGCTTTCCTTTTTTAAAGCTGAATAATATTCCACTGTATATCGTGTATATCACATTTTATTTATCCATTCATCTGTCATATATATTTAGGTTGCTTCCAAATCTTGGCTATTGTGAATAATGCCGCAATGAACATGGGTGTGCAAATATCTCTTTGATATTTTCAATTCTTTTGGGAATATTTCCAGAAGTGGGATTGCTGGATCACTTGGTGATTGTATATTTAATATTTTAAGGAATCTCCATAATGTTTTCTATAGTAGCTGAACCATTTTACATTCTCACCAACAGTGTTCCCAAGGGTTCCAAATTCTATACGTCCTCACCAATACTTGTTATTTTCTGTTTTATTTTCTTTCTTTTTTTTGATAGAAGCCATCCTGACAATTGTGAGGTGATATCTTATTGTGGTTTTAATTTATATTTTCCTGATGATTAGTGATGTTTAGCATCTTTCATTTGCTTGACGGGCATTTGTATATCTTCTTTGAAGAAATGTCTATTCAAGTCCTTTGTCCATTTCCTTCCCCTGTCTCCCCCCCACCAAAAAAAAGGGTCTTTCTCTGTTGCCTAGGCTGCAGTACAGTGGCACAATTACAGCTTACTGCAGCCTTGAACTCCTGGGGCCAAGCAATCCTCTTGCTTCAGCCTCTTGAGTAACTGGGACTACAGACACAGATCACTGAACCTGACTAATTTTTTATTTTTTAGAGACAGAGTTTCACTATGTTACCAGGGCTGGTTTCAAACTCCTGGTCTCAAGCAATCCTCCTGCCTCAGCCTCCCTAGTAATTGGAATTACAGGAGTGAGCCACCAGGCCCAGTCTCTTCTCTTAATTAGGTTATTTGTTGAGCAGTTGTTGAGTTGTATATTCTGGTTATTAACCACTTAGATATATGGTTTGCAAAGATTTTCTCTTATTTTGTAAGTTACCTTTTTACTCTACTGTTTATTTCCTTTGCCACACACTTTAAATTTTGATGTAGTTCATTTGTTTATTTCTGCTTCTGTTACCGGTGCTTTTGGTGTCATTTCCAAAAAATTATTGCCAAGACTAACGTCATGAAGATTTTTTCCTATGTTTTCTTCTAGGAGTTCTATAGTTTCAGGTCTTATGGCTAGGTCCATTTTGAATTAATTTTTGTATATAGTTTAAAATTAGAATTTAACTAATTTTTTGTCATGTGGATATCTAATTTTCCCAACACTATTTATTGAAGAGACTAGTCTTTCTCTATTGTATAGCCTGGGCATGTTTGTCAAAGATTATTTGACCATATATCAAAGGGCTTATTTTTGGGCTCTGTTCCATTCTACAGGACTATATGTTTGTCTTTCTACCAGTACCTTACTGTTTGGATTACTATAGCTTTGAAATATATTTTAAAATCAGAACTTTTGAGGCCTCTAGCTTTGTTTTTTTTCCCTCAAGATTGTTTTGGCTGTTTAGTCATTTAAATTTTTTTTTTTTGATTTATTTTTTTGAAATGTTTTCAAAATCTAAAATTATGTGAACTATTTATAAGAATATTTTCTTTATGACAAATGATGTTTTACATAGTGTTACTATATGTTCACTTAAATAAAAGAAAATTTCCATTTTTAAGCTATATTCACTATTCTGTGGCATTCAAAAAGCCATATGTTTACAAGGTACATATTTAACAATTTAAAATAAAAAAATCAAATATATTTCTATGAAATGTATAATTTTTGACAGTACATAACTTATTTGTCTACCCACACTCTCATTGAATAACTATTGAGCACCTACCATGTGCCTGGCAAGATAATCCTGCTCTGAAGATGAAAGACCTGGTTTCTGCCATCATGAAACTTATATCCCAGACAATAAACAAATGAAAAAATTGTGTTTAATATTATTATTTCATCAAATTACTTGCACAAGGGTACTCACCTAGAGGGACTTAGCTCTTACAGTTCTGATGTTTTCTCTACAAATGGCTCACAGAGCTTTGAAAATTGGTCAACTGATGAAAACTATGAAAGCCTGTTTCCATAAGAATAAGACTGCTTCAGCTTTGGATCTCTGGGAATGACACTCATTATTACCTGTCTTACTTGGCAAGTCTGAAGCTCACTTTTCACCATCTGTGAAATGGAAATGAGACAATCTTATAAGATGATGATTAAATGAGATAATGTAGGTAAAGTAAAGATTGGTTAGTGCTCAATAAGTCTTAGCTACTACTGCCATCATCATTAAACATTAATATATTTTTATTAATGCCCAGAGACAAAGAAAGTAGGGTAATTGTCTTAGGTAGCATAATGAGAAGGAAGCTCTGGCAACTTCTCTTTTAAACTTCTTGCTGATTGCTGACTTATAATTTTGTTGCAGGCAAAGTTTAGAATATCTGTTTTGACTTTACAGTTATTGATCAAGTGAACTGCAGTGCACTTTATTTTGGTTATTTGATAATTTAAGGGAGACTATATAAAAATCATAGTCAAGTAATTATAGCTAATCAATACTGTTAACTAGGTAGCTTATTTACTTCTCAGTAGGATGCCTTATGCCTGCATGAAGTCACTACCACTCTGTTACTATGGTTACCTGTGGACTTTGAACAAGAGACTGTCATATATATGAAGGTGTAGTTTGCATCAATGACTAAAATGATCTTTAAAGAAAGAAAAAGAAAAAGATATGTGCTTTGTTTTTCCATTTTGTGGCCCTCACTTCCAGTGTATATATAAAAGAAAAACATTTATTTCCTTATTTATTTAGTATATTTGATAAATATTTAGAGTGTCTGCTATGTTCCAGGCTCTCACTGAAAATTCTAAGCTTTATCTGAAAAATAGGGTATATCTGGTATCTTTACAACCTGGAAGTGACAAGTAACATGCATTTTTTTTTAGTAGGTTGGTATAATAACATTTATTAAAATAGTGTTGTGGGTTAACAGAAACAGCACAGAACCAAAGAATTAAAATGTAAGCTATGTAAAATCCCAACTAAAACCCAAAATTGTCTAATGTATCCATTCATTAGCTAACTAAAAGCCCAAAAAAAGACAAGACACCCAATATAATAAAGTACTGCAAAACAATTGGCAATTTTCAGTTATCAAAATTGTGAATTCTGCATTTTGTATCATTTCCTCAAACAAGAACAAAATTCTTTTTGAATGTTATATAACATACATATAAAACAAAATAGAAAAATACATTATAAACTTGTAACAACGGCTGTAAATACATTATCTTACATGTTTCTCATAGGCTGTAGTAGTTGCTTATGATATATATAGCATGAAACTACTAAGATAATAAAGAATGGACAAAAATACATGTCAACTGTACGATAACATACAAGCGACACTCCCATCTACCCACTCCAAAAAAATTGCATAATACTTTTAGAAAAAAGTCTTAAAAACTACATATTTTAATGAGAAATAAATTCAATAATGATAATACTGAGAATCAAGGCATTCAGAGATTTCAAAAGTCATCCTTTTTTTCAGTTGATCCAAAATTTTGTCAACCAAGTTTTCAAAAGTTTGCTCAGAGCCAACATTATCCATAAATGTCACACATTTATTATTTCATACATATCCTTTCTTCCCCAAAAAGACCTTTGATAAACATCTAAAATGTCCAGGTATAACACAGTTGAAATGAAACTGGATCAAATACTGGTATTGTTTTTAAAGACTATCACCTCAAGTGTCATGAATTTATTCAACCAACCAAACAATATAAAAATCAAAATGGCACAGCATATATTGTAAATAAATCAAAACTGTATGTGTAACAGAAAGACAAAACAGTGGCTATTAAACCAAAGCTAGCTGGATACAAAACAATGAATGTCTATTGCATAGTAGATTAAATATTGGACTAAGTCTAAAGAAAAGAAAGTGCCTTATTTTCCTTCATGGTCATTTAGTCAAGTGTCTCATAAAGATCTGCTCCTCCCTCAGAACACAAGTTAATGCATGTTACTCAGTCACCCAGTATGTGAAAGAAGATATGAGGGAGACAAATGAGTCGATGGTTTGAATTACATGATTTTTGCCACCTTACCTTGATGCAAATTTGCCAAATCTGATACTGTGAAAAGATTTGATAACTTTTCTAATGCCTGACTGGTAAGTTTTAAAACATCATTCTTTAAAAAAATCATAATTGAATAGTTTTGGTTGTTCCAGTTCTCAATGTTAGCCCAAAGGATTCTGAGATAAAAATTATGTGTGATCTGAACTTCAGTTTACAGACAAAATTAGAGCTTTGTTTTATTTGGAGAAGGGGGATGCATTCATTTTTTTAAATTTTGTTTTTAATTAATTGGAGATAATAGGATACCTAGCAAACGTTTTCATGAAAGTGAATCTTTGTGATTTTCATTCTGGAAAACAATGTTTTAAATCACCCAAATTTAATCAAATGTCTTTTTAAAATTTTTTTTTATTATTGTACTTTAAGTTTTAGGGTACATGTGTACAATGAGCAGGTTTGTCACATATGTATACATGTGCCATGTTGGTGTGCTGCACCCATTAACTTGTCATTTAGCATTAGGTATATCTCCTAATGCTATCCCTCCCCCCTCCCCACACCCCAGAACAGTCCCCAGAGTGTGATGTTCCCCTTCCTGTGTCCATGTGTTCTCATTGTTCAATTCCCACCTATGAGTGAGAACATGCGGTGTTTGGTTTCTTGTCCTTGCGATTGTTTGCTGAGAATGATGGTTCCCAGCTTCATCCATGTCCCTACAAAGGAATAAACTCATCATTTTTTATGGCTGCATAGTATTCCATGGTGTATATATGCCACATTTCCTTAATCCAGTCTATCATTGTTGGACATTTGGCTTGGTTCCAAGTCTTTGCTATTGTGAATAGTGCCGCAATAAACATATAGCAGCATGGTTTATAAACCTTTGGGTATATACCCCATAACGGGATGGCTGGGTCAAATGGTATTTCTAGTTCTAGATCCCTGAGGATTCGCCACACTGACTTCCACAATGGTTGAACTAGTTTACAGTCCCACCAACAGTGTAAAAGTGTTCCTATTTCTCCACATCCTTTCCAGCACCTGTTGTTTCCTGACTTTTTAATGATCGCCATTCTAACTGGTGTGAGATGGCATCTCCTTGTGGTTTTGATTTGTATTTCTCTGATGGCCAGTGATGGTGAGCATTTTTTCATGTGTTTTTTGGCTGCATAAATGTCTTCTTTTGAGAAATGTCTGTTCATATCCTTCGCCCGCTTTTTGATGGGGTTGTTTGTTTTTTTCTTGTAAATTTGTTTGAGTTCATTGTAGATTCTGGATATTAGTCCTTTGTCAGATGAGTAGGTCGCAAAAATTTTCTCCCATTTTGTAAGTTGCCTGTTCACTCTGATGGTAGTTTCTTTTGCTGTGCAGAAGCTCTTTAGTTTAATGAGATCCCATTTGTCAATTTTGGCTTTTGTTCCCATTGCTTTTGGTGTTTTAGACATGAAGTCCTTGCCCATGCCTATGTCCTGAATAGTATTGTCTAGTTTTTCTTCTAGGGTTTTTATGGTTTTAGGTCTAACATTTAAGTCTTTAATCCATCTTGAATTAATTTTTGTATAAGGTGTAAGGAAGGGATCCAGTTTCAGCTTTCTACATAAAGCCAGCCAGTTTTCCCAGCACCATTTATTAAATAGGGAATCCTTTCCCCATTGCTTGTTTTTGTCAGGTTTGTCAAAGATCAGATGGTTGTAGATATGTGACATTATTTCTGAGGGCTCTGTTCTGTTCCATTGATCAATATCTCTGTTTTGGTACCAGTACCATGCTGTTTTGGTTACTGTAACCTTGTAGTATAGTTTGAAGTCAGGTAGCGTGATGCCTCCAGCTTTGTTCTTTTGGCTTAGGATTGATTTGGCGATGCGGGCTCTTTTTTGGTTCCATATGAACTTTAAAGTAGTTTTTTCCAATTCTGTGAAGAAAGTCATTGGTAGCTTGATGGGGATGGCATTGAATCTATAAATTACCTTGGGCAGTATGGCCATTTTCATGATATTGATTCTTTCTACCCATGAGCATGGAATATTCTTCCATTTGTTTGTATCCTCCTTTATTTCATTGAGCAATGGTTTGTAGTTCTCCTTGAAGAGGTCCTTCATGTCCCTTGTAAGTTGGATTCCTAGGTATTTTATTCTCTTTGAAGCAATTGTGAATAGGAGTTCACTCATGATTTGGCTGTCTGTTTGTCTGTTATTGGTGTATAAGAATGCTTGTGATTTTTGTACATTGATTAATCAAATGTCTTTATATCATACCAGATAACTTACATAGTGCATCTCTTTACTGGTTTCAGTAACCTCTGCCTCCCCTGCCCCTTAACTTTAAAAGAATGTGAAAAACTAGCCTCATAGTGCATATAAATACTCAACCACATTTCAGCTTAAGTTTCTAATTTCTCAAGAAGTTCAGTTAGTTAGTTATGTAGTTGAAGCAATTTGTACACAAAGCCTACATCTAAACACTTGAGTGAATAATCATTAACTGCTCAGTACCAGACATGGCAATGCACAGTATAAACAACTGCTCAGAGACCTACTGCACTCAAGCAATGTGACTCCCATTAGTGTTGGCCAGTTCCTCAGAAGTTGGGGGGATCAATGCCATCTAATCAAGCCAAACAGAAGCAGTGCATTGATTTCCCACAAACAATGTGAAAATTAGGGCAACTGACATTTGTATTGTAGGCAAGGCTGAATGGTCAGGAATGCTTATACATTAATAGAGATACTAGAGTTAGTAAAGTACAGACTGAATGAGATCACAGTAGTCTGGAATTTTGGCTTTAAATCAGTGGTTGAAGGTGACACAGAGAAAGGACGTAATTTGATTGACCGTTTTTGATTCAAGGGCCTTAGAGGGCTGAGGTCCAAGCAGTGTCAGAGGCTTGATGAGGTCGATAAACTGCATGTTTGCTCAGTGTTCAAGTGGTATGGCCCTGAGCAGTGGACTCAGTGACAGTGGAGTCCCCCCCAGCTTATCAATTCGTTCTTCTTCCACACCTTCCCAGCGTCACAGTCAGAAGTCAGCAGGAAGCCGAGTCAGTACCTTCTTGATGGCCTCCCCTGCCATCTTGTCTCACTTGGAAACCATTTTCAATTCATTTACTATGCAACAGGCTTTTTAAAAAATGTCATCCCTCATAAAAAACTCTTTAAAAATCCTCAAAATACACTATAGCTCTTAAAAAGTCGGCATGAAACATTTATTATGGAAAAAGTTGGGGCTTTGAAGACAGATAGATCTGGGTTTAAACTCCACTTCTGTTACTTAATAGCTGTGTAAATGACCTCTCTGAACTTCACTTTCCTCATTGGTAAGATGGTGGGTGAGGATGATATCTAATTTATATGGTTGGCTGAAATAATGTAGATAAGACATTGATCTCAGCAGAGATCAATAGATGCTTATTTTCTTTCTGTTCTTGGCACTACAAGATAGACTTTTCAAGTCTAGATGTAGAAATGTATTTTTATGCATTCATTTGCATCCATTCTTTCAACAGACAATTGTTGAGTAACACCAATGGGGCAAAAACTATGGACATTTGGATGGCTACTGATTTGCAATAATGCAAATATGCAAATAATGCAAATCAGTATTTATGTACATTTGCATAAATACTAGAGTCTTTATGCAATGCACAGTATGAACAACTACTCAGAGACCTACTGTACTCAAGCAATGTGACTCCCATTAGTGTTGGCCAGTTCCTCAGAAGTTGGGGGATCAATGCCATCTAATCAAACCAAACAGAAGCAACGCATTGCTTTCTCACAGACAGTGTGAAAATTAGGGCAACTGACATTTGTATTGCAGGCAAGGCTGAATGGTCAGGAATGCTTATACATTCATAGGGATACTAGAGTTAACAAAGCACAGACTGAATGAGATCACAGTGGTCTGGAATGTTGGCTTTAAACCAGTGGTTGAAGGTGACACAGAGAAAGGATGTAATTTGATTGACTCTTTTTGATTCAAGGGCCTTGGCAGGCTGAGGTCCAAGTAGTGTCAGAGGCTTGATGAAATCAATAAACTGCATGTTTGCTCAGTGTTTAAGTGGTATGGCCCTGAGCAGCTGACACAGAGGCTTGAAGCTCTAAGTATTAGGGGCCTATATAATGAGTGTTCCAGCACCCTATGTCCAATGTACTCACAGAGGCTTGAGGATTCTAGGAGGTCAAGGCTTCACAGGGAATCAGAAGAAATATGGAACATTTGGGAACAAGTGGCTGTTGTCAGAGTTTTCCCTCTATGATCCTGGGATTGGCTAGATCCTTGCTTGCCTAGCTCCAATGCTGTCCCAGCAGTGTGGGTTGCCTAGAAATCCTGGTACTCTGAGTAGTAAAGATGACAAGGTCTGGAAAAGGAGGGCTTTCTGATGGTAGCCTGCTGGATAGAATAAAGAGGTCACTTAAATAAGCTCTCCACTGCTGGGACATTTGGTTGCCATTTGCTTTCTTGACTTGAAGAAGGAAAATTGAACCAAATACATTCTTTAATTTGGAGCAAAGCAAGCCCTGAAGGGTTATTTCTCAGAATAAAGGTAGCCTGAAGGCTATTTGTCTTTGGTTTATACTTATTTATCTCATATACAAACCAAATTCCTAGACATAGGAAAAAAATGACTTTTACCCCAAAGCAACTGTTAACTACAGCAAGAAGAGTTACAAAAAGCAAATTTTTAATTCTGGGACTGGTGTGAAATATATCCCTTGGATGTAGTGTCTTTATTCAATGCACAGCATGAACAACTAGACAAAGGCTTTGCATTTCTACCTAGTTGTTAATAGATTTGTGATCTAAATAATTTTGTTTTGAGGAAGAAGCAGAGCAACTGAGATTAACTATAGGATATCAATAACTACCTCCAATTCCCATCCCAAGCCCTAGACTTTTTTTTGCACAAGTCTCTTCTTTCCTCAAGATGTCCGAAACATATTGTTAAATCATGAAGGAATTGCCCTAACTTCTAATATTTAGGCATGACTTTCATATAACCTGTATAATGTCAGAGGGTCATTGTCATTTTTCTGGCTTCAGTCCTTCCCATTCAAAGGAGACTAAAAGCTTTTATATTTGTTCCAAGTAGAGCTGGATTTCCGCAAATCTAATTTCACTGACTCATAAACTGGTCCTTTTTGCTGCCTCATGTTAGCCAAGTTTTTCATTTCCTGCACTAGGTTTCTATGATTATTTTCTGCGTTTTTTTTTTTTTTTTTTTTTTTTTTTTTGAGACAGAGTCTTACTCTGTCACCCAGGCTGGAGTGCAATGGTGCAATTTCAGCTCACTGCAACCTCTGCCTCCCAGGTTCAAGTGAATCCCCTGCCTCAGCTTTCCAAGTAGCTGGGACGACAGGTGCCCCCCTCCACACCCAGCTAATTTTTGTATTTTTAGTAGTGATGGGGTTTCACCATGTTGGCCAGGCTGGTCTCGAACTCCTGACCTCAGGTGATCCACCCATCTTGGCCTCCCAAAGTGCTGGGATTACAGGCATGAGCCACTGTGCCCAGCCAATATTTTCTGTTTTTAATGATATCCAAAGAGGCAGCTCTAACATAGTGTGCTAAATATAAACCCTGTTCTTTGTTACTGCCAATATCTATTCTATAACAGTCATTTATCTCTTCAGAGGTCATTCCTGTCTTTGCTCACCACTGCACAAGTTGCTGGGATCAGTGTGCTGCCATCTTGTACCAGTGCAGATCTTAGAGTATTTCACTCTTTTAAAATTATAGTTGTATGCCTTAGGGCACAAGTGAGTCCTGTCCTGGGTGGATTAATCTAAGAAGAATCTGCATGCCAGAAATGGTGGTACCTAAATCATCCCTTCGCTCCTACCTTACCCACTTTTCTCTGAATCTAATTAGTGTGACTTGACTCTCACTTTCCTTAGGATGAATTCTTTTCCTAGTTTGCTCTGTGTCCCTGCCAAAATCTCTTGCCAAATTGTAATCCCCAGTGTTGGACGTGGGGCCTGGTGGGAAGTGATTGAATCATGGGAGTGGATTTCCCCTTTGGTGCTGTCCTCATAACAATGAGTGCATTCTTGAGAGATCTAGTTGTTTAAAAGTGTGTAGCACCTTCCACCTCACTCTCTTTCTCCTGTTCCAGCCAATGTAAGACATGCCTGCTTTTCCTTTGCCTTCTGCCATGATTGTAAGTTTTCTGAGGCCTCCCAATCCATGCTTCCTGTACAGCCTGCAGAACCATGAACCAATTAAACCTCTTTCCTTTATAAATTACCCAGTCTTGAGTAGTTCTTTATAGCAGTGTGAGAACGGACTAATACAGCCTCACCTTCTATAAATAGCTCTCTGGTGTTCTGTCCCATTTCAACTAGTTCCTTACTGGAGCACAGGTTATGATACAGAAAATAAGAAAGAAGACCTTGAAAGAAAGAAAACTGGGAATCAAATCAATGTAGACAATATAAAAGCATATTTACTTTGGCCTGGGGGAGGACGGATTGGAGGAGGGAGCTGGCAAAGGACAGGGGTCCTGAAAGCCACCGATGTTAGGCATGATAGAAGGAATATTGAATTATTTCCCCTGCCTCCAACTTATATTTAGTTAGCCTGTACTTAAACTAATAGGATGGAGAAACTGGCTTTAAATGCCTCCTTATCATAGCCAACAAAATGCTACTACTTCCTGATTGACCGCCTCCTTCATTATCTCTCTGACTTTGTCTCCTCTCTCTAGCCCCCTCAATAACTCTGCTCTGGGTACACTGATCTGTTTTCTGTTGCTCAGATATACCAAATATGCTATTTTCTCAAGGCCTTTGCACTTGCTTTTTTATTTCCTCCAGGTCTGTGTTCAAATACTGCCTTCTCAAGGAAGTCTTCCCTGACCACACCATCTAAATTAACACCCCCTTACTCTCCAGCTTACTTTACTCAACAGTGGATATCTGTCATGTACGATTTTCCCAAATATTTTGCATACCTCCTTCTCATTTTAGTAGTTTCCCATATTGCGAATCCAATGTAAACTCCAATTTTTCTAATGTAGAATTAAAAAAAAATCTGGAATTTCCAGCCCTCCTCACCAGAGGAGTGCGGATACCACTGATCAGATGGAAGGCTTTGATTTGAAAGGCAGCTGTGTGACAAGCAGGCTGAACATGGGCACTCCTTTTGCTAATGTAAGTGTCAGCAGGAGCCCCAAGCTTCCGTGTTGGCTGGAGCAAAAGCAGCCTTTGCCTGTGTCAAAGGCAGTATGGTGTAAATGTCAGTGGTGGCAGCAGCAGCTGCAGCTTCCTTTCAGATCAGTTTTATAGTATAGTTCTGGAGGTTGTTTTTCTGTGAGTTTTCCATCAGCTCTTGGATCCCTTCCTGCTGAGACAGCTACTGGATACAGCCACCTGCATGTAGGACTCTAAGTGGTACAACATGCATTCATGCATTTATGTTTTTCTCATGGAATTCCACATATTATTTATTTGATTGTTTGCTTATTATCTACTAGAATGTGTCCCTAGTATCTAGAACAGTACCCAGTTCATAGCAGGTGCTCAGTAAATATTTGATGAATAGAAAAATGCGCTAAACATGACAGGATTTCTTTTGTCCTCTAGATATTTTAGCTATTGGTATTAGTTATCTCCTGTTGCACAATTACTCTAAATCTTTGTGGCTTAAAGCAGCAAATATTTATTATCTCACATGGTTACTATGGGCCAGGAATCTTGGAGCAGTTGAGCTGGGTAGTTCTGGCTCAGGGTTTCTCATGAGGTTGCCAACAGGATGCATGCAGGGAAGGGCTCCAGTCATTCAAAGGCTTGATGGGGGCTGGAAGGTCTGCTTCTAAGATGGTTCACTCACATAGCTGTTGGGAGGAGACCTTAGTTTCTTGTCATGTGAACCTCTCTATGGGTTACTCAAGTGTCCTCATCACGTGGCTGCTGGCTCCTTCTCCTGAGCAAGTGAGAAGAGGCACAGAGACAGAGAGACAGACAAAGAGAGATAGAGGCAGAGAGAGACAGATGGACACATAGAGACACAGAGACAGATAGATACGAAGAAAAATAGAAACAGACACAGAGACAGAAAGAGACACACATAGAGATATAATGACAGAGAGACAGAGACAGAGAGATAGGTAGAGAGACACAGAGAGAGCAAGCAAATATTATAATGTCTTTTCATGGTATTTCCTGGTTTCAGAAGTCTAACACCGCCACGTCCACCACACTCTATTCATTAGAATCACATATTATTGCCCACACTCAGTCAAGGGGAATGAGACTCCATCTTCTGAAGATAAGAATATCAAATAACTTTTTTAACTATTTTAAAACCACTGTACCATTAAAGCATGTAGTAAAAAAAGCTGTAGGCCTATCTCCCATCTCTTTCTTGGATTTCCATCAAATGTTTCCTCATCCCCCTGTCCGTAGCAATATATCCAGCTAAAATACCACATTTTCTGCCTTCTTGAAGTTTGATGTGGCTGCATGATAAAGTGCTGGGAGGCTGCTCACTCAGCAGGATGTGGACCCCTTTCGCACTTCTGCCCTTTCTTCTCGCTCTTTGCAATGTAAACGTGATAATGGGCTCTCCAGTAGATATCCTAGCAATATATCTATATCTTAGCAATATATCCAGTAGATATCCTAGCAGGTATCTGACAATATATCTATATCCTAACAATATATCCAGTAGATATCCTAGTAGATATCCATGAGCAATCTAGAGAATGAAATATAGACAGAGAGCGCAAAATTAGAATGGATAATCATTGTGGAGTCACCTAACAAGTTCTGGACCGAGTATCTCCTCTCTATCCTATCTTGCTTAAGCCAGAATTCCTTTGGGTTCCCTTTTATTTATAATAAAACTGATTCTGATATATGTATCCTTGGGTGAGTGATTCCAAATGTCTTTTGTTTACTCTCTTTTCTTGGGAAATTTTCTGTTCTACCGTGTAGTAACTCACTGGTGGAGCTTAAACTAGAAGCCATTGGCCTTCAATCCCAGCGTGGGTCTGCTTCTACTTCATCACATAGATTCTGTGGATGCCAAGGAAAGAAGTTCTTTTCTAGCCAGAGTAGAAAAGCCAGGAATTATTGAAATTTTATTTCAGTTCTTTAGATATTAGGGACTTTGTATTATAACAAACTTAAGAGTCTCACGAATGCTTCATTAACTTTGGTTTTTAGTTAAATGAACCTTTCTCAGCAGGAGAGACATTACTTGTTTTATTTTCATTTGCCGGTTCTGTCCACTGAGCTCAACCTATTATTCTTTACTCCACAGTTTGCTGAGATTTTCTGATATCCCTTATACTAAAACCTATCTCTTAGAGTCCTTTCCAGACTCTAGAAAACTCCCTATGATGACAATAGTGTATTGTCAGAACATTTATTTTTCTACACACCAGATACCTCACAGTCATTATTTCTAACTCTTGCAACCATCTGGAACAGTAGCACTATTATCATCTCCATTTTTAGAAGAGGAAATCAAGCCCTGGAGCCTTATTTGGGGTTACACAGTTCAAAAGTGGCTGAACTTGGATCCAAACCAGGCTCAAAATGACCCCAGAGCCAGTGTTCTTTCCACTTCTCTAGTTCTTTACCCTTCACTGAAATCCTGTTGGATACAGTTACAGTAGAAAGAATAAATATGGAATGAAAATTACAACGTAATTGCCAAATTGGCTGACTCCAGCATGTATAGTCTTGGGAATGCATCTGTCTATAATATTTTTTCTTAACAGAATTTTTTGAAAACAGATTGGCAAATCCTCGCTAGCTAGCATGGGCCATCAGCCAGGATGTGGGAGTCACTTCATAAAATGAAATCTTATGTTAAAATAGTGTTTATTGAAATATGTTTTTCCCAGAGGGTTATGTTTTTAGTGAAGACACTCAATGGTAAACATTTAGACCTTACCCTCCTCTCTATTCTCCTTCTCCTCAGGTCCTTTCAGTTGGGCAATAGCATCACGGGAAGCCACAGGGGTGCAAAGTCCAGTGAAGCTAAGAGGGGCACAACTGGGGAGGATGGAGGGGAAAGAGAGATGGTAGGAACGTTCACATGTTTTCAAGTAGCAAAATACCTTTTTTTCATTGAATTAATATTTTATTTAACCCTCACATACCAAAATAAGCTAGGTTTCAAAAATCATGTTTTATAAAGGAAGAAGCTGATAGGCAGAGAGGTTAAGATCATAAAGTCATGGATGCAGTGAGTGATCAAGTTAGAATCTGAATTCAAAGTTGTCTCATCACAAAACTCATGCCCTTGGTAGTATATCAAGTTTTCTTTCATGAGCAGTAATGTTAATAGTATCAGATGTTTTTATCCTTCTTTGTGTTTTGCATATATTTTCTCATTTAGTTTCATAATAATCCCATGATGTCTTGTGACAGTAAATTTTGTGTGTCAATTTGGCTAGGCTATGGTACACAGATATTTAGTCAAACATTATTCTAGATGTTTCCATGAAAGTATTTTTAGATGAGATTATATTTAAATTGGTAGATTTTGAGTAAAGCAGATTACCCTCCATAATGTGAGTGGGCCTCATCCAATCAGATGAAGGCCTTAAGAGAAAAAGATCAACTCCCACTAATAAGAAGGAATTCTGCCAGCTGTTTGCCTGTGGACCCACACTGAAACTCTTTCCTGACTCTCCAGCCTGCTGGCCTACCCTGCAGATTTTAGACTTGTCAAGCTTCTAAAATTGCAGGAGATAATTCCTTAAAATAAATCTCTCTCTGTATATCCATCCTGTTGGTTCTCTTTCTCTGGTGAACTCTAACAATAGTTATTGTCATCACCCCTTTTATGGATTAATAGACAGGTTCAGAGAGGTTTAATACTTGCCTTCTGAACTGCTGAACTATCCAAGGTGACATAGCTAATGACTGGAGGACCTGATACTCAAAATCAGTTTACTTGTCTTCAAGTATTATTCTTTACCTCCCACAGTTCTAGAGGTCAGAAGTCTGAAATCAGTTTCACTGGGCTAAAGTCAAAGTGTCAGCAGGGCTTTCTAAGGTGCTGAGGGGGAGGATTTGTTTCCTTGCCCTTCTCAGCTTCTTGTGGCTGCCTGTGTCCCTCTGCTTGTGACTTCTGTCTCCATCTTCAAAGCGTACCATTCTATTCTTTGCTTCCCACAGCAGCTGGCCTTTCTGTCTTCTGTAGTCAGAAAGTCATCTCCCTCTGCGCCCCTCTTATAAGGACTTTTGTGATTACATTTAAGGCTCACCTGGATAATCCCCAACTCTCTCCCCAACTCAAGATCCTTAAATTAATCACATCTGCAAAATCTCATTTGCTCTATAAGGCAACATTCACAGGTTCCAGGGATTATGATGTGGGTCTCTATAGGAGCCATTATTCAGCCTACTAAGCTTTACCTTTTTTATTTTAAAATCATACATAATTTAATTTGATTACACAAATATGCTTACTTCTTTACCTTCTCGTTTACTTTACTAATTCTGTTACGAAGTAGATTCAAATGAGAGCTTTGAAAAGAAATGATATAAAATACTGGCACAAAGACTAGATTTATTGAATTAAACACATTATATCTGCTTTAAAAAAGCTATGACTCAGAAGCCATAGATATCTTCAAAGCGATTTACATGAACTCTTCTCCCTTAGAGAAAGTTTATCAAATCTATTAATCAATTACCAAGGTGACTGATTTGAGTAGCATATTTATGTACTTCTCTTCTGTTTAGGAGAATGACCAAAATGTAGGGCTCAGGTGGAAGAGGAAGCAGAGGTGAATTTTAATCTTCGAATTGTGTAATCAGTTCCCAGATGACTGAGAGCTGGCTTGTAAGTTCGATATATCTATGTAGAAAACTCACTTTGCTCCAGTGGGTTCTTATTTTCTTGTCCCAAAGAAACCCCCAGGGCCTCATTTGGTTAGATTTCATGCTACTAGAGCAAGTTTTCTAGTGTCAGCAGCTTATTTCCTCGCCTTCAGCAGCCTCCTGTGACACTGAGATTCATGCCTCAGCCCACCTGATCTGTGTAGTGAAAAGAGAGCTTAAGCTCTGTGGTCAGACAGACCCGCATTTGAATCCCAAATCCGCTACTTAGTATGTGGTGCCCTTGAACTTAGTGCAAAGCTTTAATTCTCAATCAGCAGAGTGAGGCTAATATCTTTCACACATAGAGGTTGACTGGATTAAATGCAAACAGAGTGTTTATACTGATATCGCCTATCCCTCTTTGCATCCCCTTGGCAGCCATTCACCTTTGATTTACTGCTACACCCACTACAGGGACAGGCAGAATGAAAAGGACCAGACTTCCCACGTTAGAAGCAGACCTGATAGTGCTGCTCTCCTTTGCAGAGACAATCCTAGTAATACTAAAAGGTGAGTGTGAGGGCTTCCCCTCTTCTTCCCTAACAGAGCCCCAATTGTGTCCTGATGGCAGGCAGCTCTGTGTACCTTGCAGAGGGTGCTGCCTGACTAGTCTAAGCCAGTCATAATCATTACAGTCCTCTTTGCTGGCGATTAGCTCTGGGCTGACTCTGTGATTTATTTCTAGTAGATGAGACATAAGAAAAATAGAAGTTTTCTGGGGAAATTCAGGGAATGATTTCCTTCCTGGATTTTTAAAATTGGCTTCAATTCACTCCCTTGGCAAGAGAGTGAGGAATTCCCTCTCTAGGGATATAAAGACAGCTGGGCAGGTGAGATTTGCAGCAGTTTATTGGCCACATATACTCATAGCTCTAGGGGAAGAGGAGGGGAGCGGAGGGGGGCCCATGCCACACATGGCCACATGGGAAGGTGTTGCATTTGGGACCACGGCGAACAACTAGGGGTAGTAGGGGGCAGGCTTTGTCATATCAACAGGATGTGGTTCTCCCCTGGTTCCTGAGGGGTTATGTGATGGGCTTGTTTGAGTAATCCTGTAGGCTTTCAGGGAACTGAAACCTGATACTCAAGCGTGAATAGGAGCTGTGTCTGGTCACCTTGATAAGGAGGGTCTTTTCGCTAGGGGACCTTATCTGTGGCAGCAGAGTGGGGAGGAAGAATTTTAGTTGGGCCATAGGAGGCTCTAGCATTTTCACGAGATGTCAAACCAATACATAATATTTGGCCTTTATTTTAGTCCTTACACCTTCCATTATACTGAGGGTCAAGGAAAGCAGGAAGGTGGAGAGAGAGAGAGAACGGACTTTTCTTTCTTCTCTTTGGCTATCATATTGTGCGAACATGATGATTATAGTTAGAAGCATAGCATCAGTTTTGCAACTATGAAGAGACACTTTGCAGGCATTCCAAAGAGAGTAGAGAGAAAAGAAAGAAAAAGCCTAGGTCCCCGATTGTTCTTTGAAGTGCCGGATTTCCCTAAAACTTTCTACTACCAGACTTGGTTTATATGACTTACTAAACTCCTATTGTTGAACTACTTTTAGTCTGTTATTCTTCCAGTTGTAGCTGAAGCATCCGGATGGGGAAGGCTAGATGTTCCTACTATTGGTAAGGGAACAGCTTTCCTGTAATTTTATATGTGTAATGTCTTTCCTGTGACTAATATGGTTATTCATATCACATTAAGTTATGGTTATGCTATAAGAGTGGTTGGAGTAACCATTTTGAGCAAGAGTGAAGTACTGGGATAATCAGAGAGAAAACTCCAATGACAGGCTGTTGAGTCCCTTGGCCTGCTTTCCTGCCTTACAAAGAGAATATTACTTTTATATTACTCTTAAGCATAATTTTAACAAAATTTAAGCCAATGCTAATTTGTCAATCGCTAAAGTATAAGTTTATAATTTAAATTAATATACTTTAAATTCAAATACTTTAAATTTATAGCCACAGGTTACCCAATACTCTCAGGTTGCCTTGTGACCTGCAGGAAGATGGAGCTACCATGTATCATTTAAAAGAAATCTATTTTGCCATCTATGGAAAATCTGCAATTAACATGAAGTATCTGCCTTAGAAACATGACAAGATAAGCCAAAATAAAATAAGGAGCATGTTGTAGAATAATGGAGAATATTGAAGATATCATGTTCTGATTTCTGTCTTCCTTGCGTCTATAAACTTAACAAAAATCAACAACGAAAAGTCAAAGGAGGATCAAGAAAAATAATTAATGAATACCAGGCTTAATACCTGGCTGACGAAATAATCTGTACAACAAACCCCCTTGACACACATTACTTATGTAACAAACCTGAACATCCTGCACACGTACCCCTGAACCTAAATTAAAAGGTAATAAAAGACGAAGGAATTGATATTGCACTTTTCTTTTGGAGAAAAGTTGAATAATTTTGTTAAAATGATATTACAAAGTGATTTTACTTGCTTAAACCTTGCCTCAAATTATTTCTGAGCTTTTAAATGTTCCATGATGTTGTTTTGAAAATTGCCTATATATATAAAAACTTCTGTAATAAAATATTTAAAATTATTCCAATATATTCTCAAAAAAAGCTCAAGGAAACTCACAAGACACCAGTGTTGGGTATTGGAATGCAATTTTCAAAATAATCTCAATATAATACTTTTTCTACTAAAGCAATAAAAGTTACTGGGTTTTGGGGATTGAAAAAACTCTCATGAATTTATATTTAATAAAAATTTTATACTTTTTTGATAAAAAATAAAATGATTGTAAAATGATAAAACCATTCAATTTTTGATGCTAGAACTCTGGTTTGCCAAAAAAGAACAGCTTTTCCTAATTCTATTGACTCTTTACCTTCCCCAAAGCTCAAGAAGACCAGATGTCCACAGCCTCCGAAGGCCACTCACCACATTAGGTATCTGCACAAAGCCAGAAGTTATCCCCACGCTACCTGTGACCAAGTCTTACATGTGGCTCTCAGCCCCCTTGGCCGCTCTTCTTCACTTGGCATCTGAATAGCAGTGGCCAATGAATGAAGGGTCTTGTATACCATGCTAAGGAGCTCTCAGTTCTGCATGTAATCGGGAATCCATTAAGGATTTTTAAGCTGGACAATGGTGCTTCCAATAGCTTTACGGCAGGACCACCGTAGTGAAGGGTATGTTAGAGGGGATGGAAGAGTGGAGCTACTGGGGAGGTAGTTACCATGATCAGGAGAAACAGAATAAACACCTGGGCTCCATCAGCGTCACCACAGATGCAAAGATATGCAGGCAGGCAAAATTGAAAGACCCCAAGTAGATACACTGGGGAGGAAGAGGGAAACAGGACAGTGACAGGGCTAAGGGAAGCTAGTTAGAATTGTGCTTACTGTTAAATGAAATGAACTCTAATGTCTGAGATTCTCTGTAATTAGAAAACAACGACCCAGAGCCTGGACCAAAGGCTTGCAGCATTGATTCTGGCTTCCCTGAAGAGATTATACTCTATGGTTCCTTTGCTGTTGTTGCTGTTTTTATTACATTTTTTGTTTTTTGTTTTTAACTGTGCTTCAGATAGTTATGGTGTCGAGATAAATGACCTCTTGATTATGTATTTCAGTGATGTATGTATGTTGAATAAAAAGTGAGATATGTTACTTTGTATTGTAAACTCACAAAGGTCATGGATCAGGATGAATTTTCTAGAGTTCATTTTAGGTACTCAACAAACCATAAAAACGATCACATTTTCCCATAGAAGACTTTGGTAGAGGAGAAATACCACCATAATCTAAAGGATTTTCTCCTCCAGGAAAAACATCTAAATAAAATTAGAAAGATACAAAGGAAAGCATATTATATTATAATATAAGTTATAGCATGAAAAATGAAAATATGATAATGGATACAATTCATTTATTTTTCAACAATTACTTATGAACACTGTTTACCAATGCATTCTTTTTTTTTTTTTTTTTAGACAGGGTCTTGCTCTATTGTCCAGGCTGGAGTGCAGTGGCATGATCATGGCTCACTGCAGCCTTGACCTTCCTGGCTCAAGAGATCCTTCCACCTCAGTCTCCCAACTTGCTGGGACTACAGGGATGTACTACTGTGCCTGGCTAATCAATTTTTTTTTTTTTTTTTGTAGAGACAGGGGTCTCTATGTTGCCAAGGCTGGTCTTGAACTCCTGGGCTCAAACGATCCTCCAACCTTAGCCTCCCAAAGTGCTGGGATTATAGGCATGAGCCACCAGGCCTGGCCATTATAAATATATTTTATAAGCAAAGAACAACATTAATTAAAATGATAATTACCTTGATTTGCTAAAAAAGACATTGTTATCTGAGAGGAGGAAAGAATTATTGAGGGAGGGATAAACTTTTATTAATAAGTCAAAAAGTACATGCAATCCAAATGTTGATTTCTGAAATAAAACAGACTAAATTTTAAAAACAAGAATTTCCATACATCAGCAATTCCAGTCATTGTTTACAACATAACAAAGTGTCTTCACTTTCCAAATGAGATATTTGGGAAAATCTTAAAAAGTATAAGCAGTAAATTTATTTAAACTAACAATTATGCCAGAGGACATTTGGAGGCAAAGGGATGCTGCTGGGAAATCAGACACTGACCATATTTTGAAATTCTAGAAAAACTAGGAATTCACCTGAGCACAAATTGAAGGTGAGGCTTTACTAGGGCAGAAATAATTGATTTTACTTATCAACTGGGACACACTTTGCAAGAGTTATACTTTGAGGTAATTGGAAGTAGACACAAAGAATTAGGTCAACATTCCTGCATTGCCATCTTTTTTTAGCTGTGTCACCTTTGGCAAGTGATTTAATTTCTCTATGCCTCAGTTTCTCCACTTGTAAAATGGGCTGTAATTCATACTTACTTTCCAAGATCATGACTAACATTAGAAAGTGTGTTAAAAGCCCCCAGTGTGTGTGAGCTCTTGCTCAATAGTAGCTCTTCTAATTAAGTTGCAAATACTATTTTAAGACCAGGTGCAATAATTAGAAAAATCATTTCGGTAATCCTCTCATAGTCTTTTGTTTTTCCATGAATCATGAATTCCGAAACCTTTCCTAAGGATTTAAAAATATGGGAATGAAAAAGTGCTTTAAAAATTAGTGTGCTTCAATATTTTATGTAAGAAAATATTAGAATGCTGCACTTGTTAACTTGATCACATGATTAATTAGAATTCAAATAAGCTTTAAATATCCATAAAGCCTACAGTATAAAAATCTGACCAGTTCAGCCTAATTAGTAGTAAATTATCTTACTTGTTGGGGCAAGATGAGGCAAATGCCATTTATTTTAACTTGCACTTAGGCATCTTTTTATGGAATTTTATGTGCAAAAGTAAATTTGTCATGTGTACGGGAAATGGAACTAAAGAAAATGAGTCATTACAATCAAGAATGAGAAAGAAAATATTCAGGACATTGGCAAATATCACTTGGCCACACTAAGCTAGTTTCTCTAAAGAGAATAAAGTTCTAATTGCCCAAGAGACTGCTTTTCTGCCTGGAAACATTTATTGCTTGGTCCACAAACTTCTTGTGATTTACATTCTTGATGAAAATATTTTATCATAGGATTGGATTTCTCTGACATCTATTTAAATTTATTTTATATTCTCATGCTGGTTCAAATCCAGTTACCTACTTACATAATATTTTGTGGTTATCAGAGTCATGCATATAGAAATATATCTAAGATTGATAATGAATTTTCCACCTTTACACAACAACCCCCTCCCAACACCATATCTGCTTTAGGGCTACAAATTAATGTTGAGGCACTGAAAACACTATGTGACTGTAAATGAGGCAAAAATAAATCCCTTTTGTAAAAATAAAAGCCAATACATCTCAGAAAAAAAAAGAAATGAAGACATTAAGGTGATGAAAATTTTGAGACACAGTAAAAATAGATTGTAAGGCCATATATTGGCAATAAATTGGCTACTGTATGGCAATTCCGTATTCCCACAAGGATCCCTAGTATACTTCTCTGTATATGTAGAGTTATTCTGTCTTAAGAAAAGAGAATAGTTCTTCTTTTTATGACTCTGATCATTTTCAATATGAAAATGGTTCTGATCATCTTCAATCTAGGCAAATAGCAACAGAAAATTATCAGAAAATCTACAGCAATTCAGAAGAAACAAAAACTATTTAGGTGATGAAAACTGATTTGCATAAATGGACAGATGAAGAAAATATTCATCAAGAAAAAAATGTCCCCATTGAAATTATCATTGCAGAGTAACATTCTTCAAGATGTACACTACCAGGTGATGAAGGTGAACAGCACAATGTCTAGGCTACACAGATACTTGTCTTTTGAGTAAGAAAGTTTACCTCTCCAAATTAAAAAAAAAAATAGATTTAGGGAGTAAAAGTACTTTTTAAAAAAATGTAGACTTACTGTGTAGTGGTGAAGTCTGGGCTTTTAGTGCAACCATCACCTAAATGATATACATTGTACCCAATGGGTAATTTCTCACCCCTCACTCCCCTCCCAACTTCTCACATTTTGGTTTCCAATGTCTATAATGCCACTCTGTTTTTCCACGTGTACAAATTGTTTAGCTCCCACTTGCAAGTGAGAACATATGGTATTTGACTTTCTGTTTCTGAGTTATTTCACTTAAGATAATGGCCTCCAGTTCCATCCATGTTGCTGCAAAAGACATGATTTCATTCTTTTTTATGCCTGCGTAGTATTCCATGGTGCATATATTTTCTTTATCCAACCATCTATTGGTGGCCACTGAGGTTAATTCTTTGACTTTGCTATTGTGAATAGTGCTGCAATAAGCATACAAGTGCATGGGTCTTTTTTAATACAATGATTTCTTTTCCTTTGAGTAGATTTTTAGAAGTGGGATTGCTGAATAAAATGGTAGTTCTATTTTTAGTTCTTTGTGAAATCTTCATACTGTTTTCCATAAAGATTGTACTAATTTACTTTTTGACCAACAGTATTTAAGTTTTTCCTTTTTTCTGTATCTTCACCAACAACTGTTGTTATTTAATTTTTAATAATAGCCATTCCGACTGATGTAAAATGGTATCTCATTATGGTTCTAATTTGCATTCCTCTGATGATTAGGGATGTTAATTTTTTTAATGTTTATTGGCCATTTGTATGTCTTCTTTTGAAAAATGTTCATTTATGTCCTTTTTCCTGGGCTTGTTTTTTCTGTTTTCTTTTCACATAGAGAGGGGAGCAAAGTTACATTTTTCTTTTCCTCTCGTTTAGTTGTTTGAGCTCTTTGTGGATTGCGGATATAGGTTCTTTGTTGGATGCATAGTTTGCAAATATTTTCTCCCATTCTTTGGGTAGTCTGTTTCCTCTATTGGTTGCTTCTTTTGCTGTGCAGAGCTTTTTAGTTTAATTGAATCAAATTTTTCTGTTATTGTTTTTGTTGCATTTGCTTTTGAGGTCTTAGTCATAAATTCTTTGCCTAGACCTTCATCCAGAAGAAGTTTCTTCTAGAATTTTTATAGTTTTGGGTCATAATTTAAGCCTGAAATCTATCTTGAGTTAGTTTTTGTATGTGGTGTGAGATAAGGGTCCAGTTTTATTTATTTATTTATTTACTTATTTTTTGAGATGGAGTCTCGCTCATGCAGTGGCGCGATCTTGGCTCACTGCAAGCTCTGCCTCCCGGGTTCACACCATTCTCCTGCCTCAGCCTCCTGAGTAGCTGTGATTACAGGCACCAGCCACCACACCTGGCTAATTTTTTGTATTTTTAGTAGAGATGGGGTTTCACCATGTTAGCCAGGATGGTCTCTATCTCCGGACCTTGTGATCCACCCGCCTCGGCCTTCCAAAGTGCTGGGATTCAGTTTTTTTCTTCTACATATGTCAATCCAATTTTCTCAGCCCCGTTTATTAAAAAGGGTATTCTTTCCCCAGTGTACATTTTTGACAACTTTGTTGACGATCAGTTGCTTGTAGGTATGTGGCTTTATTTCTGGTTTCTCTATTCTGTTCCATTGATCTATGTGTCTATTTTAATACCAGTGCCATGCTGTTTTGCTTACTATAGCCTTGTATAATTTGAAGTCGGGTAATGTGATGCCTCAAGCTTTGCTCCTTTTGCTTTGGATTTCTTTGGCTATTTGGACTCTTTTGGTTCCATATGAATTTTAGGATTTTTTTTTCTAATTCCGAAAAAAATGACATTGGTAATTTCATAGGAATTGTACTGAATCTGTAGATTACTTTGGGCATTATGGTCCTTTTAACAATATTGATTCTTTCAATCCATGAGCATGGAATGTTTTTCCATTTATTTGTGTCATTTACAATTTATTTCATCAGTGTTTTGTAGTTCTCCTTGTAAAGATCTTTCTCCTTGGTTAAATATATTTCTAGCTAGTTTATTTTTTGTAGCTATTGTAAATGGGATCAAGTTCTTGATTTAGTTCTCAGCTCGATTATTACTGGTATATAGAAATGCTACTGGTTTTTACACATTGGTTTTGTATCCTGAAACTTTACAGAAGTCATTTCTCAAATCAGAAGTATTTCGGAATAGTCTTTAGAGTTTTCTAGGTAGAAGATCATGTCATCAGCAAACAGGGATAATTCAACCTCTTCTTTTCTGATTTGGATACTTTTGTTTTTTTCTCTTGTCTGATTACTTTAGATAGGACTCTCAGTACAATGTTGAACAAGAGTGATGAAAGCAAACATCCTCATCTTCTTTCAGTTTTCATGGAGAATGCTTTCAACTCTTCCCCACTTGGTATTATGTTGACTGTGGGTTTGTCATATATGGCGTTTATTATGTTGAGGTATGGCCCTTCTATGCCTAGTTTGTTGAGTTTTAATCATAAAGAAATGATAAATTTTACCAAATACTTTTCTTAATCTATTAAGATGACCAAATGGTTTTTGTTTTTAATGCTGTTTATGTGGTGAATCACATTTGTTGATTTGCATATGTTGAACCATCCTTGTATCCCTGCAATAAAACTCATTCGATCATGGCATATTATCTTTTTAATTTGCTGTTGGGTTAGATTTGCTAGTATTTTGTTCAGAATTTTTACATCTATGTTCATCAGGCATATTGGCCTGTGATTTTCTTTTTTTGTGTGTGTCCTTGCTTGGTTTTGGTATCAGGGTGATACTGGCTTTGTAGTATGAGTTAAGGAGGATTCCTTCCTCCTTGATTTTTTGAAAGAGTTTTAGTAGGAATGGCACCTGTTAGTCTTTGTACATCTGGTAGAATTTAGCTGTGAATCTGTCTGTTTTAGGCTTCTTTGCATTGGGATATTTTTTATTATCAATTCA
This sequence comes from Pongo abelii, assembly GCF_028885655.2. Lineage (NCBI taxonomy): Eukaryota > Metazoa > Chordata > Mammalia > Primates > Hominidae > Pongo > Pongo abelii. Next base: position 162,415,546 of record NC_071985.2, on the reverse strand, counting down.
ATCTCACTACTCATTATTGGTTATTTCAGGATATCTATTAATATTTCTTTTTGGTTCAGTCTTGAGAGGTTTTATGTGTCCAGGAATTTATCTATTTCCTCTAGGTTTTCTAGTTTGTGTGCATTGAGATACTCATAGTAGTCTCTGATGATCTTTTGTATTTCTTGGTATGAGTTGTAATGTTTCCTTTATCATTTCTGATTGTGCTTATTTAAATATTTTCTCTTTTTTTCTTGGCTAATCTAGCTAGCAGTCTATTGATTTTGTTTATCCTTTCAAAGAACTAATGTATCTCCCAGGAGTTCTCTGAGCTTCTTGTATCTGGATATCTAAATCTCTAGCAAAACCACAAAAGTTTTCAATTATTTCCTCAAATAGGTTTTTCAAGCTTTTTTCTTCTTTTCCCTCAGGAATACCTGTGACTCATAGGTTTGTATGTTTTGCATAACCTCATATTTCTTGAAGGTTTTGTTTATTGTTTAAAATTCTTTTTCCTTTATTTTTGTTTGACTGGGTTAATTTGAGAGATCTGTTTTCAAGCTCCGAGGTTTTTTATTCTGCTTGGTCTAGTCTTTTGTTAAACTTTCAACTATATCTTGTAATTCCTTCAATAAATTTTTCACTTTTAGAAGTTCTGTTATTAAAAAATATTTATCTCTTTAGTAAATTTTTATTCATATCCTGAATTGTTTTTCTGGTTTCTTTGTGTTGGTTTCCAACTTTTTTTTGGATCTCATCGAGCATCCTTATAATTCATATTTTAAATTCTGTATTTAGCATTTCAGAATTTTCATTTGATTAGGATCCATTGCTACAGAGCTAGTGTGATCTGTAGGGGGTGTTGTAACACCCTGTGTTTTCATACTGCCAGAATTCTTACACTGGTTCTTTCTCATTTGTGGACTCTTTCATTTCTTACTTTTGAATTTACTTTCATTTGGATGGGACTTTTTCCCCCTTTGAGAGTGTGACTGTAATGTATATTGAGTAGGGTCATTTGGCTTTGCTTCTGGGTGCTTTCATGGGGCCAAGGATCGTTTGAATTCCTTAGTTATAGATAGCCTTAGTGTGGTGGTTTTCCAAGATTCTGGTTGTAGTAGTGGTGTACTGGGCATGTGAGCAGGCTCACTGCCTGACAGAGACAACAAGAGGTCTTTGTAGGCTTTCTTCGTTCCCCAGTGCCATGCGCTTCTGTCAGCACTTATTGTATTGGGTCGTGCAGTTCAACCTCTAGGCCAGTAGGTGGTACTTGGGGGTAAAAGCTGGCTGAGCACTTGTAATTGTCCCAGCAGATGTTGTAATGGGCTGTGCAGGTTGACCTCTGGGGTTGTAGGTGGCACTTACAGGAGAGAAGCAGCTATGGCGGTGGCAGTAGGATTTATGCTTGGCCTTTGTTCAAACCAGGAGAAGTATTTGGATGTCTCAGGCAATGGGTGGGCTGTCTGTCCTGTGTTCTACCACTAGGCAGGTGGGAGGAGCAAAGCCAGATGGGGCTATGTTGGGCAAGCCCGTGTCCAGCCTCCCTGTGACAGGCACAAGTGCTGGCTCCAGCAGGGGTTAGGTGGCAGCTCTCTTGCCACTGGGACAATTTTCCAGGATGGTGGAGGCACCTCTACCACGCCAAAGCACCTGCTGAGGAGAGGGGGCATTTGGGGGGAAAGGGACAGCTGGGGTTCCACAGCTCACTAGTGGGTAGTAGCACCCATCCAGCTCTCACAGCCTAATCCAGCAGGTCTCCCACTAGCATTTGGCCACTGGCAGCAGGCCACGACAGCCAGCCCTGTCCCAAGCAGTCTGCCGTTCAGATTGCAAAGCTTCCCCAGGCCCTGAGGTTCGCTGCCCGAGACAGAAGATGCACCCTGTGGCACACCCTTCCTCGATCAGTCACACAAAGGATGAGGTGCCCAGCTCCTGCACCACGGCATGAACACATGCCACACTCTCCTCTTAATTCTGATGGTGGGATCTCCTCCTCCACTCAAGATTAGATTGACAATATCATCCCTTGGCCCCTAGACAGCTTGAGTCCTGGAATGGCGGGATGTAATTAGGCCAGTGAACTCGTCCTCAGGCCTCCTGGATTCAGGTGCTGGCTGAGATAGGGAAGGGCCAGCTGGTCCCAGATTTCCAGCAGAATACTCAGTCCTGGCAATGGTGGTTGCTGCAGCCTTGCCACCAGGAAAGGCAGGCCCCTTTCTACAGAACAGCCAGGCAAGCAGCTTTGTGGAAGGCAGGCAGCTGTTGATTGTGTGGGTTCACAGCAGTGGCAGGAGTATTTGTCCTTGGTACATGTGAGAGTGCCCAGCATCTCTTCTCACTCCCTGGCCCAGCAGCCAGCAGGGGCAATAGCAGCCCTAGTACACATACTGAGCCTTGGGGAATGGGCTCCTAGAATGGCGCTGTGCTGCAGCTACCCAGTACTCAGAAGCCTGTGGGCTCCACCACATGAGTTTGAGCAATGCCTCTGCACAATCTCCAGGCAGCTTGCTATGCCAGTCTGGAGGCAGGAGGGTCAATGGGCTCTCCTGTAGCGGCTGTGGAGAGAATGTGGAGCCCCATGGGTCTCTCACTTAGCCCTTCCCTGGGTCTGAGAGCTGCGGCCTTTTAAAATTTGCTTAGATGATCTTGACCTCAAAATATATAATCAATGCTATTCTCTTCCATGCTCAAAAAGGCTTTCTTTTGTATACATTCCTTCCATATTAAGTAGGCACTGGAAATTAGGACAAAACTCTTGTTTCACATCTCTTTCGAGGAACATAAAGGCCTGTAACTGGATGAATGCAACCCAGTATATACAGTGACTTGGATCAACTCTCACATGGGATTGAAGGGGAAGAAAACAAAGAAGATTGTGTATCTACTACACACCAGGAAATAGAAAAGCAGGAAAATTGCCTCAATGTCTGAAACTGAAATTGGTATTGTGGTGTGACTGACTCTATGACTGGCAGTGATTAATTTTAGAAACAGATAGAAACAGGTAAATGTTCTTCATTAGACAAAGTATTCTATTTTTTATAATAGAACTTTCATCTGTAGTTATTCCTTCACTTTATTCTCCCTCAGAAATGGTGTCTTTGTAGGTAAGGATGGTAGCTTGTACGTTCTTCCACTTGAAGACTTACAATGCTTTTGCGTAGTTCAAGAGTCATTCTTGTTGGATTTGGGACTAAATAAGAGTTAGACTCTGAGATTCTCCTGTATTCTTACATTTTTAAATTCAGAGATATAAGGTGAATAACTAGTAGCATAGTGTTGTTCTTTTCTCTTCCTTTAAAATCAAATCTAGGGAATTGTTTTATTCCTATTATATTTATATTTTCCCAATTCTTCAAAGAATTGTAGCTCTGCGTTGGTGTTTCTGCCTTTGAGAAAGCATATGCCTCTTCCAGTCTTCAGCAGTCGTCACCAGTCAGCCTTGCTAGAGATTCTGGGAGCCTCTCAAACATTTTCTTTAGGTGTGCATACTCCATTCTTCTTTTTCTTTCCTGGGAGAGAAGTCTGAGGTTTGTGTGTTTTTTCGCAATCCCACAGAGCTATTTGGGACACGGTAAAACTCCCACCTTTTTCTCTAGGGCAGTGTGATGAAACGACGGAACATTGAGTGCCAGACTTACTTCTCTTTCTCCTCATCAAGGAGAAGCCTCAGGATTGTGAACCTTCTCTTCATTCTGTAACACCATGCGGGCTTCAGAGATTGACTCACATCCTCTTTTCTTTCTTTTCTTTTTTTTTTTCTGCAGGAATGTACCGGAACACCAGGAAGCTGGGTGCAAAATCAAAGCAACTCTTCCCATTTTAATTTTTAATTTTAATTTTGTAGAGATGAGGTTTCTCTATATTGCCCTGGCTGGTCTCAAGCTCCTGAGCTCAGGCAATCCTCCTACCTCAGCCTCCCAAAGACTTCTCATTTTGAAGTTTTTGATGTAAGGACCCCTTTAAGTGGAATTAAAAAAAAACGTATTTTAAGAAAAAGTAGAAGAGACAATGGTATAAAGGTTTAAGAAACACACACACACCCTTATGGACATATTGAACTGCATTAGTATCTTTAAAAAATGTATTTTGACCTATTTCAAACAAATCACACTCTGATAACTTTAGAGATTTCTAGGCCTAATTTCTGTTTCATTATAGCAATTAAAGATTCTAATATTCACGTAGCTGTTATCATCTTGTCAAATTCGATTTTGTTTAAGAATGTCTGGGAAATTCTCACTTCTGCACTTAGTAATAGGCCAACAATCAGGGAGTCTTGGCTCGGAGGTTGAAATCTCAAGGGTTCAGAAAGAAAGTGGTAAAGAATTAAATATGAATAACATTATGTCTGATGCACCTTTCCTGGAAGGGTGATGGTGCAGAATCTTTATTGTAAAATTTTAAAGGCTTTCTTAAGAGTTAAAAATTACTTTCTGTTCAACATGTTATGTTTTCTAAGTGAAAATTCAGTAGGTGCTATCTGAACTTTTTTAACTGGACTGCCTAGAACAAAATTGTTTATTTTACTACTTAGAAGGTGTAAAAGTGCTGAATCCTCAATTTTCAAATTTGTTGATTTACTAAATCAGTATTTATTAAACATAAACTATATAGACAAGTACTGGTACAGACATTGCCTACATAGCAGTTAACAAAATGCACAAAATCCCTGTCCTTGTGAATCTCACTTTCTAATGTGAGGGTAGGTGGAACAGATACTAATCAATATAAATACATAAAATATATGGCATGTTTATGTAACATAAAGCAAAGAAGGACAGTAGGAAGTGCCGGGTGTGTGGTGAAGTGCTGGGTATGGATATATGGAGGGATGCTGGACATGGCCAGGCTAGAGTGGTCAAGGAGGCTCTCACAAGAAGATGATACTTGAGTAATACCTGAAGAAAGAAATAGAGTGAGCCATGTGATTGTTTGGGGGAAGAACATTCCAGGCAGAGAAAAAACAAGAGGTGGGATTGTGCATGGTAAGAGCAGTTTGGCTAGATGAATGTGAGCAAGGAGTAGAATGATAGGAGCCTGGTTTGGGGAATTCACATATGACATAGGACCTTGGATAACACTGAAGGGGCCACAGCTTTTACCCAAGAAGCCCCTGGAAATTTTGAATGGAGAAGCTACAGAATCTACTTTATAACATTAAAAAAAGATGACTGTGGATCCTGTGCTCATAAGAGAGTATAATCTATACTGAAGTCTCCTTGTCTAAACTCTGTATGGTTATTAAGTTCTGTAAGTTTCAGGGAAGTTGGCAGCTGAGCAGTGGGCTGAGAGAGGACACAGATCCACCCATGTCATGTACTACTATGGATTCTTCTGAGTTCATGAGACATGAAATCAAAGATTCAGCTTAAGGTTATTGACAGAGTTTGTCATATACCTATTTGCCACTCAAAAGTTTCTTCCCATAAATCTTAGGTGAAAACAGCACAACAAGAAGGGATGACAGGCTTTAGAATTAGATGGAGCTGCCTATAATCTTTTTTCATTTACTAGCTACGGTATCTTTGGCAAATTATCTCACCTGTGGGAATGGAGAAAATATTGCCCCTCTCATGGAACTGTTATAAGGATATGCACACACACACACACACACACCACACAAACATATGCTATTGCCCAGCTAGTGACTGATACAAAGTAGGAAAGCAATAGACATTAATTTCTTTCCTTCTTTGTTGGCCTTTTGAAACTAATCACCCCTGTGCTTTTGGCAGATTTAATGATAACAGGTAACTTAAATGCCTGGATTTGGAATTTCTAAGATATATAATTCTAATTATAGATGACTTGGTTTATAAAGACAATTACCTTATGTGCTAGGTCTCTATAGACGAATAGCTGAAACAAAAAGCAGTCTCTCTTGCCTGCCACCACGTAAGACATGACTTTGCTCCTCTTTGCCTTCCACCATGATTGTGAGGCTTCCTTAGCCATGTGGAACTGTGAGTCAATTACACCTCTTTCCAGGATAAATTACCCAGTCTCAGGTATGTCTTTATTAGGAGCATGAGCACAGACTAATACAGTAAATTAGTACCAGGTAATGGGGTGCTGCTGTAAAGATACCAGAAAATGTGGAAGTGACTTTGGAACTGAGTAACAGATAGAGGTTGGAACAGTTTGGAGGGCTCAGAAGAAGATAGAAAAATGTGGGAAAGTTTGGAATTTCCCAGAGACTTGGAGGGCTCAGAAGACAGGAAGGTGTGGGAAAATTCAGAACTTCCTAGAGACTTATTGAATGACTTTGACCAAAATGCCGATAGTGATATGGACAATAAAGTCCAAGCTGAGGTGGTCTCAGATGAAGATGAGGAACTTGTTGGGAACTGGAGTAAAGGTCACTCTTTCAATGCAAAGAGACTGGCAGCATTTTGCCCCTGCCCCAGAGGTCTGTGGAACTTGAACTTGAGAGTGATGATTTAGGGTCTCTGGTCAAAGAAATTTCTAAGTGGTGAAGGATTCAAGAGGAAGCAGAGCATAAAAGTTTGGAAAATTTGCAACCTGATGATGTGATAGAAAAGAAAACCCCATTATCTGGGGAGAAATTTAAGCTTGCTGAAGAAATTTGCATAAGTAACGAGGAGCCAAATGTTATTCACCAAGACAATGGGGAAAATGTTTCCAGGGCATGTCAGAGACCTTCATGACAGCACCTCCCATCACAAGACTGGAGGCCTAGGAGGGAAAAATGGTTTCCTGTGCCAGATCCGGGGTCCTCCTGCTGTGTGCAGCCATGGAACTTGGTGTCCTGCATTCCAGCCACTCTAGCTGTGGCTAAAAGGGATCAAGGTACAGCCCAAGCCATGGCTTCAGAGGGTGCAAGCTCCAAGTCTTGGCTGCTTACACATGGTGTTGGGCTTATGAGTGCCCAGAAGTCAAGAATTGAGGTTTGGGAACCTCCGCCTAGGTTTCAGAGGGTGTATGTATGTCAGATTTTCAAAATGCCCACAATGAAACATTACCTTTATGAGTTTTATGCTAAGATGAAAAACATACATTCATTCACAAATATTTTTAAAATATTTTCTATGTTCCAGGAATTTCCTAAGCATTGGAGATGTAACAGTGAATAAAACAGACAAATTTTTCCTCTCTTCTGGAATATATTATAATCAAAGAAAGAAGAAACTAAAATAAATAAGTAAATGAAATATTAAGTTTGATGATAAACACCATGGGAAAAAAATCAAGCAGGAAATTAAAATTGGGAGTACAGGAGGCAGAGGTTTAATTATAGTTAGGGTGGCCAGGCAGGTCTTACTGAGAGCATAATATTTAAGCAAAGTCTTGATAGATTTAAGTGAGTCAGTCAGACAGATATCTGAGGAGAAGAGCACTCCACACAGAGGGACAGCAAGTAAAAGACCCTGAGTGGGGAGCTTAAGAACTGGAAGGGTATCCGTGTGGTTAGAGTTGACTGAGCAAAGGAAAAATTGGAAGGAAGTGAAATCACAGAGAAAATGGGGAGTATAGGATCTGATAAGTCACTGTAAGGAGATGGGAAGCCAGTGAAGAGCTTGGAGAGTGATGTGATCTATGTGGATTTTGTTTGAACAGAATGACCTGTTCACTATAAAGAGAATTACTTGTAATCTTCAAGTAAGCATGGAGGCTTGGAGATTAATGGGAAGCTATTGCAGTAAGCAAGGAAAAAGCTGATGTCGGTGGCTCATACTGGGGTTGAATCACTTGAGAAGGAGGAACGTGGTTTTATTGTGGATACACTTTAAAGGTAGAAATGATGGCATTTTTTGGTAGATTTGATTTGGATTGCTGGAGAAAGAGAGGTGTGAACCCTGATGACAGAGGTTTTGGCACCTGGAAAATGAACACTAACTAAGGGAAGAGTGGAAAAAGAGCAAGTTTTGGGTTCAGGAATTCAGTTTTGCACAGGTTATCTGAGATACTCAAATAGAGATGCCAAGGACATTAAATAATTATTATGTTATTATAATAACATAATATTTCAACAGCTGGATAAATGAGGCTAGCACAAAATCACATTAGGCTTCCAGAAAATGTCAAAATTAAATTTAAAATGATTATAAACTTGTAGTGTCCCAGCAACTTGGCAGAATCAAATACAAATCCTCTCAGGAGGAATCCACTATTATTCTTATTCCAGCCTTCAAAAAACCTCAAAAATAAATTCCACCCCCTGCAAAAAAAGCAGTTCTAAATAAAGAATAAGAAAGCATCCAAGGAAAATGCAGCAAAACTCAGCAAAACAATAGGCCTCAGAAACAGGCAAGAAAAAGGACTTCAGATAAGGAAATTATTAGACATAGGTTAAAATGATTTTATTAAAAAAATTAATATATGTGAGGCAAGCAAGAAACTATAATGAATTACCATTCTGAGTAGACAAAGAAAGCAAATAAAGTATCAAGAAATGCTTAGACCACGTGTGTGTGTATATATACACATATATATAAATTGAAATTAGAAACTCATGATCTCAGCAAGAAGACTAAACACAAATGAATAAAGATTACTACATAAGCAACTCACAGGACCCACCCACACTCAAGTGGAGGGCAAATATAAGGGCATGATCACCAGGAGGCAGAGACCATGGAACCCACCTTAAGAATCTGTCTGACAAAGAAATGGACCAAAAAACATATGATTGTTGTTCTATAAGGAGAAAAAAAAATTGGAGAAACATCCTAAAACAAATATTTAAAAATTTCCAGAACTAATGATATACTAAAATCTGGGTTCAGAGGGCCAAATGAAATTGAAGAAAGAGGCAGGGTGCAGTGGCTCACACCTGTAATCCCAGCACTTTGGGAGGCCAAGATGGGAGAATCACCTGAGCCCAGGACTTCAAGGCCAGGCTGGGGAATATAGTAAGACATCATCTCTACAAAAAATAAGAAAAAATATTAGCCAGGTGTGGTGGCATATGCCTGTAATCTCAGCTACTTGGGAGGCTGAGGTGGGAGAATTGCTTGAGCCTGAAACGTAGAGGCTACAGTGAATCATGATTGCACTGCATTCCAGCCTGGGCAACAGAAAAAGACTCTATCTCAAGAAAAGAAAAAGAAAATAAATTGAAGAAAGATAAACAGAAACAACAACAAAAAACCCAACATCACCATACTCAGTCACATTTGAATTAAATTTCAGAACACTAAAATCACAGAATATTTTTTAAGCAGAGAAAGAATGAGTTACTTATATAGGTGTGATAGACTGATAGCTGACTTCTTAACAGCAAATTGAAGCCAGAAGGCAATGAAGAAAAAAAGTTAGCTAAGTGAAGGTACAGAAGACTAACAATCTAGAATTCTACACCCAGAAAAAATATCTTTAAACAATGTGGACAATATAAGAAATGTCAGAGAAACAAAAACTAAGAGACTTTGCCACCAGCATGTTTTCACTAAAAAGTTTTAAAGAATGTATTTCCCATAGAAGAAAAGTGATCTGCGATGGAAGGTCTGAAATACAAGAAAAAATGAAGAGCACAGGGAGTGCTAAAAATGTGACTAAATGTAAACAAATATTGACTGTGTAAGTCAACATTAGCAATGCTTTAGGGGACTGAAAAAAGTAGAAAAAAATTTATGACAAAAATAAAAATGACTGGGGATGAGAATAAATAGTGGTAAAGTGTTCTAATGCAAGCTGAGTGTGGTGTTGTGTGCCTATAGTCTTAGCTACTTGGAGGCTGAGGTGGGAGGATTGCTTGAGGCCAGCAGTTTGAGGCCAGCCTGAGCAATACAGTGAGAACTTCCTCTAAAAAAAAAGTGTTATAAGGCAGTTCTTAAATCATCTGTGAAGTAGAAGTTTTTAATTTTCCCTAATACATGGCAGACTAATACTTTATAAAATACAATAAAATTAATTACTAAAAAATGAAAAGACATACAAATGTACACTTTAGAAGAAAATAATATTTATAATTGCAATAATAGTAAACACATAAAAATAACTTAATTTGTTCAGGTACTTTCTTTGTGTTTTTAGTATAGAGAGAAAATCTATATGGTATTTACTGTTATTAACTACATCTTACATAGGAAGTTACTTTTCACAAATAGATTGAGAAATAATAAAGCTGTAAATAAGCAAAGAATAAGAACAGACATTTATGATATGAAAAACCCAAAATAAAAAAGAATTGACAAGAGCCAAAGTATTTTTTAAAATAAAACTAATAAAATGGACAAATTTCTGGTTAGAGGGCTCTGAAAAAGAAGAAATGATGAATCAGATCAGAAAGAAAAAGAGGTACAAAATTACAAATATAATCACTACTGAAAGGATAATAAAAAATGTATTAAGAAGAACACTTAATCATGTATAACTATGAAAATACATAAACTATAATTGCTTATAATAACAGCTGGATCGGAGAAATATAACATTGAGTAAAAATGTAAGCTGTATAAGACTATTTACAGCATGCTAACATTTTCTCAAGAACAAAAGCAGGCAAAATGAAATCATATATTATTTAGAGAGATATATAAACCCTAAAAGTATTAAAAATAAAGCAAAGAAATAATAAATAGAAAATTTCAGATTGTGTTTACTTCAGGGGAAAGACCAGGGAAAGAAAGAGGTGAGAAACCCATAGATGCAGTATGACTGGCAATGCTGTTTCTGTTTGTGTGGTGTAGTCATGAGTGTTTATTTTAACACTTTCCAACTTACATAAGAAGTTTTATGCTTTATAACTAAACATTTGTATATAACAAAAATTTTGTTAACTTTTTTTTTTAAAAAAGACGTTTTCTATAAAATCAGACAGGGATTTCTGCATACAAATAGATCTCCTCTTACCTGAAACATTTTAAAGCTCAATTCGATCAATTTTGCTCAACTTCTCTCATTAACAATTATCAATCACTAAAATGTGTACACATTATAAGCAACACCCACTACTCAAAATGTCAACTAAAATCCAAAATGTAAGGAGATGTTTGAGTAAAGAAAGTGCTGTGTCCTTTCCCTCAACTACTGATGACACTTAGATCTGATGAGAACATTGAAAACATGGTGGGAAAGGGCTTATGCCAGGCAATTAAGTGAAGGGTCCAAACTTGTGCCAGTTCTTCATATTTGCCTGAATCCAGCATCATCTGTAGATGCTCCTGGATTGTTAGTCACATTATTATATGTCCCATTCTCTTTTCCTATATCATATTGTTACTGAAACACCAGGGGGGTTTGGTTTAGGTCCTGTTGCTTGCCACACAGAAAGCCAATCACTGAGACAATGGGTATTGCCACGGAAGAAGACTTTATTTGGGTGTTTCAGCCAATAAGATAGATCAGTCAGTCTCAACTCCATCTCCTCAACCAACTAAAATTATGGGTTTATATAGGAGGGAAAAATGTAACACGTGTGTGAAAACAGGAATCGCGGGGGTAAGGAAGAGAAATTGCTCAACGAGAAGCAAGCGGTGGGTTAGGCAATCATGACAAGGGAAGGGTCTGGTGTCTCCTTGTCCAGGTGTGGTGATCTGGTATGTTTTGGTTCCTTTATATTATCTGGGAGGCCTGATGGTTGGTTTTCAGAGAAAGAAACTCAGATAAGACAAATGTAACTTTCTTAAGTTTTAAGACTGAAAGGGTCAATTTCTATGTTTATTCAAAAGAATCCATAAGCATCAGTTCTATGAGACAATTGGGCCAGTTTCAATATTTCTTCTTCCCATCTTCAATGAAGACCTGCCTTTAATTACATCAATGACTGCAGCTCTTGTTCCAGGAAGGAAGGTGACAGTACATCATTTAAAATGTGATTTTGATCTTCTTGAAATGGATTTACCGTTATGATACCAAGAAAATAAAAAGTGGACCTACTTCCTTATCAGTTATAGTAGGAACTAGTAATTAGTTCTGACTGGGAAAAAATATATCACTGCAAGGCCATTTAAATCTACACTGAACTGAAATGTATTAGTTTTTTTTTTGTTCGCTTCAGAGATGCTAGATTGTCAACAACTAATAACAGTATATCTCTCACGTGAAATACTTTCAAACTTAAATTGTATGATTTTATTTCAATCATAAAGTAGTGAATTTAGAAAACATGGGAGCATTCCTTTTTAAGAGAACAGTAACCTGTGTAATTTAGAAAACATGGGAGCATTTCTTTTTAAGAAAACAGTAACCTGTGTAACATAAATACAAAAAAAAAACACCTGTAATAAATATACAGCTTGATATGCTTTCATAAACTGAATGTAACTGGGACCCAGATCAAGAAACAGAACATTTAGAACTCCAGAAGCCTCCCCATGTTCTCATCCCATTTCTTCTATAAAATTATTTATTATAAAACATTTGAGAAAAAAAGAAAATCATCAAAAGAAAAGGAAAAAAAACCCTGCTATCCACAGATAACTTTTAATGTCACTGGTGTTTATTCTTCCATCATTTTTCAGAGTTGAGTTTTGTTTTCTGTTTTGTATAGTTTTTCTAAGCCACAGATTCTTGATAGAGATGTTCTTCCCTGCTCTTCTATTTCAGTTTCAATGTTTACCATTGTGTTAATTGATTTTGATGCATTTTTGAAGTAGGTAAATTAGGAGCCCAAATTCCAGTTAATGGATAAATATTGATATATGTTCATGAAAAAATATTATGCCCACAGATGCCTGAAATTTCCTGCTTAGAATTTATTTTTTATTTTAGCATTATCTTCTGTCTTTAAAATGCTAATATTGTTTACATAATATTCAGCACCTTACTTTGAATGAATAACTCAGATGAGGTTATCTCATGACAAGTGATTGACAGACAGCAAAGGTGTATAGAGCTAAGAGCACCTGGCAGAAAGAGTTGGGGTGAAGTTGTGGGGACCAGGGAGATGGATGAAAAGAACATCAAGGATATGGGGGGTAATGTTTGCAACAACTTTGCCTGCTTTTCCATTTTTGCTGCCACCAGCCCAGGAAATTTTTTCTTTTCTCCATTATATTGCTTCTCCTTTTGTGAGATTATCCATCTATGTTCTCTATCTGCCATTGCTGCTTTTCTTTGTCCTTGTCGTCAGAACCGTTCATGGTTCTTTGATGAAAAGAGAAGTGGAAATTACTTCATTGTGGTCTAGAAGAGATGAAGTACTTTCACACAGATAATGCAAAGAAAGAGAGATCAGATAAGTTGGTTGCAGGTTTCAGAGGAATTACAGGTTGTTGTGGGCCAGTGCAAATAAATCAGGATGGCCCCAAAATGTACAATTAATTCAAGGAATGAACAGAATGGCTTGAACTCTACCAAATGAATTCAGATCTTTTTGTAACCATTATTAAAATAACTCACAGCAGACGCTTTCTTATGTATATGGATGATGTTTTAAACCCTATCGGAAAGATGAAATATTGTAGATACCATTTTGACATTTTATATTAATTCATAAATTTTCTTTCTTTCTTTCTCTTTCTTTCTTTCTTTCTTTCCTTTTTTTTTTCTTTCCTTCCTTCCCTTTCTTTCTTTCCTTCTTTCTTTTTCTTTCTTTCTCTTTCTCTTTTTTTCTTTCTTTTTCTTTCTTTTTCTTTTTTTTCTTTTTTTTTTTTTTTTTACACGGTCTCACTCTGTTATCCAGCAGCCAGGCTGGAGTGCAGTGGCACAATCACAGTTCACTACAGCCTTGACTTCCTGGGATGAGGTGATCTTCCTGCCTCAAAGTTTCTTATACCATGAATCAAATAACATTCTTTCTAAAGATGTTTTAGAACAGGATACAATGGGACTATCCTATGATATTGATGTTTGTTTAATGCCTTCGTGACATTGGTAAGTGGCTCTTATTTTTAAAAACAATCTAAAATTATATTCATCAAGGTAAGTAGATTAGTAGTTTCTCTTCCAGAGTCCATGAGAAAAATGTGCTCTCCAAGGGATGAGCTTAAAAGAGGTCAATGAAGCAACTGTTTATAGAGGGGATGGAGGTGAGAGAGCCCGCAAAGGGTGGTGAAATGGCAGAGACTAGCAGAAGTGATTTACCACTGCTAGGCCTGAAAAGGATAGGGAAATATATGAGATTATAGAACCCAGAGACAATTTTAGGTCATGGATGAGGGGAGCTATAACCATTGAATGCAGCCATGGCCATAATCCAGGCCAGGCAGAGATGACATAGGGTGAACAAATACTCCAGCTTCTCTCTCTTCTCACCTTCTGATCTCCTGCCAGTACCTCCCAATGATCAAATCAAACCACAACCCAGAGGACACAGGAGACTAAGGGATTAGTTCACAGAGGCCTTCCTTCCTGGGCACAGAGCAGGGCACAGAAGGGCAGAGAATGAATCTGTGGAGGGAAGATGGCAAATGCAGTTAACCAGCACAAGCAATCTCAGCATTTTTTCTCTTCTATCAATTAAAGCCTTGTGTGTATGTTGTTTTTTCTTTTTAAATAATTGTTACTATATTCTTAGGACAGTGGTTCAGTGATTCTTCCTTCCTTCCTTTCTTTCTTTCCCTTTCCCTTTCCCTTTCCCTTTCCCTTTCCTTTCCTTTCCTTCCTTCTTTCGAGACAGAGTCTCACTATTTTGTCCAGGCTGGTCTCAAACTCCTGGTCTCAATCAATCCTCCCTCCTTTGGTCCTCCCAAAGTGCTGGGAATATAGGTGTGAGCCACTGCACCTGGCCAGAACAATTTCAAGGGAGTTGGCTTTTCAAAGACTTTCATCTAGAGTCCATATCAAAGAAGAAAGGATTGTTGGCTAATCAATTTAAGCAAGATCATTGGGCATACTTTTATTTTGCAGCAGTAAAATTCACAGGAGAATTACATCTGGACAAATGGCTTATAACTTAGGCTACGAATAAAGCAAGGCTTTTCTAAGTCCACATTTTTGAGGAAAAAGTTACATGGAATGGGGGATGTCTGGTGGTTTAGGCTATGAGTCTTCTGGGATGGTGTAAGTAGCATGTTCCCTTCCCATCTGCCCTCATCCTCATCAATGGTAATGAAGAGAAGAGGTGTTGCAGAGGAAAAACACACATAACTTAGCAGCTGATGGGCTTGAGCAGGAGGCAACTGGGAAGAATCAAGATTAATTTTCAGGTATGTCAGAAGATTTCAGATCCATTGCACAACCATCAATGATTTTGATGGAAAGATTTGAAGTGGGATTAAGGTTAGGTCTTGAGTGAGGGGGCCAGAGAGTTGCTTCAGGACAGTGTTTCATAAGTGCTACCCAAAGGGGCCCTTCAGATAGAACATTTCCATTTAATAGTCACTTCTGTTTTCTTTTTTAAAGGAAAAGTTAGTTGAAGCTTAGCTTTAGTCATTTCATCATTACCAGGCAGAAAAATGTTATATCTCATTATATCTGCAGAGTCAGTCATATCAGATCTTTGGCAATTTTGCAGAAATGGAACTCAATCAAAACACCAGGATGCTCCAGAGACAGGAATCCTTGGTTCTTCCAGAAAATGTTCTACTTTCTGCTCACTTTTGAGTATTTAATTCTGAACACTATGGTGGAAGTTAAAATATGAACTCTCTTTATGTTAGGCAATCTTTTCAAAAAATATTTCATCTTCAAAAAGTACCCTTCCCCTGTCCTTGCCCCATTACATACATAAAGGACAATGAACAATACCAAATCAATCCTGCAAGTGAAAGATCCAGAGAAATCATAGGTTAATTGCCTATGCTTCTTTTAATAAATATTAGCATTAGTAGAATGGGAGGACATTAGTCAGCTCCTTTGGAAAAGCTGATGATTCTTGCTTCTTATATTAGCTTTATGAAAACTAAATTTAACAATTTTTATAGTATCTCCCACATACAAGGCACTGTCCTCAGTCTTATAGTTAGTTGAACAAGATAAAGCTCCTCTTGTCCTAAGGAGACTACACTAGGGAGATAAGGTACGTAAGAACACCTAATACAGTACAAAGAAAGTTTAGTATCTCTTGCCATGAAAGGGACCCAGGGGTCCTTGATTCAAAATTTCAAAAAAGGGATAACATTTAGCTGATAACACTGAGGAACTGGCATTTGAGATTTGAAGGCATGATAAAATTTGACCAGAGGAGATGAGGGGTAGAGGTTATTCTAGGCTGCAAGAGAAGCAGAAATGAGAAAGTGTAGGGTATTCTGGAGCAAACTGGGTCTGTGTGGCTGGAGTACAGGGAATGCAAAAGGTTAAAGTGAGCAGGAATAGAGGAAATGAAAATTTGATAGGGAAGCTTTGGATGCCAAGTTGAGGCAGATACTCATAATTCATTAGGGTGGGGAGTCACTAAAGGCTTTATCAGAGTGACAACTTAGGAAGATGAATCTGGCAGCATTTTCAAGGGTGAATTGAAAAAGGGAAACCCATTTAGAAAGCCAATATGAAAGTCTGGACTTGAGGTAATGAGCTCTTACACCGATAGAGCAGCAATGGTAATGAAAAGAAGAGGTGTTGCGGAGGAAGAACATACATGACTTAGCAGCTGATGGGCTACAGCAGGAGGCAATTGGGAAGAATCAAGATTAATTTTCAGGTATCGATTGTGTGAGTAAGAGAGAGCTGCTGCTCTTAAGATGAACAGGGAGTAAATGCAAGAAGCTACTTAGGAGTGTATTATTATTTCAGCGTGGACATTAGGATTGAGGTGAAATTGCAATAGGACATCCCACAAGAGTTAGCATGTAGATAGGTGGAAAGGCAGCTGCTTTTAGGAGAGTGGTTAGAACTATAGATATACGTTTGGGACTCATCTGGAAGGATATGATGGTTGCTTGACACTGCCAGTAAATGAAATCCTTTTTAAAGAGAGTGTGTAGAGAGAAAGATAAGAATATAAGAGCTTCTAAGGGAAAAATCTACATTTACAGAGTGCAGAGAGGAAAAAGCCTCAACAAAGCACTCAGAGAAGTTGTGAAACAGAAAGGAGGAGACCAAGTACAGTACAGAGTTACAGTTCAACTTCAGTCAATTCAGTGGAACAAAAGCTATTCATCAGGCAGTTACCGATAAGATAACATATTAGGTACTGGGAAAACTACAATAAATAAGCCAAATACTTTCTTGCCTTCATGTATGTTATTGTCTAGTAGGAGAAAAAGACAATTACAATTGTAATTACCATACAGCATGGAAAACGCTCCATTGATTATTAGAGCCATGTGTCCTTACCTTTCTATGCCTCAATATTACTATCTATAGAATAAGAATATTAGTAGTATCTATTGTATTGGATTGTTGTAAAGAGATAATACATGTAAGGCACTTCCAGGCACACAGAAACTACTCAATAAATGTTAGCTCTCCCTTCTCCTTTTATTATTTTTGACATCTTATTATTGCTATGATAAGAGAAATATAAGGTGCATATAAAGGGACGAGGGTGGTCATGGAAGGCATCTCGAAGGATTAGTGTTCAACTGAGAATGAAAACAAAGAGGAAATGAAAATTGCTCCAATTAGATAAAAGTAGTTTATGAAAAGGTCCAGTAGGGTGGGCATGGTGGCTCACTACTGTAATCCCAGCACTTTGCGAGGCTGAGGTGGGAGGATTTCTTGTGGCCAGGAGTCCAAGACCAGCCTGGGCGATATACTAAGGCCCCATCTCTACACAAAATAAAAATTAAAAGAAAAATTAGCTGGGCATGGTGGTACATGTCTGTAGTCCCAGCTACTCAGGAGGCTGAGGCAGGAGGATCACTTGTATCCAGGAGTTTGAAACTGCATTGAGTCATGATTGTGTCACTACCCTCCAGTTTTGGCAGCGGAGTGAGATATTGTCTTTTAAAAAAATTAAAAAAAGGAAAAGGTCCAAAGGCAAGAGAGGCTATATTGTATCTCTTAAGACAAGGGAGAAAGATTATAAGGAAGAAGTGGGCAACAGGACTAAATCTCACAAAGAATGTAAGGATGCTGAAAACAGAGAAAGACCTTTGGATTTATTAATTAGAAAGTCTCTGTGTACATTCCTTACACCCAACAAATTCATATGTTGAAGCCCTAATCCCAAATACCTCAGAATGTGACTGTATCTGGGGATGAGACCTTTTAAGAGGTGATTAAGTTAAAATAAGGCCATGAGGGTGGGACCAAATCCAATCTGACTAGTGTTCTTATAAGAAAAGAAAATTTGGACAAGCAAAAACAGACACCAGGTATGTGCCTGCACAGAGGAAAGATGTGTGATACACAGTGAGGAAGCCATCTGAGGCCAAGGAGAGAGGCCTTAGAAGAAGCCAAGTTGGCCAGCACTTTATTCTTGAAATTCCAGCCTCCAGAACTGTGAGAAAATAAATTACTGTTGTTTATACCACTCAGTCTGCAGTACTTTGTTATTGCAGCCCTAGCAAACCAATACACACCATTACATTCCAAGTAGCTAAGCCAGAATACGGTGGGTTAACAATGAGTGGTGGGGAGAAAATAGAAGCAATTGGAAAATTAGTGGATTTATAAGAAGATAATAATGTACCATGTCTTTTTCCCCAGGGGATTTGATTACTGTGAGTGTAGTTTTTTTCTAAATGACTTTTAGAGTTTTTCATTTTCTAGTCTCTTAAAATGTTTGTAATAAAAGAATTTAAAAAGTATCTCAACTATATGGGAAAACTGCCTTACCTCTTCTTGGTTATTATGGCTGAATCTATCATGTAACTGCAGGGTAAACCAAGGCATTTTCTTTTATAGTGATATTATCAGCAGTTCCAAAGTTGAAAATGTCATGATTTCCCTAGAGTCAGGAAAATTTCTATTTTTGGAGGGCAGAGTGGGGAGTAAGCATGGGAAAAGATATAATAGCATTGGGGGTAGGTTTTGTTTCCTTCTAAAATAATATCTTTATCTAGATTCCCAACTCCTAAATTGTAGGAATAAGACCACTTTCATACACATTGTACTAAGGTTCAAAAAATATTTAGTAATCATTTAGCAGTATTAAATACACAAGGGCAAGAATTCAGGGTTTATAAAAGTTAATGGACTAACTTGAGTTTCTACAAGCCTCCAAGATAGAGCCTTTTCTTACTTATGGAAACTTTAGTTTTTCCCTGGTCTTGCCAGATGTTCTCATTGTCATCATCACGATTTTGGTGAAGTTGTACTTATACCTGGAATAGCATTTCATTGCCACTCCAAAATATTTTATATGCTTCTCAATTCTGCTTATCTTTTGAGATCTGCTCAAGTTCTTCCTCTTGGAATGAAGCTTTCTCTGTGTACTGTAATCAAAATGAGTCTGTTTTTTCATGATGTCCCATAACATTCACATTCTGTTCCGGCAGAATAAGATGAAAATCACAGACTTTCAACTTGGACAGATCCACGTTCAAATTTCAGATCTTTCTTCTGATAGTCATTCAAGTTTGGATGAGTGGGTTAATTTTTATGAACTTTCCTTTTTTTTTTTTTGGAAAAGTAAATTGGTAATAGGATTGTGTTAATAATTAAATAACGTTATGTATTTGAAATGCTTAGCAAATAGTTGATGACTTAGAGTCTGTGCTCTCTTGATTAGAAGGAAAGAAACTTGCTCATATTAATTTAAGTTAAAAGGAGGTTATCCTAAGGATACAAGGATGTTTACAAGGAATCCTGGGAAGACTGAACAATCAGGCTGCAGAGACAGTGGCAACTGAGGTAATCCAGAGTGCCAGCTGCCCTCCCATCTTTGTCTCTGTAACCCATGGCTTCTTTCCTCTCTGCATAGCTACTCTGATCTCTCCCAGCCAAGTTTCTCTCCTTATTTTCCTCATAAGATATACCTCTGAAATGGCCACACCAGCTCAAACTCTAAGTGAATCTATAGTGCAAGCACCCAAATCACACGTAACTTTCTTCCTTGTCCTTTCGGTTCAAATTCCTTGAGAGGATCTGATTGGCTTGGTCTCTCTTCAAGTGAGACCACAAAAATTGCTGGCCAGCCGAGATTAAACCACCCCTGCCAGGGCCTGAGTCCCTTTCCACTTGTTTGTTACCTGGAAACTGGGGTCTTTGTACTCTGCTATTTATGACAAGAGCAAGGAATGAAGCAGATTCCCTAAAAGAAGAGCCAGTGATGGGGGTAAGAATGGGGAGGTACCACAAAATATTTCGAGGATTTCTAGTCAAATGTTTACTACTCCTAACAACTTAACACTGATTATATACTATCATTTGTTTTCTATACTTGTTTGCCTAAAATGGTGTTACCATTTTGTGTAAGCAAAGAATTTTAAAATTTACTCCACATAATACCTTCTATAGTGTTAACATTTATTCCTCAATATTCATTAAATATTTATTGAGCACCTACATGTCAAGCACTATCATGAAGGGTATGGTAATAAACATAATTCTTGACCTCAGGGAGCTTACGTTCTGAAATTTTTATTTTATATATAGTCCCAGTTAGGCATACACAATTGTAGAAGTTTTCATGATTTTATATAATCATCACCTTCAAAATAGAGCCTTTCTCACCACTCAATTTAAAAATATACCCACTATCACTAGTATACCCTTTCAATATTTATCCCCTGCTTCATTTGTCTTCCTAGAATTGCACAAACACATCATGTATTATATTTATTGATCTTGTTTATTGTCTCTATTACCAGACTGCAAACTTATGAAAGTAGAGATTTTTATCCCTTTTCTTCACTATGTATTCTTAGTGCTGGATATTTACTGAAAGCACAAATAAATGAAGAAATGAATGAATCATCCTACTTATTTTTTGTCAAGCATCTAATGAGTCTCAGGCACCATACTGTCTATTTTTATAAAGATCATTTTACTTACTCTTCCCAATAAGTCCATGAGGCATTTGTTAATGGGCGACTCTACTTCATATATTGAAAAATTGGGCATAAGAGAGACTAAAATCCTTGCCCAAGTTCACATAGCCAGTCGGTGGCAAACTGGGGTTCAGGTTTGTCTGACTCAAGAGTTCATGTTCTTCACCTCTAAACTACATACTATTTGTAAATAAAATACTAGTTTACAGAAGTAGTGATGGGTCTGTAATGGTCCATACTTTGCTGTAATGTTCATTTCTTCGATGACACTGTAGGTTTGAAGCAGAATTTTAATTGAGAAAGCAACCTAAATGGCTTGCTGTGCTAGAATGTTCTTGGCTTCATGTCCCTGTCCTCTCCAGCCACGTTTTTTGGGAAAGAGTCCTGATGTACATCTAGGATGTATTTATTATTAAATATTGGTCTAGGGTGTTTGTAGTAAACAAAAGTACTTATCTTTTAAATAAAACAAGAGGGCAAGTAACAAAGTCACCGAGTTTGGGTACAATGTGAAGGAGGCAGGTAAATCTGTCAAGAGCTATGGATATTGCCACCAAGATTCTGAAGAGCCTTGTTCCTATCCAGAAAGACAGGAAACACAGTTTATAATAAACTGAGTCCTTAATGCTTTTAACCAAGATGGTTGTGAAACACTCAGAAAAAAACTAGAATATAGTAGTGGCTTAAATGAGCTATAAAGTATAAAAGAGAATAAAGATAGAAGAACTTGGTAGTATAAATAAAACATATAAAAATATTGAAATGGTAATTTTATACATGAAAGCATTATGATAAAATAACCCTGTGGCAATGATTGACTGCATCAAATTATTTTTTGACAGAACAAAAGAAAGTACTGTAGATCACCAAAGTGCCTAGGTCAAGGAATTGAACGTTCTTGACTAGTGCATTTGCAAAGCCAAATAACTATAGAAAGAGTATCTTCCAGTATTACTGTATTTATAGTTTTCCCTTTTTCTCTCCTTAATTTCAAATCCTAACACTCTTCCAGGAAGGGAGCTGTATGTATTAGCTATGTTTCTTCTCTGGAATTTCATATGGGTACAGGATAGGAGGCGTGGTGGGCCAAAAGGCAAATTTTTGGGCGTGAAAACAGGAATGCCTGTTCTCATTTAGGGCCACGGGTATCCAGGCTTGAGGTTGGGGCCTTTGCCGGGAAACAGCCCTCTTCTACGCAATATTTTCCTGTTTCCTGTCCATATTAAAGAGACTGTGGAAGTCAGCAATCCACCAAGGAAACTAAACCACACATGATGTTAGAAGAAACAGGAGGAATGATGTTTTGAGACCTGAGAACCACAGCTAGAGTAGCCACACTGAAGATCATTTTTCTTTCTCTTTTAAATATCCATAAAATTTTGCAGAAAATAATTAGCAGAACTTGTTTATGTTAGGAAATAATATTTTTCAATGTTTAGTGTTTCTGTCAGTAGAAAATGGAACACTGGTAGTTGATTCAGATGGTGTTAAATTAAAAATTCCCTATTTGTTTTACTTTGTGAGATAAGTAAAGAAGAAACATTTTCAAGTATCTTGGAAATAGACATACAATTATGTGATTAAAGTATACACCATTCATCTATTCAACAGGTATTTGTTGAATACTTATATGTGCCAAGCAGTTAGATGTTTCCTTAAAACTCAAGCCCACAGAAGGGCTTTGATATTCATATGCACCGAGTGCAGTTGACAGCTTACTGTGACATATTTTTGAGAACATAATTTGTGTAATACTTAACACATAATGAACATTTGCTGCAGCTGTTAGGCATGTCTATAAAACTGTCATGACATGCTGGTCATACTCTGGAGGATTTCTTTTTTATAACTTATTTTCAGGTTAAATTTTGCCAGCAGATTTCTATGTTTTCATTGTTAACAGTGCATACATCTTGCTGATAACCACAGGAGATTAAATAGAAAATAAGTTTTTAGGATATTACCAGATTTATTGAATGAATTATTACCCTTGTATCTTAAAAATTTTCTTGATGTTTTGTCTTCCTTTTTGAGTTTTCTATACATACCATGTTTCTAATGCTGGAAAGAGCTTCCTCTAGAATAAAGAATGAAGAAAATTGAAATGATCTCTGAAACTCGAGAATAGTTATGTAAAAGAGAAAAAACAAAGTCTATCGTTCAAAGGCTACTGAACCAGGAAACAGATAGCCCACGTAAAAATCCCAGCTCTGGGATCAACTGGTTAGATTATTTTCATTCGGGCATCTTTTCTTTCTGCACTACTTCATCTACCAGTTGCTAACATTGAATGAACCTTTACAGTGTTCCGGGTACTGTTTTAAGGTAGGATTTTTCACATGCTATTTCCTTTTATTTTTACGACAATCTAAATTGGCACTCTGATTATTTTCATTTCATAGATGAGGAAATGGAGGCACAAATAAATGAAGTAATTTGCCCAAGCATGCATAGTTAGTAAGCAGCGGAGCTGGTATTCAAATCTGGGCAGTGTGCTCATCATTGCACCACACTGCCTCCTTACAATACCTTTGATCAGATCACGCTACTAAAAGACCAATGGGTTAAAATATTCCAAGATTTTAATTTTTACTTTTTCATCTTTAGGTTATTTAAAAATTATAAATATAATACTTAGCCAACTACATAGAAATATATAAAGTTAAAAGTAAGATAGTCGTGATCTACATAATGATGCTATGGGCAATGATGGACCTCATATACAATGACAGTCCCATAGATTATCATACCATATTTTTTCTATGTTTAGATATGTTTAGATACAAAAATACTTACCATTGTGTTACAATTGCCTACAGTATTATTACAGTAACATGTTGTTTAGGCTTGTAGCCTATACCATATAGCCTAGGTTGTATTAAGCTGTACGACCTAGGTTTGTGTAACTACATTCTATGATGTTCACCAATGACAAAATCACCTAATGACAAATTACTCAGAATGTAACCCCAACGTTATGCAATGCCTAACAATTGTACTTTATTCTTTAGTACTATTGTCAAACAAGTAATGACTGTTAACACAGTGCTGTGTATCTTTCCAGAGATTTTCTATACTCATATAACATTTTTGAAAGAAAAAGTGAAATATAGGGTAAGTATTGTTCCACATCTTGCTTTGTAAATATAACAATTTATGATATATGTCTTCTACATCAGTATGTATAAATTTACCACATTTGTTAGAGAGCCATACTTTGATTCTATTGGTTTTCTCTATTGTTTCTCATTTTGTTTCATTTATCTCCTCTCTAATACTTCTTTCTCCTTGATTTAAGTTTATTTTTCTCTTCTTTTCACAGTATCTTTATAAATTTACCACATTTTAAGAGGAACTGCCTAATGTTGCATTTTATGTATATGCAGTTTGCCCTGAGCAACATGGGTTTGAACTGTGTGGGTGCACTTATACGTGGATTGTTTACTTTTTTTCTAACTTTTATTTTAAGTTCAGGGGCAGAAGTCACGACATTACAAGAAAAAGTTAAATTGCTTGATATGTACTATAGATTGAAGTCTGAAGCTATGATTGCCTGTCATTTCAAAGTAAAAAGAAATTCAACATAAAGACCGTTGTGAAAAAAAGAAACTCATGAAGCTGTGAAAGGCATACAGATTGACTCTGATATGGTTTGAGAAAAAGTGAAGTCATTATATGACAACTTAAAACAAAAGGAAGGTGAAGGACATCTAAAGCTGAATAAATACATAATCACAAAAACTTGTGTCCTGGGGGTTTGTTGTACAGATTATTTCATCACCCAGGTATTAAGCCTAGTTATCTGTTATTAGTTATTTTTCCTGAACCTCTCCCTCCTCCCACCCTCCACCCTCCAAAAGGCCCCGGTGTCTGTTGTTCCACTCTATGTGTCCATGTGTTGTCATCATTTAGCTCCCAATAAATATATTGGAAAATATTTTGGAGATTCCCTACAATTTGTAAAACAACTCACAGATAAACTGTGTAACCTAGGAATTTTTTTAATTAAGAAAAAGTTACATATGCCAATCATGCATTAAACTTATGCAGATACTAGTCTATTGTATCATTTGCTACCACAAAATGCACAGAAATTATTATTAAAACTTAAAATTTATAAAAACTTACATGCTGGCCGTCCGCGGTGGCTCACGCCTGTAATCCCAGCACTTTGGGAGGCCGAGGCGGGTGCATCACGAGGTCAGGAGATTGAGACCATCCTGGCTAACACAGTGAAACCCCGTTTCTACTAAAAATACAACAAAATTAGCCGGGCGTTGTGGCGGGCGCCTGTAGTCCCAGCTGCTCGGGAGGCTGAGGCAGGAGAATGGCGTGAACTCGGGAGGCGGAGCTTGCAGTGAGCCGAGATCGCGCCATTGCACTCCAGCCTGGGCGACAGAGTGAGACTCCACCTCAAAAAAAAAAAAAAAAAAAACTTACATGTTTACATACCATACATAGTGCCATTTGCAGCTGAGAGAAATTTAAACAAACACAAAGATGCAGTATTAAATTGTAATTGCACAAAATTAGCTGTAGTATATTGTACTACTGTAATAATTTCTTAGGCATTTTCTGCTGCTGTTAGTTAGCTCAAGCTATTTTTGTGAGTATCCACTTAAAGCACTGTGTGATGCTAATTATGAGTGTATGATAAGTTCAACTCTCACGTAAATTGCATATTGCAATAAAAAGTGATTTCTCACAGTTCTCCTGTATTTTTCATTGTGTTTAGTGCAATACTGTAAACCCTGAATAACACCATGGTACTCATACAGAGTGCCACTAATGATGCTGTAAGTGCTCCCAAGAAGCAAAAAAAGTCAGGACTTTTACAAGAAAAAGTTAAATTGCTTGATATGTACTGTAGATTGAGGTCTGCAGCTATGATTGCCTGTCATTTCAAGATAAAGAAATTCAACATAAAGTCCATTGTGAAAAAAAGAAATTCGTGAATATGTGAAAGGCATGCAGATAGACTCTAATATGATTTGAGAAAAAGCGAAGTCATTATATGACAACTTAAAGCAAAAGGAAGGTGAAGGAAATTTAAAGCTGGATAATTTAATGCCAGCAAAGGATGGTTTGATAATTTTAGGATGAGGTTTGGCTTAAACAATGTCAAGATAACAGGAGAACCAGCTTCTACTGACCAAGATTCAGCAAATTCCCAAAAAGTCGTTAAGAAGAAGAAAGATCTGCCTGAACAGATTTTTAAAGTCCGTGAAAGTGCCCTATTCTGGAAAAAAATTGGTAAAGGACTTTAGTAAGGAAGAGAAGTGAACATCAAGATTTAAGGCAGGAAAGGATAGGGTAACTACTGTTTTGTGCAAATGCAGCCAAGTTATGAGCAAGACTGCTGTTATGTATAAAGCTGCTAACTCTCAAGCCTTGAAAGGAAAAGACAAACACCGGCTTCCAGTCTTTTGGTTGTACAACAAGAAGGCCTGGACAATGAGAACCTTTTCCCCATCAATGCTTTGTCCCTGAAGTCAGGAAGTACCTTGACAGTAGGGACTGCCTTTTAAAGTTCTTTTGTTATTGGACAATTTCCCTGGCCACGCAAAACCCTGAGTTCAACACTGAAGGCATCTACTTTCCCCCTCCACACAATGTCCTGAAATCAGCCTCTAGATCAGAGAGTCATAAAGCCCTTTAAGGCTTATTACACATAGTACTCTACAGAAAGGATTGTCAATGCTATGCAAGACAAGCCCAAAAGAGAGAACATCATGAAAGTCTGGAAGTATTACACCATTTGAGATGCCGTTATTGTTATAGAAAAAGCTGTGAAAGACACCAGACCCAAAATAATAAATTTGTGCTTGAGAAAACTGTGTCCAGATGTTGTGCATGAGTTCATAGGATTTACAATTGAGCCATTCAAAGAAAGTATGAACTGGATTGTGGAAATGGCAAAAAAAAAAAAAAAAAAAAAAAATGTGAGGGTTGAAGGATTTCAGGATATGGATCTTGGAAAAATGCAAGAGTTAATAGACACTGCACCAGAGGAATTAACAGAAGATGGGTTGATGGGGATGGGTGCTTCTGAACCAGTGCCAGATAAAGAGGAAGACAGAACAAAACAGCACCCAAAAACACATTGTCATTAGCTGGCAGAAGGGTTGCCATTATTCAAGACTGCTTTTGACTTCTTTTACAACATGGACCCCTCTGTGATACAGGCACTGAAACTAAAGCAAATGGTGGAAGGAGGGTTGTTACTTTATAGGAACATTTTTAGATAAATGAAAAATCAAAAAAGTCAGAAATTACAATGTATTTCCTTAGAGTTACACCATGTATGCCTACCTCTCCTGCCTGCCCTTCTAGCTCCTTCACTTCTTCCATCTCTGCCATTCCTGAGACAGTAGTACTTCTCCTCTTCCTCTTCCTCAGCCTACATGTTCAGCCTCAACGTGAACGTGATGAGGGTGAAGACCTTTATGATAATCCACTTTCACTTAGTGAATCGTAAATATATTTTCTCCTGCTTATGATTTTCTTAATAATTTTTCTTCTTATGATTTTCTTAATGATTTTTTTCTCTAGATTACTTCGTTGTAAGAATACAGTATATAATCTGTATTAGTCAGGGTTCTCTAGAGGGACAGAACTATCAGAATATATATATATTTATTAAGTATCTATATATACTTAATAAACTCATATATATACTTAATAAACTCCTATGTATACTTAATAAACTCATATATATAGTACTTAATAAACTCATATATATATCTATTATATATATCTATATATATATGAGTTTATTAAGTACTAACTCACACGATCACAAGGTCCCACAATAGGCTGCCTGCTGGCTGAGGAGCAAGGAGAGCCAGTCCGAGTTCCAAAACTGAAGAACCTGGAGTCCGATGTTCCAGGGCAGGAAGCATCCCACATGGGGGGAAGAAGTAGGCTAGGAGGCTAGGCCAGTCTCTCTCTTCACATTTTTCTGCCTGCTTATATTCTAGCTGCACTGGCAGCTGATTAGATTGTGCCCACTCAGATTAAGGGTGGGTCTGCCTATTCCAGCCCACTGACTCAAATATTAATATCCTTTGGCAACACCCTCACAGACACACCCAGGATCAATACTTTGTATCTTTCAATCCAATCAAGTCGACATTCAGTATTAACCATCGCAAATACCTATAACATGCAAAAAAATGTTAATCAACTGTTTATGTTATCAGTAAGGCTTCCAGTTAACAACAGGCTATTAGTAAGTAAGTTTTGGAAGAGTCAAAAGTTATACTTGGATTTTTGACTGCATGGGGTGGGGCAGCTCTCCCAACCCCCATGTTGTTCAAGGACCAATTGTACAACAATGTATTTAACTGTGCTTCTCTGGATAGTCATTTATTTTCTACCCAAATTTTCATTATTTTGACATATTCCTATAGAATAGATTGGTAGAAGTAACACGCTTTTGAAAACCATAAAAGGTAATGTTAAAGAATCCTTCATGACTACTTACTTTTTTATGGGCTTGGACTGCTGCATTCTAAAAATAATGGTGAGAAGAATGAATAAATTAGAGTTTACTATGTAATAAAACCTTCTAAAAAAGAGGAGAGGTAGCAGAATTTACAAGAAGGTTAAACCTGACCTTACCGAAGAGAATGATACCCTCATAGCAGCACATCTTCTTTGCTCACAGAAAGGTAAGGAAAGGTCCTTTTGTGAGTACAGCTGAGAAGATGAGTTCAGTTACCTATAACCTGGAGCATTTTACATCAATTTAGAAAAATGACCACTGCTGGTTAAAAATTATCTTTCACTGTGGATATTTTAAAGTGAGATAGAATCTAACTATTTGTCTAGCACAGAGGCAAAATTTGGGCTAGCTGACTCCAGTAGGTTCCCTCTCTTTTATTGCACTAAATGATCTTAAGGATAGTGACATTCTCTATAATTCTGCATCAGTAAAATTCAGCATCATCTTCACACAGGTTGGATGTTGGCAAATTATAGCATAATTAGTTCATTTTTCTTTTGAAATAGTTTTCAACTCTTTGCCACATTAAATTATAAAGACTTTATTTTTCTTTGTATGAGGGTGTTACACAGATTCACAATAGGTTAATGTGCCTACCAAACAGAAATGCATATCAGAAGGAGAAATGTCAGAGAGATTCCTATTTTTCTGCCATTAAAAAAATATATATAAAGGTCTGCATGTTTTAAAAGGAAAATTGATAAATATAACTTCCTGTTGTTGGAGTTCCTAACATATTGTGATTATTTAAAAAATGAATACAACATAGATTTAGGATGCTATTATTAGTTTCATGGTCTTAGGCAAACCACATAGCTTCTCTGACCTCATTTTTCTCATTTGTAGGGTAGAAATAATCAGGTTTCCATTCCTCTCTTCCAGATTGTTTGAAGAATGAAAACACGTATCTAAAAGAGTGTGAAAAATTTTAAGTGTTACAAAAAAGGAGCTAAAAACCTATGGCAGATACTCTCAGTTATCTGTCCAACAATAATTCATCCCTCATTCCATTTGTGTATTAAATTCAATTTTATCTACTGGGGCTATGTGCTTCATGGGTACCTGGGTTTCTCCTCAGCACAGGGAATACGTCTTAATAGTCCTAAGGCAATTTATTCCATTCTGCCTGCCTGTGATGGGTTTAAGAATAGGCAAGTGAATCACTTCTGGCCAGGAGAGGTCAGGGAGGATCTGCTGACTTTTGGGAAAACAGAGAGGGCATCAATCAGGAATATTCCTGTTTTCAGCCTGTGGAGGTTGTATTGTGGGGATCTGCTGCCCACGGCTGCAGAAGTCCTCTTGTAATGAAGAAGGCACAAGCCCAAGGGCAAAAATCAATGAATGGAAGATGCCAGAGCTGTGATATGAACTGCCAAATTAACCAACTCTGGGCCTTCCCCACCTTTGAATTTCTTGTTAAAAGAATTTCAAAGGTTCTTACTATTTGAGAAGATTTTACTCATGTTTTTGGTTAACAGTACCTGGAGGCATTCTAGTTGTTAAATAATTACCAGGGCAAAGTAGTTCCACCGCCTCAAAAACCATATTTACTTGTCCCTCAAAGCTATTTTGCCGAGCCAAAATGAAAGTTTGAATTATTATTTATTGAATTCAGACAATGTAGATTACATATAAATAATTTAGGCTTCCAAGTCTTTTAGTAATAGTAGTGTGAGTGGAAAAAAAGTCAGGGCCCTAAACTTCCTGAACTTGTTTTTCCTTTCATTGTGTAGATAAGTTGAAAATGTTATAAAAATAAATGCAAAAGTGAAAACAAAGTATACTTTTTTTCAAAGTTGTTCCTATTAGGAACACCTTACAAAGAGAGAAAAGACAAACCTCATAGCCATGAAATGCAAATGAATTGTTTAAAACAGTGATGAGCTGATGGGGACCAGTTAGCTTCTCTTCTGAAAGTTTAGAATTTTAAAATATAAACAGTTTATTGCATTCTAGTCTTTTGAAATGAGAGTTCTACGTTTATGAGAAATAATCTGGAATATGTAATTTAAACTTTTAAGTTTATATTTTAGTTTTGAAGAGACATCTTTATTTTGGCCAAACCCTTGGTATCTGAAATTATAATCCTTTCGTGAAAGAAATTAACTAGACATTCATAAATTAATAGAATTCTTACGGAAACGGATCTGACCTAGGGAATCAAAGCTGTTCTGAAATTTTACACAGACTTTTAATATTAGTTTAATCAAAGGTAACACTTTCTAAGATGCATGATATTTGACTTTATAATATTTGAGTTATTCATAATCTAAACTAGAGGGCTCAAATAACATGGTGTGCCATTTTCCCAATATTGTATATTAATATTTCAAAGAACTTTTGCTGACAGTAACGATCCTGAAATCTGCGAGATCCTTCCAGATCAGAAAAGTCAGAGAGGCTATTAGGTGTAGTGGTTAAGAGTGTAGCCTTTGAAGTAATGCAATTCTGGATTCAAATCCCTACTCTGTCACTTACGATGACATCTTAGACAAATCATACAGCATCACCCACCCCAGCCTTAGTTTCTCCATCTGTAAAATGGAAGCAGGGGAAGGTTGCTTACTAACATTACTACCTCATAGAGTTTGAAGATCAATGAAATGAAATGATTTATGTCAGATACTTAGCAGGGTGGATGGCCTATTAGAAGCGTCCAACAAATTCAAGTTATTGTATATAAGAAACTCAGCTCCCTTATAATTATGTAGAGCACTAAATTTTCTAAATAATTTCTATCATAGCATCCAAATGTATTTTGAGACAAATGAGTGGATGATAAGACAGATTTTGGTATTATCATTTTATTTTATTTTTATTTTTTTGAAATAGTGTCTTACAGTGTTGCCCAGGCTAAAGTGCAGTGGTGTAATCATGGCTCACTGCAGCCTCACACTTCGGGGCTCAAGGGATTCTCCCACCTCAGCCTCCTGAGTAGTTGGCACTATAGGCATGCACCATCATGCCTGGCTCATAGATACATTATATATATATATGTTTCTAGAGATGGGGGTCTTGCCTTTTTTCCCAGGCTGGTCTCAAACCTCAAACTCCTGGGCTCAAGCAGTGCTCCCACCTTGGCCTCCCAAAGTGCTGGGATTACAGATGTGAGCCGCCATGCCCGACCAATACAGAAGATGAAAAATAGGAGATTGTCAATGAACTTGAGATCATTCATTCTATGCTCATTAATTCAATATTCACTTAACAAATATTTATTGAGTGTTTACTATGGGCCAAGAACTGAGCAAAACACTCCACAATACAAGTCTGTGAAATAACCCAAACAAGAGCTGTGCATCTGTGCAGATGTTATTTTTGCCACCCAGTATCCAGTATTCATTTTTTGTCAATTGAAAACCTCTTCCTGAATAACTTATCTCTCCTCCATTATTTGTAACCTAGTTGTGCAGAGGGATGTGACATAAACCAAGACAATCAGACTCACTATCCTGGAATTTGGAAACTTGTGGGGAAGGACACATGGACAAAACCAACTGTAGCTCATTTAACCCAGTGTCCATCAGTCCATGCTCAAAGCTGCTCTAACTTCCACCTTGATCATCTGATTCCATAAGGTAGACCACATTCTATAATAATTTTCCTTTTTGCTTTGGTTGACAAATGTCAGATTATATTTCTTTCAAGCAAAGAACACTAACTGAAAGAACCTCTGAAAGTGTGACATCATTCATTCTCAGAAGTGTTGGAATCTGTTTCTAGGAAAATCTTTTTATAATATTGATGATGTGGTATTAAGTTCTCTTCATCGTTTCTACCAGAGAATTATGCTTGCTGTTAACAGACAAGCCTTGACACTCATACAAGTTAGATATGTCTCATCTAATTGTTACTCATCCATATTGTCTTAGTTGTGCATCAGAGATCCACTATGCTTTTACTTCATATCCACTCCGTTGTTCCCATATACGTCTATGTAGAATGGAGCCATGCAGAATGTCAAGCCACACACTGCAAGCAAACCTAAAATCTGTTTGCACCACATGTGCTACAATCCACTGGCCAAAGCAATTTTCATGGCCAAGAGTAGGAACAATGAGGTGAGACATATACTCTACTTAACCTGGTGGGAGATATTGTAAGTCACGTGGCAAGGGCGTGGATGTACAATTTTATTAAAAGGTGAGAGTGAAGGATTGGAGACAATAATCTAGTCTACCGTACCTCCCATTTTCTCTCAGTGCACTGTACGACATCTTTTATTTATTGCATGCCATCAGAATACAAGGCAGGTTAAGGGAGAACTGAAAGAAGGCAGACTCCTAGTTAATATGTGTATTTACACTCGGTCTTGAAGAAGAGAGGAAGTGGATGACAATGTGTTATGATGTGTGGCAAAAATATTCAGGTCACATTTCATAGGAATTCTATTTACCCTCATAGACAAAATGTTTTGTGTGCATGTTAAATGTATAAACATAACTTTTATTAAATACTTACTTTGTGGCCAGTTGGTGTAAGTTGTTTGTGAGCATTATCTCTTAAAATCCTCATAAAAATCCTGTGGGGCTTATAGACTGAAAAAACAAAATTTTGAAAGGTTAAATAAATTTTTGCAAATGTAAGAGAAAACTAATTGTTCTGTAGCCCTGGCAACAAGTAGTCAACAGAACTGGTTTTAAACCCAGTTACTTG
Organism: Pongo abelii; assembly: GCF_028885655.2. NCBI lineage: Eukaryota > Metazoa > Chordata > Mammalia > Primates > Hominidae > Pongo > Pongo abelii. The sequence continues at coordinate 162,382,678 of NC_071985.2, read as the reverse complement.
TTCAACATCTGCTGCAGTGAACACGCTTTTATAAACCAACTAATCAGGGCCAGCTCTTTGCTTCTGAAAGTTAGCCAATCAGGATTCACTCCAATAAACATATTCCAGAGTTTCAACCAATCCACCACAGTCCCTATCCCCAGTAATCAAACTTCTAAAAATAATGTTAACTTATCTACACCTCTCCAAGTCTCCTTGAACTGCATGCTTCCCTTAAAACCCACTGAAGACCAACAGAGCCTGTGACTGATCTAAAGCATCCACTTTTTTTTTTCTGTAGTAGCAACGCATTCAGCTCTGTCTTTTTATTTCAGGTATCATGTAATGGTCTCATTTTTCTTTGACAGCAACTTACCCAAGTTTACACAGCTGGCAAATGGTAAAATCAAGTGACAATCCTAGTTCCATCTGATTTCAGAGCCTAAACTCCTACTCAGCATGATGTACTGTTTATCCTCATGCCATAAAAATGATGGTCCAGGTACTCTTCCCTATAAAAGTTTAGCCTCTGATGGTATTTCAACTCTTGAATGGTCATTTACCTTTGCATATCTTATTTATCCAACTAACTTGTAAGTTCAGTTGAATCTAACATAATCTCACATTCCCAGTGGTGACCAATTCTTCAATTATTTACTTGTTATTTTTAAATATATTAAAAGGAATGCTTAGTATGTGCCAGGCCACCATGACAATGATGGAATTAGGATGTTTTCGCCCTCAAGGGCTGGCAGCCTAACTGGAGAGACAGAAAACAGCACTTCAGTGTGAATTGTACTACCACATATATAAGGTGCAGCGTGACCTGCAAGGGAAGAGTTCCTAAGTCTGACATTAGCATTGTGAGCAGTCTTTAAGAAATGCCAAATGACTGATATTTGCATATTACTTAGTTATTTGGAGCAAACAATTATTTCAGAGTCAAGAAAAATGTCCTCAAATTTGCCAATACTTATCAAAGTCAAATATTGAATCAGGTATTGCACTAACCCAAATTTGAATTATTTAGGAAGAGGCCACATCATAAATGTGTAGTTTATCAGGTGGTAAAAAAAAATACGTTTAAGAGAATGCCATTTCCTATTTCTATTGCCCTAAAAATTTAGTTTTAATTTTTCTGAGTATGGTGATTATTGCCTAATATAAAGTATTACACATTTCAGATACTAGATCCAAAAGATGGTGAGAATATGAAAAAAACACAATGATATTTGGTAAAACAGGAGCTGGCTTAATTAGGAGGCAGACACTCATAATCATCCTCAATTTCACTTGCACTTATTCCTTTTTATTTTTGATACAAAGCTATTTTTCTGGATTACTTCCCACTCCTTTTCCTTGGCATTCCACCAGTTTTGAAACATGATGTAATCACTGAAATGAAAATTTTGTACACAAGAAAAGAAATCTCTAGTTTATACACAAGATGTCAGTGCGTTAGGCACAGAAACAATGTTTTCATTTAGTCTTGATTAATGACTGGGCATCGCCTTAGATTTCAGTACTTTTCTTGCTTTTCTCAAACAACTTTGACCTCTGCTGATAATTTTCCTGGCTGAGCCAAGAACTGAGAGCCACTACATAATGGCCATTTCTTCTGCAGAGAGAACTGGGTGTCTGCTAGGAATGCACTGATTTAACGTGAGGTGATGTATGATATCTTCTGAATTACAATGATCTGTGGTCTTGGCTAACCAAAAAGACAGTAAGTGCATTTCAAAGCTTTAAAACATCACTGGGAAAGAGGATTGTGGCTGAAATGACTGCAGACCAAGTTTGGGTCTTTGTTGCCTTTCTTCCTGATGGAGCCCTGTGACTCCAGACTGCCCAGTACCCCCAGTCTCCTCACACAATTTTTTGGCTTTCTAACTAGATATTTACTCTTGTGTTCTAACCCTGTGTTTTCTTTTTCTTTTTCTTTTTCTTTTTTTTTTTTAATAACAGTCTGGTCACTCTTCTGTAGGGCTCCTGTGGTTTGCTGGGACATAGCTCCAGACCCTAGTTGCCTTGGTTTTTCCCTTACCTGGATGTATTACCAGTGAAGGCTGTGAAACAGCAAAGATGGCAGCCTGCTCCTTCCTCTGAAAGCTCTGTCCCGGGGGTACTGACTTGTTGCTGGCCTGGACACTTCTGCGGGAGGTGTCTGGAGACCCCTGTTGGGAGGTTTCACTCAGTCAGGAGGAATGGGATCAGGAACCTGCTTAAAGAATCAGCCTGGTTGCTTTGGGGAGAGTAGGTGTGCTGCAAAGAGGGGAACCCTTCTTCATCCAGACCACCTGGACTCTCTAGAACCAGCAGGCTGGAAAGGTTGAGCTGACTAACTGCAGAGATGTTGGCCACCCCTCCCCTCAGGAGCTCTGTCCCAGGGAGAGATCAGAGTTCTGTCCATATAACTCTAGCTGGAGTTGCTGAAATTCCTGCAGGGAGGCCCCACCCAGGAAGGAGGGATGGATTGGGGTCCCACTTAAAGAGGCAGTCTGTCTATGATCTGGCACAGTAGCTGTATTGTGTTATGGGGGACTCCTCCTCATCCAGATCACCTGGACTGCCTGGAGCTGGCAGGCTAGAATGGCTAAGTTGACCTAACCACAGAAATGGCAGCTACCGCTCCCTCTGGGAACTCATCCATCTCAGGCAGCCTTCAGCCTGCTGCAGTGGCTAGCTGGAATTCCAAGCCAGTGGGTTTTTACTTGTGAGGTGCCGTGGAAGTGGGGCCAACAGAAAAATGCTGCTTGGCTCCCTGGATTCAGCTCCCTTCATATGCGAATGTACAGATGGAACTCCCGCCTTGCTGGGATTTCAGGAGCCGGAGACTGTAAAACTCCTCGGTCTCTGTGTGTGCTTGAGTGACTGCTCTGCTGAGACTCTGCACAGCGCTGTGTATCAAACCCAAGGCCCTGGTGGTGTGAGCTCATGAGGGGATCTCCGGATCTGTGGGTTGCAAAGATCCATGGGAGAAGTGTGATTTCCTGGGTGGGGTTGCACAATCACTCTCTGCTTCCCTTGGCTGGGGGTGAGGGTTCCTTTGGCTCCACGCAGCTCCTGGATGCTGTTGCCTCACCCTACTTTTCTTTATTTTCTGTGGGTTGAGTTGATTGCCTAGTCAGTTCCAGTTAGAGAACCTGGATATTTCAGTAGAAGGTGCTGAATTCACTTGTTGTTTTCATTTCTCTCCATGAGAGCCATGGACCATAGCTGTTTCTAATCGGCCCTGATATAATATTTTTAAAGGGTCTGGCACATAGTGCTATATAATTAACTGTTGTTTTGTAAATGACATAACCTTTCTGATTGCTTGCCTGTTGTTTGGTGAATATTTACCTGTCTGTGAAGATGTTGCTCATGTCTCTGGAAAAAACAAACTTAGGCATTGTGCTTTCATAGCGCTTGTTACATCTTCAATTAAACATGTATCATGTTATCATTTAATTATGTATTTATCTTTTCAGTTAGGCCATGCCAAATATAGAGGCTATGCATTTTTCACTGTGGTACCCAGTCTCCAAAATAAAACAGCATCTGGCACATAGCAGGCACTCAAATACATTTTTTTTTTTTAGTGTGGTGTGCAAAGCCTTCCTGTGACTTGCCTCAAATGTGTGGCCTTGTGTTTTCATTACTGCCTACCCCTGGATCCTTGCACTAGAAATGTCCCATGCACTTCTATGATATGCCATGCTCTTTTACTCCTCGTTTCCATCCCAACTTTTATGATGGTATGATTGTGTGACTGCTGTACTCACTGCCTAATCCACCCTCACTGTAATACCCCAGGCTCCCACAAATACACACACTTGACTAACTCCTACCTGTCCTGCAATAATAAACTCAAACTCCATTTTCTCCAGACTGCCTCTTGGTTAGGACTCTGTTTGGGGACACCTCTTATATGTTGCTATTTGTACCCTCTGCATGTAACAATAACCAATATTTCAGGCATTGGCCCAAGCACTTCCCTATACTAGCTCATTTAATCTTCACAATAACCTTATGAAGTAGCAACTATTAGTAGCTACAGTTTCAAATGAGACCAGGAGACTCAGAGAGGCTGAATAATTTCTTCAAGTGGCAAGTGGCATGCCAGAATCAAACCCAGACAGTCTGACTTCAGAGTCTGTACTCTTAAGAACTTTCTGTTCTACTTTTTCCACAACAATTCATAACATCTTTATCATAGTACTCATTATCCATCACTGTAATTTCTAATTTTCTTTTCTTCTATGCAAGCCTAGACAAAACACACTATATTCAATGCCAGACTTAGAAGGTAGATGAATACATCTGGAAGCCATGTAGTTAGCTAGATTTCAGGACATAAGTGGGCTTTGAAATAGATCTTGAAGAAGCAATTGGTTGTGTGCAAGGTAGCAGCGGCAGAACAGACAAGGTTGGGTGAGCCGAGTGCTAACTAGGCTGACATGAATCCTGAGTGGTTAGAGGAAGGTGAGATGAGGTGATTATAGCTCAGGTGATGATGAAGGGAAAGAGTTTATGACGGAAAATGTTGGGGACTAAAAGCCACAGGAAGGCAGTGATGTGATGTGATTTGTGAAGTCTAAGAAAGTTTGCAGTAGCAGTACTTTGCATGCTCTGGGACTATATGCACTGGCAAAGGGAAAAGGGAAGTGAAGCATTTAACTGGTAAATTTCAAAAATATAAGTGGACATATGGATAATTCAGGTATGTACCTCCTTTTCTAATGTAGTGCTGGAATGGCCAGATGCCCCCCCCATGAATAGCTGATAAGTTTTCTTATATCAATGAGTACAACATATGTTAATCCAGTGTTTCTAATACATCAACTTCCTTTACAAGTTGTTTTGCCATATCCATGTACTCCTTGTAATTTATACTAATATTTTTATTTAAATTGATTTAGATCTTAGAAAACATATACTTTTTTCAAAGACAACATTATATAAATAAAAAACCATTTGCCTTCTCTTAAAAAGAAGATAAAAGTAGTCAAGACAAAGATATTGATCATAAACCACATAAATCATCTCATATATTATGAGTAATACACATACTATGGTTTGGAAAAGATTGCATTATTTCTTTAGATTGATATATACATATTTTCATTGTTTTATAAGTCAGGCAAGCAAAGCTAGGGGAAATTAAGTTGGTGCTTAAGGTCACACTATTGCTCACAGAAAAAGTTAGGACAAATACCTAGGTTGTGTGCTCTAATCTGGTATTTATTATGGCCCAAAAGAAGGCAATTGCTAAGTAGGGCCCTGAAAAGACAAAACCCAAAGCGGGGTTGGTAGAAGTGTGCTTCCAGTGTGACCAGGGAGCAGGGTGGTGGCATTGGGACCTGGCTAGATAAAGAGGCCCTGGGCTATTTAAATATCCTAGATGACCCTCAGTGAGAAAGATCTCTGGGAATACAGCTTGATATTGGAGTCTTCATCCTCACATCCACCCATACTTGGCCACTTAAATTCAATTCTGTTCTGAAACCAATAGTAGGACTAGAAATAATTTCCAGCCTGGAAGCCTTTTGGAAGCCCTGAGGATAGCCTACACCTATTGAGAACTTTTTATCTTCTAACAGATGGTGGTTCTGTGAGAGGAATCTTTGGGATTAAACCAGAGGCCAAGCCTCTGGATAAGCTTCCATCAAGCGCTGGTCCTCCAGCTTTTTTCCATGGTGCTTTGAGAATCCATCTGGTGACATCCAATTTGTAAACGTCATAGAGCACAAGAAATATGGGATGGCCTCAGTCTGGGATAGAAGAAATAAGATTTTAGGAAGTTCCTGAGGGAGTCCAAGTCCTAGGAACAATGCTAATAACTATATATCAAAGGAGAATTAAATGACACATTCCTTAGAATTACACATTAAATATTTAATTAAGTATGTAGTAGGTGCTAAATAAAGGCTTATTAGGAAAATATAACAGTTTTTGAAGTCCTTTCCTCAATGGCAGATTATATACTCAGTTGAACCTACCTTTTTAATAGGTAACAGTGGTTCAATATTGGTAATTTCAAATAGTTCAACCTAATACTTTGGTGGAAAGTGTGAGTTGGGCATTGTAGACTCTGTAGACTCCTGTCATATCTCTGTAACAAAGGTATTACATTTGATCAAACCACATGACTTTTCTAGTTCACAGTTTCTTCCACTCTTTGATATTGACATTGGAATAAACCGTTCCAACTTAGAAATTTGTTTGATTAATTAAATTGGAAAACAAAATATTCCCATTTCTACAGGGATCTCTCTTGTTGCCCTTATTTAAACATACCCACTTCTCTCCTATCATCACCTACTCTTTAGCCCCTAGCAACTACTAGTCTGTTCTACATTATAATAGTTTTTTTCTTTTTTTTTTTTTGAAACAGAGTCTCACTCTGTTGCCCAGGCTAGAGTACAATGGCACAATCTCGGCTCACTGCAACCTCCGCCTCCTGGGTTCAAGTGATTCTCCTGCCTCAGCCTCCCCAGTAGCTGGGATTACAGGCATGTGCCACTATACCTGTCTAATTGTTGTATTTTTAGTAGAGATGGGGTTTCACCATGTTGGCCAGGCTGGTGTTGAACTCCTGATCTCAGGTGATCTACCCACCTCAGCCTCCCAAAGTGTTGGATTACAGGCGTAAGCCACCATGCCTGGCCTATAATAGTTTTTTTTTTTCATTTCAAGAATGTTGTATACTCTATTTGAGGAGAATCGACATCTTTACTATGTTGAGTCTTCCAATCCATGAACATGATATATTTCTGTACTTGTTTAAATCTTTCATTTCTTTAATTAAAATTGTGTAGTTTTTTTCAGCGTAGAATTTCTGTATACATTTTGTTAGACTTATATCTAACTATTTTTCTGTAATTATAACTGGTATTTTAAGTTTTTGTGTCCATATAGAAATACATAGAAATATTGATGTTGGTATATATATCTTGTGTCCTGTAACATATCTGTCATCACCTAAGGATGCATTACAAGAACGTTGTAGTAATTCAATGTTGTTGAAGATCCTTGTTGATTTTCTGTCCAGTTTTTAAGCAATGCATAATTGTATTTCATCTTGAGTAGGTTGTGGTGGTTGTGTTCTTTAAGGAAGTGGTATATTCAGTCAAAGTTCTCAAATTTATGAGTGTAGAACGCTTTGTAGTATTCCATATTATCCTTATGATTCTGAAAGTCCTGTAGTTGATATCCTCAGTTTCATTCCTGACATTTGTAGTTTTTGTCTTCTCTCTTTTTTTTTCCGCAGACTTCCTAGAAGTTTGTCAATTTAATTGACCTTTGTCAAAAACCATCCCTTCGTTTCATTTAATTTTCTTTATTATTTCTCTATCTTCAGTTTCATTGATTTCTGCTCTTATTTTTGGTTTTTCCTTCTGCTTGCTTTGAGTTTATTTCATATTTGTTTTTTAGGATCTTGAGATGGAGTTTACATTTTTTTTTTTTTAGAAATTCTCTTTTTTTTTCTAATGTATTCATTTAGTGCTATAAATTACTCTCTCAGTGTGGTTTGGCTGTCACTCAAAAGTTTTTATATGTTGTATTTCATTAAAAATTTTCTTTGAGATGTCCTATTTGACCCACGAATTATTTAGGCCACAAATTAATTATTTCCTATTAGACTCACAAATTATTGTTTGGTTTACAAATGTTTGGTAAATTTTTTCACTATCTTTCTGTTATTGATTTATAGTTTGATGCCACTGTTATCAGAGAATGCACTCTGTATGATTTCAATTCTTTTAAATTTGTGGGGTTTATTTTATGGCTGAGGATATGGTCTACTTTGGAATATGTTCCATGGGCATTTGAAAAGAATGCACATTCTGATGTTGGGTGAAGTGTTCTATAAGTGCTGATAAAATTCTATAGTTGTTGTAGTAATTCAACGCTGTTGAAGATCCTTGTTGATTTTCTGTCCAGTTGTTCTATCAGTTGTTTAGTTACTGAAGTTTACACCTGTAATTGTGGATTTGCCTATTTCTCCTTTAAGTTCTGTCAGTTTGCTCTTCTTGATAGACTGATTATTTTATTAATATGTTATATCCTTCTTTGCTCCTGGTAATTTTCTTTGCTCCAAAGTCTACCCTATCTGATGTTAATATAGCTGCTCTTCTTTTTCTTTGATTTCCCCATCATTTTACTTTCAACTTGACCATATTGCTATATTCAAAGAATGTTTCTTATAGACAGCATACAGTTAGGTGATTTTTAAAAATCCGACCTGTTTTTTAATTGGTGTATTTTAATAATTTATGTATGATGTAATGATTGTTATGCTAGGGCTAAGTCTGCCATTTTAGTTTTTGTTTTCTCTTTGTCCTCTCTGTTTTCCGTTTCTCTGTTTTCTTTTTCTTGTCTACAGTGGATTATTTGGACATTTTTAGAATTCCATTTTGATTTGTTTATAGTGTCTTTGAGTGTATCTCATTGTAAAGCTTTTATTTTAGTGTTTTGCCTGTTTATTACATTATGTATACACAACTTAACACAGTTTACTGATGTTATCATTTTATCAGTTTGAATGAAGTATGGAAACCATACCTCTCTTATATCCTTTTACCCTCTCCCATGTATAGTTGTCTAACATATTTATTTTTTATATATTTAGAACCACATCAGATAGTGTTGCAATTTTTGCTCCAATTGTCAAAAATACTTTGGAACTAAACTCAAGAAAAGAAGAAAAACCTACTATTTTAACCTACATTTTTGCTTACTGTGTTCCTTTTTTCCCCTGAATCCCAAATTTCTTTTATTACCTCCTTTCTGTTTAGAGAATTTCTTTTAGGCATTCTTTCAGTGCATATTTGCTCATGACAAATTCTTAGTTTTCTTTCACCAGAGAATGTCTCGATTTCTCCTTCATTCCTGAAGGACAGCCTCCTTAGGTTTAGAATTCTGGGTTGATACTTTTCTTTCACTACTGGTTTCTAATGAAAAATTAATTGTCATTCTAATTGGTTTTCTCTTACAGGGAAGGTGTCATTTTTTTTTCTGGCTGCTTTCAAGGTTTTTTTTTTTTTTTTTTCCTGTGCTTAGTATTCAGAAATTTGATTATGTTGTGTCTTGGCTTTAACTTCTTTGAATTTATCCTATTTGGATTTATTCTGCTTCTTGAGTGGATAGGTTTACGTTCCTTACTAAATTTGGCATGCTTTTAGCTACTATTTCTTCAAATGCTTTTCAGCCCTGTTGTACTCTTCCTTCTCTCCTTTCAGGATTCCAATAACACAAATGTTGGATCTTATAGTCCTACTAGTCTCTTGGCTCTGTTACTTTAAAAAAAAATATAGTATTTTTTTCTCTTGTTCAAATTGCACAATTTCTATTGTTTTATCTTTTAGTTTACAGATAAAAGATGTTTTATCTTTTAGTTTACAGATTTAGTTTACAGATCCTCTGTTCTCTCCATTCTGTTGTTGAGTGCATCCACTGAGCTTTGTATTTTTTTTTTTTTTTGACAGAATCTCGATCTGTTGCCCAGGCTGGGGTGCACTGGTGTGATCTCGGCTTACTGTAACCTCTGCCTCCCAGGTTCAAGCAATTCTCATGCCTCAGCCTCCCAAACAGCTGGAATTAAAGGCGTGCACCACCATGCCTGGCTAATTTTTGTATTTTTAGTAGAGATGGGGTTTTACCATGTTGAACAGGCTGGTCTTAAACTCCTGACCTCAGGTAATCTGCCCTTCTTGGCCTCCCAAAGCGCTGGAATTACAGGTGTGAGCCACCGTGCCTGTCCAGCTTTGTATTTTAGCTATTGTATTTTTCAGTTCTAAAATTTCCATTTGGTTCTTCTTTACATCTTTTATTTCTTTGATGCGGCTCTCTGTTTTTTTCATTCATTTCAAATTTGTTCATACTTACTAATAGTTTTTATCACTCTGCTTCAAATCCTTTGTCAGATAATTCTACCTTCTCTGTCGTCTTGGTGTTAGCATTTAGGGATGACCTTTTTTTCATTCAGTTGAAAATCATGAGTGAACTCCCATTCACAATTGCTTCAAAGAGAATAAAATACCAAGGAATCCAACTTACAAGGGATGTGAAGGACCTCTTCAAGGAGAACTACAAACCACTGCTCAATGAAATAAAAGAAGATACAAACAAATGGAAGAACATTCCATGCTCATGGGTAGGAAGAATCAATATCGTGAAATGGCCATACTGCCCAAGGTAATTTATAGATTCAATGCCATCCCCATCAAGCTATCAATGACTTTCTTCACAGAATTGGAAAAAACTACTTTAAAGTTCATATGCAACCAGAAAAGAGCCCGCATTGCCAAGTCAATCCTAAGCCAAAAGAACAAAGCTGGAGGCATCACGCTACCTGACTTCAAACTATACTACAAGGCTACAGTAACCAAAACAGCATCGTACTGGTACCAAAACAGAGATATAGACCAATGGAACAGAACAGAGCCCTCAGAAATAATGCCGCATATCTACAACCATCTGATCTTTGACAAACCTGATAAAAACAAGAAATGGGGAAAGGATTCCCTATTTAATAACAGGTGCTGGGAAAACTGGCTGGACATATGTAGAAAGCTGAAACTGGATCCCTTCCTTACACCTTATACAAAAATTCATTCAAGATGGATTAAAGACTTACATGTTAGATCTAAAACCATAAAAGCCCTAGAAGAAAACCTAGGCAATACCATTCAGGACATAGGCATGGGCAAGGACTTCATGTCTAAAACACCAAAAGCAATGACAACAAAAGCCAAAATTGACAAATGGGATCTAATTAAAGTAAAGAGCTTCTGCACAGCGAAAGAAACTACCATCAGAGTGAACAGGCAACCTACAAAATGGGAGAAATTTTTTGCAATCTACTCATCTGACAAAGGGCTAATATCCAGAATCTACAATGAACTCCAACAAATTTACAAGAAAAAAACAAACAACCCCATCAACAAGTGGGTGAAGGATATGAACAGACACTTCTCAAAAGAAGACATTTGTGCAGCCAAAAGACACATGAAAAAATGCTCATCATCACTGGCCATCAGAGAAATGCAAATCAAAACCACAATGAGATACCATCTCACACCAGTTAGAATGGCAATCATTAAAAAGTCAGGAAACAACAGGTGCTGGAGAGGATGTGGAGAAATAGGAACACTTTTACACTGTTGGTGGGACTGTAAACTAGTTCAACCATTGTGGAAGTCAGTGTGGCGATTCCTCAGGGATCTAGAACTAGAAATACCATTTGACCCAGCCATCCTGGTACGGGGTATATACCCAAAGGTTTATAAACCATGCTGCTATAAAGACACATGCACACATATGTTTATTGCGGCACTATTCACAATAGCAAAGACTTGGAACCAAGCCAAATGTCCAACAATGATAGACTGGATTAAGGAAATGTGGCATATATATACCATGGAATACTATGCAGCCATAAAAAATGATGAGTTCATTCCTTTGTAGGAACATGGATGAAGCTGGGAACCATCATTCTCAGCAAACTATCGCAAGGACAAGAAACCAAACACTGCATGTTCTCACTCATAGGTGGGAATTGAACAATGAGAACACATGGACACAAGAAGGGGAACATCACCCTCCGGGGCCTGTTGTGGAGTGGGGGGACGGGGGAGGGATAGCATTAGGAGATATACCTAATGTTAAATGATGGGTTAATGGGTGCCGTGCACCAACATGGCACATGTATACACATGTAAGGTTGTGCATATGTACCCTAAAACTTAAAGTATAATAATAAAAAAAAAGATCTGCTTCCTTTTCTTTCTTTTCTTTTTTTTTTTTTGGTGTGATTTTTTAAATTGGAAACTGAATATTTTTGTATTTTGCTCCAAGACTCCGGATCTTATTTAAACCTTTAGTTTTAGCATGCTTTCTCTGGCATTGCTCCAACAATGGAAGGGAGCGTGCCTCCTCATTATCTCATTATACCCTAGTGAGGATGGAAGTTTAGGCTTTCCTTTCACCTTTTGCTGGTGTGGCTATAGATGGGATCACAATTTCCTGTGGTTTTTGGCTAGACTAGAAAAGTTATTGTCTGAAAGTTTTCTGTTTTACTTGGTTGCTTCTTTTCTGGTCCCTTGGCTTGAGGGAGAAGATTTTTATTGGGGCTTTTTTTTTTTGTTATGACACATTGGCATTTCCAGGTTGTGGTCTTTTTCACCTCCAGGTCTGGGACATACGAGGCAAAAACAAAACTCAAGGAATTCACCAAGACACTCTTTCTTGGGTCCAGATGTCCTTAGCCTTCTTCTTTTTGCTTTTCAGTCTTACAATCTTCATTTTACATATAATGTCCAGTTGTGCTCAGTGGGAGGAATAGGGAAAAGTATAGACAGTCTATTTTCCCAGAAGTAGAAGTCCCAGATAATATAGTATTTTAAAAGGATCTTTGGTAATCCAAACACATTTATGAGATAAAGGAAATATAAGGTTATTTTAAGCTCCAGCCATCCATCTTATTTTGCAATTGTGAGGATCACAGACTGCCTAAATGACTGACTTACTGACCAACTAACTGATTAATAATAAACTTTCTGCACATTTATCAATAAAAGAAATTATATATGACTAGTATCAGGGATAAGAGTTAATAGCCAGTGACTGATGCTGAGGCTTATAAAGGCTATTTTTTTCCTCTATAAAAATGTTTTTGCATTATCTAACAAAAACGATAGAAATTCTAGATGCTGTGTACTATGAATTTTCCTTTATTTATTTTCAAATTCTCCTAGTCATTATGGGTTTAAGAGATAAAAGAAATAAAGTTTGCTGAAAATTACCCTATTTACTTTCAGTCTGAAGTTTTGTTCATGGGGGAAAAGAAATCTGGTGGTTCTTCATTCTTTTGACAGATAAATTTTTTTTTAGCTATTTAGCTTTACTTCATTGTTTAGATACTTCCACAAGGTAGGAGCATAAAAATTAGAGCTCAGTATTCTGACCCCCTCTTCATAGTATTACAGTAGTATAAACTTGGTAAAATTTGACTGATGAATGACTGAGGCTATCCACAAACTCAGAGAGTCACTTTATAAAGGAACTGTCTCAGCTCTCCAGTGGCATAGACGAATCTTAACAATGCTAGCTGGAGGTCATATTTTCTCCTCAGTATTGGAGAAACAGTAATTTGGCAATGGTGCAGAGAAGTAACTGCTCTGCAATGATAATCAGCGTCCGTTAATGACTCAAAATGTGATTAACAGAGGTAATTTTTGATAATTTGAGTGAATAAAAGCCGTCTTCTTCCCCGGCAGGCCACAGGAAATAGGTGTGGGATTATCAGGCTGGCAGGCAGAGTCATTCTGCCAACTTTGATGGTTATTGAAATTGTGTGTGAAGCTCTCAATGAATTTTTCAAAATGATCCTTGTAATAACAACAGATAAAACATATTATCTGAAGAGGCCAAGACCAAAGAATCACAATGTTTCACAAAATTTGTTAGTGAGAACAAATCATTCCTGGAAACTCCAGCAAATGGCAAATCACTCTCGGCAGTAAATGGTCAATAACATGGCATTGCCAGAAACAATTATCTACAGTTCACACCCCAGCTAGCAAATCATCCCAGCCTCTTGTCAAGTGGGGGGCCAGAGTTACGCTTCATTAGCTGTGACAGTTTGACTATAACAAAGAACAGCAGACATGGAATAATAAAAAATAGGTATTGTTATTTTATGTTTTCCAACAAAGCCAACAGCCATGATGTAATATAGTTATTGTTTGCAAAATGCTATTTTCTTCTCTGACCAGAATTTCTGGACAGATTTTGGAAGTGTGAAGGTGATGTGGAGAATGTACAAAAAGCTTGCCCTAGTTGTTATCTTCCTAGACACTTTAGTGATGGAACAGGACTTGTTGACACTTTATAGTCCAGGTTTAAAAAAGATAAGATCCATTGTTTTTTCTCCGTGGTGCATCACTTACACACTAGATGCTCATCTATTGAGCCCCTTATTTCTCTGTGCCTCTGTTCATATATCTATTTAGTAATTCTTGCATCCCTCTATTGACTCACTCACATACCCACCAATCCATTTGCCTATTCATCCACCCATCACCCATTCACCTACTCATCCACCCACACATCCACCCATACATCTACCTAGCCACCCATTCACCCATCCCTCCATTAAACCACTTGTCGACATATCCATCCACCCATCCATCCATCCATCCATTGATCCATCATCAATCTGTCCATTCATCCATCCATCTTTCCTAGTATCTTTCTCTCTAACTAGAAAAAAAACAAGATAGTAAGGGAAAAGAAGGCAAATAAAGGGAAGAAAATGTATTTTAAAAGGCTGGAAAAAAAGAAGGGAGGGAGAACAGCATGATGAAATGAAAGAAATACTATACCTGGATTCAGGATATATTTTCTTTTTCTCCTCCGCTTCCTGCATATATGAATGGTGACAGGTTTCTTGACATTTCTGAATCTCACTTTCTATAAGGAGTGATAACATGTCTCTAACTACCTCAAAGGATCACTGTGAAAGTTTCACCAATCAACAAATATGAAAGCATTCTATAAATATATAGGTCTCACAGCTTTCAGAGCTGAGAGCCCTGAACAGAGATTTACCCACATATTTATTAACAGCAAGCCAGTCATTAGTATTGTTTCTATAGATATTAGATTTAAAGTATCCCTTATGGGAAATGAAGGGATGGGCTGAAATAAAGGAATAGGTTGGGCTAGTTAACTGCAGCAGGAGCATGTCCTTAAGGCACAGATCGCTCATGCTATTGTTTGTGGCTTAAGAGTGCCTTTAAGCGGTTTTCCGCCATGGGTGGGCCAGGTGTTTCTTGCCCTCATTCTGGTAAACCAACAACATTCCAATGTGGGTGTTATGGCCAACATGAACATGTCACAGTGCTGCAAAGATTTTGTTTATGGTCAGTTTTGGGGCCAGTTTACGGCCAGATTTTGGGGGGCCTGTTCCCAACATAGTACAAAACAAATTTTAGATCATTTTAATAATAAACTTGTATATAATTTAGTTTAATATGACTCAGCTATCTGGAGATTTTTGAAGTTTTTAAAGTTTGCATGCTCCTCTCATAATTTCATTTAGTATTTGTGTAGTTTCATTTTCTAAAATTAAAATCTCTTTTTTATTTGGAATTTATCCTTGGGTAAGCAAGAAGAATGATAACATTATTTTTTGCCACATAGATATCTCTAGTTATTCTCACATCACTTATTAAAAAGTCTACATCTTTTTCATGTATTTGAGGTGCTGCCTTAGCATATACTACATTTTCATATAAAATTGGGTCTATTTTAGATTATTTAGTTATTCTGCCTATCTATTCACATGTGAATGCCATGCTATTTAATTATAACTTACTCATAATATTAAATATATTGTACTACATGGTTCTGTAAATTTTTATTTTAATTTTCAAATTTATTTTAGATTCCAGGGGTACATACGTAGTTTTGTTACAAAGATATGTTGCATGATGCTGGAGTTTGGAGTATGATTGAACTTATCACTCAGGAAGTAGGCATAGTATCGTAGTTTTTCAAACTTTTCCTCCCCCTACTCTTGAATTTTCCAGTGTCTATTGTTCCTATTTTTATTAAATAAGTCCATGTGTACCCAATGTGTAGCTCCCACTTGTAAGTGTGAACATGCGATATTTCATTTTCTGTTTAGTTTGCCTAGGAAAATGGCCTCCAGCTGCATTCGTTTTACTGCAAATGAAATTATTTTGTTCTTTTTTATAGCTGTGCAGTATTCTGTGGTGTATACATATCACATTTTCTTTATCCACTTCACCACTAATGGGCACCTGGGTTTGTTCCATGTCTTTGCTATTGTGAATAGTGCTTCAATGAACATACGCATGCATGTGTCTTTATAATAGAAAAATGTGTATTCCTTTGGGTATATACCCGTAATAGGATTGCTAGGTGGAATGATAATTGTCTCTTTAAGTCTCTGAGGAATCATCACACTGTCTTCCACAATGGCTAACCTAATTTACACTCCCACCAACAGTGTATAAGCATTCCTTTTTCTCCACAACCTTGCCAGCATCTATTATTTTTTGACTTTTTAATAATAGCTGTTCTGACTGGTGTGAGATGGTATCTCATTGTGGTTTTGATTTGCATTTCTCTGATGATTAGTGATGTTGAGCTTTTTTTTTTCATATATTTGTTGGCTGCTTACATGTATTCTTTTCAGAAGTATTTGTTCATGTCCTTTGCCCACTTTTTAATGAGGTTGTTTTTTGCTTGTTGATTTGTTTAAGTTCCTTATAGATGCTGGATATTAGGCCTTTGTCAGATGTATAGTTTGTGACTATTTTCTCCTGTTCTAAAAGTTTTGTTTATTATGTTGACAGTTTCCCTTGCTGTGTAGAACCTCTTACGTTTAATTAGGTCCAACTTGTCAGTTTTTGTTTTTGTTGCATTTGCTTTTGGAGACTTAGTCATAAATTCTTTTACATATTTGGGTTGATGTTGAGAAGGGTATTTTCTAGATTTTCTTCTAGGATTTTTATAGTTTGAGGTCATATATTTAAATCTTTAATCTATCTCAAATTAATTTTTATATATGCTGAAAAGTATGGGTCCAGCTTCAATCTTCTGCATATAGTTAGTCAGTTATCTCAACACCATGTATCGAATAGGGACTCCTTTCCTCATTGCTTGTTTTTGTTGGCCTTGTCAAAGATAAGATTGTTGCAGCTGTGTGGCTTTATTTCTGAGTTATCTATTCTATTCCATTGGTCTATGTGTCTGTTTTTGCATGAGTACCATACTGTTTTGGTTACTGTAGCCTTGTAGTATAGTTTAAAGTCAGGTAATGTGATGCTTCTTGCTTTGTTCATTTTGTTTAGTAGTGCCTTGGCTATTCAGAATCTTTTTTGGTTCCATGTGAATTTTAGAAGAGTTTTTTTCCAATTCCGTGAAAAAATGACATTGGTAGTTTGATAGAACTAGCATTAAATCTGTAGAGTGCTTTGGGCAGTATGACCATTGTAATGATATTGATTCTTCCAATCCATGAGCATGGAATGTTTTTTCATTTGTTTGCATCACCTCTGATTTTCTTTCACAAGTGTTTTGCAGCTCTCCTTGTAGAGGTCTTTCATTCCTGGGCTGGATTTATTCCAAGGTATTTTTTTTCACTTTGTGGCTTTTGAAAATGGCTTTGCATTCTTGATTTGACTCTCAGTTTGCACATTATTGGTATATAGAAATGCTACTGATTTTTGTACGTTGATTTTGTGTCCTGAAACTTTACTAAAATTATCAGTTTTAGGAGACTTTCGGCAGAGTCTTTAGGGTTTTCTAGATATAGAATGATATCATTAGTGAAGAGAAATAGTTTGATTTCTTTTTTTCCTATTGTATGCCTTTTATTTCTTTCACCTGTCTGATTGCTTCGGCTAGGACTTCCAGTACTAGGTTGAATAAGAGGGGTGAGATTGGGCATTCTTTTCTTGTTCCAGTTCTCAAGGCGAATGGTTCTAGCTTTTGCCCATTCAGTATGATGTTGGCTGTGGGTTTGTTAGAGATAATTGTTATTATTTTGAGGTATGTTTCTTTGATGCCTAATCTGTTGAGGGTTTTTATCATACAGGGATGTTGAGTTTTATTGAAGGCTTTTTCTGCTTCTACTGAGATAATCATATGGTTTAAAAAATAATTATGTTTATGTGGTGAATCACATTTATTAATCTGCTTACGTTGAACCAACCTTGTGTCCCAGCAATAAAGCCTACTTGAAGATGCTGTATTAACTTTTTTATGTGCTGCTGAATTCAATTTGCTAATATTGTCAAGGACTTTTGTGTCTATGCTCATCAGAGATATTGGCCTGAATTTTTCTTTTTTCACTGTATCTCTGCCAGGTCTTAGTATCAGAATGATGTTGGCTTTGTAGAATGAGTTCAGGGGGAGTATCTCCTTCTCAATTTTTTGGAATAGTTTCATAGGATTGGTACTAGCTCTTCTTTGTATGTCTGGTAGAATTTGGCTGTGAATCCATCTGGTTGCAAGCTTTTTTGGCTGGTAGGATTTTTACTACTGCTTTGATTTTGGAACTCATTATTGGTTGAATCAGGGTTTCAATTTCTCCCTGAATGAATTTTGAGAGGTTGTATGTGACCAAAAATTGATTCGCTTACTTTAGATTTGCTAGTTTATATGCATGGGAATATTCACAATAGTCTCTGAGGATCTTTTATATTTCTGGGATTGGTTGTAATATCATCTTGTCATTTCTGATTGTGCTTATTTGGATCTTTTTTTTTTCTTTGTTAATCTAACCAGCAGTGTATCAATCTTGTTTATCCTTTCAAAGAACCAATCTCTGCTTTTGTTGATGTTTTGTGTGGAGTTTTGCATCTTAATTTCATTTAGTTCTGCTATTATTTTAGTTATTTCATTTTTCCTGCTAGCTTTGGGGTTAGTTTGTTCTTTTTTTTTCTAGTTTTTGTAGGTTTAATGTTAGATTGTTAGTTTGAGATCTTTCTACCTTCTTGATGAAGGCAATTAGCACTATAAACTTTCGTCTTAACACTGCTTTCACTCAATTTCAGAGATTTTGGTGTGTTGTGTCTCTATTCATTTCAAAGAATTTTCTTATTTCTGCTTTAATTTCATTGTTTATCCAAAAGTCATTCAGAAGTAAGTTATTTGATATCCATGTAACTGTGTAGTTTTGCAAGATCTTCTTGGTATGGATTTCTGTTTTTTATTGCACTGTGGACCAAGAGTATGGTTGGTATGATTCTGAGGTTTTGAATTTATTGAGACTTGCTTAATGGCCAAACATGGTCAATCTTAGAGTATTTTCCACGTAGAGATGAGAAGAATGTATATTCTATGGTTGTTGGGTGGAGTATCTGTAGATGTCTATTACTTGTAATTGGTCAAGTGTTGAATTTAAGTCCAGAACTTCTTTGTTAGTTTTCTGCCTTGATGATCTGTCTAATCCTGTCAGTGGAGTGTTGAAGTTCCCCGCTGTTATTGTGTTACTGCCTAAGACCACACAATAGTACTAGTTCTAGAAGTACTTGTAGTTCTAGAAGCACTTGTTTTTATGCATTTAGGTGCTCCAATGTTGGGTGCATAAACATTTAGGATAGTTAAATCTTCTTGTTGAATTACACCTTTTATCATTATGTAATGCCCTTCTTTGTACTTTTTGACTGTTGTTGGCTTAACATCTCTTTAATTTGATATAAGAATAGTGCCCCACACTTTTTTGTTTTCTATTTGCATGATATATCTTTCTTTATCCTTTTATTTTGAACCTGAGGTTGTTGTTACATGTGAGATGGGTCTCTTGAAGACAGCAGATGGTTGGGTCTTTTTCCTAAAATCTAATTCACTAGTCTATGCCTTTTAAGTGGGGCATTTAGACCATTTATTTTTAAGGTTAATATTGACATGTGGGGATTTGATACTGTTATCATGTTGTTAGTTGTTTTGTAGACTCAATTGTGTCATTGCTTTATAGGGTCTTTGGGCTGTGTGCTTAAGTTTTTGTTGTGGTAGTAGTTACTATTCTTTCATTTCCATGTTTAGAACCCTCTTAAAGACCTCTCTGGATCTTAAGGACCTCAGCTTGTCTGGAAAGGATTTTATTTCTCTTTTGTTTATGATGCTTAGTTTGGTGGGATATGAAATTCTTGGTTGAAATTTATTTTGTTTAAGGATGTTAATAATAGCTTTCTAACTTTCCTGGCTTGTAAGGTTTCTGCTGAAAGATATGTTGTTAGCCAGATGGTACTTTCTTTGTAAGTGACCTAACCCTTTTCTCTAACTGCCTTTAATATTTTTGCTTTTGTGTTGACCTTGATGAATCTGATTACTATGTGCCTTGTGAATAGTCATCTTGTATATGGGGTTCTCTCAAAAGTTTTCTGAATTTCTTGAATTTGCATGTTGACTTTCCAGTGAGGTGAAGAAATTCTCATAGACTATATCCTCGCAGATGATTTTCAAGTTGTTTTCTCTCTTGCCTTCTCTCTCAGGAAAGCCAGAGTTGTTGGTTTGGTCTCTTTACATAATCCATATTTCTCTGATACTTTGTTCATTTTTAAAAATTCTTTTTACTTTATTTTTGCCTGACTGGGTTGATTTAAAGGACTGGTCTTTGAGTTCTGAGATTATTTCCTCAGCTTGGTCTATTCTGTTATTAATGCTTTCTACCATATTATGAAATTCATGTAGTGAATTTTTTTCATTCTAGGAGTTCCATTTGATTCTTTCTTAAAATGGCTATGTCAACTTTCAACTTCTGGATTATTTTAGTGGCTTCTTTGGTTGGATTTCAACTTCCTCTTGAATCTCATTGAGCTTTCTTGCCATCCAGATTCTGAATTCTATGTCTGTCATTTCAATCTGGTTGGAAGCCATTGCGGGGGAATGAGTGCAATCATTTAGGGGTAAGGGGACACCCTGACTTTTTGAATTGCCAGAGTTCTTGAGCTAATTATTTACCAACTGAGAGGGCTGGTGTTTCTTTATATTTTTGAAGTTGCTATCATTTGGATGGGTTTTTGTATTTATATTCTTCATGTTGAATATAGTTGATATTCAGGGCTTCATTTCTGGTTCTTTCTGAGGGCCAAAACTCTGTACGGGATTTATTTATTTATTTTTTTTGTGGCTTGATTCCTGCATTGGGTTTCACTGGCAACATGTGCTGAATGAATTTTTGTTTGGTGGTGTAATTCAGGCTGTGATCCAGTAGATGGCTTGCAGATAGGCTTTTGCTCAGCCATGTGCCTCTTGGTATTTCAGCATGTTTGCAGCTGTGCTCTGGGGTTGGGGGAGGTGGAGGGTGAGAGAAAACCCCCTTGCCAGATCCGTTTCCATGTCTTGAGGGAGCCCCTTCCAATCACTGATATTAGGCTTGTGTTTCCTTAGCCCCACAGGGGACCCTGGCAGGCCACACTTTCTCCTCCCTCAGGGGTGGCATGAGACAATGTTTAGGCCAGGTTGGTCACCTGGTGACCTACAGCTCCCTGGGTGCCCACTGTTCCTCGTGTTTGGCAGAGACCACGTGTGTTGTAGGGTGTGGCTGTGTGCTTCTGTTGATGCAGTAGGTCGAGGATGGGGATCATCAGGCAGGGCAGTGTTGTCATGGATGTGCAACTGGTGTGGTATCCGTGGAACATGGTTTTTTGCACAGCTGATGGCTGTGGGAACTTCCCAGCTCACACTCCACTGACTGGGCTCCTTCTAGTGTCTGCCCCCGTAGCTGGCCCAACCAGCCAGGTTTTTTTTTTTTTTTTTTTTTAACTTTTTTAAGTTCAGGGGTGCATGTGAAGGTTTGTTATATAGGTACACATGTGCCATGGGGGTTTGTTGTATAGATTACTTCATCACCCAGGTATTAAGCCTAGTACCCATTAGTTATTTTTCCTGATTCTCTCCCTGCTCCTATCCTCCACCCTCCAATAGGCCCCAGTGTGTGTTGTTCCCCTCTATGTATTTATGTGTTCTCAACACTTAGCTCTTGCTTATAAGAGAAAACAGGCAGTATTTTGTAGTTTGTTCCTGTGCTAGTTTGCTAAGGATAATGGCCTCCAGGTCCATCCGTGTTCCTGCAAAGAATATGATCTCATTCTTTTTTTATGACTGCATAATATTCCATGGCATATATGTACCACATTTTCTTTATCCAACCTATCATTGATAGGCATTTAGGTTGATTCCATGACTTTGCTATTGTGAATACTGCTGCAATGAACATACGTGCACATGTGTTTTTATAATAGAATGATTTATTCTTTTGGGTATATATCTAGTAATGGGATTGCTTGGTCAAATGGTATTTCTAAATTTAGATCTTTGAGGAGTCACCACACTATCTTTCAAGTAGCTGAAACAATTTGCACTCCCAACAACAGTGTATAAGCATTCTGCTTTCTCCACAACCTCACCAGCTCCTGTTTTTTTTTTTTTTTTTGACTTTTTAATAGTAGCCGTTCTGACTGGTGTGAGATTGTATCTCATAGTGGTTTTGACTTGCATTTCTCTAATAATCAGTGATGTGGAACTTTTTTTCATATGCTTGTTGGCTACATGTATGTCTTCTTTTGAAAAGTGTCTGTTCATGTCCTTTGCCCACTTTTTTGGGGTGGCTGCTTGTTTTTTTCTTGTAAATTTGTTTAAGTTCCTTATAGATTTTGGATATTAGACCTTTGTCAGATGCATAGTTTGCAAAAATTTTCTCCCATTCTGTAGATTGTCTTTTGACTAAGTTGATAATTTCTTTTGCTGTGCAGAAGCTCTTTAATTTAATTAGATCCCATTTATCAATTTTTGCTTTTGTTGCAATTGTTTTTGGTGTCTTCATTATAAAATCTTTGCCCATGTCTATGTCCTGAATGGTATTACCTAGGTTGTCTTCCAGAATTGCTATTGTTTTGGATATTACATTTAAGTCTTTAAATTCACCTTGAGTAGATTTTTGTATAAGGAATAAGGAGGGTATCCAGTTTTTATCTTCTGCATATGGCTAGCCAGTTATCTTAGCATCATTTATTAAATAGGGAATCCTTTCCCCATTGCTTGCTTTTGTCAGGCTTGTTGAAGATCAGATAGTTAGTTGTAGGTATGCTGTCTTACTTCTGGGTTCTCTATTCTGTTTCATGGGTCTATGTGCCTGTTTTTGTACCAGTACCATGCTGTTTTGGTTACTGTAGCTCTGTAATATAGTTTGAAGTTGGGTAGCATGATACCTCCAGCTTTGTTCCTTTTGCTTAGGATTGCCTTGGCTATTTGACCTTTTTTTGGTTCCATATGAATTTTAAAATAGTGTTTTTCCAGTTCTATGAAGAATTTCCATGGTAGTTAATAGAAATAGCATTGAATTTATAAATTGCTTTGGGCAGTATGGCCATTTTAATATTGATTCTTCTGGTTCATGATCATGGATGTTTTTGCATTTTTTGTGTCATCTCTGATTTATTTGAGCAGTGGTTTGTAGTTTTCCTTGTAGAGATCTTTCACCTCTTTAGTTTTGTGGCAATTGTAAATGGGAGTACGTTCTTGATTTTACTCTTAGCTTAACTCTTGTTGGTGTGTAGGAATGCTAATGACTTCTTTCTTTTTTTTTTATGATGGAGTCTCGCTCTGTCGCCCAGGCTGGAATGCAGTGGCGTGATCTTGGCTCACTGCAAGCTCCGTCTCCCAGGTTCACGCCACTCTCCTGCCTCAGCCTCCCTAGTATCTGGGGCTACAGGCACCTGACACCACGCCTGGCTAATTTTTTGTATTTTTAGTAGAGACAGCGTTTCACCATGTTAGCCAGAGTGGTCTCGATCTCCTGACCTTGTGAATTGATTTTGTATCCTGAAACTTTGTTGAAGTTGTTTCAGTTTTTGCCCACTCCATATGGTGTTGGCTCTGGGTTTGTCATAGATGGCTCTTATTATTTTGAGGTATGGTCCTTCAATACCTAGTTTATTGAGAGTTTTTAACATGAATTGATGTTTAATTTTATCAAAAGCCTTTTCTGCATCAATTGAGATAATAATTTGGTTTTGTCTTTAGTTCTGTTTATGTGATGACCTTGCATCCCAGAGTTAAAGCCTACTTGATCATGATGGATATGCCTTTTGATGTGCTGCTGGATTTGGTATGCCAATATTTTGTTGAGAATTTTTGCATTGATGTTCATAAAAAATATGGGCCTGAAGTTTTCTTTTTTTGCTGTATCTCTCCCAGATTTTGATATTAGGATGATGCTGAGTTAGGGAGGAGTCCATTTATATTTTTTTGAGTAGTTTCAGAAGGAAAAGTACTAGCTCTTTTTTGTACACTTGGTAGAATTCAGCTGTGAACCCATCTGGTTCCTGGGCTTTTTTGGGTCAGTAGGCTATTTAATACTGCCTCAATTTCAGGGCTCATTATTGGTTGGTTCAGGGATTCAATTTCTTCCTGGTTCAGTCTTGGGAGAGAGTATGTGTCCAGGAATTTATTTATTTATTGTAGATTTTCTAGTTTATGTGCATAGAGGTGTTTATAGTACTTTCTGATGGTTGTTTGTATTTCTGTGGGGTCAGTGGTAATATACCCCTTATCATTTCTGATTGTTGCTATTTGATTCTTCTCTGTTGTCTTTATTAGTCTAGCTAGCAGTCTACTTTCTTAATTTTTTCAAAAATAAACAAAACCCAGATTTGTTGATTGTTTTGAAGGGTTTTTTTTGTGTGTGTGTCTCTATCTCCTTTAGTTCCACTCTGATCTTGGTTATCTTTTGTCTTATGCTAGCTATGGTGTTTGTTTGCTATTGGTTCTCTAGTTATTTAGTTCTGTTGTTATCTTCTTAACTTGAGATCTTCCTAGCTTTTTGATGTAGGCATTTAGTGATATAAATTTCCCTCTTAACACTGCTTTAGTTACATCCCAGAGATTCTGGTACACTGTCTCTCTGTTCTCATTTTTCAAAGAACTTCTTGATTTCTGCCTTAATTTCATTATTTACCCAAAAAGTCTTTCAGGTGCAGGCTATTT
This sequence comes from Pongo abelii, assembly GCF_028885655.2. Lineage (NCBI taxonomy): Eukaryota > Metazoa > Chordata > Mammalia > Primates > Hominidae > Pongo > Pongo abelii. The sequence continues at coordinate 162,358,189 of NC_071985.2, read as the reverse complement.
CACTTCCATGTAATCATACGATTTTGAGTGGATTTCTTAGTCTTGATTTCTAATTTGATTGTGCTGCAGTCCAGGAGAATGTTTGTTATAATTTCATTTCTTTTGCACTTGTTGAGGAATTTTTTACTTCTGAGTATGTGATCGATTTTAGAGTATGTGCCATGTGATGAGGAGAAGAATCTATATTCTGTTGTTTTTAGGTGGAGAGTTCTGTAGATATCTATCAGGCACATTTGAGCCTGTGCTGAGTTAAGGTCCTAAATATGTTTGTTAATTTTCTGTCTCAATGATCTGTCTGATATTGTTAGTGGGGTGTTGAAGTCTCTCACTATTATTGTGTGGGAATCTAAGTCTCTTTGCAGGTCTCTAAAAACTTGCTTTATGAATCTGGGTACTCCTGTATTGAGTGCTTATATATTTAGGATAGTTAGATCTTCCTGTTGAATTGAACCCTTTACCATTATGTAATGCCCTGTTTGTCTTTTTTGATCTTTGTTTGTTTGAAGTCTGTTTTGCTGGAAACTAGGATTGCAATTCCTGATTCTGATTTCCATTTGCTTGGTATATTATTTCTCCATACCTTTGTTTTTAGTGTATATTTGTCATTACATGTGAGATGGGTCTCTTGAAGACAGCTGATATGGTTTGTCTCTGTGTCCCCACCCAAATCTCATGTCAAATTGTAATTCCCAATGTTGGGGGAGGGACCTGGTAGGAAGTGATGGGATCATGGGGGTGGTTCTCTTGTTGTTCTCATGATAATGAGTGAGTTCTCATGAGGTCTGGTTGTTTAAAAGTGTGTAGCACTTCTTCCTTTGCTCTCTCTCCTGCCACCATGTGAAGATGTTCCTTGCTTCCCCTTTGTCTTCTGCCATGATTGTAAGTTTTCCAAGGCTTCCCCAGGCATGCCTCCTGTATAACCCGCAGAACTGTGAGTCAATTAAGCCTCTTTTCTCCATAAATTACCCAGTCTCATGTATGTCTTTATAGCAGTGTGAGAATGGACTAATCCAACAGTATACAAGTGGGTCTTGGTTTTTTACCCAGGCTGCCATTCTGTGTCTTTTAATTGGGTCATTAAGCCCATGTATATTTTAGATTAGTATTGCTATGTGTGGATTTGACTCTGCCATCATGATGTTAGCTGGTTATTTTGCAGACTTTTTAGTGTGGTTGCTTTATAGTGTCACTGGTCTGTGTACTTCAGTGTTTTTTTGTTATGCCTGGTAACAGTTTTTCCTTTCCATATTTAGTGCTTCCTCAGGAGCTCTTGTAAGGCAGGTCTAGAGTAACAAATTCCCATACTCCCTCAGCATTTTCTTGTCTGAAAAGGATTTTATTTCTCCTTTGCTTATGAAGCTTAGTTTGGCCAGACACGAAATTCTCGGTTAGAATTTCCTTTCTTTAAGAATGTTGAATATTGGCACCCACTCTCTTCTGGCTTGTAGGTTTCAGCTAAGAGTTCCGCTGTTAGTCTGATGGGCTTCTCTTGTAGGTGACCTGACCATTCTCCCTAGGTGCCTTAAAATTTTTTCTTTCATTTAGACCTTGGAGAATCTGATGATTATGTGTCTTGGGAAGGATCTTGTGAAGTATCTGACCGGGGTTCTTGGCATTTCCTAAATTTGAATGTTGGCCTCTCTAGTTAGGCTGGGGAAGTTTTCACGGATGATATCCTGAAATATATTTTCCAAGTTGGTTCCATTCTCAACATTTCTTCCAAGTACACCAATCAGTCATAGATTCAATCTTTGTATATAATCCTTTATTTGTCAGAGTTTTTGTTCATTCCTTTTCATTCTTTTTTCCTCTATTGCTGTTGCCTTTTATTTCAGAAAGCCAGTCTTCAAGATCTGATATTATTTCCTCTGCTCGGTCTATTCGGTCATAGATTCAATCTTTGTACATAATCCTGTTATTTCTCAGAGATTTTGTTCATTCCTTTCCATTCATTTTTCCTCTATTCTTGTTCCCTGTCTTTTATTTCAGAAAGGCAGTCTTCAAGTTCTGAGATTATTTCCTCTGCTTGGTCTATTCTGCTATTAATTACCATGATAACATTATTATATTCCTTTAGTGTGTTTTTTCAGCTCAGTCAGGTCAGTTACATTCTTCTCTTTACTGGATATTTTGTCTGTCAACTCCTGCAACATTTTATCATGATTTTTAGTTTCCTTGCATTGGGTTTCAATGTACTCCTGGAGCTCAATGAACTTCATTCCTATCCATATTCTGAATTTTATTTCCATTATTTCAGCCATCTCAGCCTCTGCATAGTTCCAAACACTTGCTGGAGAGGTAATGTGGTCATTTGGAGGAAAGAAGGCACTCTGGCTTTTTGAGCATTTTTATGCTGATTCTTTCTCATCTTTGTGGGTTTATCTACCTTCAATCTTTGAGGTAACTTGTAGGGAGACCCCCTGAAACTATTGCTATGGAATAAAAGAGGAAATGCTCCTGATTATTGTAAATACAAAATTGCATGCAGGATTGTGCAAAGACAATGCCAGGTTGGACAGCCAGAATGAGCCAACAGCATGTGATGTGCTTCCCCCTGCAGAGAGCCTATGAATGGACGTGCAGTCAGGGAGGTTTCACATGACCAAGATTCCTATCCCAGAAAAGCAGATGTTCATAGCTGTGGGGATGGAATGTGACCCTTGTGGAGAGCCTATAGACGGACACATGAGGGGTGCCTGTTCATGTGGATAAGATATGGCTATAAACGCCCTCATCTTGTCATGGCTGTTCTAGGCCTCCTTAGGGTTAAGGCGTACTCCCTTCTGAGAATTTCTGGTCTAACCAGTTGTCTAGCTTCACATCCTGTTTCTATGGATTGTTTGTAACCAGCTTTTGCTGCAACTATTACTGCTGATTAATATCTTGCTAGTCATAGGTTATGGGAAGACTGTGTTTCTGTTTTAAGACTCTGTTAGAAATGACTGATGCACACTATATATTGTAAATTCTTATCTCTGTATACTGTACTTCTGCATACAGATGTTATGTTAAAGAATTACTTCATCCCCATGTGACCATCTCACCTTATAATCAAACAACCCTAAATCCCTCACTAACCTACCCCTGCCCTCACTAAACTCAATAATAAATGCTGGTATATCCAGTACATTGGTGGCATCATGGGACCAGAAAGTGGTGACCCCCCTGGACCCAGCTTTCACTATCTTGTATGTGTCTATTATTTCTCGACCTGCTGATCCACCTGGGAACAAAGGAAGAGCCCTGTTGTATTGCGGGCTGCTGGCCAGATCCCGCAACAGTTGCTAATCTTTGAATTTTTTTTCTTTTATCCTATTTGATGACCTTGAGGGTGTGATTGTGGTATAAGGTGGATTCAGTTGACTGGCTTCATTTCTGGAAAGCTTTAGGTGGCCAGTGCTCAGCTCCCAACTCCTGGGCTACATGCTGTAACTCTGGGGGACTTGTATTGGGTCCTGACTTTGTTGTCTGGCTCCTTGAGGTTTGGAGTCCACCACACAGGGTGGCGGTGGGGGCAAGATGCAGTAGCTGCAGCAGAGTGCCAGTGGATGCAGTGGTGGCTGGCTCCCTGTGGATGTTAATCACAGTGAGGGAGGCAAGGAAGCTTAAGAGGAAAGCAGAGGTCGGGGGGGCCTGCTGAAGACTGTGTGTGCTGTTGCATGGAAGTGGAGTTGGCTTGGAGCAAGGTGCTGGCCAGCGCAGGTCTGGATGCCTTCTCTGTGCTCTGCAAGCTGGAGTGATGGCTCAGGGAGGATACCTTGTTCTCTTCTCAGTGTTAGAGCAAGAGCAGGGCACTGGCTGAGGTGGGGTTTGCTGGCTCTGTTCCCATCAAGGCTCCCTCTGCAATGGCAGTCTGGTGGGGGTGAGAGGTGTACTATACTCACACATGCTGGTGGAGCAAGTAAAACAAAACCTACCCATGCAGACATGCATCAGTAAAGTGATGTGGGGAGTTGCCATGGGATTGGGGGAAGCTGCAACTATGGGGAGGGAGCATGTGGGTTGGTGTGCAGCCTTAGAAGCTGCCTCTCTGGAGCTCTTCACTGCTCAGGGATGGTCTGCTGGCACAGAAGCGATGGTGTGGATTCTCAGGGAACCCAAGACTGCCCTATAAGAAGTCATGGCCAGGCTGGGGCCCCTAGAGAAGTCAGCAGACCAAGGAGTGCTCAGGTTGAACCAGCCGCATCTGAGGTGCTCCACTGCCCTTCAGAGGTCAAGTCCATCAGTTCCCTTAGGGCTAAAGTCTCCTATGGCAGCAAGTTGAGCCTAGGGGGATGGCCTTCTCTGGCCCTGCTCCACTACAGCCACTCCCACACCAAACCCTCTGGGCTTCACATCAGCTGGCCTGCTGCCCCACCACTTCTCTAAGCAGCTCCCCCTGCCACCTCAATTGTCCATGGTGGTCGAAGGGTTCCCTCCTGCCAGGAATCCAGAGGCCAATGACAAGAGTGGGTTGCTCCTTGCCAGTTCAACTAACCCATTCCCCCAGAGCTGTTGTGGTTCAATAATGAGCCCCAGTGTGCAGTAGCCCTTTCAAGGTTCTCAGTTTTTTACCCTTCAGACCAGCTTCTGTGTCTTCCCTCTCTCCCCTCTCAGCACCTTCCCTCTGAAGACCTGTTAAAAGCACGCCAGTATTCTCAATCCCTCTGTGGGAGCCACTCCACTTGTCTCTATCTAGTCAGTCTTCTTGTCCCCCCATCCCAGTTTCCCCACAAGTTAGTTTTGTCTCAACCTTTCTGCACCCAGGTCACTGGACTGGTAGTTACTGTTGGCCATGGGGCTCCCTCAAGTAGAGGCTGCAGCTGGCAAACAGGCTACACCCTTCCTGGACCAGTCTTGTGGAGGGAGGTACTCGCAGCTCCTATGCCATCCCTGAAACCCACATCTCACCCTACTCAGTGTTCAGAGACTGGGGTCTCCTATCCAACTCATGCTCCGGCTACAGATCTCAGCTTGATATTCCTGAGCTGTGTGCTTGAACCCTGGGAGGTTGGGATTGGCTTTGTCCTCTGGCCCCTCAGAGTTGAGCCCTGGCTGTGCTGAGGGGACCATAGTGTCCCAGGCCACTGGCAAAATACCCAGGTGGGGCAGTGGAGGCTGTGCTGTGTGCATGCTCTCATGGGAGTGGCCAGGCAGGGGTCTTGGGAGGGGCTGGCAGACAGCGGGGTGTGCAGATCAGACAGGCCCAAGTCCATCAGGAAAGACCGCCCTTCTGTCTCCCAGCCTGGCCGTCAGCAGGGGCTAGAGCAACTCGGAGCAAGATGGAAAGCCTTGGGGAATAGGCATCTATGGTCGCATTTTGCTGTAGCTTCCCTGCATGCAGAACCTTCTGAGCTCCAAGCAGGCTTGAGCTTTGGCTTTGCCAAACTCTTCAGACAGTTTCTCTTGCAAATTCAGAGGTCTGTGGGGTCATGGGATCTCTTGTAGCTAGGATCCCAGAGGTCCACAGCAGGAGCGTGTTTCCCTGCAGTTTCTTTTCTCATTCCTTCCTTAGGTTCCCTTCAAGGCCAGGAGCTGCGCCGGCACTCAGCAACTCTGTGCAGGGTTCCAGGCTTTTGCCCTGTTCTACCACAGTAGACTTTCAGTATTTTTTTTTTTTTCTCAAAAGATCTGTTTGAAGTGTGATAGTTTACTTGATATTCTGGTATCTCTCAGTGGGTGAAGTGCTTCCCATCTGCATCTGGTAGGCTATCTTGTCTCCTCCCATTATTTTCTTTTATCTTACAACAACTTTGTATGTGTGTTGACCACAGTCTTTTGTTCTTGTTTCAGTGAGATGGGTTTTTCACAGTTTCAGAAGATGAGTGTAAGCCTTCAGAGCATTCCTGCTGTGAAAGAAAATAAATCCTGGGGCCCCCAAATCACTAAACTAAAAGAAAAGTCAAGCTTGGAATCCCTTAGGGCAAACTTGCCCCCATTCTATTCAAAGTCACCCCTCTGCTCACTGAGATAAATGCATATGTGATTGCCTCCTTTGGAGAGGCTAATCAGAAACTCGAAAGAATACAACCATTTGTCTCTTATCTATCTATGACCTGGAAGCCCCCTCCCCACTTGGAGTTGTCCCACCTTTTGGACCAAACCAATGTTCATTTTATATATGTTGATTAATGTCTCATGTATCCCTAAAATGTATAAAACCAAGCTGTGCTCTGACAACCTTGGGCACTTGTTGTCAAGACCTCCTAAGGCTATGTCATGTGTGCGCATTCTCAACCTTAGCAAAATAAACTTTCTAAATTAACCGAGACCTGTCTCAAATATCCGGGGTTCACATTGCTTCACAGATGTAGAGATCTCTTTTCTTATTGTTGTGAAGTGGTTAGATATATGATCTCCTTGTGCCACTGCACTCCAGCCTGGGCAACAGAGCGAGACTCCGTCTCAAAAAAAAAAAAAAAATATATATATATATATATGTATATATATGATCTCCTTCTTTCTGTGACCTACTTTCTCTGTTCTCTTCCCCTACTTTTATCTGGATCTTTTCTTTGGTCCTACATGTCTCTATCCTGCTAAGTTTAAATTCTACTCATAGTAGATTCTTCTCAATTCTGGTCTTTGACCTAAAAAGGAACTATTATATTTCAAGTTTTCATATAATACAAACTGACTTGCACCATCTGACTTTTGCTGTACTTTTGCACTTGCAAATTAGAGCCCATGAAACCAGTTCCAGTTTTGGTGCTGTTTTAAGAATGGCTCACTGAACTTTCCAAAATAGATGTCTCCATTTTAAGTCCTTGAGCAATTCAATTTTAGGGTCCTGCAGCTTTCCCAGCTATCAGTAATCCTTTTATCTACTCCCTGCTTCACCCTTCACAGTTACCATTACTATGTGAAACTTATTCTAGTTAGCTTGACCTCAATTTCTCACATTTTAGGGTTCATGGAGATACTTTGTTGTTCACTTTTTTTGTAGATTTTGGCAGTATGTTTTGTTATTCCAGTTGCATTGCCTGTTGTGTAGGGGAAATTGGAAAAGTCAAAAACTGTGCTGCATTCTAAAATCTTTCTTTGAACTCTCCCCTACATTTCTTCCTAATAATTTTAAATATTTGCCTTTCTGTATGTAATTATTTATTCCAGCTGACTTTTATTTTCAAGTAAGATATTGAGTAATGCTTTGACCTTATTTTTCCCATTTATGACATTTCCCCCCACATATATGCATCTTTCCCTCCTCTTAATTGTAATCTTGTATCTCTTACAAGTGTTCATAGAAACTTGATTCTGTTTGAGTATCTCTATTCTGTATTTCTATCCTTTTACCAAGGCAACTTGGTATAATTATGGTAATTATACCAAGTAATTATAATTATGGTATAATTACCATAGTAATTATATTTCTTGATATTTTATAATTCTGCTACCTCCTCCCTGTTCTTTGTCTTGTTCAAAATTTTTTGTCTGTTTTTGTCTTTCTCTCATCTTATCATTTTATTATCAGCGTGATAATTTTGCTAAAAATATTGTGATTTTAGAAAGATTTGACTTTTTTAACATATCAATTTTTTTGTACCTATGCACATAGATCACCATTTATTTATGGTGACTTTTATATACTCCATGAAAGCTTTATACCTTTCTCCATTAACGAATTACAGGTATTTTCTTAGATTTTATTCAATCTTTAATAGTGGTGGGACAAATACCACTCTTATCTTGCTACTATTACTAAGGAGTATTCTTTCAAATTTTAAAATAAAATACGATGTTTGTTCTGTATTTTTGGAATTCCTTTTCTCAGGTAATGAAAGATATTTCTATTCCAAGTTTAACATGAGTTTTATCATAAGTAAGTAATTTTATTGAAGGTCTTTAGCATTTTACATCACATGTTTTATTTTACTTTAAACTGTTAATGTAATAAGTATGTTACCAGGTTTTTTCCCCAATATGAAACCATTCTTGTATTACTGGATTAAATCCACCTTGCGTGTGATGCATATATCATGATTTATATGTCACATGACACAAATTCAGAAATAAGACCTTTGGCAATTGGCTCCTGTCTTTCACAAATGTTTTCAAACAATGGTGGAACAAAGTACTTGTCTTCATTAAGGAAGGAGTGGCATAGAAAAGAGGGCAAGGAAAAATGGAATATTAGTGAATAGCTCTTCTTTGGGAAACAGAGAGGTGGAAAGTGGATCCCCATATCTTAGTATTCTCCAAGCCTACTCTTACCAGACCACTGCTGTTGTTGTAGAAATCACAACTGGCCACCGAACCAAGACACCAGGTGTCTTGATACTGAGACAGATCTGTATCATGCAGCTGGGTCTTGGAACTTCCAGCTGACTAGCTCCATAGGCTCAAACCAAATATTTAATTAGCCTTATAATAAAGAAATTCACGAATATATGAGATGCATTTATTTGCATTCTGTCTACTCCATATACAGTTTTGCTAAGAGAGGTACTCTCTGCCAGTAGGCCTGAAATTTAAATGAACTGAACCTCATAATTTGGAGCCTTGATGAAATGGAAATGTTGACTTATTTCAGAACCCAACTTGAAGCCAGGACAATTTAAGATACAGCCTTGAAGCTGAGAATATTGAAGTGCTAGGTCTTTCCAAGAAATCTTATTTAAATGTTCTCTCTTAGTCATAGAAGTGAACCTCAGAAAAAACTGAATTAAGAGGTAGTTTATTTCCTCCTGAGGCTATTGTTTCAAATTTATTCAAAGGAGCAACCATTAAGATGAAGCAAATGCCAGCACTTTGGGAGGCTGAGGTGGGTGGATCACGAGGTCAGGAGATCGAGACCATCCTGGCTAACACAGTGAAACCCCATCTCTACTAAAAATACAAAAAAAAAATTAGCCAGGCGTGGTGGCGGGCGTCTGTAGTCCCAGCTACTCAGGAGGCTGAGGCAGGAGAATGGAGTGAACCCAGGAGGCAGAGTTTGCAGTGAGCCTAGATTGTGCCGCTGCACTCCAGCCTGGGCGACAAAGTGAGACTCCGTCTCAAAAAAAAAAAAAAAAAAAAAAAAAAAAAAAGGATGAAGCAAATGGGGCAAAGAGGCCCACAAGTAAATGACTAAATGACTAGAACTTTTAGTCTAAAAGATAGTCAAACTATCTGTGTGAAGGACTCACCTCCCCCACCGCTTCATTGCAGACCAATTCTTTGTAAAATACAATGAATAAATTACTATGAAAATGACATAGAAAAATAAAGACATAAAAATAAACCCATTTTTAATTATGTAACAGAATTACTCTTTCAAAATGCTATAACAATTTCTCAATTTTATTATCTATTTCTGTTCTTGTCATGGAACAATTAAAAAACTGTTCACTGGCTGTCACTGGTCCTTGGGCCACACTGAGTAGCACTGCTCTGAAGACTGTACATCTCTAGATAAGATCTTTGGCTGTCGTTACTTGCTCACTGACATGACTAGAAACCAACAGATGGGAAAGCTTTGAGAAATTTCTCTATGTCAAAAATAACAAGCCCATCTAGATACAGCCTGTGACTGTTTAACTTCTAAAACAATCCCCTCGGCCCAGCTCCAAACTCACGTCAACATCAAGTTCATTGGAAAACCATGCAACACCTAGGTATTAATACATCCTCTTTAACATTCATCTCAGCTGTGATCAAATAGACACAGAAGAATCTCCCAGAGTACAAAACCAGAGAGAAGTGAGGAAGACAGAAAGCATCACCCTAATGCATGTATCAAGTTGACTAAAGTGGAAGTTTTTCCTCTGCTTGGATAAAGAATCCTTATGATTATTGTACCTTGGGACTTAATGTGCACTGTAGACGATTGGTTTTCTTAATTCTTTTTTTTAAAAATAGGAAGTGTTATTGTAGTAATCCTATTTACTCTACATTCTATATAAGTAGAATTCTTCGAAGGGGCATTTATGGGAAAGGTTTTCTTTTAAAATCAGACAGGCATTCCCCTTCCTTCTTCTTCCTGCCTTGAACATTGATTAGATGTCTGGAGCTGCAATAACCATTTTTCAGACATGAGATAAAAATCATGAACTAGATGTTGGAAACTGCAGTAACCCATTTTCCAGGCATGAAATCCAAACATGAAAATGAAAGAGTAGGAAAACTAAGACCCTGAGACATTACAGCTTTGTTGAGGAATTAACCAATGTTAGCCATTGTGGAACCCTGGATTTTCTAATATGAAAAAAATTCACATTAAGTTATATCTAACATTCTACTTATTACATATTTAACATTATCTTTTGTCCTCTTCTGTAGCTGTTGTAAATTTGGTTATCAGTTTTAGTCATTGCTCATTTGTGGATAATGTGTGTTTTTTTCTTTAATGTTTTTCAGTTTCACTACACTATGTCTCAGTCTGGATTTCATTTTATTTATCCTGCCTGATCTAATGTGCCTTTTCAACCTGAGAATTTATGTCTACTATAAATTTGGAAAAGTTTCTGTCATTTCTCTTGAACATTGATTCTCATTCTCTGCAAGCAAGTTTTTCTCTATGCTTTTTTTTTCTCCAAAAAACACTACTAAAATTGTCTCTGTTCTCTGAAAAAATTTTTTCTGTCTTACACTCTGGTTTTACATGCATAAAACATTTTTGTCTTCTTATTTGCACTGGAATCTCTAGATTAGAAGAAACTGTTTTTTAAACTTGTTCATATGCCTTGCTAAGACGTGGTGCAATGACTGCCACTCCTTGATGCCTGATTAGTATTAGAATTATTTTAGTTTTCTCTGTCATGTTTCAAAACAACAGACTCATTTTATTTTCATGTCACTGGGCATTTCTCTCCTTAAAGAGTTAAATAATTTAAAAGATTGTAATACTCCAAATTAAATAAATACATATCTTGTATAAAAATAATTTCATTTAAAGAGTTTATAAAATAAAGATAATGGCTTCTCCCATTTCAATTATTATCATGAGTTATAGATGGAGAGGAATAAAAATCCTCAGTGAAAATGAAAATGAATTCGAATGACATTAATAGAATCAAATCTCTAGTAACATTACCTTAAGCAAGATTGATTTAAAATGTAATATAAAGTCATTAAGAAGTATATTCTTCTATGCACATTTTCCCAGTGAGGATAAATATTGTTTTAAATGAGATAAATTAACTGAATATGTATTCTTGGTGCATCATTTCAACTAAGCATGAGATCTGACATTCCTGTGGGATTCTGTCTTTCCAGGGTTGGTTGTCTTATGTGTCTAGCCTTATGGATATTTGGTTACAAGGAATGGGAAACAACTCAAGTCAAATTAAACAAAAATAGAAGGCACCAAATGCAAGTAAGATTTATGTTTTATATTTTTCTTTGTTGGTCTGATTAGATGTATATTAATTTATTCACCTTTTTTAGGAATCAGAGTCTGGTTACATTAATTTTCTTCATCGTTTTCATTTTCAGTTTTATTCACTTTTGCTCTTTATTGCTTATTTTCTTCTGTTTACTTTGGGTTTACATTAACTCCTTTTATGGTTTCTTAGTGGAAGCACATATTGTTGAGATGAGACCCTTCCTATTTTTAATTTCAGAATCGAATGCTGTAACTGCCCCCAGTACTGCTTTGGCCATCTCTCATAGATTGTTATTACTGAGTTTTATTATCATTTGTTTCAAAATGTTTTCTAGTTTTCTTTCTAATTCCTCCTTGAAATGTGGTGTGTCTTATTTAAAAGAATGTTATTTAATTTCCAAGTATTTAGAAGCTTTCCAGCTACCTTTCTTTTATTAATTTCTGGTTTAATTCCATTATGATCATAGGTCATATTTTATAAGATTTAAATCCCTCTATTTTGTTAAGCTTTGATTTTTTTTCCCCAAATATGATCTACCGTGGTGAATAGTCTATGTGTACTTGCAAAGAATGTGTACTCTGATGCTTTTGGGTGGCAATTAAGTCAGATTAGTTCTTAGTGTTATTCAGATGTTCCACATCCTTTCTGATTTTTCCATCTTTCTGTTTTATCAATTTATTTAGAGAAAAGTGCTGAAGTCTTCAACTTTAAGTGTAGACTTACCTATTTCTCCTTCCCTTCTTTTAGTCTGCACCATGTATTTTGAAGCCCTACTGTTAGGTACATAAGCATGTCTTTTTGGTGAATTGAGCCCTTTATCAACAGGTAACACCCTTCTTTATCTCTAGTATTATTCTTTGTTTTGAATTTTGAATTATTAGGTATTAATATAGTTACTCTTTTCTTTTAATTAATGTATGCATGCTATCTTTTAATTAATGTATGCATGCTTTGTCTTTTAATACATTTTTACTTGTAAACCAATCTAAATGTTTATATTTAAAAGTATGTTTCTTATAGACATGATTATGGTTATTCATTTTAATATGATCTGATGAAGTATGGCTTTAATTTTTGTGTTTTGATAATATACATAGACAGTAAATATTTTTATGGTTTGGTTAATATCTATCATCTTGGTAGTTTTTCTGTTTTTTTTCCTTCTGTTTTAGATTACATCTTAATGAGTATTTTTTATTATTACATTTTATCTCTATTATTGGCTTATTATTTCTACCTTCATTTTAATTTATTTTAATTCTTGACCTTGGGCTTGCAATATACATCTTTAATTAATCAAAGCCTATCTTCAAATAGTATTATTCCACTTCAAATATGGTATGGGAATTTATGACTGTATACTCACAATATCTCTAGTCTATGTTTTTTGGCTATTGTTTTATGTTTTAGTTTCACTTATGTGCCCAACCCACAAATCATTGCCTATTTTAACAGCAGAAAATGGGCCGGGCATGGTGGCTCATGCCTGTAATCCCAGCACTTTGGGAGGCCGAGGCGGGCGGATCACGAGGTCAGGAGATCAAGACCATCCTAGCTAATACTGTGAAACCTCGTCTCCACTAAAAATACAAAAAATTAGCCGGGTGAGGTGGCGGGCGCCTTTAGTCCCAGCTACTTGGGAGGCTGAGGCAGGAGAATGGCATGAACCCCGGGGTGTGGAGCCTGCAGTGAGCCGAGATCGTGCCACTGCACTCCAACCTGGGCGACAGCGAGACTCCAACTCAAAAAAAAAAAAAAAATGTAGAAAATGATTTTTTAGAGATATTAAAAATAAGAAAAATAGTTCTTTTTTTTTAAACCATTTCTAGGAATCCTCATTTCTTTATTTATATTCAAGTTTCTGTCTGATGTCATAATCTTTTTTCCTAAAGAATGTCCTTTCACATTTCTTATAGCTCATATCTGCTGTTAAAGAATGCTCCTAGTTTTTGTTTGTTGGAAAAAGTCTTTAATTATCCCTCAGTTTTAAATGCTATTTTTATTATGTATAGTGTCAATAGTATTTTTCTTTCAGCACTTTGAAAATGTCACTCTATTTTTTCTAGCATGCAAAATTCCTTCAAGAAGTCTGCTGTATTTGTTCTCTGTGTTTTTTTCTATGTAATGTGACTTTTCCTCTGGATAACTTTGAGATTTTCTTTTTATCTTTTGTGGTCAGCATTTTGAATATCATGTTTCTAGGTATTTATTATCATTATTATTATTTTGGAAAGATAGGGTTTCACTCTGTTGCAGATGCTGGAGTGTAGTGGTGGGATCATAGCTTACTGCTGCCTCGAACTTCTGGGCTTAACTGATCCTTCCGCTTCAGCCTCTCAAGTAGCCGGTACCACAGGTGTGCACCACCATGCCTGGCTAATTTTTATATTTTTATTTTTGGAGATGGAATCTCATTTTACACCCTAGGCTGGTCTGAAACTCCTAGCCTCAAGCAGTTCTTCCACCTCAGTCTTCTGAGTTGGGATTATAGGTGTGAGCCACACACCTGGCTATTTTGTCCTGTTTGAGCTTCTCTGAGCCTCTAGGACCTGTGATTTTATGTTTTTAGTATTTTTGGAGACTTTTTAGCCACTCTCTTCAAATATTTCTTCAATGATGTCTCCCCCACCCACTACCCAAGTTTTAGTTTGGATGATTTCTATGGACCTTTCTTCAGGTCACTTATTCTTTCCTTGGCTGTGTCAAGTCTACTGATAGACAAGTTAAAGGTATTCTTCATCTCCATTACTATGATTCTTCCCCCTAGCATTTTAATTTGACTCTTTTTCCTTCTATATCTCTAGAATATTTTCACAACCACTTCTTCCTGTCTCCATGTATTAGTTATCTATGCGGAATAACAAGTTAATCAAACTTAGCAGCTTGAAAAAAACAAATATTTATCATTTCACGATTTTTGTGGACCAGAAATCTGGAAGCAGCTTAGCTGGGAGATCTGGCTCAGGTTCTCTCATGTGGTTACAATCAAGCCGTTGGCCAGGGCTGCTGTCATCTGAAGGCTCGCCTGGAGATGGAGATTCTACTTCCAAGATGGCTCACTTCTATGGCTATAGGCAGCAGGCCTCAGTTCCTCGACACCTATTGACAAAGGCCTTGGCTTATCATCATGTGGGCCTTTTCATATGTCTGTCTGAGTGTCTTGACAACATGACAGCTGATGTTTTCCAAAGGAAGTGACCCAAGAGAGAACAAGGCAGAAGCAACACATTTTTTATGACCTAGTCTTGGATGTAAAATACCATCACTTTGGCTATATCTTATTTATTAAGTCCAGCCTACACCCAAAAGGAAGCAAATTAAGCTTCACCTCTTTAAAGGAATTTCAACAAATTTGTGGACACATTTTAAATGACAACAGCCTTGCTAAACCAAGTTTCAGCCTGGACAGTTACTTCCTTGGTTAGTTTTTGAGGCAGTCTTAAAACTGGATTGGTATCTCTTGTTAGTTCTCAGGAGGTACTTTGTCTGGTAGGCATTACATTTTACAAAGTATTTCCTCTTTACTAGTCTGTCTTCTGTACTATAGAATAAGGAACTTGAAGGCAAAGATTGTGTCTTACTACATTTGTATCTCCAAGCCTGGCACAGTGCTTGGCCTTTGGTAGGCTTTCAACCAATGTTTATGGAAAAACAAATCATGCCACTTAACGAGGCACCTTTTCTGCCTTACCACATGATAAGCAGAGAAGGAGAGGGGTAGAAATAAATTGTATGGTGCACTCCCTGTTGTGCCTTGCAATCTGTATACATTATCTTATTTTGTGACAGACTGAAACTTTGATAGAAGCATAATCATGTGGTAGGAAAGGATAAATAATTGTGCTTTTATACTGTCTTGCTACTTACTGCTGCAGAGTCTTGGGCAGCTAATTAAGACTCTAAGAATCTTGGTTTTCTCCTAAAAAAAATGAAAGAATATAATAATAATTGCCTTGCCAACTTCACATTGTTTTAGTGAGGAGCAAATAAGACAATGTAAATGAAAGAGAGATACAAACTATACATATTATACAAGTATGTTAATATTATTATTTCTCAAATTTTTATAGAGCATAGATGATATTGCCAAACATGAAGAAGATGCTTCAATTTTCAGGAATTTAATCAAAGGTGAAACCATTATCCCACTGATAATCAGTAAGTTCCAAGGTCATTCATTCATTCAATATTAACTCCTACCATATGCATATTCAAGACACAGCCCCTGTGTTCAGACATCTCAGTGTCTTCAATTAAGTCCAAGATCCTGCAAAATTTTCAAAATCTTTTTATACAAAGCTCTTATAAATTCACTGGTAAGAATCAGCACGTTTAAAATGACAGAGGAAGGTTACCAAAACAGCAGACCAAACGGTGGGCTAGAGGCCTTAGTCATTTCCTGAATCAGAAGTCTGGTGGCTCCTGCTCCTGCAGCAACACTGGCTCTCCTCTAACAGCAGAAAGTGTTGGTGCCTGGCATTCAGCAAGTGCTCATTGTTTGTTAAAGGAATTAAACAAATGACTATCTCTTATATAAGAATCATCAGATGCTACATCTGGACTGGGTGGCTAATCTAGCTTCCTCATTTTGCAAAGGAAGGAATAGAAGCTCAGTAAGGTCGATAAGTTCCAAGCTTATATAGGCATGAAATAGCAGAGTTTAAACTCTAAAAAGTGTTCTGACTCCTTATTTTGTGCATTTCTCTCATTTGCATTCTCTCTCAGCATTTCTCTCAGCATTGTGCATTCTCTCTCAGCATTCTGCTCCTCATTTTGTGCGTTTCTCTCAAAATATTGGACTCTACTTTGAGAGATTATTAATATAATTAGCTTTGCATTTGAATAATGAAGAAAAAATAACACTGATTCACCTAATAAACTTCTTCAAAGAAATACATATCAGCCCCTAAAGTCAAACCTGTGTCCATTGTGGGAAATAGTTGTTGGAAATAGGGGAACTCTTAGGGTACATGTGCCATTTTCTATGTCTGTTTTGGCTTTATGCAAGGAGAAATTTGGCTAGTTTTCAGAGAATCCAGGAATTTGTTAAGTTGATCATGTTCTTTGATTTAACTTGGCATGACTTGAAAGTATCATCATCCACTTGCTGTACCGTGGAGGAGAAGTGGAGGAAGAAGTGTGTGGTTAAGCCAGTCAATTATGACATGGTTAGAAAAGTAACTCAGGGAAAAGACAAAACAGCCACTCTGTTTCAGTTTGTTTGGTTGAGGCACTTAAGACATATACTAATGCAGACCAGACTCCCCAGAAAGGCAAACTCTCCTGGGTATGAATATTATTACTCAGTATGCCCCTGACATTAGGAGGAAGGAACAAAAAGCAGCGGTGGGACTTTAAAACCCTATGAGCCAGCTCTTAAACATGACCTTTAAGGTTTACAACAATAGGCACAGGGCAAAAGAGAGAGAGAGAGAACCAAAATAGTCAAAAAGTGTAATTGTCAGCAGTTGTCTTAGGCCTCCTGTAAACTCAGAATTACCCATCCCTAGAAAGTGTCATGAGATCAGCATCTGGGATGCCCTGATGACAGCCCTTGACTTGCCAGCCCCTGAGCCAAAATCACTGTGCCTTCTGCAGGGATGAGGGTCACTGACCATGAGAATGTTCTAACTGTCCCTGGTGCATGGAAAAAAAGACTTCTCATCAATCTGCCCAGCCAGAAATGAAACCCAGGGCTTCTTCCATGTTCTAAAAATTCTGGGTAATAATTGCTGTGGGAAGGAGACTCGTAGGCTTTCTGATACTAGAGCTAGCTTTCTTGTACTAGTTGCAACAAGCTGCCTTGCTTAAGTAAAGTTACTGGGGGTCCTGGACCCTTCTTCTGATGGGCAGCTTCCCACAGTGGCAGAGAAGCAGCCATCTGAACATTATTCTTTGATGTATCCACATCTGGGTAAGTTCTCTGGTGGCTTGGGGACTCTGAGGTCTCCTCAGAGCAATGTGGTTCATCCATTCCCTTCTATAGGATCCCCTTCCCTGCCTCTCCCTGTCTTCCATACCTATTGGGGCAAACACAATTTGGCCAGGTGGATAGGTTCCAATTTTGTAAATAACTTGGATCCAGCTGTCTTGTATATAGGTCACTTCATTTGTGTGATGTGTGTTGTGTCCAGCATGCTATCAAATTGGCTTATAAATAAAAGAGTGCTCATTAATTAAACAAGAATAGGCTAAACTTGACAGTTGGAAGAGAATGTTGTGTCTTCTAAAATTTAACTTCAAGATTTTTACCTAGGTAAACCACTGATGTTTTTAGGCTTTAGAATATTTTAAAAAGCTTTGAATGGGTAGCTTTGTGTATGGTTTAAATTCTTAAAATTATAGAATTGTTCGCATTTATAAAATCCCAATATCTGGTAGCAGTTCAGAATTTTCTGCCTCCTAAGTTTATACAAAATGTGCCAGGGGAGACATATTTTTAATTGGAAAAAAGAATTTTTTTTTCCAATCTGGAACTTATTAAAAGGCTTGTTCAACACATGAAGGAACAAGTGAATAAAAAGAAAGATATGAGGAGAGTTATGGATAGAAGATACATTTTTTTTTGTGGGAGGGATATAAAGAAAGAGTGATTTTGTATGAGGAGGGATCTTGTGTGGTAGATTCTTTTCCTAGAATAAAGTGACAGGTTATTTGGGAGAGAGGTGGCATAGGATAGGTCAGAGAGTCCAAGCATTGCAAAAGAGTGATGGGGTTTGTAAAGGGAAAGTTGTCAGGGGGATTTTGTATATTATTAAGGGGGCTGTGATTGAAGAAAAATTGTTTGTGATAGACTTTCTAGAAAATAATCTACATATTGGAACTGAGTTTTCTTAAGATATTGATTTGTGTTACAGAAAATTTTTCTTTTAATGCTATAACTGGTTTCTTTTAAAACTTCTCAGATTCATATCATAGATGTTCAACTGTTACTGTGACTCACTCCCTTTGAGAAGACTTGAGATAATAACTCTGCTTTAGGTTTTTAGTCAGCTCCTATAATTTTTTCTCCTCCAGTTGTAACTGTTGTTATGACCTCATGCTAAAATATTTTATCTTGGAGGTCTATAAAAAGTGTGTGGTTAAGCCAGTCACTTATGACATGCTTAACCAATATAACTTGATTACATACTCTTTTTTTTCTTTTATTATTATTATTATTATTATTATTATTATTATACTTTAGGTTTTATGGTACATGTGCGCAATGTGCAGGTAAGTTACATATGTATACATGTGCCATGCTGGTGCGCTGCACCCACCAACTCGTCATCTAGCATTAGGTATATCTCCCAATGCTATCCCTCCCCCCTCCCCCCACCCCACAACAGTCCCCAAAGTGTGATGTTCCCCTTCCTGTGTCCATGTGTTCTCATTGTTCAATTCCCACCTATGAGTGAGAATATGCGGTGTTTGGTTTTTTGTTCTTGCGATAGTTTACTGAGAATGATGATTTCCAATTTCATCCATGTCCCTACAAAGGACATGAACTCATCATTTTTTATGGCTGCATAGTATTCCATGGTGTATATGTGCCACATTTTCTTAATCCAGTCTATCATTGTTGGACATTTGGGTTGGTTCCAAGTCTTTGCTATTGTGAATAATGCCGCAATAAACATACGTGTGCATGTGTCTTTATAGCAGCATGATTTATAGTCCTTTGGGTATATACCCAGTAATGGGATGGCTGGGTCCAATGGAATTTCTAGTTCTAGATCCCTGAGGAATCGCCACACTGACTTCCACAAGGGTTGAACTAGTTTACAGTCCCACCAACAGTGTAAAAGTGTTCCTATTTCTCCACATCCTCTCCAGCACCTGTTGTTTCCTGACTTTTTAATGATTGCCATTCTAACTGGTGTGAGATGGTATCTCATTGTGGTTTTGATTTGCATTTCTCTGATGGCCAGTGATGGTGAGCATTTTTTCATGTGTTTTTTGGCTGCATAAATGTCTTCTTTTGAGAAGTGTCTGTTCATGTCCTTCGCCCACTTTTTGATGGGGTTTTTTTTTCTTGTAAATTTGTTGGAGTTCATTGTAGATTCTGGATATTAGCCCTTTGTCAGATGAGTAGGTTGCGAAAATTTTCTCCCATTTTGTAGGTTGCCTGTTCACTCTGATGGTAGTTTCTTTTGCTGTGCAGAAGCTCTTGATTTTAATTAGATCCCATTTGTCAATTTTGGCTTTTGTTGCCATTGCTTTTGGTACAAGGAGGAACTGGTACCATTCCTTCTGAAACTATTCCAATCAATAGAAAAAGAGGGAATCCTCCCTAACTCATTTTATGAGGCCAGCATCATCCTGATACCAAAGCCTGGCAGAGACACAACCAAAAAAGAGAATTTTAGACCAATATCCTTGATGAACATTGATGCAAAAATCCTCAATAAAATACTGGCAAACAGAATCCAGCAGCACATCAAAAAGCTTATCCACCATGATCAAGTGGGCTTCATCCCTGGGATGCAAGGCTGGTTCAATATACGCAAATCAATAAATGTAATCCAGCATATAAACAGAACCAAAGACAAAAACCACATGATTATCTCAATAGATGCAGAAAAGGCCTTTGACAAAATTCAACAACCCTTCATGCTAAAAACTCTCAATAAATTAGGAATTGATGGGATATATCTCAAAATAATAAGAGCTATTTATGACAAACCCACAGCCAATATCATACTGAATGGGCAAAAACTGGAAGCATTCCCTTTGAAAACTGGCACAAGACAGGGATGCCCTCTCTCACCACTTCTATTCAACATAGTGTTGGAAGTTCTGGCCAGGGCAATTAGGCAGGAGAAGGAAATCAAGGGTATTCAATTAGGAAAAGAGGAAGTCAAATTGTCCCTGTTTGCAGATGACATGATAGTATATCTAGAAAACCCCATTGTCTCAGCCCAAAATCTCCTTAAGCTGATAAGCAACTTCAGCAAAGTCTCAGGATACAAAATCGATGTGCAAAAATCACAAGCATTCTTATACATCAATAACAGACAAACAGAGAGCCAAATCATGAGTGAACTCCCATTCACAATTGCTTCAAAGAGAATAAAATACCTAGGAATCCAACTTACAAGGGATGTGAAAGACCTCTTCAAGGAGAACTACAAACCACTGCTCAAGGAAATAAAAGAGGATACAAACAAATGGAAGAACATTCCATGCTCATGGGTAGGAAGAATCAATATCATGAAAATGGCCATCCTTCCCAAGGTAATTTACAGATTCAATGCCATCCCCATCAAGCTACCAATGACTTTCTTCACAGAATTGGAAAAAACTACTTTAAAGTTCATATGGAACCAAAAAAGAGCCCACATCGCCAAGTCAATCCTAAGCCAAAAGAACAAAGCTGGAGACATCACACTACCTGACTTCAAACTATACTACAAGGCTACAGTAACCAAAACAGCATGGTACTGGTACCAAAACAGAGATATAGATCAATGGAACAGAACAGAGCCGTCAGAAATATGCCACATATCTACAACTATCTGATCTTTGACAAACCTGACAAAAACAAGAAATGGGGAAAGGATTCCCTATTTAATAAATGGTGCTGGGAAAACTGGCTAGCCATATGTAGAAAGCTGAAACTGGATCCCTTCCTTACACCTTATACAAAAATCAATTCAAGATGGATTAAAGACTTAAATGTTAGACCTAAAACCATAAAAACCCTAGAAGAAAACCTAGGCATTACCATTCAGGACATAGGCATGGGCAAGGACTTCATGTCTGATTACATACTCTTGACTGTTCTTTTTTTTTAAACTTTTATTTTAGATTTAGTGGTACATGTGCAGGTTTGTTCCATAGGTAAACTCGTGTCACAGCGGTTTATTGTACAGATTATTTCATTACCCAGGTATAAAGCCCAGTACCCAATAGTTATCTTTTCTGCTCCTCTCCAGCCTCCCACCCCCCACCCTCAAGTAGATAGCAGGGTCCATTGTTTCCTTCCTTGTGTTCATAAGTTCTTATAATTTAGCTCCCACTTATAAGTGAGAACATGCAGTATTTGGTTTTCTGTGCCTGAATTAGTTTGCTAAGGATAATAGCCCCCAGCTCCATCCATGTTCCTGCAAAGGACATGAATTTTTTCTTTTTTTATGGCTGCATAGTATTCCATGGTGTATATGTACCACATTTTCTTTATCCAATCTGTCACTGATGACATTTAGATTGATTTCATGTCTTTGCTATTGTGAATAGTTCTGCAATAAATATTCATACGCATGTGTCTTTATGGTTGAATTATTTATATTCCTCTGGGTATATACTCAGTAATCGGATTGCTGGGTCAAATGGTAGTTCTGCTTTTAGCTCTTTGAGGAATCACCATACTGCTTTCCACAATGGTTAAAATAATTTACACTCCCACCAGCAGTATGTAAGTGTTCCCTTTCCTTCGCAACCTCGTCAGCATGCTATTATTTGACTTTTTGATAGTAGCCATTCTGACTGGTGTGAGATGGCATCTCATTGTGGTTTTGATTTTCATTCCTCTAGTGATCAGTGATATTGAGCTTTTTTTTCATATGCTTCTGGGCTGCATGTATATCTTCTTTTGAGAAGTGTCTGTTCATGTCCTTTGCCCACTTTTTAACTTTTTTTTTTGTTTTTCTCTTGTAAATTTGTTTAAGTTCCTTATAGATGCTGGATATTAGACCCCTGTTGGATGCATAGTTTGCAAATATTTTCTCCCATTCTGTAGGTTGTATATTTACTTTGTTTATAGCTTCTTTTACTGTGTTGAAGCTCTTAAGTTTAATTAGGCCACACTTTTCAATTTTTGCTTTTGTTGTGATTGCTTTTGATGTCTTTGTCATGAAATCTTTGCCTATTCCTGTGTCCAGGATGGTATTGCCTAGATTGTCTTCCAGGGTTTTTATAGTTTTGGGTTTTATATTTAAATCTTTAGTCCAACTTGAGTTGATTTTTGTATATGATGTAAGGAAGGTGTCCAGCTTCAATCTTCTGCATATGGTTAGCCAGTTATCCCAGCACCATTTATTGAATAGGGAGTCTTTTTTCCATTGCTTTTTTTTTGTTGACCTTGTTGAAAATCAGATGGTTGTAGTTCTGTGGCATTATTTCTGGGCTCTTTATTCTGTTCCATTGGTCTATGTGTCTGTTTTTGTCCCAGTACCAGGCTATTTGGCTACTGTAGTCCTGTAGTATAGTTCGAAGTTGGGAAACGTGATGCCTCCAGCTTTGTTCTTTTTGCTTAGGATTGCCTTGGCTATTTGGGCTATTTTTTGGTTCCATATGAATTTTAAAATAGTTTCTTCTAGTTGTGTGAGAATGTCATTGGTAGTTTGATAGGAATAACTTATAATGGTTGTTTTTATTGAATCCGTAAATTTCTTTGGGCAGTATGGCCATTTTAACAATATTGGTTCTTCCTGTCCATGAGCATGGGATGTATTTCCATTTGTTTGTGTCTTGTCTGATTTCTTCTAGCAGTGTTTTGTAATTCTTGTGTAGAGATCTTTCACCTCACTTGTTAGCTGTATTCCTAAGTACTTTGTTCTTTTTGTGGCAATTGTGAATAAGATTGCCTTTCTGATTTGGCTCTCAGTTTGGGTGTTGTTGGTGTATAAGAGTGCTATCCTGCAACTTTGCTGAAGTCGTTTATCAGCTAAAGGAGCCTTTGGCCTGAGACTGTGGGGCTTTCTAGATATAGAATCATGTGTCCTGCAAATTTGGATGCCTCTTTTCCTATTTGGAGGCCCTTTATTTGTTTCTCTTGCCTGATTGCTCTGGCTAAGGCTTCCAATACTATGTTGAATAGAAGTGGTGAGAGACAGCATCCTTGTCTTGTGCCGGTTTTCAAGGGGAATGCTTCCAGATTTTGCCCATTTAGTATAAGGTTGGCTGTGGATTTGTCATAGATGGCTCTTGTTATTTTGAGGTATATTCCTTCAATACTTAGTTTATTGAGAGTTTTTAGCATGAAGTGATGTTGAATTTTATCAAAAGCCTTTCCTGCATCTATTGAGATAATCATGTCTGTTTTGTCTTTAGTTCCTTTTGTATGATGAATCATATTTCTTGATTTACATATATTGAATAAACCTTGCATCCTGGGGATGAAGCCCACTTAATCATGGTGGATTAGCTTTTTGATGTGCTGCTGAATTTTTGCTAGTATTTTGTTGAGGATTTTTGCATCAGTGTTTATCAAGGATATTGCCTGAAGTTTACTATTTCTGTTGTGTCTCTGTCAGGTTTTGGTATCAAGATGATGCTAGCCTCATAGAAGGAGTTGGCGAGGAGTCCCTTCTAAACTTTTTGGGAGGAATGGTACCAGCTCTTCTTTGTACATATGGTAGAATTCGGCTGTGAATCCATTAGGTCCTGGGGTTTTTTTTGGTTGGTAGGCTATTTGTTATTGGTTCTATTTCAGAGCTTATTATATGTCAGTTCAGGGAATCAATTTCTTCCTGACTCAGTCTTGGGAGGGTGCATGTGTCCAGGGATATATCTATCTCTTCTAGGTTTTCTAGTTTTTGTGCATAGAGGTGTTCATGGTAATTTCTGATGGTTGTTTTTATTTCTGTGGGGTCATTAGTAACATTCCCTTCATCATTTCTAATTGTGTTTATTTGAATCTTCTATATTTTCTTTATTAGTATAGCTAGTGGACCTATATATCTTATTAATTTTTTTAAAAAACAAAGTCCTGAATTCGTTAATCTTTTGAATTTTTTTTGTGTCTCAACCTCCTTCAGTTCAGCTCTGATTTTGGTTATTTCTTATCTTCTTTTAGCTTTGGGGTTCATTTATTCTTGGTTCTCTAATTCTTTCAGTTGTGTTGTTAATATGAGAGATTTCTAACTTTTTGATGTGGACATTTAGTGCTATGAATATCCCTCTTAACACCGTCTTAGCTGTGTCCCAGAGATACTGGTATGTTGTATCTTTATTCTCATTATTTTTAAAGGACTTCTTGATTTCTGCCTTAATTTCATTATTTACCCAAAAGTCATTCAGGAGCATGTTATTTAATTGCCATGTAATTGCATGGTTTTGAGTGATTTTCATAGTCTTAACTTCTGTTTTTATTATGCTGTGGTTCAAGAGTGTGTTTGGTATGATTTCAGTTCTTTTGCATTTGTTGAGGATTGTTTTATGTTCAATTATGTGGCCAATTTTAGAGTATGTGTCATGTGATAATGAGAAAAATGTAAATTCTGTTGGTTTTGAGTGGCGAGTTCTGTAAAGGTTTATCAGATCCATTTGGTCCAATTTTGAGTTCAGGTCCTGAATGTCTATGTTAATTTTCTGCCTTGGTGATCTCTCTAATACTGTCAGTGTTGAAGTTTTCCACTACTATTGTGTGGGAGTCTATGTCTCTTTGTAAGTCTCTAAGAACTTTCTTTATGAAACTGGGTGCTCCTGTGTTGGGTGCAAATATATTTAGGATAGTTAGGCTTCTTGTTGAATTGAACCCTTTACCATTATGTAATGTCCTGGTCTTTTTTTATCTTTGTTGGTTTGAAATCTGTTTTGTCTGAAATTAGAATTGCAACCTCTGCTTTTTTCTTTTTTCCATGTGCTTGGTAGATTTTCCTTCATTCCTTTATTTTGAGCCTATGGGTGTCATTATGTGTGAGATAGGTCTCTTGAAGACAGCGTACCATTGGGTCTTGCTTTTTTTGAATCCAGTTTGTCACTCTGTGCCTTTTAAGTGGGGCATTTATCCTATTTACATTCAAGGTTAGTATTTATGTGTGCATTTGATCCTGTCATTGTGCTGTTAGCTGGTTATTATGCTGGCTTGTTTGTATGGTTGCTTTCTAGTGATATTGGTCTGTGTGTTTAAGTGTGTGTTTGTATTAGCTGGTGTTAATGGTGGAGGGTGTCCAGGTTCTTGGTGTCTTGAACAAAGAATTGCACAAAACACACAAACAAAGCAAGGAAGAGATGAAGGGATTTATAAAAAATGAAAGTACACTCCACAGTGTGGGAGTGCACGCAAGCATGGGAGCACAAAGGCCCTGTTACAGAGTTTTTGTGAGTTTAAATGCCCTCTACTTGGGGTATGCCCTATGTAAATGGAGAGCAGGAAGTAAAATTACAAAGTCATTTACTTGGTCTATGCCCTATGGAGAGGATATTTCCTATCATAGCTGAAGTGTGAATCAGCCTTATGTTCCCTGCCTCCAAACCCTATTTTCCTGTCTCACTGGTAGCAGTCTTTTTTTTCTACATTTAGTGCTCCTTTCAAGATCTCTTGTAAGGCAGGTCCAGTGGTAATGAATTCCCTCAATATTTGCTTATCTGTAAAGGATCTTATTTCTCTTTCACTTAGGAAGCTTAGTGTAGATGGATATGAAATTCTTGGTTAAACTTTTTTTTTTTTTAAAGAATGTTGGATATAGGCCCCTAGTCTCTTCTAGCTTGTAAGATTTCAGCAGAGAGGCCCACTGTTAGCCTGATGGGGTTCCCTTGTAGGTCACTTGCTCTTTCTCTCTAGTTGCCTTTAACATTCTTTCATTTTGACCTTGGAAAATCTGATGATTATGTGTCTTGGGATAATCTTGTGTAGAATCTTGCAGGAGTTCTCTGTATTTCCTGAATTTGACTCTTGGCCTCTCTAGCAAGATTGGGGAAGTTTTTATGAATGATATCCTGAAATATGTTTTCCAAGTTGTTTGCTTTCTCCCCCTCCCTTTCAGGGATGCCAGTGATTCATAGATTTTGCCTCTTTACATAATCCCATACATCTTGTAGGTTTTGTTCATTTCTTTTTATTTTGTCTTTATTTTTGCCTGACTATCTTATTCTGAGACCCAGTCTTCAAGTTCTGAGATTCTTTCCTCAGCTTGGTTTATTCTGCTGTTAATACTTGTGATTGCATTGTGAAATTTTTGTATTGTGTTATTTAGCTGTGTCAGACCTCTTAGGTTTTCTTTTATACTGGCTATTTCATCCTTCAGCTCCTGTATAGCTTTATGGTAATTCTTATTTTTTTCTGGATTGGGTTTTGCCATCTTCCTGTATCTCAGTGATCTTTGTTTCTATCCATATTCTGAATTTTACTTCTGTCATTCCAGCCAGTTCAGCCTGGTTAAGAACTCCCAGAGAACAGATGCAATCATTTGGAGAATATACAAAACACTCTGGTCTTTTGAGTTTTTGTTGTTTTTTTTTTTTTCTAATCTCTGCATGTGGGTGTTCCTTTAACTGCAGTGTAGATTGAGTACTGTCAACAGACTTCTATTCTAAATGTTTTCACTGGGCAGAGGCTTTGTGCAGGGTCTTCACTTGAAACTGACTTCTTGCCTCTGGTTTCAGAGGCGAGTATGTTAGCAAGGTACTTTTGGTATTGAAGCTTTGGGGAATGATCCAGCAGGTGGCACTTAGGCTGACTGGTCAGTTGGTAGACTGTAGCTCAGTTGTGTAGCTCCTCTATGTTTCCTGACAGTTGCAGCCATGTTCCCTCTCAATGCTCTGAAAGTGTGGGTTTCTTTCCCCCTTGAGTGCTGGCTGTAGATTGTGGCTTGGGACTCCTGTGCTGCCCACTGCAGCTCTGGGGTGATCTCAGTGTTTCTTCCTCAACTTTGAGGCAGTAGAGGAAGGGACCTTAGTAGTGGCTGTAGCCAAGGGTCATTTGCTTGTTTCCTGGAGGCTTCACCCCAGAGAGATGCAGGTCAGCAATCACCCAGTGCAATCAGCCCAGAATGGAGGGTCTGTGCTGTGGGCCCAAGTCACAGGTTTCCTGTCTGGTGATGAGCAGTGGGAGGTGTTTGGGACCCAGGGGAGACAGATTGGCCTCATCTCCTTGGGTCAACTGCAGCTTGTTGGAGGTGTGGATAAGGCACTTAGGGTCTTTTCTCCTTCATTAGTCTGATGGTGGCAAGGGCAGTTCCACTGCAGAGGCAGTAGTAGAAAGGCATTCAGTTGCCCCTGGAGGCTCTGTCCAGGGAGTTGCTGAGTTACTACTGGCTTGATAGCTCTGATAGCATGTGGCTGGAGGCCTAGGCCTGGAACACCTGCCTAGTGAGGAGATAAGGGAACAGGCACCCATGTAACACCCTGGCCACTTTTCTATAGGGCTGCTGCAGTATGCTGGGGGCCTGTTGCAGTCTCTAGTCAACTCATATTTTCCAGTACCTGGAGGATTCACCAGTAAAGGCTGAGAAACAGAAAAGAGGGTCTGCTTCCCCCTCTGGGAGCTTCATCCTAGGGAGGTAAAGGTCTGTTGCCAGCCAAACACACCTGTAGGATGTGGCTGAAGACTAGTTGGGAGGTCCCATCCAGTGAGGACGAATGAGATCGGGGACCCACCCAAAGAGCAGTCTGGTCACATTTTGGTAGAGCAGTTGTGCTGTGCTGGAGTCTGCCTCAACCCCTGCTCACTTTGAACACTCCAAAGCTCAAAGGCTGGAACAGCTAAGTCACCCAAACGGCAAAGATGGCAGCCTGCCCATTCCTCTGGGAGCTCTGTCCCAGAGAGTTTTCAAATCTCTCTTGGCTGGAGAACACAGGCAGGGGTGGCTAGAGGCCCCACCCAGTGAGGAGGAATGGGATCAGGGACCTGCTTAACAATGCAGTCTGGCCAAATTTTGGTAGAGCAGTTTTGCTGTGCTGGAGGATCCCTTCTGCCCCTGGTCAGCACAGACTCTCCAAAGCCCAAAGACTAGAGAGCTAAGTCACCCAAACGGCAAAGATGGCAGTCCACTCCTTCTCCTGGGACCTCCATCTCAGGGAGGTGTAACCCTGCCTACTGGTGGCTGGCTGGAATTCCAAGCCAGTGGGTCTTATCCTGTGAGGTGCCATGGAAGTGGGGTCTGCAGACTATCGCTGCTCAGCCCCCTGGATTCAGCATCTTTCCTAAGGGTATGTACGGGAGCCCACATACCGTACATACGGTATGTGGCTTGGCTAGGCTGCAGCTACTTTGCTGGAAAGCCTGAGTATCTAAGGCTCCTGGGTCTCCATGCATACCTGAGCAGTTGCTATGCTGAGACTCCATGTAGGTCTCTCAGTTTGAAGGCCCTGGTGGAGTGGGTTCACAGGGAGATCTCCTGACCCAAGTGTTGCAAAGATCCATGGGAGAAGCATGGTTTCCTGAGGAGTACATTCACTCACTGCTTCCCTGGGAGTGGGGAGGGTCCTCTGGCTTCATGTTGCTCCCAAATGGGGCATCATCCTGTCTTGCTTTTCTTCATTCTCCGTGGGTCAAGTTGTTTCCTTGATTAGTCCCAATGTGAGTATTTGGATGTTTCAGTTGAAGGTGCTGTATTACCCCTTTTGTACATTTCCATGAGAGACACACACACTAGCTGCTTCTACTTGGCTATCTTGGCCACCCGCGTATTGGTTTTTCTTAATATAGACCTTATTTTTGGCTTTTAGTTTTTGACTCTTATATTGCATGACAAATTTTAAGGGCTAATGAGTGCCTGCCCACATCCATTCCCATATGGTCTAAAAAAGTTTAATTGGCTATCAGTTTTTTGGCTCTAAGTCCTGTGGCCAAAGGAAATCCCAAAGAAACCTGAAAAACTAACTCAAACCATGACAGGAAACAGGGGGTCAGACACGCTTCACCATGCTTACTCCCCAAATTTAAATTTAGGCCAGGATCAAAAGGCCTTTGGAAATTAAAATGAAATATTGCCCTTTCCCCACCCCCCCAAAAAAAAAAACTCTCTTGTTTAACTGGAAGACTTAGTCTTACTAAAGACTTAAAAAAAAAAAAAATCCTAGGCCTGGCATGGTGGCTTACGCCTGTAATCCCAGCACTTTGGGAGGCTGAGGCAGGCGAATCACGAGGTTGGGAGATCGAGACCAGCCTGGACAATATGGTGAAACCTCGTCTGTACTAAAAATACAAAAAAATTAGCCAGGCGTGGTGGTGTATGCCTGTAGTCCCAGCTACTCGGGAGGCTGAGTCAGGAGAATCACTTGAACCCAGGAGGTGGAGGCTGCAGTGAGCCGAGATGGTGCCACTGCACTCCAGCCTGGGCAACAGAGAGAGACTCCATCAAAAAAAAAAAAAAAAAATCCCTTGAAAATCAGTTACAACCAAAACACCTCTATCAGCTATTGTTAAATACTGCCACTGCTGTGAAGCTTCAGACAATCACTAGCTGGGGACACCTGTCCAGGATTAAACCTGTTTCTTGTGACTCCCCACAGGTATAAGAGGAAGACCCCACACCCTACATTTGTGAACCCCTAGAAGACTTAAAGGTATTGTTTTGCAAATACACAAATAAATAACATGACAAGGAAGAGCATATGCAATAATAAACCACACCTATTATTCTCACTTGGTTTTTACTTTTCCTAAGACCTTTGATAACTCCTTTATTATTACTAATTTTTGGCCCTTGCTTGTTTAACCTCTTAGTTAAGTTTGTATCTTCTAGACTACAACAATTCCACATGAAGATGATGCTGGCACAAGGCTTCCAACCCATTCCGTCTTCTTACCCAGAAAATAAAAACATCCTGGTGTTGGGCCCCTTACATCAGGTATCCAGAGATTTTTTACACCTCCAGTAGAAGGAGTAAGAGCCTATGCCCATAGAATCAGCAAGAAGCAGTTTCAGAAGATGGACCTCTCCCCTTCTGCAGCCCCCTTAAGATTAAGGAGTATATAATCTCTGAGAGAAGAATGAAGGAGACCAGCAGGACTTGCTTTCTGGTCACAGCCCTGCTGACCAAAACAGGATCTCACCCATATAGGATGAAGTGAAAAAAATGGCAAGAACCAGCAGATGGCAATAAAAGCAATCCCTAGCTGCCCTCATTTCTCATTAGCATATGACATTCCCACCAGCACCACGACAGTTTATAAATGCCATGACAGGCCAGAGGTGGTGGCTCACGCCTGTAATCCCAGCACTTTGGGAGGCCGAGGTGGGTGGATCATGAGGTCAGGAGATCGAGACCATCCTGGCTAACACGGTGAAAACCCATCCCTACTAAAAATGCAAAAATTAGCTGGATGTGGTGGCATGCGCCTGTAGTCCCAGCTACTCAGGAGGCTGAGGCAGGACAATCGCTTTAACCCAGGAGGCAGAGGTTGCAGTGAGCCGGCGTTGTGCCACTGCATTCCAGCCTGGGCGACAGAGCAAGACTCCATCTCAAAAAAAATAAAAATAAAAAAATAAAATAAATAAATATAAAATGCCATGACGGTGACCCAGAAGCTATGACTTTATTCCATAGCAATGGCCTGGAAATTACTGCCCCTTTCCTAGAAAGTTCTAAATAACCCATCCCTCAATTTGCATTAACCTGCCCCTTAATTTGTATGTAATTGAAAGTGGGTAGAGGTGAGTAACCATACAGTTGCCAACAACCCATACATTGCAGCCTCTGGGTGCACTGCCTATGAGTTAGCCCTACTTCACAAGGAGCAGTACCGTTTAATAAAAGATTGCTATCTAACAACACCAGTTTTCCCTGGAATTCTTTTCTGAGTGAAATCAAGAACCCTTCTGGGCTAAGCCCCAATGCTGGGGCTCACCTGTCTTGCGTCAGACCCATCAATTGATATGAAATGTGATTTATTTCAGGCAGAAAAATATTTACCCTGTTTCATTTTCCCTAGCACCTTGGAAAAATGTGTTTTGAGTTTCAAGTGAGCAAACCTTCAATGTGTCTGCCATTTTGGGGAAGAAGTTGTAACTTGGAGTGAAGGTAGAGGGATTTATTATGAGAGCTTTGCTAGCAGACATCTCATTCTTTAAGACAAAATCAACACACAAACATAATTGGTGAGAAATACAACATAGTGGTTAATATCAGTTAGCCTTAGCATCAGAGCTTGGTTTAAAATTCAGTTATGTTTTTGACAATTGCATGACTCAGGGATGACAGATTAATCCTCGCTTATAAAATGGAGATGATAAGACCTATCTGAGGAGAATGTTGTGTGGATAAGGGAAATAATTGCTCTAGATCATTTATCCTGTTCCCATAACATACTAATAGCTGAATAAACTGTGGCTTTTATTATTACAAATAATAAAACTAACTGAAGGCACCACATTCTCTAAATAGTGCTCCCTGCTCTTTAAGAATTCAACAGGTTTACAATTTATTCATATCTCCCCTATAACTATGTGATATGTTATTAAATTGATCTAACTCTCTGAACCTATTGATGAAATGAAAACATTTAATCCTGTCCTCAATCAAGTACAGGCCTAGGCCACCGTAAAGACACAAAGCTCTGAATTTCCAGGATGTAAGTGGAAGTAAGTCAGTGAACCTAAATTATGACTCCTCTTGCTGGGAACATTCGATGACTAGAGTGAAGAGCTGTGTGCTGGCAAGAATATGGCCCTGTAAGATGCTGGGAAATTTTTCCTAAAATGGTTCCATTGACTGCATCCTGAACTCTCCCACCCCAAAATACTCCACAACAAATCCTCTTCTCCAACCAACACTGATTTCAAAATTATGTGAAGGAAAATGCCAACAGAGTAAAATCCAGGGTGATCTTACTCAGTTAATATTTTCTGGTACAAGTTAATTTACTCTTTTCTCTTATAAATAAGCTGAATGACATAAAGATAATTCAAGATGAAAAAATTACAGTAATATTTTTAGCATCATGGCAAGCAGCCAGTTCCTCCAAATTAGAGATGCAAGATAAAAGTAGAAGATACTCAGTTAAATGTGATTTTAAGATAAACTATAATTTTTTTTTTTAAGTGAAAGGATGTTCTTAGTCAGTCTTGGCCCTTGTAGGTGGACTTAGAAAAATTGCCAGGGGCACCTCCGATGACCAGGCTCCATGTTGGATGTATATGTACAACATACACATTTAACTGGACATCGTATATTTTTATTTGTTAAATCTGGCAACTCAAATCCAAATGAACTGAATTATAATCACCTTTATAGTTACTTGTCATACTTAATTACCCTTTAAAAAATTATATTCTGGGACACCTTTCAGATATCTTCTGGTACTTGTTTATTATTTTAAAGTGATGACAAATTTGTAGATTAGAAAGTTACTGAATGTAACCACTTCTATGCTTTTTCTCCTTATGGAGTCATTATTAATATAAATTGCCATTTATATTGCTATTTATATTAATAATGACTCCATAAGGAGAAAATTAACTTGCATAAAAATAAAGCTTAATTCTTCATAGGCAAGCATGAAATAAACATGCCAGTATAGGCTTCTGGGAACCAGAGAGAGAAATTTTAACTTCATGATTGGAACCAGCTGGACATTTTAAAAAATTTTAATGACCATGACCATTTAGACACAAAGAAACTTCCAATTTCAAATCCTGGACAGTTTTTACCAATGATGTCACAACACAGTACTAATATTTGGGGCTTCAAATGAAAACTTTATCGTGTAGGGATAGATCGAAATTTGAAATTTAACCCATGCTGATTTTAGACAGTGCCAGATTCATACTATTAAAGTTTCAATACTTGTCTTACCAGATGATCTTCTGGTAGCTGATAAGAGATGAAACCTGAGAAATTCATTCCAAATCCCAGTGAGCAGTCATACGGCCCTTTCTCAGGACAGTCTGAAAAAGTTCTATAAAATTTCCCTCTCACAAGGGGACCTATTTGTTCATCTGAATTATGCAGTGTGTGAGAGAAGATTTGCTAAGATGTAGCAATTTGCTTCAACATGTGACCTTTGCTTGCCGAGGTCTCTCAAGCCTTGGGGAAAATTTAAAGTGCAGATAGTAATCTTGATGATCTCTGGCCCCTAAACTCCTCACAGAGAGATTCCAAATCTCTCTGCATTTCCTGTGCAGTCCCTAGTGGGACTTACTCATTGATTCAAAACGAGTAAGACTCAATTCTTGACCTCAAAAGTGTGGTAGGAACAATATGGCTGTTGTCTTGGTCATCACCATTCTCCATCCATGACTGTTGTGCTCTGCTGCCAATGCCTCACGGCCGTAAAACTGATGAAGCATCTCTAAGCCAGGGTCCGCATGACTGGTTGCAGAGAGTGCATCTCTCTAGGTGGATCCTGGTAAGCAAGCCGCTGTTTTATATTTTGCAACATCCCTCTCAAGGAGCCTAGGACAAATCCCCAGTGCTGGGTCAGAAAATATTTCAATGGTTCTTATTGTGTCTCGTTGAAAAGAATCCCTCTCCTCTGATCTTGCACCCAGTGTCCCAACTGTGCTTCTGTGCATCTCCATTCTTTTTTTCATCACAGTGAGTTTCATACTTATCCAGGGCACTCTGTCAGTCTTTTATATATTGTGACTCACTTTAGAACCTTAGATTATATTGTAAGTTTAAGTGTTTCCTTTGTTTTATCCAAAATTACTAACGTACTTATGTAAGTAACAATCTTCTGGATCTACTGTTTTGTTCATTCATCGCTCTATTTATTCAAATAATATTTTGGCTAAACAATTTCAAGCCAAACAATTTGATTTCTGCCCTCATGAATCTTGTAGCTCAGTAGCAGACACAGGGGCAGCAAAAATATCATTTTAAAAAAAAACAGTATCTGTTGTCTTCTCAGTTCTCTCTAAATTTTGTTGTCCTGAAACTTCTCACACATTAAAAGAATAACATTAATTTTATTCAGAAAGAATGCAGTTCTTGCCTAGAAGAAAGGGATATTACTTGAGTTTGGGTTTCAAATTAGACTTTTAAGTACATTTAGAGCAGTTGTCCTGAAAGCTAGTTTTACTTAAGAAATAGATTTTCTGAATCCTAAAAATTTTCCTTTAAATATCAGAGAGTAAAGCTTGGAGGATTGAGGAGAGCATAAACTATAGAACAGGGAGGACTGTATTCCTCAATGGAATCACTGAAGTTCCAGCCCCATGAAGAAGACAAAAAAGTCCTTTCAGGGAGGTGTGAGGAACTGGAGAAAGATTGAAAAAGGGTAAAACCAGGTGAAGATGCTACCTGGGCCTCCTCTTGCCTCAACATATATCATCTCCTAGGCCTTGCCTCAGAGTGGGAATCGGGAAGAAGATAGTAAGTGTGGAGAGAATGAAAGTACATTGCACCAAATCAAGTAAACAGAATGAGATGATCTAAGTTGCTGCTCGTGGAAGTGATCATCAAGATTCCCCATTCATCCTTCTTTCTGGGCATATGACTCCCTGAAATCAGGCATGGCCATGGGACTTCACTTTGGACAATAACATGTGAGCAGAAGTGATGCTTTTTACCTCTTAGTAGAAGCACCAAAGACACAAGATTCTGCAGGCTGTTTTCTGCTAGGCAGCCGAGAAGGACACAGACGGCACCATAACAAGATATGGAAGACTGGCAGCTTGGATTCCTCAGAATGCTGAGCAGCCATATTTGGTTTCCATCTATCCTTTCTTTATTCTATTTCTCAATTTGTACTAAGCACAAGGGGAGGAACCAAGTGGTTTTGGGTGGAAATCATGAATTCAGTTTTGAATATATGAGTGTGTGATGCCTGAGACATCGAAGAAAATATGTTAAGTATGCAGATGGACATATAAATACAGAATTCATAGGAAAGATCTATACAGACATAAATTCATATGTAGAAAGGATACATAAACCCTGTCTCCCACCCCAACCACATTTCTTTCATTAGAAAAGATATTTTGAATCCAGGAAGGATTTACCTTATGATGATCCCATTTAACTGATACTAAGTACTTAGAAAAAAACTGTAAACAAAAGACTTTACTTTCAAAACATACAAAACAGTATTTTTATTTATGCATGCATGGAGAGAAACCAAATGATATTTCCATTTATCTTTTTTAAACTTCACTATAATTCTGTTTTAGCTGCAGGTGAATCCATTTATTCCAAATAGTGATACTGAATATAAATTGAAACAAATGAACTCCATATTCCTTAATTGATTTATACCCGTATACTGTGATTTAAACAGATAAAAATAGGAACATTTAAAAATATATAAAATAAACAAATGCTTTCCTAAAAGACGTAAACTTTAGATTCTACAGTTTATCTTTCATAAAGAGACAGCTCCAAATTATGAGAAAGTTGAGGGTAAACCAGTAAGCAAGCACCTAGGTATTTGTGTATATACAGAGGATATGGGGAAAGTGAGCACACAATGCCACAAGGCAATGTGTTCCTATTTGAAATGAAAAGAACTAAGTTGTTCCCTGGTTTTCAGCTTGCTATTAAGATGAGAGCACCATTGCCTAGTGACCTTAACCTCATCATAGAAACAAAAGAGATTAACAAAAGCAATCATGATAGTGAAGAAACGTGAATTTTAAATATTCAAGCAATGGTGTTGGGACTATGGTGGGGAAGGGAATGTCAGGAAGAGAAAGAATAGCTATTGGATGTATTAAAATAAATTTATGTGGAAAGGGTGGCGTTAGATGTGGTACATTTCCAGAAGATAGAAGATATAGGGGCAAATTTTGCTTTGAAGCAAACAAGAGCTTAACATTTTTTCTTTTTTGGCTTCCTAGAGTAATATATCTCCATAGCAAAAATTTTTGAAAAATATAGAAAAGTAAAGTTTAAAAAATCACTCATAAGCTCTTCTCTGAAAGATAATCACTGTTCATATTTTGTGCACATACATATAAATATGTACATATGTTTATTCACTGGTTCATTCAGTAATTGTCTACTAAGCACTTGTGTTCCAGATGCTCCTTTAGGCAGTCCTGTAATTGATGCAATTCTCTACTATAGTACATTTAGGTTGGGTTCACTATCTTTCTACTATACTGAATATCTTTAATATAAATTTGTATGTGTGGCTCTGATTATTTGTGTAGTTAATATTCTTAAAGTAGACTTTCTGAGTCAAAAGATATTCTGAAATTGCTTCCTCCCAAATGATTGATTTACTTTTTCACTAGCAGTGTAGAAAAGAATTATTTTCAACTACACTTGCAAACATCATCATATTTTTGGTTAATCTGTGCTGATGGAAGTTAAAACACATATATTTAATTTTCATTTTTTTATCAATAAGGTTGAAGATTTTTGTGTTTTTAATGAATTAGTATATCATTTACATTTAAAGTTAAATGTAGACTGAAAGTTTATATCCCACCAAATTCATGTGTTGTAACCTAATCCCCAATGTGATGGTATTTGAAGTTGAGGCTTTTGGAAGGTGATTAGGTCATGAAAGTGAAGCCCTCACAAATGGCATTAGCACCTTTATAAAAGAGATGACAGAAGTGCCCTTGTCCCTTCCACCATGTGAGGATGCAGCAAGAAGACACTGTCTATGAACCAGGATACAGGTTCTCAGCAGACACTGAATCTGCTGGCACCTTGGTCTTGAACTTCCTAGCCTCCAGAAATGTGAAAATAAATTGCTGTTGCTTATAAACCACCCAATCTATGGTACTCTGTAATAGCAGCTCAAAGGACTAAGACAGTTAAGTAAATTTAAAGAATGTATAAAATCTTTATAAAGAAAAAAGAGAAAATAAGCTCCAAATGCTCATCACCCATCTTAAGAAAATAAATACTTTTATTACCTTTCAAACCTCTGTGCACTTTAGTATATCCTTCCCCCTCCAAAGAAAGTACTATTCTCAACTTTGAGTTTATCATTTTCTTTTCTTTTCTTTTCTTTTTTGAGATGGAGTCTCAGTCTGTCACCCAGGCTGGAGTGCAGTGGCACAATGGCGGCTCACTGCAATCTCCCCCTCCCGGGTTCAAATGATTCCCCTGCCTCAGTCTCCTGAGTAGCTGGGATTACAGGCACCCACCACCACACCTAGCTAATTTTGTATTTTTTAGTAGGGACAGGGTTTCACCATGTTGGCCAGGCTGCTCTTGAACTCCCAACTTCAGGTGATCTGCCCGCCTCGGCCTCCCAAAGCGCTGGGATTACAGGCATGAGCCACCGTGCCCAGCGGAGTTTATAATTTTCTTACTTTAGCATTTTACCACATACATTTCTATGTCAAATGACATAGTGCTTATTTTTGTATTTTAAAAAGCCGTATGAGTGGTCTCATACTGTACAAAAACTTTCACACATACCCCAAATCTCCTTTGTAGTCAACATTAAGAGACTTGTTTTTTTATATAGTTGTATTTCATTCATTTTCACTGTTAAAGTACAACGTATAATATACAGTGTTATATGGAATGTTTTTTAGCCTTTCTACCATTAATTAACATTTGAGTTGTTTCTAGTTATATTAGTCCATTTTGCATTGCTATACAGGAATACCTGAGGCTGGGTAATTTCTAAAGAAAACATGTTTATTTGGCTCATGGTTCTGCAGACTGTACAAGAAATGTGGCCCCAGAATCTGCTTCCGGTAAGGGCCTCAGGAAGCTTACAATCATAGTGGAAGGTGAAGGGGGAGCAGGTGTGTCACGTGGCAAGAAAGAAAGCACGAGAGAGAGGAGGAGGTGCCAGTCTCATTTTAAACAACCAGCTCTCGTGAATAGAGTGCAAACTCACACATTACTGCAGGGAGGGCACTAAGCAATCCATGAGGGATCCACTCCCATCACCCAAACACCTCCTACTGGGCCCCACCTTCAACATTAGGAGTCACATTTCAACATGTGATTTGGAGGAGACAGACATTCAAACTGTAACACTAGTTTTGTGATATTATAAAGTATGTTGCTTTGAATATTTTGTATGGCATTTCTATCCATATATATGTGCAAGAGTTTCTCTATGGAATAGTTGTGGGAGCTTAATCCCTGTGTCATAGAATGAGTGCATTTGTAATTTAAAAAATAAGTTGTTGTTATCATTTTATATTGATTTACATCCCCACAAAAAGACTTAAGTATTGGTACAAAGTCGTACCAATTTACATTTTTACCCAAAGACATAGATGTCTAGTTGTTTCATATCCATGCCAACAGAGTATTTTTATTTTTATTTTTAATTTTTTTTAGAGACAGAGTCTCATTATGTTGTCCAGGCTAGAGTGCAGTGACTACTCATACACATGATCATAGTGCACAATAGCCTTGAACTCCCGGGCTCAAGTGATTTTCTTGCTTTAGCCTCTGAAGCAGCTGGAACTACAGGTGCATGCCACTGTGCCTGGCCTAACATAATATTATCAGATATTTTCAGATTTTCCAATTTGGTGCATATAAAATACTATCTCATTGTGAGTTTGTTTTGTACGTTTCAGATTACTAATGATGTTGGACATGTTTTTTGTGTGTGTGTTTGGCTAATTCCTATTTTCTCTACTTTTCCTTTTGTCTCCCCCCTCTGCTTCCATTTACGTGTTAGTTTGACATTATTGCATTATCAAGAGTACCTAACAATAGGATTACATTCCATTATTGTTATTGTTGCCTCATCTGTTGCAATAACTGGGAATCAGATGTATCTTTAAAAGCTGATAAATCAAGCAATAGAAATTAAGTGTATTTAATAATACAAAGAGCAACACTAAGAATTATAGTATTAATGACTATCGATCACACTTAACATAGTGAGTTTTATGAGAAAGTGTTTAAAATATCCAAGGAGATGTTGACTTCCATTTTATAGAAATTTTCCAGAGCATGGAACCAGATGGGATCATTTTTACATAATTTTAGAAAGTTAGCAAAATCTAACCAAAAAATAGTACTAATCAATTATTCTCTAATTATGAGCAGAGACACAAAGCTACAAAATGAGATATTAGCAAATAGATTCTTAAAAAAAACTACATGAAAAACAGGTAGAATTTATTCCTCATATACAAAAAAATTAGTATTACAAATCCTACTTATGTAATGTATTTAACAATAGGTCAAAGGAAAAAAGCCACAAAACCAATTCAATAACATCTGAAGCCTGAGAGGAAAATGAAAGACAAGAGGCTGTGGCTTCAGCTGTGTCTGCTGACAACAGGATAAAAATGGTTGCATTGAGAGTGAGCTGCATTTTCACCAGGCAGAGCAAACTGGGAGCAAAGCTGTGTGTTTCTTGGAAATCAAAAGAGGACTCCAAGAAAAGAAGCTTTTAAGAGGACTGGCTGGAGAGTCAAAGAAGATCCATTAGCTTCTGAACCACTGAAAACCTAAGGGCTGATGGTGGGGGGTAAGTGGCCAGCAGCAGGGAGACATTTTCTGTATCTAGGATGGTATAGAAAAGACCCCCACTGGACAGATCTACAAAGAACAACTAAAGAGTCTCATGGTGGAACAGGTCAGCTCTGGACATCAGTCAAATCCAGGGGAGCCTCTTATACTGGATTGCAATTGTGTTGGGCATGTACAACTGTGTTCTTTTTCTCTAATGGCTTCTTTCTTCTGGTCAGTCTCTGGAAGGGGTGAAAGAGTGAGAAATAGTAGCCAGCAAGTGTGGAAAGAGATGTGGAAGAGAGAACGGGGAAACAGTGAAAGCAATTGCATTTCCCCCACTTTCCAAATGTAAGTTATCCAGGTTAAATGTAGGCCCCACCTGACTAGGCAAAGATTTTTTCCTTTGTTGTGAGTTTGAAAAGAACTAAACATCATACTGAAGTGGAATTATTGAAATTGGATAGACCCAGGTTCAAATCTTGACTCAGTTATGTAACATCTTGTGAATTTTGACAAGTTCCTTAACTCCACTGAGTCTGTTTTTATACCCATACAGTGGATGTAGGATTGTTATGAACATTAATTGAAAAATTACATATAAAATAAGTGTCCAGCATAGTTCCTGGCACATACTAGTGCTTGAAAACTACCAATCCACTTCATCAATTTGTGTTATGCCCTGCATGGGCACATATTTGCCTTGATACTCTTCAAAATGTAGAAGTACCCACAGAAAAAAAGTCTCAGTTCAAGCACAGTATTATTAATATTCTACTGAGTACTAAGTATGGTCGTTAATAGTCTAATATGAGGAAGTCAAAACAGTCTCTGGAAAAAGTCTTTCTGCAAGCTTTTTGAAGCTTCAGGGGTTACTACAAAGACTGGAAAATCAATCTTGAACTCAGCCTTTTAATTTCTTTTCATGATTACTGTTCTCAAATGGAGAATGCAATTAAAATTAATGCTGTCTTAGTTCACTTGCTCAAAATAAACATTGATCAAATTCTATGTGAAGGGTCTGTAACATCTCTTCTATAATCATTTTAAAATACATTAACAGAGATCTGTGTATTGTAGAACAAAGGGGACTGTTTCTGGGAGACAGGAGTTCTGAGTTCTGGCTCTAGCTCTGCCGTGTTCTGTGTGACCTATGAAAAGGCACATCTTCTGTTTGAGTCTCCTTCTCCTCTGTAAAATGGGTACATTAATACTTCACAGGAGTATTTAAGGATCACACACGTCATGCATGTTAATGGCAAAAATTACAATAAACTTACAATGAAATATTATCATTGCTACCTACATTCCTGAAAAAATCTGATTAATACAAGCCTCCCAGATATCAAGATCATTGGGACTTCACACAAATATGTTATAATGCTTATTGTTATTATGGTATCAAGCGAATGTTACATGGAGTACTCAGAGGGCTAACTAGCTTACGTTATAATGAAGGTTATTTCTTTCATTTTTTGATGACAGCCAAGAAGAGAGAGATATGAAAGTAGTGTTCACATACTGCTGAACATTAAACATATTTATTAAATATTTCTACCCCAAATGATCTAAAATGATCAGAAACTGAGATATGATACATATAATTTTGTACTCTTTTCCAAACAGCTTATTTTTGCTAG
Source organism: Pongo abelii (assembly GCF_028885655.2). Lineage (NCBI taxonomy): Eukaryota > Metazoa > Chordata > Mammalia > Primates > Hominidae > Pongo > Pongo abelii. The sequence continues at coordinate 162,317,277 of NC_071985.2, read as the reverse complement.
AGTAAAATGTCAGTCCAGGCTTATAGTTTGTCAAATGTACCATTTAGATTTACTTAATTTTTCTCCCCAGAGACTTCTCTGATGTCTCAACAAACTGTCAACCAGGAAATGGTTTACTGCTACAAACATTAACTTAGCTCTTGTCAAAACCTGTTAGCCATGACAGGAGCTCTTACACTTTTATGGAACTTCTAGATTTCAGTTTAGATGGAAATAAAAAATATTCTATTGCTATAGCATAAATCTGCCTTTAATAGCCTAAGTGTTGAATTGTGGCTATCAAAAAGAGTACACAGTGTGCATAGGGAATAATTAACATTTAAATAGAAGCATAACTATGCCAGGGATTTTTTTTATCAGCCATCACAGGGTCATAAATTTCACATTATAAAAGTTTGTCCTTCTACCAGCCTTCATTGGGCTAAACAAAATGTTCACTCTTAATTTCAGATCATGAAACCAGCAACATTTATATCTAGACTGATGCCAGAGGAGGTAAAATTTCCCTGAAGGGGGAATAGAAGTTATCTGCTACCTTGATAGAAGGACTGGCCCAACTGCATGCTCATACTTGCCATCAATAGTTACTAGATGAGAAAGAAATGAGAAATCACCTTTTTGACAGGATTTGAGACATCAAAAAGGTCCTATTTTGCTGGCTCAGAGAGCTACTATTTCAGGGATAGTAGACTTCAGAGGTAACATTTCTCAGGATTACCTAAAACAAAAAGGGTAAGAAGATGCAAAGGAAATCCTTATGAAAAGAAGCTCAAGTTTCTCTTAACAAATATTTATTTACCCATTTTTCTTCCTCTAAATATCCAGGCTAACTGTGTTTCATTCAACATTCAACAAATATTTATTGATCAACTAATAGTTTTTTTTTTAATTCTTTAAGACATTGGTGACAGAGGTGGATAAGGCACAGTCCCTATTTTTAAAGAGCACACTATGTTTGGGAAAGAAAAATGTGTAACCAAGCAATCAGGAAATAATAGGGTATGATGGAAAAGGCCTACTCAATGCTATGGGAGAACAGAAGCATGAAAAATCTATATTGCTAAAGGGTTTCAATAAATATTTCACAGAGGAACCAACATTTATTATGAGTCTTGAAGGTTAAATAAAAGATGATATTCCAGGAAAAAAGAAATTGATTGTGCAAAAGCATGGAATATTAAAAAGCACGGCACCTCCAGGAAATAAGTACGTTTGTCTGGATGACAGTTTTATTAGAAGAGATTGTCAACTGCCAACTCTCAAGATCACATGTTTGATCAAGCAAAGACAAGTTTATTTCTTACTGTAGTAAGGGAAGCCACTGACTACCTTGGCGGAGTCTTAGTGGTGTTTTGCAAGGGAAGAATCAAAATTGGCATTTGTAAGGATTTAGAGTCTACTTTAAGGCATGTCTTTCAGTGAAGTGGTCTGATTGGTACTGAAAGATGTTATAATATAATAGTGTATAATTAATGGACACAGTAAAGGGAGTACACTGAAGAGTCTTTAAGAGTAAATAATCATTTGTTGAGCCCAGCTTAATAATCTATTGTTTCGAGAAGAGGCTATTTACTTAAAGAGAATGAATTGATTTTTCAGATAAATAACTTTAGGAGATTCTGAAATAAACAGTTATTTGCAACTCCATCTTCCTGGGCAAGGATTTCCTGGAATAATTAAGTCAGGTTAATGCACAGGTTGAAAAGTTAAATTGTGTTAATATAGACAGTAAGCTGTCTGGGTGTATATGCTTTCAGTTTTCAAGAATAGAAATAGACAAAGTTTGAAACAGAATTTGAGGCTGAATCGGGCCATTTTGAAGAATTTGAAATGGGAAAAGAAAGGGAAAGGGATCAAGCTTCACCCCATGCTAAAGTGCCTTAAAAAAAGTTAATTTTTATAGCAATCCTATAAGACAGATATTATTATACCCATATTCCAGATGATGCTGAAGCTTAGGAAATTTATATTTTTAAAAATAATCCTTGCCCAGTGTCTCTTAAGGAACAGCGGAGCCAGATTTCAAACCCAGTCCTAGAAGACCCCAAATCCTTTTGCTCTTTCCCTTACATAGTGTATTTTCAGTAGACCATAATGTAAAGTAGACTACTTTCAGTAGACTGTAAAGTAGAGGTCCAAAATGAAAAGTTTTCTTTTAGAGATTGACTACTCAAGGTGTGGACCCATGGACCACCTGGTTGTTTATTAGAAATGCAGAACTTGAAGCTTTGCCCCAGAACTACTGAAACAAAATTTGCTAACAAGATCTCAGGTAATTGTTGTGCGCATTAAACTTTGAGAAGCAGTTTTAGAAAACTTTGTAGAGTTCTTGAGTTGCCATCTCCATGAGGTGAACTCTTGTTGCACAATGGAATTTTCTGCACTAGTTTCTAGCCTTGTCTTTTTTCCCTTGTCTTCCTCATCTATGACAGGAAAATGAAAGCAATAGAGACTTTGTTAGCATAATATGCTACGGAAACTCTGCTATGGAAGTATAATTAATTTAGCAAGAGTTGCTTTTCTTATAGATGTTCCTCCCTTAAGACTTTGAACACTTGCATCTACTCTTAGGTGGAAAGTAAAACCTACCGTCTAAGATGGAGCTCCTCTCCAGGACAGAACTGAGACTCTGGATTAGGTGATGAAGCAAGGAAGAATAGAAGGGAATAAAAGACCAAAGGAAAGATGGGAGGAGGAAGAAATGGGGGAAAAGACACTGGAGACCAAACTTCAAAGAGACTACTAACTATCCACCAAGAGACATTAGTAGGGACTTTTTGGGAAAACAAATGTTTTATATCATCTGAATCTATGTATGTTGGAAATAATAAGATCATAATATTTCCTTTTTGTAAATTATTTGTAGCTGCTTAGTAACTAAGTCTTTCATCACTTTCTTCATTTAGTCACTCATCAACACGTTTCTTCAATGCCTACAATATGACACTGTTCTAGGCAGTAGAGATACATTCCTTAATGAGACAGATAAAATTCATGGCTTCTTGGTTCTTATATTCTTGTGGGAAGAAGAGAGAGAGAGAATTAATATGGGGAAAATATGATTTGAGATGTCAAAATTAGAGAACTTCTCCAGGTATAGTTATAAATAGATACTAAGACTAAGAGGACAAGTAGCATTTGAAATCAGTATTTTGGTGAGGGAAGTGGACAAAACCAGGGAGGCTGCACATCTAACAGAATGATGCATCACCATGCCTTATTTCCAGTCAGTATTCAGCACTCGGATGGGCATTGCAGCTCAGATGGGAGGTGAAAAGGGAGTGTTCCTTGTACCCTGTGGGCATTTTGTGGTATTACTCAATTTCTTATCTACAGCATTCTCTTTTTAGGCTCTACACACAAGGCACTCTTAATTTTCCTGCCTTCAGATCTTGTTGCTCAACCTCTCTTGTACATTTTTTTCTGGGTGTTAAAAGTAACAAAAAATATTTGCCCAATTATCACCTAAGAAAGCCTCCCAGCAGCCCCTGGGACATTTTCTGTGTGACACATCTCTATTCTTCTTCTGTGGGACAACCTGCAGAGTGGCCTAGTTGTTCATCTGTGACTGGGTGATGTGGCCCAGTGATGTGGTAGACGTTCTAACCCACTTCCCTTAAGGCAAAGGTTTTTCACCGTGTTCACTCTAGGTGTGTGAATAATGATAATTGTGTTCTGTATAGTGTGTGACAGTTTACAAGGGCTCTAGGTGTATGAATAATGGTAACTGCTGTTTGTATAGTGTGTGACAGTTTACAAGGGCTTTCATCGCATGGTCTAATATTGTTATTTATATATTACAGCTAAGAAAATGGGTATACAAAGACAGTAAGCATCCTTCCCCAAAATCTCTATGCCCAGGAAGTAAGTGCCATATCTTCTGATTTCCAACCCGTCTGTTCTTCCCACCCTTCCAATGCTGATACTCCATCATAGTGAGTCCCTCTTCCTCTCCTTCTGCTGGCTTTTTCCTCTCCTTGTTATAGTTTGGAATTTTTTAAGGCTAAAGGAAAAGAAAAGAAAAATCAAAGAAAAGATTAAAAGCCATTCTTAATTAACTCCTTACATTATCTTACCTTACCTTTCATTTTCAGTGCCTTGTTTATAGGCATGAAATGCTTAGCCTTCTTCTATCACCATTTTAAAAAATAAAAGTAGCGTTATTAGAACCCCCTTCACAAATTGTAGACAACATTGCTAGTCCTATTGGCACTAAATAGGACTAGTTTGTGACTTTAGATCTCAAAATAAACTAGGTCTTTTTTTTAACTTGTCGTTGTTGTTATATACTAGTGTTATTTGTTAAAGCCATAATTAGGAGATAATGTTTGGCTTTGAGAGGGAATCTACCCACACATATCTCTCTGAGCACAAAAGCTTCAGTAAAACTTACTTTAAATTTTATGCATTCTTACACTGAATTTTCCTGCCTTCAGGTCCCTTTGCTCAACCCCTCTTGTAGGTTTTTTTTCTTCTGGATGCTAACAACAACAAAAAAGCATGCCATTGATATCTGCGCAATTGTCACTAAGAAAGCCTCCTAGAAACATGACTTGCTGCCCATGGGGCATTTTCTGTGTGACACAGCTCTCTATTTAAGAAGCTTTAGCTCCAGAGCTGTGGCTCACTCCTAGAATCTCAGCATTTTGGGAGGCTGAGGAGGGCGGATCACCTGAGGTTAAGTGTTCAAGGCCAGCCTGGCCAACATGGTGAAACCTCGTCTCTACTAAAAATACAAAAATTAGCCAAGCGTGGTGGCATGTACCTGTAATCCCAGCTACTTGGTGTCTGAGGCAAAAGAATCGCTTGAACCCAGAAAGCAGAGGTTGCAGTGAGCCAACATTGCACCACTACATTCCAGCCCAGGCAACAGAGTGAGACTGTCTCAAAAAAAAAGAAAGAAAGAAAGAGAAAGAAGCTTCAAGCTTTAGTGAGACTTGACTTTCAGAGTGACCTGGTTCTTCATCTGTGATGGGTGCTCCCCTGAAAAAAAGGTCATTCAAAAAGAAATCTCTTCCTCCTCAGGAAACTTTTCTTTGATAGCTGAAGTATTGATTGTTTAGCCAATTGCTGAAACTTGAGACAAACTTCCATGAAATAAATCTAATAAAGTAGTCCACAAAAACAAATTGTGGTAAGGATGAATAAAATATTATTAGTAATCTTTTAGAGATGTTAAAGAAAACCTTTATGAGATTGTCATTATTACTCTTTTTAGTACCAACGTATTATTAATTAGAGCAAATGTTTGACTTCTCTGCAGTTGCTTCAACTTAATTTGAAAACACATTTAGTTTGGATGTTGAAAGTAAATTTAGTAATGCCTTAATATTGAATTTTTACACCGATGCTCAAGTGTATTCAGTGTATAAATCATATTTATCTGCCTCCGTAAAGTATTTAGAAAAAATTGAGGCAATAATATTGATACCTAAATGATAAGCACATGGATCTGCTTATTTGTGTTTTTTTTCTTAACCATCTCATCAAGATGGAGTGCAAAGGCATGTAGCAAAGTTCTAGAAAAGAAGGTCTACATTCAAGAAAGGTTCCAGCAAATATCCTTAAAGCCATTTGAATGGAATATTTACCTTGAATAGATTACCTTCAAAAATTGTATCTTGTTTCTGTAACTGTAATAAATGGTACAACAGAGTGAAATTACCCATGAATGAAGGAAGAAAGCCTGTTTTATTTATCCTTGTGTGTATAAACCTAGGGTAGTGCCTGGCTTAGATGAGGTATTTTATATATATATATGTATCAGACTGAATGGATATATACTGATATATTGAGCTTTATTCTTTCCAACATACCCAGGAACTACTAATTATGGAAAGAGGAGTTTTCCCTACACACACATACCCGACACTCCCTTAACTTTCTAGTCCTACACTTACATTCTGTGGCCAAACACGAGCTTCACCAGCTACTGTGCTGCCAGAATCCAATGAAGATGAAGTCGAGATGGAGGTATTGCCAATATTTGAAAAGCAGATGCCCTTTGCTCTTGCTTCCACACCTTTCTCAGACCCTATAAAATCACACCAGGATTAAACTCACACGTTCACTTATATCTTTCCTATATGATCATTTTTTGCAATTTTTAAAAATTGTGACAAAATACACAAAACATACAATTTATATCAATTTTTAATATTTTTCCCATTACCTTTGATGTTCTGCCATGCTACTTTGATAGTACTGGGTGTTTTTTTTTAAATTCTGCTCCACATGTAGGGAGATTTTTCAATTTGATGGCTGAAATATTTCTTCTAGAAATTGTTAACATTTGCTTAAATAACAGCAATTTATTGTCTCAGAGTTCTGGGGGCTAGAAATCAGAGATCAAGGTGTCAGCAGGGTCCATTCCTTCTAAGGTCTATGAGGGAGAATCCATCCCATGACCCTCTCCTAGCTTCTAGTGGTTTGCTGGCAATCTTTGGCATTCCTTGGCTTCTCTTGTATTACCGTGACATCTGCCTTCATCTTCACGTGGTACTCTCCTTGTATGTGTGTCTACACCCAAAATATCCCCTTATTTCTTTGCCAGAGCAATCAGGCAAGATAAATAAATAAAAGGCATCCAAATAGAAAAAGAAATTGTCAAACTATCTCTCTTTACTAACAATATTGATCTATTACTCCACCAAGAGCCTCCTGGAACTGATAAATGACTTCACTAAAGTTTCAGGATACAAAATCAATGTACAAAAATCAATAGCATTTTTGTATGCCAATAACATTCAAGCTGAGAGCCAAATCAAGAATGCATTTCCATTTACAATAGCCCTCTCCCAAATAATATACCTAGGAATACATTAAACCAAGGAGAAGAAAGACCTCTACAAGGAGAACTACAAAACACCACTAAAAGAAATCAAGATGACACAAACAAATAAAAAATATTCCATGCTCGTGGATTAGAAGAATTAATATTATTAAAAAGGCCATACTTACCAAACCAATCTACAGATTCAACACTATTCCTATTAAACTACCAATGTTATTGTTTACAGAGTAAACAAAATTCCTACTATTCTAAAATTCATATAGAACCGAAAAAGAGACTGGATAACCAAAGCAATCTAAGCAAAAACAAAACAAAACAACAACAACAACAAAAACAAAGCTGTAAGCATCACATTACATTCCTTGACTTCAAACTATATTATAAGGCTAAGTAGTCCAAACAGCATGATACTGGTATAAAAACAGACAAATAAACCAATGAAACAGAATAGAGAGCCTGGAAGTAAAGCTGCACACCTATAGCCATCTGATCTTTGACAAAGTTGATGAAAATATGCAATGGGGAAAGGACTCCCTATTCAATAATTGGTGATGGGATTGCTGTCTAGACATATGCAAAAGAATGAAACTGGACCCCTCTTACCATATATAAAAATTAACTCAAGACAGATTACATATTTAAACATAAGACCTCAAACTGTAAGAATCCTAGAAGAAGCTAGGCATGGTGGCTCACAACTGTAATCCCAGCACTTTGGGAGGCCGAGGTGGGTGGATCACCAGAGGTCAGGAGTTCGGCACCCACCTGGCCAACATGGTGAAACCCCATCTCTACTAGAAATACAAAAATTAGCTGGGCATGGTGGCGTATGCCTGCAATCCCAGCTACTCGGGAGGATGAGGCAGGAGAATCACTTGAACCTGGGAGGTAGAGGTTGCAGTGAATCGAGATTGTGCCACTGCACTCCAGGCTGGGTGACAGAGTAAGACTCCATCTCAAAAATAAAAAAAGAAAGAAAGAAACAAAGAAAGAAAGAATTCTAGAAGAAAACCTAGGAAGCACCCTTGTGGACATTGGCCTTAAAGCAATTTCAACAAAAACAAAAATTGACAAGTGGGATCTAAGTAAACCGAAGAGCTTCTGCACAGCAACAGAAACTAACAACAGAGTAAAGAGACAACCTATAGAATGGGAGAAAATATTCACAAACTATACATCTGACAAAGGTCTAATATCCAGAATCTATAAGGAACTTAAATCAACAAGCAAAAAACAACCCCATTAAAAAGTGGGCAAAAGTCGTGAACAGACACTTCTCAAAACAAGGACATACAAGTGGCCATCAAACGTATGAAAAAGTGCTCAGCATAGCTAATCGTCAGATAAATGCAAATCAAAACCACAATGAGATACCATCTCATATCAGTCATTATAGCTATTATTATTATCTTTTTTATTATACTTTAAGTTCTGGGATACATGTGCAGAATGTGCAGGTTTGTTACAGAGGTATACATGTGCCATAGTAGTTTGCTGTACCCATCAACCCGTCATCTAGGTTTTAAGCCCCACATGCATTAGGTATTTGTCCTAATGCTCTCCCTCCCCTTGCCCCCGACCCCTGACAAGCCCCAGTGTGTGATGTTCCCCTCCCTGTGTCCATGTGTTCTCATTGTTCACCTCCCACTTGTGAGTGAGAACATGCAGTGTTTGGTTTTCTGTTTTTTTTTTCTTGAGATGGAGTATCGCTCTTTCTCCCAGGCCGGACTGCAGTGGCGCGATCTCTATCTCGGCTCACTGCAAGCTCCACCTGCCGGGTTCAAGCCATTCTCCTGCCTCAGCCTCCCGAGTAGCTGGGACTATAGGCACCCCGCACCATGCCCCGCTAATTTTTTGTATTTTTAGAAGAGATGGGGTTTCACCGTGTTAGCCAGGAAGGTCTTGATCTCCTGACCTCGTGATCCGCCCGCCTCGGCCTCCCAAAGTGCTGGGATTACAGGCGTGAGCCACTGCACCCGGCCTGGTTTTCTGTTCTTGTATTAGTTTGCTGAGAATGATGGTTTCCAGCTTCATTCATGTCCCTGTAAAGGACATGAACTCATTCTTTTTTATGGAGGCATAGTATTCCATGGTATATATGTGCCACATTGTCTTTATCCAGTTTATCGTTGATGGGCATTTGGGTTGCTTCCAAGTCTTTGCTATTGTGAACAGTGCTGCAATAAACATACATGTGCATGTGTCTTTACAGTAGAATGATGTATAATCCTTTGGGTATATACCCAGTAGTGGGATTGCTGGGTCAAACGGTATTTCTGATTCTAGATCCTTGAGGAATCGCCACTGTCTTCCTCAATGGTTGAACTAATTTACACTCCCACCAACAGTGTAAAAGCATTCCTGTTTCCCCACATCCTCTCCATTATCTGTTGTTTCCTGACCTTTTAATGATCGCCATTCTAACTGGCCTGAGATGGTCCCTCGTTGTAGTTTTGATGTGTATTTCTCTAATGACCAGTAATGATGAACTTTTTTTCATATGTTTGTTGGCTGCATAAATGTCTTCTTTTGAGAATTGTCTGTTCATATCCTTTGCCCACTTTTTGATGTGGTTGTTTGTCTTTTTCTTGTAAATTTAACTTCCTTGTAGATTCTGGATATTAGCCCTTTGTCAGATGGATAGATTGCAAAAATTTTCTCCCATTATATAGGGTCCCTGTTCACTCTGATGTTAGTTTCTTTTGCTGTGCAGAAGCTCTTTAGTTTAATTAGATCCCATTTATCAATTCTGGCTTTTGTTGACATTGCTTTTGGTGTTTTAGTCATGAAGTTTTTGCCCATGCCTAGGTCCTGAATGGTATTGCCTAGTTTTCTTCTAGGATTTTTATGGTTTCAAGTTTTATGTTTAAATCTTTAATCCATCTTGAGTCAATTTTTGTATAAGGTATAAGGACGGGGTCCAGTTTCAGTTTTCTCCATATGGCTAGCCAGTTTTCCCAGCACCATTTATTAAATAGGGTATCCTTTCCCCATTGCTTGTCTTTGTCAGGTTTGCTGAAGATCGGATGGTTGCAGATGTGTGGTATTATTTCTGAGGCCTCTGTTCTGTTCCATTGGTCTATATATCTGTTTTGGTATCACTACCATGCTGTTTTGGTTACTGTAGCCTTGTAGTATAGTTTGAAGTCAGGTAGCATGATGCCTCCAGTTTTGTTCTTTTTGCCTAGGATTGTGTTGGTTATATGGGCTCTTTTTTGGTTCCATATGAAATTTAAAGTAGATTTTTCTAGCTCTGTGAAGAAAGTCAATGGTAGCTTGATGGGAATAACATTGAATCTATAAATTACTTTGGTCAGTATGGCCATTTTCATGATATTGATTCTTCCTATCCATAAGCATGGAATGTTTTTCATTTGTTTGTGTTCTCTCTTATTTCCTTGAGCAGTGGTTTGTAGTTCTCCTTGAAGAGGGCTTTCATGTCCCTCTAAGTTGTATTCCTAGGTGTTTTATTCTCTTTGTAGCAATTGTGAATGGGAGTTCACTCATGATTTAGCTCTCTGTCTATTATTGGTGTATAGGAATGCTTGTGATTTTTGCACATTGATTTTGTATCCTGAGACTGCTGAAGTTGCTTATCAGCTTAAGGAGATTTTGGGCTGAGACCACAGGGTTTCAGAAATATACAATCATGTCATCTGCAAACAGAGACAATTTGACTTCCTCTCTTCCTATTTGAATACCTTCATTTCTTTCTCTTGCCTGATTGCCCTGGCCAGAACTTCCAATGCTATGTTGAACAGGAATGGTGAGAGAGGGCATCCTTGTCTTGTGCTGGTTTTCAGAATGAATGTTTCCAGCTTTTGCCCATTCAGTATGATATTGGCTGTGGGTTTGTCATAAATAGCTCTTATTATTTTGAGATATGTTCCATCAATACCTAGTTTATTGAGCGTTTTTAGCATAAAGAGGCGTTGAATTTTATTGAAGGCCTTTTCTGCATCTATTGAGATAATCATGTGGTTTTTGTCATTGGTTCTGTTTATGTGATGGATTACATTTATTGATTTGGGTAAGTTGAACTAACCTTGCATCCCTGGGATGAAGTCAACTTGATTGTGGTGAATAAGTTTTTTGATGTGCTGTTGGATTCTGTTTGCTAGTATTTTATTGAAGATTTTTTCATCGATATTCATTAGAGATTTTGCCCTGAAATTTTCTTTGTTTCTGTGTCTCTGCCAGGTTTTGGTATCAGGATGAGGCTGGCTTCATAAAGTGAGTTAGGGAGGAGTCCCTCTTTTTCTATTGTTTGGAATAATTTCAGAAGGAACGGTACCGGCTTCTCTTTGTACCTCTGGTAAAATTTGGCTGTGAATCTCTCCGGTCCTGGGCTTTTTTTGGTTGATAGGCTATTAATTACTTGCTTAATTTCAGAACTTGTTATTGGCCTATTCAGGGATTCGACTTCTTCCTGGTTTAGTCTTGGAAGGATGTATGTGTCCCAGACTTTATCCATTTCTTCTATATTTTCTAGTTCATTTGCATAGAAGGGTTTATAGTATTCTCTGATGGTAGTTTGTATTTCTGTGAGATCAGTGGTGATATTCCCTTTACCATTTTTTATTGTGTCTATTTAATTCTTCTCTCTTTTCTTCTTTATTAGTCTGGCTAGTGGTCTACCTATTTTGGTAATCTTTTCAAAAAACCAGCTCCTGGATTCATTGATTTTTTGAAGGGTTTTTTGTGTCTCTATCTCCTTCAGTTCTGCTCTGATTTTAGTTATTTCTTGTCTTCTGCTTGCTTTTGAATTTGTTTGCTCTTGCTTCTCTAGTTCATTTAATTGTCATGTTATGGTGTTGATTTTAGATCTTTCCAGCTTTCTGTTGTGGGCATTTAGTGCTATAAATTCCCCTCTTAAAACTGCTTTAGCTGTGTCCTAGAGATTTTGGTACATTGTGTCATTGTTCTCATTGGTTTCAAAGATCTTGTTTATTTCTGCCTTAATTTCATTGTTTACCCAGTAGTCATTCAGGAGCAGGTTGTTCAATTTCCATGTAGTTGTGCGGTTTTGAGTGAATTTCTTAATCCTGAGTTCTAATTTGATTGCACTGTGGTCTGAGAGACTGTTTGTTGTGATTTCCATTCTTTTGTATTTGCTGAGGGGTGTTTTACTTCATTATGGCTATTACTAAGAAGTCAAAAAATAACAGCTGCAGAGAAAGGGGAACACTTATCCATGTTGGTGGGAGTGAAAATTAGTTCAGCTAATGTGGAAAACAGTTTGGAGATTTCCTCAACAACTTGAAACAGAGTCACCATTCAATCCAGCAATCCCATTACTGGATATATATCCAAAGAAAATAAATCATCCTACCAACACGACACATATACTCAAATGTTTATCACAATGCTATTCACAGTAGCAAAGACATGGAATCAACTTAGGTGCCCATCAGTGGTAGACTGGAAAAATAAAATGTACATATGCACGATGGAATACATATGCAGTCATAAAAAAGAACGAAAGTGTGTCATCTGCAGCAAAATTGATGCACCTGGAGGCCATTATCCTAAGCAAATTAACAGAGGAACAGAAATTCCATCACTACATATTCCCACTTATAAGTGGGAGTTAAACATTGGGAACTTTGGTATTTATTTATTTTTTGTTATTATTATTCTTTTTTGATGGAGACTTGCTCTGTCACCAGGCTGGAGTGCAGTGGCGTGATCTCAGCTCACCACAACCTCTGCCTCCTGGGTTCAAGCAATTCTCCTGCCTCAGCCTCCCGAGTAGCTGGGACTACAGGTGCACGCCACCATGCCCAGCTAATTTTTGTATTTTTAGTAGAGACGGGGTTTCACTATGTTGGTCAGGCTGGTCTCAAACTCCTGACCTCATGATCCATTCACCTCGGCTTCCCAAAGTGCTGGGATTACAGGTGTGAGCCACTGTGCCAGGCCAACATTGGGAACTTATGGATATAAACAAGGCAATAATAGACCCTGGAGACTAATGGGGGGACAGGGGTTAAAAAAACTAACTGCTGCTTACCATGCTCACTATCTGAGTGACAGGATTATTCATGTCCCAAACTTCAGCATAATGCAATATACCCATGTAACAAACCTGCACATGTACCCTCTGAATCTAAAATAAAAGTTGAGATTATAAAAATAGAAATAAAGAAAAAAATGAAAAAAAAATTCTCCTTCTTATAAGGACACCAGCCACATTGGATTAGGGGCCTGCTCAGTCCAAATCACATCTGCAATGAACTTATTTCCAAATGAAGTCACATTCTGCGTTACTAGGAGTTAAGATTTCAACATATGAACCTAAGGGGTGGGGACAGGGACACAATTCAACCCACAGCAGAAACCAACAGTGTCTTCTGTTTGATCCATAGTCTGGTGCCCATGTTTCCAATCTCTGGTCTGTCCAGTCTTCATATTACAAAACCTACATCACGTACCTGCACCCTCACTGTAATGAAGGCTGGAAATCTAGTTTCTGGAGTTCACCTTAGGAAGATGAGACTCACAGTGTGGGATCCTAGCAGAATGTAGAGAGGTTGTTCAAAAATATGAGGATCTACAGTTCATACATATACATTATAGCTAGGTCTCAATTCCAGCCCTGCTCCTTCTGAATCTTCAGTTAGTTACTTAATCTCCCTGGTCTTCAATTTCCTCATTTTTAAAATGGGATTTTATGTGGCCTAAATGTTAAGGACTTAACATTGTGTGTGTACATAAACAGAAACTCCACAAATGCTGGATCCTTTTACTTCTGTTCAGTTCTCAGAAGCCTTAGAACTCTTCATTTCTTAAATGGTCTTCATCACATTCTCCTTTGTATTGTCTTGTGACATGTTTCTTTCTGCATTGGTATCAGAAAAGAATACATGTCAAGCTAAAAAGGCAAATGTAAGCATTCTTTATTAAGGATGCATCATAAGCTGTTTTCTTTCAGTGAATGGAGTGTTTGTTTGATGGAGAAACACACCTTTGTAAGCAAACCTTAAGATTATATTGTGACTACATGTTTCTTTCTGCACTGGTACCTTTGTTGCTTGTCATAGTTCTCCCATTGTATTGTAAGTTTCATGAGCCAGGGGCGTTGTTCTAGACTCGTACTTCTTACGTCATTTGTGGTGAAGGACTAGTTTTATGTATACGTGACTAATCCTTCACCACAAATGATTTCATTCTTTTTTATGACTGTATGGTATTCTATGGTATATGTGTATTAACACATTTTTGAAGGACTACTATATACATATGGTACATGCATATACACATAGTAGTCCTTCACCACAAGAGTTACTAGTTTTATATATGTTTTATATAATATATATTAATTTATAAAAGTAGTTGTGTATGTTATATATAAAACTAGTTATATGTGTTCTATATATTAATTATATATAGCTAGCTATATTAATGATATTATATATTTATGTTATATATTATATATAATTATATTTAAAACCAGCTATATATAATTATATATATAGCAAGTTACATATATAACTAGCTATATATGACTAATATATAATATATAGTAATATATTATATATGTAATAAATATACATATTATAAATAGTTAATTATATATAACTAGTTATATATATCATCTTCAATCTATCACAGACCAATATTTTTATAAAATATAATAAAAACAATTACTGGAAAGATGAAATTTTTTTAAAAGTCATATGAAATGGAAGCAAGCCCCAATTTTTTTATTTTATTAAATTTAACAAACATAAAATTACTCCACAAAGTGCTAAAATTGTCTAAATGCTCACCTTTAGTCTCTACCATAAACTCATTGCAGATAAGGAACCAACAGTTTCCTGACTAGCACTGGTCTGTGGACCATACTTTAATGGATATGTCCTGGACCCCTACTCCTCAGAATGTGATGCCAGGACCAGCAGTTTTAGCCTCACCTGTGAGCTTGCTATAAATGCAGCATTTTAGGCCTTACCTCAGATCTACTGAGTAAGAACTTCCTCAGTGAATTTTGAGCACTATCCTCAATCATTCTGATTCCTGAGTTCAGAGTCTCCCATAAAGCAAGTGCACAACCAAAATCTATTAAAGCTATTTGAAAGTGGAGATCCCCCAAAAGGAAATAATATGTGACTTTCAGTACATAAGACAAGGATTTTATTGGGATCCTATAAATATTTGTTGCTTAATAATTAAAGAGTTTTTACAGATCTACTCCTATTGCCCCAAAATTAATTTTTATATGAAAAGATGATTTTATATTTTCAAAGTATATTATTAAAAGTTATATTGTTAACACGTTGATATGGTTTGGTTCTGTCCCCACTCAAATCTCATCTTGAATTGTAACTCCCACAATTCCCAAATGTCATGGGAGGAAACTGGTGGAAGGTGATTAAATTATGGGGGCAGGTCTTTCCTGTGCTGTTCTCATGATAGTGAATGAGTCTTACGAGATCTGATGGTTTTAAAAATGGGAGTTTCCCTACACAAGCTCTCTCTTTGCCTGCTGCCATGCATGTAAGACGTGACTTGCTTCTCCTTGCCTTCCACCATGATTGTGAGACCTCCCCAGCCATGTGGAACTGTAAGTTCACTAAACCTCTTTCTTTTGTAAATTGCCCAGTCTTGGGTATGTCTTTATCAGTAGCATGAAAACAGACTAATACAGTAAATTGGTACCAATAAAGTGGGTGCTGCTGTAGATAACTGAAAATGTGGAAGTGACTTTGGAACTGGGTAACAGGCAGAGGCTGGAACAGTCTGGAGGGCTCAGAAGAAGACAGGCAAATGTGGGAAAGTTTGGAACTCCCTAGAGACTTGTTGAATGGCTTTGACCAAAATGCTGATAGTGATATAGACAATAAGGTCCAGGCTGAGATGGTCTCAGATGGAGATGAGGAACTTGTTGGGAACTGGAGCAAAGGTGGCTCTTGTTATGTTGCAGCAAAGAGATTGGTTGCATTTTGCCCCTGACCTAGAGATCTGTGGAACTTTGAGCTTGAGAAAGATGATTTAGGGTATCTGTCAGAAGAAATTCCTAAGCAACAAAGCAGTCAAGAGGTGACTTGGGTGCTGGTAAAAGTATTCAGTTTTAAAAAGGAAACAACATAAAAATATGGAAAATGTGCAGCCTTGCAACACGATAGAAAAGACAATCTCGTTTCTGAGGAGAAATTCTAGCAGGCTGCAGAAATTTGTGTAAGTAATGAGGAGCTGAATGTTAATCCCCAAGACAATGGGGAAAATGTCTCCAGGGCATGCCAAATGTCTTCATGGCAGCCCTTCCCATCACTGGCCTGGAAAATGTCTCCAGGGCATGCCAAAGGCCTTCATGGCAGCCCTTCCCATCACTGGCCATGAGGAAAAAATAGTTTCATGGGCCTGGCCCAGGGTCCCTCTGCTGTGTGCAGTCTAGTGATTTGGTGCCCTTCATCCCAGCCACTCCAGCCATGACTAAAAGGGGTTAAGGTACAACTTGAGCCATGGCTTCAGAGGGTGCAAGCCCCAAGCCTTGGGAGCTTCCATGTGGTGTTGACCCTGCAGATGCATGGAAGTCAAGAATTGAGGTTTGGGAACCTCTGTCTAGATTTCAGAGGATATATGGAAACACCTAGATGTCCAGGCAGAAGTTTGCTGCAGGGGCAGGGTGCTCATGAAGTACCTCTGCTAAGGCAGTGTGGAAGGGAAATGTGGGGTTGGAGCCCCCACACAGAGTCCCTACTGGGGCACTGCCTAGTGGAGCTGCAAGAAGAGGGCCACCTTCCTCCAGACCCCAGAATGGCAGATCCACAGATAGCTTGCACCGTATGCCTGGAAAAGCCACAGACACTCAATGCCAGCTCATGAAGGCAGCCAGGAGGGAGGCTGTACCCTGCAAAGCCACAGGGGCTGAGCTGCCCAAGACCATGGGAACCTACTTCCGTAAGTGTGACCTGGATCCAGGACATGGAGTCAAAGGAGATAATTTTGGAGCTTTAAAATTTGACTGCCCTGCTGGATTTCAGACTTACTTGGGGCCTGTAGCCCCTTTGTTTTGGCCAATTTCTCACATTTGGAACTGCTGTATTTACCCAATGCTATACCCCCATTGTGTCTAGAAAGTAACTAACTTGCTTTTGATTTTACAGGCTCATAGGTGCAAGGGACATACCTTGTCTCAGATGAGACTTTGAGCTGTGGACTTTTGAAATGAGTTAAGACTTTTGGGGACTGTTGGGAAGGCATGATTGGTTTTGAAATGTGAGAACATGAAATTTGGGAGGGGCCAGGGTTGAATGATATGGTTTGGCTGTGTCTCCACCCAAATCTCATTTTGAATTGTAACTCCCACAATTCCTACATGTTGTGGAAGGAAGCCAGTGGGAGGTGATTGAATTATGGGGGTGGGTCTTTCCCGTGCTGTTCTTGTGATAGTAAATGTGTCTCATGACATCTGATGGTTTTTAAAATGGAAGTTTCCCTGCACAAGCTCTCTCTTTGCTTGCTGCCATCCATATAAGATGTGACTTGCTCCTCTTTGCCTTCTGCTGGGATCGTGAAGCCTCTCCAGCCATGTGGAACTGTAAGTCCATTAAACCTCTTTCTTTTGTAAACTGTCCAGTCTCAGGTATGTCTTTATTAGCAGCATAAAAAGGCACTAATACACATATGTATAGGTATATGTATGTGATTATCAATCTGTCAGTCTGTGAAGTAAATAGAGGAAGAACATTAGTCTAACAGTGGATAATTTTCCATATTTGTTTTATTAACTCAATACAAAGATGAATGGAGACAGATTCCAAAACTGCAATATATGGTAGTGAAAAGGGATTGGCTTTTAAGTCAGAAATGCCTCCATTTTAATGCTGGTTTATTGTCTATTATTTACTTTTTTTCTTTGGCCAAAATGTTCTCATCTGTAAAATTGGGTGATTATTCCAGTTTTGTGGAGTTGATGTAAGTTTAAAATAGTTTATATAAGGCACAAGTGGAATACCTCTTATATTATTAGTACCCAATAAACTTTTCCTGGAAAGAGAGAAATAAATTTAGATTAAAGTGTTTATATATTATTTGATGAGGCAATTGGAAGAAGTAAAATGCATACCATGAAATTAATGACTGTAAAGTATATAAAAATTGAGTGTGGAAAAGAAATTTAATTTGGCAAAGAAATATGTAGTAGTCATTTCTTGAATACTTGTAAGCTCTGAGAAATTTAAAATGTCTGTCACTGTGAGTCACAAGTTGTAGGTGCTCAATGTTTTCCTTCTCCAAGGTAAAACTGAAAATTCTGTTTAATACAAATCTGCCTTATGTCCATGGTATCTATTTCAGTGCCTTCCTCATAAAAGATGCTGTCACAGGGTCCTTTGGGTGTCACTTCTCCAGCTGGAAACCTCTGTGGCCAGCAGCACCTCTGCTTGAGTTTTGCTTATGCCTGCTGGGCTTGTTTCGCATGCTTGACCTGGCAGGCTGTGCTTGGCTCACACCACAGGCAGCAACCTGAGATGCTGCATTTCTACACCTCTCAAGGGCAAGCCAGGTATGGTGCAGCAAAGGGTGTGTGAGTGCGGTGTCCGGCCACTGTGGACAGCCAGGCATGCTGGCTGCTGCAGCAGGGCAGGCAGCTACAGGTGCTGGCACAGGCACCAGCTTTGTATGAGGTTACAACTGGGCCAGACGTACTGTAAGCGGTTTCCATTGAGGGTACCAGTGACTGGTGAGGGGAACATGGTAGCAATCAAAAGCTTGGAGACACGAGGAACCGCCGAGCCCTCAAAAGGGTGTTACAGCATGTCACGGCCGTGCTCAGGGAGCCCTGAGGTCTGGACTCCCAGAAGGGCCACAGCTCTTCTCTCCTTCTCATCACCCTCAGAGCGGCAAATGGAAGGGCAAATGGGGGGGGGTATGTTTCAGCCTGTTTGTGTTACCACTCTTTCAGTCCCACTGCCCCGCTCCAGCCCATGGCTCCTAGCCCTGCTGCTGCTTCCCATTGCATGGGGTGGCTGCCTGGCTCTGGTGGAGGGCAGGAAGACTATAGTGTTACAGCAGCCCTGGCTGGGGAAATCCTGAGGTCTGGGCCCCCAGAAGGGTCACCACTCTTCACTACCACAGTCTGAGAGCATGTTATCCCTGCAGCTCAGCAAGCCAGCCAGGAATGTGTTACAGCTCCTTTAACTCCCTCTGTTCAGCAGGTCTTGAGTTCTTGTTCAGCACCCAGGAAGAATGAAGTTACATGGACAACTGGAGGGTCAGCAAGGTGAAGAGCAGCTTTATTGAGTGACAGAACAGCTCTCAGTGGGCAGGAGACCCAAAGTGATTAGCTTCTATCCACAGGCACGTAGTCCCAAGGAGTGTAGAGGAAACCTGAAGTGGTTAACCCCTATCCACAGGCACGTAGTCCCAACAAGTGTAGAGGAAACCCGAAGTGGTTAGCTCCTATCCACAGGCACGTAGTCCCAACAAGTGCAGAGGAGACCTAAAGTGGGAAGCTCCTATCCACAGGCAGGTAGTCCCAATAAGTGTGTGAGTCTGGCTGTATGTGGGGTTTTTATGGGCTCAGAATGAAGGATGTGCATGCTGACTAGTTCTTGGGTGGAAGGGCATGCTGATTGATCCATGAGCAGCCATGGCAGGCCTGGAAAAAGCATCATCCGATTGGCCGAAAGGCATCAAGGAAGTTCTCACTCAGGGTCTCGTACTTTACCTGGAACTGGCAGCCCAGCCCCCAGACTTTAGGCCATCCCTGGCTTGAAGGTGATGTTTCAGTGGGGACCCACCCTTGCTGCCTAGGAACCTTTCTGCCTTTTGCCACCATCAACATGCCATCCATGGTGCCCAGGCTGTCTGCACCAAGGGGCACCTGCAGGCCTGCCTTGAGCCACTCTTAGTCCCCCAGCCTCCCTCCTGTGCTCATTGGCACCCAAAGTTTCAGCCTTAGAGGTTATTTTTGGGGGGGGGGCCGAGGAAGCAGGGGGCTGGCATGTCAGCACCATCCTGAGTGTGCACACACCCAGCCAGGTCACAACAGTGCCTGGGCTTGGCTGTTGAGACACATCCATAGTGGGTGCTGGCAGCAGGGAGAGGCCAGGGAGTGGGAAAAGCACTTCCGAGCCTGCAGGGGCAGGGAGCTTCCTGGGTCCCTGGGAGCTTCCTGGGTCCCTGAGAGCACAGGGATGCCCCAGTCCAGAGCCACAGCTGAGTGACTGCAGCTGCACCCAGGAGTGTGGGCTTCCACACTGCCAACTCTGTAGGGTGTGGGGCTCCCACTGGGATCACCTGTGCCCTGCCCCTGCCAGCTCCACGGAGCATGCAGCCCTGGCTGTGACTCCCCTGCTACAGCTGGTGTCCTCACAGTGGCTGCTCCAGACAGGCCACTGCCACCATCAATGCTTTATACATTTTTTTCTAGAAGAAAGGATTAATTCTTTGTTTTCAGGGGCTATGTTTTTTTCTTCTTATTCCATGGTTCTCTCATCAGTTTCCTACAGCAGAGCTTGCCACCAATGTGCTGCTGTAGCCTAGTGAGCCACAAGTAATGTGCAAATTTCCAGAGATGTTGATCCCCCAGACTCTGGCAGCCACTCAGGGACTCTTAGCCTCTAAGGAAGTTCTTACAGCTACCGCAGCCTCTTTATGTTTATTCTAGTATTACGGTGTTCTCTCACAGAAGAGATTGGGAAACATGGGCTCATCCTATCTTTGTTCCTAACTAGAATCCTAACTTGATATACATGTTTCTCTCCTATAAAGAAGCTCTTTGAAATGAGACCTGAATCAGCTATATGTTGTCTCCACTTCCTTCCTCCTAGACAATTGCAGTGAATTTTTGGGTGAGTTTAGGTGACATTCTCAACAATCACTTCTATTATCAACTTGACGCTCATCGCTAACTAAATGTGTTTTACTTCCGTTAACTTTTCAAATATGCCATGCCACAATTTATGCTGAAAGTCACATATTGATTTCCTTTTGGGGGCGGTCTCCACTTTCAAACAGTTTTAATAGATTTTGGTTGATCACCTGCTTTATGAGATACTTGGAACCCATTGAGACAAGGGATTCGGGATGATTGAAGACAGCGCTCAAAATTCAATGAGTAAGCATGGGTAGATATTAAAAGGATTATATGTAGTGTATTAGTAAAGTTCTTCCTTATTCAATTTCCTTTCAGTTCTTAAAGAGGAAGCCACAGTTTGGTGTTGGTATGACTTTAACAACTTCTCAACCTCAAGCTATTTTCCAGTTAAGTTTTTGTTTTTGTTTTTTTAGTAGGCAACAGTTTCCAACTAGAATTAAATAGCTTGATTTGATATAGCAAATTCAAGTACATGGATATGGCAAATAATATGGAAATACCTTAAATACACAAAACACCAGTATAACAGAAAGGGCCTAAGTTGTTAATCTGAAGACCCATAATTAGAAAACAGCCTGTTGATTACTCAAACAAGTTAATTAACCTCCCATTGCCTCATTTCTTTTTCTCATTTGTAAAATAGGCATAAGAAGTAGCTATCTGAAAGAGCATTTGTTGGGGATTAAATGAAATAATGTCTATGAAAGGACTTTTTAAACTGAAAATAGTTATAAATATGTTAGCTTATCACTTATTGATACATCATAACTGGTATTTTATATTATGATTTATATCACAGTAGTTCTAAGAAAGTCCTACAAATTGCAAGATGCATGATATGAGTATGTTAAATTTTAAGAACTTGTGCATAGCAGCAATAATAATGATTTTATAAGATTTAAGAAAATCTTATAAATATTGATAACACTGGTGTCAGAATTATTTTCAAGGTTTATTATATGCCTATCTAACTGCAGAATTAGCTGAATATTACTAATGGAGACTATTTGGAATGAGCTTCACAAATTAATAAGGTCACTAGGAACTGCAGGCTGTTAAAGACCTCCTTGGGCCAAGGATGAAAGAAAATCAAATGGGACGGAAGAAAGCAGGTGGGTACTCTGAGGAGAGGTAATCAGAGAACTGTGTTCTGCAACCATCTGGACTACTTGGAGCTTCACCAATGTAACCATGGAAACTATAAGGAATATGCTCAGAAGCAGGAAAGCATAAGTACCCAGAGACTCTGTGATCCTGTCACAGTGCAAGAGAACCAGGCTATGTGTGCTGAAGTGGTCTGCTAAAGGACACGGTGGAAAAAAGGGGGAGATTTGGACTCTCTTGGAACCTGTGGAAGAGAAAGCCAACTGGGCCACCACAGACTTGTTTACACACCAGATGCCTGATGGATCCTTTGAAGATGGATACCTCACTGTCCAGTAAATACTCCTTTACTGGAAGGAATATATATTTGAATCTCACAACTAGTCTTTTAAGTGACTTTTGACACCAGTCAGATCACACTCTAAGTGAACAAAGATCATAGGAAAGAAATATTATTATTTCTCACATCTGCAAAAGCTATAATGACAAAGGTCCCAGACCTTCCTACTACTTGTGTAAAAGTTTTGGAACTCACAAATTCAAACCTTATGTTACTAAATAGTCTACTTTTTAAAGCTTGAATGATTTTAGTCATGAATATTATTGAACTATCAATCAAACCAACTGCATCAGTAGGACATTCCTTATGGCATCAAGTTTATTTCTAGCCATAGCAAGTATACTTCTAGCTAGTGGTTCTCAGAGTGTGGGGTGGAGACTCTTGTATGTCCCCAAGATCTTTTCAGGGATTCAGTGAGGTCAAAACTATCTTAATCATCATTCTAAAATGTTATTTTTTCTTTCCTTCTTATTCCCTCATGAGTGAAGAATGACATTTTCCAGAATCTACAGGAAGTGTAATACTGTGACAGATTGAATGCAGAAGCAGATGTAAAAATCCAGTTATCTTCTATTAAGCCATAAGGGAGATTTGCAAAAATGTTTAACAATGCTATACTCCTCACTAATTTTTTTTTGTTTTGAAAAATATATTTTTTATTTAAAGATATTTACGTTAACATTAATTTATACTAACTTAATGGGTTTATTATTGTTATTTCAAATAAAAGTATCAGTTTTAATTTTTACTATGGAGCCTAGTAATACATAATTAACACACATAACTACTTTTGGATCTTCAATACTTTTTATGAGCACATGGGGTCCTGATACCACAAAGATTGAGATCCTCAGGGATAAGCTGTTATTAAGCTGCCAGTACCCGCAGGACTAATTTTGTCTCTGGTTTGAATTTTCTGGTATTGGCTTGAAGAAAGGTAATCTATTATAACTCTATTAGCAATTTCAAACAGGTAGCAGCTGGATTAACATTTGTGAATATAAGTGTAACCTGCAGGACACCTGGAGAAGAGCCCATTTTATACCAGCTGCTGAGTTGCTCTGCCTACCCTGAGCCTCAGAACCTTCATTGCAGCTAGCCTTTGGGTATTACCTGTTAGATATCGAATTAGAGCAATGCTTGAGGAGATTTTTAGATGTGTGATTTTAAAACAATAACCAACGATTGGATGTGAAATGACTGTATCTGTAGTATGGTATGCAAACTGGAGACAGGTGATATGGTTTGGCTGTGCCCTACCCAAAATCTCATCTTGAATTATAATCTTTAAAAACCCCACAGGTCAAGGGCAGAAACAGGTGGAGGCAATTGGATCCTGGGGGTGGTTCCCCTCATGCTGTTCTCGTGATAGTGAGTCTCATGAGATCCGATGATTTTATAAGCACCTGACATTTTCCCTACTTGCACTCATTCTCTCTTTTGCTGCCCTGTGAAGAGGTGCCTTCTGCTGTGATTGTAAGTTTCCTGAGGCCTCCCCAGCCATAAGGAACTGTGAGTCAATTAGACCAATTTTCTTTATAAATTACCCCGTCTTGGGTACTTCTTCATAGCCGTGTGGGAATGGACTAATACAACAGGTTTCTATACAATGAGGCTAGATCAAATTACAAATATCACAAATACAAGGACTGATTATATAGCAGAGCTCTGACAGTGACTTAAATCCTTCCTCGCTAGAAACTAGTGAAGTACCTAGGGAGGAGTCTCATGCAGTGATAAGGAGTTCGGGTCCTAGAGTCAGGCAGAGCTGGGTTTGAATACCGTGTCCACTACTAGTTAACAGAGTGAACTTGGGAAATTTAATGAACAAATCTGTTGAATGAGAAATAAAAATAGTTTCACTTCATGGAGTGGTTTGGGAATTAAACGAGACAATGTACAATGTGCTTCATGTACATTATTTCATGTACAGCAACTTTGAGACCTCAATGCTATTATGTTTCCATTTTACAGACAGGGAACTGGCATTTAGAACAGTCAAATAATTTTCCAAAGGTCCTGCTGTTATGTGGCGAAGCACAGATTTGCTTTTGACAACCCTAACTATAAAATACCATATTATTGTGTCTTCTCAACAACAAAAATTAGAAAGTAGCAAGTTTCTTCTTCTCTTTTCCACAAACACCCAGCAGTGTTTTAAATACACAAAATGTAGAGTTTCCTATAAAGAAGGCAAGAAAATGGCAGTAAATTCAGCATAGGGGAGAAGAGAAAGGTGCTTCTACTATTCCCCCAAGGTATGGGAAATGGCAATTTGTCTTTTATAGAGGTTTTGTAGACAACCTCTTTTTGTATACACATAACACATAAATATTCCACAAGTTTCCCTTAATATGCTCTGGGATAGGGTTGAGCATTTGTGACAGATGTAAATATCAGTTTATATAACTAAATGATAAATGATCTTAAGAAAGAGGGGAAAATGATTTCCCCATAAAAACTCACTGAAGCATTCTAGATGAAAGGACTTGAAGTAGCGAAGGCTCATCCTTCATTTACTGCCAGGTCATCATGCTGGGTACTAGACACCCTTTAGCTGAGATGTTCTGCACTCTTACTATTTTAATGGAGATGCAGAGTAGTTATGAACGTTTCTCGGATCTTACTTTTAAAGAAACAATTCTACTTAGAGCAATGTTGTTCCATTTATATACCAGACACATTTAAACAACAACAAAAATATAACTTGATGCTTTTGGAAAAAAAATGTTTATTGTAAATTATTGTAGTTTATTGCAGTGAACTAGGTATTATGCAGTTAATAATCTATGCAGTAAATTACATTATGTGGATGTACGCAGCCAGGAATTGTCTCCATTTCTGGATTGACCTACAATTACAAATAACAAATAGCAATTACAAATTGTAACCTATAGTTACAAATATGTGTTTTACATTTAATCTGTTTGGTTACCTATCACTTTTCTATTAACTAGATAACAGATAATCATCTGATATTTCCTAGAGCTACTTCCCCATCCCCTCCCCTCCCCTCCACCTTCACCCCACCTTGAACCCCCACCTTTGCATTTCAGTTGTAAATGTGGCTGCTGCATGAATTAGTAGTGAACCTGACTGGGTCATGCTTCAGCTTTGAAAGAAGAGCAATGGCTTAGGAATGAATCACAGCCATTAACCATGAGTCGGTGTCTTCTTAAGCACCGTAAAGTATAAATTTGATTTTATTTTTCCACTAGGATGGAGATAACAAATCACATCTGTCCATGTAAAAGTTGGTAGTTTTATGTTCACCTGCATGGATTGATAGGTGGAGCTATCATGTGCCTCTTTCTTATTGAGGGTTATTTCTGCTATTTGAGTTGAATGGAAATTATTCATGAATCAGAGGAAGCCAGTTGCAATAGCCTCCAACTGCAATTTTCTGTTTTGTATTCTGAGGACAGCACAGTTCAAGGCTGTGTAAATGATAGGCCGATACTCTGCATTTCTATAATACCTTTTGCCAAAGAGTAGAAAATGATCCTGCATCTCTCTTTGACTTCAATTTTAGAAGTCAGAGAAGTGACACGTCATGGTATTTCTAAGATTAGGTCCAAAATTATGACTTCACTCTTGCTAGTTCATACACATATACTCCCTCTAGGGGAAAAATAACTGTCAATATATTTTCTTTATGAGTAGGTCAACTATTTTTCAAAGTCAAAACGACAAAAAAGAAAGGCTCAATATGTTATAAGTAGAATTCATCCATAAGAAGCTTTTTGATGCACAAGATATTTGACACAATACAAAATAAATACCTAGTCCTATAAAATTTCTTTGCATAATCACCTACACTGTATACCAAATGCCACATAAAAATTAGAGCATCAGCACTCTCTTCTTTCCAGAACTTTAGCTTGTCCTGATTTATTCCTGTAACATTCATTGTCTTACTCTTGATATTCCCAGAGCTTTTCATCCTCCTATTTTCATCCTCACCTCACTTTTCAGAATTGACCATCGACATCAACTTCCCAGGTTCATGGGAATGTGCCCTCTTAAACACTGCTTTGATTTTGATTCTACCTTTAGCAATGCTTTCCTTGTCATCTTGGTTAAAAAAGTCTTCCACTTCAACAGAGTCCCAGCAGTCTCTCTTTTAAGACCGGCTTCATGAAGGGTAGTCTTTTTCTATTTGATTCTGCCTTTGAAACTGGCAAAACTTACAGGAAGGAAGAGAGGAAAGAAAGAACAGAAGGGAAGTAAAGATCACATACAAATGTATCAAGTAAGTGTTTTCTGAGCTAAAATTTCTTGGGAGTTACCAAGCAGCAAAAGGAAGAGAGAGGAGAAGAAAAGGAAGAAAAAGAAAAAGAAGAAGAAGAAGAAGAGGAAGAAGAAGAAAGAAGAAGAAGGAGGAGGAGGAAGGGAGGGAGGGAAGGAAGGAAGGAAGGAAGGGACTGAGGGAGGGAGGGAGGGAAAAGGGTGGGTGGGAGGGACAGGGAGAGAGGGACAGAAAGAAAAAAATAATCAAGGGCTTAACTTAAAAAATTCAGAGGTATGAGGGTAACCTCCATCTGGTTTTGTTAATGAAACTCCAACTCCACCATCATCACTAGTATTTAATTCTAACCCACATTCTGTCAGCTACTGTTTCCTGACATGTGTGGAAATGTGGGGTCAGCTGGGAATGTTTCTCAAGTCCTCTCACTTCCCACAGATCTAGGGAGATCACAGTAGTAACTCTAGGCTTTCCTCTGAGCCTCAATGTTCTGCTGAGCCATGGCTCTTTTAACCTCAAACAAAGAGAATTCCTTCCCAGTATTCACAGTAAGTGGCTGTTGGGGACCACACTCTCAAGCATCATGCTTTATCGCTGTTTGTTAATAGAAGATAGCTTAGAAAAGTACAGACTTGTATTCAAATTCTAGGCCTGATCCTTACTATGTGATATGAGGAACATTTCTTTATCTGTAAAAGTAATAACGATAATACTTTCAAATCTTTTATGAGGTTAAAATAAGAAAAGTATGTGAATGTACCTATCAAAGCGTTTGGCATTTATTGTGTCCTAAATATGTACAACACATTTTTTCTCTCAGTAACTAAAGGACAGAGATGCCAAGTTTACTATCATTATACTGTTGATGTCTTTGGCATTCAGCTTTTATTAAACCAGTGCATTATCTTTCCATAGAAACAGAATAATCACTTCATTTTGGAGGAGGCTGAACACTTTCAAAGATGATAAGATATGGTGTATCACAGTTTCCATTCAAACATTATAAAGGGACCCCCTTGAGTCAAAATGCCTGCACCTTTCATCAGCAGATGTCTGACGCCTGTTACTCTTTTGTTAAATCAGAGAGGCATCATTTTTATCTGCTGTATACCCAGGATGAAAAGTTTAGCAATCCCAACAGAATTACTCCAGGATGTGTTTCTTGCATTTCAAGCTCATTCTTTATGGGTTTAACTGATCTGAGTTCAAGAGCTTAATATAAAAATATAACTTTTTCAATGCTAAGTAACCTAGAGAACATTTTTTTTTTCTAAATATATGATTAATCTGACCGTAATGCTGCCTCCCTGGAATCAGGCTGAGGGTGAACTAGATTGCACAAAGGGAAGAAACATAAGTAAACCTTAATATATCTCTGTCTTCCCTTTTGGGAAACTGCCAATAAATGAGATAAATAAGTCAGAGTCTTAGCAGTACAGCTCTCATTTCCATCTGTAATGACTAAACTCTTTATATCTGACAATCTCTTATTCAATAAGATTTGTCAGGAAAAGAAAGCTATTTGTGCAAGATGCCTTATTTTATTCTTCAAGTCATGAACTAGAAATAGAATGATGACAGCAAATGTTTCCGGAATTAGGTATTCATATGTGTTTGGGTTAAATAAGTAATTTCACTTCAAAGGACAAGTCATCCACTTTCATTAATTATCTTTAAATTTTATCCCTACATTTCACAATCCATGCTGTAAGCATTTGTTACATCTGCTTGAAATGTCTCTGTACCCTTAACATCTTTTTTTTCTTACCATCATGATTTTTGTATAGAATACTACATATGACTTGCCTGTACTCTCTCCATCCTGCCATGTATCCTGTACAACATTTCCAACTTCTTATTCCTAAAGCACAAGTTTGGCAAGCCTCTACCCTATAACCACACTTTTTAAAAAAGGCTTTCAATCTACAGCATTTTTCCCTCAATAGCCCGTTACACAAGCTCTTCAGTTCAACCTAACTGGTCTTCTACCCAATCATTCATAAGCATGCATTACGATTCGTGCCACTGTCAATCCTCAGACTTGGAATACTTTTTCTCCTCATTCTATTCCTTTCTAGTGAAAGTTTTTGAGGATTGGAAGAAAGTTTATTTCGGTGTTTTTCCTCAGTTATGCTGATTTGGGATTAATACTCCTAAGAAATGATGACTGATATCCAGCAAAACAATCAAGGATACTGCACGGAGGAGGGCAGTACAAGTCATAGCTTCCATTTCTGAGATTGGTTAGCCTATTGTTTGAGTATATAACATCCAGCATAGTGATCCTGGTCAGGGCAAACCTGACAGCTTAAAACAAATCAACTGTGTTGAGAGAGGGTAAGTGTCTTACTTCACTAGATAAAAAAGAGCATACATAGGTAGTGCCTTCTATTTGTTTGGCTGCCTGTACCTTATGGTGAAGGTCATCATGTTATGTGTGTTTTCCATTTGTGTGTATAGTAACTTTCCTCTCAATAAATGCTGTTCTTCAATCTGATACACAAGTGCTGTCTAGTCTTTCTCCTGCTAAGAAACAATATATTACAATTTTCTTCATAGTTCACGAACTTCTGATTTCCATTCGTACACCTTGCTCTGTAAATCAGTCTCCTTATTCCTTAATCTATCTGGTACTAGATGAGACAAGTTTAAAAATGAAATTGTTTTGAAGAGAAGTCTTTACAGCTAGCTGCCTCTGGACATTAATCCATAAATTAATATAACAATAAAGAGGTTAAGTGATCAACCTAAGTCTCTCAGCTGTGGGTACCCTTATCTCAGTTGCTCTTTTTTTTAAGAGAACTTGGGTATCTTATTCTGGGAGGGAAGCCAGGTATCATGGCTAAATAACTGTAGGTCCTGTTGTTAAATCACAGGAGTTATCTTGTTGCTGAGCACACATTTTATGGTTATTAACTTTAGCTCTCATAAAAAGATGATACCCAGGGAGACATATGCTGGGGAGGAATAGATGTAGTCATCTATTTCCCATCAGCACATTTCCTCTAAGAAGATGTTTCCTGCTTGGAATTTAATGACCAGCTATGCTGGTGTTCAAAAAGATATTATTTCTTCTCTTTCAACATCTCTCAGAGGAGCCAAGATGGCCGACTAGGAACAGCTCCGGTCTACAGCTCCCAGCATGAGCGACGCAGAAGACGGGTGATTTCTGCATTTCCATCTGAGGTACCCTGTTCATCTCACTAGGGAGTGCCAGACAGTGGGCGCACGTCAGTGGGTGAGTGCACCCTGCGCCAGCCGAAGCAGGGGTGAGGCATTGCCTCACTCGGGAAGCGCAAGGGGTCAGGGAGTTCCCCTTCCAGGGGTGACAGATGGCACCTGGAAAATCAGGCCACTCCCACCCGAATACTGTGCTTTTCCGACGGGTTTAGGAAACGGTGCCCCAGGAGAGTATAGCCCACACCTGGCTCAGAGGGTCCTACGCCCACGGAGTCTCGCTGATTGCTAGCACAGCAGTCTGAGATCAAACAGCAAGTCGGCAGCGAGGCTGGGGGAGGGGCGCCCGCCATTGCCCAGGCTCCCTTAGGTAAACAAAGCAGCCGGGAAGCTCGAACTGGGTGGAGCCCACCACAGCTCAAGGAGGCCTGCCTGCCTCTGTAGGCTCCACCTCTCGGGGCAGGGCACAGACAAACAAAAAGACAGCAGTAACCTCTGCAGACTTAAATGTCCCTGTCTGACAGCTTTGAGGAGAGCAGTGGTTCTCCCAGCACGCAGCTGGAGATCTGAGAACGGGCAGACTGCCTCCTCAAGTGGGTCCCTGACCCCTGACCCCCGAGCAGCCTAACTGGGAGGCACCCCCCAGCAGGGGCAGACTGACACCTCACACGGCCGGCCAGGTACTCCAACAGACCTGGAGCTGAGGGTCCTGTCTGTTAGAAGGAAAACTAACAGAAAGGACATCCACACCAAAAACCCATCTGTACATCACCATCATCAAAGACCAAAAGTAGATAAAACCACAAAGATGGGGAAAAAACAGAGCAGAAAAACTGGAAACTCTAAAAAGCAGAGTCCTCTCCTCCTCCAAAGGAATGCAGTTCCTCACCAGCAACGGAACAAAGCTGGACGGAGAATGACTTTGACGAGCTGAGAGAAGAAGGCTTCAGACGATCAAATTACTCCGAGCTACGGGAGGATATTCAAACCAAAGGCAAAGAAGTTGAAAACTTTGAAAAAAATTTAGAAGAATGTATAACTAGAATAACCAATACAGAGAAGTGCTTAAAGGAGCTGATGGAGCTGAAAACCAAGGCTCGAGAACTACGTGAAGAATGCAGAAGCCTCAGGAGCCGATGCGATCAAATGGAAGAAAGGGTATCAGCCCTGGAAGATGAAATGAATGAAATGAAGCGAGAAGGGAAGTATAGAGAAAAAAGAATAAAAAGAAACGAGCAAAGCCTCCAAGAAATGTGGGACTATGTGAAAAGACCAAATCTACATCTGATTGGTGTACCTGAAAGTGACGGGGAGAATGGAAACAAGTTGGAAAACACTCTGCAGGATATTATCCAGGAGAACTTCCCCAATCTAGCAAGGCAGGCCAACATTCAGATTCAGGAAATACAGAGAACGCCACAAAGATACTCCTCGAGAAGAGCAACTCCAAGACACATAATTGTCAGATTCACCAAAGTTGAAATGAAGGAAAAAATGTTAAGGGCAGCCAGAGAGAAAGGTCGGGTTACCATCAAAGGGAAGCCCATCAGACTAACAGCGGATCTCTCGGCAGAAACCCTACAAGCCAGAAGAGAGTGGGGGCCAATATTCAACATTCTCAACATCTCTCATTCATTCATTCATTCAATACTATTGTGTCTGCACTGTGCTAAACTCCAGAAATATAGCATTCGACAGACAGACAAAATCTTCTGTCAAAGGCCATATATTCTTAATTTGAACACTATTTAGTCACAATAAATAGTGGCATATACAATTATAGGAAAGTATAGGGAATAATGGGAGCACCTAGTAGGAAAACGTAATCTGAATCTGGGGGAAGGCAGGACATCAACGAGGGCTTCCTGGAAGAAGTAACACCTTAGTTAAGTTCTGAAACCTAAAATGCGATAATCTGAGTGAATTGAGAATCTGAGGGTGTGGGCATATGGAGAAAGAGGAAGGACAAAGGTTCAGGGCCAAGAAAGAGCATGTCATTCAAGGAATGAAAAGTTTTCATTGTGAGTAGAATGTGGGGTGGATGGGAAGACTGTGGGCAGAGATTGCAACAGACCCTACATAATGAACAATTTTGAGGCTATTTTAAGGAGTATGAACCTTATTTTGAGGACAAGAATGAGGTATTGAAGGTCCTTAAACTTGGTCTGACATGATCGTATTTGCATTATCAGAAAGATTTTGCTCTTTATACTTTTTTCTTTCCTAACATATTCAAGATATGTGTTATGGAATATATCAAGACAGACTGAATTTTTAAATTTGATTATACTGTGGAAAAGTTTGGAAACAGCACAATAAGCTCTAATGAAAGATACAAAAATCACAAATCATGAATTGGGCACATGGCATCTAAGGCACAGTAAATATGACAGTGGCCTCCTAATAACTGTTCAGAAAACACTGCTGATTTATTTCCCTTCACAGTGATATCATATACATCATATCTATGAGATTTGTTGTTGGATTAAGCAAGAAAAGGAGTCACTTCACATCACCCTGATGAATTATATCTTTTGATTGCAAGTGACAGAAATGAAACTCAATTTAGCTTAGGTATAAAAGGGAATTTATCATTCCCTCTGTTGGAAAGGCTGGAGTGATCGGAAGCAGATTCAAGTTATCTCTCTGCTTGTTGGCTTTATTTTCTCAAGCATTGTTATCCACGGGTAAGTAGGGATAACTTCTGGCTTCTCTGGTATGTTAGATTAAATTATGCAGAAGCAGACCTTGAAAGGAATTTATTAGGAAGTGTTTCTGGGAAAATCTGGTGAGGGAGTAGAGATGGGGGCAGAGAAGGAAAGGCAGACAAACTAAGGTGCACAGGTGTGAAATCAAGCGAATCCCCTTGGCTCAATCCCCCAGGAGGACTCCGAAATGGAGATTTCCCCTCGCCTTGTCCTGATAACCAAATGCTAGTTATTAGTTAAGAGCTGCTTCTAGGGAATCATAAATTTCTAAGATCTTTCAGCTAAATATGTGCACATACAAAGTGAATCTCACATCCTGAGGGCAATCCTCCAACCAAGAGGTGCAGGTGTATGAAAATGGTAAAGAGATTTATAAGAAAGTGGGTGAGGTATGAACACCATCTACTACATCTTCTCTTCCTTCCTACCACACTATCTTACTCTTACCTATCTCTCTCAACAAAAAGACTCAAGTCTTCTAGACTCAAGTCTGATTGTCAAGCCTTAAGTTACACTCACCCTGTAAGTGTATATCATTTTATATCACTATGACACAAAGTAATGATAAAATATTTTGTCTGATCAAGTTTAGGTCATGTGTCTATATGAAAACCAGAGTAAGAGTGTACCTTAGTAGAAACACAGGGAAAGAAATACTAGGCAAACAGATACCATAGATATTTACTAAGCTTCCCATCCCACAAGTCTTATATGTTATCCTAAAACACTATAGAACTAGCTCCCTGAAGGCAAATTGCCAGGAAGGCTAAGTCCAAAGTAGTGCTGTATTAGTTTGGGCCCTTTGTTGCACAAACAAAAAAAGTCTATAATTAGATCTGGTTAACTTAGGTAGAGAAAGCATTCATAGCTCACAGAAATCTAGGAAGCATGGAGGATTAGGATTGGCAGGAATTGAGAGAGATCTTAACAGCCAATTTGCTGAAACAAGAATGATCAGATGGTGCAGTCACCACCACATACCTATGTACCTGCAATCACCAATAACAGAACCTCCATTGCAGGGCACTTGCTAACATGCCAGGGCCCGCACAGCACCTGGACACTTGTCTTCATGACACCAGATATTCTCCTCCTCTGTAGCTCTAACTGACCTATGTTCACAATAAATATATCTTGAATATATTTTATTTACATTCTCCTATGAGTTGGACAGAGGGACATGTGATCTAGAAGGCAGCACTAAATCTGTCTACCAGTTCACAATCTGGCATTCTCAAATTGAGAAAAACATTTTAGAACTCATAACAAATGCATTTTTTTTATTCTAGCTACCCTTTTTCCTGGCTTATAGAATTATGACTCTAGGGTCAGTGCAGTGTATGAAGAGGCAATAATTGGTGCTTGATGTACCCAAATCATTGAGGAAACAATACATTATGTGTTTTCTTTCTTGGGCATTTGTTTTACAGACCAATGAACCTATCTAGAGTTCTAAGCCAAAGAAAATGACAAGTGTACGTTGCCTACCTTTAGTACACATCACAGAACTTTCTTGAAACACAAAACCCTTTGTCTTCCTGGAGGGAATGAGAAAATCACAGCTTGCTCAACTAGTCTGGTCCTTGGCACAATTGTGGAAGTGAAATTGGGTTCAAGAGCCGTAGTCTCCCCTTTGTGTATTATTCTCTCTCTTCTCTGGTGCCTTCATTGACTACTTTTCTTTTGACTGCCTCTTAAATGTAAGACTTCCTATGATTTTCTTCTTGGATCCCCTTAATTCTACTCTGCCCATGTCATCACATCCCCAATGATGCTTTCACTAACATTTTCAGCCATTCAACTCACAAATCTCTATGCCCAGACCTGGGCTTCTAGATTTCCACATCATGTCACAGCACTGCTATTCACCTACTTTCCCAGGCCAGAGACCTGCATGTCATCTTTGATAGCATCAGCCCTCTTACCAAATTCTTGAACAGTCTTAAATTGAAGGAGCATACACCTAAAATGGTCTTAGGTTTTTTTTAGAATCTCTGCATTCAAGGGTGCTAAATTACATCTCCTTTTCTTCCCCTGAAGACCACCTTGGGAAGGTTCTCTACCTCTTGGTTGTTTGTAAACCATAGTACTGAACAAGTTAAAACTTCACATCCGAAATCCTGTCTGTTGGTTGTCACTCTTCCTCTGACACTGTTCTTAGAAGCACATGTGAATTCTTCAGAGTTCGGTTGCCTGATATGAGAGCTATGGCTTAGCTTAGTCTTTTGTTTGTTTCTTTCTTTTAAATAATTAATTGACAAATAAAAATTGTACATATTCAAAGTATGCAACATGACGATTTGATATATGTAAACACTGTGTGAGTGTTAATTACCATAGTCAAATTAACACATCTATCACTACCCATAGTTACCATTGTTTGTGTTTTTTTTGGAGGGAGGGTGAAGACACTTAAAATCTGCCTTCTTAACAAATTTCAAGTTAAACAATAGAGTATTATTAACTATGGTCACCATGTTATATATTAGATCCTCAGAATTTACTGCATTTATAACTGGAAATTTGTAGCCTTTGACCAAAAACTCATTTTCTCTTCCCCCCAAATCCTTGTCAACCACTCTGCTTCTGTAAGTTTGAGTTTTAAATTCCACATACAAATGAGATCATACAGTTTTTGTCTTTCTGTGTCTGGCTTATTTTGCCCAGTCTTTCTTTTGGCCCCTACCCCTTATCCTTCATCCCAGCCTTTAATTTCCTGTGCCTGCACAGTCTCTTGCTGCTTGTTCAGCTGACGCTGGAGGTAAGAAGACTTGTTGGAAAGTTACTATAATAGTCCAGAAAAAGAGAGGACCTGAACTCATGAACAATAGGGGACATAATAATGGCAAAAGTAACAGTAATAGCTATTACTTTGGCCTCTCTCCTGTATGCCAGGCACTTTATTACATCCCTTCTTCTTCCGATAGTAGTTCTGCAAAGTAGGGGTCATTTTCCACTTTTCAAAGATGAAACTCAAGGAGGTTATATGTTTTTCTAAAGGATCTTATATTTAATAGGTGGCAAAATTAAAATTAAAATTTATTTCTAAAATTTTTCCTTCTTTCAGTTCCTACATTTCATTACAATACAGATTCCTGGGGGCAATGCTTAATCCTATACTTAAATCAGGATCTTTAGAGAAACATCCTGAAAACGTATATTTTTAACAAATATTTTATGTGATTATTTTGATCAGGTCAATTTGGGAAAATTAGCCTCAAATTAATATTGAAACTCCTTAGCCTAGGCCTGCAGAACCTGGCTCCTGACTATGTCTCCAGAACCTCTCCTTCCAGTTCCTAACACCAGTGGAATGTTCCAGCAATTCCAGTCCTCTCACTGTTCCCTGGAAACACTATGCATTTCAATGCCTCCAGCTCTTGGATGTACTGGTCCCTCTTTGGTGAATACTTTCTTTGGCACTTGGCCTTTAAGGTCCTGCTCCATCATAGTAGTCCCCATGAAGCCTCTGGCCAATGTTGGGCTTCTTTTCCTAACTAT
Organism: Pongo abelii; assembly: GCF_028885655.2. Taxonomy (NCBI): domain Eukaryota; kingdom Metazoa; phylum Chordata; class Mammalia; order Primates; family Hominidae; genus Pongo; species Pongo abelii. The sequence goes on along the minus strand of NC_071985.2, from coordinate 162,281,583 downwards.
TCTAGAAGAGTTGCTCACTCCTTCCTCTCTGCTTCTCCCGTATCCATACCTACATCACCTATTACAATTGCACAGTGTATTACAATGTATACATTTAAATATTTGCTTCTCCCAATAGGTTGCATGAGAGTCTTATACTCCAAAGAGCCTACTACAATTAGTGCAGTTTTTAAGAAATGTGCCAGACTTTTGCCTTCCCTACTGCTGTTGGTGGGGATAGTCTGCTGCTGTCATTTTGCTTTTGTTTACATTTATCTCTGCATTTATGTGTATATCTTTTCATATAACTTCTAAGCATGTAGGCAGGAAACAGAAATTTGAACAAAAAGAGGTAAAGGTGGAAAAGAATGTAAATAGGTATTTAGAAAGAAAATACCAAAGAAAATATCCTTGTTTTTCATGACTGGTTTCAGTTTTCTTCAGTTTTCTGAAATAGGTGAGGTTACCTGCTGAGATATAATAGAAGGAGATTGGGGGAGGGGATAAAGAAGAGTGGTAAAGAACTGACATAGATGTTTATGAAAATCAGAGAAAAAAGCTGTCCCAAACTAGGTGGAGAACATAGATTTTTCCTGAGATGGTGACGTTTTCTTCAGAAGTTCTTGGAATTCCAGGTGTAGGAATGGAGAAGACAGGTACAAGGACTGACCCCAGAGTTGGTGTCTGCTGAGTGGGTGTGAGGAGAGGGGGGTGGTGCTTGGGAAATGATGATGTTGATGGGAGGCATGTTCAGGTGAGCATGCAAAGAGAGATGGAATAAGGACAACAGCACATGGCTAGGGTAAAGTAAAAGCACCAATGAGCATTTCTGAGTTACTGAAAGTATGGGGAGCTTTAGAAGAGAGGACATTTGTGTCAGGTTCCTAGTGCTGCTTTAGCAAATTACTACAAACTTAGTGGGTTAAAACAACAGAAATTTATTCTCTTACAGTTTGGGAGACTAGAAGTTTGAAGAGTTTATGGGGCTAAAATCAAGGTGTCTCCATGGCTAGTTCCTTCTGGGGGATCCAGGGAGAATCTGTCTTTCATCTTCTAACTTCTGGTGTCTACATCACTCCAATCTGCTTCCATCATCACATTGCTGTTTCCTCTTCTTTAGTAGTAGCTATCTTATAAGGATGCCTGTCACTATGTTACTGGTCCCACCTGGATAATCCATGATGACTTCCCTATCTCAACATCCTTAACTTAATTATATCTTCAACTTTTTTTTTTTTTTCTGTATAAGGTAATATAGGTTCCAGGGTTTAGGATGTGAACATTTTGGGGGACGGGGGTGCTTTATTCAACCTACCACAACATTGTATGCAGATTGTGGGTTATTTTTGTTAAACTTTCAATAGTGGAGCGGTTCCCAGTGAAAACAAGGTCCGAAGTGTAGTCATGAGTGGGAGTGAATGAAGGTCATTGAGTCAATCAAGAAAGCAAATAACTAGAATATCAGATGAGCCATTTTTTAGGACACTGAAGCCACCAGGATATGGAGCATGCTTGGGATGCATTGAGACAGTGGGTAGTAACTTGCCCCAGGTCACAGTTTGTGGGGGGGGGGTAGAACTGATTACCTTTATTATTTTTATCAAATATTCTACTTTAATCTCTGGGATATCTGTAAAAGAAAAGAAGACAAAGAGAAGAAGGCAGTCTCCTTGCTGTCTGTGCCAGAGCAAGCTTGATTATATTCTCCATTTGTATCCCTTCCACCACCCACTTTCCCACCTCCAGATCTATTCTCAGTCCTTCTCTGCCCTCTCAGTGCCCAGCAGGCCAATCTCTACCACTTAGATCTCCCAGAGTCTCCTGTCCTCTGGCTTCTAATTGGGCTTACTCATGGGAGGCCTCCTGCAGGAGTCAGAAGGGATAAGTATTGGTGTAGTTACCTACCTACCCCCTTCTCCAGCCCTGACTACTGTGGTTCTGCCAGAGACTAAGTATTTCTACATACAAAACTCCCTTGTGGTAAAGCCGCTTTCACAACTCCAGGTGTTTCTGGCCTCTGGTAACTCTTTTCCCTTGTTAGCTTTATCAGGCCCAGCTTCCTCCTCATTGCTTGATTCTGGGTGTTTCACCATCCGTTGTTGGTTTCCTTGACCCTGTCAATCTCTCTATAAATGATCTTATTTACACTGCCTTCCGTTAAGCCCTTCTGAATGTTTGATCTATTCTCTGCTGAGATTCTGACTAGTATAGTGTGGTATAATTCTAGCCCTTCACAATATTTTCCTTTACAAATTATCATTATAATTTGGTATTGCTTCAGAAGTCCCTTAGGTCTCCATTCTTTTGGTTAGGAAGTTAACTTAAAAAAGAAATCTCAATTTGTTTATCACTCTTGATAATGTTTTTTGTTGCTTGTATAATTTCAGCTTGTCTTCAATTACAACTAACAGAAAACATTACCAAGAGTGAATAAGCAAACTGTAGTTTATTTTTAATGACATAATAAGGACAAGTTATACCATTAGGTGCTGACATTGGTTCATTGCCTTTATATTATCAAGGCTTTGGCTATGACCTCTATGATTCTTCGGTTTTCCTTCATGGATACAAAATGGCTACTAGAACTCCAGGCTTCATATCTGTATTCCAGACATGAAACAAAGGAAAATATGGCACCACCCACATTTATCCCATTATGTTTTCAGAAAAGCAGTTGCTTTCCCAGAAGTATTCTCTCTTCAAAAGACATCTACTTGTGCCATATGTATCAGAATTGGCATGACCAGCCACCCCTAGATGCAAGAGACTGGGAAAGAATCAAATTTAACTTTTCCTATAAAGGATATGGGCAAGGGAAAAGAAGTTTGGAAACAGAAGTTAATTAAGCAGGGATGTCATCGACACTATCTTTCCACATAACCTTAGCAAAGCATTTAAGAGCATGCATTCTTGTTTTTTTTTTTTTTTTTTTTTTGAGACAGAGTCTTGCTTTGTCACCCAGGCTGGAGTGCAGTGGCGCGATCTCAGCTCACTGCAAGCTCCCCGTCCCGGGTTCACACCATTCTCCTGCCTCAGCCTCCCAAGTAGCTAGGACTACAGGTGCCCACCACCACACCCGGCTAATATTTTGCATTTTCAGTAGAGGTGGGGTTTCACCGTGTTAGCCAGGATGGTCTTGAAGGAGCATGCATTTTAAAGTCAGAGTGGTGAGTTCCAACCCTAGTCTACAATATTCTATCTGTGTGAATTTGGGAAATTACTTACCCTCTCAACGCTTCAGTTTCCTCAACTGCAAATGGAGATAACAAAGTTATTTTTCTATAAGGGTTATTATTATGACCAAATGAGTTAATATGTGCAGCATTTAGAACAGTGCTTGGCACCTGGCGAGCACTACGTAAGTTTTTATGTAATTTTAGCATTGTTCCTACCAAAGCACACAAAGAGGAGGCCACAAGAAATAGAAAAAGTGGGGGCCAATAAGAAATAACATGAACAAAGTTTAGGCAAATTGTGAAGTTGAAAATATTCTCTCCTTTTCTCTTCTCTTTCCCTTCCATTCCTAATCATAACCTTCCAAGGCTTACACAACCACCCAGATTTCTATCCCCGTCTTGCCATGCAGAACTTGCTACCAAGCTTACTGCATGCATTTGCATTGCACCCAACAATCAGTCCACAGATATTTTTAGGTTATTACTTTGTTTCAGGGGCTGGGAAAGAATCATGAGTAAAACAGCTGTGGCTCTGTCATGGTGTTTCTTACAGTGCAGTTGGAAAGATGATATTAAAACATAGTTAGACAGAGAATTAATTGGTATTTGATACAGGCAAAACCAGAGATTTTAAGTACCCTTTGAGAGCATCCTAATCTTAGGAGCCAGAGAACACTTGTCTGAGGAAATGAGACTTATGCTAAGACCCAAAGGTGAGGGAATTAGCCAGGTAGAGAGGTGGGGTTGGGACAGAGGAGTAGAGAGTTTCAGTAGAGGAGAAGGCATAAAAACCTAGAGGTTAGTGTGTGTGAGAAGCTCTGGACCTATCTCTCCCTCTTCTACTTCATCAAGAATGTCTTTCCAGTCTGTCTCACTCCCTCTGAACTGCTACTAGTTAATAGTTGACTGTGAGTTATTTGGTGAAACTCTAACTGCTCAGGACATTTATGAACCTCAGAATTTTCTCTTCCCAGTTTCTTGGAGGAAAAAAAAGACGCTGATGAGCTATCCATACTGAAGTGTTAAATATTTCTAAGTCTTGATATACTCTGCTTTCAGTTTATTGATATTTGAACAAGAAACTTCTAGGTACATCAATGTTTGCTTCATAAAGGGAGACTTTGATAAGTGGGAATTTCAGCTTTTTAGGAATTTATTTTGTTGTAGGGAGTTGATGGGGATAAGACCAGATTATTTATGTGATGCAATAAAAACCACATTGTCTGAAGGTAAACTTGTAATTATCTCAAGCATGTTGGCACTAATAATGACATGAAGAACTTTATGATTTAGTGTTAATTGGAACATAATCATTCATTATTCATTAATACAATTAAAGATTTATAATATTTACTTTTTATGAGAATCAAAACTTTGAAATACTATTTAGAAAATAAGAATGGAAATGGGTTTTAATTTTCAAGACTAGACAACAGTGAATACAAAAACATAATTTTTATTATTTTTCTCATTGCTGAGCTGTGCCTTAACCTATAGTCAGCTCTTTCAGCAAAGCAATTGCTTTCTGAGTTGTGTTGTCCCTTCTTTACTCCAGAGTTCCCATGTGGCTGGCAAGTGTAGGGAATGCTGATATCTGTGACTTCTATTTCTTTCTGAGGGAGAAAGATAAATTTTAAATTTTGTAATGTTACATCTAATCGTAAATAAGCAGAGGATGCAAAAGCCACATTTATGAGGATCTAAGGATTAAGGGGACTCTTGAGTGTTGTAAATAGTCAATGCAGATTCTTCAAGATGACTTTATTAAATTAACATAGAATGCAGAAGCACTTGTCAATATCACACAAGGTATCAGATTGGATTAATGAAAAATTAATTTGTTCTCCACTTCACATCGGCTTCACAAATTTGAAACTCCTTCAAATGATTGTCTTCTTTGTGTTATTTACAGCTAAGCATTCATAGTTATTCTAGCTCCCCTCCAGGCTGATAGCTCTGACTTCTCATTCATGAGTTATATCCCATTGTTTCTCCTCTACCACAGTTATCTGCATTTCCCATGATATATGTATATATTTATGTGTACCTTGCCTTATTCCAGAATAACTGACACACTTCAATATATTGGACACATTACATACTAGATTTTATGATAACTTTTGATTGCTCAGAGGCTGTTAAAAACTTTCAATATTTTCACTTGAAAAAGGTAAATATTCAGATTTTTTTAAAAGTTTTTGGTTCTTGCAAACTATACAACCTATTTAATAAGCTGGTTATATCTGATGCAGAGGTGTAAGTCTGGTTAAATTTCAAAAGTCTACAGCTATTACTAGGGAAACCACGGTCTCTTTTGTCAATTAGCTCTTGGGGTAAAAGTTAGCTTCCTGAGGAACCTCTAATTGGTAACTCCTTGTCCTAGAAAGTCTGTCAGAGATGTGAATGTGTATCCAATGGCCATTACCTCTCTTGTGGCAGTCGACGCTAGCTACATGCAACAGAAATTCATTTCTCCAAGTGCGAATAACAGAAAATGTTGAGACTTTCAACTTGGGAGTAACTGGTATTCCATAGTTACTGATTTAAATGGGTTTAATTTTAAAAGCAAATAGAGAAAAATTGCAAGGGACATTTTAACTGCTAGTGACCAAAAGCTGCATACAAACTTCAGCTTTCAAATATTAAATGATGATAGTCCAACATTTTATTAAAGCAGAATAAGAAAATTCAAAATTAAAACATTACTAAATCGTAACTCAGTGTTTGTATTTAAAATTATTATAGTGTATGTGTCAATTTGTAGTAAGTACCACATAAATGGCAATACCCAAATTGTATACTATTATTTCCGTCTCCTCATTATCCACATCAGAGAAAAGTGTTATTGATACTATTTGTTCATCTTTTACATAAAAAATGTATTGAGCTTATAACATGACCAGAAACTATCTGAGGCATTGTTGGTACAGAACATAGTCTCTGTCCTGAAGAATTTACTGAAGTCAAGTGGTATAATCAGCCAAAAAACTCAGAATTTACATAATCAGAAAAGAAAAGTTACTAAATAAATAAAGAGAAAAAACAACAACCACAACAATCATAACCAAAACAACATTTAACCAAAACAACAAACACTGGAAAGAAGGTTAATATAATTTCAAAAGTTACTCAATAATACTTAAAATGTTGAGTTGACACCCAAAAAAAAAGAGACATGCGAAAAAGAAAGTATGGCTCATATATAGAAAAAAAAATGTCAGTAGAAACTGTTCTTGAATAAGTCCAGATTTGGACTTACTAGAAAAAGACTTCAAATAATCTATTGTAAATATGCTCAAAGAACTAAAAGAAGCCATGTATTTTAAAAAAAGGAAAGTATGATATAAGAATATCTCACTAAATAGAGAAGATCAATAAAGAGACAGAAATTACATATACAATACTACACATTACATATATCTATCTATCTATAAAGTTTAAAACCACAGTAATTAAAAGAGAATACTCAGCAGAGAAGCTCAAAAACAGACTTAAGATAGCACCCTCCCCTCCAAAAAAAAGGAAACCGTAAAATCGAAGATAGATCAATTGAGATGGCCCAGTCTGGGGTACAGGGAAAAGATAATCAAGAATAATCAACAGAGACCTGTGCACACCATCAAGCTTACCAACATACACTCAGAGGGAGTTTCTGAAGAAGAAGAAGGAGAGAGAAAGGGGTAGAAAGAATATTTGAAAAATTAATGGCTGAAAACTTCATCCAGTTTGGTGAAAAACATTGATCCAGGAAGCTTAAAAATTCAAAGGTGAGAACCATAATAAGATCTGTTTCTAGACATGTTATAATCAAACTATTGAAAGACAAAGAATCCTGAAAACAGCAGAGGGAAATATCTTATCACATACAAGGGATCCTCAATAAGATTAAAACTGATTTCCATCAGAAACCATAATGATCAGAGGGCAGTGGGATGATATATTTAAACTGCTAAAGGAAAAAGACTATCACCCAAGAATTCTATATTCAAATATCCTTCAAAACTGAAGGATAAATTAAAACATTCTCAGAGAAATGAAAACTAAGATAGGTTGTTGTTAGCAGACTTGTCCTACAAGAAATATTAAGGGAAGTCCTTTAGGCTGAAATAAAATGACAGTAGACATTAACTTGAATCCACATGAGGAAAGAAATAGTACTCATAAAGGAAACAATATGGTAGTTAAAAGACAACTGTATAACACAATAATTATAAAACATGTTTAAAGGCATATTATATATAAAGATACAATTTGCATAACAATAACACAGAGAACAAAAACAAATGGATGCATATTGGACCAAAGTTTTCATATACTGTTGCAATTAAGTTGGTACTAATCCAAATGATGTTGTTTTAAATTAAGATGCTAATTGCAGTCCCCAGGCAACCACTGAGAAAATAACACCAAAATATATAATTAAAGAAACTGATAGAATTAAAATAGTACTGATATGGTTTGGCTGTGTCCTCAACCAAATCTCACCTTGAATTCCCACATGTTGTGTGAGGGACTTGGTGGGAGGTAGTTGAATCATGGAGGCAGGTCTTTCCCATGCTGTTCTCATAAAAGTGAGTAAGTCTCACGAGATCTGATGGTTATTATAAGGGGGAGTTTTCCTGCACAAGCTCTCTTTGCTTGCTGCCATCCATGTAAGACGTAACTTCCTCCTCCTTGCCTTCCACCATGATTCTGAGGCTTCCCCAGCCACGTGGAACATAAGTACAATTAAACCTCTTTCTTTTGTAAGTTGCCCAGTCTTGGGTATGTCTTTATCAGCAGCATAAAAACAGACTAATATAGAAAATTGCTACCAGTAGAGTGGGAAGCTGGTGAAAAGACACCCGAAAATGTGGAAGCAACTTTGGAACTGGGTAACAGGCAGAAGTTGGAATAGTTTGGAGGGTTCAGAAAAAGGCAGAAAAATATGGGAAAGTTTGGAACTCCTTAGAGACTTATTGAATGGCTTTGACTAAAAGCCTGCTAGCGATATGGACAATAAAGTCCAGGCTGAAGTGGTCTCAGATGAAGATGAGTGACTTGTTGGGAACTGGAGCAAAGGTGACCCTTGTTATGTTTTAGCAAAGAGACTGGCAGCATTTTGCCCCTGCTCTAGAGATTTGGGGAACTTTGAAGTTGAGAGATGATTTAGGGTATCTGACGGAAGAAATTTCTAAGCAGCAAAGCATTCTAAATGTGACTTGGGTGCTGTTAAAGGCATTCAGTTTTATAAGGGAAGCAGAGCATAAGAGTTCAGAAAATTTGCAGCCTGACAATGTAATAGAAAGGAAAATCCATTTTCTGAGGAGAAATTCAAGCTGCTTGCAGAAATTTGCATAAGTAATAAGGAGCCAAATGTTAATCCCCAAGACAAGGGGGAAAATGTATCCAGGGCATGTCAGAAGTTTTCACAGCAGCCCCTTCAAAGCACAGGCATGAGTGTGGTGACCTAAGAGAAAATGATTTCGTGCACCCAGGGTCCCTGTGCTGTGTGCAGTCTAGGAACTTGGTGCCCTGGGTCCCAGCCACTCCAGCCATGACTAAAAGGGGGCAAGGTACAGCTTGGACTATTGCTTCAGAGGGTAGACACCCTTAGTCTTGGATGCTTACATGTGACATTGAGCCTGCAGGTGCATGGAAGTCAAGAATTGAGGTTTGGGAACCTAGATATCAGATGTGTGGAAATGCCTGGATGTCCAGACAAAGTTTGCTGCAGGGGTAGGGCCCTCATGAATCTCTGCTAGGACAGTGCAAAAGTGTAATGTGGACAGTGCAAAAGACTCTGTGGAGCCCCCACACAGAGTCCCTACTGGGGCACTGCCTAATGGAGCTGTGAGAAGAGGGCCACCATCCTCCAGACCCCAGAAAGGTAGGTCCACTGACGGCTTTCACCATGCACCTAGAAAAGCCACAGACACTCAATGTCAGCCCATGAAAGCAGCCAGGAGTGGAGCTATACCCAGCAAAGCCACAAGGGCAGAGCTGCCCAAGACCATGGGAACCCACCTCTTACATCAGTGTGATCTGGATGTAAGGTATGGAGTCAAAGGAAATCATTTAGGAGCTTTAAGATTTGACTGCCCTGCTGGATTTTGGACTTGCATGGTACCTGTAGCCCCCTTTTTTTGGCCAATATCTCCCATTTGCAATAGCTGTATTTATCCAATGCCTGTACCCCCATTGTATCTAGGAAGTAACTAACTTGCTTTTGATTTTACAGGTTCATAGATGGAAGGGACTTGCCTTGTCTCAGATGAGACTTTGGACTGTGGACTTTTGAGTTAATTCTGAAATGAGTTAAGACTTTGGGGGACTGTTAGGAAGGTATGATTGGTTTTGAAATGTGAGGACATGAGATTTGGGAGGGGCCAGGGCCAAATGATATGGTTTGGCTCTATGTCCCCACCCAAATCTCATCTTTAATTCCCATATATTGTAGGAGGTATCTGGTGGGAGGTAATTGAATCATGGGGGCAGGTCTTTCTCATGCTGTTCTTGTGATAGTGAATAAGTCTCATGAGATCTGATGGTTATTAAAAGGGGGAGTTTTCCTGCACACCTCTCTTTGCTTGCTGCCATCCATGTAAGATGTGACTTGCTCCTCCTTGCCTTATGCCATGATTGTGAACCTTCCCCAGCCATGTAGAACTGAAAGCCCAATTAAACCTCTTTCTTTTGTAAATTGCCCCGTCTTGAGTATGTCTTTATCAGCAGTGTGAAAACGGACTAATACAGGTAAAGTGGAAAATGTCTATTTAACACAAAAGAAGGGCAGAACAGATTAGAAGAACAAGAAAAGTATAAGATATATAGAAAAAAAGTAAAATGGCAGATATAAATCCTACCTTATGAGTAATTATATTAAATGTAAAGGAATTAAATACTCTAGTCAAAAGCAGAAGTTGGCAAAATGAATTAATAAAACATGGTCTTACTACATATTGTCTAGAAAAGACACATAATCAGACTCAGCAAAAGTATAGAGTAATATCACTTTTGAAAGAGATGGAAATATATTAAAATATCAGCAACACAAATTCTACAATATACAAAAATGTAATGCCTCATAACTAGTAAAGATAGTTATATACTAGGGAAGTCACCAGTTCAAAACAATAGCAATTATTGGACAAAAACTCATACAATTATATCAGTATATAAAGAATAAATTACAAAATTCAACAGTAGTTCATGATTTTTTAAAACACAACTGGCAAGAGTAGAAAACTTGATTACAAAGATAAAAGATTTCTACCAAAAAACCTGCATCACATCTTTATTTATTCAGATTATAAATATTTATTTTATATCCACATTTATCAGATACTTGTCTTAAGCATTGTGATATAGCAATAAAAAGAATCAAGACCTTGTTGTCATGGAGCTTGCAGTCTACTGGTTAAACATTTCTTAAATATTTGTTACTATTTAGAAGAATTCTCATTGAAGTCAAAAACAAGGATGCCTACTCCTGCTCTTCAACCAATTAGAAAACATAAGAGAAAAAATATCCTACTAAAAATTGTCCAAAATTATGAATTTCATTGGAATTGATCAATATAACAATTGCATGAATTTTGTGGGGGCAATTTAAAAATATTATTAAAGGTCATGTAAAAATCTGAATAAATGGAGATTTATGCCATGTATATGGAAGACTCAATATCATAAAAATGTAATTATTTTTCATTGAACATGAGAAGAGAATTCTAAAATTAATATGGAAGACTGAGGGAGTAAGAAAAGTCAAGACTCATTTGAATGAGGGCTGGGCTGCTAGATATCAAGATTTATTACAATGTTATAAAAGTTAAAATAGTTATATGTTAGTATAGTAATAGAGATATGTAATGGAGTAGAGAATCCCATAATACATAAATATATAAAGATTTGATAGAAACGATGCTATAAAACAGCAAAAAAAATGGTGCTGGTGAAAAAAAAATAACTAGCTTGTCTCAATTGAACAAAATAAGAAAGTAAGAAAATGGTGTTGGAATTAATGGATTTCCATTAAAACAGTGAAATTGGCCCCACTTTCACCCAAAACACAAAAATTAACATCAGAGAAATAAAAAACTTAACTACAAAAAATTATTAGAAGAAAATGTGGGAGAATATATGCTACCATATGGTTGGAAAGGTATTTTTAAATAAGGCACAAAAGCACTAGCCATGTAAGAAATATTGATAAATATGTCAAAATTAAAATGTAAAAATTTGTATTTCAAAAGATAAGATAAAGGTAAAAAAACAGTTACAGGTCTGAGAGTGGATATTTGCAATATATACATAACAAATAATTATTACCCAGAATGTGTAGTAAACTGCAAATCAATTTTTTAAAAGAAACACTTACATTTACCAAACAATATTACTTTTTTCCCCTTCATCCAGGGTTTCTCTAAACATCTGAATTAGAAGAAATCATTCTTAGACTCTTAAATTCAGGTTTTTAAACACGTTTCTTAAACATCAGTCATTGACTGTTTATCCTGCTGCTTAGAATATGGAAACTGTGTATCTTTTTATTATGGGCAAATGCAAGAAAAATGCTTATTTTAATTAAGGTAGATCTAGATCCTTCCTGTCAGAAGATTTATCGGGTACATAAATATATCTTACATATGTTGTAGTTAACTTAATTGTCTGCATCTCAGTACTGTTATCCTCCTGCCACTGGGTTTAATTACATTGCATTATGACTTGTAATTAAACAGAACAAAACATCATTACATGATTAGTTGGTTTTATAAGGCCTTGAAACCTTTTGCTAAGAGCTCTTGTTTGTATTACAGCTATTTCCACTATGATCAATGTTCATAAAATTATTTCTAATCTGTGAATTGTCAGGTATACAGTTGCAAATTGCTTGAAATTTGAGCTCAAAATCCACTAATGTGCTTTGATCTGGTTGGGCAAAAACCTTCTATTCATGTAAATGAACACCATTTTGTATCAATCTTATTTTAAAATTTGTTCTATTCCAAATGGGAGTACTGAAAGTCTTAAAGTAACAACTGGTAAACTCATTTTGACTAAACAGTATTTATTATACAATTAACATAAAAAGAAGTTGCCATTTAGAAGCAGCTGAGTTGTGTCTTTCAATGAATCTTGATTCTGCCAGCGCATGCATCTTGTACACCTTTCCATGATGCCATGAGCAGTGGCATGAGGGTGAAAATAGATTGAAAGGTGCTTAAGCTATACCTGTGACCATAATCCAACATTTATATAATTGTGAAGTACTGTACACATCTTTCGGTAAAACCACCACGCAGTTGTATGCCTAGACTTCTTGCACTGACATTTTATTCCTCCCTCCAACTTTTTTTTTTTTTTTTTGAGACGGAGTCTCGCTCTGTCGCCCAGGCTGGAGTGCAGTGGCCTGATTTCGGTTCACGGCAAGTTCCGCCTCCCGGGTTCACGCCATTCTCCTGCCTCAGCCTCCCGAGTAGCTGGGTCTACAGGCGCCCACCACCGTGCCTGGCTAATTTTTTGTATTTTTAGTAGAGACGGGGTTTCACCGTGTTAGCCAGGATGGTCTCGATCTACCGACTTCGTGATCCGCCCACCTCGGCCTCCCAAAGTGCTGGGATTACAGGCGTGAGCCACTGCGCTCGGCCCCTCCCTCCAACTTGACGGTCATACTTTCAAGCTGTCCTACTATCAAACCCTGCTTTTTTTCAGAGGCAGTGTATGCCAATATATTGACATACACTACTTAATCCCAGGAACTATTTTACATATGCTGTGTCATTTAAATCTCACAACAACCTTGTAGGTAGGCTATTACAGTCTTACAGACAAACAAACTGACTCAGAATCTGATAAATTTTTTTGCTTAATAGAAGCTGGCTAGAAAGTGACACATCTGCTATTTAAATCTAGTTGTTTCTAATTCCAAAGCTATTAACCATTTTTTCCCTACTGTTTTGACTTTTATGAGGTTGTTTGTTGTTGAAATTAAGTGACAAACTCATATCTATTACATGAACACTGAGGTTAATTGCAGGGTGGCTTCATCCAGCCAGTGTAACTCCATGTGTCTATAAACCCCCCGTCAAGGAATGGTGAGGATGAAACTTTAAGATCCCCCCTTCATCTAGGAGTTGAGAAGGGTAGATAAGATTCTTGGATACTAGATATTTAAGAACTTTCTCAGATGAAAGGAAGCTGGGAACAAAGTAAGAAAGAATACCTTTTAGGATTCACAAAATTATGAGAAGTCAGGCACATACGGTAAGTCAGCTTTTTAATGTATTTGCTCCTTTTCTTATTCATTGACCTGTGAAAGGAAAATATCTTGGACCTCCAAGATCACTAAGGAAAACTCAAGCTGGATATTGCTTAGGGCAAACCTGCCTCCCATTCTATTCAAAGTCACAGAGCATTACAAGAAGCGTATTATTATTATGCTTAAGTCAGAATATTAAAAGAGGAGCCCCAAAATATCTCTTTAGGTTCATCCCGCTTAATTCACTTTGACTTTAGGCAGGATTTGCAATGAATTTTCTATTCACAAGATAAATTTCTAATGATTGTGCTCCCCATCCTGTAAAATAAAAATATTTCTCTTTAAACTTTTATTTTGAAATAATTTTAGATTTACAGAAGAGTTGCAAAAGTAGTACAGAGTTTTTACATACCCTTCATCCAGTGTCCCCAAATGTTAACATTTTATATAAGCATGGCATATTTATCAAAACTAAGAAATTAACATCAGTACATTCCTATCAACTAAGCTTCAGACTGTTAAAATTTTATCTGTTTTTCTACTCATGTTCTTTTTCTGTTTCAGTATCCAACTGAGAACACCACATACACCTAGTCATCATGTCTCTTCAGTCAGAGGACACAGCATTTAATGTTGAATAGTAATAATGCCAAAGATGTGGAAGACTCATGCAAGGTTGTTGTGGGTGGAAGAGAAAGCATATTAATCAACTTCTTAAAATTTCATAGCTAAAAAAGAATTTGAGTCTTTCCAGGAGGAAACAATATTGGAAGAACCCCAGGAGTCTGTCTTCCCAATTGCCCTGTTTTCTACTTCTCCTAAGGATGAGATGAGGTGAGTATCACTGTGGTGCAAGACAGTAGCCTCTTGCTCCCTCTCTAACATGTCCTCAAGCAGTGCTTGCTTTTCTCTGCTTACTCCTCTGTGCAGTAAACTCACTACAGAAGAGCATTTTTAGCTCTGCAAAGGGAAGCCCACAGTCCTCCAGCGGCTCTCCCTGTAAGTAGAAGGATGAGTCAGTTCATATTAGGTAGTACAGAGGTTTAGGGTTAAAAGCTAATATTTTGAGACTCACAATTCCACGTTTTTTTGTGTTTATTTTCATACTAGTTAAAATGTAAAAAGATCAAGGGGTATAATTAGCACCTGCAGAACCTCCAGCAGAGATTGCCATCTAGGCTCTGCCATCTAGGCTAGGCTTTTTTGGTATAATGTTATAAAAGGTAACCTAAATTGTTGAAAACTGTTTTCTTTTAAAGACATAATTAAGAAACGTTTCTGTAAAATAAAGCACTAATATATTATCAGAATTCTTTATGCAACAATTTAGTAACCATATTGTATATACATGTATATTCTGACTAATACACTTTTATATGTACTTATGTGTCTATGTACATACACATACATAAACTTATGTGTGTATATATGTACTATGTATGCATATACACATGCATATACACATATGTACATATATATACATACACATAGATGCTTATATACAAATATACACACATATGCAAATATATACATATATATTTTTTATCCCATGAGTCATATATATTGGATAGGGTAGGTTGTACTATGATAACAAACTGAAAATCTCAGCAGCTTAACACAATATAACCTTATTTTCTACTCAAATTAGGTAACTATTTTTGGTTGACATGGGACTCAACTCTAGAGTCAGTCAGAAACCCAGGCCAACAGGGGCTTTACTATGTGGTAGCTGCAACATTTAGAACACGAAACTGTCTCGATCACCAAAAGAAAGCCTGGATAATTGAACACGAGATATCCACAATCACAGCCACACATATTAAAAGTAATGGAAAAAAACCACAATTACTTTTGCACCAACCTAATAATTTTCATTTACAATTTATTGGCTAGATCTAGTCACAATACTTTATTCAGTTTCATGGAAGACAGTAATCACATCCTCTAGGTATACAGAAGAGGAGAATAAAATATTGGTAAAAAATATGTATAGCTATTTGGGAAAAAAACTACCTATTTGAAATGAAACTATTTTCCTTTGTGCATAAGTCAGGGTAAGTAACACCAGTAGCTATAACAAACAACTTTTAAATTCCAGTGACTTGAAAAATGCTTGCTATGTTAATTATGTTTATTATGTTTGCTCATTTGATGACATAATGCAGTTGGCAGGAGATCCCTGCTCTAAACAGTCAGATTGGGACTTTAAAGCCTAACATTTTATGACATAATAAACACTGGAAAATGACAACAATAAAGAAGTGACAGTATTTTTCCTGTAGATTCAGCAAGTAAGGTGATTCAACTACTTTGTCCTTTAACAAATTAAGTGAGTAGCACTCTGAAGGGGATTGCTCAGCCACTAATCCCCTCAGTGCTGAAGTACTGTGATTTTTTTTTTTTTTTTTTTTTTTTTGGGTAGAAAATAGCAGACTGATTCATAAACAGTTTTCTGGAAGAATAACGTAGTCATTCTGGCTTATCTAAGTTCTGGCAAGACCTGTTATAAAAAGAGTACTTTAGAGGAGTTTTGTAAGAAAAATTTATTTCCTTAGCTTTCCTTCCTTATCTTCTATCTCTCTTGCCTTGTACTTAGTGCTAAACATTTCAGGTAGTCGAACACATTTGCTGCCGACTGCAGCTGAGGAATTCTCATACCTCTTGTGTCCTTAATATATAATATCCAATTCCTCAGCATGAACAGCTTGAAGTTTGGGGCTATTTGTTCTCCCTTTTCTTAAATAAACAAACAAAAGAAAACCTAACCCAGTAGTTTCAAAACTTGAAAATAACTTGTAGATTGAAAAAAAACTAAGATCCACGAAACTTCAACCAGGATTTATTTGAAATTATGTGGGACCATTTAAATATTCCACAGAACTAAGAAAAATATGTACAAATTTCTTTCAAAGTTACATTATCCTCAAGGTAAGAGTTGTTTGGAGAGATTCCTGGTCTCGTGTGAGAAATTCTTGGTATCCATTCTGGTCCAGCCATCAGTTATCTTTCTGACCTTGAGTGAGAATTGTCTATTAGATCATTCTCAGCCCTTTCAGCTGTAATGGTTTGTAAGGTGTTGACTAAACTGGCTGCAGCAACCTCTATAGTGTCCTTAAGGCTCCTAAGTTTTCACTGTGTAACCAGAACCATGCATCTGAAATAGTTGACTAGCAATCTGGATCTGTATTTTTATTAACTCTACAGTTGGTTGAGTTTAATTGCTGTGCCAATGTTCCATGTTTAAAATCACCTGATGGCAGGCCCTTGGTTCACCTCATTCTCAGTGCTATGTATTCACCTCTTTGTAGTTAATTGCAAGATAGAAAGTAGAATAACTGAATAGGAACAAAACCTGAGAACTCCATTTTATAGAGTATTTATACAAATAATCTATGTCTAGGCAGAAGAAAAGATATCCAGAAACATTAATCCTCTAGCTGAAGTAAATAGGGCATTATAATTACAATGATAAAAAACAAAGGCAATGGCAGAATGGAATAACAACCATCTATCAATTCTGGGAACAAAAAGTGCAACACCTGACCAGTTCAAGCATTTGGTATCACATGACCTGATGTCTGACTATATTAGTTAAACCTAATAAGACAGATACACTTTAATGGCAAAGATGGTTTGTTCTGTTTTTCTGGTATATTCACCAGTATCAACTAATTATGGATTGAGAGCACATTATTCAACTTCTCCAAATCTATTTAAAGCCTCTGTAAAATTACTGGGTTTGCATTCGATGTCCTTAAAAGTTCCTTTTAGCACTAATCATCCAGTCCATTTCTCATTCTTTGATACTTATGTCATCAGAGTCTTGGGAGCAGACAGCTTTTCACGTCTTCCATTCAATACAGTATCTCTACATAGAACCAACAGTCTTTGTTCATTCGTGTTTTAACAGCATGCTACTGGGATTATGATCTTATGTTTTGATTTCTTCTTCCTGACTTCTGCATGCATTTATGTAATATTTTTTAGCTGAATAACTTACAGTGGTAGATTCTGGATCAGCTTTCTTATTCCCCGACTATGGTTCCTAGTTCCAGTTTTATGTAAAAAGGTTAGAATGAATCATGAGCAAGTTGGTGCTTTTGTTTGCAACTTGGGAGCTCTGACTCTAAGATGTCTGGGTTTGGAGCACTTAAAGACAGTTGCACACATTAGAACATGTTTTTGAGGGCATGAATTGTTTACCAGAATGCTTGATTTATTCTCCTCTCTTCACATTGTTTCAGAAAAGTGTTGCATATCTCCTTTACCCTGTGTGATTAAATAAGTGAATGACTGTGTTCATGATGAGGTGGAATATAAACAGGTACAATGCTTCCCTGGGGTATCATTCTTAGGTGCAACTTGTGAAATCTTTAGCTGTCTTAATTCCAGGAGAAAAGACAAAGGCACATTTAAGTGATAAATGTGTTGTTATAAGGCAAGATCACATACTAGCATCACATAAAGCCTTTGTATGACGTCTGGTTGTTCAGGCATATATGACACATTGAGTACAGATGATTGAGCACAGCAATTGTGTGAAATCAGATTAATATGTCCCAAAGTATCCATTATAGAACTATCTCAGGAGGAAGACCATCATTTTAATGACCAGGAGTAGAGGTAAATAAAGGTCAAGTAAGAATGGAGCATATCTGAATTGCAGCTCTCTTGACAGAAATTTACTATGATTACCATAAACTTTCTATCTTGTTTTCATAACATTTACCCCTCCTTATTTTATGTCTTATTGTCACCACTCCTCCCAATAACACAACTATAAAGTTATTTTTCACCTTGGATTTGACTCTATACAAATCCTCTGAGCATTTTCATCTTGAGTGCTGAGAGGGTGTGTTTTCTTAAGGTTGTACTAGATAATGCCATCTTGCTACTATGTAGAGCAGAAACTTTCAAGAACAAAGAATAGCTTTTTAGGAAAGGCTTAATCAGTTGTGTTTCTTAAACTGGGTGATGTACTTAGGATCACTCCATGAGATTAGAAGCCAGTCTCCTGCTCAGCAAAGCTCAAAATGACATGGGAGCAATGTAGCACTATCCACTGTTAAGGTACAACTGACCTTTCTATTGCTCTTGTGTTACAAAAATGAGGGACATTATTTTAATTTAAATGTCAACATTCAAACTTGAAATGACATAGTAAGCATAAATATTCACCATGATATACATCAGAGTCCTTGACTCAAGGGCAGTAGATAATATTTTCCACATTATCTTGACCTTCTGGGTATATAATATCAATCAAATATATTTAACAGAAAAAATTCCTAAGCCATTATGTTTGGTTTTCAGGTTCATAAAGAGGAGAATGATGGTACTGAATTTTGCCTGAGTCTGGGTAATTCCCTAGCCTCATGGGAAGCTGTGTTTTGCCTGAATCCATTATTTTTTGTTCATTCTACTATACATGTCATACTTACTATACTCCGGGATCTGGGGATGTGGGGTGAATAAAGCATGTTAATTCAGGTCGTAGTCAATTCCTAAACACTGTAGATTGATGTATTCTGAAATGCCTCAGTGCATTCATTCATGAAAAAATATTTATTCTGTCCTAACTACCTACAAGGAAACAGGTGCGTGATATACATCAGTGAAGTGAATAAAGATTTTAAACCCTTATGGAGTATACAGTTGATATGGTTTGGCTCTGTGTCTCCACCTAAATCTCATCTTGAATTGTACTCCCATAATTCCCATGTGTTGTGAGAAGGACCCAGTGGTAGATAATTTGAGTCATGGGGGTTGTTTCTCCCACACTGTTCTCATGGTAGTGAATAAATCTTGCAAGATCTGATGGTTTTATCAGAGGATTCTGCTTTTGTATCCTCCTAATTTTTTTCTTGCTGCTGCCATGTAAGAAGTGCCTTTCACATCCTGCTATGATTCTGAGGCCTCCCCAGACATGTGGAACTATAAGTCCAATTGAACCTCTTTTTCTTCCCAGTCTTGCATATGTCTTCATCAGCAATATGAAAACAGACTAATACAGTAAATTGGTACTAGTAGAATGGGGCATTGCTGAAAAGATACCCAAAAATGTGGAAGCAACTTTGGAACTGGGTATCAGGCAGAGGTTGGAACAATTTGGGGGGCTCAGAAGAAGACAGAAAAATGTGGGAAAGTTTGGAACTTCCTAGAGACTTGTTGAATGGCTTTGACAAAAATGCTGATAGTGATATGAATGATAAGGTCTAGGCTGAGGTGATCTCAGATGGAGATGAGGGACTTGTTGGGAACTGGAGCAAAGATGACTCTTGTTGTGTTTTAGCAAAGAGACTGGCAGCATTTTGCCCCTGCCTTAGAGATTCATGGAACTTTGAACTAGAGAGAGATGATTTAAGGTATCTGTTGGAAGAAATTTCTAAGCAGCAAAGCATTTAGGAGGTGACTTGGGTGCTGTTAAAAGCATTCCATTTTAAAAGGGAAACAGAACATAAAAGTTCAGAAAATTTGCAGTCTGATGATGCAGTAGAAAAGAAAAACCCATTTTTTTGAGGAGAAATTAAAGCTGTCTGCAGAAATTTACATAAGTAACAAGGACCTGAATGTTAATCCCTAAGACACTGTGGAAAATATCTCCAGGGCATGTCATAGGTCTTCACAGCAGCCCCTCCCATCACAGATCCAGAAGCCTGGGCGGTAAAAATGGTTTTGTGAGCCAGGCCCAGGGTCCCTGTGCTGTGTGCAGCCTAGGGACTTGGTGCCCTGCATCCAAGACACTCTAGCCATTGCTAAAAGGGGACAAGGTATAGCTCGGCTCATGGTTTCAGAGGGTGCAAGCCCCCAAACCTTGGCAGCTTCCATCTGATGTTGAGCCTTCAGGTGCACAGAAGTTAAGAATTGAGGTTTGGGGACCTCCACCCAGATTTCAGAAGATGTATGGAAATGCCTGGATGCCCAGGCAAAAGTTTGCTGCAGGGGTGGGGCCCTTATGGAGAAACTCTGCAAGGGCAGTGCAGAAGGGAAATGTGGTGTCAGAGCCCCCACACAGAGTCCCTACTGGAGCACTGCCTAGTGGGGCTGTGGGAAGAGGGCCACCATTCTCCAGACCCCAGAATGGTAGATCCAATGACAGCTTGCACTGTGTGCCTGGAAAAACCACAGACACTCAACTCCAGCCACCCATGAAAGCAGCCAGAAGAGGGTCTATACCCTGCAAAGCCACTGAGGCAGAGCTGCCCAAGGTTATGAGAACCTACTTCTTGCATCAGCGTGACCTGGATGTGAGACATGGAGTCAAAGGAGATCATTTTGGAGCTTTAGAATTTGACTGCCCCACTGGATTTTGGACTTGCATGGGCCTTGTAACTCCCATTTGGAATGACTGTATTTACCCAATACCTGTACCTCTGTTGTATCTAGGAAGTAACTAGCTTGTTTTTGATTTTACGGGCTTGTAGGCAGAAGGGACTTGCCTTGTCTCAGATGAGACTTTGGACTGTGGACTTTTGGGTTAATGCTGAAATGAGTTAAGAGTTTGGCAGACTGTTGGGAAGGCATGATTGGTTTTGAAACGTGAGGACATAAGATTTGGAGGGGCCAGGGATAGAATGATATGGTTTTGCTCTGTGTCCCCACCCAAATCTCATCTTGAATTATACTTGCATAATTTCCATGTGTTGTGGTAGGGACCCGGTGGGAGATCATTTGAATTTTGGGGGTGGTTTCCCTCATACTGTTCTCATGGCGGTGAATAGGTCTCACAGGATCTGATGGTTTTATCAGGGGTTTCTGCTTTTGCATCCTTCTCATCTTTTTCTTGCCACCTACATGTAAGAAGTGCCTTTCACCTCCTGCCGTGATTCTGAGGCCTCCCCAGCCACGTGGAACTGTATATCCAATTAAACTTCTTTTTCTTCCCAGCCTTGGGTATGTCTTTATCAGCAGCATGAAAATGGACTAATACAACAGTTTCCTGGGGAAAAACAAAGAATAAACAGAAAATGTAATTTTAAAATTTTATTAAGTGCTAGAAGGCAATAGATGTATTTTTTTTTTTTTTTTTTTTTTAAAAAGCAAAGGAGCATGGTAAGGGGACTCAGGAGTATGGCACTGAGGGAGCAGTGAAGAGGGCCACATACAGTTTACAGTATTAAGTGGGGTTGTCAGGGTAAACCTCTATGAGAAGAATACATTTAAGTGAAGAGTTGAAGGAAGTGAGTCAGTTCGTATGCATACTTGGGAGAAGGTCCAGAGGAGGGAATAGCCAGATCCATTGCCCTAAGGTAGAAGAATGCCTACCATGTTTAAGGAGCAACAAGGATGGCCAGTGTGGATAGAGTGAATTGATTCCTAACATAAACATGTGAATGTCTTCTAATACCCAACTCAGTCTCTGAGGGTTGAAAGATTGGGTTCAATTAGCCTACAACATGATGAAAAAGGAACCATAAATATTGAGCATCTAATATATGCCAGACACCTTACATGTTTCCTCATTTCATCTTTATATTAATGTATTGAGGCAGTTATTATAATCACCATTTTACAAACTGGGATAATAACATGTAGGTAAGTTATATGATGAGACCAGTGTCACAAAGCTGTGAAGTAGTGAAGATGGATTCGTAGGATTCCTTCAAATCCTAGGCTTTTTGGCTGCAACATCCAACCTCACTAGTGTTCATTGTGTTGAAGTTCAATTTCTCAACAAAGTAAACTGAAAATATCTAAGGATTACTAAAACTCAGCTCCAGGGATAGCAAACAGTTGGCTACTAGGTCAAGTGACTGGGGCTCCCTGTTGTTTTCTCTCTCTTACCCATTTTCCAGCATTGCTTTTCCTGTTTACAGGAAGAGAAGTTATTGAAGGTGACCTCTGTACAGATCACAGACATCATTAGTTGCAGACAAGTCTTTAAAATGACCCTCCAAAGAAAGTCACATGACAAGTCTCCTGTATGCTAAATAGTGTTCCCTTCAGGGCACATTCCTGAGGAGTCATCTGATAGCACCTGCCTCCTTCTCCTCCCAGCATGTAACTGCTACGGGTCATCTGATAGCACCTGCCTCCTTCTCCTCCCAGCATGTAACTGCTACGGGTATTCTGGGAGCAGTCAGCTGGGGTACCCAAATAACAGCCGTTGCCAGCAGCCCCCTCAGCCAGCTGCAACCAAAGGTTGAAATCTACCTATAATAATATCATATTTTAACCCTACATGCAGCTTTTAGCATAAACTGCAGATGTTTATTCTATGAAATTTCAATTTTGACCAGTGTGAAATTTGTAATCCTTTCTTCCCTAAAGATATACGTTATCTGTTTTCTGTTAAATCCTTTTGTTACCTGTGCTTGACCATCTCTGTAATTGCACTAGATAATAATAATAAATTGAGATTACAGTTTTCTGCACACATGTGCATCATACACACACGCTTATTTACTTACTCATGCTCTATCTTGTTTCACGTAAAACACATAAAAATGTCTGTGTACATATAAGGTGACAAGATTAAAGCTGAATCCACTGACTAAATAGTTGAGGTTTGAAGAGGAAAGCAATGGCAAGTATATTGGTAGGAAAGGTAAAAAGAATTAAAATCAGTTTTTTGGAGATCATGGTATAGACAGGCTCTCATGCCCACACAGTTAACTTCCTAGCATGAATTTGTGCTACTGTGTAAAAGAGGTGAAAAAGCTAGTAACATGGAAAAAATTGGACCTCCTTGTGTTCAGTCTTAGCAGAGTGTTACCAACAAAACCAACACAAATCCAACTCTGATTAGACCTTTGTATTAGTCTGCTTTCATGCTGCTGATAAAGACATCCCCAAGACAGGGCAATTTACAAAATAAAGAGGTTTACTGGACTTACAGTTCCACATGGCTGGGGAAGCCTCACAATCATGGCAGAAGGCAAGGAGGAACAAGTCACATTTTACATGGATGGCAGCAGGCAAAGAGAGCTTGTGCAGGGAACTCTTGTTTTTAAAACCATCAGATCTCATGAGACTTACTATCATGAGAACAGCATAGGAAAGACTTGCCCCCATGATTCAATCGCCTCCCACTGGGTTCCTCCTACAACATGTAGGAGTTGGAGAGGAGATTTGGGTGAGGACACAGCCAAACCATATAAACCTTCAAAAAGAATGAATTCAAATTCCATCCCCTATTGTGTGATGAACCAGACACTGAGAAGCTCTCCAGTGGTAGCACAATTAGATTGTGGCTAATGTATTACAAATATACCTTTTGAATGTATTCCTGGCTGTCATGAAAATAAGAAAATAAGCAGCTCTTGACAGACAATAGTCTTTGTTCTTGGAACTACTTTATGTCTGAGTATCTACTGTAGTGTCACAGATTATTATCCTTCAGGGACCTTGGAGGAGCTACTACTCTTTCTTATGGAGAGTCCATAAGATTTTTCCCCTGTTAGGTAAGGTGTCATTTATTTCTTGGTGCTTTCACAATTTTTTATTTTGTCTTTAGTTATCTTCTTATTTTGATGTGTAAACTTTATAGTTTTAATAGTATGATCATGTAAGAGAAAAAATGGTATTTATGAATTTCAATCGTTCCTTTAATTCAGGCTTGTTTGTTTAAAAAAACAAATAATTGAAATATTTGAAGATTAAAACAGAAACTCAAAATTTTATTAATTTAAGGAGGAAAGAATTCAAAATTGAAGTCCCAAATAAATCATTGTGTATACAAAGATTTAATACAAAGCTTTAATTACAAGGCTTTATTAGCTAGCTAGTTAAATGATATTAAGCTTGTGGCTGGTAAATTAAAAGAAAATAAGAATCAATTTTACTTGAAAATAAAAGCTTTTGGAAAAAGGTATGAAGCAAGAAGTTTATCTACTCCCTCTTATATTGGACATTTGCAAGAATGATTTTAATTATTTAGTAAATCCAGACATTAAGAATTTGTAGTAAAGAGTATACACTGAAGCTATGGGTATTCTGGGAGCAGTCAGCTGAGGCACCCAAATAACAGCTGTTGCCAGCTAATAGAAATATACTTACTATTAAAACAAGCAAACAAACAAAGAAATTTGGGAAAAATCAGGCACAAACCACCAAAATGATTTATTTCTTTTAATTGTGATGTAGGCTGACAGAATGAAAATTAATAATCATAAAATTTTTAAGTGAAATTATTAGCCTTTTGCATTTTTTGTTGCACAGAACCCTAATCCAAGGGCATTTACTTTTCAAGCCAGATAGGATTTTGCCAGTTTCCCAAGCTAACTCCCTGATGATACAAAAATAAACTAATGAATGGCTCAGAGTTTAAGAGCCTTTCTCCAAGACAATTTGTCTTATTGAAATAATTGGGTGGCCCAGAACTCTGAAGAATGCTTGTCATTTTTCAAATAAAATTACTCATATTTTTGGACAGTTTTAAACTGTTCATTTGCACTATTTTTCTGTCTAATATGACATACCATTTGGAATCTAAATTTTGTTTTTATGTTATAATTTTGCTTTAGAGAAAAAATATATATTGCATACAAATATGGACTGGGTATGTTTATTGCAAGCTATTTTTTCTTCCATATTTGTTATTATGAGTAAAAACTTCTATGATTCTTAATACATTGCATTTTCTTGTAAAAAATTTATTCTTCAATATGTAATACTTACACTTGGATGTTACCATCCTTCTTGGGCTATTATTATCAAATATTAAAATATTACTTTCATTTAAAGAACTTCAGTAAGAAGAGAATGAAATTCAGGGCTTTGCACATGAAGCCAAGCAGATGCCTGTGTTTAAAAATAATAAACATAATGAAAAATTTCGGTTGAAATCTAAATAAATCTATGCATTTGCATGTGCCTTTATTTCTCTAGTCTATGTTAAGAGAAAAGCCAAATAGAAAGATAGGAAAACAAAACAAACAAAAAACCCTCTGACCCATATATTACAGTTTTAAAAGGTGCATTCACTAGATCTCAATATTTAAGAAGGCATTGCTTCTTAAACTTCCAGAGGAATTTGTATGTTAACACCAATTTTGTGTGTGGAGATGATGTATTAATATGATCTGGTATGTCTTAGAAATGTTTCTCTTTTTTTTAAACTGATTATGACACCCACCCATTTCAATAAATTAGCATTATCATCTCAACCAAATCGTCTTGCAGTGACATCAGATTCTCTTATTAATGCATGAGTTATGTTTGAAAAGTAATTAGAATTAATATTTCTGTTTCCTATCATCCAAATTAGCATTAACTGCACACATAACATTTTGTTTACAGCTCAACAGACATGTAATAATCCTAGTAAAGACATGGATAGGAAAGGTCCAGAGGAAGGGAAGAGATAATATGTATGCTGAAAGGAGGGAAACCCCAGTTGAACTTAAAACTAATTTATGGAATGTGATCATATTTGACAAACAGTTTGTCCATAACGGCAGGAAACTTCTACTATTTTTTTTTTTTTTTTTTTGAGATGGAGTCTTGCTCTGTCATCCAGGCTGGAGTGCAGTGGTGTGATCACGGCTCACTGCAACCTCTGCCTCCCAGGTTCAAGCGATTCTCCTGCCTCAGCCTCCTGAGTAGCTGGGACTATAGGTGCTTGCCACCACGCCTGGCTAATTTTTTGTATTTTTAGTAGAGAGAGGGTTTCACCGTGTTAGCCAGCATGGTCTTGATCTCCTGACCTTGTGATCCATATCCCAAAATGCTTGGAATTACAGGCGTGAGCCACCGTGCCCAGCCAGACACTTACTTTTAATACCTTTTTGCATAAGTGTCAATGCTTCACAAACAAGGGATGTTCCATGAAGAAATCTGTGTGGTGGTAGCAGGGATGAGGTGTGGTTAGAGATGGAGATTTGGGAAAATGGAAAGTATAGTAAACTGCCTGTTTCCCAGGCTGTTTCCAAGAACAAAATCTGAACTGTAGGGAGAGAAAGGGTTATGGAAATAGAGATAGAGATCGAGATAGAGATAGAGATCGAGATAGAGATAGAGATCGAGATAGAGATAGAGATAGGTAGAGCTAGAGCTAGAGCTAGATGTAGACGTAGAGCTAGAACTAGAGCTAGAGATAGAGATGAGGTGGAGATATAAGTATAGCTAGAGCTAGAGGTAGAACTAGAGGTAGAGCTAGAGATAGAGATGAAGTAGAGGTAGAGACAGAAGTAGAGCTAGAGCTGGTACCAGTACTAGAGGTGGAGGTAGGGATAGAGCTAGACATAGAGGTAGAGGTAGAGGTAGAGGTGGAGCTAGAGGTAGAGATAGAGTTAGGGATAGGGGTAGAGCTAGAGCTATAACTAGAAATAGAGCTAGAGGTAGAGGTAGATGTAGAGATAGAGATGAAGGAAGAGGAAAGGGAATAGAGATTTTTATGAGAACACATTGTATTTAATAAATATCAAAAAGAATCATTATCTAGAATATATTTTTAAACACTCACAAATCATTAAGCAATTGACATAAAACCCAAGAGATTATCAATGTTATAAACAGACCATACACAGAAAAAGAAGATAAAATGATTAATAGGACTTGTAAAGCTCCTCAACCTCACATTTCATTCAGTAAAATATATAATAGAGTAACAATAAAGTACTATTTCACATTGACAATGATATGGTTTGGCTCTGTGTCCCCACCCAAATCTCACCTTTAATTTTAGTTCCCATAATTCCTATTTATAATAGGAGGACTTGGTGGGAGGTAATTTAATCATGGGGGCAGTTACACTCACGCTCTTCTCATGATGGTGAGTTCATTCTCACAAGATCTGATGGTTTTATAAGGGGCTTTTTCTCCTTTTGCTTGGCATTTCTCTCTCCTGCCACCATGTGCAGAAGGACGTGTTTCCTTCCCCTTCCACCATGATTGTAAGTTTCGTTAAACCTTCCCAGCCACGCAGAACTGTGAGTCAATTAATCTTCTTGTCTTTACAAACTACCCAGTTTTGGGTATTTCTTCATAGCAGCATGAAAACAAATGAATACAGTGAAGGATGTAGAAAATTAAAACATCATAGATGTTGATGTAGATATACTTGGGGAAAACTCTCATATATGTGGGCATAAGAAGATGCACATGCTCTTTGACCTGGCACTTCCAATCCTAGATATTTCTTTTAGAGAAAATCAGGCAGATGGGAGCAGGCAAACATGTATGAATGTAATTTTTATTTTTATTTTTGCAGTGCTCCTTGTCATGAGAGTGGAAATCATTTTCCCTTGGCGGGAGATTGTACAAACAAATTATGCTTTATTCAAATTATGGAATACTCTATAGCAGTTAAAATTAACAGTTTAGAGCTCCATGTTTCAATGTGGATAAATCTCAAGAAACATAATTTTCAATAAAAAAATGCAAATTATACATATGAAAATGTATATGCAAATATAAATTCACAAAACAATAGGACATAAGTTTAATTGATGTATGTAGATATAGTAAAAGCACAAAAACATGTATGGAAACAGGACATAACAGCTTCTGGATAACAGTTATATTTGGGGGTGGGCTTGGGGGAAGAAGTAAAAGAGAATAGGTTGGGAGGTGGGGTGTTTCTGTGATTTTTTTTTTCTTTTACAAAAAGAGGGTCATGGAACTTCCAGTGATGTGATCCTGGCAGAAAGGCAGGTTTTAATTTCCCCAAAATTCCTCCTGGAAAACAAACAAATCAATTAGGATAGCCAATAATAAATGCACTGTTAATATCTTAAATAAAAATCAAAGGCAATACTCATAAATTTCAGATTATGAAGAGGAGTGGTAAATCACTTACAGCAGTATAACAAGAACAAGAATGAAGTTGTGTGGCAGTAATAGTGAAAAATGAATAGGGACAACCTATGTATGCCACAAACTTGGGGTATAAAAAATTTTTCTACAAACATCTACTAAAAGAAGAAGATCCTATTTTCCTTGGGTGGAAAAGTGGGAAGACGTGTGAGAATGCCCAGTGAAACTGGGAAAAGTCCTCAGAATCTTCAATTTGCAGATAAGATTAAAAAACTGCTTGCAGACATAAAAAATCATGGTTCTAGGCTAATTTCAATTTATAGTTAAATGACCACAGAGTTAAGCCACTAGCTAATTTCCATTTAGTGTTAAAAGACATAATAAAGAATTAGAGAAATCCAGAATGGGAGGCATTCTATAGAACAACTAAACTAATTTCTATAAGTCAATGGCTGGAGGAAAAGGGAGCAGAGGAAGAACTATTCTAAATTACAAGTGCCCTAAAAAACAAACATATTAAAATGTGGACCTTGTTTAGATTTTAATTCAAATAAGCCAGAAAACACATTTTTGAGAAAATCCATACATTTGATTAAGACCAGGTATGAGATTATGCCGAAGAAACATTATGAGTGATAATAATATTGTGGTTTTGTAGTGGGCCATAATTTTTAGAGTTATACTGAATTATGAAGGGGTAAAATAATACCATCTGATATTTGCTGAAAAATACTTCAAATAAGAAAAAGAAAAAATGTGTTTTAAATAGGTTAAGTGATCCCAAATTACAGTAATCTAAACAGTGTGGTACTGACATAAGGGCAGACGTATGGATCAATAGAATAGAGGTCCCAGATAAACCCTTGTGCACGCACTCAATCAATCTTTGACAAGAGTGCCAAAACCATACAATGGGCTTAAAGGGTAGTCCTATCAATAAATGGTGTTGAGAAAACTGGATATCCACATGTAAAAGAATGAAGTCGGATCCTTACTTTACACAATATACAAAAATAAACTCAAAATGAATTAAAGACCTAGGCATAAGACCTTAAAATATAAAACTATAAGAAGAACACAGGAGAAAAATTTTATAACAGTGGATTTGGCAATGTTTTCTTGGATATGACACCAAAACCACAGGCAACAAAAGCAAAAATAGACAAATGAGAGTACATCAAGCTTAAAGCCTTTTGCACATGAAAGGAAGCAATCAGTAGAGTGAAAAAGTAACCTACGAGATGGGAGAAAATATTTCCAAATCATATATCTGATAAGGAGTTAGATTCAGAATATATAAAGAATGCCTCTAATTTAACAACAAGCAAATAGCCCAGTTAAAAAAATGGGTAAAATCCTCAAAGAGGTATTTCTCCAAAGATTTATAAATGGCTAACAAGTGACAAGATATTTAATGTCACTAACCATTAGAGAAACGCAAATCAGAACTATAATGAGATATCACCCATTAAGATGGTGATATGGTTTGGCTCTGTGTCCCCACCCAAATCTCATGTCAAATTGTAATCCCTACATGTCAGAGGAGGGGCCTGGTGGGAGATGATTGGCTCATGGGGGCAGATTTCCCCCTTGCTGTTAGTGTGTTCTCATGAGATCTGATGGTTTAAAGTTGTGTGGCACACTTCCCCCTTCGCTCTGTCTCTATCCTGCTGCACCATGGTAAAATGTGCTTGCTTCCCCTTTGCATTCTGCCATAATTGTAAATTTCCTGAGGCCTCCAAAACATGCTTCTGTACAGCCTAGGGAACTGTGAGTCAAACCTCTTTTCTTCAATTACCCAGTCTCAGGTAGTTCTCTATAGCAGTGTGAGAATGGACTAATACACATGGCCACTGTCATAAAACAGAAAATAGCCAGTGGTATTGAAATGTGGAGAAATTGCAATTCTTGTGCACTGTCAATGGGAATTGACAATGCAGCCACTATGAAAAACAGTATAGAGTTTCCTCAGGAAACTAAAAATGCGATTACCATATGATCCAGAAATCCCACTCTGGGTACATATCCAGTAGAATTGAAGACAGACTCTTGATGACATATTTTCATATCCATGTTCATTACAGCATTATTCACAATACCAAAGAGGTGAAAGCAACCCAAATGTCCACTGACATATAAATGGATACAGAGAATGGAGTATATACATACCGTGGAATATTACTTAGCTTAAAAAGAGAAGGAAATTCTGTCATGTGCTATAACATTGATGAACCCTGAAGACATTATGCTAAGTAAAATAAGCCCAGTCACAAAGAGACCAACACTGTATGATTCCACCTGTATAAGGCATCTAAATTGGTCCAACTCATAGAAAGCAGAATTGTGGATGTCAGGGGCTATGAGGAAGCGGAAATAGAGAGTTGTTTTTCAATGGGTATAGAGTTTCAGTTTTGCAAAATGAAAAACTTTTAGAGATCTATTGCACAACAATGTGACTATTGTTAACACTATTGAACTATACACTTAGAAATGGTCAAGATGCTAATTTTTATGTTAAACATGTTATGTTAAAATGTTTCTACCATAATTTTAAAAATAAATAAGTTCTGCGAATGCGACAAAATATTGATAATTGTTTTATCTTGGTGATTGGTGTATCTAGTACTACTTTAGTGTCCATATCAAAATTTTTTTTGATTTTTAGGGAAAAAGAAATCTGAAACAATTATGTCAGAGTATTAGTATCTGTTCATTCAGGGAAGGGAGCAAATGGGTGTTTTCTGTATGTTTGGAATATCTCATCATTGATAAAATCCAAAAGTAATAGCAGTAGACAATTGGCAACATAGAACGTTAAGTTTACCCAGTTTGAATCTATGGGTCATAATTCTCAATTATCTGGAGAGACAATCATATTAACTAGTCTAGTGAGACCAGTGGAGATTATATAATCCAAATAGAGTTGTACTGGGGAAGTGGGGTCAGTTCTGAGAGGAGCGATATGAGCTTTTAGAGTTTTCAAAAAAATGTTTACTATAGATTAAAAGGACAAGAAGGATTTTCATGGTAGATAAAAAGTTTGGTAATATGGCCTGGATGTTTCATAGCTTGATGTCACTATCTAGTTGTGCCACTAAGAGATCCAGAGACTCTTATGCTAGTTTTTTCACTTCTCTGAAAGAGAAAAAAATGCTTGTAGACTTCCAAGGTGTCTATCACTATACTCTGATAGCTGAAGATTATAAATAATATTTTTATTTAGGAACTGTTAACAAAGTTGTCAGTTATCTTTATGACCTAGCCAAGATAACTCATTAGCTTTTATACAATGTGATTATTGAAGACATAAAAAAGCTACAAAAAATTAGCTGGGTGTGGTGGCAGGGGCCTGTAATCTCAGCTACTTGGGAGGCTGAGGCAGGAGAATCACTTGAGCTGCTGAGGTGGAAGTTGCAGTGAGTCGATATTGTGCCATTGCACTCCAGCCTGGGCAGCAAAAGCAAAACTCCATCTCAAAAAAAAAAAAAAAATGCAGACATTGATAGTAACATCAGCATCAAAACAGAATTGCTTTTCCCCAATTCAAATAGGTCACAAATGATGATCAAAAACCTAACTAAAGCAAAACAATCAATTACTGAAGAAATTTGCTCTGTAACTTTATACCAACTCTTTATTATGGGTTTTTTTCCCATTTTTTTAAGGTTAGAAGGTGTTTCAGAATGTGACTTAATAAGAATTTCTTAAAAGCTTAGATTTTTTACTTTTTATTTTGAAATAGTTGTGGATTCATAATTTGCAAAATGGATAGTTCTTGGGTACCCTTCACTCACTTTCTCTCAATGGTTACATCTTATATTAACTATAGTACAATGTCAAAACTGGAAAATTGACATTGGTACAATGTGGTGTATAGTTCTGTGCCATTTTTTCATATGTATGCATTCCTGTAACAACCGCTAGAAGCAAGATACAGAATTCTTCCACCACCACAGAGATTTGTTGGTGTTAATATTTTACCAATTTATGTCAAATGTAGAAAACTTGTCTTCTTTTAAGTCTCTGTACCTATCTTCCCAACCCATTTATAATATAGTTGTCTTAAATGTTTTCGCTACATACATTTAGATTCATATTGGAAAATATTGTACTTTTAGCTTTGACTACTAAACTAAATTTAGAACACACAAGAGAAGGAACGTCTTTTGTAGTTACTTATATTTGTTGTTCTTGATGTTTTAAGATTCCTTCTCTAAGGGGTTTCTTTAACCATTGTTTTAATATGTGGCTTGTGACAAATTCTCTTAATTTTCATTAATCTGAAAATGCATTTATTTTCTTTTCATTTCTGAAGGAAAATGTTGCCAGATACAAAATCTGGGTTTGACAGTTCTTTTCTTTCAGGACTTGAAAATTGTTGTACCATTTCCTTCTGATCATTGTGATTTCTGATGAGAAATCTACTGTCATTCAAATTGTTTTTCCCCCTGATATTTCAGGTGTCATTTATTTCTTGGTGCTTTCAAGATTTTTTTGTTCTTAGTTTTCTTTTTATTTTGATGTGGATTAGCATGGATTTCTTGTGTTTGGATTTCACTCTTATTTATGTATTTATGTATGTATTTATTTATTTAGAGACAGAGTCTCACTCTGTCACCCGAGCTAGAGTGCAGTGGCGTGATCTTGGCTCACTGCAAGCTCCGCCTCCCGAGTTCACGCCATTCTCCTGCCTCAGCCTCCTGGGTAGCTGGGACTACAGGCGCCTGCCACCACGCCTGGCTAATTTTTTGTATTTTTAGTAGAGACGGGGTTTCACTGTGTTAGCCAGGATGGTCTTGATTTCCCGAACTTGTGATCCACCCACCTCAGCTTCCCAAAGGAAAATATTTTCTTAACTGCAATTTTAATATAACCTAAACTATATATTCTTGGCGCTTGTTCACAAATAATTCATCACTACAGTTGGCAATAGTAATAGAAACATACTCATCACTCACAACACATAAATTCAGGCCAGTTTACTGGGGATAATTTCTGCTTATGTATTATCTTTGTTGCTTTATTAAACAAAATTTTATATTTTTACTACAATATGCTTAGAGAAAAGATAGTCATAAAATACAGTGAATGTCTCAAGAACCACTGATATATTTGCTCAGCCGATTTGGAACTCTGTGACCCTAGAAAGTTCACTTACTCTCTTTATAGTTCACATCTTAATTGGTAAAATGGGATGATAGAGGCAATGACCTACTGAGCTCAGGGATTAATACAAAACACAGATTCTTTTTGTTTGTTTTTGGCACAACATAGCTTTTGCTTATTTCATTGCTCTTTAGTATCACCTATAGAAAGTACACAGAAAAAGGAAACAACGTTGAAACAAATGCATCACTTTTAAACTTTAGTTCCTAAATGTACCAGTAATTATAATTGAGGTGTGAACTGCAGTCACTTTTTCTAAGACAAACTTTCTAAATTTCTATTATTCTCTGAAAACCTCGTTTCTGTTGGTATAGTTTTCCTATTATTAATAAAGACATTTGATTCTGAGTTTTAGCAAACAACCTGACATAGTGAAAGGGGAGAGTGTCCTGGAAAAAGCAGGGACCATGGAATTAGGAAACTGATATTTACCACTGACTCTGGGCCAGTTTATTAAATCTCTTCAATCCTCAGATTTCTTATCTTTCAGAAAATTGGGACCAACAAAATATACCCTAAAAAGATTATAATGAGAATTTGAACTACATTACTGGTCAGATGAAAATGACATAAAACATTTTTATCAATATGCCCTGGAGTCCAGGACCTGTGTTCTTTCTCTGAGTACCTGAGTAAGCTCCTACCAACATTTGGTTTTTCAGTAGTAAAATAGAGGTAATATCTGTTTCAACTACCTCACAGAGTTATTCATTGAACAAAAAGCAATAAAATTACTTTTATTTATTGCAAAATGCTATAGAAATAATTAGTGTTCACTAAGGTTTTATGGAAGTTTAAAAATTATTAGTTTTTTAATATTTGAATAGACTTGCTTAGGTTGAAACTTCAATAAGGTGTTAGGTATCAGACACGCAGAGTTCAATGATCTGCCTTGTGTTTTTCTCCACTGCTTTCTCATTTTGCTACTAAGGGCAAGCACCAGAGTTGGCCTGTGTCAGAATTGAGAATGAGGAGTGGGCTGCCTTTGCTGCTTCTCACTGTCCCCCACTTTCTCTGCAGTGCCCACTGTGAGATGCTCCTATTCTCATGCTGAATTTCATCCTTTTGCTCATTACTTCCATAAATTATTCCTTAGAAAGAGCAAAGAATGAATTAAATAATTAATTTGAGCATTTGCATAACAATACAAAACTATCCTTTTTAGAGATTTGCCACATGATTTTAGTTTTGTGAAAAATATTAGAGTCATGTATCTATTTAATCAGCATTTTCCATTCAGTGTCTTTATGGTGCCTAGTCTGTCATATTCTCATTAGTTTTCTTTTTTTCAATTCGTCAATGGCTTCACCTGTGTGCCTTACAATTATTTAGCTCCGTTTTTATCAACTTCAAGAAGATTTGCTTATATTGCAAGATTTACAATTTTAATTGGCACTATATGTAGTTGGCACTGGAATTTTATTGTATTATTAGGTATTTACAGTATCTGGCAATCAGAAAGAAACAGATAAAAATGCTTTGACATAATGGGCAAAAACACAGACTAGTGATTAATTCATCAGTGAACGTATCTGTGTTATTAAGACCTTGCATTCTTACACAACTGCCAATTGCAGGAACTCATAAGAAAGGCAGAAGGAGGCTAGCTATGACTCTATTTAAAAAGTACTACTATTATTATTCCCATTTTACACATGAGAAACTGAACCTTATCCATGTTGAGGAAGTTGCCAAGAAAGATGTTTTGTATGGCAGAATCAGGACTTGAATCTGTATCGGTTTGACTTTCCGAGTTCTTCAGACATCATAGAACTTACTATTTGGTAATGTGTTTTTGAGGAAGAGCAAAGAAAGAAGAAATGAGTCAAGATAATAAAACTGTTAATTAAGTGTACAATTATGTGACCTAGACTATGCGTTTTTCATGAATTCAGAAAGAGTATAGGACTGTAGTATTAGAGTGGGTTGGGGGGAGTGGGCGCTGGGTTTGCAGATCATTTGGTAATGTCCTCATTATTTGGATGAGGAAACTGAAGTCAAGACAAGTAAAGTGATTGCCCCAAACTGACAAAAATGGCTCTTACAACTAGAACTCCTACTTTTTTCTGAGATAAATTTGTAACTAATTAAAAATAATATATATTCTAATTGTGAGATTAGAAATTTTTAATAATGTACAACAGGCACTCAAATAATATTTTATTCAATGTCATTTTATTCAACTTCATTTCATTATAACATTGATGAGAAAAAAATGTGATTCCCCATCGGGGCTACTGTCTGTGTGGAGTTTGCACATTGTTCTGTCCAGGATGGGTTTCTGCTTGGCTACCTGAGCGGCCAGGAAGGACTTTGGCCACCTGTGACCAAGAACTGAAATAATAGGGTAAATAATTATCTTACTTGTTTGTATTAATCTTTCTTAAATGAATGTATAGCTTACATTTATCTCAAGGTTTAAGATTAGAAGGGTTTTGTTTTTTAGTTAGAAGTTTGGTGACATTTTTGTAAGCAGAAATACGCCCTAAGAATTTATCTTTTTTTATATTAATTAGCCTATGGTAAAATTGACTTCAATAGTCATCATTTCACTTGAAGTTACAGTTTTCAAGAACCTACCAATAATGTTACGTGAGACCTTATTGTACATCATAAAGTTTTTCAAACTGGAGAAGAAAAGACCATGAAAGAGAACAGAGACTTAGTACTATGGTGACATGGAAGAGGCAAAGAAAAAAGTAGAATGATTCACCCATTAAACCTGCCTATATGGAAATTTATATAAGGCACTGTTGGGTCCTGTAGCTAAGGAATTATTAAGTAGCTTACACAGTCTGTTAGGGAACAGAGACACTTCTACAAAGAATACTATAATGGAGTAAGGACAATTTAAAAGGAAAATCAAAGAGTGGTATGGCCACTAGGAGTGGGAAGTTATTAATTCAGCCTAAGGCATACCCACTGATCTTATAATGCTTCACAGAAGTGATAATTAAGTTTACTGGGCATCTGAGGGGCAGGGAGCTATTCCAGCTAGAAAGAACTGCAAAGGGATAACGTATTATAAAGCAAATATGTTAAAGGAATAGCAAGAAATTCAAAGAGGTCCTAAATACTTATGCAAAAGCCTCAGAGATGCGTTTTGAAGAATTTTTGGCTTGTGAAAATTGTAGAATCATTCTGACCACAAAGGTTTTGCTCATTTCTAATTTTGCTTAAGTCTAAAATCCTTCAGAATACATTTCTAATTTTCTGGTGTTAGCATTAGCAGCCTCCACATTAACATTCAAAGTTTAATAATCGGCACAACCTGTAAGTGTTGACCACCCGTGACTAACTGCTGCATCACCTTGGCTATATTTTGCTTTTATGCCTTTGAAGAAATGTGTAGACTTTGCTAGGCTACTTGCTTTTCAGTTATAAAGGGAAACATTCACATTTTACTCCATAAATTTGCACAATCATTGTGTGTCAATCAAACATAAATAAAACTTAAAGAGAAAAGAATCCATTAGAATTAACTGAAAGAGAAAAGAATCCATTAGAATTAACTGAAATATCACTGACTAAATGTGAGCAGATGCAATGAGAATCTTCATGGTTCCATTAGCAAAAAAACAAAAACAAAAACAAACTTCTCTGTATGGTATCTGCAGCTTGCTGTGTGTTTCTCTCTCAGAATATTTATCATTCATAAAACTTACTTAGTGTTTTTTTTTTGTACAGAAAGCAAACTCTCATTTCTTAACATTTTTATGCTTCTGTGGAACTCTTTGGCTGTTAAAGTTTACATAAGAACTTCTATTTCATAATAGCTTACTGTTTGGTCCCTTCCCTCCTTGGATCTCAGGATAGACTAGGTCTAGAGGGGAGGGATGACATCTTAACCATCTAGTATTTCCAGTATCTAGCACTTAGTAGTTGTTTAATCAATGAAAAGTGGATGATTGAGAATAAATGAATAAAACTGTTGTGAAAGCCTCATTAATCTGAGGATCTATATATTGTCCAGGGTGGGCCTGGTAAGAAGTAAAATTTAGTGTCTAAGAGAGATTACCTGAAATATTGGAATTTTAGAGAACCAAAATTAGCACATCTTTTTTTCACCCACTCCTGAATTTATGAAATGAGATACATAAAACAAATGGAGATTTAAACATACTAAATAAAAAAATATTAATAGTAACTGGTAAGTTCTTTGGAGATCATGACTTACATCTGTTGTCAAAATAGTTTACAGATACTTCATCCCAGGGTTAGGCAGATTTATCTCCAAGTCATCAGCTTAGCTGGACACTGCAGGGCTATTATGTGATAGG
Organism: Pongo abelii; assembly: GCF_028885655.2. Lineage (NCBI taxonomy): Eukaryota > Metazoa > Chordata > Mammalia > Primates > Hominidae > Pongo > Pongo abelii. Next base: position 162,244,045 of record NC_071985.2, on the reverse strand, counting down.
CAATAGAAATATTGTGCTGAAAAAGTCCTGCTTTCATACTGTTGAAGTGAAGTGAATGGATAATTTCGATATAGTGTAATGGTGAACTATAGGGAATTAAGGGAGGACAGGGGAGAGTCTCATAGCTTTGACTTAGAAGGCTCAAGGAATGAAATATCCAAGATGTGTTTTGAAGGAAGGATAAGAGCTGTCTAATAAAGAAGGGAATGTTCTAGACCAGAAAACCAAACCAAAGAAAACAAACATGAAGTGTTTGAGGAACAAAGCTTTTTGTTTTTAATTATCAGAGGGTAGAAGATGAATGGAGGGAGAGAAGACAAGGAGGAGGAAAAGAGGAAAGAAGGGAGTAAGAATGAGACAGGAAAGCTTACTGAGGATGGATCAGGAAGGGCTTTGCAAGCAATTTTATGTACTATCCACTGGACCCTCTCCTAAGGGAACAAACAGTGGATAACTGAATGGTTCTTAGCAGGAGGACGGCACAATAGATCTTTCACTGTGTGAAACACTAAGAAAGATTGCCAAATAAACATATAGGAGGCTTGAACTCCAGGGGAGGCAGGAAAGTTGGAGAGAGGTCAACAGATCGGAGACACTTGTAGGATGTAAAGTCAAGAGGATTGGTGGTAGGTTATTTAAAGAAGGGGGCGGCCGATGCCCAGGTTCTCTGTCTTAGAGAAAGAGATGATGGGCCATAACATGAGCTACAGTTGCGTCTACTTGCTATGGATTTATTTGCTAAAAGAGGATTTTTTTTTTCTCAGTCTCAGCTGGAACAAATGCTCTCCCATGTTCATCTTTGCCCAAGATGTGATCCGGAACAGTTCAATACAATTAGCAACTTCAGTTCAGATCATTGGCAGGATTGAAATAGCAAAGTGTGATATCACCTACAAATTAAGATGTATTACTAAGCATCCTCAGGGTGCTTTGGATCTGTATGATTAGCTTCCCCATTGATCATGTGTTCAGGCCAAATTTCACTGTCCTGTCTTCAGAGAATACAGATGACTAATAATCCAGATGTAGCTGGTTAGAGGATTCTACTGCTAGAAGAAAATTTTGACTCTACTAAAGCCAACTCTCTTCAAAATCATAGATCATGAAAAAATCTTTAAAGCTATTTAGGACAATGTTTTCAACCCTGGATCAAGATCCGTTCGTGAGTTATGAAGTCACTTATGTGGGTTGCATCTTGCTTGCTTGTCTTAAAAACTGAACTAGAATGTAATAGACTAGAATAGAAAATATCAAAGCACATCACATATATAACAAATGGATTTTTTTTTGTGAAACAAGCATGGATGGGATCAGAGAAGAAAGGCATTTTGGTAGCAATAACAACCTGAATGAAGGTGGAAAGGTAGGAAAACATAAAGAATGTGTGGAGAATATCAAGTAGCTCATGATGGCTATGGTGAGTATAGATGTAGATGATTTGTGGAAGATAAAATTGGATAATCACTAAAAACCCATATTATATTGGGACATGAAAAACAACTCAGGAATTAGTATGTCATTCAGTAGGCAATGGAGAATCATGGAAGGTTCCTGAGCAGGGAATCTACATGATGGAAAGTTTAATATGAGAGCAGTGGGGAGGATCATTCTTTACAGAAATCAGGTAGCAGTTGTAGCAATAATCCAGACACAGGGAACTAAAAATCTACATGTCAAATTTCTTCCTACCTCAGAGCTTTACACATGCCATTCTCTTTGCCTGGGTCACTCTCTACCACAGCTTTTACCACCTTATTCTAGCTATTTACTTCTAGTTTGTTTTATATTAGTCAAATTTTTTATCTAAGAGAAATTTTCTGACCTCCCCAAGACTCCTATTATGTATATCACTCTTTTGATCAGGTAATTAATGTGTTGTTATTTCATGTCTGTGTCCTCTGCTAGAATGCAATGTCCATAAGCAGAAGGAGTCTGTCTTGTTTACAGCAGTTATCTCTAGCAATTAGGGTGCCTTGCACACTGTTGACTAATAACTTTTTGCTGAATAAATGAAGGAGCTGTGACAGTTACCATAGAAAAAAATTAAACATGGAGGACATTGGAAAGGAAAATCAGCATGACTCAGGGATTTACTGGGTCTTACACCAAGGGAATGGAAAAGCCAGAGATTCAGTCATTCCTCTGTAAACAAACATTTGTTCCACATACACTGTGTGTAAGGCACTGGTGCTGGGCCCTGGGAACATGGAGATGAGTAAGACATAGTTCCCTCAAATCGAGATGCTCACAGTTGGCAATCAGCAAATTCTTATATAATCCTTACTATAAGCCAAGTACTTTTTTGTTTAAAGCACTTTATATACATTAATTGGACAACAACTGTATGAGGCAGATACTATTATCATTCCCATTTTATAGGTAAGTTTTGTAGAAATGACGCCAGGGAGAGATTAAATAACTTGCCTAAGTTCACACTGGTAACTGTCAGAGCTGGGATTTGGTTGCTTTTTCCTAACTACTAAGCTGTATTGCTTCTTTGATTTTCGCAAAGTGGCATGATAATAGATAGTTCAGAATACCTGGTCCAGAGGTAGCCCAGAAAAGAAAGTGGCCATCTATCCAGAAGGGAGAGTCAAGGAAGGGGACGTGACAGTGTCATGTGCAAAGAGTGATAGGGAAAACATTCTAGGTGATAACATTTCAAGGCAAGAAAATATGAAAAAACATGATGTTTTGGGAGATCTACAATCCGTTTAGAATTTCTGAAGAATTCCTGAAGGGAGAGGACAACAGATAAACCTACTGGTGAGGTCAGCAGGAGAGGTTTGTCTACCACCCTAAGGCATTGAGACCTAATTCCAAAGGTTGTCAAGAACATAGGAATATCATAAGCAGTAGGGGTGTGGTGAAGTGGGATATGATCCAAAATCAGACTTGCTGATTAGGAATACCACCCCAGCAGTAGTGAGGAAGGATAGGTTTAGAGTGTGAGCTGGAACTAGAGAGACAGATTAGGAGGTGACTGCAATCAGCCAGGCAAGAGATTATGAGGGACCCATTTAAGGAATTAATAGTGGACACAGAAAGGATTTAAGAGCACTGCAGAACTTGGAGAGTCACTGGATGTTGGGAATAGAAAGGAAGCAAGCTAAGGATCTCTTCAAGGTTCTTGACTTATACAATCAGGCCACAAAAAGATAGGTGGGACAACAGAGATGAAAGATGGTAAGTTATTTTTGGAGCATGTTTCATTAGAGATAGGCTGACTTCCTGGGTAAAAAGTCCCGTACTTGGCAATGTGGAGTCTTTACTTACTAAGAAGTTTGAAGCTCGCAAGTGTTAGTGGAAGTCGTGGATGTGTTGAAGACATGGCGGGAAAGGACAAATCCAAGAACCAATGGAAAGGCTGAGCACAGAACCTTGAAGGACCAATCACAGTAGGGGTGGGAAGAAGAGGAGCCTGAAGAGAAGAGCAGAGATTGCATGACTAGAGAGGCAGGAAGACACTCATCTAGAGCCGCATCAGAGAAACAAAGATGCCACACCTTTCCTGGACTGTCATCTGGGAAATTCCTACTCATTTCTTCTTCAAAGTTCAACTCAAGCACTTCCTTCTCTGGGCAGCTTTCCTTGACTTCCCCCTTCCATGTAAAAGCCTGTTTCCCTTTGCTGCCAACTGCTACTTGTGTACAACTTGAACTTTAAAGAAAGCACCCCTTCATATCCTTCTGTCTGAATGCCTGTCTTAATGCTTGGCTGTAAGCACCTTGGGGGTTCCATATCACATTGCTCACCAGAGGGCTTGGCCTGTAGAAGATGCCTAATACATATTTGCTGAGTGAAGCCCTGTAGGAAACATTGAGTATCATTAAGACTTCCTCAGAAGAGCCACTGCAAAATCTGTGCCAACTGTTAATGCTTCTAGAACACAGACTTACTTTCAGTTTTCCAAATAACCCATGTTGGTCTCAATGGAAGCCTTCCTATTAATTACCTTCTGAAGTCCTAATCTTGCTTCAGAGGCCAATTACATCTTCCATGGGTATATTTTCACTACCAACCCAGAGATCAAACCACCATCAAAGCCCCCGAGTCCTGAATTAATCACCCTTCTATACAAACTGTCTTATGCATTTTTTTAATTGCACAGACCAATGATATGCTTATCTCTGTGTCTTACATCAGGATGACCAGACTATGAGCTTTTCGATTAAAAGACAAATGTCTTGAAGATCTGTGGCTCCAGCAGTTATCACAGCAGCCAAGCATTTGGTAAAACCTTGGGAAATGGAAGAGGAATTAGATGGTGCCTTGATTTCTGGCCGTCAAACGGGCCACTGTCAGAGGGCACTGGCAGCTCTAGCAGGCTGAGATTGCTTGAGGTGTTCCCACAGCCTGAATCATAGGCCATTTGTGATGGAACTATAATTCCAACCTGGACTTCTGCATTTTTCCCAGGCAGCGGGATAGGAGGTACATGCTCTTACTTCTGGATCAGCTTCTCTGCTCCGAATGCCTTACTGGATTTTAAACTATCCTCTCTGTCTCCATGCTAAATTACAGCCTGTTCTCCTTACCACATCAGAGGTGTGTCTAAGAAACAGCTCTGCTCAAAGCATGTTATACAAGGTTGTTCACAATTGCCTCAACCTGCTTTACAGTTGTATATCTGCCACCAGTCCTGGTTCACCACCACACTGTCAACACAAAACTCTCTGCTGTTTCCTGAATAGACCACGGACGCCCCCATACTAGTGCTCTTAGCTCAGGCTGTTTCCTCTTCTGCAAATTCCCTTCTCCACCTCTAAGAGTTCTAACTTGTCATGCAAGGCTCTTGTATTATCTACTTGATAAAGAGTTCTCTAATCATCCAGGTAGAGTTCTTCTCTCTGCATTACGTTGCAGGCTTTTAAGAATGTACCTTTATTATGACACTTATCACACTATTCATATTTATTTGTTTGCTTATTCCTCTTCCATAGTTTAATATTCTCACTTTGAGGGCAAATATTAAAACCTTCAAGGAAATCTACAGGCTGTTTACTTGCAATTAAAAATGTCTGGGCCAGGTGCGGTGGCTCACACCTGTAATCCCAGCATATTGGGAGGCCAAGGGGGGGCAGATCACTTGAGGTCAGGAGTTCGAGACCAGCCTGGCCAACATGGTGAAGCCCCATCTCTACTAAAAATACAAAAACAAATTAGCCAGGTGTGGTGGCAGGTGCCTGTAGTCCCAGCTACTTGGGAGGCTGAAGTAGGAGAATCGCTTGAACCTGGGAGGCAGAGGTTGCAGTGAGCCGAGATGGTGCCATTGCACTCCAGCCTGGGTGACAGAGTGAGACTTCATCTAAAAAGAAGAGAAAAAAAAGTCTGGAAAGATAAAAGTCCTGACATGGTCAGTAAATACGTCCACAAGGCCAGGCTAGATCTTAAGGAAGCTCTCCTACTTGGAGTCACAAGACAGAAACTTGCAGGTACATTATTTACAGATTAACAAAATCCTTCAGAGGCTCAAGTTTATCTATGCTTAGATTGCAAACAGACAGCATTTGATTCACAGTCCTGTCTTCCTCATCCACAATAGACATTACTAAAAACCATGAGAGGCAGGAGTCTGTAGGCCTTCCAGATTAATTTTATTTGCTGTTTTGGCCTATAAGATAAAAGTCAAACTCCTAAGCAAAACATACAGGGTTATTATACCTTAGATATACCATGCTGTTGTATATCCCAGGCTTTTGCATACACTGTTCCCACTGCCTCCAATCTGTGTACCTTTGCCCAGTCCTGTTTTTCCTATCAACAATTTAGTTCATCTAGTATACTCCTATGTCACCTTTACAATTCCACTCAAACCTCACCTCCTCTGTGATTCCCACCTTCACTTTCATGAGAAGACTTGGGCTTTTCCTCTCTATGCTCATGGTGTTTCTGAATACTTCTGCTACTTATAAATCACTTATAATTGTCTATTTCCTTATTGTTTTCCCTTTGAGACTGTAGTTGTTGATTGTAGGTTCTGTGTCTTATCTCCATAGCTTTAGAATATGACACAGTGTCTGTTTATTATTTACAAGCTGACACTGAGTTCCCCTGGAGGTGGGCACAAAGTAATGTACAAATAGAACATAGAAATCCAAACAGATGTCATTAGGGAAGCTTGTGTGCAGGTAGAAAGATCACAGCCACTAAGATTGTGCTCTGGATAATAATGCCTTATCTCCAGAGAGGCAGGACTGTCTGAGTGAAAGGAAACTCTTCCTAGGAAGGATCTAGAAAATCATGAAGACTTCTAGAACAAGAATGAAAATGGAAACCAAAATAAAAATGGAAGCCCTATTCTATAAAATGGAACATCAGTGGAAACTCATGCATGAGTTCCAATCATCATCAGAAGAATGAACCTCAAAAGTTCATAAATCTTGAATTATAGCTGCTCTGTAACCATACAGGAAAGAAAAAATACCATGCCACAGTGGGAGGTTGTTGGAGCCCCAGGAAGTGGCTCAGGAGATTGGGTGGTAGACAAGACTGAATGGGCCCAGCTGTAAGAAGCGGGTGTATTAGGCCATTCATGCTTCCCAGAAGCCGGTTCCCCAGAAGCCAAGCAGATGCCAGTGCCATGTTTTAAAGCCTGCTGAACCATAAGCCAATTAAACCTCTTTTTTTAAATAAATGAGCCAGTCTCACGTATTACAGCCTGCAGTACATTCCAGTGCCATGCTTGTACATGCTTTACTCATAATGGAAGGCAAAACAGAAGGCACTTCATATGGTGAAAGCAAGAGCAAGATAGAGTGTATGTGTGTCGGGGCAGGGGTGGTGTCACACTTTACAACAACCAAATTTTGCAAGAACTCACTCACTATCATGAGAACTGCACCAAGTCCTGGGGATCTGCCTCCATGCATGACCAAAACACCTCCCATCAGGCCCCATCTCCAACATTGGGGATTACAATTCAACATGAGATTTGGGCATGGACAAATATCCAAACGATATCATTCCACCCCTCTTCTCCACCCCTAAATCTCACATCCTTCTCATGCTGCGAAATACAATCATGCCTTCTCAATAGTACCCCCAAATCTTAACTTGCTCTTGCATTAATTCAAAAGTTCCAAGTCTGAAGTCTAAGTCCAAAGTTTTATCTGAAGGTAAGTTCCTTCCACCTATAAGCCTGTAAAGTCAAAACAATGTATTTACTTCCAAGATACAATGTGAGTACAAGCATTGGGTAAACATTCCCATTCCAAAGGGGGAAAATTGTCCAAAAGAAAAAGGCTACAGGCTCTATGCAAGTGTGAAACCCAGCAGGGAAGTCAATAAATCTTCTAGCTCCAAAATAGTCTCCTTTGACTCCATGCCCTACATGCTGGACACAGCAGTGCAAGGTGTGAGATCCCAAGGCCTTTGGCAGCTCTGGTCTGTAGCTTTGCAGGGTTCGGTCCCTGTGGCTGCTCTCATGGGTTAGAGTTGCATGTCTGTGGCTCTTCTACACTGAGGGTGCAAACTGCCAGTGCTTCTTCCATTCTTGGGTCTGGAGGATGGTGGCCCTCTTCCCACAGCTGCACTAGGCAATGCCCTAGTGGAGATTCTATGTGGGGACTCCTATGCCACATTTCCTCTCTGCACTACTTGAATAGAGGTTCTCTGTGAGGGCTCGCCCTGATAAGCAGCTTGGACATCCAAGCTTTTCTATATGTACCCTGAAATCTAGGTGGAGGGTGCCAAGCCTCCACCACTCTTGCACTCTGTATACCTGCAGGCTTAACACCATGTGGAAGCCACCAACACTTATGGCTTGCACCCTCTGGAGCTGCTTCCTGAGCTACTCCTGGGCCCGTTTGAGCCATGGCTAGTGCTGGAGCAGCCAGGATGCAAGAAGCATTGTCCTGAGGTTGTGCAGGGCAGCAGAGCCCTGGGCCTGGCCCACAAAATCATTCTTCCTTCCTAGGTCTTTGATCCTGTGATGGGCTGTCTCAAATGTCTCTGAAATGCTTTCAAAATTGTTTTCCTATTATCTCGGCTGTTAGCACTTGGCTCCCTTTTATTTATGCAAATTTCTCTAGCAAGTGGTTTCTCTGCAGGCTGCTTGGATTCCTCTCCAGAAAAACGCTTTTTCTTTCCCTGCCACATAGCTAGGCTGAGAAATCTTCTAAACATTTATGCTCTGCTTTCCTTCTAAATATAAATTCAATTTTAAGTCATTTCTTTGCTCTGGTATCTGAACATAGGCTGTTAGAAGAACTCAGACCACATCTTGAACAATTTGCTGCTTAGAAATGTCTTCCTTCAATCTAGATACCGTAGGTTGTCACTCTCAAGTTCAAACTTCCACAGGTTCCTAAGGCATGGATACAATACAGCCAAATTCTTTGCTAAGGAATAACAAGGGTGACCTTTGCTCCAGGTCCCAATAATTCCTCATTTCAGTCTGAAATCTCCTCAGCCTGGATTTTGTTGTCCGTATTACTATCGGCATTTTGGTTACAACCATTTAATGGGTTTCTAAAAATTTGCAAAGTTTATCTCAACTTCCTGTCTTCTTCTGAGATGCCAAAACCCTTCTAACATCTGCCTGTCACCTAGTTCCAAAGCTGCTTCCACATTTTTGGGTATCTATCTTTATAGAAATGCCTCACTTCTAAATATCAATTTTCTGTATTAGGCCGTTGTTGCATTACTCTAATGAAATACCTGAGACTGGGTAATTTATTTTAAAAAAAGATTCAGTTGGTCCACGCTTCTGCAGGTCACACAAGCATGGTTCTGGCATCTGTTTGGCTTCTGGGGAGGCCTCAGGGAGCTTTTACTCATGGTGGAAGATGAAGTGGGAGAAGGCACTTCACATAACAAAAGCAAGAGCAAGAGAGACAGTAGTGGGTGGGTAGGTGCCACACTTTACGGCAACCAGATCTCATGAGAACTTGCTCACCATCATGAGGACAGCACCAAGCCATGATGGATCTGCCCGGATGAACCAAACACCTCCCATCAGGCCCCATCTCCAACACTGGAGATTACAATTCAACATGAAATTTGAGCAGGGACAAATATCCAAACTATATAACTGGAGAAGCCTCTGCCAAAGTTTTGAGATAGGGCTGACAGCAGAGACTGTGTCCATGTCAGTATCCCTCGCATTGAGTTCATAACAAATGCTCAAGAAACGCTTGTTGAATTGTTAAGTCACGATTTTTTTCACCATGGGCCCCTTGGTGAGAGAACTGAAACCAATCATTAGTCCCAAATCATTTGAGAAGGGTAGAGGAAAGCAAAAATGAGGAGAGCCCGAAGCCACACTAAGAATTTTAATGTGAATGCAAACCTTATTACCTAATGAGCTAGAGGCATCATTAGATGCAGAAATATCAACCTTCCTCTATCCTGAGCTGGACTTACAATTTTTTTTTAATCTTAGGGCTTTTATAACCTGAAATGGGTACAACTACTAAATCCATACCTAGGGTCATTCAATTTTCAAGGTGCTATTTTGGCTTACCAAAAGTTAAATTATGCTCTCTCCTCCCACATTCCATTTGAGAAGTCTATCTGTCAGATTAAGATACTTTCATCAAGGTCACTAGACTGCTTGTCAAAAGTCTTTTAATGTCAGTCACTCCAAGAATTATAAATAGCTTTGGCCTCAAACACGATTGTGTTGAGAGAAGGGAGGGAAAAAAAGGAAAGGAAATGTGACAGTTGACTTTTTAAAAGCCATTGACATATTAAAACTTTGAATTGCTTTTTAAATTTTTCTTTCCCATGAGTTTGAGGTTTATTGGACACATTGATCTGAATGGGCATGGGCCCCTTTTGAGAAAGTTGTAGGAGATGGTTGGTATTTTTCTTGGTTTTTATGTTCATATTGTTCTTAATGAAATGGTTAGGGGTATTTCTCTTGAAGAACTATTAATAGTCCATATTTTTAAATCTTGTAAACAATTGTGCATAACTGATGGTGTTTCCCTCTGTAATAGTTACATATAAGCTTTGTGTCAAAATTTTGCTTGACTTCTTACTAGAGTGAGACATTTTTCAAACTGAATAAAAATAATGACCATTACTGAACACTGACTATGTTCCAGGTACTGGACTAAGCACTGAGCATACACCTATTGCTCGCTACTTATAACAAATGAATAAAATTCTACCTTTGGTCTCCATTTACAGATGACAGAAGTAAGACTTGGAGAAATTAAGTAAGATGACCAAAAGTTAACTCAGACCTCATTCTATTTGATGCCAAAGTTTGTGTAGCATATACGACATCTAGACCACAAACTCCAATATATGTGAAATAGCCTCTTTTTTTATAAAATTAACTAAAATTGTTCTCATAGTCTATTTTGCTAGAGTGGTAGAGAATTCAATTGCAGTCACTACTGGGACTTGCCACACCATAGAGTTGTGCTGAATTCCTAAAGTTAGTTATAGGGAGTGCCACATCATCCGAGATGTAGTCATTGGTCCTTGGTCCACTGGGTACCATTGAGAATCTCTCTGTTCCAGACTGTGTGATCCTTTCCACTAACACATAGCACCTCTCTGGGGTGGTATTTTGCTACTGAGAAATGCCTGCGCTCTTGATTTTGACCCTCTTTTTGGTTCAGGAGACATAGCTCCCTCTTCCCAAGCTTCTGAAAGTATTCTCTCTATCCTGCATCCTCAGGATAATAGTAGCATGGTTTTTTCAAGAAGTTCTCATATGACCAAAAAAAAAAAAATCTCTTTTAAGTGTCTTTTGGTTTTCCACCCTGTAAAAATCCTAGAGGCAGAGCAGTTCTAAAATTCCAGTTGAGAGGTAGGAAAATATAGGAAGAATAAATAAGCTAATATTCCACAAATTATTCTGCTATGTGCCTTCTTTCTTTGGGTTTACCAGATATAGTTTGGTCTGAATAGGTATGGTCCATTGATGGACCATAATGAGCTTTGATTATTGTGTCTTTTCTTTGCAAATCAATTTTCTAGCACCCACTGCCAGAAATGGTTGTATTTCTTAGAAACCATGGTTTATTTTTATTTCATGGACATGGTGAGTCATATAACAGACTACATTTCCCTTTCTGCAGGTTTTTTGGAGACATTTTGATCAGATATGTGTCTGTGTACTCTGATATTCTTACAACATATTTTCTAGACTAAATTGTATAAAATTTAGAGAGATTTGTTTTGTTTATTTTATTTTAATTTTCATAGGTATTTTTTGGGAACAGGTGGTGTTTGGTTACATGAGTAAGTTCTTTAGTGGTGATTTGTGAGGTGGTGTTTTTTTTTTTTTTTTTTTTGAGACAGAGTCTCGCCCTGTCACCCAGGCTGGAGTGTAATGGCACTATCTCGGCTCACTGCAACCTCCGCCTCCCGAGTTCAAGAGATTCTCCTGCCTCAGCCTCCTGAGTAGCTGGGATTACAGGCACGCACCACCACGCCTGGCTAATTTTTTGTATCTTTAGTAGAGACAGAGTTTCACCATGTTGGCCAGGCTAGGGTTTTGGTGCTTTTAAAATACTATGTATTATTATATATGTCAGGACCTGGGAGGGGAGATACGTAATGAAAGTGGTCTCTTGTTTGGTCTCTTCTTAAAATTTTAACCTTTCTGTTTTGAAAACATCTAGTTTCCAGATTTTTATGTTTCATAAAGAAATATGGCATTATTACTAATAATAGTACTTGTTTTAGACCTGATGTTACAAATACCAAAAAACAAACAAACAAACAAACAAAACTTTGTGTCTCTTTAAGTATTTGTTTTTCTTCAATGGAATTTGGGGAAGAAGGTTGCAGGTCAGACCAAGGAAGTGGAGCTGGGGCCAAACTGCAGCAAGCAGAGCTCAATGCAGATCTGCATGTACTCACACTTCCTCAGCCTCTAGGCAGCACGGCAGACCTGAACTTCCCCACCCTTCAGGACCAGAGAGAATTGAATTTATTTCTACTTAAGTTCCAGTAGGTTGCCATGCTCTCTGTGGGCACTCAATAAATATTGACTCAATTGCGTGTTGCCATGGGTTATCTTCCTTCCTGTCTTTTCCCTCCCCAGCTCCTCTGGCTGGTTCCTTGGGTTTTTAAAAGTTATATACATTTTTTCAGTGTTTCATTTGTTTTTATGTCATTGGTTTTCAGTGTTAGGCCTCTCTGTGTTATAAATATTACTTCTTTGTGTTTGTTTTCTCTGTCTGGTTTTTGCCTTACAACTTGTCTCTGAATCTGTCCTTCTTTGTTTTCTTTCTTTGAGACTCTTTCTGTTTCTATATTCCTCATTTCTATCTCTTTCTGTCTCTCCCTCTGTCTCTGTCTCTCTCTCTGAAACTTCCCCATACCCCTTTCTATACTTCTGTTTGTTCCCTTCCAGAGCTGTCATCAAATCATTGCATTTTCCCAGGAGAAACTGAACACACTAACAGATTTGTATAAGCGCTCAGAATAATTCATTTTATGGTTTTTTTTTTTTTTTTTTGCTTTGAAACAGCAGTTTCAGTCCCTAAATATAGGAACTTGGGAAAAGTAGATCAGTGTCTATTTGACCATAATACATTCTAAATCATACAGAGTGATTGAATCAGCTCTCCTTTGGGTTTTCTATTTGCCTTCTGCCCAGACAGGATTGCATTCCTCTGCGCATTCTGACACAAATGCAGTGACATTTCACCAGGCAACTATTAGCCTAGAGGGAATACTCAGCTTCTCCCTTCCCCTAGTGTTTTAAACCTCATTCCAATAATTTGGCCTAAGATGTTGGCACAGAAATACTGGTTGCAAAAAGTCCTTGAAGACTGATGCTGACTTTCTGCCTTCTATGTCTCAATTTTAAGGACAAAAATGAGACATGGGTTTGCAATTGCTTTCCTTCAGCCACTTTCTGGTTAAGACCTGAAGGGTGTGATCAACCTCCCTGGGGTTTGACAGGTTACTCTCCTGCTGTTGACATTAAAATTAATTCTCTAAACATCATTTGTGCCTAGAAAGGTAACAAACTAATCAGTACTTAAGCAAGTATATGGAAGATTGAACTTTTAAAGTGGCATGGATAGACTGTAAAAAAGGCCTGTGTCCTTGTTTTAGGAGAAGAATACAATTTCTTTCTTCTTCTTCTTTTTATTTTTTAAATTTATTTTAGGTTTAGAGGTACATGTGTAGGTTTATTATACAGGTAAATTGCACATCACAGAGGTTTGGCGGACAGATTATTTCATCATCCAAATAATCAACAGAGTACCTGTTAGGGAATTTTTCAAATCTCTCCTTCCTCCCACCCTCCAACCTCAAGTAGGACACAGTGCCTGATGTTACTTTCTTTACGGTCATGTGTACTCAATGTTTAGCTCCCACTTATAAGTTAGGATGTGGCATTTGGGTTTCTTTTTCTGCATTAGTTTGCTTAGGATTATGGCCTCCAGCTTTATCCATATTGCTGTAAAGGACATGATCTAGTTCTTTTTATGGCTGTGTAGTATTCCATGTTGTATATCCATCCATGGGCATTTAGGTTGATTCCATGTCTTTGCTACTGTATGTAGTGCTACAATAGACATACGCACACTTGAGTCTTTATGGTAGAATGATTTATATTCCTTTGGGCACATACTCAATATGGGATTGCTGGGTTGAATGATAATTCTGTTTTAAGTTCTTTGGGGAATCACTGCAGTGCTTTCCACAATGGCTGAACTAATTTACATTCCCACCAGCAGTGTATAAACGTTTCCTTTTCTCCACAACCTTGCCAGTATCTGTTGTTTTTTGACATTTTAGTAAGACCCATTCTGACTGGTATAGATGGTATTTCATTGTGGTTTTGATTTGCCTTTCTCTGCTAGTTAGTGATGTTGAACATTTTATAATATGCTTGTTGGCCATGTGTATGTCTTCTTTTGAATAGAGTCTGTTCATGTCCTTTGCCTACTTTTCAATGGGGTTATTTGTTTTTTGCTTATTAATGTGTTTAAGTTCCCTATATATTCTGGATATCAGACCTTTGTTAGATGTGTAGTTTGCAAACATTTTCTCCCATTCTCTAAGTTGTCTGTTTAGTCAATTGATAGTTTCTTTTGCTGTGAGAAACTATCAATTGAGTAAACAGATAGACTAGAGAATGGGAGAAAATATTTGTCCAGTTTTGTTTTTGTTGCAATTGTTTTTGGTGTTTTCATAAACTATTTGCCAGAGCCTATGTCCAGAATGATGTTTCCTAGGTTATCTTCCAGGGTTTTCATGTTGTGGGTTTTACATTAAAGCCTTTAATCCATCTTGAGTTGATTTTTGCATATGATATAAAGAACGGGTCCACCTTCAATCATCTGCATATGGCTAGCAAGTTATCCCAGCACCATTTATTGAATAGGGAGTCCTTTCCCCATTACTTGTTTTTGTCAACTTTGTCAAAAACAAGATGCCTGTAGGTCTGTGGCTTTACTTCTGGGCTTTCTATTCTGTTCTATTGGTCTATGTGTCTGTTTTTGTATCAGCACCCTGCCCTTTTGATTACTGTAGCCCTGTAGTGTAGTTTGAAGTCGGGTAACATGATGCCTTCAGCTTTGTACTTTTTGCTTAGAATGGCCTTGGCCATTCAAGCTCTTTTTTGGTTCCATATGAATTTTGAAACAATTTTTTCCAATTCTGTGAATAATTTCATTGGTAGTTTGATAGAAATTGCATTGAATCTGTAAATTGCTTTGGGAAGTGTGATCATTTTAACAATATTGATTCTCCCTATCCACAAGCATGGAATGTTTTTACGTTTGTTTGTGTCTTCTCTGATTTCTTTGAGCAGTGTTTTGTAATTCTCATTATGGAGATTTTTCACTCTCTGGTTAGCTGTATTCCTAGATATTTTATTCTTTTTGTGGTGTTGTGAATGGGATTGCATTCTTGATTTGGCTCTCAGCTTGGACATTGTTGGTGTATAGAAATGCTACTGATTTCTGTACATTGACTTTGTATCCTGAAACTTTGCTGAAGTTTTTTTTTATCAGATCTAAGAGCTCTTGGGCAGAGACTATGGGTTTTTTTAGATATAGAATCATATGATCTACAAACTGATATAGTTTGACTTCTCTTCCTATTTGGATGCCTTATATTTCTTTATCTTGCCTGACTGCTCTGTCTAGGACTTCCAGTACTATCTTAAATAGGGGTGGTGAGAGTAGATATCTTTGTCTTGTTCTGGTTCTCAAGGGAATGCTTCCAGCTTTTGCCCATTGAATATGGTGTTGGCTATGCGTTTGTCATAGATGGCTTTTATTTTGAAATATGTTCCTCCAATGCCAAGTTTGTTGAGGGTTTTTAGAATGAAGGGATGCTGACTTTTATTGGAGAGCTTTTTTGTACCTATTAAGATGATCATGTTATTTTTGTTTTTAGCTCTGTTTATGTGGTAAATCACATTTTTAAATTTGTGTATGTTTAACTAACCTTGCATCCCAGGGATAAAGCCTACTACATCATGGTGGATTAAGTTTTGTTGTGCTGCTGGATTTGATTTGCTAGTATTTCATTAAAGATTTTTGTATCTATGTTCATCAAGGACACTGGCCTGAAGTTTTCTTTTTTTGTTGTATGTCTGCCAGGTTTTGGTATTAGGATCACGTTGGCCTCATAGAATGAGTTAGGGAGGAGTTCCTCCCCCTCAGTTTTTTGGAATAGTTCAATAGAATTGGTACCAGTTCTTCATTACAAACCTATGGATGTCATAGGTTTGTAAGTCTGGTGGAATTCGGCTGTGAATCCAACTGGTTCTGGGCTTCTTCTGGTTGGCAGGCTTTTTATTACTGATTCAATTTCCAAACATGTTATTGGTCTGTTCAGGGATTCAGTTTCTTCCTGGTTCAATCGTGGGAGGTTATATGTTTCCAGGAATTCATCCATTTCTTCTAGATTTTCTAGTTTGTATGCATAGAGGTGTTCACAGTAATCTTTGAGGTGTTTTTGTGTTTCCGTGGGATCAGTGGTAAAGTACCCCTGGTCATTTCTGATTGTGTTTATTTGAATCTTCTTTCCTTTTTTCTTTATTAGTCTAGCTCATGGTCTGTCTTAATAATTTTTTCAAAAGACCAATTCCTGGAGTCATTGATCTTTTATGTATTTTATTTTGCATCTCAATTTCCTTTCATTTTGCTCTAATTTTGGTTATTTCTTGTCCTTTGCTGGCTTGGGGTTGGTTTGCTCTTGTTTCTCTAGTTTCTCTAATTGTGATGGTAGTTATTAATCTGAGATATTTCTAACATTTTTATATGAGCATTTAATGCCATAAACTCCCCCCTTAACACTTCCTTAGCTATGTCCCAGAGACTCTGGTATATTGTATCTTTGTTCTTATTACTTTCAAAGAATTTCTTCATCTCTGCCTTCCTTTCATTATTTACACAAAAGTCATTCAGAAGCAGGTTGTTTAATTTCCATTCAATTGTATTGTTTTGAGTGATTTTCTTAGTATTGATTTCTATTTTTATTGTGCTGTAGTCCGTGACTGTATTTGGTATGATTTCTGTTTGTTTTTTAGTTTGCTGAGAATTGCTTTACATCCTATTGAGTGGTTGATTTTAGAGTATGTGCTATGTGCAGATAGGAAGAATGTATATTCTGTTTTGGGGTATAGTGTTCTGTAGATGTCTGTTTAGTCCATTTGGTCAAATGTTGTGTGCACGTCTTGAATATCTTTGTTAGTATTTTTGCCTCAATGATATGGTTAATATGGTCATGGAGTGTTAAAATCTCCTAGTATTGTTGTGTGGTATCTAAATCTCTTCACAGGTCTGTAAGTACTTGCTTTATGAATTTGGGTGCACCTGTGTTGGGATATATATGTAGGATAATAAGATCTTCTTGTTGGATTGAACTCTTTATAATTATGTAATGCCCTTCTGTCCTTCTTTTTGTTTTTTGTTTTGTTTTGTTTCGAGAAAGAGTCTCACTCTGTCACCCAGGCTGGAGTGCAGTGGCATGATCTCAGCTCACTGCAACCTCTGCCTCCCAGGTTCAAGCTATTCTTGTGCCTCAGCTGCCTGAGTAGCTGGGATTACAAGCATGAGCCACAGCATCTGGATAATTTTTGTATTTTTAGTAGAGATGGAGTTTTACCATTTTGGCCAGGCTGGTGTCGAACTCCCAAACTCTAATGATCATCCCACCTTGGCCTCCTAAAGTGCTGGGATTATAGGGGTGAGCCACCACGTCTAGACTCCCTCTTTGTTTTTTGATCATTATTGGTTTGGTGTCTATTTTGTCTGAAATTAAAATAGTTACCCCTGCTATTTTCTGTTTTCCATTTGCTTGGTAAATTTTTCTCTGTTCCTTTACTTTGAATCTATGGGTGTCATTGTCTGTGAGATGGATATCTTGAAGAGAGCATACAGTTGGATCTTGCTTTCTTATTCACCTTGTCACTCTGTGCCTTTTAATTGAGGTATTTATTCTGTTTGCATTTAAGGTTAACATTGATATGTGTGGACAGGCGCAGTAGCTCACGCTTGCAATCCCAGCACTTTGGGAGGCCGAGTGGGTGGATCATGAGGTCAAGAGATTGAGACCATCCTAGCCAACATGGTGGAACCTTGTCTCTACTAAAAATATAAAAGTTAGCTGGGCGTGGTGGTACGTACCCGCAGTCCCAGCTACTTGGGAGGCTGAGGCAGGAGAATACTTGAACCTGGGAGGCAGAAGTTGAAGTGAGCCAAGACTGCACCACTGCACTCCAGCCTGGTGACAGTGAGATTTCTTCTCAAAAAAAAAAAAATTGATATGTGTAGGTTTTATCCTGTAATCATATTGTTGGCTGGTTATTATGCAGACTTGATTGTGTGGTTGCTTTATAGTGTCAATGACCTATATACTCAAGTGTGCTTTTGTGGTGGCTGGTGACAGTCTTTCCTTTCCATATTTAGCACTCCCTTAATGACCGTGCAAGGCAGTAACAAATTCCCTTAGCATTTGTTTGTCTGAAAATGATATTATTTCTCCTTTGCTTATGAAACTAGTTTGGCTGGATATGAAATTCTTGGTTGGAATTTCTTTTTTTTTTTTTTTAAGAATGCTGAAGCTGGGTGAGGTAGCTCACGCCTGTAAACCTAGCACTTTAGGAGGCCGAGGTGGGTGAATCACCTGAGGTCAGGAGTTCGAGACCAGCCTGGCCAACATGGTGAAACCTCATCTCTACTAAAAATAAAAAAATTAGCCAGGCATGATGGTGGGCACCTGTAATCCCAGCTATTCAGGAGGCTGACGCAGGAGAATCTTTTGAACCCAGGAGGCAGAGGTTGCAGTGAGCTGAGATCGTGCCACTTCACTCCAGCCTGAGTGAAAGAGCAAGACTCTGTCAAAAAAAAAAAAGAAAAAAAAAAAGAATGCTGAATATAGGCCCCCAAGGCTCTTCTGGCTTGTAGAGTTTCTGCTGAAAGTTCCACTGTTAGCTTGATAGGGTTCCCTTTGTAGGTGACCTGCCCCTTCTCTCTAGCTGCCTTTAACATTTTTTCCTTCATTTCAATGTTGGAGAATCTGACGACTATGTGTCTTGGGGATGGTTGTCTTGTATAGTGTCTTGTAGGGGTTCTCTGCATTTTCTGGATTTAAATGTTGGCCTCTCTAGTGAGATTGGGAAAATTTTTATGGATGATAACCTCAAATATGTTTTCCAAGTTGCTTGCTTTCTTTCCCTTTCCTTGGGATGCCAATGAATTATAGATTTGGTCTCTTGGTCTCTTTACATAATCCCATATTTCTCAGAGGTTTTATCCATTCTTTATTGTTTTTGCTTTATTTTTGTCTGACGGAGTTATTTCGGAGAAGCAGTCTCTCAAGCTCTGAGATTCTTTCCTTAGCTTGGTTGATGCAGCTGTTAATACTGGTTGTATTATGAAATTCTTAAAGTGAGTTTCTCAACTCTATTAGTTCAGTTTGATTCTTTCTTAAAATGGCCATTTTATCTTTCATCTCCTGTATTTTTTTATTATATTCTTTAGATTCCATGGATTAGGATTCAACTTTATCCTGAATATCAATGATCTTCATTTCTATCCATATTCTGAATGCTAGTTCTGACATTTTGGTCATCGCAGCCTGGTTAACAACCTTTGCTGGGGAACTAGTGTGGTCATTTGGAGGTAAGAAGACATTTTTGCCTTTTTTGTTGTTGTTGTTGTTGCCAGAGTTCCTGCACTGTTTTTGTCTCATCGATGTGGGCTGATGTTTCTTCAGTCTTTGAAGTTGCAATCCTTTGGATGGGCTTTTTGGTTTTATCTTTTTTGGTACCCTTGAGGGTTTGATTGTTGTTCTCGGTGGGATTAGACAACTGGCTTCAATTATAGTCTGCTCCTGGGTCTTAGAGGAGACCCCTCCAATTACTGTCTCCATGACTGTGTTTCTTTTGTTGGGTGTTCTTGTCCACAGGACTTCCTTAGGCAGAGGATGCAGTTAGCAGACAAGCCATTTCCTTGCTGGGTTGGCCCTAATATGTTGTTTGAGTGCTTCTCAGGGAAACACAAGGTTGCACCTGTCTACAGAGTTTAGGCAAAAGCAGAACCACTGAGCTGGAAGCTCTAGCAGGTGTGGCCCATCTTGCTATGAGAGGCAGGGGTAGGTGGAGTTGCCCACCCTGCCATCTGGGTGTTTCCAGGGCAACAGGAAACTGCACCCCCAACAGATTTAGACAGAAGTGGAACCTCTGAATTGGAAACTCTGGCAAGCATTACCCACTTGGCTTCCAGTGATAGGGGTTGGTAGGGTCACCCATCTTGCCATCTCAGTGTTTCTCAGGACAATGGCAGGCTTTGCCTGCTAGCTGAGTTCAGGCAGAAGAGGGTTTTCTGGGCTTGAAGATCTAGCAGGCATTGTCCCCCTTGGCTACCATTGGCGTGGGTGTGTGGTGTCACCCACCCTACCATCTGGGTATTTCTCAGGACAACAGAATGCTGCACCCTTGGCTGAGTTTACATAGAAGTGGGACTGTTGGGCTGGAAGCTCTAGCAGGCATTGTCTACCTGGTTATCAGTGGTGGGGGTGGGTGGGATCACTTGTTCTGCCATCTGGGTGCTTCCTGAGACAGCAGGAGGCTATGGCTGCTGGCCAAGTTCAGGCAGAAGCAGCACCACTGGGCTGGAAGCTGGTACTGGGCCCTGTCCAATGAGATGAGGATAGATCAATCTTATTTCTCCCAGACACTGCAAATGTGGCCTCTATTGGAGCTATGGTGCCAGTGTTGGTCCGCTTTGGGGCCAAAGGCTTGCAGAGGCCCTCTTGGACTCAAGAGTTGCCTCCACAAAATGACCAGGTGGCTCTCTACCTCAGTTTATTATCACAGATGGGAGTGTGGGGGGCCAGAGGGATTCTTCAATTCCCAGTCTTACATTGGTCCCTGTGGAGAGTGCAAATCTTTTAGGGAGCTCTCACTCACTCACCCTTTACCATGTGGGAGAGGTTCTCCTGTTTTCACACTAAGCCACGATAGGCTGGTTTCCAGCTTTGCTTCTCTCTGCTCTGTGTCCCCTGCTGCCTTAATGGATCCCAACATGGTTTCTCAGATATTTGGCCTGCAGGGTCAGTGTTCACTAGCCCTTTTGTTTCCTCTCTGAGAGCAGCACATCTGAGCTGCTTCTAGTCTATCATCTTGGACCCTCTAATCTCTTTTTCTTTGAGCTCTCATTATTGAGGGCCTTACTTGTTCCAACCACTTTATGCAAAATATCTCAATCCTTACAGCAACTCTAAAAGTTAGTATGATGATACCCATTTTGTAGATGAGGAAACTGAGGCTAAGAGAAGTTAAATAACTTGACAGAGGTCATACAAAATAGCATAGTTGAAACTTGTTGAACATGAGTATTTCCTGAGGGCAGTTTTTATGCCTAGAAAAAAACCTATTTAATGTAATTTTGGTGCAAAATTAGTGTTCAATTTATTTAAACTCTTGTTCTTCTTAAGCTTTTATGTTAGTTTATAAATCTTATTAACACATTCATAAATATAGCAAATTTTATAATTACTTTGAAGGAAGATTTCACAACTTAATTAAATTCCTTAAATATTTAAGCACATTTATTAATGTAATATATTTCTATTTTCTTTTTAAGTGTACCAATTAGGCGACTTAAGAAACTTCCCAAGAACTTAAGTCACTCTTATAAGCCTAATAAATTAAATTTATAGGTATGATGAACCTGAAGTTCTCTTAAATGTTCCAAGTAAGATTCTAATCTGAAATTACAAGCCTAAAGCAATTACTCACCCATTTTAGCTTGGAATTACAATGTTGACCTGTTATTATAAAAAGTCCAATTTTCTTAAATAATACTAGTAACTAAAATTCTAATAGGCACATATTTCTAAATAAAAACATTTTAGAGTTGTGACTTTGACATTTTCATGCTCTATAATACTAAATGTTGCCATCATTAAAAGATCAGAACATGGCCAGGCACGTTGGCTCATGCCTGTAATCCCAGCACTTTGGGAGGCCAAGGTGGGTGGGTTACTTGAGGTCAGGTGTTCAAGACCAGCCTGGCAAACATGGTGAAACCTTGTCTCTACTAAAAATGCAAAAATTAGCCAGGCTTTGTGGCACATGCCTGCAATTCCAGCTACTTGGGAGGCTGAGGCAAGAGAATCACTTGAACCCAGGAGGCGAAGGTTGCAGTGAGTGGAGGAGGCGAAGGTTGCAGTGAACAGAAATTGCTCCACTGCACTCCAGCCTGGGTGACACAGCAAGACTCCATCTCAAAAAAAAAAAGGATTTTGAGACACTTATGTGTAATGCTGTTGTGTAGGACACCCTGATTCTTATTTATCTGTCTCAGTGTCCTCTGAATTAGACAAAATTCTGATAGCCTCCAAGATATCCACCCCCTGGTATACACAAGCTGTATAATCATCTCCCCGTGAGTGAGCAGCATGGGTTATAACTCCCATGATTATGTTACATTATATTGCCAAAGGTATTTTCCAGATGCAATGAAGTTTCCTAGTCAATTGATTTTGAGTTAATTAAAAAGGAAAAGTTCCTGGGTGGGTTTGATTTAATCTGGCAAAACCTTAAAAGAAAGCAAGAGCAACAGCAGCAGCAGCATCACCACTTTCCTGCTGACCTTAGAAGATGATCTCAAGTCTCAAACGAGACCACAGCCCCGGCTGACACTTTCATTTCAGCCTAGTGAGACCCTGAGCTGAAGACCAAGCTAATGCATACCCAGATTCCTGCACAGAAATTGTAAGATAGTAAAGCTGTGTTGCTTTAAATCACTAAATTTGTGGTGATTTGTTAGGAAGCAATAGAAAATTAATACACTCTCTAACTAGGGTGGTCTTATCATCTGTGTCCCTTAAATTCAGTGTATACATGTGTAATTCTGTCCACTTACAGAGATTGGAAACCCCATACAGGCTGCTATCGAATTTTGCATCATTTTCTGGCTGAGATATTTAGGTGTCTTTCTATGTAAAGGAACTCCATCACGTTCCTAGATTATTGTAAATAGGAACATGAGGGGAATCCTCTATATTTGTTGTATGCTTCCTTTATTTGGGACACAACTATTCTAGATATTAAAATCACATCCCATTGAATTCTGTATATTTTTGGCACTTTGTCTAACTATTCCAAGATCATTTTCCTGAAAATGCAAGAGCCAAAATTTGTCTGATTCTAAACAGTTAGACTCTTTTTACTTCTTTTAGTGACCAGGAATAAGTTTTGGAGTTTTGAAATAATATTGATATTTTTATTGTTCCATTTCATTCTGAGAGCATTCTAAAACTTCTCTGGTTTGGACTTCTGAGGTTCTCTGTGGTTGCTCTGAAGCAATAGTAGCTGTATTCTAACATCATTACTCATTCCATCCATAAAAAATGTGTAATACTCCATCAAATGATTTTTAAGTCCATCTGTGCATTTATTCATTAAACTTTTCTTTTAACAGTACAATGCTAATTAACCCATGTATGTACATAACACTCCAAGAAAGATACAAAGAATATAATATACCATTTCTGTTCCATAAGACTTTATGATCTAGTTGGAAACAAGATATAGATGCAAAAAATTTTGCATACAAAATAATATGGGTTAAGTGATACATATATTATGTCATATGACTGATACAAAATGTAAGTAGAGATGAGAGTAAGTTTAAAAACTTCATGGAACAAGAGTGTTTAAGCTCATCCACTTATTCATTCAACAAGCATGAATTTAGAAACTTTAATGCATCGGGCACTGTGCTAGGCTCTGAGGGCCCAAGAATAAGGTGCAGTCACTCCCTTCATCAAGTTACAGTCTAGCTGAGGAAACAAAAAAAAAAGGGAAAAGAAAAGAATAAAGATATACAATATGATAAATGCTATTACAGTGTTGTGTACAACATGCAATGCAAGCCAAATGGAGAGGGAAATAATGCTGGCAATGAGGATGGGAGGAAGCGTATGGCAAAGGAGCTTTCAAAGGGGGTATTCTTGCTGTCCTTTTGTGACCATTTCTTGTGCTCCAAGAATGGCCCTAAGCACTTTTATACTAATAAACCTCATATGATCCTCACAACAACTTCATGTGATCAGAGATTTCTAAAGACTCTATTTGTCTCCCCCATACCCACCCACCAAATTCATATGTTGAAACCCTAATTCCCAGTGTGATGATATTTGGAGATATAGCTTTGGGAGATAACTGGGTCATGAAGGTGGGACCCACATAATGGGATTAATACCCTTTTAAGAAGAGACAAGAGAGAGCTTGCTTCCCTTCTCTGTTTTCTCCACCATTTGAGGATACAATGAGAAGACTGACATGTGCAAACCAAAAAGAGGGCACTCACCAGACACTGAATCTGCTGGCACCCTGATCCTGAACTTGCCGGCCTCCAGAACGGTGAGAAACAAATTTCTGTTATTTAAGCCACCTAGTCTGTGGTATCTTGTTATAGCTTCCCAAATTGACCAAAACAGGGATACAACACCAATGGGGATTAGTTCCTAAAGAAGAGACTGAAACCATCAGACCACAAACTCATCATCCCTCTGCCTGGGACACCATCTCCCAGATACCACAAGGCTCACTTCCTCATTCATTTATGTTTCCATCTAAATGTCTTCTTATCAGAAAAGCCTTCCTTGATCAATCTGTCAAAAACACAACCTCTCTCCTCTCTCTCTTCTCTTCACTCCCACATCATTCTCTGCATCTTTACTCTGCTTTAGTTTTCATCATGGCAATTATTAGACATTTTCTATCTCCCCTAACTAGAATAAGGCTCTCATGAGGACAGGAATTTTTGTACTGTTCTTTATCTCCAGGGCTAAGCACAGATCCTGGCACACACTGGATGCTCAATAAATATGGTTGAATTCATGAATGAATGAATGAAGTGACTTGCCAAGGTCATACTGTTGGTATATGGCAGAGGTGGTCCTTGGATCAAGATCTGTTTGACCACATTGCCCCAGTTCTTAAATACTTCTCCTCACTGTTTAGAAGGAAGAATAAGTTAACACTAGAGACAGAATAAGTTGCAACATAGGGGATGTGAGAAGGAGGGTCCTGAAGATGAAACCAGGGAAATAGTTTGGGATCAATAATGAAACATCTGGAAGTCTTGGAAGAGAAGTCTATAATTTTTCCTTTAGGCATGAAGAAAAAGCTTACTGAGTAGAGTTATGAGCCCCTCAAAGTACTAATGGTGAGGGCTTGAGAACAGCTGAGAGGGGAAAGGACATTTATATGGACTCTAATAACACTTCGGATCTTGTTGCATTTCCATTGAAATTCTACAGAATACTGCTATCTCAAGGGGACTAAGTGGATAATTTAGTAAATATAGTCCTTCCTGGCACTTTTCATGCATGACTTGGTATAGTCTGTTAAAGGCTTTAGCTTTAGGTTATGGTCTGCTTTGATCTCCAAGCTCTTTTGCTGATTTTCTGCATGTTGCTGGTTATGCTTATTACAGTTCTTTCTCTTCCTTCAACCCAAATGTGTGTAATTTGTCCTGTTGCTAACATTCCTGCCTCCCCCATTTTTGGTGGAATGAGGAAGGCTCAGGTTTCTAAATCTATAGTTTTTGATTTTTTTTATGGCATGGGAAATAACTGAAATCTGCTTCTTTTCAGTGCAATTCTAGGTTCTAATATGATAGATTTGTTTATTGCTCCTATATATACTTATTTTTCAACAAAGTCTCTAAATAATTTTTCTCTGTATATAAATTTCAAATTCTTGACATCTTCTCTGTGGTGCATTAGAGAATATAAAGCAGATTTTAAAAATCTGTTTTGCTTGTGAGCTGGCTGATTTATATTAGCTATTATGTTCTAGCTGGGTGGTTATGCTGTTTCTTAATATTCCAAAACTCATATTAAGACCCAAACTGCAGACCAGTATGTAAACAAAAGCAAAGAGTAGAAACATATTTTCTTTCTTCCATTATGTTTGGATATAAGATTCTATTTAGATCTTTCTGAGTAACTCAAAATAGGTATGGGTAAAGGCAGCTTCATATGTGTTTGTTCCTGACTGGAAAGCAATGAAGCAATAACACTGTTTCTGTCTTTCATTTTGGTGTTAAAGCATGCAAAGCTGTGGGAGTTGACTATTTGAAAATCAGCATAAGAGTACCATGTACACTAGCAAGCTTTCTCCTGGCTTTTCTCCAAGCTGAGTTTCCAGGAGCAGAGAACAGACCCAACAAACCCTCTTAGCAGATGTAGCTAGCAGTCATGGTTGTGTTGCAGTAGGCACCTCACAGTCATGAAGGGGCATCAAAGTGATGGCCTTTTATGAATTCAGGCAGATCCAAAGACTCTGAAAAACCACCATTTAAAAGGATAAATAATAGGCTTCTGGAGACAATTAAAAAGGAGGTTAGGGAAGTTCAGGAACATCAAAATGTTATCTATGTAGATCCTGTTTTTTTCAGTCTCCCAGGTATTTTAAAAATTGCATATATTTAAGGTGTACAACATGATGTTTTGATATACATTTGCATAGTAAAATAATTACTACATTCAAGCAAATTAATGTATCTATCATTTCACATAGTTACCTTTGTGTGTGTTTTAAGAGCCCATAAAATCTGTCTTAGCAAATTTCCAGTATACAATATCATTAACCATAGTCCCCATGCTATAATTTAGATCTCTAGACTTATTTATCCTACATAACAGCAACTATGTTCCCTTTAACCTACTTTCTCCCTGTTCTCCATCCCTTCTCAGGCTTTTAAATTCATCTGAGATGTGAAAAAAAAGCACAACCTATGCTAAGAAACTAGGCTTTGGTTTGTGAATTTCGGGATTTTTTTTCTGATGGAAAAGACTGTGGGGCGTAGGATGTAGTTGTGCTGTTGTTTAGCCATAGATTTGTGCAAATTAGAAAAAGATGTCTGTTTCTTTGGGATTCGCCTTCCCTCTCCTCTGCCTGGCACCCTCGTGGTATGAATAATGTGCATAACAATTTGCAGCAGCAGCCCTGAGATAGGGTGGGCCATAGTGCACAGCAGGAGTGTAGTAGGTTTTTTAGAAAAGAAAGTGCGTAAGAACAGCTGAATTTATGCGGTGTTAAAGATTTCCTCCCTTTTCATGCCCCATTGGCTTAGATTTACCTACTATACCTAGATATATGCTAACTAGCTCTTTAGCGACAGGCAAATTAACCCCTCAAATCTAAATCAGCACCAGTACCTCAATCGGATTTCCACTTAAGATTGTGCTCTGTTGGGAGGCCGAGGCGGGTGGATCACGAGTTCAGGAGATCAAGACCATCCTGGCTAACACGGTGAAACCCCGTCTCTACTAAAAATACAAAAAATTAGCCGGGTGTGGTAGCGGGTGCCTGTAGTCCCAGCTACTCAGGAGGCTGAGGCAGGAGAATGGCATGAACCCGGGAGGCAGAGCTTGCAGTGAGCCGAGATCATGGCACTGCGCTCCAGCCTGGGTGACAGAGCGAGACTCCATCTCAAAAAAAAAAAAAGATTGTGCTCTGTTTTTGTTGGCTCATATTTTATTTAATTTATGTTAATGATAAATATAATTTTGATTTCCCTGTTGGACAAGTTTAGCATAAAATGCAAAGGCAACCTAAAATTACATATAAATATTAACATGACTCGCATTCAGAGAAAATTAAATGACCAAAAGAAAAATAAAATAAGAATCATGATGACAATTGGACAGTATATCAATGTTCAGATTAGGTTTCTACACTAGGCTAGTGTTTAATTCTTTTCATATGGCTTATGATCTATAGTTTTCTTCTTGCAGTGATCAATATGTTAGATAATTGCTGATATGACATCTAGGTAAAACCTTGAGCTGAGGAGAACCATCAGATCACTGACTTCTCTTGAAAGCCCCACGTGTCTGTGAGGACTTGTTCTTAGGCTTCTTCCCTTGGGTCAGTTTACTTTTTTTTACTGTTAGGAGCCACTTCCCATCTTGCTTAATTAATATAATTGCTCTTCTCCTGTCCTTCATCTCCAGATGTTACTCTTGACCCTTTCTGAGTTACTTATTTAACTGAAGTACATTAAACATGCATGAACACTTCATGTCTTTCAGAAACTTTATTTGGCATTTCCATGTTGTACCACTTCAATTCAGCTCAATTCAGTGATTACGGCTTAGTCTTTTATACACAGACCACTAGACAAGGTCCTGCAGAAACACAGAGTGAAGGAAGCATAGACCCTCCACTCAGTGAGCATTCAACAGACAGCAACAAAAGTGATAATAACAACTGCCATTTATTTAACAACACTTATTTTGTTTCAGGACTCTATATCATTTTCTCTTTTAACCCTTATTTCTGACACCCCTGTAACATAAGTATTCTTATCATTTTACCACTGACAACACTGAGGCTTATAGAATTAAGTGATCCTCTTAAGATCAGAAAGCCAATAAGTGATGTGAAATTTGAAATGACCCCAAAATCTATCTTCTAACCTCTGTAAACTAGTGGAGGATGATTTAAAAAAAAAAGTGGACATCAAAACAACTATAATACAAAATACTGGTCCATTAACTTATGCTACAATCTACCTTAAGTATCACCCCTTCCAAATTCTCTCTTGTGTATGTTATCTCGGTAAACGGCACAATCATCCACTCAGCTGCATGGTTCGTCTAACTTTATCCTAACCAGTTACTTTGTCTTATCAGTTTTAGCACTTAAATATTTATCTCCACAAACACTATGTTTTCTTACTGTAACAGCCTGTTCTCACACACAGCCCTCCCTGACCTATCCTTCATGGTGCTATAAGGGAAATTGGTTTTTATCATGTTTATATTAAAAACCTTTTAATCACTCTTCTTAGGACAAAGTCCAAACTCCTTAGGCTGGCATAAAAAGCCCTTCAAGATATGGCTATGGTTTTTCCCTCTGGTTTTATCTCTAGAGTTACCTGCAGGAGCACCCAGTTATATATTCATAGGAATTTTTGTTTGCTTTGTTCCTTAAGTACCTTAAACATAATAAGCCCTCTTACTTTCTTCATACCTATTGACATGCTGTCCTCTCTGGAACCTGATTCTTGAGTGCAGTTGCTTTTACTCAACGTGCAAAACTCTGCTTCACCTTCTCCAGGCTGGGTTTTCCTAAATCACTCACTACCTGGCTGTATTAAGTGGCACTCCTTTGGATTTCAACTGTAACCTTCAATTCCACTGTCATAAAACTCACCCCATTCTGTGTCAACCAGCAGTGCCTTTGTTGTCTCTGGCCTTAGACCACGACCTTCCAGCAGCAGGGACTATCGTTCATCAGCATCACTATCAAACAATCATAAGGATTGTTTAATGAAAAAATAAAGACACAATAATTTCCAAGTTATTTCTATTTGATTTTGGAATGCATTTCCTGAATTCCCATTTGGTGTAAACACACCCACTCACAAACTGCAGATGCCACCCTCAGACGTACAGTCAGATATTAATGAAGCAGCTAGAAACATTTCAATGAATTTTAAAGGCTCAACACTCCTAGCACTGCTCTGTTTCTCAGTTCTTGCTATTCTATTCTCTCCCTCATTCACTATAATTGATAAAAGTCTATCTTAAGAAAAAAAAGAAAAATTTCTCCATTTTTAAAATAGGAGGATATCAATGATCTTTACTGCTGCCCCAAGGGTATGGAAATGGTCAGTGTCATATAATACACCCATTTGTGGTTTTAGATCAGATACCCTCCAGGGCAGGAACTGTGTTTTTGATACAGTCTGCTTGTTTTAGAGCTTGCAGGCTTGCATAGCATTCTTCTTCTCTAACAACAATTATAAAAATAGCATGGACTTTCTTGTAATCTTAGTCATAAGCTAAGGAAGGAAAGATTACAAAATTCTGCCAATTTAAGATGATTGATGGAGACCTTAAAAGGTCCTAATAAATGCTTTATATAATATGGAAAACCATGTATGAGACACATGTGCCACGAGTCTTAGGAAAAGACATTTCAAATTGCACTTAGAGGTAGTAATGCTGTACGGAAACAAAATCTTTACTATGAAATCTCACTCAGCTGAAAGGGGAAATCCACAACACGGCTGAGTTAATGTTGAAAGGGCTTCCTAGACCAGCTACTTACCTCTTTATAATTATCTAGGAATAAATACTTTGGAGCACCTATTATGTAACCTCTTGTGAAAAATACACAGAGGTGAGGTTGTAAAATATGGAGTTTCAGGGGAAAAAAAGCTTTGGAGGAAGACAGACCTGCATTTCAAACCCAGTTCTATCACTTATGAGCTATTGCTCATAATAATATGAGCAATCATTATTGCTCATAATGAATGTGATTATGTTGATAATCATATTTGATATCAAATATGATTTGATATGTTGATAATCACATTTGATATCAAATATGATTTGATATGTTGATAATCAATTTGATATGTTGATAATCATATGTTGATAATACGTTTGGGCATATTCATTAACCTCTCTGAGCTTGAGTTTCCGCATGTAAAATGTTGACGATAACCCTACCTCACAGGTTCCTTCTAAGGTTTAAACAAGATAAGGTGTTCAAAGTGCTCAGCACAGTGCTTGGCACAGAATGAATAGTAAATGGTGACTGCCATCTGTTGACATGTATTTAACACAGCTGGCACCAGGTATGACTAGTGTCAAATGAGAAGCATATACAGAAAAACTGTTAGGAATGAAAGTGTGCTTATAGTGTTCATAGATAGATTGTACTAGCTATCCAAGGAGCAACATATCCTCATCCCCTGTCTTCTTCCTCTACAAATTGTAACCTCCTTAGGAGGTGGCTCACACCTGTAATCCCAGCACTTTGGGAGGCTGAGGTGGGTGGATCACTTGAGGTCAGGAGTTTGAGACCAGCCTGGCCAACATGGTGAAACCCCGTCTCTACTAAAAATACAAAAATTAGCTGGGTGTGGTGGGGCATGCCTGTAGTCCCAGCTACTCGGGAGGCTGAGGCAGGAGAATTGCTTGAACCTAGGAGGCAGAAGTTGCAGAGTTGCAGTGAGCCAAGATTGTGCCACTGCACTCCAGCCTAGGTGACAGAGCAAGACTCCTTCTCAAAAAAAAAAAAGAAAAGAAAAAGAGTGGGAACATTTCTTACTTCACCTTCATATCTTCCTAGCACATAAAATAATACTGCATCCACAGCAGAACCTGTAATACATATTAAATAATATCTGATCTATGTGCTTTCTGTGAGTAGGTGATTGCCTCTTGGAAAGCAGAAACAATGTCCAAAGTTTCATTATTATTGAGTACAAACTAGAACTAAACAAGGAACAAATAGAATCTAGTTGACCAGCTTTTCTCAGATCCTCATTCTCCTCATGCAAAATGCCATAACTGTGTGGTTTGAGGTTAGAAGCTGATAATTTACCCACTATGTGCCAGGCACCTTGTACCACCTAGCCTAATTTCCTAATAATCCATGTGGGGTAGATACGGGTATCTCCATGGTACAGATGAGAAGCTGATGCTTAAAGAGTCTGAAACACTTGCCTAAAGTCATGCAGCTAAGTGCCAGTGCTCAGATTTAATTCTAGAACAGCCTGCTGCCTCCTGCCACAGGACACTGCCTCTTGTTTCAGCTATAGGACTGTGGCATGGAGAAAGACATCAGGACAAGGCCAATGTGCTGGGAATGGTAGTAGGGTCTTTCTTCTGCACATCTTTCCTTGTGATTCCTGAGGAGCTGAGGAGTCTACATCATCAGGACTTTCCCCAGCATCTACCTTATCCAACTAGGTGACAAGATCACAGACAAACCATTGTTTAAGTTAAATTCTAGCTTTTAAGTTCATATGTCAGTGTTCATGCAGAAATGTGAAATGCCTTTTACATGAGTAAGAACTCTTCCCTGAATAGTCAGGACTTTTCTGTGAATTTATAGGATTTTATTACACAAAGTATTAAAATAAGTCAGGAAAAAATTCCTTTGAAAACTACTGCCAAGATGAACGTATGCAAATGTTCCAAAGTCTATTGCTGCTAGGAATAACAGCAACAGAGAAAATTCATTTGTTGATTGCTTCCTTGATATTTTAATTACATCTTCTATATCCTCCATACCCCATTCAACATTTTCTTAAATCCTACAATATTTATTAAAAATAAAATAAAAAATTTAATCTACACGTAACAGCCTTATTACAAAACAATTATTAAATGTCAAGAACCACAATTTGGTTTTGGTCGGAATGAAAAATAATATTTTAAAGTGTCTGATAGGCGGGACGTGGTGGCTCACGCCAGTAATCCCAGCTCTTTGGGAGGCCGAGGTGGGTGGATCACCTAAATTCAGGATTTCTAGACCAGCCTGGCCAACATAGTGAAACCCCATCTCTACTAAAAATACAAAAAATTAGCCGGGCGTGGTGGTGGGCGCCTGTAATCCCAGCTACTTGGGAGGCTGAGGCAGGAGAATCACTTGAACCTGGTGGGCGGAGGTTGCAGTGAGCTGAGATCATGCCATTGCACTCCAGTCTGGGAAACAAGAATGAAACTTCATCTCAAAAAAAAAAAAAAAAAAAAAAGAGTGCCTGATAAATTTGTTTTCTTATGAAGTTTTGTAACAATCATCATTTTAACTCTGTTAACTACCAAACAGCCTTTTGAGCCTGCAAGTCTGCCAGAAAACTACATTGAATGCCTAGTCTTCTACATGACCTTGAATAGTTTATTATATTTCAGAACACTTTGGTTGTCTGGTATGAAGCGTATTTGGTTTTCTTCTACTCTTGCTGAAGGCAAACTCATTTTTTTTTCCAAAAAGTATGTTACATAATTATTCAACTCCTGGAAGAAAATTAGAATATTTTTAGTGAAGTGCTATTATGGATAACAATTCCTGTGGAATTGATCAAGTCTCACCTTTAGGCAAAAGTATATTTAGTTTACTGTTTGCTTCTTGAAAGTCCCCTCCCTACTCATCCCACCCTATCTCCAGTAGAGGTATGTGAATCCTTATAACAGTCTTAAGGAGTAGATGTTAATTCCATTGTATAGGAGATAAAACTAACACCCAGGGAGTTTAAGTATTGTGCCTGAAATCACACAAAGCTGAATGGCAAAGTTGGGGGGTTAAACCACCTATATCTGACACCAAAATCCAATCTTTTCACCTACAGCATGAGTTTCTTAGTATTCCCTTAGTTTTCTCTCAAAGGTTTTCTCTTGACATCTTACTGAGTGGTGGGCTGTTTGATGATTCAAATATAACGGAGTTCTAAGGATATCAATCCCTGCTGTCACTAAATGACTCTCGATTATTGATTTCAATTGATTATTGATTTCAATTGATTATTGACATCTCAATACTGAGTTCCCCCCAGCACCAGGAGCAAGAGCATAGCATTTAACAAAAGAAATGACAAATAGGAGAAATTACAAATAATATTTAAGCCACAATTTTTACTCATTCTTTTCTTATTTTCTCAAAATATTTGACAAGTGATAGTCCACACTCTTTGTGTATCAGGCTCTCTGGACATTTATAAGGCAATGAGTTGCTGGTCATGAATAGCAACTCAAACAGTCCAAGCTTCATGTGGTTAGTATTCTGCCAGCTTGAGGAAACTTGTCTTTGGCCACAAATAAGAGAAAAGTAGTCCGAAAATTTAAGTGGCTGCCTATGATTACTCATTGCCTTTGAATAGTGGTTACTTCTCATGGTATACAACTACAAAATCATTTACATAAAATCCAGTGTAAGGGCTGATTAAATCAGCATCACTTTGTAAACCAAGTGAACAGACACAAAGCTGAAATTCAGACTCCAGATCCTGCAAAATATAAAAATAAATAAAGATGCTTTAGAATGCTTGGCTCAGTCCCCGATGTGAGATTTCACAAAAACAAGTTTCTGTTTCACAGAAACAACCCATAGCATACTTGCTGAAGAAATTTCAGAGAACAAGAAAGGAATTTGGTCTGACATAATTTTAGGTACAGAAGTGTGATGTTAAGGTAACAGCATAAGCTCTTGTTTTGATTGTGTCTGTTATCACATGTAAGAACTATGGTTTCAAAGCTTAGGCTAAGGTGGTTGCAAAAGAGGTTTAAGCGGTGGACAAGCAGTTGTACTAGACCAGGAGAACCAAAGAAAACTTTTTCACAGATCCCTAGTGGTCGGTGGCAATGTCTCTGACAACCTGGAGTAAGATTAGGAAGAAGAGTGCTGCGGTGCATATGTTCATGTTGTCTGGTGTAAGATTCCAGCTACTCTTTCTGGGAAAGACTGCCCTTTGCAGTGAAATGATAACATTCCTAAAATTTTAGGAGTTAAAATATCTTTTCTTCAAAATGATGAAGACAGTAGGATGCATGTATTTTCTCTTTTTTTTTTAAATGTCCTTACTTAATTAAATTACTAGTTGGCTACTGTTAAGAGTTAACTTGTGTCCCCACAACAGATATTGAAGTCCTAATCCATAGTATCTATGAATGTGGCCTTATTTGGAAATAGTGGTTTTGCAAATGATGAAGTTTCGAGGAGGACATTAGGGTGGGCCTTAATTCAAGACTGGTGTCCTTATCAAAGGGGGGAAATTTGGACACAGAGACAGATGTATACAAAGAGGAAGATGATGTGAACACACAGGGATAATGCCATCTACAGGCCAAGAAATACCTAGGAATGCCAGAAAACTACCGGAAGCTAAGAGAAGCATGGAACAGATTATCCCTCCCAGTCTTCAGTAGAGACCAGCCATGCTGACTCCTTGATCTCAAACTTCCAGCCTCTGGAGCTGTGAGACAGTAAATTTCCATTCAGCCTCCCAGCTTGTGGTAAATTGTTACAGCAGCCCTAGGAAGCTAATACAGCCTTCTTAGGTCAAATTCTTATTTTTGTTTTTATTTGTTTTGCTTTTTGAAATTCTACTAGTTCTTAAAATCACAGGGTCCGAAAACCCTTATCAGGGGTGGCCGTAAGGTCCCATCCAACCCTAAGATTTTATGATATTTTACACTGCAACACCTCTTTTCTAATTTTTTGACTAGGCGTTAGTGTTCCTCCAGGACTGGAGCTTCTCAGACTCTCCTTGACATAGCAGAGTACAAACAAGCACAACATTTAGGTGTTTCAGACCCAAACCTGAGAAAATATCCCACAATATGGCTTGATAGTCTAAATGCGGATGCTGGATTTCTTTCCCTGTAGTTTAAGTAGGAGTAAAACTCTAGGTACTCCTTGTATAGGATGTAAAAGTTAGATGTGCCTCCACCCATGGATCCGATGAGGAACGGTGTTTCTCAGAAGCTTAGGGATATGTGCCTGAGGCCTGTGGATGCCGCTTCCTTTTTATATTTGTATCATCAAACAGCCCACCACTCAGTGGTCTTGAGAGCCCATTCTCCTTTCCTTTCTCCTCCCAGGCAAGCTACATAAGAGGAGGTTAGGGACAGTGAGTTATGTTTTAGCTGATTATGCTAGAATGCACTGGTGTCACGTTTCCATTGCTTGAGGGGGTTGAAGTGTTCTTTAGCTTGAAGAAAATCTAACCGGGAATCCATCCACTCATTTATTCATTTGTGAATTCACTCAATGAATAGTAAAAGAGAGGAGTTCTAAGGATATCAATCCCTGCTGTCACCAAATGACTCTATAACTACAATAACCACTAAGTGATGAGAACCTCTACCCTCGTTGAATAGAGGAGAACACATGGGATCAAATAATTGAACCACAGCTGATGGTCCTGGAGCTGATGAATGTCAGCAACTTGACCTCAGTTCTTTATGACTCCCACATGTCTGCTCTTTCCACTTTATCAAGCTGCCTGCCCGTACAACCCACCAAACTGGTATATATCGTAGTATCATAAGACATGTCTCCCCTTCAGGAGCTCATTTCTTCCAGTCCTCTTTGCCTCCAGCCAAGGTCCATCACTTCACAAAAACCTGGTTAAAACCTCATCTGCTCCAGGAATGTTTCCTGGTTTCCACCTTTACTCAGTTAACCCTTCAGCACCTAGAACTTAAATTGTGAAATAACTGGTTGTTTGTTTGTTTTGCATTTATTGAGATGCTGTGCTGTTATTGACTTCAACGTGTTTTTGTTTGATTTGTATCTACCTAAAATATCATTAGTTCTTCAAAGAAAAAAGCTGCATTTCCCTTGATTTCCCTTGTTTCTAGTCCCAACCTTTCTGCCAAGGAGCTATACTACTTAATCTATTTGAACATATCACTTAAAGTATTTGAACATGTGGTCCTCACTGATAAAAATAAAAGTGGGGGTTGGAGAGTGGGTAATTGGGAAGAGGGTCTCTATGGATATTTTTTACCTTAATAGTGTGATTTAGTGTCTCCTATGCATCCCAGTCCTTTGCTGGCTCTGGGAATTTTCCATTTGAGGCTTGTTTCCCAGCATCCTCATGTGAGGGGAACTGTGGTCTTGTCAAGGAGGACTTCTCCCACATCCCCACTGGGCAACCCAGGCCAATTCTACTGAGTATGGACTTGGGCAACACACACTGATGTCCATCTTGGTCTTCCTGTTTTTCTCCTTTCCCCTTTTCCTTGGTATTCAGCCATAAATACAACTCCAGACCAAGATGGTAGATTCTTCTCCACAGCCTGCTTATCTCTACAGACATCACTCCTTCTTCCTAAAATGCTCGTATACTCCCTGCCCTTTGGTTAATTCCTACTCCTCTAAGACTTCATTATTCCTCATCTCCTCTCAAATGCCTTCCTTGACACCAGTCTTCCATCAGTGCTGCTGCTACAACTTGTTGAAATATTTACCCCTCTGCACTGTAACTGCATCATGCAGAAAGAACATAGTATAGTGGTTATGAGCACAGTCTCTTGGTTACAGACTGCTCAGGCTGATAATCATCACTGTGCCACTTACTAGCTATGTACCTTGGACAAGTTAGTTCTTTCTCTGTTCCTCAGTTTTCTCCTCTGTAAAATGAGGATAATAATAGTATTTATATTCTGGAGTTTTTTGAGGCTTAAGTAAGTTAATGCATAAAAGCACATAAAATAGTGAACATATTACCTAGTTAATAATATACAGTGATATAATCTCATGTTCCTTTTTCTCTCTAAAATCTCAAATAAGGAGATACAATTTTCTTATAACATCAAAGTTGCAATGTCTTAAGATCTCTGTTTTATGTTCCTCTTTCTTAACTATTGCCTCTTTCATCATTCACCTCCCATCTGAGCATCCTCTCTTTCCTATAATTGCCTGGTGTAATAATACTCACCTACCTTAGCCTGATGCTTGAAGAATGCTCCAAGAAATGGACTATTCTCATGTAAAAGCAAAGGATTGGATTTGTTGCTGAAAGATTAAAAGGCATAATATATGTGAAAATGCTCCAGGTAGAATCTGTCTCAGGAACAGCTTGTGAATTCATTAGAGGAATGTTTATTAAACATCAGTTCTGTTCCTAGCATTATGTTACTGGGTGCTGGGGATTCAGTCCATGCTTTCCTACTGTTTACTGTCTAGTGGGGAATAGAGACAATTACACATACAGTTGTGATACAATGTAAGGAGTTGTGTAGGAGGGAGAAAAAAACACTATGGTAACTTGGGGTGCATATGTATAATTCACTCCAGGAACAGGAGAAGGCTTCCCAAAGGAAATGGCACCCAGACTGAGTCTCAAAGCATAAATAAAAATTGATCAGCCTTGGAAGAGGAGAAGAATATCCCAGG
This sequence comes from Pongo abelii, assembly GCF_028885655.2. Lineage (NCBI taxonomy): Eukaryota > Metazoa > Chordata > Mammalia > Primates > Hominidae > Pongo > Pongo abelii. The sequence goes on along the minus strand of NC_071985.2, from coordinate 162,206,937 downwards.
CTAACAGGAAATCTCATGAGAGAAGACATAGAAGCATGAATCACTAATGTGTTTTGAAGCAATTGCAAGGAGTTCTGAGGGAGTGAGGGGTTAGAGGAGATTGGTATGAGCCAGATTATATGATGCTTTTATGCTTCTGCTTGGATTTTACTCTGCAGGATTTTACTCTTAAGGATCTTTTCAAGAGTTTTAGGGAGGGAACACATAGAACTACATTTGGGTTTTATACTAGTAGCCATGTGAAGAGTAAGTTGCAGGGGACTAGAGTAGAAACAGAAATCAGTTTGTAAGGTTGTTACAATAACCCCCATAAAAATCCTAAGTACTGGAACTAAGGGACATAAGCAAATAAAAAGGCTGGTGAAGAGATTAGTAGAGAAAATAGATAAAAGTTCACACCAATTGTCATAGAGTGTAATTGTACTATATCCTGCAATGACTCAGTATTAGACTCTTCAATACTTCACTAGACTTTCTAGATGCAATGACTGTAATGGTAGGAATTTTGAATATGTCAGAAGCAACCTGTGAGTTAAAAGCATTCTGAAAACACCTCAGCCACACTTCTGTGACACTAGCATTTCCCATAGAGGTGCAAACTTGGACTGAAAAACCTAAAGCTACCAATTTTCTTCCTTATTTTCTTCAGCATGTTGTTGTTTTGATACAAAGCTTGTTTCAGATTGCCTTTACTTTTGTCTTTATTTTTGTATTATTTTACTAAATGATTTAACTTTAATTTATTATCTTAAAGACGACTGCCCCTATTTCTTTGCTGGGTGACTGCAAAGCCCCCAGCTCCTATCATGACCATGTTTCCTACTCTGTCAGTGGTCAGGCTGTTGGAGTTGGGGAGAAGGGGTGTTCTCTACTATGTATACAATAGGGCTGGACCTTGAAGGACAGCTGCTTTATATTCTCATTCTGAGTGTCAGCCTCTTTTACATGCAGGAACAAATGATAGAGTGCTTCTGGCTCTGAGTGATGGGAAATGTAGATTGAACTCCTAGAGACTATTTCAGTATGCTTTTATATCTCTTTTGTTGGCAATTTTATATCATAGTTATATTAATATACAAATGATGAACTTAGAGAGGAAAGAGGTTGTAAACACAGCGTGTTGAGCATTTCTTTAAAGATCCTATTTCTTTCCTGTCCAAGGCGAGATACAAAATGTAATGTATGCAGCTTGGCACATCCGTTAAGACAGGTATGGCCTTTCAGCTCTATATTTCATTTTGAAGGCAGAAGAGGAATGAGAGAAGAAAGCACAGCGTTCTGTAGGGCACCCCCATTATACAGAACTTAGTGTACTCTATGAAGAATGTCACACATGCACTGGGAGGTGATCATAATGCATGAACAAATTTATCTTGGATAAACCTCTCCAAGCCCAAGTTACAAAGCAGTGAGGGTCAGGACTTGATTTTTCTGCTATTTGATTATTTATTGCAAGTATGTATGATGGACCAGTAGGAGGAAACAGATAGGAGTGTCTTAGACATACTGCAAGGGTATGGCCCAGAAATTATTATTTAGTGAGGTTCAAATGGACTTCTCCTGGGAGAAACCATGCTGTATGTGATAAGACCGATGTCCAAGCCCATAGGAAAAACAGGAAGAGAAAACCCCTTAGTCTCCTGGCTAATCCCCAGAGATCTCATTCTGAGTTCAGAGGTTTAAGTGGTAGGCCTGAAACTTGGGACACTGGTGTATGTGGACTAAAGTTAACTGCTTTTGGAGTGGGTCAGGCTTCTGTCTGGTTCCTCAAATGCTCGCAAATCTAAGCTGTCCCTAAATTCACAGATTGGGACTAGAGGAGCTGTAAGAAAACACGTCATCATCAGCTGTTATGTGGCGGTTGGACATGAAGAACAGGAATTATGAAATATGTTGGTTTCAACCAAGAGTTTATTTGGGCTTCCCTGGATATTGTGTTGGTAAAAAGAGAGATTATGTCCATTAACATACTACCACGAAATTAAGTTGTATTATAGTAGAAATAAGAAATCAGAGGAATTCATTGTCAATTGATGTTGTGCCAATTCCCAAAATAGTTATTTGTATTAACTGATTTATCCACCTTTTTGGAATACCAATTATGTGCCAGATGCTGCACTGGCACCATGATTATTGTGAAGAGCAAAGGCAGTGCCTACCTTCAAAGAATTTACAGTTTAAGGAATATGTGAGTATAACTATGTAATCTAGGAGATTCTGAGACAGGTGTTCACTTCAAAAGGAAAAGCTTTTGAAAAATCATGAAGGCAACTGTGTATCTACCACATACAGCATTGGTAATGTTTAGGAAATGAGACAAAAGTCAGTCTTCTGTTTACTTTATCCCAAACATAATTTTGGATTTTAAACGTAAGATGGAATAAGGATTTCACTACAAAAAGGATAGGGGAAAATAAAGAGAAAAACCAGTTTATTAAACTTCAAAAATATCAACCTAAATCAAAGCTCAGGGCAGAGATTTGAGGAGAGAATAGAGACTCAAACAGCTTCTCTGTACCTTCCCCTACCTCAACCAGGAGTTAACCAAAATAAGATGATATCCGAAATATCAGTTATTACTGACAGTAAAGGTATAGACCCTCCACCAGAAAAAAATATATTTTCACAGAAGAAAACCTTCCTTAAAAAAGGAAGAAAAGATATCTATAAGTCAATTTTTAAAAATAACAATAATTACTGCCACCACAATAATAATAATAAAGAAATGTCCAAATAGGGAGAATAAGACAAAGTTATCAGTAGAATTTGCACCACTGAAAAGGCAGTAAGACTCTACAGTTTTATTTCAGCTGCCTCCACAGGGTAGTAGACCAGGGAAACCTGAGGGAAGAGGTTGTCAGGTGCCATGAAGTTCTACATGATTCCATGAGGTTCACCAACCTCTGCTGAAAAGGTACCACATGTCTGGCAACTGGCCATAGGCAGTAGGTGGTACAAAGATGAATGAGTCACTATCTGTATCTTGAAGACATAAGAAAAACAACACTCAGTTTCATGGAGAAGCAGACAGGTGCTCAGCTACAACAGTAAAGGCCACACTGTGATAAGTGCTAGAATCAAGACAGAAAGCCCAAAAATCTAACAGATTTGGAGAGAAAAGAGAGAGCAGTCTTTCTTGATGATTAGAAATACTTCACAGAAGAGGGTGGAAAACAGTGTTGAGTTCCAGAAAGAGAGGAAAGGCATCAAAGGAATGGCACAGGGTAGGAAAGTACAACAGATATTCAGAAAACACCAGAAAGTTCTGTGTAGTTGGTTAGGGCAGGAGGCAGAGCTGACTTATGTACTGGACAACTTATTTACCAAATCAAAGATTTGGAACTGAAATCCACTAGCAAGTGGCAGTCAGTGAATCAGAGAGGGGGATATTGAGCCTAAGAAAAGAGAAACACTCATAATACCTGTAGTGGGTTGAATGCTGGCCCCCCAAAAGATATGCCTCATGTCCTAATTCCCAGAACCTGTAAAAGTTAGCTTATTTGGAAAAAGAATCTTTGCATATATAATAGTTAAGATCTTGAGATGAAAAGATCATCTAGGATTATTCAGCTGGGTCCAAAATCCAGTCACAAGTGCCCTTATAAAGAAAGCAGCGGGAGATTTGAGACAGACACAGAGGGGAAGGTGTTGGGAAGACGAAGGCAGAGATTGAAGTATTGTGACTACAAGCCAAGGAACACCACGGAATGCCAACAGCCAGCAGAAGCTGGAAGAGGCAAGGAATGAATTCTCTTCTAGAGCCTTCAGAGGGGGTGTGACCCCCGCTGTCATGTTAATTTTAGGCTTCTGGTCTCCAGAACTGGAAGAAAATAGTTTTGGGTGGTTTTAAGTCACCAAAGTTATGGTAATTTATTACAACAGCCCTGGAAAAGCAACATAACACCTCAAAACTAATCATTATAAGTGAGATAGTAATGATTAACGTAGATATAATGCCTTTCGATTTACAAATCTTTGTACAGATAATTTTATTTTATTCTCATGACAAGACAATGAGGTAGCAATTATGGTTTCTTTTTCCATTTATTGTTGAGGAAACTGGGCTTCAAAGAAATAAAATCACCTTCTTTAGTTAATTCAAACTTCTATCTCTAACTCTAACTCCCTGTTTTCACTACTAACCCATGCTTCTTTGGTAATGAATCAGTCCTCACAGCTATCACTTTTCCCACTCATACATGGTTGACAGCTTTAAATGGCATCCAAGAGGCTTTTGCAGGCCCAGACTGGGGAATAAACCAGAGGAGGAGGGAAAAAGAGAGAGGGAACCAAAAGGGATCACAATTAGGGTATTCTAAATAAGGATAAAAACAGCCTTTTTCCAATTATCCTGAGTTTCAGCTACTGACCCTTGTAATACTGGGTAAGATTTCAAACTCCTTGAATCTCAGTTTTCTCTTCTGTAAGATGAGCATAAAAATTCTTCCCTCGGTTGGTTTAAAGATTAGATGAGTGATATGGTTTGGCTGTGTTCCCAGCCAAAACTCATCTTGAATTATAACTCCCATAATTGCCATGTGTTGTGGGAGGAACCCAGTGGGAGGTGATTGAATTATGAGGGTGGATCTTTCCTGCATTGTTCCTGTGATAGTGAATGAGTCTCATGAGATCTGATGGTTTTAAAAACTGGAGTTTCCCTGCACACATGCTCTCTTTGCCTGCCCGCCATCAATGTAAGATGTGAATTGCTCCTCCTTGCCTTCTGCCATGACTCTGAGGCCTCCCCAGCCACATGGAACTGTAAGACCAATTAAATCTCTTTATTTTGTAAATTTCCCAGTCTCTATGTCTTTATCAGCAGTCTGTCTTGATCAGTAGTGTGAAAACAGACTAATACAGTAAATTGGTACCAGTAGAGGTGCTGAAAAGATACCTGAAAATGTAGAAGTGACTTTGCAACTGGGTAACAGGTGGAGAGGTTGGAACAGTTTGGAGGACTCCGAAGAAGACAGAAAATGAGGAATAGTGTGGAACTTCCTAGAGACTTGTTAAATGGCTTTGAGAAAAACACTGATAGTGATATGAACAATAAGGTCCAGGCTGAGGTGGTCTCAGATGAGATGAGGAACTTTTTGGGAACTGGAGCAAAGGTGACTTGTTAAGTTTCAGCAAAGAGACTGGCTACATTTTTCCCCTGCCCTAGAGATTTGTGGAACTTTGAACTTGAGGAAGATGATTTAGGGTATCTGGTGGAAGAAATTTCTAAGCAGCAAAGTATTCAAGATGTGACTTGGGTGCTGTTAAAGGCATTCAGTTTTATAAGGGAAGCAGAGCATAAAAGTTCAGAAAAGTTGCAGCCTGACAATGCAGTAGAAAAGAAAATCCCATTTTCTGAGAAGAAATTCAAGTTGGCTGCAGAAATTTGTATAAGTAGTGAGGAGTGAATGTTAATCCCCAAGATGATGGGGAAAATGTCTGCAAAGCATCTCAGAGGTCTTCACAGCAGCCCCTCTCATCACAGGCCTGGAGGCCTAGGAGGAAAACATGGTTTCCTGGGTTGGGCCCAAAGTCCCTGTGCTGTGTGCAACTTAGGGACTTGGTGCCCTGTGTCTCAGCTGTTCCAGTTGTGGCTTAAAAGGGCTAACATAGAGCTCAGGCTGTGGTTTCAGAGGGTACAAGCTCCAAGCCTTAGCAGCTTCCACATGGTGTTGAGTCTGGGAGTGCACAGAGGTCAAGAATTGGGGTTTGTGAACCTCTGCCTAGATTTCAGATGTCTGGAAACACCTGGATGCCCAGGCAGAAGTTTGCTGCAGGGGTGGGGCCTTCATGGAGAACCTTCTGCAGTGCAGAAGGGAAACGTGGGGTCGGAGCACCCACACAGTGTCCCTACTGGGACACTGCCTAGTGGAGCTGTAAGAAGATGACCACTGTCTTCCACACCCCAGAAAAATAACTCCACTGACAGCCTGCACCATGCACCTGGAAAAGCCTCAGACACTCAACGCCAGCCCATGAAAGCAGCTGGGAGGGAAGCTGTAACCTGCAGATCCACAGGGGCAAAGCTGCCCAAGTCTATGGGAACCCACCTCTTGCATCATGGTGACCTGAATGTGAGACATGGAGTCAAAAGATATCACTTAGGAGCTTTAAGATTTGACTGCCCTGCTGGATTTTGGACTTGTATGGGTCCTGTGACCTCTTTGTTTGGCCAATTTGTTTCATTGGGAGTGGCTGTATCTACCCAATGCCTGTACCCCCATTGTATCTAGGAAGCAACTAACTTGCTTTTGATTTTACAGGCTCATAGGATCATTGTCTCATTGTCTCAGATGAGACATTGGACTGTGGACTTTTCAGTTAATGCTGAAATGAGTTAAGACTTTGGGGGACTGTTGGGAAGGCATGATTGGTTTTGAAATGTGAGAACAAGAGATTTGGGAGGGGCCAGGAGTGGAATGACATGATTTGATTGTGTCCCCACTCAAATCTCATCTTGAATTGTAACTCCCACAATTCCCTCATGTCATGGGAAGAACCTGGTGGGAGGTGATTGAATTATGGGGGTGGCTCTTTCCTGTGCTGTTCTCATGATAGTAAATGAATCTCATGAGATCTGATGGGTTTAAAAATAGGAGTTCCCTGTACAAGCTCTCTCTTTGCCTGCCACCATCGATGTAAGATATCACTTGCTCCTCCTTGCCTTCCACCATGATTCTGAGGCCTCCGCCGCCATGTGGAACTGTGAGTCCCATTAAGCCTCTTTCTTTTGTAAATTTCCCAGTCTCAGTTATGTGTTTATCAGCAGTGTGAAAGCAGACTAATACAATGAGCTATGTAGAAGTCCAAGATATTAAGTGAAAAATGCAAGGTGCAGAACACCAAATTACACAGGCTTCCAATCTTGCAAAGCCCAAAGAGCTATGTGTATGTGTATATTTCTGTGTGTGTTAACCATCACAGGTAATAGTTGTTCCCTTAGGAGAAGCCTGTGCATTGAGCATGAGAGGGAGACATAATTTACACTGAAAGCCATTTTTTATTGTTTTAATATAAGTATATATTACTCTTTCAAAAAGCCATATGAAAAATATTGTGTAATCAAGCTATATATGAATTTACATGGAAGAATTCATTCTTCCTGGAAGAGTCTCAGAAGGCCCCATAAAAGGACATACTGTGTGAGTAAATGCAGAAGACCTCTCCCAGCAGCAGTATTTTTGAAGCTCCTCAAGTGTGAGTTCACAAGATGCTGGGTAACTGTACAGTTTGTTGTGTAGAGTTGGCAGGAAATGAGGCTAGGAAGGTTGAGATAAGATAATTTGTAGATACATTAACTCACAGCTGAAGTGAAATACCCAGGCCTGTCAATAGTTACTTGACAAAAATATTTTTCTGTGGAGTCTTTATAATATCTTTGAAGGCCACGTGTGCCACATGGGATATTACAAGAAAGGAAAATAAAAAATGTTTCAAGAAGGCTTCCTATAAAGAGTATTAGCTTTCTTCACTCTCGCTCACTTCAGAGGGTTAAGAATCAGAAAGAACTGATTTGAAATGCTTACTTAATCACTTACCCACTATGGGTTCAATGTATTCATCTGTAAAACACATATTATAAGAATACGACCTTCATAAAATTAATGTAAGGATCAATTGAGATAATTCATGCAAAGCAATTACTATAATACATTGCTTGGGATTAGCCGGCACTCAGTAATCATTACATGTTACTATTGCTAATAAGTGCTGACAAATAGCAACTGCAACATGATCACAACCTTACTGATATCGTAAGGAACTGAAAACAGTGAACAGAAAGTACTTCTCTAGGAAAATGAAGGTCTACAGTTTTACTCCAAAAGAAAACCCCACACTCAAAATGATCTCATTGGCTTTCTCTGAAGCAAAACCCCAAATGACATCCAGGTTCTGCCCAAAGCCACAAGGCTGCCTGACAGCTGTGGAATCTGTCAACCTCAACATACGTGCCATAATCTCTGGTCCACCAATTACGCCCAGGTTGGTGAACCATGACTGATGGTGTTTGTGACTTTATTTTTTATTTTATTTTATTTTTCTAGAAATGGAGTCTCACTCTGTCAGTCATCCAGGCTGGAGTGCAGTGACATGATTATGGCTCACTGCAGCCTCAAATGTCTGGGCTCAAGTGATTCTCTCACCTCAGTCTCCCAAGTGACTGGGATTACAGGTATGAGCCACTGACTGTAGCTTTGAATGAATACCTTAAAAAATTCAGAATATTAATTTCGCCTAGGAAAATACAATGATCTAAAAACTGTTCAACCTAACTTTATGTTAAAAAATTATCTCAACCATTCTTTCTGCTAAAGATGCTTGCAAAGAGGCAACATTTACAAAACAGAATAAACAAATTAAGCAAGCATTGGTTAGAAAAAATGTCAATGAGCCACGTTCTGGTTGTAAAATTCTAATTAACTGGTCAGGGCCATGGCTCACGCCTGTAATCCCAGCACTTTGGGAGGCCAAGGCAGGCGGATCATGAGGTCAGGAGTTTGAGACCAGCCTGACCAACATGGTGAAACCCCGTCTCTACTAAAAAATACAAAAATTATCCAGGCATGGTGGCGTGCCTGTAATCCCAGCTACTCAGGAGGTTGAGGGAGGAGACTCACTTGAACCTGGGAGGCAGAGGTTGCAGTAAGCTGAGACTGCGCCACTGCACTCCAGCCTGGGTGACAGAGCGAGAGTCCATCTCAAAAAAAAAAAAAAAAAAAAATTCTAATTAACCATAACAAATGCCACACATACACATGAATGATGTTACTGGTGTCAAATTGATCATTCTAGATTGAGAACAAAAAGTGCTTAATCTGAACAAAGTATCACACTGGTTGACCTGCAGAGAGACGAGCAAACAAACTCAATTAGAGACTCTTTTCTTCATACCTCATTGTCAGACTTTTTTTTGTACTCAGTCATACTAATGCATGAAATTTCTCCCCCTACAGTTACAGTGACATTTTTGTTTTCCAAACCAAAAACTGGAGCACATGTTTTGATAAGATCAAATATTCTTACGGGAACAACAGAACACGTTGTCTTAAAGAAAAATTTTCTCCCCAAGTTCTAGAAGTCTGGTAGTACCCAGGTGACAGTTATAGATAGGTTTTTTGTCTGTTCATACTGATCTTGTCCCTCTAAAAATGGCAAGTATTAACTTTTAAATTAAAAGTACTCAGAAAGTGTGAGTTCTCTGAAGACAGGGAAAAAAGTGGGAGAAGACAAAAAATGTAGGATGGCAGAAACTGACGGCATCTTTTTAAGAGGAGGGGAACTAGGAAGATAGGAACTTATAAAATGAAGGTTTTTAGCCAATTCTATTAAAAGCTTAGACAAGGTTAGATTTCATGAGACTGAAAAACTCAGAGGAAATCATGTTACGACATAACTAGAAATAAAATTTTATTTGTTTGTTTTGAACTCCACAATGAACAAAAAGACCCCAGATGATAAATGTTTATAATCATTTTTCACTTTCAGCACATTGCCTTCATCTTTTATTAAAAATTTCAGGGAGAAAAAGAAATCCACATTTTGTTGCAGACCTATAAAATTTTTTGTACTTTCATGATCCCAAATATTCACCATCATGATCAAAGAAAAAAAATCACTCCCCAGAAAATAGCTGATAATGACATCAAAAATTACTCTCATGTTTCATTGAGATCTAAGCATTTTGTGCTGACTCATAGAAATATTGGTGGACCTGCATGGCCATGGATCAAAGAACTTGAAGTTATCATAACTGGGTGTTCTTAAGTACATAACGTCATTACAAAATGTTACAAAATTATATGAAATTTTCCCATCTTCTCAAAGTCTACACAGCTTTGAACTCTGATTGCAGGATCTAGGATACCATTCATTTTCTCCTCAATCTAAAGCCTAACTCTTCCCATCTTACATATGAAAAGCAAAATAGAGAATGTTTCTGATCTATGATCTTTGAAAAATACTGTAACATAATCAACAGCTCATTTCTTGAACTGGTTCAAGTGAAATTTCATATATGTTTATATTTGTTGTGGCTCAGTTCAGTGGGATGATAACGGAAGTGATGTATTCAATGACCAGTTTATGTTAAATTAAAGGGTTTGTTTATCATTGCTTTTCTTTCTTTCCCACTGACTATCATATACACATAACAGAAGGGGTTGGAACCACTATTTTAAATCTCAAAATGAAAGGTACATGTAGAGAATTTCAGAGCTACAAGATTGAAAAAGGCCACGTCCTCAACATCATGGAAAGAACATATAAGCCCTGTATTACTTACACTCAGTCTGAAACATGCAAAAACCCTTCTATTTTGTCATGTTTTTGTTTTTATTTTCTAGCCTCTATAGATTTATGTTCCAGCATCTTTGTTGAAGAGATGATCTTTCACCATTGAATTGCTTTGGCACTTTTATTGAAAATCAGTTGACCATGTAAGTGTGAGACTATTTCTTAATTCCTATTCAGTTTCACTGATCTATATGTCTATCTTTATATCAGTATTACAATACTTTTTATTCAACTTTAGCTTCATAATAAATTTTGGAGTCAAGTAGTATAAGTCCTTTAATTTGGCTTCTTTTTTGAAAAATTGTTTTGGCTACTCTAGTTTTTTGATATTTTCTTGTGAATTTTATAATCAGCTTATAGAAAATGCCTGCTGGGATTTTGTTTGAAATTGCCTTGAATTATAGATAAGTTTTGAGGGATTTCCATCTTAGCAATATTTAATTTTTCATCTTGTGAACACAATATATGTCTCCACTTATTTAGGCCTCCTTTAAATATTTCTCAGCAATGTTTTGTAGCTTTCAGTGTACCATTTTTTTGTGAATCTTTTATGAAATTTATTCCTATTAATATTTCATATTTTTGACGCTATTATAAATGGTATTGTCTTCTAAATCTAAATTTTTAGTGGTTCATTGCTAGCAAACAGAAATGAAATTGATTTGTAAATTTTAACCATGTATTCTACAGCCTTGCTACATTCACTGGTTAGTTCTAGCAGGTTTTTAAAAATTCTTGAGGACTTTTTACATAGATGATGAAGTTGTGAATAGAAAGTTCATTTTTAAATGCCTGATCTGTATTCCTTTTATTTCTTATTCTTGCCTTATTATCCTGACTGGAATCTCCAGTAAATGTGAACTGAAGGAGACAGCTTTGCCTCATTCTCAGACTTGAGAAGAACACATTCAGTTTTTTACCACTGTGTATGATATTAAGCCACAGAATATTATTCATGCCTTTTATTAGGAAAAAGAAGTTCCCTTTAATTCCCAGTTTGCCAAGAGATTTTATAGGGGAATAAATATAGATTTTTTTCAATGTTTTTTCTTCATGTATTCAAAAATCATGTGGTTTTTCTTCTTGAGTCTGTTAATATGATGAAGTACCTTGATTTTTGAATGTTAAACAACCTTGTTTTTCTGGAATAACTCCACTTAGTCATGATTTGTTATGCTTTATGTATATTATTGGATTTGGTTAACTAATTTAACAAAAACGTCTGTGTCTATTTTCATGAAAGATAATGTTACGTAGTTTGCACTCTTGTAATGTCTTTTTTGAGTTTTGGTATCAGAGTAATGCCAGCTTTATAGAATGAGCTGGAAAGTATTCTATGGTCTTCAATATTTTGTTTACTTGACTGCTAGTTTGGCCTTTCTTATAGCATATATAAGTATATATAGTATATATATATACTACATATAATATACATAATATCTGTATTCTAATATTATGTGTGTGTGAGGGAAATGGATGAATGTGGCTATGAGGAAATGAGAACAGTACATCTGTTTGGGGATGAATCATTTGAAGGATGAGTTGTGTTTGCTGAATATTCGGAGTTAATGGAAGCCATTGTTCCTCTGTTACCTATAAATTGCAGTAGACATCTAGTCATGAAATTGCTAGGATTTGATTGCAATAACATGTGTAAATCATTTGGCACATTGCTGGAACGGAGTTGGATCTCAGTAAATGGTTGTCATATTTTCTTATAATTATCAATGTAATTCCTGCCATCAATGACATCATCATAACTATTTTCATAATTTCTACCATTTAATAATAAAAATATGAGCATTTCACAAACCAATTTATAGCTGTTTGTCATTAAAAAACATCACATCTCAGGCCCCTTACTCTTCTCATAAAACTTGTCACAGGACTCCCAAGGCTGGGATTCTATAAAAGAGCAGTCTGTGATCATATCTCTGATAGGATTTGATGGGCTTCCTGATCCAAATTAATCTACTCAACTGAGGTGCAATACCTAGAGAATCAATCATCCTCTGCTTCAGCTGAGACTGTTTTTAAGTTTGTTAATATATTGAATAATAGCTTTCTAAGCATTAGTTAACTGGGATGATTTATATCAAGTAGATGCAACTTGAAGAAAATGAGAGAGGTGGCTCTGAGGAGTAAAGTAAGGTAATGATCACAGGGGGCACTGAAAATGGATGCAATTGAATAAATACTGGAATCAAGATTAGGAGACCTGTGTTTAAGCCCTAGTTTAGACATTTATTAGCTGTGTTCAGTCATTCAGTCAAAAATTTATTAAGCGCCAAATATATGCCAGGAACCTATGCTAGGCGCAAGTCACAAGTGGTAAACAGGACACTTACAGTACCTGGGACTTACTGACCTTGCTTTAACCTCTTTGGGACTTCTGTTTATTCTATCTACCTCATAAGCTTGGCATGAGAAGCATTTACATAAAAGTACGTTGTAATCTGCTTTATTAGAAAAAAATCAAGAACTGCATAGATTATTCCCATGGGTATGTGAGCTTCAAACTTAGATTTTTTTTAATTGTCATTTTCTGTTACAATCAATGTCCCCCTCACTAGGCTATGAATTCTGAGGAGAGTGGTCTTATATATCTCTTTCATGGAATGTGTTAAATTATCTATGCCTATTGAATAAATGAATGAATGAACACATTAATGCATGGAGAGTTTGGAAAGGAAAGATACTGGCTAAGAATCACAAAGACCTTAAAAGAGATCATGAAAATGATGATGACGAAACAACTGAGAAAGAAGAGATGAGGATGCAAACAGAGCATACTGGTTAAGGTCACTGAATTTGAAGTCAGATTGTTATCTGTTTAGATAGTTTGGAGAGCCTGACTGTCTTCTGCCTATTGGATAACAATCTTAAAGTCACAATAAACTTTACTTGACGGTTGAGGAATTCCCAAATGTGTTAGCAGTCATTAAGTGACTCAAATATAATTGTCCATTTGGCCAATTTCAACCAAAATTTAAAGCTATCTCAAGACCATTTTCTGAATAGGGTTTCCTTTCCCCACTGCTTGTTTTTGTTGGTCTTGTCAGAGATTAGATGATCGTAGATGTGCAGCTTTTTTTCTGAGTTTTCTGTTTCATTGGTCTATGTGTCTGTTTCTCAGAATTGGCCTTGGCAAAAAATTTTTGGCTAAGTCCCCAGAAGTAATTGCAACAAAAACAAAAAGTGACAAGTGAGACCTAATTAAACTAAAGTTTCTGCGCAGCAAAACAAACTATCAACTGAGTAAACAGACAACTACAAAATGGGAGAAAATATTTGCAAACTGTGCATCTAACTAAGGTCTAATATTCAGAATCTATAAGGAACTTAAATCAACAAGCAAAAAACAAATAACCCAATTTAAAAAAATGAGTAAAGACCGTGAACAGACCTTCTCAAAAGAAGACATACAAGCAACCAACAAACATATGAAAAAATGCTTACCACCACTAATCATCAGATAAATGAAAATCAAAACCACAATGAGATACCATCTCACACCAGTCAGAATGGCTATTAAAAAGTCAAAAACAACAGTTGCTCCTGAGACTGCAGAGAAAAGGGGAACAATTATACACTGTGAGTGGGAATGTAAATTAGTTCAACCACCATGGAAAGCAGTTGAGAGATTTCTCAAAGAACTTTAAACAGAGCTACAATTTGACCCAGCACTCCCATTACTGGGTGCATACTCAAAGGAAAATAAATCATTCTACCAAAAAGACATATGCACTCATATGTTCATCTCCATGCTATTCACAACAGCAAAGACATAGAATCAACCAAGGTGCCATCAGTGGTGGACTGGATTCAGAAAATGTGATACATATATACCATAGGATACTACACAGCCATAAAAAAGAACAAAAATCATTTCCTTTGCAGCAAATGTTTGCAGCTTGAGGTCACAATCCTAAGAGAATTAACACAGGAACAGAAAACTAAATACTATATGTTCTCACTTGAAAGTGGCACATTGAGTACACATGGACATAAATGTGGGAACAATAGATACTGCAGATAACTGAGCGTGGGGGAGGAGGAGAATGTGGGTTGGAAAACTACCTATTGGGTACTATGCTCACTACCTGATTGCAATATACCCATATAAAAAATCTGCATATATAATCTAAAGTAAAAGTTGAAAAAATTTTTTAAAAAGCTAACTTAATTTGTTTAGGTATTAATATGACTTTTAAATTCACAAATGACACATAATTATACATATTTATGGGATACAATGTGATGTTTCAACACATGTATACATGATATACTAGTCAAATTGCGGTAATTACCTTACCCATCACTATAAACATTTATCATTTCTTTGTGACAACATTTAAAATCTTCTCTCTTCTAGTTATCTTGAAATATACACTACATTGTTATTTGCTAGAGTCACTCTACTGTGTAATAGAACACCAAAACTTATTCTTCCTTTCTAATTGTAACTTTGTACACATTGACCAGTCTTTCCTGGTCCTTCCACAACCCCTGCTTTCCCCCTCTCTCCTCAGCCTCTGGTAACTGGTATTTCAGATTCTGCTTTCAGAGTCAGCTTTTTTAGATTCCACATATGAGGGATCATGTGCTGTTTGTCTTTTTGTGCCTGTTTAATTTCACTTAATATAATGTCCTTCAGGTTCAACTGTGTTGCTTCAAATAACAGGATTTCATTCTGTTTTATGGCTACATAGTATTTTATTGTGTGTGTGTGTGTGTGTGTGTGTGTGTGTGTGTGTATATATAATCAATTCCATAGAATGGCATTTATGCTGATTCTGTATCTTGGCTATTGCGAATAGCACTGCAATAAACATGAGTGTACATGTCTCTCTGACATACTGATTTCACTTTCTTTGGATATATACCCAGTAAAGAGATTGCTGGATTATATGACAGATCTATTTTTATTTTTTTTGAGGAACCTCCAAATTGTTTTCCATGATGGCTGTACTAATTTACATTTCCACCAACCACGTATAAGAGCTCTTTTTTCTCTGCCAGCATTTGTTATTTTTTGCCTTTTTGATAATAGCCATTCTAACTGCAGTGTGGTGACATCTCATTGTAGTCTAATTTGCAATTTCCTGATAATTAGTAAAGTTGAATATTTTTACATACATCTGTCAGCCATTTGGATTTTCTTCCAATAACTATCTACTTTCTTCTTTTGCCAATTTTAAAAATGGAATTATTTGAGTTCTTTTGCTATTGAGTTATTTGAGTTCCTTATATAATCTGGATATTAATGCCTTGTCAGGTGTATAGTTTGCAAGTCAGGTGTATAGTTTGCAAATACTTCTCCCGTAGTAACTAAACAGCTTGGTACTGACATAAAACCACACATAGGCCAATGGAACAGAATAGAGAATCCCAAAATAAATCCATGCATTTACAGCCAACTGAATTTCAACAAAGTCACCAACAACACAATACATACCGGGGAAAGGATAGTCTGTTCAATAAATGGTTCTGGAAAAACTGAATATCCACATGCAGAATAATGAGACTAGACCTCTATCTCTCCATCATATACAAAAATCAATTCTAGATAGATTAAATACTTAAATGTAAAATCTGAAGATATGAAACTACTAGAAGAAGACAGGAGAAATGCTTCATGAAATTGGGCAGGGCAAGAATTTTTTTGAATAAGGTCTGAAAAAGCACAGGTGAGCAACAAAATCAAAAATACACAAATGAGATTACATCAAACCAAAAACCTTCTTCACAGTCAAGGAAACAATCAATAAAGTGGAGACTACCTACAAAGTCAATCTAATTTGGAAGCTGTTCACTTTTTTCCCAAACAAGAATCTACCTTTTCTCTAGAGCTCTTAATCAAGGCAATGATCATTCCGGACTTGAGTCACAGAAAATAGGGTTCAGAATTCTCAAATTCAGACCTGGTTATCCTTCTAACTTGCTGTACGATCTTGAGCAAGCCTCTTCACAATCTGGGCCTTTCTCTACTCACCAAAACCCAGAAAACATTAGAATGGGTGATCCTGTAGCTCCTGACAGCACCAACATGTTGAATTTTGAACATGAACAAATAGCTTTCCAATTTGTTATGTATTTCTATTGAAGTTCCTGAAGCAAATGATGATTGCTAATATATAGGTAGCTCTCCCTATATACTAGATACATGGTATATAAATGCCTAAGAAAAATGAAGCAGAGAATTAGGACAATTTGCTATTACATTAAGCCTGCAATATCCATTTCAATGAAATAGTTATAGTTTCTTGGACACGTATTCAGAGATACAAATAGAGGCTCTAGTTTGCAGTAAGAAGTAGAGCCATGAATGACAGAGCCTGGGACTCCTGCCTGGGCTTATTTGAAATGACACTACATTCTGTTCAATTAGGCCATCTGTAAAGCATGGGTTCTATATTTCTTTTATCCCTCTGCCCCTGCCAGGCCCATTGCAATTTATTTCTCTAATAATGTAAACCACCACCCAACTTTGTCCAGCAATTTAGTCTGTTGGGATCTAACCCAATCCAAATAGACCCTGAGTTTTGAAATAATGAAGAAGTAATAATTTTGTCAGTTCTTTCCTTTCTTAAAAGGAAATTTCTTTCTGTATATTTAGATGGAGGTGTTTTGGATTATGCCACAAAGAGTCTGTTCCCTGATATTTTCTAGTTCTCAGAACTCATCATTAAATATCTTTCCTTTCCAGTGACCTGAGAGGAGTTGAAAAATCTGGGAACACAGCTGGTCAGTAAATACAGAATAGAAAGCATATCTTACAAAGCATATTTACCTAGAGAAAACTCCATTTAGATTTTAAGCACCAATCTAATACATCTCATTGTATGTATTTAAATGTATTGAATGTTATTTCAATTCAGGTAGCAAATATTGTGATGACTAACCCACAGTGACTAAAATTCAGTCAGTTAAGTGGGCATTTGTAATCTCTGCTTCTCCTGAAGAAAAATCTCTTTTTCACTTTGAGTTTTACTACAACTGGAGGATAAAAGAGGATGAATATAAGATATGGCCATTGCTTACTGAATCTGTATTTAATGGAATTACTATTCTATACTCTGTGCAGTAGAGAGGAAAATCATTAGAAGCCAGAATAATTTCAGGGAGAGTTCCATTTGTATTGCCCTAGGCTTTCATAAGAAAAAGAATTGCAGAGGATTGAGGTGAGCAACCAGTTATTACAATTGTAAAGAAATCATTGGTAAGAAATAATCTTACCAAAAGTATTGAGTTCCACTAGCCTAAGGTAAGATATCTTGCCAATTATAAAGGAGCTCTGGGTTTTACTGGGGCAAGCTTGGCTCACAGTCATTTTCTTGTCTTTTGCAAATACTCTGTTGATTCTGATATTTCCTGGGGCTGAGTTTGAGGCCCAATTAATGCTGACAATTGTCTCAATTTGTCTATTATATGTAGAAACTGTCACAAACTTTTCAGAAGAATATGGATGACAAGGTGAAATGGAGAATATAAGTGACAAGGTGAAATGAATATTCAAGAAACAAATTAAGTGTCTCTAAAGAAACTTGAGGTTGGAGATTCATTCTCTACTCTAGACTAAACTCATCTTTCATGCCCTTCCAGACTTTCGGTTACTTCTTTCTTGTTAAAACGGCACCCTTTCAATAGGCTGGAGAAATGAAGAACTGGAGAGATTTCTAGCCCTTGTGTAACTCAGCTGTTCAGGACTTCACTTCAAGGTCCTACTGGGATTGAGCAGGGTTCCAAAATAATTTTGACCAGGGTTTCACTTTTTTAGGGTTCTGCTTACTAAAAGAAATCTCAGAAACCAATTTGAATAAAGTTATTAATGATTAATTAAGGTTTTCACTTTGTTTCCTCTCTAGATTATGTTTGCATGTTGACATATGGTATCAGTGTCTATAGCCCAAAGTATAAGTAATATGGGAACTTTAGATATAGCTACAAAGCTGGAGATTGAGATTATTTGATTAAGAAAGCCATTTCAACAACACTAGTCAAGATGGGCAGACACTTGTGAAAGAGCATAGTGTGTCCTAAGAACAAAGTAAATGTTTCTGTTTTCCCTTCTGAAACACGATCCTTAATTTGACATCAGTTGTTCATATTTTATTAGTGACTACGAAATGTGGTTAGATGAAGAAGGGCAAGAAGCACTAAAGAGGAAATCAAGAATCCTGACAATTTTTGTATGTTGTTGTCTCTATGCATATTCTATGCAAGGCTAACTCTTACTCTTACAAATAAACTAATTACAGACAAGACTACTCAAGAAGCTGGTAAAGTTTAGATACATGCAGTGCTATCACTGTTAAAATTCTTCATGTACTTTATATTTGTTCACACATATCATCATTTACATTGTAAATAAACATAATAAGTGCTCAATATGATTTTTGAAAAATGAGTGAAAAAGAGCAACTTTGCTAAGAATCTATTATGTTGTATGTACTATTCTGAGTACCAGCAATAAATAAAATTAGGAAAGTCTTCACCCTCAAGGAGCTTACAATCTAGTAGCAGAGATAGATATGTACTCAGAGAAACACAAGTGTATATCACTTAATGTAAAATGGGAAAACCGACAAGCGGCTGCCCATTTTTCAGTGTTGCTGCAAAGGGTGGGTCTTCTCTGGCCTCCCTGAGTGCCTCGCTTTCCCCATCTTGCCTTAGGCAATGCTTTCCTTTTTCTCTCTCTGCAAACCAGTTGAATGAATGGTAAAAATCACTGTTTATCTTCTCTGTAAAGTTTTAATTAATGGAAAAAAGGATTTGTGAGGCTAGACATAGGCTGTAGCAAATCTGCTGTGCTTTGTGGGTCTTTCTGTATTGTTCTGTCATAATAAGGTGAACTCAGAATAGAACATGGGCTTAGGACACCCCTAAACCTGCTTTTCAAGATGGCCAAGCAAACTGGTCAGTTATAAACTTTGCTTCAGGTCCTAAGAAAAAAACAAACCAACAAAAACTGGATTAAGTTTCCCTCTTGTCTCTTGTATGTCCTTGGGAGCTTGACCTTGTAACCAGGTGGCAGTACTTTCTCTTGGTCTCTGCCATCACAATGGCAGCCCGGGTTCAAGGGTTAATTCCTGGCTTGGAAAATGAGTCCTTTATCTTCTGTCTATGTATTTATATGTATTATGTGTGTTATATTTATATATGAAAGAGCTTTGATTGATTGGCTTAAAAATAAGTGCTAAATCAAATATTTTGTCAGAAAAGTAAAACTTGTAATGCCTTTTAGTTCATGTGACTTAAGTAATCTTTGGGAAATAAAGACAGTTTTAAAATAAAGACAATTTTGTTGGTAAAATTAAAATTTTTTCAAAAATGTAAACATTAAGTCTAAATTATACAGGTCAGATATTAAGTTTGCTAAATGCTTTAAGGTCATAAACTGCTTCTTTGGCTTTTAAAAATTGTTCAATTTAGGCTTCCTTGGAGATATCAGATTCTAGATAAGGCCTGGGGACATGTGAAACAAGCATAGCTTCTAGCTATGCAAAGAAGGTTATAAAGAAAGATATTTTATATAAGAAAGGATCTTCTAGGTAAATTCTTGTCCTAAAGCAAAATGACTGGTTGTTTAACAAGAGGAAGCTTTATGACAAGTCAGAAAGTCCAAGCATGTTGTAGATGGTCTGTGTGAGTCATGAAAGAATTTATGAAAAGGAATTTATGCAAGAAACATTGTATAATTAATTTAAAGGTGATTGGCCTCCTAAATGCTTCATAAAATGCCACTATGACTCTTACTATACAATTTCCTTGCTTTATAGCTAGGTAAGGCCTGGAACATGTGGAGTTAGCCATGCCCCCTAGCTGTGCTGGAAAAAGCCAGCCCTTATCTGCACTTCTGTCTGGGTCCTAGGCTCCACACTAGTACATAATTAAAACCCCTTACTTACCAAGGCTTTCACCAAAAAAAAAAAAAGTTGCTAAGAGTTAATACCATAACATGTATCTGAGACTACTAAAAAAAAAATCAGTTCTACACACAAGGCATGTAAAAAAGTAAAATGTGTTTTTTGTAAAAAAATTATAAGAAGTCTTGGGAATATGAATTTTTCTGCCTAGATTAAAGGGTTAAAAGATTGTTTTAAGTTAGAATAAAGCTGAAGTGTTACAGAAGTTGTGGAAGGTTTGTGAAAAATTAATTGTAAAAGAAATCCTGTGTGTGAACACACTGGCTAAAGTTAAAGGGGTATTATTTCATTTTTTCTGTATATTGAGCATTGGAATAAAAGCATAACAAGGTTTTCTTAGAGCAAAAACCTGCTTATGATCTGACCTGTAAGAAAAATTGTAAAGGATTATAAAAGGTTTATTAAAATTTTACCTATGGTCAAACTGATTTAGATTGAATATATTTGTCTATAAGGTTTTATTGAATATATTTGCCTATTGGGTTTAACATCAATAATGAACGAACACAACAGTGACATTTGGCTTACTTGGTATAAAAATCATACAAGAAGCATTGTCAAATATAAAATGGTGCTTGGTTTTTTTGGGGCTCTATTTGCATAAATGTGTTATTGGTATGTGTTCCAAAATTATGGGAAACTCCTGTAATTCTGATATGGCTTAATGTATGTTATTAATAGTTATAATTGTTGTGTGAAATTGCTATATGCCACAGAAGTAATCAAATTTCCATATAAATTGTGGCTTTAATAGTGGCTGTCCTAAGACTTTTTATCATCCACAGACAATTTTTGTCCTGTTTTAATCTAACTCTTTGGAAGACGGTTTTATAGTCAACTGTACAACTCTAACAGGTGTTCTTAAATGTGGGTTTCTGATAACTTTGGAGATTATTACGTTAGGATAGAGAAAAATCTTTCAGAACACTCTTGGAAAGCTGAAATGTTCATGAATATTAAACAGAAGTTAACTGCATGGACTAAACTAATAGAAGTCTAAAGTAATCTTTTTAATTTTCCTTAAAACATTACTGATCCTTTGTTTTGTTATTCAGAGTTAGGAAAACTTTTCTTTTGACCTATTTGTAGCTTGTAGCAATTGAATAAAGTATACTCCTATGAACAAAATTTGGAGCATATTTGTTTCTCTCTACCTGATTTGTCCAGAATTTGGAAACTATCTGTGAATATTCTTAATTTATGGCAACAAAGTTGTGTGCATGACTGCAGTAAGAATCTGTTTTCTTTTGCAACAGGACACAATTAGAGAAATTGGTTATTTTACCAAGCCTTTTACTGGAATGGCATGCTTTTCTTTAAGAAATCAAATTTGACTTGTAGAGCCAATAAAAGCCCCTTGGGGAACTGGCCTCACACCTTGACTACACCGTCCCTGTACGAGGTTCCTGACCTGTGGTAAGTAAACAACGTCACAGGACCAGGAGCCCAAAGTTATCTTGGGACCTCAAAAGGAGAGGAATTAAAACTTTACAGAGAAGATAAACAGTGATTTTTACCATTCATTCAACTGGTTTGCAGAGAGAGAAAAAGGAAAGCATTGCCTAAGGCAAGATGGGGAAAGCGAGGCACTCAGGGAGGCCAGAGAAGACCCACCCTTTGCAGCAACACTGAAAAATGGGCAGCCGCTTGTCGGTTTTCCCATTTTACATTAAGTGATATACACTTGTGTTTCTCTGAGTACATATCTATCTCTGCTACTAGATTGTAAGCTCCTTGAGGGTGAAGACTTTCCTAATTTTATTTATTGCTGGTACTCAGAATAGCCTCCCGAGTAACTGGGATTACAGGTGCCTGCCACCATGCCTGGCTAATTTTTGTATTTTTAGTAGAGATGGAGTTTCACCATTTTAGCCAGTCTGGTCTCGAACTCTTGACCTCAGTTGATCCACCTGCCTCAGCATACCAAGGTGCTGGAATCACAGGTGTAAGCCACCACACTCGGCTAAGCACTCATTCTTAGTATAACTTTAATACATTTTAAAATAAGCTATGTACATGTGTCACTACCGATATCTTATGCTTTGAACATTTGAACATTTGTGTATCCTGTAATACAATAATTGCACTGCTAAATATATTCTTGAAATATATAGGATGTAAGTCAGTAATGGGTTCATAGGCATTCATTTCATTATTGAACTTTATAAAATATATGTTACATTCTTTAGTGAATATTAAATATTGCACTAAAAAAGAGTGAATGTAAGTAGAAATCTCAATATTGCGTTTTCGAACCACAATGTATCCCCTGGGGCTACACAGAGACTACCAAATTAGGCAAAGGACGTCACTGATACTTTTCTAGTAGGGAAATAAAATGCTCATATTTCTGTTTTAAAAAGAAAATATTTTTATCAACATTGTAGAGGAGAGACAATCCATGTGAGAGATGTTGAGGTTCTGACCCAACATAGTGGTTGTAGGGACAAATTATATGAGGTGGAGTATTTAAGAACTATTTAAGAGATAGAACCTACAGGAGTTGATGATATGTAAGAGAAGTGACAACTGTTTAAGATGACTTTTAATTTTCTAGCTTGAACAACAAATGCCATTATCCAAAATAGAGAAGACAGTAAAAAAGAAAGCATACCTATGGAATACCATGATAGAGAGGATAGCATTATATATCGGAGAGTCTGAAGCATCTACATAACATAAAAATGAACTTGTTCAGCCACATTTAGAAATATTTTCTGGATCTCAGGAGAATGGCAGGCTCTGGAAATAAAGATCTAAATATCATCAACTCATCAGTAACTAAGACCACAGAAGTAGATGAGATCATTCAAAAAAGAGCATATCAAGTAAAAAAGGAGAAGAGAGCTATGCTAGATTCCTAGAGGTCATTCACCATAAAGGAGACTCTGGAGAAACTCTCAGGGGGGTAGAAGAGAACAGGAAAATATGAAAAAGTCATGTGGCCAATGACGTTAACTGTCCCAGATACATCAAGTAAAATAGAAATTGTGACTGAAACACAGAGGGGCTATGCAAAACCCAAACCTCTAAACCAAGCACCTTAGCTTCTTGTATTTACCCTATACACTGATTTAATGATTTTTAAGTTGTGCCTTGGAGTGTGCTAGAGCTAATTCTAATGGTTAGATGGATATTATTTTTCATTCCACAAATACTGAGCAACTTTTATCTACCAGGTACTATGTAAATAAAGTACTGTTTAAAGATTATGGCTTTAAAAATAAATTATGAAACATTTCTGTTAACAACGAAGAAATCCATTCATCATATATATATATTTATATATATGTATACATAATATTTATATGTGTGTAAGAGATATCAGTAGGGCTGAAAACTACTGCCTTGTATAGAAATTCCAAATTATAAATCATGTTAATGAGGTTAAAATACCTTTGATTACAAAAAAAAAGTGGGTGGGGAGGAAGAAATGAAGAGGAAGCTGGGCAAAGTGGCTCATGCTTACAATCCCAACTCTTTGGAAGCCAAGGGGGGAAAGATCACTTCAGCCCAGGAGTTTGAGACCAGCATGGGCAATATAGTGAGACCCCCATCTATACAAAAAATAAAAAATTAGCCAGGCATGGTGGCATGTGCTTATAGTCACAGCTACTCAGGGGACCAAGGTTGGAGGATCACTTGAGCCTGAGAGATTGAGGCTGCATTGAGCCATGACAGTGCCACTACACTTTAGCCTGGGTGACAGAACGGAACCCCGTCTCAAAACAAAACAAAACAAAACAAAAAACGAAGGATATGCACAAGAGACTTTCTATTCTTGGGAAAAGGAATTGGAAACTGGAGAAACTTAAATATTTTTCTTCAAATGCTTCTGTATTGTTTGACTTGCTACAATTAGCATGCATTACTAATAATTATAATTTAAAAACAACTACTCAGTAGAAAATTTCAGAAATTCACATTGCTTCATTAGCCTGTTTTTCCATCCTAGGAATTTACAGATACACACACACACACACTATATATATATAAAATACACACACACACATATATATACACACACATATATACACACACACACACACATATATATATATACACACACACACACACACACATATAAACACACATATTCATAACCCAGGAACTAGGGAACCCAAATCTAACACTTGACTTAAACAAAATTTCTGCTTGTTACTTTGAACTAAGTCTTCCAGATCAGAGATTTTTCAGAACTCCGTTTCTCAGGAGAGCTGCAAACTAGAGTTTTGTAAATTGACCTTGTGTGTATTATTCTCTTCTGTCATAGAAAACATATGACTTCTGTGGCATTTTTAAATGACTAATCCAAAGTTATGAAATAAAACAGCTCTAAAGACAAATAAATACAGCTGTGTTTTGATTCCGCACTTTTCCTATGACATTAACCCTCAAAAGGGTTTTCCCCATTTACCTTCAAACTGTAAAAACTGTAGAGTTCTTGTCTATCATTCAGCAGTAACATCTTCGTTATTGGGCTAATCTTAAAATCTTGTGGCTAGCTTTTGCAGTTGATTTCATAATTTAAATACATTCATGTAAAACATCAGATGTGTAGATGGAGAGAATAGAAAAATAAAGTACTTAAAAATAAAATGGGTAATGACTGAAACACTTAGTAAAATATTGACTAAATAATTAACTTTGTTACTGGTCACCCTGGTTAATCAAATACTTTGTAATACACAGCACTCTGTGTACAAAATGACATTGCTTTTACCCTAAAACAGGTCTCTCTGAGCAGTGTTTATATTCATGAGCTGGAAAACAGGTGAAAAGATAATCCCCTACCAAATTCCCAGAAGTTCCCAGGGAACAGCTCTTATCTCTGTTACCCTTTAAGTTACTGATGAACGATGGAGAAATAAACAATAGTTTTAACTTGCAATTTTATCTCCAATGTTTTATTTATTCCCAAAGCCTCCAGTGGAGAAAAAGTATTTGCAGGGAAACCTCTACAGTGAGAGAGATAAATGAGTTAAATGGAAATGAAATATGGACAAATATTCTGTTTGAAGAACAAAGTAAATTAACTATTCTGAGTAACTCAAGGTAGAAGAAACCATTCTGAACTATATTACTCAAAAAATATAAGCTCTCTTATCAGCTTAAAATTGCTTCCTCTTATATTGTTCTGTTTTATGTCTCTTGATTTTCAGACCTAAATTACATTTATATCAAAAGATGAAGCTAACAGGCTAAATTACATTTATATCAAAAGGTGAAGCTTACTTAGTTCCAAACTAAGTAAAGTGTTATTTCATGTTCCCGAAGTATTTCAAACAATAACAATAGATTTTGGCTTCATGGCTCCTAAAATTGAGGTCATATATTTGCAACAGAGCTGTGTGGGACTGGGAACAAGAGGTGACTGAAGTTGGGGCATGGGTAAAGCAGACTCCGTTCTACTGACCCAGACTCCCCAGTGGCAGGGCTCAGTCACCCTGTGGCTAACAACAACCACCTCAAAAATTCCCTGCTGTTTTGTACAAAGCCTGTTATTATCTTGTCCTTACCTGAGTTTTAGTTTCTTCTCCCTCATACCTAAATCATAACTGACATTATAATTCCCACTCCCGGGTATCACTCTCCATCTCCTTACACTGTACTCATACACTCACATTCTTTCCAGTTTCCTGAGAAAATTTGGTATCCTCTTGTATTAGTCCATTTACGTACTGCTGATAAAGACATACCTGAGTCTGGGAAGAAAAAGAGGTTTAATTGGACTTAACAGTTTCACATGGCTAGGGGGGCATCAGAATCACAATGGGAGGCAAAAGACACTTCTTACATGGCAGTGGCAAGAGAAAACGAGCAAGGTACAAAAGCAGAAACCACTGATAAACCCATCAGATCTCATGATACTTATTCACTACCACGAGAACAGCATGAGGGAAACCGCCCCGTGGTTCAACTTTTCTCACCTGGTCCCTCCCGCAGAACACGGGAATTATGGGAGTACAATTAAAGATGAGATTTGGTTGGGGACAAAGAGCCAAACCATATCATTCCTCCCCTGGCCCCTCCAAATCTCATGTTCTCACATTTCAAAACCAATCGTGCCTTCCCAACAGTTCCCCTAAGTCTTAACCCATTTCAGCATTAACCCAAAAGTCCACAGTCCAAAGTCTCATCTAAGACAAGGCAAGCACCTTCGGCCTACAAGCCTGTAAAATCAAAAGCAAGCTAGTTACTTTCTAGATACAATGGGGATATAGGTATTGGGTAAATACAGCCATTCTAAATGGGAGAAATTAGCAAAAACAAAGGGGTTTCAGAGCCCATGCAAGTCTGAAATCAGCAGGGCAATTTTAAAGCTCCAAAATGATCTCCTTTGACTCTATGTCTCACATCCAGGTCACCCTGATACAAGAGGTGTGTTCCCATGGTCTTGGGCAGCTCTGCCCCTGTGGCTTTGCAGGGTACAGCCCCCCTCCTGGCTGCTGTCACAGGTTGGCATTGAATGTCTGCAGCTTTTCTAGGTGCACAGTCCAAGCTGTCAGTGGATTTACCATTCTGCGGTCTGGAGGACGGCTGCCCTCTTCTTACAACTCCACTAGGC
This sequence comes from Pongo abelii, assembly GCF_028885655.2. NCBI lineage: Eukaryota > Metazoa > Chordata > Mammalia > Primates > Hominidae > Pongo > Pongo abelii. Next base: position 162,180,150 of record NC_071985.2, on the reverse strand, counting down.
AGTGTGTGGGGGCTCAGACTCCACATTTCACTTCTGCACTGCCCTAACAAAGGCTCTCCATGAGGGCCCTGCCCCTGCAGCAAACTTTTGCCTGGGCATCCAGGCATTTCTATATATCCTCTGAAATCTAGGTGGAGGTTCTCAAACCTCAATTCCTGACTTCTGTGCACCTGCAGGCTCAACACCACGTGGAAGCTGCCAAGGTTTGGGGCTTGCACCACCTGCAACCATGGGCCAAGCTGTATGTTGGCCCCTTTTAGCAATGGCTGGAACAGCTTGGATGCAGGGCACCAAGTTCCTGGGCTGCTCACAGCATGGGAACCCTGACCCTGGCCCACAAAACCGTTTTTTCCTCCTAGGCTTCCTGGTCTGTGATGGGAGGGGCTGCCACAAAGACCTATGACATGCCCTGGGTACATTTTCCCCATTGTCTTGGAGATTAACATTCAGCTCCTTGCTACTTATACAAATATCTGCAGCCAGCTTGAATTTCTCCTCAAAAAAATGGGTTTTTCTTTTCACTGCATTGTCAGGCTGCAACTTTTCTGAACTTTTATGCTGTTTCCCTTTTAAAACAGAATGCTTTAAACAGCACCCAAGTCGTGTCTTGAATGCTTTGCTGCTTAGAAATTTCTTCCACCAGATACCTTAAATCATCCCTCTCAAGTTCAAAGTTCCACAAATTTCTAGGGCAGGGGCAAAATGCCACCAGTTTCTTTGCTAAAACATAACAAGGATCACCTTTACTGTGATTCCCAAGAAGTTCCTCATCTCCACCTGAGACCACATCAGCCTGGACCTTATCATTCATATCACTATCAGCATTTTTGTCAAAGCCATTCATCAAGTCTCTAGGAGGTTCCAAACTTTCCCACATTTTCTTGTCTTCTGAGCCCTCCAAACTGTTCCAACCTTTGCCTGTTACCCAGTTCCAAAGTCGCTTCCACATTTTTGGGTATCTTTTCAGCAATACCACACTCTACTGGTACCAATTTACTGTATTAGTCCATTTTCATGCTGCTGATAAAGACATATCTGAGACTGGGAAGAAAAAAGAGGTTTAATTGGATTTACAGTGCTACCCATGTAGCACGATTCTGAGGAGGCCTCAGAATCATGACAGGAGGTGAAATGTGCTTCTTACATGGTGGCGGCAAGAGAAAATGAGGAAGATGCAAAAGCAAAAACCCCTGATAAAATCATCAGATCTTATGAGACTTATTCACTGCCAGGAGAGCAGTATGGGGGAAACTGCACCCATGATTTATATTATCTCCCACCTCGTCCCTCCCACAACACGTGGGAATTATGGGAGTACAAGTCAAGATGAGATTTGGGTGGGGACACAGAGCCAAACCATGTCACCTCACTCTTTCAACTGTGCCCCAATTCTCAGGGAAGCTTGCTGAATTCTACCTTTCCTCAAGACTTAGTTCAAATATCTCCTCTGGAAAGACCTTCTAAATTTCCCTTCTGTACACATATACACATAGAGATATAAAAACATACACACGAACACATACACACAACTGTAGACTGAAGGCAGAGTCAGGGGTTCTGTCAGTAACTATACTAAATTATATCAGTATCATATGTTATATTTTAATATTATGTCTATTGTGTTATAATTATTTAATTATATACCTGTCTCTTCTATAACTAGACCATGAGCTCCTAAAGGGCAGAGCTGTGTCTTCTCTGTATCTTACTTATTTGTATAAAGTAATACCTGGTATTTAGTAATGGCTTAATAATTGCTTGATTGAAGAGTGAATGAAGTTATTATTCTTTAAGACATATCAGTTTCCCTTGCCTCTGTGAACTCTTGCAGATTCATCTAAGACAGGAATAAACTCTGTCCTCTCTGAGTTCTCATAACACTTTTTTCTTGCTTGTGACTGACTGCTATCACTGAGTTTCCTAGATTTAATTCCATTTCCTCTACCCTATCATAAAAAGGTCACAAAAAAGATCATACCTTCTTTTAATATCTTTTCCCTCAAAGTCACTGTGCTTTGTAAAAAGTAAGTTCTTCTTAATGTTTGCTGATATCATTTAATATATTTCCCAAATATTTTCCCCAAATAAACATCATTAAACAATGCAAAGTTTTTATGCAGCACAGAGATGATCTCAGATTCATTTTTATTTGCCTAGGCTCAGCGCATAGGACGTACCAAATAAGCAGTTGCTGGGAACATGAAGGGAGAAAGTGACTACTTCAGAAGCAGAAGACCCTTGTCTTTGTTCATCCATTGGCAACAATTTGTCCTTTGGCGAACACTGGGAGTGAAAGCAGTTATAATCACCTAGTTTTAATAGCTAGAGTCACTCTATACTTTTTGTTCCAATGCCTAGCTATCCTTAGAAATAATGACTTTGGAAGGGGTGATGGAAGTTTTTTTAACTCAGAAATTGGAGAAACATTAACTTTTTAATTTACTACCCTGTCCCCTAAATGGTGACAGTACTGCCAGGCATTGGAAATAGGTGAGGCAGACTCTTTCATGGAAATTGATTGAAAAGTTGAAGTATGCTCTAAGTGCTGAAGTAAATATGCACATGGAAGAATAGGATGGCTCCTGTCCCTGAGAATAAAATCTTCAAATATCTCATTTTTCTCACAATTATAATAATAGCTCCATTTATTGACAATGTATATACGCCAGCCTTGTGCTAATCTCTTCACAATATATTCTTATTTAATTATCTTGACAGTATTGTAAACCAAAAATTACAAAACTAAACTTGTAATTACCTGGAAAAGGAAACAAATTAGAGCACACACTAAACTACCCACAAGGCAAAATAATCTCAACCAACAACTCCAACCAAGACTTTGACAAGTCACCCAACAACATTACAACAACATTAGACTACCGCATATTGTTCCTTTCTTTTTTTTCCACAGTCATGTGTCTCTGAGTATACACATGAATAATATGCATCATCATGAAGATGCCTCAGCATAAATAAAACACATGTCTCAAAGTGACTGGCTCCCTTTCAGGAATTCAGCTACTTCTGCTAAGGAAATTTAGTTTGGCAACACTAGCTTATTTTAATCTTCTATATCCTCTGACTCTGTAGTTTCTCATTAACTCTGTGCTTGGGAAACTCAGTTTCTCACTGCATAGTTTCCATATCAGTGAAAGTGGCCTGTCCATCACTAACATAGATTTAAAAATACTAAACTATAAATATGCTCATGGATCAACTGTGGGGAAAATTAGGATGTCTCCATTGATACATAAATACAGGCCACACACACAACATTACTTTCCAGAGATTTGCCTACCTCAATGTGAAGATATAAATGAGTGTGATAGTTATGTAAGATGATTTATCAGTTCAATTATGAAAAGCATGCTTTCTAAAACACTGTCCAGATCACCCTCCCTGACAGAAGCAGCCATAACAACAGAAACAATAAAATTTCCACAAAAAACAGTTGGCCAAGTTTATTACAAGACATAATGTCAGCCGTCGAAATGATGGCTTCCTCTAATTGACCTTGTTTAACCTAGCAGCTCTAAACTTTCCCTTTTGACCCTTCAAGATAAATGTTGATCACCAGCTCTAAACAGACCCATTTTGTACAAAGCATTGTTGAAGTTACATGTGGTTTATATTCTGGAGATAGAAAAAGAGAAATAAGTCCATAGTGAGCCCACCAAGATGCCTTGATCCTAAAGTCAAGTGCAAGAAAGTATCTAGTAGACTTGAGGCAAAGAATCAAATCTATGTTTGGGAAGAAGCACGTTAAAGTAAGAAATAATTCATAAGAGGTCATAGGAGCTGTTTTCAGAAAGTTCTCATTGTCAATGACATCAGCAGTGCTTTTTTCTTATACATTTATAATATACAAGCAAATCTAAATATTCTTTAACCTCCTCTAATTTTCATCTAGTCAGTATTATTTAGACTAAGCAGAGGTATTTCTTCCTTCTTTCTGCCTACTCTTTCTTCTCAGTTTTTATTTATATCAGAAATAGCAATAAATATATCAATATACTATCTGGCATGTTTTAGCCATGAATAGAAGCTGAGGTTGTGCCTTATTGGGAGAGTCTACCTAAATTGATCTGATTTTCAATATTCTGCATGACAACTCAGTATGTAAGTTCACATTCCTTTTGCAATATTTTGGTTTGCTTTTATTGTTTACTTTTACTTAACACAATATTTTACAAATAATTGGGATACTTTAAAAATACTTCTATTGAGGCATTGTGTTGGTACTAAGGATACAAATATATATATATATATATATATATATGTTCTGCTTTCTACCTTTTAGGCATTCAGAATATGCATGCAAAGATATTCTCAGTGGTCTTGACAAGTACAGAGATCCATGGGATCAAAGAGATGGGGATGGGTGGAGATTTCCAAGAAATTTGAAGGAGTCTTGGTAAAAGAGAGTACAGTAGAACTAGGTCTTAGATTTTTACCAAGATGAAAGGACTGGGAAGTAAGCTGGGAAAAGGGAATAGCAAGAAATTACAAAAATGTATGGTCTTTTCAGAGGAAGGTAAAAAGTTCAGCAAGGTTAGGACTAACTCTGTAAGAGCACCAAGTTTTTGGAGAATGGACCAATACATAACAAGTTTCTAGAAGTATGAAAAACTTCTAGTATGAAAAAAGGACATCACAAAAATTCATGTGAAATAATACAAAGTGGATCTCAGAACTCTAGATAATATGAGCTCTAAACTGTGTTTTCAAAGTGTGGTCCTTGGATCAGCATCATTAACATCTGTTGGGAACTTGCTTGAATGCAAACCCTTGGGCTCCAGCCTAGGATGAAACCAAGCACTGTGTGCTTTGCCAAGCCCTCCAGGTGATTTTAGTGCACACTACAGCCATAGTTGTAGAGGTAGAAAGTGCACTTTCCAGGTGTGAGGAATAGTACACACAAAAATGTAGAGGCTGGAGTGAGAGTAGTAGTGGCATGCAAGGAGCAGGCATAGCAATGTTTTATTCATTAATTATTTCAGTTATTAATTCATCATTTAATGAAACAATTTAACTAACAAGTATAGAATGGGGATTTTAATCCCGTAGTACAATTCCAAAAGTCAAAAAGTGTAATGTCTGGATACTTTACATAGTGAAGAAAAAAAATGACTGTAAAGGGAAGATCAGACTGAGGATCTGACAGACATTTTAAATTGCAATGGCCTGTAAAATGGAAGAGGCTTTGTATGTTCTTCAATTGGACAGCAACATAAATAAAACAGGATTTTAGGAAGTTGGCAGTAAGACTATGTAACACAAGAGAACCAAGGTGGCTTAGATAAATTTTAGGTGTTCTTCACTGTAAATTCATACTTCTCTGTAGTGGAATCTGTATTATTTGGAAGGTATCAGGAAAGACCTCACCCCCGAAGTATATCTACTTTATCCTTAGCATAATGCTTTAAATTTCACCATTGCAGAGTCATTCTTTTGAGTTTTTTCATCAGTTCCCTAGGAGAGTAAATACTGTATCAATTAAAATCCAGTAAAGAAGGAAATTGACAACTGGCTGAAAGCAGTATTTCAGTAGGAGGGGAAGGGAATGAAGGGACAAGAGCAGAAGAAAAAAAGCATCAAAAAGGGGAAGAAGTTCCTGCCCAAAATATATTTTTCCCAATTTTTACACTTGAATAGGGCCCCTTTGGCCCAAAACAAGGTTGGCGCCATTTAAAGACACAAGGAAATTAGGATCAGATCTAGAAATTTGTCTCAGAGTAACATAGAGGTGAATGTTATGATTATAAGCATAGTGAATTTTGGGTGAGGAAGGGATAACTGGTGGAAATTATTTGAGGCAGTTGAAAATTTGGAATGAAAATTGCTGTAAGCTGATGTAGTTTTTATTTTGTGTTGCCAAAGATGTTTATAATCCAGTGTTTTTGTAAAACATTTAACATCCTCAATAAACCATTTAATGGACATCATTTATTTGGCGGGCACTAGGTGTGGGGTTAAATTGAATGTGATGGCCAGCCAGCTGTTGGATGTGCAGGTGGGAGGTCTGAACAGGACAGAGACTTGGGAATCATTAGCATGTGGACATGAATTTAAGCCACATAATCCATAAAGTATGCTATGCAAAGTGGACCAAGATAAATCCCTGAGGAAAATCAAAAGGAATAGTTAGGTGAAGAAGATCCTGAGAATTTGGAATTTGGATGTACTTGAAACTGCCTTTTAGGTATCATTAGTCCCAAGGAAACTTGTGAGTTAGTCATTTGAAGTGGTCACTCTCACATAGAATATCTGTCTATATAGTTCTGCGACTCTCTATATCCCTTTTAAAAACATACTGTTTCTGTATCATCTTACAACCATTTATTTAATGGTTAATTAAATATAAAACATGAAAATAAAGTATCCTTTTAAAGAAATAAAAGTTTATCATTGTTTATTATGTTTATGCATCATCTGAAGCAATTGTCTCATTTTGCTTTTAAGCATATTTCACTTTTATTAAAAAAAAGAAAGGTAGTTTTATAGTTTGATTCCCACCAAATGGGTAAGAGTTCTTATTTAGAGTATTGGCCTTTATTTTGAGATGAAATATGACATTTTGGAGTCGAACTCAAATTCTACAACTGAAAGACTCTACAGTCCAAATTATAAGATGTCTATTTTGAAATACTGTTTACAATCCCCTCTTTAAAGAACAGAGTGTGTGTTTTGGCAGGGTAGGGGGGCACGGGTGTCAATGTCAATTTTAGCAAAAGTCTTATTTTAAAAGCCAAATCAATCCTAAGCCAAAAGAACAAAGCTGGAGGCATCACACTACCTAACTTCAAACTCTACTACAAGGTTACAGTAACCAAAACAGCATGGTACTGGTACCAAAACAGAGATATTGATCAATGGAACAGAACAGAGCCCTCAGAAATAATGTCACATATCTACAACCATCTGATCTTTGACAAATCTGACACAAACAAGCAATGGGGAAAGGATTCCCTATTTAATAAATGGTGCTGGGAAAACTGGCTGGCCTTATGTAGAAAGCTGAAACTGGATCCTTTCCTTACACCTTATACAAAAATCAATACAAGATGGATTAAAGACTTAAATGTTAGACCTAAAACATAAAAACCCTAGAAGAAAACCTAGGCATTACCATTCAGGACATAGGCATGGGCAAGGACTTCATGTCTAAAACACCAAAAGCAATGGCAACAAAAGCCAAAATTGACAAATGGGATCTAATTAAACTAAAGAGCTTCTGCACAGCAAAGGAAACTACCATCAGAGTGAACAGGCAACCTACAAAATGGGAGAAAATTTTCACAACCTACTCATCTGACAAAGGGCTAATATCCAGAATCTACAATGAACTCCAACAAATTTACAAGAAAAAAACAAACAACCCCATCAAAAAGTGGGTGAAGGACATGAACAGACACTTCTCAAAAGAAGACATTTATGCAGCCAAAAAACACATGAAAAAATGCTCACCATCACTGGCCATCAGAGAAATGCAAATCAAAACCACAATGAGATACCATCTCACACCAGTTAGAATGGCAATCATTCAAAAGTCAGGAAACAACAGGTGCTGGAGAGGATGTGGAGAAATAGGAACACTTTTACACTGTTGGTGGGACTGTAAACTAGTTCAACCCTTGTGGAAGTCAGTGTGGCGATTCCTCAGGGATCTAGAACTAGAAATTCCATTTGACCCAGCCATCCCATTACTGGGTATATACCCAAAGGACTATAAATCATGCTGCTATAAAGACACATGCACACGTATGTTTATTGCAGCATTGTTCACAATAGCAAAGACTTGGAACCAAGCCAAATGTCCAACAATGATAGACTGGATTAAGAAAATGTGGCACATATACACCATGGAATACTATGCAGCCATAAAAAATGATGAGTTCATGTCCTTTGTAGGGACATGGATGAAATTGGAAATCATCATTCTCAGTAAACTATCGCAAGAACAAAAAACCAAACACCGCATATTCTCACTCATAGGTGGTAATTGAACAATGAGAACACATGGACACAGGAAGGGGAACATCACACTTCGGGGACTGTTGTGGGGTGGGGGGAGGGGGGAGGGATAGCATTGGGAGATATACCTAATGCTAGATGACGAGTTGGTGGGTGCAGCGCACCAGCATGGCACATGTATACATATGTAACTTACCTGCACGTTGCGCACATGTACCATAGAGCCTAAAGTATAATAATAATAATAATAAAAAGAAAAAATAAAAGAAAGTACCTCTAATTTAGAAATAAGGTATGATAACATGTTATTTAACCATGCTAGGGTTTAGCTACAGATAAAATTATGTATATAAAGCTACTGTCTCCACCAGAAAAAAGAAAAAAAAAAAAAAGCTTCATGCTATAGAAATAAAAATAGAAAACCAGAACTTAGAAGAGGATCAGGAAGCTAATACATCAAATTCAGTGCCCAAGGGTCAATACCCAAACATCACACTTGAGCCTGAGTACCAGTCTAGACAGGGAAAAATCAAATCACTATAGAGTTTTTCAGTACAATGAACTCAAATATAATTTGTAAAGTTACCTTTACTAAAATTATAATGATTCATAAAATTTACTATAATGGTTCTCACTGAAAAAGAATTTAAATATTTTGGAAAGTACTTAATGATAATGCTGTATCTTAAAAAACATTTTCCATTTTCATTTCCTGAATTCATTAATATTATCTAAGAAATTTCAAATATTTTCAAACATCTGGTCTATTAGTCTGTTTTCAGGCTGCCGATAAAGACATACCTGAGACTGGGAAGAAAATGTGGTTTAATTGGACTTACGGTTGCACATGGCTGGGGAGTCTTCAGAATCATGGCAGGAGGTGAAAGGCACTTCTTACATGATGGTGGCAAGAGAAAAATGAGGAAGAAGCAAAAGTGGAAACCGCTGATAAACCCATCAGATCTCATGAGATTTATTCACTATCACAAGAATAGCACAGGAAAGACCAGCCCCCATGATTCAATTATCTCACATTAGGCTCCTTCCACAACAGATGGGAATTCTGGAAGATACAAGTCAAGATTTGGGTAGGGACATGGCCAAACCTTATGGAAAATTCCACCCCGGCTCCTCCAAATCTCATGTCCTCATATTTCAAAACCAATCATGCCTTCCCAACTGTCCCCCAAAGTCTTAACTCATTTCAGCATTAACCCAAAAGTCCACAATTCAAAGTCTCATCTGAGACAAGACAAGTCCCTTCCCCCTGTGAGCCTGTAAAACCAAAGGCAACTAGTTACTTCCTAGATACAATAGGGGTACAAGTATTAGGTAAATACAGCCATTCCAAATGGGAGAAATTGGCCAAAACAAAGGAGTTTCGGAAACCGTGCAAGTCCAAAATCCAGTGGGGCAGTCACATTTTAAAGCTCCAAAATGATCTCTTTTGACTCCATGTCCCACATCAAGGTCAGGCTGATGCAAGAGGTAAGTTCCCATGGTCTTGGGCAGCTCCACTTCTGTGGCTTTACAGGGTACAGCCTCCCTTCCAGCTGCTTTCATGAGCTACTGTTGAGTGTCTGCAGCTTTTCCAGGACCATGGTGCAAGCTGTCAGTGGATCTACCGTTGTGGAGTCTGGAGGAAGGTGGCCCTCTTCTTACAGCTCCACTAGGCAGTGCCCCAGCAGGGCCCCTGTGTGGGGGCTCTGACCCCACATTTCCCTTCTGCACTTCCCTAGTAGAGGTTCTCCATCAGGGCTCCGCCCCTGCAGCAAACTTTTGCCTGGGCATCCAGGGATTTCCGTACATCCTCTGAAATCTAGGTGGAGGTTCCCAAACCTCAATTCTTGACTTCTGTACACCCACAGGCTCAACACCACGTGGAAGCTGCCAAGGCTTAGGGCTTCCACCCTCTGAAGCCACAGACTGAGCTGTACATTGGTCCCTTTTATCCACAGCTGGAGTGGCTGGGACACAGGACACCAAGTCCCTAGGCTGCATACAACACAGGGACTGTGGGTCTGGCTGATGAAATCAGTTTTTCTTCCTGGGCCTCTGGGCCTGTGATAGGAGGGGCTGCCATGAAGATCTCTCACATAGCCTGGAGACATTTTCCCCATTGTCTTGGGGACTAACATTCGGCTCCTTGCTACTTATGCGAATTTCTGTAGCTGGCTTGAATTTCTCTCCAGAAAATGGATTTTTCTTTTCTATCACATAGTCAGGCTGCAAATTTTCCAAACTTTTAAGCTCTGCTTCTCTTATACAACTGAATGGCTTTTAACAGTATCCAAGTCACCTCTTGAATGCTTTGATGCTTAGAAATTTCTTCTGCCAGATACCCTAAGTCACCTTTCTCAAGTTCAAAGTTTCACAAATCTCTAGGGCAGGGGCAAAATGCCACCAGTTTCTTTGCTAAAACATAACAAGAGTTACCTTTACTCCAGTTCCCAACAACTTCCTCACCTCCACCTGAGACCACCTCAGCCTGGACCTTATTTTCCATATTGCTATCAATATTTGGGGCAAAGCCATCCATCAAGTCTCTAGGAAGTTTCAAACTTTCCCACATTTTTCTGACTTCTTCTGAGTCCTCCAAACTGTTCCAATCTCTGCCTGTTACCTAGTTCCAAAGTTGCTTCCACATTTTCAAGTATCTTTTCAGCAATGCCCCACTCTACTGGTACCACTTTACTGTATTAGTCTGTTTTTATGCTGCTGATAAAGACATACCCGAGACTGGGAAGAAAAAGAAGTTTAATTTGACTTACTGTTCCACATGGCTGGGGAGGGCTTGGAATCATGGCAGGAGGTGAAAGACACTTCTTACATGGTGGGAGGAAGAGAAAAATGTGGAAGAAGCAAAAGCAGAAGCCACTGATAAACCCATCAGATCTTGTGAGACTTATTTACCATCATGAGGATAGCACCGGAAAAACTTGCCCCATGATTCAATTACCTCCCCCTGGGTCCCTCCCACAACACATGGGAATTCTGGGAGATACAATTCAAGTTGATATTTGAGTGGGGACACAGACAAACCATATCACCTGGGTATTACTTAGTTGTTTGTTTGTCATTTTCTTAACAGTCATGTTATAGGATCTTGCATTTGGGTCTTAGATTCATGTTTCTAACTCATGGTCACATGATCATCTTTAATTTAGTAGTAACTATCTTGAGCCTATCCTACAAAATGGGCAGGTTAAAAAAATGTAAAGATAAATGATTCAGCATTTCCAGAAGGGAGCGAGTTATTTGCCAGCAAGATAGATGGAAGAATAAAATTGGTTGCTTCTTTTTTCAACACACTTGATAGATACTTGCAAGAGTATAGGGTTATTAATTAAATGTCTACTTCAATGACAGTGCATATCTAATGCAATACTCATATATAAAGAGTTGTCAAGTCTAAAAACTCCTCTAACTTGTAATGATTTTCTGTTTTATTATTATCTTTCTATAGAATTTGAATCTCTGAATTTTAAGGGGAAGTTTTTGTGTTTTTTGCCATTGAATACTTATAAAATGGCTAAACCACTGCTTTCATAATTTGGTAGTATTTAAACTCTTCTGTTTTGCCTAAGACCTTTTTTGTTTAGGCATAAAATGAAAATTGGAAATCACCATTCTTATGTCATTATATAAATCTATGATTACTATAGTTGACCTCATCTCCTTGTGATTCAATTACATTTTGTCACTATTATAATAACCATGAAATGTATTTTTTCAGCCCCTGAAAATATGTCTTATGTGTATGACTTACTGGATACCTCTGCTTTGATATTCCACAGATATCTCAAACCTCAGTATGTTTTTAACTGAGCCTTTCCCAAGCCCTCTCCTCCTCATTTAATGTTACCAAAATCTCATCATTCACCCAAGCCAGGAATTAAGAGTTACTAGAATTTTCCTCTTCCTCCCTTCTCAAAAGAAATCAGTCAGGAGTCATGATGAGTCTATTTCTGAAATATCACTGGAATCTGTTTTTTCTTCTCCACTCCTACTAGCACTGCCTTAATTCAGAATCACTTGCCAGAATTACCGAAATAGCTTCCTCAATATTATATCTGTGCTTCTGACATTGCCTCACAAATTCTTTCTTTATAATGCTACTAGCATTACGTTTTAAAATTAAAATTTAATCACGACTGTCCTCCTTAAAAATCCTCAAATTTATAAGAACCCAAACTCCTTACTATGACTTACAAGACTGTGATGATGACAGCTCCTATGTACAAAATGCCCTTCTGTCTTTTCATAATAATAGAATTACAGCTGGGAAGGGGTTATCTAGCCAACCGCCTTATGTTACAATCCCCATAACCCAGCAACCAGGAGAGGTCATGTGAATAGTTCTCAGCAATGGCAGGACAGCAGGAGTGAAGTGCGCCGCTTACTGGTTCAGACCTTAAAGTGTAAGTCTTGGGCACAGCCACCCAGGCATGATCACACAGACGAGAGCCTTGAGATGAATGGAGTCTGATCCAGGAATCACTTTGTGGAAGAGAGTTGCTGGTGGACCTGTAGCACCAACCCTGAACTATTCCTTGAGAGAGAAATAAACTTTTGTTGTGTTTGTGCTATTATATCTTGAGGCATTTTTTAACCATAATTTAGCCCATCTCAATACAAAACCTTTTATAATTCAATCCTTAATTACCTTTCCAACTTCATGTTTTACTAATTTTCAATTCCTCATTTGTATGCTAAGCTCCAGCCTTACCAGACTATTTAAAATTCCATAGATAAGCAAGGCTTACTCTTGCATTTATACCTTTGTTCCTGCTGTTCTGTCCACAGGGTTATACCGTCTTCTTTAAGGCTGGGTCAAGCATCACTACTCTCGAAAATTTCTCTTGTTTTGGGTGGATTGTGCACACTGCCCTCACCCCACCATTTATGTGTTGAAGGCCTAACTCTCAGTATCTTAGAATGTGACTGTACTTGCAGATAGGGCCTTTAAATAAGTAATTAGGTTAAATTAGGTCTTCAAGGTGAGCCTTAATCCAATTTGACTGGTATCCTTATAAGAAAAGGAAAGTTGAACATGCAGAGAGACACAAGGGATGTGCAGGCACAGGAAACAAAGAGAAGGTGTTCACCTGCTAGCCAAAAAGAGAAGCCACAAACAAAACTAAACCTGCCAACATGTTGATTTTAGACTTTTCACCTCCAGGACTGTGGGAATATACATTTCGATTAAGTCACCCAGTCTGTGGGTATTTTGTTATGGCAGCTCTAGTAAACTAATATACTCCTCGAGGCAGGATGTTTTCTTCTCTGAAATGTCATAGCATCCTGAGCATACCCCATTTATCAAATATCTTTGCTATTTTTCAATCCGTGATTTACTTGTCTGTCTCCTCAACTAGTCTGTCAGTCTTTCAGGGAAAGTGACTCTGTCTACAAATCTGCTGCCTTAACTCCTGACAGTATGTTTGGAAATTCATAACAAATGGATAAATGTTCATTAGAATGGATTAATTTCTTCTCCACAACTTTCTACTTACCAGCAAGCAAATAAGCAAGTAGTTTGAGTTTTTATTTGTTGTCTACTTTCTTTACATATATGGCCAGGGTGACAATCACGTAGCCTGATTTTCATACACGATTTCATCATTGGAGATTGACTTGCCATTTTTCATATTGTTTCATGGATATTTTTAAAGGTATAGTTTCTATACCTTTGCAGATTTACTAAAGTCCAGAAGATAAAGATGAATTTTATAGCAGGAACAAGATCTTCTGTCAGTAAGGTTGGTTGTGATGTTGCAGTGGACTGCTTTTGGTATTTTGTCAACATTACAATAGCCCTCTTTTTCCAAGAATTACTCCCAAACCAAGCAGTTGGTTTAACCCAGTCTCTGTGTCATACTTGGTTGGACAAGAGTGGTCACTAGATACAAGTTTAACTAATAATGTTTTTTTCCACAAATTTTGAATTGAGAGTGAGGGAAACTAGTTTTGATCTCTTCTGAGTGGCTGAAACTGAGAATTGTTGGGTAATCATGTGCATTGAGATGGAGAGATATTTGAATGAAGACAGAGACATATCCTAAATACAGATGTGAAAAGGGGGAGAGAGAGAGAGAGAGAGAGAGAGAGAGACAGCAGTAATACCAGTTAATTTTCATTTTCTCATTTCAGTTCCTTATGAGGTCTATGGCACTCCTTGCTCTTGGGTTCCATGACATTTTTATATCAAATTTCATTTGGTTTAAGCTGGAATGAATTTCTGTCATTTGCAATAAACAAGAGTACTTACTTAAATCAGTTAGATAGTATAGTTGACATATGTAATTTTGAATCACTCAAGTCATTCTTCCTTGATGCTAGTAATAATGATTCAATCATCTTTTTTGGAGCCACTTTCTTCTATTCTAGTCTATAAAGTTCATTAGGGTCAAGCCTAGTGCAAGGTAATAGCTCAAGAAGGGACATAGAGATATATGACCTAAACTATGTCAATAACTCTATCAGCAATATTTGCTGGAACTTCTGAGAAATTGTGAGAAGCCAAAGCAATTTTTTTCCCACTGAAATTTCTCAAATAGTAAAGACAACAGCTTGAAGCTCCTGGTTGCCATGTTACCACCATGAAAAGAGTACCTTTGAGAATGAAACCAGTATAGAAGAAGTCAGGGCAAAAGACAGAAAAACCCAGATTCTTCACACGTCATTTGAGCACCAAGGTCCATGCATTTCTGAAGTCCTAGACTTTTCGGTTATTTCATCAATAAATGTCATTTTTTAAATCTGAATTTTGGTGTTGTTTGAAACAAAAAGTCCAGGTAAACATGGATAGCATATCTTTATATGTCTTTGAGCTGGTGAAGTTTTATTATGTATACCTAACACCAAATTGAATGCCTAACCATGTATCTGAAATAAGTGGATGCTCAAGAACTTTCTGCTGAGACTGAATGAAGATGAAAAATGCTACCTATTGTGCCATTTGTTGATATGTCTTTTTATAGCCTTACCTCTTCATCAGAAGTACTAAATCTGTGCTCTATAATCAGTGGATTTTCATCAGAGAAATTAGGTAAAAAGGGTTTTGAGTCCTTGCCACCAGAGCCAATCACAATATTTGCCTCCCAAAGGCCAAATCCTAAGTAGATTTTCCCTCTTCATTGTAGTATCTCCATTCTAAAGAGAACTTCTCATCCAAACCAGTGCAGTAGCCTCCTGAGAAGTCTCCAAGTCTCCAGATTGTTTCTACTCTAATCTGTTGGGGAGCTTAAATAACTTGATTAAAGTCCTATAGTTAGCTAGTGGCTGAGGAACTGTTCGAACCCACAGGGGCTTGATTGACTTCAAAATCTTTGCTTAATTTCCCTACTATTATACATATTGCATCCCTTCATGATATAATTCTTATATTTTCTGAGTTGAAAAACAAACTAAACACAGTCTCTTCAAACTTGGAGAGACTAGTAACAGTGAGACAAAAGCTGATCCAAGAAAATGCACCAAAACACACCTGTGTTGTTCTTATAGCTTTGCAGTTTTGTGAAAAGGAACACAGGAGATTTTGCTCTCATTTAGAGCTGTCAGTCATGGCTTTTGCTTGAAAATGCCTGCTTTCAAATTCACACTGTGTCTCTGTCTACCAAGCATATGTCTATGCATATGAAATCCAGAGAAAGTAACTCTACTAGACTGAACTGGGATGCATTCCAAGGACTCGGAGTCATGGGATAACAGATCTTATACAACCTAATAGGACTTGATTTGGCACAGGTAAAGTTTTTTTTATGAAAATTTACTTTCTCATATATTGGTGAGACTGAACAGATCTAGCTATATATTGCTTAAATTTGCTTCATGTCAAGTTAAGAAGAAAATACTCATAAAGCAGCCATTCCTTCTTAACAGAGAAAAGCTGTTTTTATCTTTTGAAATACTAGTTTAAGGAAGTGCATCAATAAAACCTTTAACTTTTTAAAAAAATCTCATTTTATGATGTAAATTGAAAGCATATTTCTTATTTTGGAGAAGGCATTACTGATGTGCATAAACTCAACAGGGTTCTTCATACTCTAACCTAAAATTTTTGCCTAGGGCCGATTTTTGTGATTTCCTCAGAACCCAGAGAATGCAAAATAGTCTTGAAGTAAGATGGAGGTTGATTCAGTATTGCAAAGTTAAATATTTTAAGTGCACAGCTAACATTGGAAAGGGCCTTATGCAAAGGAGATTCTGAAATTCCTTTTAGTAATTTCATGACTTCCATCGAAATGGTAGCCAATATAGGATGAGAGAGAAAATAAGAGGACTCTTGGGATTGTGTTGATATCTGCTTTCCCTAGTCCCCTCAGAGGTGAAGTCCCTGAGGTCCCTCACTTGCAGAGTCAGATATCTCTGGATTTAAGTCCCAGCCCCACCACATATCACTTTTATGAATTTACACAAGTTACTTTGTTTTCTCCTTTATTTATCATACACTTGCCTAGCAATTTCCTGAGCCAGGCCCCATTTGAAGCTCTTTATACTCTTGGAAAGCTGAAAACTTGAGCACTATCTCACTCCCAGTTTACAAATGAAGTGGGTCACAGACAGAGTTAAGAAAATTTCCCCAAATAGATGATAACAGAATCGGTAAGAACCAGAAGACAGACCCAGGAAACTTGGTTCCACAGTGCATGCTCTTTACCACTACTTAACCTGCCATGTTAAACTATGGCAAGTAATAAAACAATCTTGCTTCCTCCTGCTGTGGTGAGGTTTCATTGAGATAATCTGCATAAAACATCTTACACAATTTAACAGGCAGGCATATAGTAAGCCAGTCTGCAGAGTCTGGAATTAGTTAGTCCATTGCTGTAAAGCTGGTGTATCTGGTGGGTGCTGGGTGTTCATGGACCCACCACACCAAAATGATCTCCAATAGTCCACTCAACTGGCACAGTTTGCCTACCAGGACTTCTGCTATAGGTTTTCTATTTGACACTTTTATTTCCAATTGGACTGTGGCCCAGAACTAACCTTCAGTTCATTTGGCTGGGGTCCTGACCATTTGCATTCCAGGGATCAGATATGCATGCTCACAGGTCTTATGTTCCCTGTTCTGCTATACTTTATTTTCACTGGTTGATTTGCCCCTGTATGTCCTTGAGCAGGCTTATATAATCCAGGTGCAGTAACTATGTAAGTAGGTTTTCAGTGACCTGGGATAGCATGGTACATTAGAAAAGGAATAAATTCAAGAGTTCCAGGACTAGGTTTGTATCTCAGCCTCAGCACTGTGCTCTTGGGGAAGTCAATGATCTGCTCTATGCCTTAGTTTTCCTCATCAGTAAAAATAGGGACAAAAATTCTTACTCTCAGGGTCATTGTTAAAATTAAACATGGTAACTTCTGTGGATATATCTAACTAACACCATGCTTAAGCTAAAGTAGGTGATACAGTTTGGCTGTGTCCCCACCCAAATTTCAACTTGAATTGTATCTCCCAGAATTCCCACATGTTGTGGGAGGGACCCAGTGGGAGGTGATTGAATCATGGGGGCTGGTCTTTCCCGTGCTAGCCTCATGATAGTCAATAAGCCTCACAAGATATGATGGCTTTATCAGGGGTTTCTGCTTTTGCTTCCTCCTCATCTTCTCTTGCTACCACGATGTAAGAAGTGCCTTTCAGCTCCCACCATAATTCTGACATCTCCTCAGCGATGCGGAACTGTAAGTCCAATTAAACCTCTTTTTCTTCTCAGTCTTGGTTGGGTATGTCTTTTTCAGCAGTGTAAAAATGGACTAATACAGTAGGTGTGCAACAACTTTTTCTTTCTTTCTTTTTCTGAAAGTAAAGGAGAGCTCCATATGTCTGGAAAAATAATTCAAATTAACCTTCACATCGGACAATGCACAAACCCAGGCTTTCCCACTACTGTAGATTTGGGTTGCTGAGTTTCAGGTTACATTGCTGAGACATTAATGCTGTTGGGGTCTGAATTTCTTGAATCATTGTTGAGTACTGGCAACTAAAATAAACAATGTGATATGGTTTAGAAACTTTGTTACGTTCTATACACTTGTTTATCTATGTGTACATGTTCTAAAAGTGTTTACATATATGTGCTATGGTTTGTTTTGTTTTGATAGGATGTATGGGTGTTTGTGGCTGGGAATCCTAAGAAACAAAATGTAAGAAAATAAATTATTTGTAGTAATCAAAACATAATTAAGTGCTAGAGAGCACAGTCATGGATTTCATCATGGCTTTTAGCATAGTGAGTGTGATGAAATGGTAGAGGTTTCCTGTAATGCCTTAGAAAAAGCCTGTATCACACTTCACTGCATAGGGACAGTAACTGCTATCATATAAAACCAACACTCTGCAAAAGTAGACATGAGCCTTTGAGATTTATATGTTGCCACTGATATGCTTTGGCTGTATCCCCACCCAAATCTCCACTTGAATTATACATGGTAGGGACCCAGTGGGAGGTAATTGAATCATGGGGGTAGTTACCTCCATGCTGGTCTTGTGATAGTGAGTGAGGTCTCATGAGATCTGATGGTTTTATAAGGGACTTTTTCCCACCCGCTTCGCTCTGCAATTCTCCTTCCTGCCACCATGTGAATAAGGATGTGTTTGCTTCCCCTTCCACCATAATAGTAAGTTTCCTGAGGCTTCCCCCGCTCTGCGGAACTGTGAGTCAATTAAACCTCTTTCCTTTATAATTTACCCAGTCTCCGGCAGATCTTTACAGCAGGCTGCAAACTAACTAATACAGTCACTAATTTGAAAATGGCTGAATACCAATTTGCAGTCATAATGGAAGTGGAGAGGCATAATCTAATCACTGAGACTTCAGTCTCACGTGCATAATAACTCCATATGCCATTAGTTTAGCAAGTGTGTTTGATTTCATGTACTTCATTACTTGTACAAGATATTTTTTTAATTATACAGAAACAGATGGGCATGTTTCACTGAAGCAGATTTTGCAATAACTGAAAAGAAAAATGACCAGAGTCATTTCATCTGAATTGTGAATAGTTTCTCAAATGGGTGTACATTCTTGGCTTGATGAAGATTATGAGTTCTTGCTTTAAGTGACTGAAAGTTTAATTGAATATTCTGATCTTGGTCAAATTGGGATCTATTGAATGGAATTCGGGAAATCTTCATCATAGTGACTGCATTTTCAGGATGATATTGCAACTGTAGGTATATTACAAAACATCACAAATTTTCTTTTCATTTTCTTATTAGTCTGAAGCATATGCATCAGGTTCAATTCTCCAGTCTTGAGTAAAAGTATCAGAAAAGGCTCCTTGTAGCTTATTGTCATTAAGGAAACAGATTTCCTGAAGAGATCTCTACCCTGGTCTCTGGGATAAAGGAAGAACAGGGAATGTCAGTGAAAAACTATACAGGTGAAGTGCCAGCCCATGTTTGACATCCATTCAAATATTAGCTTAAGATATAATAATATGGCCGGGCACGGTGACTCACGCCTGTAATTCCAGCACTTTGGGAGGCCGAGGTGGGTGGATCACCTGAGGTTGGGAGTTCAAGACCAGCCTGACCAACATGGAGAAACCCTGTCTCTACTAAAATTGCAAAATTAGCCGAGTGTGGTGGCACATGCCTGTAATCCCAGCTACTCGGGAGGCTGAGGCAGGAGAACTGCTGGAACCCAGGAGGCAGAGGTTGTGGTGAGCTGAGATTATGCTGTTGCACTCCAGCCTGGACAACAAGAGTCAAACTCCATTTCAAAAAAAACAAAACAAACAAACAAAAACATAATAATACTAGGAAGTATCTTTAATGGGGATATTCCAACTCTTTGTCATTCTTTGCTGCAACTCAGCCTGTTCTCTCTAAATGTTTCTGACTAGATAGAGCTCAGGTGCTGTCTTACAGGAAGGACCACAGCCTATCTGTGAGCTGCACTGCTTCTGCCAACCCTACTCTCTCTGTGGATGAGTCTCTTCCACAGATGTTCCCTCTAGATAGATGTCATAAAGAAAAAGAAAGGATGAATTAGAGCAAGCTTCTCAAAAGTTCTGGCTAGTATTAAAATATTTTCTTTGAGTTAAATATTGGACTGGATTCAAATACCGTTTGCATTTTATTCACAGAGCTTCTCCATTCTCTCCTCCATTGTCTCTTCAGGCGTGGGGTAAAGGAGTGTTGGGAAAAGTTTACACAGCGGAAGGGAGTTACATACAAAAACACATCTACGGATAAATATACAAAAGATTTGTTTCTTATAAAACAATAGGAACAATCTAAGTTTCTGAGGTTAAGGTCTCCTCCCTTAAGAAGTTTAGTATTTCATAATTTTCTGTGTAAAAAATGCAGTTTCACATTGCCTGTGCCCTAAATTGCTTTCTGAGGTTGAATGATAGAAATCATCAAGCAACATTAAATTAATTCCACATCTCTAAGTTGTCCAAAGGGATTAAGCTCCTCCTCTTAAAGTGTCCCATAGCACCAGAGAATACTTGAGACACTGAACAGGAAAGGAAGAATATTCTAGACAGAAGGAGTAGCAAGTTTAGACTTGGAGTCAAGAAATGTAAAATAGTTCAAAAGAGTACAGTTCAAGGGAAAGAGAAATAATGAAGTTAGACAAATGGTAAAGGTCATGATGGATTTTGTAAGCCTTGTGAAAGAGTTTGGAAAGCAATGAAATGCATCATTAACTACAAAGAAAAAAACATCAAGGACGTTTTTACTGAGACATAACTTGCCAAATGATTTTATGGACACTCGAGGCATTCTAGTTTGTGTTGCTCAGATATTTCATCTATAGAGAGAGATACTGACACTGGCACAGGTAGGTGAAGGTCTAGATACTCTAGGGTCGCACTGTTCAATACAACTTTCTATCCTGTCCAATATGATTACCAGTAGTTATATGTGGCTACCAAGAACTTGAAATGTAGCTAGCATAATGGTAATTTAATGTAAGGCAGTGGATAGTGGAGGAAAACAGAGATAGGCTTGCTGGGGATTAGACGCTGGGAATATGGGCAGAACTCCAAAACCACCTCTGCAAATCCAGATCAACATTAAGAATATAGCAAAGTTCAGTTAATGTGGGACATAACAAATCTAAAGAGTAAATGTGTCAAAGTCCAGAGGCAAATTCCCAGCACATACTGGCAGGAGTTAAGGAGTGAAGGAAGACACAAAGAAGGGTCAGGAAAATTTTAACTTGATTTGTTAGAGTTATTTCAGAAGGTACAGAGTGTGATCTCCATGGATTAACTTTCAGTGGTCTTAAACAAGAAACAGATTGAAGTAAACAACTTATTGCATTTGGAGGGATTAACCAACCAAGAGGAAAACAAAGTTAAGGACATCCTGAGTGCCTTACTTCTTGCGCATCTAGAACAATCAGCTGTCTAATAGTTAATATTTTCTACCCCAAACTCAAAGCCATTTATAAATAAATTTTTGCCAGAACTATGAAAGATTCTTTTAAAATAAACAGACTCTAAAATAATTCAGGCAACTGATTACAAAGAATGGAGGCATTCCAGTAGGACTAATTCCTTCACCTCACTGGGTCACAAGTTCCTCATAAGTAAATGACAGGGTGGGTTTGCTCACCTTTCAGGGGAAAAAGGAGCAAGCTGTATTGGCAATCCACTACTTTCAAACAAAATCAGACTAAAAACATATAAGAAAGTCAAATATGCAAGAGATAATATATTTTAGAGTGGAGATTCTGTTCTACAGAGAGCTAAAACTGATTTAAATTTCATAAATATGCCTCTCCTTTTAGATATAATACCCAATAAATTCTAGCATTTCATGCTATTCTTCTTCTTCTTTTTTTTTTATACGAAGTCTTGCTCTGTTGCCCAGGACGATCTTGGCTCACTGCAACCTCCACCTCCCAGGTTCAAGCGATTCTCTCACCTCAGCCTCCTGAGTAGCTCGGACTACAGGAGCCCACCACCACGCCTGGCTAATTTTCATTTTTGTTGTTGTTGTTTTGTAGAGATGGGGTTTCACCATGTTGACCAGGCTGGTCTAAAACCCCTGACCTCAAGTAATCTGCCTGCCTCAGCCTCCAAAGTGCTGGAATTACAGGCGTAAGCCACTGTGCCAGGCCCATTTCATGCTATTCTTTAAACTTACTTGCTTCCTTTGTAAATGAAGACACTATTAATCAGTTTAATTTTAATGTGTCCAATAGAAACTAAATGTTAACCATCGATTGCATGCTTAATTACTTTTACCTTTGTCTTAACTCTACTGTTCCTTACCTAACTCTTTATAACTAGTTTCTGCATTTTTACATCTTCATTTTCCACCCATTTTTGAATAAAAAAGAAAATAACAATAAAGTATTAAAATTATTTTTAACACCATTGTTCAAGAAAACTTAGAGATACTGTATAACCTATAGAAAGAAATCATAAGAAACAAACACTTGTTTGCTGATTACAAACCTCTAAATTTGGTGTTGGAAAGGTCATGTAAGAGTTTCAGTGCATAATTCACAAAAACACAGATGTATTAAAAGAGCAATGTATCAAAGTCAAGAGCAATTTCTTCTGTTCCCTGTACTTCAATATCTTTGCCTTTTAGTTTGGATTTCTAGGATATTTGCATATGATGGGGAAACATGCTAGTATACCTTCAGCAGGGAAATATATGGAGTAGAAGAAGGAGATTGATTGGGCAGCACTGGTAAAGAAAAGGAAAAGAATAACAATATTAATTGAGCACTACCCAGGTACCTAAAGATGCACTTAATTAACTCACATATTCCTCACAGCAATTCCTTCACTCATTACACAAATATTTCCTTAGCACCTCCAATGTGCCAGGCACTGCCCTTGGTAGATTCAAGGACAGACAAGACAAAGCCTGTCTCTGCCCTTGGGAAACACATATTCTAATATAGAAAACAAAAAGGTAGACAGACAAACAGAAACAAATTACTAAATAGGACAGGCACCATGAAGGAAACAAATGAGCTGAGATAGTAAATAATAGAGAAATCTACTGTAGATAGGAATATCAAGAAAAAAATGCTTCCAGAAAGTACTTAAGCTGTTAACCAAAGGAAGAAACAGAGCTGTAGCATGCAGGAGGTAGGGAAAAGAGTGGGATAGCATGTGCAAAGAACCTGGGGCAGGAAAGATCTTTATGTCTGCTGAGTAATGAGTGGGCTGGTGGGGGCAAGAGGAGAAGTATTAGGAGCATGTGTGGTGGTCTAGCTGAGAAATTAGTTTTGCCTGAATTAGGAGTTTTAGAGATGGAGAGAAGTGAATAGTACAAGATATATTTGAAGGTAGAGTCAACCGTACTTGCCACATTTACTTATTAATATTCTCACATAACAGATGAGAAATGGACTGAAAGATTCAGAATTAATTAAAGTTCTTGTAGTAAGCAACTTCATGATGGGGTTATGAACCCTGCCTTCCTTAAAGCCCCTCCTACTACATCACACTTCCTAGCTTTGTTAATTCAAGGTTAATGTAGGTTTTAGAGAGTCCTAAAAGTGGAAGTTTTTTGCCAGTCTGATGATGTTGAATTAGAATGTGTTTTAATAACCTGAACAAATTACAGATTTTCCATTCACAAACCCATAACCTTATGTCACTGAGGAGGGCACCAAATTCTACAAACACCCTTTACGTATTTCTTCTGGACCAAATGTTAAAATACTCTTGCATTTCTTCCAGAGACGCATTGCATTACCAGCATGCATATGAAAAAATTTCTGTTGACTAAAGCAGCAGTCTTGGCAATTCTGAACCATGTGCTATTCTTACCATAAATCTAAATTGGGTAGTTCGAGTGACCAACCAGTTTGTTCAGCTTTGCTAAAAATATGCCCATGTTTGCCCAAATGACCTGGCTTGCTGGTAATCTCCCACATTTCCAAGTCAATCAACACATGGAAAGTGCCCAAGCAGGGATTAAAGAGTCACAAACTCAGCTGGAGGAGCTTGCTTTTTTAAAACACAGCACTCCTGTAGTTATTTTCTTCATTGTTATTCTGTCTTTACTGTTGAGATTCTGGTGTATACATTAATGCTGCTCACCAGTACCTCCACTTCTTCTCTGTTCAGCACACGATAGGTTTGTACGTGCCCACAATGTGCAGTTGCCCTCTGTATCTGGGGGTTCTGCAAACTGCAGATTAACTAACCACAGATCAAAATATTGAGAAAAGAAAATAATAAAAAATAACAATATGACAATAAAAATAATACAAATAAAAAGGTGATACAGTATAATCACTATTTATACAACATTTACATTGTATTAGGTATTATAAATAATCCAGAGATTATTTAAAATGTGCAGGAGGATGTGCATAGGTTATATGCAAATACTACTCTAATTTATATAAGGGATTTGAGCATCCTGGGATTTTGGTATGGGGGAGATGGTCATGTAACTAATCCCCTGTGGATACCGAGGAACAACCATAATTCTTTAGGTTGGCATCACATAATACTCACTCCGGCAGTAGTTAAGAGCTGCCATACAATTCTTTCCTTCTGTGTGCTGTGGAGTCTAGTGACACTTGAAGCCTCCAATAGCCTGAGTTCTGATGAGGGCAATGTGCTGCCAAGTCCCCACAGCTGATCCGCAACAGACATGTTATATGGGGGCAAAGACCTTTTGTCATTTTTAAATGCTAAGACTTGGGGATTTGTTGTTGTTGCTGCTGCTGCTACTATATATCCTAATCTTTGTGACTGGGATAGGTTCTTTCACATTCTTGATAGGAAGGAAAATACGAACTTTCAATTTAAGGAAATATGACAAACAGTACAGTTGGCAGAAAGTGAAGAGGTTTGGATTCAAATGCAACTAGTTTTAATACTATCTTTGCAACTTACTTGCTTTCTGAGTCTTCTTTTTCTCATCTGAAAAAGAGTAATAACAGTATAAGTTTGCTATAATTTAATATGCGAAGTTCCTAGCAGGATGCTAAACCACAGATGATGTTCAATGAAAGTAGCTATTTCTGTGAGGGGTAATGGTAAATAGACTAAAAGTGTAGCAAAAGATAAACCACACAGGCATGGCTGAATCTGAAGAGACTATAGAAATGGGGAACACTGTCATTCATGCCCTCGGTTCTGCCTACCAAGCATCTCCTAGTCATAGGCATGCCTTTCTGTCTCTCCTGTGTTCAACTCATGCTTTCCCTGTCCCATTCCCACTCCTCTGTCACACGCTGCTCCAAGGAAAGTATATAGAAATCACTCACTAAGATAGCTGCATTTTAACAGGAATTAAGTTAAAGGGCTAAAGCTCCAACTTAGTATTTTAGGCCTTAGGTGGAAAAAGGCAGTGGATATCTCTCACCTGAACCCAGGCTGGCCAAGAGTATCCGTCTAGCTTAATTATGTCCACTTGTTAGGTCCACTAACCTAGGCAGGTCTATTGGAGCAGTCTTTATAAAAGACTTTTATGAGGCTTCATTTTGTGAAGTTGTCCAGATCTGCTGGAAAGACTACCATTATAGTTTGGCAGGATCTTCTGTGGGGTCAGGATTGGGGACTGGCAGTACTAGTGCTGTATGTCGACATTACTCTTAAAAATGTTCAGACAGTCTTAACATAGTCTCCTCATATTAATCCTCACAGCAATCCTGCAAATGGGCATTAAGATCTTTGTCATAGATGATGGAACAGAAGCTTAAAGCTTTTAAATCATTTACCCAAATTCACGTATATGATATGTGGAAGAGTCTATATTCCAAAACCAGTACCTCTGATTTCAAGTCTAATATCCTTTTTTCCCCTTTCACTATTACAGTTTTCTCTGTGTGAGGAAGCAAGTTCAATAGTGTCTCTTGACGGCATTTTGCTATCATGTAATACAAATATTTCTTTTTTGTTGTTACATAGTTGGGAGTTTGAAATTCTGTTTTCTACATTCAACAACTAAAAGGAAGAAAAAACACATGACAGTTAAAAAAAAGGAACTACAAATATACTATTGAAAATGAAATTAAAGTAAGGTATTCTATATTGTCATGTTTTCTGGCTAAAATAATACCCACAGTTTCAGAGAATTTTAATCACTGCCTATATGAAAAAAGAGAGAAGAGAATAGGGAAGGAAGCTAAGATTTTAGTCTCATTATTTCTTTAAGAAACTATAATTATTTTCTTATGGCTAACATAATTTCTAAGATCAATCTATTTGCAGTCAGTTGTAAACATTGAAAATAGTTTGAAACTTACAGTGGAAATACATAATTTGTAGCCAGACAAACTTGAGTTTGAATTCTAATAACACCACATAAATCTATAGGCCTTGAGGAAGTAAGTTAATTAAGCCATAAATTAGAGATGAGCCTCAAGCTTCTTATCTCTGAAATGAAAGTTTATAATAACAATCTCATAGAAAGGTGGTGACTGTTACATGACATGGTGGATATAAAGCACTTATAGATTATAAGCTTTAAAAAAGTTTACTTCCCTTTTCTCTTTGCATCAGATAGATTCTCATCATTTTAGAAATAACAGGATTCTTATTCCCAAGTAATGCACAGTCAAGTGGATTTTATTCACTTAGTAAGTATTCAAAGAGAGAAAGTGGGAGACAGAGAAGAAAGATGGAGGAAAGGAAGAAGGGAAGGAAGACAAGGAGGAAGGGAGAGAGGGGAAAAATCCTAAGAAAAACAATACTAAAATCAGATGGAGACATGTTCCTTCTCTGCATGATCTAACATTGTTCTGTTACTAGAGACTGGAAGCACTTGGAGTTATCCATCCTGCCCTTGTCCTCTTTCCCCAGTAGAAATACAGGAAATAAAAAAACTTTTATAACACTTCTGATAATATCACTAGAAATTGGTCATTAGTTCTCAAAGAAGAACTTCTTGCTTGAAATATATTTGGCCCTATTTGATTTTATCATTCATTCAAGGGTGGAATTGTTACAGAAATATATTCTAGGGCCACTAATCCCATCACTATGCACAATTATACATTTATTTTTTAGACAACCGACCAGATTCCTAATGTAAACCTGAAAGACCTAAAGAAATTTTTCAACACCCAGTCTAGGATTGATCTTAACTGGACTTTGGCTGTCTATGGCATCTCAAGTAGCTATTTCCAACTTCACTGTAAAGGAGAGCAATTACAAGTTTGGGCAGCTATCTCCAGCATGAGAAAGAGTTAATTTTTTGTACAATTTTGAAGTCTGAGTGAAGTTGAAATGTGAGTTCATTACAGGATATTGTGAATGTTAAGTGGATCATACGAATGCAGTTCCCTCTATATTTCCTATAATGATTTGTATATACTCTAAGTAATTACAGGCATTTATATTTATAATTAGCCTTTTGGGGGAACCATTTTAGGAAAATGATTTGTTTAGCTGTGTACCAGATTAGTATCAGCCGGGTGTTTGTCAAATACCACCGTAACTGGGAAAACACAGCAAGAAGTGTTGATACAAAAAGAACTTTAGAAATATGCTTAAAGTTTCATTTTTTTTCCAAAAATAGTTGCATCACTTCTTAGAACACAAGTACATGTCTTTCAAACACTATTTTTTTATTTAAAAAGTGGGGCATGGGTACACAAATACAGTGATGAAAAAGTACAATCAATGGAATTTTACTGACACAATGTAAAGGTCAGGATAAGACTAACAATACATGCATTAGAAACAATACTGAACAATGTTCTGAATGATCATGAACTGCCTTTAGAGGCTTCCAAAGCACCAAGATGAATTGGTGCCAACAACTGGACTATGGAGTCAAGAGACCAGCACAGGCAGTTGACCCAAACTCAAGATGAAACTTTTATAAATAAATATAGGCCGGGTGCGGTGGCTCACAGCTGTAATCCTGGCACTTTGGGAAGCAGAAGTGGGCAGATCACTTGAGGCCAGGGGTTCGAGAACAGCCTGGCCAACATGGTGAAACCCCATCTTGACTAAAAAATACAAAAATTAGCCAGGTGTGGTGGCCCATGCCTGTAATCCCAGCTACTTTTTACTCCATTCATCTGTAGATGGTCATCTAGGTTCATTCTGTATCTTGACTACTGTGAATAGCACTATAATAAACATGGGTGTGCAGATGTATCATCACCATACTGATTTCATTTTCTTTGATATATGCCCAGTAATGAGCTTGCTAGATCAAATGGTAGTCTATTTCTAGTTTTTAAAGGAAACTTTATACTGTTTTCCATAATGGCTGTATTACCTTATATTTCCACCAATCGTGTGTAAGAGTTCCCTTTCTTTTGCCAGCATGTTTGTCTTTTTGAAAAAAGCTATTTTAACTGCGGTGAGGTGATATCATTGTGGTTTTGATGAGCATTCCTCAGGTGATTAGTGAAGTTTTGCATTTTTTAATCTATCTGTTGGTTATTTGTATGTACTCCTGTGAAAAAATGTCTATTCAGTTCTTTTGCCATTTTTTATCTGATTTTTTGGGTTTTGGCCGTTGAGTTGTTTGAGTTTTTTATATAATCAGGGTATTAACTTATTATCAGATGCATAGTTTGCAAATATTTCTCTCATTCTGTAGATTTTCTTTTCACTTCATTGATTATTTCCTTTGCTGTACAGAAGCTTTTTAGTTTTATGTAATCTCATTTGTCTATTTTAGCTTTTGTTGCCAGGGCTTTTGAAGTTTTATTCAAAAAACCTTTTCCCAGTTCCAGTTCATGAAGCATTTCCTCTATCTTTTGCTGTAGTAGTTTCATAGTTTGGATCTTATGTTTAAGTCTTTAATCCATTTAGAGTTGATTTTTGTGTATTGTGAGAGATGGGGGTCTAGTTTCATGCCTCTGCATGTGGCTATCCATTTTTTTCAGCACCATTTATTGAAGAGATTGTCCTTTCCCCAATGTGTTTTCTTGGCATCTTTGTCAAAAATCAGTTGGCTGTAAATGCATGAATTTATTTCTTGGTTCTCTGTTCCATTGATCTATGTGTCTATTTTTATGCCAGTATTATTCTGTGTTGGTTACTAGAGCTTTGTAGTATATTTTGAAGTCAGATAGTGTGATGCATCTAGCTTTGTCTTTTTTGCTCAGAATTGCTGTGGCTATCTGGGTCTTCTGTGGTTCCATATAAATTTTAAAATTGTTTTTTCTATTTCTGTGAGGAATGTCACCAGTATTTTGATAAGAATTGCATTGAATCTGTAGATTGGGGTAATATGGAAATTTTAATGATTGTTTTCTCCAATCCATGAACATAGAATATCTTTCAATTTATTTGTGTCCTCTTCAATTTTTTTTTCTTTTTTTGAGATGGAGTCTCACTCTGTTGCCCAGGCTGCTGGAGTGCCATGGCAAGATCTCAGCTCACTGCAACCTCCACCTCCCTGCTCAAATGATTCCATGATTCTCCTGCTCAGCTTCCCGAGTAGCTGGGATTACAGGCACCCACCGCCATGCTTGACTAATTTTTGTACTTTTAGTAGAGATGGGGTTTCACCATATTGGCGAGGCTGATTTTGAACTCCTGACCTCGAATGATCCGCCTGCCTCAGCTTCCCAAAGTGCTGAGATTACAGGCGTGAGCCACCATGCCCAGCCCCTCTTCAATTTTTTTCATCTATGTTTTATAGATTTCTTAATTGTAGCCAGGGCTGACGTGTCATTGAGATTTTTATTCAATTTTTTAAACACTTTAAGTCCCACAGACAACATCATGTCAGGTCTTTATGATTTTGGAGTTTAGATTTGGTTTCCTCCCTCTACGAACCCTTCTTGTTATAAATTGATTTTGTCACCCCCTTTCAAATTCATATATTGAAGTCCTAATTCCTGGTACCTAATGCGACCTTATTTGAAAATAAGGTCATTGTAGATAGAATTAGTTAAGATGAGGTAGGATAGGCCCCTAAATCAATATGACTGGTGTTCTTTAAAAAGTGGGAACACACACATTCAGGGAGAACACTATGTGAACCTTAAGACATAGATGGGTATGCATCTACAAACCAAGAAACTCCAAAGCTTGCTGGCAGAAGCTATAAGAAAGGGACGGAGCGGATTTTTCCCTCACAGCTCATGGAAGAAACCAACAGTGCCAACACCTTGATCCTGGACTTCCAGCCTCCAGAACTGTGAGGTAATAAATTTCTGTTGCTTAAACCACTCAGCATGTGGTATTTCATGATGGCAACCCTAAGAAACTAACACTAATACGCTTTCTTCACAGTTGCGTCAGAAAATTGTCTCATTAGCTGATTAGTGACTCCGTTTTTATTTCTGCTTTTGTACATTGAGTGGGAATATTTGCATATCATTGATGCCAGAATCTATCCTTCAAAATGATGGCCATTTTAAAAATGGATAATATCTTTAAGCATTGCCTTGACCTTCCAAAAGGTGAAAAAAAAGTGAGGCTTGGTAAGGAGGACAAGATCTGTTAAACTTGCCATTAAAAAATATTATAGCAGATCTCTGGATACATTCCAGTATTAAAACACATTTGACAGAAATGTGAGCCTTAACCATACTACCAATGTTGTTCTATCAATGTCTTTAAGATGGGAGCAAAGAAGCAAGAGGATCAAGGAGGAAAATAATAAAGAATCCTTGCTATCAAGCAGAAAGAGGATTGGCCTTGATCAGTGGGAAAGTTAAAAAGGGTCACAAAATTAAACTGCTCCTTAAAAAATAGAAAAGGAGATAATGAAGTCAAGGGAAAAGCAACAGTTAGTATCTGGATTTAATTCATGCCTTCTTAGTCCTAGGAGAATTTGGGCCAGGAGAATTTCCTAATCAGCGGCTACACTCCCCACTTCTAGCTCTCTGGGCCACATTTGACAAATGTAGATCTGAAACTTTAGTATGGATGAGAATCACCAGAGGGCTTCTAAAACACAGATTGCTGTCCTCTCTTCCCACTCCACCCCATAGTTGCCAATTTATAGGTCTGGAGTGGGGTCCCAATAACTTGCATTTTTAACAAGTTCCCAGGTAATGCTGATGCTGCTGATCTGGGGGCAATACTTTAAGAACCACTGGACTATATCAATGTCAAACCTGCCTGATGAGAAGAATCACCTGGAAGATTTAAAAAAATGCAAAATCCTTGGCCCTATGCCAGACTTTCTGACTCAACCTCCAGGGAAGGGCCTAGAATTTTCTATTTCAACAATCCCTGCCTGATTAATAGGATTAGGCGAGTTTGGAAAATGCTACACCAAATCTCTATAAATTCCCTTTTTTTTAGCATCTGTCATTTTTCCACTTGCTTCCAGTGAATTTTGCAATATGGCAGTAGCTATGTGATGAGCTAAGAGTAGCACAAGTACTAGGTTCTGTACCTTGAATTTCCTAATCCCGTTGGCTGACCACAGTACCCTGCTTTTTCTTTTTATGAACAGGTGCCTTGGGAGATAGTCTTCCTTAATCCCAGCTGGCCCTGGTATCATGATGTCGCCCAGAGGCCACTCTGAAACAGATTCAGATGATGTAGCCTTCTCTGGTAATTCTCTGCTTATCTTTCATATTTCTTATCATACAACATGCGTATTTTGCTCTGAATATTAATGGTGGCTCTAGCCTCAGGCTGTTTCCTCTTAACTTTGAAAGTATTTCTGTGTGAGTTATGCTCTACAAGTTTTATTTCAAAAGCACTTTCTCTTTATTTGGCAGGAATATTCTTGCTGGCACTTACAGAGGAAATCCCATTGGTTCAGCAGATGGCTAATGATAATTGAAGTTAACTCTTTAGAGAACAATTAGAAATTTCCAAAAGGATTGTAGTAAAATTGCTTAGGGCCCTATCATGCCCATCTGCTGCTTTTGAGAACACATAATTCCTATCTCTTAGATCCAAATTCCAGCCACAAACTCAAAGTTGAGGCATCCTGTAAATGGCTTTCTTTGGACCATCTTTGCCTTCTGGGGATTTGTAGTGATTCTAAATACAGTGACCTGACACAGTTTAGCTCTAATTTTTGCAGCAGCACTGTAAGTAGATGTTACTCTATTTTACAAATAAGAAAACTGAGGCTAAGCAACATCAGATATAGAGTCTTGAAGATTATACAACTGCCTAATATCAGTCAGGATTCAAACCCACAGCTACCCAACTTACAAGCCTGAGCTGCTCCTCCAAGATGACTCTATTCTACTTTTGAAGAAATGCGGGGTCAAGTTTGAGAGCAACATTTTCATTTGTTATTTTTCCTGGAGTTTCCAAGATTGTGTTTAAATTCTACCAAGTGAGAAAACATTACAACAATCATCCTTAGTTTTGTTTGCTATCTCAACAGGACTCTGTGTGCTTTGATTCTAAATGTAAAATTAGCTCTGTCTGTTACAGGAAAGCCATCAACTGGGCAGTGTATTAGTTTGTTCCCTCACTGCCAACAAAGACATACCTGAGACTGGGCAATCTATAAAAAAAAAAAAGAGGTTCAATTGACTCAGTTCCATATGTCTGGGGAAGCCTCACACTTCCTGGTGGAAGGTGAATGAGGAGCAAAGTCATGTCTTACATGGTGGCAGGCAAGAGAGTGTGTGCAAGGGAACTCCCCTTTATAAAACCATCAGATCTCATGAGACTTATTCACCATCATGAGAACAGAACAGGAAAGACCTGCCCCCATGATTCGATTACCTCCCCTCAGGTCCCTCCCACAACACGTGGGAATTATGGGAGCTACAATTCAAGATGAGATTTGGGTGGGGACACAGCCAGATCATATCATTCCACTCTTGACCCCTCCCAAATCTATGCCCTCACATTTCAAAACCAATCATGCCTTCCCAACACTCCCCCAAAGTCTTAACTCATTTCAGCATTAACTCAAAAGTCTGCAGTCCAAAGTCTTATCTGAGACAAGGCAAGTCTCTTGCCTGTAAAATCAAAACCAAGTTAGTTACTTCCTAGATACAATGGGGGTACAGGCATTTGGTAAATACAGCTATTCCACATGGGAGAAATTGGCCAAAATGAAGGGGCTACAGGCCCAATGCAAGTATGAATTTCAGTGAGGGAGTCAAATCTTAAAGCTCCAGAATGATCTCCTTTGACTCCATGTCTCACATCCAGGTCACGCCAATGCAAAAGGTGGGTTCTCATAATCTGGGACAGCTCTGTCCCTCTGGCTTTGCAGGGTACATCCCCCCTACTGACTGATTTCATGAGCTGGCATTGAGTATCTAAGGCTTTTCCAGGCACACTGCACAAGCCTTTGGCAGATCCACATTCTGGGGACTGCAGGTTGGCAGCCCTCCTCCCATGGCTGTACTAGGCAGTGTCTCAGTGGGGACTCTGCATGGGAGTTCCAACCTCACATCTCCCCTCCATACTGCCCTAGCAGAGGCTCTCCATGAGGGCCCTGACCCTGGAGCCAATCTCTGGATATCCAGGCATCTGCGCACATCCTCTAAAATCCAGGACAAAGCTCCCAAACTTCAATTCCTGGCCTCTGTGTACCTGCAGGCCCAACACCATGTGGAAGCTGCCAAGGCCCAGGGCCTGCACCCTCCGAAGCCACTGCCTGAATGGTACCTTGGCTCCCTCTAGCCGTGGCTGGAGCAGCTGCAGGGCGCCAAGCCCCTAGGCTGCACACAGCAGGGGGGCCCAGGAATCCACTTTTTCCCTCCTAAGCCTCCAGGCCTGCGATGGAGGGGCTGCCAGGAAGGTGTCCAACATGCCCTGGAGACATTTTTTCCATTGTCTTGGTGATTTACATTGGGCTCCTGGTTACTTATGCAAATTCCTGATGCAGGCTTGAATTTCTCTCCAGAAAATGGGTTTTTCTTTTCTATTGCATGGTCAGGCTGCAAATTTTCCAAACTTTAATGCTTCACTTCCTCTTGAACGTTTTGCTACCTAGAAATTTCTTCCACCAGATATCCCAAAGCATCTCTCTCAAGTTCAAAGTTCCACATATATCTAGGGCAGCGGCTAAAAGCCGTCACTCTCTTTGCTAAAGCACAGCAAGAGTCACCTTTGTTCCCGTTCCCAACAAGTTCCTTATCTCCATCTGAGACCATGTCAGCCTGGACTTCATTGTCCACATCACTATCAGCATTTTGCTCCAAGCCATTCATTCAACAAGTCTCTAGGAACTTCCGTACTTTCCCACATCTTTCTGTCCTCTAAGCCCTCCAATTCTCTAGGAAGTTCCAAACTTTCCCACATTTTCCTATCTTCTGAGCCCTGCACACTGTTTCAACCTCTACCTATCACACAGTTCCAAAGTTGTTTCCACATTCTCAGGTGCCCTTTACAGCAACACTCAATTTACTGTATCAGTCTGTTTCCATGCTTCCAACAAAAACATAGCTAAAATGGGCAATCTATAAAGGAAAGAGGGTCAATTGACTCACAGCTCCACATAGCTGAGGAGCCCTCACAATCATGGCAGAAGGTGAATGAGGAGCAAAGTCATGTCTTACATAGCAGCAGGAAAGACAGCATGTGCAGGGGAACTCCCCTTTATAAAACCATCAGCTCTTGTGAGATGTATTCACTATTATGAGAACAGACAGGAAAGACCCACCCCACGATTCAATTACTTCCCAGTGGGTCCCTCCCATGACAGGTGGGAATTATGGGAGCCACAATTCAAGATGAGATTTGGGTAGGGACACAGCCAAACCATATCAAGCGGTTATTCAGAAAATGTGACTAATTATCGGTTTTAAGTAACAAAAGGATGGTTTCAGTCTTGAATTATCTTGAATTATTATTTTTGCTCAAACTTTCATAGTTGATTGTTGCATATCTTCTTTCTGTTCTTTCTTTCTCCAGCAAGAATTTGTTTGTACCAGCTCTATGCCATACACTGTGATAGACACACCAGATGTGGAAGTGAGAAATATGGTTCCCATCTTGGATAGCAAAGAAGATGGACAAATAAACCAACAAATTAAACACAGAAAAATGTTTTCTAAAGGAAAGAGGTTTCTTGAAGGAAGTGGAACTTCAGTTGAAATATGAAAGGTGAGTGAGGGTTAGTCACATAGAGAAAGGGAGAAGGGAGTATCCGATGTAGATAGAACAGCATATGAAAAGCACAGAGACATGAGAGAGCAGGTAGGCATTGCTGTAAATCCAGGTGGATGTAAAAAAAAAAATCAGAACCTTGCAGGAACTAGGTTGTAGAAAGCTCTGTGGACTAAGTTTAGTTGTTTTAACTTTATCCTAAAAGTCACAGGAAAATATTAAAGATGTTTAAAAAAGAAAAAAAAACAGATTTTCATTTTATTAACAAAACATAACTCTGGCAGCAGGTGTGGAAAATGGATGGAGGGGCCAAGACCAGCAGAAAGACACCTGTTACTGAAGCAATGCAGATGGGAAATAATGGAGACCTAGATGTAGACCATGCCAGCAAAGACGGAGGGGCAGAATTGAGCAATACTTGTAGAACTAATGTAACTTACGGGATGATTAGATACATAGAAAGGAGATTAACTCAATCCTTTATTTTTCTTCCTTTTTCAAAAGGTTTTTTTTAAGACTATATTACTGTCTTTTCCCCATTCCCTCCATACTTAGTGTGACAGTTAGCTAATTTTATTTGAATACCTATTTCTTATTCTTTACCAGCACCACCAAGCAGCAGCATCTCCCTACCACCACCACAACAAGCAGCAAGTGTTTATGGAGCACCTCTTACTAAATTATCCTTTGTCCTGTTTTGTGACAAATTTACATTCCTCTCTGCTTTACTTTTGCTTTATCCTGTATTTTTCATTGTTCTGTGGTTTAGTGTGTATTTTCTTCTGCTCTTCCAGGACCGTAGGATTTCAGAGCTTGTTACTTAAGTTTTCAGGTTTTTGATATGTACTTGGAATTTGATTTTTTACTACTTTCTCAAAGTAATGCTCCACAAATATTTCTTATGTAATTCCAATGCATCTAAAGAGATTTAGCATTTGAGTTTTATGTTAAATCAATAAACTGATTAAAGCCATAATTAGCAATCACCAACTTTTATCTGGAAATAAACTGAAAACTGTTATTCATTTACTAAGGCTCTGGTGTACTTATTTCTGTAAAGAGAACACTATACTTTGCTCAAAGAAGTAATAAAATTTATATTTTTCTCCTGTTCTCATCTGTGCAAATTATGTTCATTTTATTGTACAGGCTATATATCTTCTGCAATACCTTCATCTACCTGCAGGTGTAAAGTTAAAATTCAGCTCTTCTGCCAAGGTAAGAAATTAAATAGCTGGCTAAAATAAGTTATTTCAGTGTATACTGCTCAGGTGATGGATTCACCAAAATCTCACATATCACCACTAAAGAACTTACTCATGTAACCAAATAACACCTGTTCCCCCAAAACCTATAGAAATAAAAAATTTTAAAAAATGAATATAAAAAAAGAAGTTATTTAATATGCATGCTTATATTTATCTATTTTTTTCATTGTTTACATTTTTTCTTTATTTCTTCTTAAAAAAAAAACAGGATGCATGCACAAAACGTGCGAGTTTGTTACATAGGTGTACATGTGCCATGGTGGTTTGCTGCACCTATTGACCCATCCTGTAAGCTCCCTCTCCTCACCCCTGACCCCCCAACAGGCCCTGGTGTGTGTTGTTTCCTTCTCTGTGTCCATGTGTTCTCAATGTTCAGCTCCAACTTATGAGTGAGAACATGTGGAGTTTGGTTTTCTGTTCCTGTGTTAATTTGCTGAGGATGATGGCTTCCAGTTTCATTCATGTCCCTGCAAAGGACGTGATCTCATTCCCTTTTATGACTGCATAGTATTCCATGGTATATATGAACCACATTTTCTTTATCCAGTCTATCACTGGTGGGCATTTGTGTTGGTTCCATGTCTTTGCTATTTTAAATAGTGCTGCAATAAACATACATGTTCATGTGTCTTTATAGTAGAATGATTTCTATTTTGGGGGTATATACCCAGTAATAGGATTACTGGGTCAAATGGTTTTTCTGGTTCTAGATCCTTGAGGAATCGCTATACTGTCTTCCACAATGATTGAATTAATGTACATTTTTTCTTAACAGCAGTCATGCCATGTTAAAAAAAATACAGATGTTTTCTTCAAGAAGTCTAAAAAAAGACTTCCTTGTACTACTTAAATAAGACTGACCAAACTGGCATAATATCAAAAAAGAAATGTAAATAGAGAATCAGCTGCCAACTAAATGCCACCATTACTCACAGTGTGATATCACCTACTTGTCTTAGGCATCATTCATTTATATTACAGTCTGGTCCACTGAGACTATTCATCACATTTTTATTGAGCAATTTCTATGTGCTTAGTACTGACTGTGCTAGGCTCTATAGGTTCTCTGTAGATGCTTTAAGTCCTGCCCACAATAGCTTACAATGTGGTTGAGTATTTAAATAAAAATACAGAAATTTTTAAAAATATATCTTGTACAAATTATTTTAAAGTAAAAAAAATTCAGATAATGAAAATAAAGCTGTAGAAAATCTAGGATGAGCCTAGAAATATTTTGTATTAATAAAATAGTCAGTAAAAGCCTGGATTAATGAAAAATATGAGGACAGATATTTTTAGGATGGCAATTAAACACTTCTGTAGTCATAACTAAAAATATAATGAGAAGCGTATATT
The DNA here is from genome assembly GCF_028885655.2 of Pongo abelii. Lineage (NCBI taxonomy): Eukaryota > Metazoa > Chordata > Mammalia > Primates > Hominidae > Pongo > Pongo abelii. The sequence continues at coordinate 162,142,645 of NC_071985.2, read as the reverse complement.
TTATACAGATCCTTAAGATACCTGCACAGTGACAATTATCTTAAGAAAAGATTTCTTTGAAATGTGCTTCCAATTACTAAGGATGTTGAAAAACTTTTTCTCTTAGTTTATTTGATTTCCTTATAACTTTTATTTCATTATTTATTTAATTTTTGAAAATTTTTCTTATAGATACTAAAAACACAGACCCAAGTCAACTCTGTCTGAATTTTCATATATCCTGTGGATATATTTTATTATGTAAAAGATAATGACTCTACTTTTCTCTTCCCTCCTTGGGAGAACTTAGATAAATATACCTTCTGACGGAAGCCAAAGCTTCTAAACACAATATTCTCTGTTCTCTTACTATCCCTGGCTAACAGATATCGGCATGGCTTGGCATGCCTGTTCACATTACCCTGGTCCAACCTCTCTTGGGAACAGCACAGCTGAGTTTTTTCTTTATTTGTTTGTTTGTTTTCTTTTACGCTGGGTTGCACTAATGCTGAATGAAAGCACTAATGCTGCAATACGACGGGGGCTGGAGTAGGCAGCAGTTCATTTCTTCCAATGCAAAAGCTGTAAGTTTAAAAGTACGTGGAATATATTATATGTATAGTCAGGACTCATGTCTATACAGCCCACTTAAAGCATATTAATGTTATATGTTTGTTTCACATATGTATCCCACAGAACTTTACAGTAGTTACTATAATTACAATAAAACTGTAGATCAAGCATCAGTTCTTCACAAGTAACTTTTTTTTGGCAAAGTTCTTAAGGATCTTACTTTATTTTGAGGGTTAATTCTATCTTTACTATAACCTCGTTGCATAATGACGAGAATTTGTGTTTATTGAAAATAACGAAAATGAAGACGAAGGTACTTGTTAAAAACCAGTGTTTTGCTGAATTACAACCCAGAGTATTTGAGTACACATATAACATAATGTAACATTATTTTCAATGAATTTAGTACACAATGGATACATTTGTCTAGATTGTAAACAAAAATGTTCTCTGTACCTGCTCAATTTTGCTGTGAAACTAAAACTACTCTAAAAACTAAAGTCTATTTTTTAAAGTATCATATATATACTGATATGTATATATAGATATATAGTTTCTCTACATCAGATTTTAAACTAATTGGACAAAGATAATTTCTCATTGTATGAGAAATTATCTTTACCAAATAGTCATTATTTTTCTAACTTTTCTAATTATTTTGTTACTTATTACTTTAACAAAAAAAACCTTTAATAAACATGCTATGTAAAACATCATGTGGGCTGGGCATGGTGGCTCACACCTGTAATCCCAGAACTTTGGGGGGTTGAGGCGAGTGGATCACTTAAGGTTAGGAGTTCGAGACCAGCCTGGCCAACATGGTGAAACCCCATCTCTACTAAAAATACAAAAATTAGCTGGGAGTGGTGGTGGGTGCCTGTAATCCCAGCTACTCAGGAGGCTGAGGCAGGAGAATTGCTTGCACTGGGGAGGCCAAAGTTGCAGTGACCCGAGATCGCACCATTGCCCTCCAGCCTGGGCAACAGAGTGAGACTCTGTCTTAAAAACAAACAAACAAAAAGCACTTCTTGTGATTATTCTCCCTGGATGTAGACATTTTTAAACCAGGAAAGTTTAACGTGAAATGACAACAACCACTAACATGAACAACAACATAAAAACAAAAAGCTATCATGTTCACTTATGTTAATCTTGTACATAAATGTTACCTTTGCTGATAATTTACTTAATTAGTAACATCTTTCTAGGTGTCAAACACTACACTAGTGCCAAGAGACCTATGGAAAAAAATTAAGAAACGAGTCCCCTCCACCATGAGTTACAGTTTTGTCACATGGGAAGAGACATATACAATGAAAATATTCAAGGAATAGTACAATACAATAGTTAAAATTAGTACTATGTAACTTCAAAGTTGCAGACAGAGGTAAGGAAGAAACAAAAATACTTAAAGTATTCAAGGCCTAAGGACAAGGTGAGATCTGAACATGTGGGAGGTGGGTAGGTTTTGCATGGACAAAAATTATCGTGAGGTCTTAAAAACAAGAATAGCATCCAAAGGATGGTTGGGGTTGATTCCATTCATGACATTTAAACCCACACAGTTAGGAAGCCAGTTTATAGTTGAAATTGAGATTCATATTAAATAGGTAGAAATAAGTCTGGGTAAAGAATCAATCATAGTAAATACTTTCTGAGGATCTATCGTGTAACACTCATTTTATGTACGTTATTACAATTACCCTACAGGTAAGTACTATTATCTTCAATTATAGATTAATTTATTGAGATGCAATTAAGTTTCTCAGAGTCACAGAGCTTGTGAGTGGCACACCCAGATTTAAATCCAAGTTTGATTCCAAAACTCATGCTTCTGTTACCACATCACTTTGTCTTGTAAACAGAATATCATTGCAGCAAATCTTTCATCCCATTGTGCTGTAAGAAGGAACAGTACACCTGGAATTTTAAAAACTTGAACCTGAATTTGAATTCTTAATTATGTTAGGTATGAAAAATCGGTTAAGCCCTCTATAAACTGTACCATCTTTTGTAAAAATAAAATAGTGAATAGATGAAAGCTAGTCACAGAGATGAATGAGGAACAGATAGAAGTAACAGAAGAATGGGCATTCTTCTGATGTTGGCAAATACTATGTACTCAATAAAATTCACTGAATTGAAACCGAAGTAAAGGGATTGTGTACAGCATCAGCTTTGTGCTAGTTAAGACCATTTTAAGTATAGATTTGGAAGAAAATATAGTTTATAGCTAATTCACAACTGTTTCTGCTATTTAAGAAGGACTCTACTATTGAGTCATTATAGTTGGCAGAAACGATATGTAGTCACAGCATATGATACTACGGCAAAACTTCTGATACCATATTTTCATCGCTTCCCAAGATGTCCTATAGGTGACAGCATGGCCTTTAGCATGGTACCTACAGAGGAGACACTCAGTAAATATGTGGTGAATTAAGTAAATGAGGGGACAGAAGAAAGGGAGGAAGAGAAAAAAAAGGACAAGAAGAAGAAAGGCTGCTTGAATTTAAAAGCAGGTAACGGCATATCAGTTGAAAACTATTAGATGACTCAAGTATATCTTTTAAAAGGCCACAAAGTTTTTATTTTAATACAGGTAAAATAGATTCTTTCATTTTATAAAAATGTGATAAAATTTGTTATTCAACAACTATGTTATTTATTAATTTTGCCTTTGTATATGCTGCCAGCAAAGAAATATTAAGAAATCCTGACTTGGTCATGGTGAATCCGAAGGCCTACCTGGATTTTTTTTATCACTCTAACTACGCAGCTAATCATTCAACCTCAAATTTGTTTTTTATGACACTCCAAAGATGCCCTTAGCTGCATCACTCCTTTGTTGTCAAAAGCTTAGAAATAACAATTAAGCAGATTCCTGAGTTACTAAATAACACATAACTAGAATTGAGACTTAGGAACTTTTAGTTCCATGCTAAGCCCACAGGGACACAACATCTGTAAAACATTAATCATAATTGGGCACAAATATTTTTTGTCACAATTCCCTCCTGCCCTCATTTGCTTTTATATCTCATTAAGTTCATATCCTATTAATTGAATTATTGCTCTCAATATGTTGACTTTTCACCATCATAAGCTTATACTGATTTTTCAAACTCATATTGTAAAAGCAAGCTATCATGAAATGTAAAGATGTCCACTTTGGTTAAGATTCACGTAAAGGTTTGAAGTTGGAGAAAACTCCTGGAACACAGGTCTTTCTTTTCATCACTTTTCCTCCAATCATCACCTGTGAAATTCTTCCGAACTTCTTAAATGCATATTCAAAATCCCATCCAAGAAACCAATCTAATATTCAGAGGCATGGATTATAATAATAAAGTTGATCTCCATGGGTATTACTGACAAAAGAATCATTAAAATAAAAAGATAAAAATGAAGAAATAATCCAAATCAAAATATATAATTCTCCTTCTCAGGTGGGAAGAAATACATAAATTCAGGGAAGCAGGAATTGCAATAAAATGTCCAACTCCGTTCTTTCATTATCTGTTAGAATAGAGAGAGAAAGATGCAATAAGCATGGATGGGGATTTTTTTAAATTTTGTGTATGGTGTGAGGAGTAAAATATAAGTAATAAATTTGCTTTAAACGTTTAAAACATTCTCATTTGAAGTAATTACATGTGTTTTATTTTTAAAAAAGCAATCGTAGGCACAATAAATGGTCAAATAATCTTGTTGTAAAAACAAGTTTCAATTAGTATATAACTCTAGTCTAAAAAGAAATAAGGAAGAATAGAAGCTGAAATAGCCAGGAAATAGAATATTTTCCTATCAAAACATCAAAGTAGGCCAGATGCGGTGGCTCACGCCTGTAATCCCAGCACTCTGGGAGGCCGAGGTGAGTGGATCATGAGGTCAAGAGATCAAGACCATCCTGGTTAACATGGTGAAACCCCGTCTCTACTAATACAAAAATTAGCTGGGTGTGGTGGTGTGCACCTGTAGTCCCAGCTACTTGGGAGGCTGAGGCAGGAGAACCGCTTGAATCTGGGAGGCGGAGGTTGCAGTGAGCCGAGATCATGCCACTGCACTGCAGCCTGTTGATGGAGCAAGACTCCGTCTCAAAAATAAATAAATAGATAAATAAATAAAAGTATTGTTTATTTTTTTAAGATAGTACACAGTGCCAATTAGTATAAAGCAAATTTTATCACACATGGTTGATGAAATTTTAAATCTAATTATTTTAGCAAACAGTCTGACTACACGTATCTTTAAAGAACATTAAATATTACATATTACTTATTCCATAAAGTCTCCTTATGGTAAAATATATATATATATACATATAAAAACAGTTTTTAAAAACCTCTGCCTTTCAGTACTTGGGTAATGATACAGTAATATTTTCATCAATGTGGCAAATTTGACCACAAAATTGACCATATGGTTAAGTACACTACAGTGTATTATTTAGATAGCCTATTATGTAAATATTAAAATGGCTATACAAAGAACTTGCAAATAGTCTGAGAAATGCTTACTTTATGCTAAATAAAATGAGAACAAGATTAAAAAATGTATATCATAATATTAACATAAGTGTGTAAAACAAAATTAAAAAACTGTAGGAAAAAAAGAATAGAAAAACATACACTAATATGATACTGAATTTTTACTGACTAGTGAGACTAAAGTTTAGTAAGCTACTTTTCTTTCTAATTTTCATCATTTTCCGAAGTTTCCATAGAAAACAGGGCTTATTTTTGTAACTGAGCAAAAGTATAATAAGATTTACTTTAAAAAATTAAAAATGGAGTTAGAGTGAACCTACCAAAAAAGAGATGGAAACAAGGGATCTCTCTTCATTTCCCTTCATTTGTTTTCTAGGGGAATCTGTATTAATAGCAAAACAGTACCCAGTGTGCACGTGTGTGTGTGTGTGTGTGTGTGTGTGTTATATACATAGATAGATAGATAGATAGGTAGATAGATAGATAGATAGATAGATAGATAGATAGATAGATGTGGGGAAGGATATAGGATTATAAATGTGAGTTGAGTAAAAATTGTATTGACCTCATGATTTTTAAGCTATTTTCCAGAATCAACCAGCTTGTTCTTATCCTGTAAGTGGCACACTATATATCTCTATTGAAAAAAACGCATTCATCTCTTCCTCTGAAAAACAGGAGATTATCTCTCAGTTCCCTCAACCATGAGGATAAATGTCTAAAGAAATTGAGCTGCTTGAATGTTCATATCCATTATAACAACTTGTACTGGGCAGAGGAGTTACTGCACCTGACATTACCCAGAGAATAAAATAAAATAAGCATGCTTTTTCACTAAAATGAAGAGTTCAACTCATTTGATAAGTCAACTGTGCTATCTCTGCAAAAATAAACCTTTTCACAGTCTTTCTTAAAAAGAAAAAAATCACACAATGCTATAATACCCAGCAGACTTTCCATTCAATTAGCCATTAATAGAAATACTAAAAAGAGGTGCTTGAGAGAAGAAACTAAAGCTCAAAATTTGATATGGCCAATCATACATGACATTTGGGATTAAGTTCTGCCTTTTAGAGTACTCATTCATTGAAGTACATGTTTTATTCAAAATAGATCTAATAAAAAATGTGACTAAGAGTATGCTAGCCATATGAGCCATATGGTGAACACGCTGGATTCTGATACCTAATTAAAATAGGAGTAGCTTAGCCTTAACATACTCCTGGAAACTGTCCTTACTATGAAAAAATCAGTGACTTACAGATTCTTTCATGGCAAGAGACTTGATCAGTCACAAGATCAGACTCGAGCCAGTTTCAAAAAACTCTTGGTTGGAGAAACTTAAGTAAAGTATTAAAAACAACAACTCCTCTAAGGAATCTAGTACTCTTAATCAGACATATATGTTTAATTTGCATTTTAATTCTCAGAGATGCTCTGCCTTTGTAGCATCAACTCCGATTAGAACAGAGAGATGGGGGAAGGCTATGCTGTAAATCCCAGCAGTTTCTAAATCTCACCTTTCCAAATGGTCACTCCGCATCAAGGTTGAGGAACACTGGCAGGGTAAGGAGGTGGAGCTGGATGCATAGTTGTTTGTGTGGTACCTGATCTGTGAACAGACAGAGGATTTCACAGGACACTTCCTTGAGTATTTTTAAAGAAAAGCAAAACCAAAACCTGCATATCAAGGTCACATTGGCTATGATCAATAAGGATGTTTTAGATATTACCTTCCTAGGACCATCTCATTTCTACTTCCGTGCTTTGACTCACACTTATTTCCTCCTACACTTACACATCAAATTCCACTTGTGGGCAGAGACCATGTCTGATATGACTGGGGAAGTTATCACAGCACTTGTTAAATGCTGAATAAGAACTCATTGACCTCAAGTAATTGGTGAAGGGAAATCTAATTCAACCACCCTCCAGCTGATTATTTTTTGTGATTTCCCATTGCTCTGGGATAAAGACTAGAATTCTTAACATGACATCAAAGGCTGTTTTATCTGGCCTCGGGATGCAATTTCAGCCTCTTTTCAAACTTTTTGCCTTTTGATCTTACGCTTTCAGGCTACACCAGCCATCTTCGAACATTATGAACAGTGTCATTCTCCTTTATACCTCAGGGCCTTTGTACTTGCACTTTCTTCTGCCTGCAGTATGCTTTCATTTCTTCATCACCTGGCTAACTTCTACTCATCTGATAGATCTCAACTTAGGGAATCACTTTGTTGGAGAACATCCTGTTGACTAGGACTTGTCCCCCACTATATGACATCTACTATTTTTTCTTTCAGGAACTCATGTTGTATGAAACGTATAGTTATGTGTGTAATTATTTATTGAATATGTGTTATTGTACCTAAGCTATAAGCTTCATGAGAGCAGGAACCGTGCCTGGTTTTGCTTACCACTGAGTCTCCAGCAGCTACCACGGTGCCTGGCACAGAAATCATGGTGGATAAGCATTTGTGGCCTGAGTGGACACTGCTGCACAGCCAGTCCTGAGGCCCATCCCTCAACAGCATTCTCCATATTACACATCTCCTAAATTCATTGGATGTCACAGCTGAAAAACGATTCCTTTTTTTATAGATTTCTCAGTAATTGTCTTATAAGAAAAAGACAGAATAAAATGACTTCATCATAAAAATTTGTTACAAGAGAAAGGAGAAAGAAATAAAATCCAGTGTTTCTTCAGTCTTTTTTAATTGGCTTTCTAAAGTTTTTTTTTTTTCTCAAAAGTTTAATTAAGATTATCTTAAACAGCGCGGCCATCTTAAGTGGCATGGCATTATACAAGCTGTCCAGACAGACATATAGTTTTCCAATCCTTAACTGTGTTAAGCAAATGGATGATTTCCGTTTTAGGTAGGCAGTGCTGTGTGAAGAATCATAAAATGCCATGTTTTCTTTGCAGCAAAAATTACACTTTGACTGATACCTATTCCACAGCAAACAGAAAAAGTTTAGTGGCAATTTGCACAGAAATTTTATGGTTCTGGAAGAGTGGTCAGACTTGGAGGAGAAAGGAGAACAGGTTTTTGGGGATTTTTAAAATTTTTTTTCTGCAAGACTTTCAAAGCCCCCTTTGTACTCCTATGTGAGAAGATTCTCCAACTGCTAAAGAACGATCTGGTTATTATAAGTTCTCACCTTAGCTGACCACTAGGTTCCTCTTCCTGCTATTATGCTGCTTGGTTCTTATTTAGAGGCCTGCTTTAACAAAGGAAATGCCCTTGGGCTTGCATTATTTGTTGGCTAAACTTTAGAAGCAGACTACAGCTGTAGGAATTTCGATATCACATACCTGTACAATGTCAAATAGCGGGAGATTAAAAAAAAAAAACCTGAAAGAAGAGGTACTGCAAGGTAGTTTGTCAAAAGCCAAGAGTTCTGAAGCACATGTTTCCCTAGTGGCACTGTCTGTGGAGCACAGAGGATTTTTAGGGCTGTGAAACTAATCTATGATTCCATAATAGTGGACATGTCATTATACATTTGTCCAAACCCATGGAATGTACAACAGCAAGAGTGAACCCTAATGTAAACTATGGACTTTGGGTAATAATGTGGTGTCATTGTAGATTCATCAATTGCAACAAACATACCACTCTGGTAGGGGAAATTGATAATGGAGGAGGCTACGCATATGTGGGGACAGGGGGTCTGTGAAAAATCTCTGTACTTCTCAATTCTGCTATGGACTGCTCCAAAAAATAAATTCCATTTTAAAAAATTATTGTATATTGGAGATTACATATGATTTGATCTACTAATAGCCTTGTTACTACTGTTTCTGACCCAAGTTTTCCTTCTCTTTAACATGTCCTTCATATTGTTTCCAAGGCAAATCTTGGCAAATCATAAATATCTATGAAAGTTTCCCATTTCTAAAAGATAAAGACTACCATATGTCAGGTGATGCCAAGCCCCTTTGCTTTTAATTTCATTTCATGCTTAAACCTTTAATACACTGATCTTCATTCACACCAAATATGGCGTGTCCTGAAATCATAAGGATGAGCAGGTGCTGATGAGCCTCTCTTACACATATCAGCTCTTGTAGCCATAAAGATTTTCCTTTATGCTCCCTAGGATCTTCCCGCCTGAAATAAATCTTGTTCTTCTTTCAACTAAACTTGGAGCTCTGTTGTGTTCTTCCCAAATTGCCAAGTATATAAGATATCCAATCTTCCAGCAAAGTTTACCCTCCCTCTGGATGTGAGAGCCCAAAGATTTCAATTTAGACAGCTTTATTTACTAAGCTGTGTTACAGGATATTTTAAAATAATTCAGTTAAGGTGGTGCAGGCTATTTAATTGTGTATTTGGAGGGAGGGTCGGTGTTGATCTTCCAATTTGAATTTAACTCTTGGGCCAAATTATTTTCCTATGGCAATTCTGAAAGATGATTGATGTGTGAATGGGGACGTCACAGACACCAAATGGAGACTCCAGAAACATAGCTCATTTGTTTGGCCTTCTGCTATTGCTCGTTTGTGAACCCTGTGGCCATTTTTGGTTTAGCTGACCATGCCTGATGCCTGCATTCACAGAGCCATGCTGCCTCTGTGGGCTGAACACTATGCTAGTTTGTCTACGAGATTCCTTCCAAAATGACCCAGCTGTACCACAGGGTTATAGCTACTTTCCATCATGTCGTTAATAGTTATTTCTGCTCACCCACACCAGCTCACTAATTTATCCGCATCCACTGCTTGATCCTGAATAACTGAGGACTATGATGGTCTGTGCTGTCACCTTCAGAATTTTGAGGCCAGATTTGTAACATGGCATAAAGCTAGCTAGATTTTGAAGGAAAAAGAGAAAACTATCCTAGAATTCCCTCTCTTCACCTCTGATTACTTGAGTCCCTGTTACAGGTCATCCCACTCCCATAGCTATCCCCTCCCTCTTCCAACTTCCTGACCACTGGCTCCTTTCCATCCACTTTCAGATATGTGGAGGCTTCCCTTGTCTTGGGAAACCAATACACACAAACACCTGTGCTTGACTGTCTCGACTCCTTCCTACAATTGCGGTTGAATGTTTTGCCTTCCTTTAACACCAGATTCTTTAAGTGACATGCAGTCTCAGTTGCTCCTAATTCCTCTCCTTTTAGCTCCCTCCTAAACAACTGACCAGAATTAGAAGGTCCTCTCCCTTTGTCAGAAACTGTTCAAACACTTTACAAATAATAATTCATTTAATTATTTGTAATTGGTACTCTTATCATCTTCACTTGAGATATGCAGAAACTGAGGCATAGATAGGTAAACTAACTTGCCTAAGGTCACCTCCAGATGAGTGGCAGAGTGTGAATTCAAATGCCAGCAGTCTAGTTCCAGAACACATGTCCTAACCACACTCTACTGCCTCACTCCCTCCAAATTCTATAATTGGTTTTCATTCCTGTGCTAATAAAACTAGTCTCTTAGAAACTTTTGGTATATGCTCTCATCTTTGATTGTAGTACTTAGGCTAGATATACCTGTATTGCATATTAAGTTCTAGTATTTACAAACCTCCCCCCTCTTTTTATGCAAGTATAATTAAACTTCATTAAGCTGGAATGAACACATTATTCTGGTAAGGGTAGAACTAAATTTTATATTGTTCATGACATAAAATAGGGTTAATTGGTCAAATTAATAAGCAAAACATGTAAAGTAGTAGGAGCAGCATTTGACCTACTCAAGGGGGAAAATATAGATAATTTTAGAAATGCAAATCCAGGCTTCTGATATCAGAGGAGTCTTTCCTGATCCGGATAATAATATGTATAATGCACTTCTTGATTCCTGTCTTGCAGGAGTGTGTACTCTAGTTGGGAAGCAATTGAAATAACAAGAAATAATAGAAAATGGCACATAGTCACACTCCAGAGCATAGGATGGTGATGTTCACCATCATTTACTTTGTTAGAATTTGCAGAGTATATTCTGAGCACTGGCAAGTTCTTCTTAGGCACCATGCCAGCTGCCACCAAGAGGATAGTGATCCCTGTGGGCATAAACAAAACTGCACATTTTAAAGCTAAAAGGAGTCTTGGAGATGATGTAATCTAACTCTCTTATTTACAGATGAGGATATGAAGCCACATTTTTTTACAGTCACAAAGCTAGCTTGCAGCAAAGTCCTATCTGGAATCTAGCTTCCCCTTTCTGCTCTATCACTAGGCCCAATAATATATTTGTAGATTTAATCCACGCATAAATACCCTAAAACATACCTTATTCAGCAAATGCTTGTTTCTTAAAAAAATAAAAGTGTGGATAACTGAGCAGGGTTAAAAAACTAAAACATGTGAGCTAGCCAATTATATTACTCAGTGAGCCCCACAAGAGCAGAGATTTTCACATTTCTGTTTGTTGATGGACCCTCAGTGAGTAAACCAGAGTCAGCCACAACGTGGTTTAATTACTATGTGGTGTTTGAATGAATGATTTCTTCTACATGTTTTTATATACAATGTCTATAAGTGAGTAGATATTATTTCTATTTTATAGGTGAAAAAAAAAATTAAAGCTGAGTGAAGTTGACTTGCTCAAATTTAGACCTAGAACCAGAACTAGAAACCAGGCTTTTGGTGCCTAATTCATGATTTAGTTGTAAAAAGATTGCTTTCATAAAAAAATTAATTAGTTATTCTGTACAGAGAATACAGACAGATTTGTCACTTCAGCAGAATTCTGAGGAAATGGGTACAGTTGACACGTTATCTACTGTCATTATTTACTTGCTGGTCTTTTGGGTGTGAGCCATCATTTCTAGTCCGGGGCCTGCTATATCACACTAACAACAAAAATAAACGGTTTCCCCTTCTTACTTTTCAAAGTTTCCTTCCTTTCTTATCTTTCCTCTCAGAATTCAAACTGTCTGGAGAAACAAAGTGGGTAGGCCAGGGACCGTCCTTCCAATGAATGTTCTCACACCCCTTCATGAGACTCTGATCAACTCAAATTATATTAAAGACTCTAATGCCTTACAACTGTCTCCTCAATTTAATTTCATCTTTTGGAATTTTTACAGCCTCACTATCCAAAGAGATTTTACAGTTACTTGGCTTTGTAACTTCTAGCACTGCTTTCTGAATCTTCATCTTTTAAGGGGGTTCTATGTTTTTCTCTTTCTAAAACATCAAAATATATTTTTAAGATAATAGACCTTAAATGCAGTTATACTGGTCTCTTTACAATAGTACAGATTGTGGAAGTCTTAAGAATTCAGAGAAAAGGGAAATATAAAAGTAATTGAGGGGAGTTGAGGTTTCATAAGGAGGTGCAGAGCATGAAAAGAAGAACTGGAAGGGAGGCGGGGAAGTCTTGAACGAAGACAGGACTGAATGAGCAAGAGTGGAAGGCAGCAAGCAAATACAGCTGGTTATTGTGGATGTTTCACTTTTGGACTAAGATTGGATAGGGCTGGATGGCAATTGGAGAAATAGAACTGTTACCACTTTCAAATAAGTGGGGACTTTGACATAGTTTGGGGGGAATGATAGCCAAAAACCCTAGGCAGGAAGAAGGGTAAACTAGAACATATTGTCCAGCTGGAATCCTGGATCCACCAGTTATTAGCTGCATGACCTTGGGCAAGTTACTGCAACTTGCTGGGCCTCAGTTTCCTTCTTGGTGGAATGGGAATAAAGGTTGTAACTACCCCTATAAGATTGTTGGCGGGATTAAAGAGTTAATGCAGGCCGCCCATTATGTCTGTAATCCCAGTGCTTTGGGAGACCTAGGCAGGAGGATTCCTGGAGCCCAGGAATTTGAGGGAGCCCAGGAATACGAGCCATGATTGCACCAATGCACTCCAGCTTGAGTGACAGATCAAGACCCTGACTCTTAAATTTTTAAAAAAGGGGTTAATGTATATAAAGCACTTAGAACAGAATCTGATGCAATGACACAAAGTAAGCACTCAGAAGATATTATCTATTCCTATTTCAGCCATAATGGACAGGCCATTTATTATGCTAGCCTCACCTACAGGTTCTTGTAAGGGAAATTCCCTGGCCCACAACTTCTGAAGAGGCAACTACAGGTCATCTATTTTGTGCAAAGATTCTGTACATTTTAGGCATACCTGATTGGACAAGGTGTGCAAGCTCAAGCCATAGGTTAGCCACTGACCTATGACTTTGCCAGTCAAGGAACAGTGACCTTAAAAGAGACTTCCTTTCTTGAGAATGTCAAGAAAATGAGGAAGATTAGTATCAGGAACAGAGCCATGAGGAAGAAGATGATTAAGCTAAGGAATTATATTGACAATACAGAGAAAGAATAGGCAACTGTTAATAGAAACATAATTATGACAAGTAGAAAATAACTGGGTCCAATAATGGTGGACAATAGGCAAGAGATTCCATTTACTCCAGTTGTTGATTTTGGGGATGTTAATCTACTCTCCAATTCCAGCCTACACACTCCAAGCCATAATGTTTTCTTTTTCTTTCTCCTTTTTTTCTTTTCTTTTCTTTCTCTCTCTCTTTCTTTCTTTCTTTCAGACAGTCTATCTCTGTCACCTAGGCTGGAGTGCAGTGGCACAATCACAGCTCATTACAACCTGACATCCTGGGCTCTCCCACCTCAGCCTTCCAAGTAGCTGGGACTACAGGCATGCATCACCACACCCTGCTAATGTTTTTATTTTTTGTAGAGATAGGATCTCACTATGTTGTTTAGGCTGGTCTCTAACTCCTGAGCTCAAGTGATCCTCCCACCTTAACCTCCCAAAGTGTTGGGATTACAGGCATGAGCCACTGTGCATGGCCCATAATGCTGTTTCTATTACAATAAACCTCCTCTTGCTTAAGCTAACATAAGTGGTGATCTATTTCCTATGGCCCAAAGAACGTAAATAACCAACCAATGCAAACACCTTAGATGATGAGTTTGGGTATCCGACCCTTGCTTTAGTGATCCCTGGTACCCATCAGTCAATTGACTCATGGCCCTCCAGTGCACCCTCCATGCTGCCCCCACAGTTATCCTCATTCAGAATGGGCTCCCATTCTTTTTGACATATGCACAAACTAATTTTCTTTCAAGGGCAAGTTCAAATTCCACTTTCTCCATGAATACCTGGGGACTATACTAGACAGAGGTGGATCCAGGTTTTGTGGCAGCTGAAGAGTATAAAACTTTCTTTAATAAAATGAATATAAAACTATGTCCCTAGGAAAAGGCCTGTGCAAGTGAGAGACTTTGAAACTTCAGCTTCATTCACTTCCCTGTACATCTACTTCTGATACCAGGTTAAGAGGGACTTTTTCTCCATGAAATTATTCTACCAGGTATATTTTACAATAGTGTGTGTAATCATACAGACCTGCTCCATAAATAAGCTCAGTCTTACACCTGCTGCCTCCTACTTTGGGAATATCGTTTGTGATTGGACTGCAGTATTCCACCCCCCTGGGCTGTTGGGAAGAAATTCCTGATGTCTGACAGATCTACTGTCAGATTTGGGAGGGAAAACATCGATCAGTGTATGACACTACTTCTGCTCATCCAGCCTCTAGCATATGCCACCTAATATTGGCAGCTAAGCCATTCTCCACACAATTGTTTCTAAAGACAGCCTGCTCATTACACACATATATACACAGACATCCCAACATATATGTTTTGTAAAATTGCTTCTTATTTTTCTATTATCCTTAAAATAAAGACAAACAACTATTTCATGGGCCACAAGTCTCCTGTCATGTTTCCACCATCATTCCTCTCTGTCTCCGACTCCATGTTAGCAGAGCTAAAAAATTTACTGTCCATTTGTGGACATCTATGCAAGGGAGCAGTCAATAAACATTAGGAGTAGTTAACTCTGCTTTTTAAATTCCACTGTTTTTTCACTTCCTCCTTCCCCATTCACCCTTGGCTCAGTTGAAGGTCTCAGTAAAGACTCATAAAGAGGTGATAGATTTGTTAATTGGCTTAATTTAATCATTGCACAGTGTAAACATATATCAACACATCACAACATACCCCATAAATACAGAACATATACAGTGATTATTTGTCAATTAAAAATAAAATAAATCACAAATTTCTAAAAAGAGGCTAAACAACTAAGTGAATAAGGAGCTTTATGAGGGTGAAGCTTTGAAGAATAAAAAAAGGAGGCTCCCCAGACTGATTAGAAGCACAGTAGAGACAGGACAGCCACCTAGAGAAACAGATCAGAGACAG
Source organism: Pongo abelii (assembly GCF_028885655.2). Taxonomy (NCBI): domain Eukaryota; kingdom Metazoa; phylum Chordata; class Mammalia; order Primates; family Hominidae; genus Pongo; species Pongo abelii. The sequence continues at coordinate 162,127,399 of NC_071985.2, read as the reverse complement.
CCTGAAGGGACCTGTGGAAATGCAAAACCATAGCCCAGAGAGAGACCTGTCAGGTGACGGCCAGAACCTAATGACTCCCTGGAATCATCAGAGTGCTCGAGAGGGACTGCATTTCATGAAGTCACCCAGGATGTGCTTGAGTTTTTTTAATTAATCTGAAAAAAAAAAAAACCAGAACTTTCTATGGCTAGAATTGGGGATATTTGGAAACATCCAGAGTCAGTTATTGAATCTCAGTACCACTTGATTATCAGTTCCATTGAGGCAGGGTTCAAATCTACCTTGTTTCTGCTCTATGCCCACATATCACAGTGCCTCTCCCATAGTACGATCTCATTAAATATTTAGTGAATGAATGGATAATATTTTCAACAAGACTCAAGCTCTTTGAAATCAGAGACCGTATCATAAATGTTCTGTAACTCTAAAGAACCCAGCACAATGCCTGACACTGAGTGACACTAGTTATGATTTGCTGTCTGATTTAGAAGGCTCTTTATATGTCAAAGGGAGATATTTTTTCTTTAAGCCTGGTGATAACCACGCACACCTGGTCAAATTCACATCCTGCCTTATCTTTTATGTGCTCCCAGCTCTGTAAAGGTAAAATAAGCAAAAGGAAGAACAATTATTGGTATCAAAAATACAGTAATCTACAGACAAACCCTTCCCTGAACTATCTTTGTCACTTCCTGATTCATTGAATTTGGTCAGTTCATTCCACAAGTAGAGCCTCCTGGCTCTCAGAACCATGAGGAAACAGCCATATCCCTGGAAGTAGACTTTAACCAGAGGCTGCTTCCTGAAAGGTCCTAGTCCCCAGGGATTTATTGCCATGGAAAGCCTGAACTGGCCGGAGGACGAACTGTACACATAATCATTGGGTTGAGTATAGAAAATGTTGTTACTAGATAAAGAGTTCTGTATGGTTTAGCTGTTGTGACTATCTGCTATGTTGCTAATCAATATAAATAGTAACATTATTAAAGTTCATTAAGGCTGGGTGTGGTGGCTTATGCCTGTAATCCCGGCACTTTGGGAGGCCAATATATGTGAATTACCTGAGGTCAGGGGTTTGAGACCAGCCTGACCAACGTGGTGAAACCCTGTCTCTACTAAAAATACAAAAATTACCCAAGTGTGGTGGCACACACCTGTAATCCCAGCTACTTGGAAGGCTGAGGCACAAGAATCGCTTGAACCAGAGAGATGGAGATTGCAGTGAGCCAAGATCATACCACTGCACTCCAGCCTAGGCAATAGACTGAGACTCTGCCTTAAAAAAAAAAAAATTCATTAAATTAACAAAATTATTCTAACTATTCAAAATTGCTCTACTAATAAAACAATAAGGGTAACTCTGCAAAGCCAAGGTGGGAGGATCACTTGAGGCCAGGAATTTGAGACCAGCCTGGGCAACACAGCAAGATCTGTCCCTACCAAAAAAAAAAATGTTTTAAATTAGTCAGGTATGCTGGTGTGAGCCTATAGTCCCAGCTACTCAGGAGGCTGAGGTGGGAGGATGAGAGGATCCCTTGTGCCCAGGAGTTAGAAGATGCAGTGAACTATGATTGTACCACTGCACTCCAGCCTGAGCAACACTGTGAGACCCTGTCCCTAGAAATAAAATTAAAAAAAATTTTTAAGTCAATGAGGAAAGCCCAAGAACTCACCTCTTAGTTAATAATTTAAAGGAAAAAAATAAGAAAAAGATGTATTTTTCAAAGACAGTTAAGAATAAAGTTACACAATTCAGAAAAATTAAAGAGATATTTTAGTGAAACAACAAAAATGCTCTCTAAATCTTCAAAAACTTCCTAATACATTTTCTTGAATTGGTGATAATATTGTCTTCCATCCCCTCCCCACTCTCATGGAAACCCTTCCATCACGATAGCCCTTGGGAAATGGGAGAGCTAATGCCAACTTCAGCAGCAGGAGGAAACCTTTGCAAGGAAGAGCCTTTGCAGACGAAATCCTTCTCGTGCTGGAAGAGGAGACAGCATAGAAAGAGGAGTAGGAGATAACATCCTTACTTCTCCATTACAATGGCCTCAGAGTCAAAATCCAGAAGCAGGAGAAAGAACAGAAACATTACAGAGAAAGAAGAAATGGTCACAAGCTGTTTAGTACACAGACTCATGAGGTGTCACCGCATGCGTGTGTGGACATGAAGGAGAAAGCCAATTATGATTCCCTGACTCTCCTCCAGCCTCCCTGAAGTCTCCCTGGGGCTTATGGAAGGCAGTGGAAAGCTGAACACCATAGAGACTGCCATGAAGTTGCTATTGTTGGAGGCCGAAAGAGTGAGGGTCGCGATCAACTCAGTGTACCACTGGAGGCTATATGAGTAAACAGCACACTGTTTCTCATAAATGCAGAATGTTGGCAAACTGACAAACTGTGTATGCCACCCAGAAGGACTGCAGGAGGGCAGTCACAATCCAGGCACTAGTGTTTCTTGTGATTAGGCAAATCTGAAGCCTGTTAGTAATAATGTGAACCTGTGATCAATTAAGCAGCTGACCAGTCATTACCTCCTCCTCCCTGCTCTTTCTACCCAATAAATACAAAGGGCTGCCTTTGCTCGCTAGAAGCAGGGAGCTCTCTTCTTCCCCTGGACCCTTCCTTAAAATAGTTACTTTTGTCTTAAGTTTTCATTTCTATGTTTGTCACTTTGTTCAGTCTTTTAATGACGGTCTCAGGCAGTAACAGTAGTGATGGTCTCAAGTAGTAGCAGTGGCAGTCTGTCACAGCTATGATTAGGGCTAAGATGACATTGTCAGAGGCATTTGAACCAGAGCAACTCTGAAATCTACTGGGCTGCATTCCCAGACGGTTAGGCATTCTAAGTCACAGGATGAGATAGGAGATCAGTGCAAGATACAGGTCATAAAGATCTTGCTGTTAAAACAGCTTACAGTAAAGAAGCTGGCCAAAACCCACCAAAACCAAGATGGCGACGAGAGTGATCTCAGGTCATCCTCACTGCTACCCTCCCACCAGCACCATCACAGTTTACAAATGCCACGGCAACAACAGGAAGTTACCCTATATGGTCTAAAAAGGGGAGACATGAATACTCAGCCCCTTGTTTAGCATATCATCAAGAAATAACCATAAAAATGGGCCACAAGCAACTCTCGGGGCTGCTCTTTCTATGGATTAGCCATTTTTTATTCCTTTACTTTCTCAATAAACTTGCTTTCACTTTACTCTGTAGACTCACCCTGAAGTCTTTCTTGCCTGAGATCCAAGAACCGTCTTTTGAGATCTGGATCGTGACCCCTTTCCTGTAACGCCATGGCAGAGACAGCAGTTCCTATGAGGGGACGAGCCTAAGGCAATGGACTGGAGGAAGGAAGTGGCTGTGCCTCAAGGGTCTTCTGTGCCACTGAGATGACAGTGGGGTCAAGTCAAGGAAGCAGGACCACAAGGCTAGAACATGTTGACGAAACTGTTCCCAGGTTTCACCAGCACTGAAATCGATGGTGGATGCCAGGCAAGACAACAATTGATTCTGGGGATTTCAGGAGGACTCAAAGGGCAGGATCAGGACCTGCTTTTGACAAGCTACCTCCCTTCACTTACCTGTGTTATCACAAGGGTATGTGAGCTTTCTCCTTTATACCAAGATGCCATCTTGGCTGAGGGAAGGGCGTGCTGGGAGAAACCATGAAAGACAACATTTGCCTCAAAGAGACTGAATTAACCCAAAATGAGAAAATAATGGATTGATAAAATATCTTCAACTGCAAAATCAAGAACCCATCTCCTACTCTTCTACCTCCTGGCTCCTGCTCCAGCCAGCAAAGACCAAATATCTGTGAGAGTTTTGTTCTATCTAGAAAAATTTTAAACAGATATCTTTAAGCACCTAAAATTGTATTAATTTTACAAAATATTTACTGTAATTGTATTACAGCCTAGTTGTACACTATATAATTTTCACCCTGGCCATTAGCAAAAACAGAGACTCTAAGAGCCAAACAGATATCAATGGCCTTAAACAAATATGGTTATGGTTCTCCCATTTTTAAATCTGTAAATATGATCCTTTTCTTTTCCAGTTTGATGTATTATAAAGGTGACCAGGAAGGAAATGGAAACCATGTCAAATAAAAACAGGCCATTCTAATTCCACACAAGTTAAGAATATATGTCTAAAGACAAATTAAGTCTGACAAAACGTGTAAGTTATGTTTTGTTGTATAATCAGTAATAGGAGTCAATCAAGGGTCTCATTGCAATTTTATCTACAGTTTTTTACAAGGTAAATTACAAGAAATATAGCTCAGATAAAAAGAAAATATTAAATGCACTCTTCTAGTATATTACCACATCAATAGTTGAGGAGGATTAAATAAGATTAAAGACTATCATAAATATGGTAATTGCACTAAGTAGTTCCATGATAAATCAATCCTTATTCTCCAAGTAAGAGCTGATTTGATTGATCTCTATGCACTTCAGTGTTCTGGAGGATTTCCTAGTCCCTGAAGCTGCAGGTGTGTTCACCGTCTGGGGCAAAACACTTAACACAGCTGAGAAGTGATTTGTTCCCTGTGGTCCCAGCTGTGCATAGGCATAACCACAATCACCCAATACAATCAAATTAAATCACAGCTAGTGTGACACTGCCCTAAGAATAACGATTGGATACTAGCAGAAGCTGTCAAGGGTCTTTTATACATCCGATAAACAAATTTAACTGAGTAGTGAAGGTCAATTCAATTTAGCACTCATTGATTACATATCTTTCATGTGTAAGACACTGTGCTAGGCATTAAAAGAAAACTTTCACTCCTCACCAATAAAAATGTTTTATTGTTAAACAGCTCTCATTATGTAGTGTAAATTGTATGTAGTTAGTGATTATGAAGCATCTAAATTCACAATGCATTCTCATTTCTCTCAGTGATAGGAGTATCAAAATAAAAATGACTAAAGCCCCATTAGTCACAATATGACCATTTGGAATCTGGATCTTACATAAAAGTGTTTAAAAACTCAGTTGTTTAATTTTAAATATGAAGTAATACAGCAAATTACTTATCATTCAGCTTCTCTTATTCTTAATAACGTAGTAACTGTGATCTTCAAGCAAAACCTTGATAAATTCTTTCACATAAAATAACCCATAGGAAGTTTTAAAAGTCATGCGATAAGGGTACATAAAATAAGGAACCATTCTTGGACTATGGCAGAGGCTTCCAATTGCTTCCTAGCTTCCACTCTCCTCTCTTTCTACCAGAGCCCTGATTATGAGGTGGGTACCAACTAAAACACTGCATTTCCAGACTCTCTCCCAGTTGGCTGTGGCAACATGACCAAATTCCAGCCAATTATTTGTGAGCAGAAGTGATGAGACTTCTACAAAGTCTCCTTAAAGGAAAGAGGCACACCCTTCTTTATTTATTCCTTCCTCCTTCCTGCTGACCAGAAGGCAAAATAATGGCTGGAGCTCAAGCAGCTATACTGGATTATGAGGATGTGCACTAAGAATGACAGCTAGAAATAGCTCCGATCTCTGATAACCAGGAAGTAGCCAGATCAGCCCTGGACTATCTACATCCAGAATTTATATAAGTAGGAAAGAGATACCCATCTGTGTTCTTTTAATCATTGTTTTATTTATTTATTTTTTTTTTCTGAAGCTGACCAAAACCTAACATAGTGATAAAGTCATCCCATCAGCCAGAATAAATTCTGAGCAGTTATCAAGAGAAAACTTAAAGTAATGTGAAGAGAAGCCACGCTTATAAGGAAACCAAGAACTTTCATTATAGCTAGCCTAAAATGAAGTTAATTACCTAAAATGTTCTGTCACCAAGGCTTTGGGAGTTAACATGAGGAGGCTGGTTTTATTGTGTATCATGCCCAGAAGTTCCATGATAATTTCAAATTGTTTGCATGTAATTTCCCCCCCAAAACTTGTACAATATTTTGACATTCTTAAAGAGGAGAGGTGACACAGTATCATACTACTGTGTAATAAAAATCTGCTCTGCCCTTATACTGGGTTTACAATACAGATAGTGGCACTGGAAAGAACTCAGAACTGAAATCAGAATGCTTGAAGCTTAAGACACTACAGACCTGGAAAGTTGCTTAAATTTTATAAAGCTTGGTTTTCTTATCTATAATATAAGGATAATGATAACAGCAGCTCCATTTTCTACACAAGGAAGTTCGAATAATCAAATAAAATAAATGTATGTCAAAGTGTTATTGTTGTTACTAAAATCATTTTGGTGCTCACTTACGTTTCACTGGGAGAGGCACTCTGTTTTCAGTTTTCTGGAATAACTACCTTTTAAAAGGGACTCTTTTTTGCTTGCATTATCTTATTTTCTCTACCTTCTCACTTTTATGGTTCTGCAGAACAATTTTATTTTTATGATGTCTGAATTTTCATGAGCTACATGTATGCAAATATTTTTAGCTAAAAGAATATTATTGAGAATTTGTATTTGGCTAACTCATAACTGCTTATTTTGAAACTAGCTGAGAAGCACTTGGACTGAGACTGAAAATAAAAATAAATTTATTAACAAATTATAGAAGGCTGTGCAGTTAGAATGTGTCACTTACTGATTGAAATCCAAGTGCTATATGCAGTAAAATTTCTTCAACCCAGAATCAAGCATCCAGACATTTCACATAGCAGCATTTACTTTGATAGCATTGATCAATTACCAATGGTAGTAAAAATGCCCCTGTACTTACAAAATATTGAAGTGCCTTCTGAATTATCAAAAACATATTACCAGTCAATGGAACCTACACACACACACACACACACACACACGCATATATATTTTCTTTTTTTGTTGTTTTGTTTTGTTTCTTTTTTTTTAATTTATTATTATTATACTTTAGGTTTTAGGGTACATGTGCGCAATGTGCAGGTTAGTTACATATGTATACATGTGCCATACTGGTGCACTGCACCCACTAACTCGTCATCTAGCATTAGGTATATCTCCCAATGCCATCCCTCCCCCCTCTCCCCACCCCACAACAGTCCCCAGAGTGTGATGATCCCCTTCCTGTGTCCATGTGTTCTCATTGTTCAATTCCCACCTATGAGTGAGAATATGCAGTGTTTGGTTTTTTGTTCTTGTGATAGTTTACTGGGAATGATGATTTCTAATTTCATCCATGTCCCTACAAAGGACATGAACTCTTCATTTTTTATGGCTGCATAGTATTCCATGGTGTATATGTGCCACATTTTCTTAATCCAGTCTATCATTGTTGGACATTTGGCTTGGTTCCAAGTCTTTGCTATTGTGAATAATGCCACAATAAACATATGTGTGCATGTGTCTTTATAGCAGCATGATTTATAGTCCTTTGGGTATATACCCAGTAATGGGATGGCTGGGTCAAATGGTATTTCTAGTTCTAGATCCCTGAGGAATCGCCACACTGACTTCCACAAGGGTTGAACTAGTTTACAGTCCCACCAACAGTGTAAAAGTGTTCCTATTTCTCCACATCCTCTCCAGCACCTGTTGTTTCCTGACTTTTTAATGATCGCCATTCTAACGGGTGTGAGATGGTATCTCATTGTGGTTTTGGTTTCTCTGATGACCAGTGATGGTGAGCATTTTTTCATGTGTTTTTTGGCTGCATAAATGTCCTTTTGAGAAGTGTCTGTTCATGTCCTTCACCCACTTTTTGATGGGGTTGTTTGTTTTTTTCTTGTAAATTTGTTGGAGTTCATTGTAGATTCTGGATATTAGCCCTTCGTCAGATGAGTAGGTTGTGAAAATTTTCTCCCATTGTGTAGGTTGCCTGTTCACTCTGATGGTAGTTTCTTTTGCTGTGCAGAAGCTCTTTAGTTTAATTAGATCCCATTTGTCAATTTTGGCTTTTGTTGCCATTGCTTTTGGTGTTTTAGACATGAAGTCCTTGCCCATGCCTATGTCCTGAATGGTAATGCCTAGGTTTTCTTCTAGGGTTTTTATGGTTTTAGGTCTAACGTTTAAGTCTTTAATCAATCTTGAATTGATTTTTGTATAAAGTGTAAGGAAGGAATCCAGTTTCAGCTTTCTACATATGGCTAGCCAGTTTTCCCAGCACCATTTATTAAATAGGGAATCCTTTCCCCATTGCTTGTTTTTCTCAGGTTTGTCAAAGATCAGATAGTTGTAGATATGTGGCGTTATTTCTGAGGGCTATCTTCTGTTCCATTGATCTATATCTCTGTTTTGGTACCAGTACCATGCTGTTTTGGTTACTGTAGCCTTATAGTATAGTTTGAAGTCAGGTAGTGTGATGCCTCCAGCTTTGTTCTTTTGGCTTAGGACTGACTTGGCAATGCGGGCTCTTTTTTGGTTCCATATGAATTTTGAAGTAGTTTTTTCCAATTCTGTGAAGAAAGTCATTGGTAGTGTGATGGGGATGGCATTGAATCTGTAAATTACCTTGGGCAGTATGGCCATTTTCACAATATTGATTCTTCCTACCCATGAGCATGCAATGTTCTTCCATTTGTTTGTATCCTCTTTTATTTCCTTGACCAGTGGTTTGTAGTTCTCCTTGAAGAGGTCCTTCACATCCCTTGTAAGTTGGATTCCTAGGTATTTTATTCTCTTTGAAGCAATTGTGAATGGGAGTTCACTCATGATTTGGCTCTCTGTTTGTCTGTTTTTGGTGTATAAGAATGCTTGTGATTTTTGTACATTGATTTTGTATCCTGAGACTTTGCTGAAGTTGCTTATCAGCTTAAGGAGATTTTGGGCTGAGACGATGGGGTTTTCTAGATATACAATCATGTCATCTGCAAACAGGGACAATTTGACTTCCTCTTTTCCTAATTGAATACCCTTTATTTCCTTCTCCTGCCTAATTGCCCTGGCCAGAACTTCCAACACTATGTTGAATAGGAGTGGTGAGAGAGGGCATCCCTGTCTTGTGCCAGTTTTCAAAGGGAATGCTTCCAGTTTTTGCCCATTCAGTATGATATTGGCTGTGGGTATGTCATACATAGCTCTTATTATTTTGAGATACATCCCATCAATACCTAATTTATTGAGAGTTTTTAGCATGAAGGGTTGTTGAATTTTGTCAAAGGTCTTTTGTGCATCTATTGAGATAATCACGTGGTTTTTGTCTTTGGCTCTGTTTATATGCTGGATTACATTTATTGATTTGTGTATATTGAACCAGCCTTGCATCCCAGGGATGAAGCCCACTTGATCATGGTGGATAAGCTTTTTGATGTGCTGCTGGATTTGGTTTGCCAGTATTTTATTGAGGATTTTTGCATCAGTGTTCATCAAGGATATTGGTCTAAAATTCTTTTTTTTGGTTGTGTCTCTGCCCAGCTTTGGTATCAGGATGATGCTGGCCTCATAAAATGAGTTAGGGAGGATTCCCTCTTTTTCTATTGATTGGAATAGTTTCAGAAGGAATGGTACCAGTTCCTCCTTGTACCTCTGGTAGAATTCGGCTGTGAATCCATCTGGTCCTGGACTTTTTTTGCTTGGTAAGCTATTGATTATTGCCACAATTTCAGCTCCTGTTATTGGTCTATTCAGAGATTCAACTTCTTCCTGGTTTAGTCTTGGCAGAGTGTATGTGTCGAGGAATTTATCCATTTCTTCTAGATTTTCTAGTTTATTTGCGTAGAGGTGTTTGTAGTATTCTCTGATGGTAGTTTGTATTTCTGTGGGATCGGTGGTGATATCCCCTTTATCATTTTTTATTGCATCTATTTGATTCTTCTCTCTTTTCTTCTTTATTAATCTTGCTAGCGGTCTATCAATTTTGTTGATCCTTTCAAAAAACCAGCTCCTGGATTCATTGATCTTTTGAAGGGTTTTTTGTGTCTCTATTTCCTTCATTTCTGCTCTGATTTTAGTTATTTCTTGCCTTCTGCTAGCTTTTGAATGTGTTTGCTCTTGCTTTTCTAGTTCTTTTAATTGTGATGTTAGGGTGTCAATTTTGGATCTTTCCTGCTTTCTCTTGTGGGCATTTAGTGCTATAAATTTCCCTCTACACACTGCTTTGAATGCATCCCAGAGATTCTGGTATGTTGTGTCTTGGTTCTCGTTGGTACATCTTTATTTCTGCCTTCATTTCGTTATGTACCCAGTAGTCATTCAGGAGCAGATTGTTCAGTTTCCATGTAGTTGAGCAGTTTTGAGTGAGATTCTTAATCCTGAGTTCTAGCTTGATTGCACTGTGATCTGAGAGATAGTTTGTTATTTCTGTTCTTTTACATTTACTGAGGAGAGCTTTACTTCCAACTATGTGGTCAATTTTGGAATAGGTGTGGTGTGGTGCTGAAAAAAATGTATATTCTGTTGATTTGGGGTGGAGAGTTCTGTAGATGTCTATTAGGTCTGCTTGGTGCAGAGCTGAGTTCAATTCCTGGGTATCCTTGTTAACTTTCTGTCTCGTTGATCTGTTTAATGTTGACAGTGGGGTGTTAAAGTCTCCCATTATTAATGTGTGGGAGTCTAAGTCTCTTTGTAGGTCACTCAGGACTTGCTTTATGAATCTGGGTGCTCTTGTATTGGGTGCATATATATTTAGAATAGTTAGCTCTTCTTGTTGAATTGATCCCTTTACCATTATGTAATGGCCTTCTTTGTCTCTTTTGATCTTTGTTGGTTTAAAGTCTGTTTTATAAGAGACTAGGATTGCAACCCCTGCCTTTTTTTGCTTTCCAATTGCTTGGTAGATCTTCCTCCATCCTTTTATTTTGAGCCTATGTGTGTCTCTGCACGTGAGATGTGTTTCCTGAATACAGCACACTGATGATTCTTGACTCTTTACCCAATTTGCCAGTCTGTGTCTTTTAATTGGAGCATTTAGCCAATTTACATTTAAAGTTAATATTGTTATGTGTGAATTTGATCCTGTCATTATGATGTTAGCTGGTTATTTTGCTCGTTAGTTGATGCAGTCTCTTCCTAGTCTCGATGGTCTTTACATTTTGGCATGATTTTGCAGCGGCTGGTACCGGTTGTTCCTTTCCATGTTTAGTGCTTCCTTCAGGAGCTCTTGTAGGGCAGGCCTGGTGGTGACAAAATCTCTCAGCATTTGCTTGTCTGTAAAGTATTTTATTTCTCCTTCAGTTATGAAGCTTAGTTTGGTTGGATATGAAATTCTGGGTTGAAAATTCTTTTCTTGAAGAATGTTGAATATTGGCCCCCACTCTCTTCTGGCTTGTAGAGTTTCTGCCGAGAGATCCGCTGTTAGTCTGAGGGGCTTCCCTTTGAGGGAAACCCGACCTTTCTCTCTGGCTGCCCTTAACATTTTTTCCTTCATTTCAGCTTTGGTGAATCTGACAATTATGTGTCTTGGAGTTGCTCTTCTCGAGGAGTATCTTTGTGGCGTTCTCTGTATTTCCTGAATCTGAATGTTGGCCTGCCTTGCTAGATTGGGGAAGTTCTCCTGGATAATATCCTGCAGAGTGTTTTCCAACTTGGTTCCATTCTCCCCGTCACTTTCAGGTACACCAATCAGACGTAGATTTGGTCTTTTCACATAGTCCCATATTTCTTGGAGGCTTTGCTCATTTCTTTTTATTCTTTTTTCTCTAAACTTCCCTTCTCGCTTCATTTCATTCATTTCATCTTCCATCGCTGATACCCTTTCTTCCATTTGATCGCATCAGCTCCTGAGGCTTCTGCATTCTTCACGTAGTTCTTGAGCCTTGGTTTTCAGCTCCATTGGCTCCTTTAAGCACTTCTCTGTATTGGTTATTCCAGTTATACATTCTTCTAAATTTTTCTCAAAGTTTTCAACTTCTTTGCCTTTGGTTTGAATATCCTCCCGTAGCTCGGAGTAATTTGATCATCTGAAGCCTTCTTCTCTCAGCTCGTCAAAGTCATACTCCATCCAGCTTTGATCCGTTGCTGGTGAGGAACTGCGTTCCTTTGGAGGAGGAGAGGTGCTCTGCTTTTTAGAGTTTCCAGTTTTTCTGCTCTGTTTTTCCCCCATCTTTGTGGTTTTATCTACTTTTGGTCTTTGATGATGGTGATGTACAGATGGGTTTTTGGTGTGGATGTCCTTTCTGTTTGTTAGTTTTCCTTCTAACAGACAGGACCCTCAGCTGCAGGTCTGTTGGAGTACCTGGCAGGCCGTGTGAGGTGTCAGTCTGCCCCTGCTGGGGGGTGCCTCCCAGTTAGGCTGCTCATGGGTCAGGGGTCAGGGACCCACTTGAGGAGGCAGTCTGCCCGTTCTCAGATCTCCAGCTGCGTGCTGGGAGAACCACTGCTCTCTTCAAAGCTGTCAGACAGGGACATTTAAGTCTGCAGAGGTTACTGCTGTCTTTTTGTTTGTCTGTGCCCTGCCCCCAGAGGTGGAGCCTACAGAGGCAGGCAGGCCTCCTTGAGCTGTGGTGGGCTCCACCCAGTTTGAGCTTCCCAGCTGCTTTGTTTACCTAAGGGAGCCTGGGCAATGGCGGGCGCCCTTCCCCCAGCCTTGCTGCCGCCTTGCAGTTTGATCTCAGACTGCAGTGCTAGCAATCAGCGAGACTCCGTGGGCGTAGGACCCTCTGAGCCAGGTGTGGGATATTAATCTCCTGGTGCGCCATTTTATAAGCCCGTCGGAAAAGCGCAGTATTTGGGTGGGAGTGACCTGATTTTCCAGGTGCCGTCTGTCACCCCTTTCTTTGACTAGGAAAGGGAACTCCCTGACCCCTTGCACTTCCTGAGTGAGGCAATGCCTCGCCCTTCCTTGGCTTGTGCACGGTGCGCGCACCCACTGACCTGCGCCCACTGTCTGGCACTCCCTAGTGAGATGAACCCGGTACCTCAGATGGAAATGCAGAAATCACCCGTCTTCTGCGTTGCTCACGCTGGGAGCTGTAGACCGGAGCTGTTCCTATTTGGCCATCTTGGCTCCACCTCGCATATATATTTTCACATATATACATGTATTTTTAAAAATATATATGTGAAAATATATACATACATGTATGGATGTGTGTATATACACATCAAGCTTCTGGGCATGATATACAATACATGTATGTATGTGTACATATGTGAAAATATATATACACATACAGCTGGGCGTGGTGGCTCATGCCTGTAATCCCAGCACTTTGGGAAGCCGAGGTGGGCAGATCACGAGGTCAGGAGATCAAGACCATCCTGGCTAACATGGTGAAACCCCATCTCTACTAAAAATACAAAAAAATAATTAGCCAGGCGTGGTGGCGGGCACCTGTAGTCCCAGCTACTTGGGAGGCTGAGGCAGGAGAATCACTTGAACCCGGGAGGCGGAGCTTGCAGTGAGCCGAGATGGTGCCACTGCACTCCAACCTGGGTGACAGAACAAGACTCCATCTCACAAAAAAAATATATATATACACACATATATGTAAAATACATATTATGTATACATATAATATACATATATACACATACATGCATTTTATATACATGTATGTACACATATACACACATGTATGTACATATATATATTTGAGACAGGGTCTTGCTCTGTTGCCCAGGCTGGAGTGCAGTGGCATAACCACAGCCTCCCAAGTACCTGGTACTACAAGTGCACACTACCACACCTGGCTAATTTTTTTGTTTGTAGAGATCGGGTTTCACGGTGTTGCTCAAGCTGTTCTTGAATTTCTGGGCTCAAGTGATTCTCCCACCTCAGCTTCCCAAAGTGCTGAGATTACAGGTATGAGCAACTGCACCTGCCTGGAACTAAAATATTTAACTAACTGATATGTACCACGCCACAATCATATAAATGGAGATTAATATTAATAGCAATAAAAACACTACATTATCTGTGTTTACCTGGAGCAGAATGAAAAATGCTACAATTCCATTTCACAAATAGTAAAGGTAAGATTTAATTTCTTGCTCAAAAGAAAGCAGGTTATTTGAATTTATTGTTGAGAACTGCCTTCTGAATGTCATTCACTTCATAGGCTTCCTTCCAATGTGCATCTCATTGACCTTGGGCTTCCATTTGATTAATAATAAAAGTCACCTAACCTTAAACTCCACTCAATTCTTCTCTCTCAGACACTCACACACATACGATTAGAACTCCCGCACTCCAATACAATCTAGAAAAATGAGACACTCTACAAGGACATATACTCAGGGCTTGGCCCTACCCTCACACTTTTGACAGTCCAAGGAAACGTGGGGAAAGAGGAGCTGGCCTGTGGACATTACACTTTGGTTTTACTGCTCCTTTCTTGGAAACCCCACTCACTCTCTGCCCACAATCCCCGAGGCTGACTGGTGAGACATTTCCTCTCTTATCCTCTCCTCTCCAAACCCTCAGTCTTCCCTTATAAGCCTGCCTTCTTTCTTTAATTTTCCACTACTACTTTCATTACACTCTCTGAGCCAGAATGCTAGGGTATAGAGAATATATGTGGAGTGAGACAGGGAGGGAAGTTTTCTAGGGAATGAGCACACAGAGACCCTGACACCAGTCCTTTCTGGGAACTGCAGGGAGATGCATTCCATGCCTCAGTCTCTGAGGTGGGCCCAGAAGAGAATTTTGAAATGGGCTACAATAGCTTCAGGTGTCTGTCTTCTCTTGAGATTTGCTCCCTCCCAGCCCTTCGTGTCTTTCCCAGGTTTTTCCAAAGAAATCCTAACTCTAACTCATCATTAAGGCTTAACTGTTCTACGTCCCATTCCTCTATGGCCTTACTAAGTGGCTAGAGGTAATGGAAATAATTATTTATGAGATATGAGAGAATGACAGTGATTTACTGTGTTATTACTCAGATAATGCATTTACTTTCTAAGAAGGGCCTTTTGTGTTCTTGCTCAAAGAAATGAAAATTCTTAGATTGTAGGTCTTATGGTGGATCCTATAGGGTTAGGAAAGCTTTTGGAAACCCTTTAAATAATAAAAATAGCCTACATTTAATTGGTTATACTAAATATCAAGCACTTTTCTAAAAGCTTTACACATTTTAGCTCATTTGATGTTCATAGTAATCCCAGAGGAAAGTACTAATACCTTTACAAATGAAAATACTGAGCCCTGAGGAGGGTGAGTAATTTACCCTCAGTCATACTGCTAGTAAGAAATGAACTGGGGTTTGAAACCAAGTAGTCTGGCTCCAGAATCCCTGCTCTTTATTCATCCAGATAGCTGTAAAAAACAGCATCAAGGCTGAAATTAGTCTGGGAGTCAGAAGGCCTGAGTTCTAGACCTGGCTCTGCCTCTAAGGAGCTATGCAACTTTGAGCAAGCCATTAAACTCTCTCAGTTGAACTGAATTTGTGGTTGATATCCTTGTTTTTTTGGAAGCAGAACGATTTCTTTAAATGAAATCCTAATTAAAAGCCTGATATACACAACAGATAAAAAAGAGATATCGAGCCTAGACTGCTGTTATAGCTGCCCACATGTTGTTCAAAATTGAACCCTTCACCCCTTACTAAAGACAGCGCTCTGTTGAACCAGTTGTACTCCTTTTGACTCAATGATCTCTACTGCTTCTTTCAGCTACAGGACCCTATGTAACCAATTGTGTAGACACACCTAGCAGCTTCATGTCTCAAAATGTGCTCTTTTCTCTACCATGCACTCAGGTGGAAACAGCCTAGTGTTAGAGACAGAAAAGAGGCAACACTTGAGCAACCAAGGACATCAATGTCATCATTTTACTTGATTTCCTTCAGGGCTCAACCAAATATAAGATGCTAATTAAAGCCTCACCCTACACTATGTATTTCCCTCTGAGAAGCAGAGATGAGAAATGCAGTTTCTAAGCACTTAGCACAGTGACTACCATCTTCGAAGCATTTGATGAAAGGTCATCCATGCTAATTTGAATACTATAGCAACAGTATAACTAAGACCCAAAACATTTATAACAACAACATTGCTCTGGGTAGAACTTTTTGAGATTAATTTCATTAGATACTTGAAAATAAATTCAATTAACCTTGTTTTCTTCTTCAATAAAATTAGACATGAGGTCCCTCAACGTTAAATTCCCCCCTCTTCTAACAAGCATATCTAGATATAGATCTGGATATACTTACTTTCTTCCCACTTCCAGATATTCTCTTATGAATCTCACTTCTCTTTTTCTGCATAGTGGAACACATACATGTTTAAACCATTTGTTTTTCAGTATTACTGTCCTACATTTGTTACATATCCCCCACTAAGAAAGCAGAATGTATCACAGATGGTGTCCTTGTTAAAGGGAAAACTTCTAGAGAGACAGTGCAAGACTCCTGGGTCTTTGGTTTGCTTTGTAAAGTGCATGTGTATACATGGGACATGGGTGAATATGTCTCTGCGATAGAGCTTATGACACCCTAAAAGCTAGAGGAATCATGCTATACTCATTTTCTGAGAAATTCACCAAGTATTGAAAAGTGAACTGGTCTTGGGCAGAAGTCTACATTTTGTACAGTTAGGCTAAAATGTCTAACCATGTTAGGCTCTCCTTTTGCAGCAGCCCATTAACAAAACTGAGGTGTAGGTGAAGAGTGTTAATAACAAGAAGCTCTGTAGTCTCTGGAGAGCTCAGAAGAAAGACTTTCAGGAATGACTGGGAGGCTGCTCAGGTGTGCTTTGGAGTTTTCCAGTCTTTGAGATGTGTTACTTGCATTCTTTGCTCCTCAAGGGCATTTGCATCCTCACTGTGGTAAGTATAATAATAAGCAAAAATTAGAAGCTGAATGCAAACCGAGTGAGTGAAGGAATAAGGGGTGCAGTGAACAGTAAGAAGAATTGATGGAGAAACTGCAGTCTAGTGATATGAACACATGGCAGGAAGCAAAAAGAATTTCTAAATATGAACAGATCAAAATCCTGTTCAACTTCCTTGCGCCTCAAAAGGAGGTGGTCAGAAGTTTTCTTCAAAGGCTCTTGGTTCTTGGAAGGAAAGTGTTTTTTCACTCTTTATCAGCCTCTGACTTCATAGCTGTGTTACCAAAAGGGCTGGGAGCAAGGATGTGGGTTTAGACCCTGCGGCCAAAGGCTGCTCTGCTCTTTGCCAATTGCTCTGCTCCTGCCAACCACAGCTACCCTTCTCTCTTCTAGCCTGGCCGCTCACCTCTCAGCCTGGCCATTCTCCAGCTAGGGCCATTGCAGACATCTGAATTAATCAAAAACTGTCTTCCCTTCACATCACCTCAGAAACTTAATATAAGAATGTAAGAAGTGTTGCACCCACTAAGACTGGTAGTTCATTCAATTTAATATTCTCTCCAATGCTGACACCAAGGGATCTTTACTGGGATGGAAAAAGAGGCATTCTGAATAGCAAGCATGCCAAAAGTTTGGATGCCATTATCTCTAATTTCAGTCCCTAATTATAGTTAACTATTTACGGAAACATGTAGTGTATGCTGTATCTATCAATGTGGTAAGTCTGTAAGCCTTATTTTTTTTTTTTTTTTTTGAGACAGAGTTTCACTCTTGTCGCCCAGCCTGCAGTGCAGTGGCGCGATCTCGGCCCACTGCAACCTCCGCCTCCCGGGTTCAAGTGATTCTCCTGCCTCAGCCTCTGGAGTAGCTGGGACTACAAGTGTGCACTACTACGCCTGGCTAATTTTTGTATTTTTAGTAGAGACAGGGTTTCCCCATGTTGGCCAACATATTCTTTGTCTCCTGACCTTGCGATCTGCCCCCTTCAGCCTCCTAAAGTGCTGGGATTACAGGCGTGAGCCACTGCGACCAGCCAAACCTTAATTTTTATAAACTAAAACCTCTTCTGGGGCATTATTGCATTTTTTTTTATTTGTACTATTTTGTTTGGTCATTTAAATCAATTTAATAAGTATTTCTATGTCTACTGTGTATCTATAATTCAAAGCCTTCACATTCTTGGAAGCTGAAGGTCTGGGGATGAGAGGAAGTTGGAGGGGCTGGGACACTAAGATTAAAATGATGTGTCTTTCATTCAAGAAGGTAAACATCAAGTGGGGGAGCTAGAATCACACACAGCTCACTGTAATATAAGTAGAGCAGTGAGAAGTAATCACCGAGGCATAAGTGAGGTGCTTATGGATGTACAAAAGAGGGAATCAGTAATTCTGAATCAGGCATAAGGAAACAATTTTTAGGGTAGGTGTCATTTGAGCTGGGCTTTAATGAATGAGCAGAATTTTCTTCATTGAAATTAACATTTAAGCAAAGTAAACACTAGAAACAGAATTGTGAATGTGCATAATGTGTTTGGGGAGAGGATTCAAAAAAGGCTGGTATCAGCGTTGCCAGAAAAAAATTGGAATGGTAGATTGGGATTGGTTTACTGAGAGCTTTGAACAAGTTAAACCTTTTGGGCTTTGTACAGTGAGCACTGGGAAAGTAGTAAAGGACTCTCTAAGTCTCTGCTCTTGAAATAGATAGTCGAGGACACTCTACTATCTCCACTATTCAAATGAAAAAACTGAGCTTAGAAGCAGTAAGAAACTCATCTAAAGAAAGTATAAAAGTGATATTTGAGCTGAAGTTTCACTCTAGCGTCCAAATACTACACCTAGTCTTAGTCTTTCTTTAAAAAGATTTTAGAATTATTTTAATTGACAAGTAAAAATTATAGTAATAACATGATGTTTTGATATATGTCTTAATCTCAATTTAATTATTTATAAAATAGGAATAATAACACTCCCTAGCTAACTAAAAATTTGATCAAATAAAACTACAGATGCTAAAATGCCTTAGAAAGTATAAAATACTTTTATAAGTGTTGACTATTAATATTATTTTATGTTTATCACTATTCAACTAATATAACTCCTAAATATATTTCTGGAAAGGAAATTAGTGTTATTTGATGTTAATATTGTCTATAAATGATTGCGTTCCTACGGGGCTTTATATATACATATTATCTCATTTCCTTGCTATCTTGTGAAATAGGTGTTGTTATCTCCAACTTATAGATGAGTAAACAGAGGCTGAAAGAGATTAAAACCTACTCAGTTACACAGCTGGTAAGTCAAGAACCATACTTCAAATTTATGTCTTTAAATCCCCAAATCCCTTCCATAAGGCTACTTATTGCCTTCCTTATTGATGATGCTATAAACCTTGGAGTTTACAGTGGCACACTGAAATGACGTCTTCAGGGAACGATTAATGATGCCAGAAATTTCAGCATTTCCAACAAAGATATGAGTGTCTGGTTTTGTGCTTTAAAAGAGATGTAACTCTTTCTAACCCTGTTAAGAATCAGGTTGAATAGGTAAGTGGTAATTAGGCTTGACTTACCTAAAAAAAATTACCCATTCTATCCTACTCTCTGAGACAAAATAATGTCTTTAAGAATAATTTTACTGTTGATTTAAAAAAGATTTTAAAAAACTTCCCTGTTTACGTAATGGTATTGGTTCCTTATAATTATTTTAAACTTTAAAATCTTCCCTAAACATTTACTGAATCATTTGTTTCTATTTTTTTTGTTTTTGTTTTTGAGAAGGAGTCTCGCTCTGTCACCCAGGCTGGAGTGCAGTGGCGCGGCTCACTGCAAGCTCCGCCTCCCGGGTTCACGCCATTCTCCTGCCTCAGCCTCCGGAGTAGCTGGGACTACAGGCGCCCGCCACCGCGCCCGGCCTTTTTTTGTATTTTTAGTAGAGACGGGGTTTCACCATGTTAGCCAGGATGATCTCGATCTCCTGACCTCGTGATCCGCCCGCCTTGGCCTCCGAAAGTGCTGGGATTACAGGCATGAGCCACCGCACCTGGCCTGTTTCTATGTTTTAAAGTATATTTCTCAGCTGGGCGTGGTAGCTTATGCCTATAATCCCAGCACTTTGGGAAGCCAAGGAGGGCAAATCAATTGAGGTTGGGAGTTCGAGTCCAGACTGGCAAACATGATAAAACCCTGTCTCTACTAAAAATACAAAAATTAGCTGAGCGTGGTGGTGCATGCCTGTAATCCCAGCTACTTGGGAGGCTGAAGCAGGAGAATAGCTTGAACCTGGGAGGTGAAGGATGCAGTGAGCAGAGATTGCACTACTGCACTCCAGCCTGGGTGACAGAGGGAGACTCTCCCAAAAAATAAAAATAAAATAAGTAAATAAATAAGGTATACGTCTCTTCTCTTGGTTATGAAACTTAAAAATATATACATAACAGGTTGGATAATATTGTATAAAAATTTGGTGATTGTTATTCATGATAGATTTATTCTTCTGAAATATGTGTATATTTTACACATAGCAAAAAATGATCAGAATAGATAATAAGCAGAGTTTGATCAAATTCATATTGTTGGCAGACTTTCATATTCAATGAAGTCAATCCAATAATCCAATTATAATTGTTATTAATGACCACCAGATATTCTGATTTAATTATTGGAAAGTAATTGCTGTAGTTCTTTTTAAAAAAACAGTTTTGCTGTTTTATGAGTAAAGTTTTCCAAAAATGTTGTAAACTGATAAAGTGAACATAGAAATCTTGAAATTCTAGCTTTGAGATTAGGGTCAACAACAATGCATTTAGTGACACATAAAGCAGAATATAAGCCACATCTGAAGAGGTTGAAAGCAGAATATTAAGCTCAGCAGCTATATTCAGACAAATCTTTCTCTTTTACACCAATTCCAATATTGTAGCCATAGTATGACTGTTTTGAGACATAGAATCATAAAATCCTGAGTTGGAAGAAGGCTTAAAGAAGATATTTGTATTCCATCCATCTACAGCAAACTCTCTAGTGGTTTTCTGGTATTTGCTTGAATATTTGAAGTGACAGGAAACTCATTATTGCTTAAGGTCGGCCCTGCCACCTTAGGGCACATTGGTTTAGCACTTTTCTAGATTAAGTCAGACTCTTTCTCTCTGTAGCTTCTTAGTCTGCCCTTCAGGGCATATGAAATAAATCCCTATTTAATGTGACACTCCTTCATGCATTTGAGAGAATGTCACCATGGTTCTTAGATGCAGTCAGGTTTGAAGGGAAATTTACGAAGACAAATATTTGAAAGAATATTAATCAAAACCATAACAATGATTAAGTTTGAGTGGTAAAGTATAGGGAATTTTTCTTTGGTCCTCGTGCTTTCCTGTATTGCTTAAATTTTATACATGAATATATATTCTAATTATAATGAAAGAAAATGTAGAGCTATTTACACTTTGGGAAAGATATTTAAGTCCTAAACGCAATCAGTGAAAACTGAGACTTCACTTTGAAGTATGAGAGAATCTGAAATCTGAAATCTGCAAGTGATAAACCTCAATGTCCCCACAACCTACACCCACATGATAGAAGCTCATTAAAAATGTGAATATGACTAAATAAATCAACAAATCATTCATTTAATCGGTGGTCAAAATCTACTTGGAGACAGTCATCACTTGGGAAGTAACAGTTCCACTAAGAACCAAGTTGTTACTACTATGAATCCAAGTACTAAGAGGAAAAGAATCACTTCCATCTTAATTCAAATTGATTTAATGCCCCTTTTAATTGTGTATTTCTCAAATACATCACAGTCTGGAAATTCTCTGGTAGTTCTGTTTGTGACTTTACAGCTAGAGATGAACTGAGGTACTCAGAAATAAATTACTGTTCTGCTTGAATCTCGATACATCTATGAAAATTTTGCACAGGGAACGACGATGGTGCTTATTATGATGATGGTGGATAAGTACCATATTTAAAACCTGGCGTGTGGCCAGGCGCGGTGGCTCATGCCTGTAATCCCAGCACTTTGGGAGGCCGAGGCGGGTGGATCACGAGGTCAGGAGATCGAGACCATCCTGGCTAACACGGTGAAACCCCTTCTCTACTAAAAAACAAAAAATTAGCCGGGCGTGGTGGCGGGCGCCTGTAGTCCCAGCTACTTGGGTTGAATTCATTCAAATAAATGTCAGTTGAACCCAGAGATGCCTGAGAACTGTTGACCATTGTCACACTTAAATTGAAATATTCAAAAGACAATGTACAAAATAAGACTGAAGATAAACATCAAGATGTACAAATTTTTCAACTTTATATATCAATGGATAGGTTGCGTTCTGAATTCATTTAGCGATAATAATAGAATTAGAGTTTGGAGACACTGAGATTTTGTTTCCTTGAACAAAATGTTTTGCACAGTTCTAATCAGTCTGATCAGATCTGTGGAAATCAGAGAGCAGTCAGTTGAAGAGAAAACTGATGAATGAATAAAATATCAAATGCATCAAATAGATTTCACCTGTTAGCAGAAAGGGATGGAAAACTCAGGAACAGAGGGCAAGAATTTTTCTTTCTGAAAGACAAAATGTGCTCCGCTCAAACTGCATTGTATTTTCCCAGAAGAAGCTAAAGCAAATTTCAAAATTAAGCAGGGAGAGATGATAATCAGAATAGTTTCACTGATGACAAATAGTCTGCCCTAGGTCCTGAATTTTCTACAGTCTCTTAGGAGTTCCTCTGTAACTAGGAAGCACAAGTACCTTCTGCTTTTCAGTAAGCATTCTCCCAAATTACATGTCAGAGAGGACGGGTAAAAGGAAAAATTAAAAAAGACACAGAAGCCAATAGGGCCAAAAGAGATGTATCCTTAGTAACCCAAATTGTAATTAAACTCTTGGCTTTAGCAAAAACCACAGGCCTGTGTGGAAGTAGAAGTGCAGTTTTTCCGTACAACCATCTGCTGCCAGGAAACCAATAGTCTCTCCACTGCAGAAGTGGTCCTGGATCAAACAAGGAAGGATCTAAATGTTTGCAGTCACGTGCACACGCCTGGATTGGACATATGGACCTTCACATTTTTTGCTGAGAATCTTGTTTGCTTAATCTAATCAGCACTCTTAGAAATGCTGCCTCACAACTGCTCCCCAAAATTATTTCTGGTGGTTTGAAAATGTCCAGACATTGATACTAGAGTCAAAACCTTTCTTCCATGGGGTTTTAGACAAACCCTCAAAGATAAACTTGAAGCTTCTGAAACTAATCACAGTAGTAATTATTTGCCCAGGGATAACACAATGATTATATTCTAACCCCAAATCAGGTGTGAACCCCAGCTTTATTTCTCATTAACTCTTGTGTATTTGGTCAAGTGACTTATCTTCCACGAACCCCAGTTTCCTTATCTGGAAAGTGCTGATAACACCTACCTGCTGTCATTGACATGAGAATTTGATAACATACGAAAAGTGCAGGTGCTCATAAAATGGTATCTGCCACTATGGTCGTTATCACCAGTTCAAATTTCTTTACAACGTTGTTAGTGTTCATGTGTCCCTGAAAGCATTCTCTTTCCATTTCTAGGAGTTTGGTTACTTAACATCCTTTACTATAAAGAAGCTCATTTTAAAGCAGATGTGGTCAAAATGAGTGAATAATTCAAGAAGGATGAAGACATGGGATCTAGACAAAGGGATATCAATTAAAAAAAAAAGAGGCAAAAAGATGAATAGCAGAGAAAACCAGAAAAATGTTAGACTCCCAAAGTGGGTAAAGATTATCAGATAGGTTTGGGCACTTGGAAGACTGTTAAGATTTAGCCATTGTCCCAAAGCAAACTTAAGCAAATTCAAAACTTGATGAGTTCATAACTCTAAAAAAAAAAAGAGAAATGTATTCAAGAAAAGAAACATAATCACAGTACTACTGATTCAGCAGTGAAGGATATTTTCATTATCATGAAAATGCAAACATTGAATGTTGATTTAATGAAAGTCAGTTATAACTATAATGGGAGAATGGGTGAGGAGAGAGCTAAATCCAGCAAAATAGAAAATCAGCATATAATGTCTATAAAGTTGATTAAGTGTGAGATAACAATATATTATTTAAAATTATGGTGGCATATGCTAGAAAAAACATTGAAAAAATAAGCTGAAAGGAGTAGCCACTGGAAAGCAGGTGGTATAGGGGTAGGGTTAGAATGGGGACTGTGGGTTTCATGCCTGATAAGCCTTTCAGCACTATTTGACTTTTTAAAGAGATGCACATAATATTTTAATGAAAATTTATGAAAAAACTTAAGAAAAGAAATACACATTTGAGGTATAACAGATATCTCTCTTGCTCCTTCACACACACACAAATAAGCACAAGTGTATAAAAATCTATGTAACTTACTCTTTGTTACAAGAGTTCCTTAGCCATAAATAAATAAATACCCATCATTTAACAACTAACGGCATAAGATTTAGTAGTTAGGATGAAGAGTAAAGCAAAAGGAGGCAGAAAATCTTAACAAATGGAAGACATGGTACCTGTATTCAAGGATTTTGCAATTTGGTTGAGAAAAGAAATCAGTCTCATTCAGGAGAAAGAGTGGGAACCTGAAATTTCTTTTTGGAGGAAAAAAGAATCTACACTTTTGAGTCTTGCTATTTTTGTCTCCTAGAGGTTTCCTGTGAGTTGTTTTCCAGGACTCAGAAGAAAAAAGCTTGTCTGTGTTTAGCTGACAAGACCACCTTCATGACATTTCCAGAGAGAAAGGAGAATCATGGCTTTTCAGTGAGAAGATACCACATAGAAATATCATCCCTTTATTTTACAGATGAGGTACTAAGCCTAAAAGAAGCTGTGTATTTTTCCCAAGTTTGCACATCCTGTCTGTGATAAGAACCAGTTTTCTAACATCACTTGTGTGTTCTGGTGAATGTGTGATTGCCCAATACTAAACTGGGAAGGCTGTAGTAAACATGAGATGAGAACAATCATAATTAATTTTCTAATATTGTTCCATTAATGAAATGAAGATAACAAAGTAACACTAACCACTTGTACAGCACTTTCAGGTGTCTTTACTGGGTGCAAAGCCTCATACCTCTAATCCCAGCACTTTGGGAGGCTAAGACAGGAGGATTGCTTGAGGTCGGGAGTTTAAGACCAGCCTGGGCAACATAGTAAGACCTGTTTCTAGAAACAATAAAAAATAAAAAAATAAGCCTAGTGAGGTGTTGCATGCCTGTAGTCCCAGCCACTGGGGAGGCTGAGGTGGGAGGATCACTTAAGCCCAGGAGGCTGAGGCTGCAATGAGTTATGATCACACCATAGCACTCCAGCCTTTGGGACAGAGTAAGACCCTATCTCTTAAAAAAAAAAGTGTCTGTATTTTCATTATCTCATTTAATTGTAACAATCTTACGCTGATAAGAAAATTCAAGTTGATTCAGAGGGGTTTAATGAATTGTCAAGGGCAAATAACCAGTAAATAACAAATTAAATAATTGGACCAAGGTGTTCTGGCTCCTTGTCCAATGTAGAACATTTTCTCTTTCATTATGACACACAAAACTTTAGAGAGCATTTTTGTAAAATGACTGTATTTAAAATATACTTTAAAATATTTTAAATTACATGTGGCCAAAATAAATGAATTAGTTCAGCTTTGAATTATTAATAGTCTGAAATAGTCATAGGGATATTCGAAATGGTCATGGTGTGAGAAAATCTGGGACAGGGATAAGAGTCATGCATATCTAATTAGAGCTGCCCAACATTTAAGGCAGTGATTACACTTCGTGACATGCCAATATTATGTCTCCAAAATATTTCAAGTAAAAACCCATTTTGTCTCCTTAATTCTTAAAATAAAAATGTTGGGCAAAAAATTTAAATGGTCAGGAAATGTTGAAACTAACAAAGGACAATTGCTTTTCCTCTCAAAACAGCTCTTCCTGGATCTTCTAAGAAGACTCCAACTCACAGACCACTGCTGACTCATTAAAATCAACTTGTAATGTCATGCACATACTGTGTATCTGTCCAATTCATGCACATACATCCAGAATGTAGGATGCTTCGGTATCAAAGAGCTGTTTATGATTGACAAATACTTCAATGCTCTAAGATTCCATTTTCATCTTCTTTAATAAGGAAAGACAAATGCAAAAATACATGTCATTAATTGCTCTGCATTTTTCCCTCCAGAGAAATGCAAACCATAAACATCAGTAAGACAATCTACTAATAGCTTTAAAGGTTGGCTTAAATCATTATTAATTATACATTTGTAAGACGGTCTGTGACTGCATGCCTTGCTTTCTTATTCAAAGGTTCAATCAATAACGTCATCCCTGCCACTTGCACTCTGAATGGCAATGCACAAATTTAGTGCCTGTAGAAGTATAAATAGATATGTGTCTACATATATATCCTAGTATCATAAAGTTACATTTTAACCATGTAGCTTGATTCTGTATAGGAGATTACATTTTTCCAGGGAGGTGGGTAGATGACTTTTTTTATTGATTTTTTAAATCGCTACATTATAAATCTCTCTTGTTGGGCCAGCACAAGGCAAAACTAAAACAACCTCTTTATTGTAAGGCAAATGCGTCATTGGATAACTTGTAATATTTATTTTAAATGGGTCTTTCACTTTTCAACCTGTTTTGGGGTGAGTAACCTGTATTGCTCCTCTCCGATTGAATTGTGTTATTTCTTATCAGCACATGATAGTAATTTTTAGAAAAAAATGATTGCAGTTCCTTATAATAATTCTACCTCCAATTACATTGATTTACTGTTATGGACATATAGTTAGATGTCAAGGAATTTTGGCATTCACCGGGAAGTAATTACATTGACTTAGTTCCAGTTTTAGGTTTGAGCTTCCTAACCAAACATGGAAAGTTTTGCAGTTCCTTAAATCATAGAGACTCTTACAGAAGGATTTCTTAACCTATAGGCATAAATGCTGAAGAGGTCTATAGATAGACTTCGGCAGGTCTGTACAATTTCTGACACTGTGCGAAAATCCTCTGCACTTTTTGTGGGAGTACCACATACCTATCATCAGTTTCTCAGAAGGGTCGTTGATCCTAAAATGATTAAGAGCCAGTGTTCTTTCTAATTAAATATAATCTAAAACGGCCTCAATTGTGGATTTCAGAATTATTTTCTCTCAATGTTCTTTGCAAAATCAGATTCAAACAACCTTGTATGTTATATTCAAAGCCTTCTTTTTAAAAATTGCGTAAGAATATTATGCATGAACACTGATTATCCATAGTCTTTTGTTACTTGGCCTCAGAAACTTACAGTTAACAGATTAGCTCCCTCATTCTAATTGTATTTTTTTATCAGATTTTGATTTTCAGTTTGATACGTAAACCCATCTTCCCATTTTATACAAACAATAGGTTTCAGTAGTGTCAGTTATAGAGATCATGACTTGAACTCTATTATCAAAATGTATGATAATAACTCTAGACCCGAGGAATTGAAGACTGGCATGAACTCAGAAAGGCACAGGCTCGTCAAGAGGCATTGCCCAATATTTGTCCTTTGATAAAAATCATCTTTCAGATAAAATGAAGCTTCTGCAGCTTTGTTATACAGACTAAATATGCAAACATCTAATTTAAAGAAATAGTTTGTTAAATTAGTTTTCTCCTTCTGAGAGAATTGCCTGGAAATGTGTACATAAAGATGTAGAATTATATCAAATTTTTTTTTTTTTTTTTTTTTTGAGATGGAGTCTTGCTCTCTTGCCCAGGCTGGAGTGCAGTGGTGCAATCTCGGCTCACTGCAAGCTCCGCCTCCCAGATTCACGTCATTCTCCTGCCTCAGCCACCCGAGTAGCTGGGACTACAGGCACCTGCCACCACGCCCAGCTAGTTTTTTGTATTTTTAGTAGAGACGGGGTTTCACCGTGTTAGACAGGATGGTCTTGATCTCCTGACCTCGTGATCTGCCTGCCTCGGCCTCCCAAAGTACTGGGATTACAGGCGTGAGCCACCGCGCCCAGCCTATAACAGATTTTTTAAAGGTCTTTGGAGACAAGGACTCACTTTAGGTATCACTTTGAGAGACATACAAACCCTAAGTCCTTTTATCAAAAAGAAAATAGAGATTGGAGTCATCAATAGAAAGATGATACTTTCTAAGAAATTGTGCCTAATCATCTGTGAATAGGTTTATGTGATTATGGAAGCTGATCAGGGCCTGTGGTGATCCAGGCATTGTTGTAGTGGCAGCACCACATTTTTGTGCAGTCAGACACAAACTGGCATTCTAGTACCTGCTGCTTCAGGAAATGCCAGAACAGTGCCTATGTGGACCAAGGCCCCACAGATGGCCTCACCCCTCAAACCCTTGGATACATAGCACCTGTTTAGTGGCCCTGGCCCTTGCTTTTAAGGAGTGGTTCCAATTGAGGGCAATTATGTCCCCCATAGTACATTTGGAAATGTCTGTGAATATTTTTGATTGTCACACTAGAGAGGTATTGCTGGCATCTCATGGGTAGAAGTCAGGGACATTGGGCGATAACCTACAATGCATAAGACAGTCCTTACGACAAAGAATTACCTGTCCCATGTGTCAATAGTGCCAAGGTTGAGAAACCCTGCCCTAAAGCCATGCCATTTTGACGACCCTGAGAGGTTATATAGATAGGTTCTATGTAGAGCCACACTACCCACAGGGCCACTAAAGTTTAGTCCATTTGACAGATTTGGAAACTGTAATGCTTTGGACAGAGTGAAGTGAAAAAATATCCTACGATGTCCTTCCTTTACAGGTTAACACCTATTCCTTTCCCCAAAATGAGGATTAAATGTCACCTTCTACAGGAATACTTCCCATGTTAGCATCACGTTTCCATGTATTCTCATGATACCATGTGCTTACTCTAATTGCAGCTCTGATTATTTCCTGTTCCCCTACCAAGTTATAAATTCATTGAGAGCTTGCTGTTTTTATTAATTCTTGGGTCTTAGTACCTACCAGAGCTTGGCACATAATAGGTATGCAATAAATATCTGTTGAAGGAAAGAGCAAGCCTGGAGAAGTGACTTAAATTCTCCATGACAAACATCCAACCAGAATGGATTTACCCAAGGCTAGTACTAGCAAGCACACCGACCCCAAGAACATTTGGCCCCATGCCCTCTGAGGACATGAAACTGGGGAATGTCTCACCCCATAGCCTGTAGGTTTACCAGCATGATGGTGGAAATTTCGGGTGAGCCATAGCCATAGTAGTCATAATGACTTTTACATTTTATTTATGTATTTATTTTAATAATAATAATTGTACATATTCACAGGGTACAGAGCGATGTTTCGATACATATAATGTATACTGATCAGCTAAGGGTAATTAGCACATCAACATCATCTCAAACATTGATCATTTCTTTCTGTTGGGAACATTCAATAGCCTCCTTCTAGCTATTTGTAACTGTATATTAGCATTAACTGTAGTCATCCTACAGGAGTATAGAACACTAGAACTTATTTCTATTATCTCTCTTATCTAGCTATGATTTTTGTATACTTTAACAAATCTCTGCCTATCCTGAAATGCTAAAGAATCAAGATTGTAGAGACAATAAGATCTGGTCCTAGGCCTAGAACCCCCACATGGGAGGAACCAGGGACAGAATTCTCCTTGGATACCTTTTCTCAGGAAGAAAGAGGGATACTTTTAATGAGCTTGACTTTGCAGTCTACATTTGACAGAGCTTCTCCCTTCATTGAAGAAGGAAGACCAATAGTGACCTCAATAAGTACATGAACAAATAGCTGGGGAGCCCAGTATTCATAATCACCAATACTCAGCTCACACCAGTACTCAGGCACAAGTCAATTAAAGGGTTATACTATGAGCAAGGACAATTCTTATTTTGGCTGCCTGTAGATTACACCAAAATCCACAAGAAAGGGGAATAACTAAGCTTAGAATAATTTATAAATGCACTTTGTGTTAAGAACAATAATCTTGAGATTATAAAACAAAGAAACATCATGTTGAAAATGGGAAAAGAGCAACTCTCAGATTTATATTAAATCAACAATAATTTGTTGTGTACATGATTATGGAATATAAAACAAAATGATCTAATTTTTCCAGATAGCATGGGGCTGTTGCATTACATTGTGCTATTATTTGACAAAGCACATCAAACAGGATTTCAGCAAAATACTTAACATAGTTATAGGTAAAGTATTCCTGACATGAGTTGACATCAGGAAGAAAACGCAGGGACATTTCAGAACATTCAACTTTATTTTCCATTGACAAACACAACATAAATAACACACATTTATTAAATACACAGACTAGCCATAACTTGAATGCCAGCAAAAGTCTAATGTACTTTTCATACGCTCTTTCATTTTTTGTCTCCACAGTATTGAAGACCAGCCTTTAAAACATACTAGAAAATATATTTAAATACACTGATGATAACTACCCATAAAACTTTACATAGAGGTGATAAAAGAGACTTTTCCATTTAATCAAGTATATAGAGATGGATGCTGAGGAGGAGAGGTGAAGAACACTATGCTTTCAATACTGATCTTTGCAATATGGATTAAAGTGCCAATGATTTCAGCTCCTCCTTAGGCACACCATGTAAATAGTACTTACATTCATTTGTTACAAACAGATCAAAATAATCAGTGCCTATTTTAATTGGTTTGCTTAAACAGGCTTATACTATTTGTACAAAAACATTTGATAAGGAGAGCAAGAAGGCAAACTATTTTTTTCTCTTTCAAGGAAGAGTTGGGAAGGAAGAGAGTTCAGCAGTCAATAATGGCCTGAGTGAACTTATCATTTGCTTTGACAGACAAGACCCCTGGCCACTCAGTAGTACTACTGATGCTCAAGTGTTCAAAGATAAATGCAGTCAGTCTCTTCCTCTCTTTGCTTCCAGGGCCTGGTGCAAAATGATGAAGGATAACAGGTAGAAAATGGACAGGTTTTCCATCATATCTTTTTCTATGTTCTCTGCCCCACCCACATGAGTATCCTTTCAAAAGTAGAATATTGAAGTGTATTAGTAAATCATATGCATTTCCCTCTGCTTAACATTACAACTTTGATTTCTACAGACATGGAAAACTGTATGAGAAATCTATATTTGAATTACTATTAAAGTTTAATGATTGGCTGTTTTTGCCTAGACGTTTGGCTTACTTTAATTAAAGGATCAAAATATTCTAATTCTAAAGCATTTAACAATAGTATTGAAGAGATGCACGAATGTTAATAACTTGAGAAATAGAATCACTCCAAAATGCTCAAAAAAGCATGAAAAGGCTGACTTGTTTCTGATGGTGATCTCTTTCCTTCTTATCTTTACTCCCATAATAAATTCTTCAACAAAGCAGACTTACTACACAACAGATTCTGATCTGTTTCACATATTAGGCTACTGGCACTTTAAAAATATGAAGTTTTTTTTATTATACTTTAAGTTTTAGGGTACATGTAAAAAAATGAAGTTATTACCTCTCCTCTTAAAAACAGCCTCACCAACAGGAATTATGTCTGTTACTTTCTTTCTGTGAAAGAATGGATAAGCACAGCAGAGTCAAGGGGACTAGGAGAAAACAGTGTAGTTTCAAATGAAGAAATATGTAATCTAGTAGATATCTGAGTTGCCTATTACATGAAACTGATTGATACAAAGCTTCTGAAAATAAGATAATTTTTATTCTCAGTAAAGAAAATGTGTGACATATAAATGAATATGATGCATATCTGATTGAATTGTATTTCTAGAGAATCATAATGCACTCGGCTTATGGTATCATAATGTAATGGTATATGACTAAACTTATATAAATTATAACCCTTAAATAGAATCTACATTTTAGGAATTATAAAACAGAGAATATATCAAATAAAATATTTTCCCTAATTCTTTTATCATCATCACCACCTAGTTAGTTTCCTTACAATACTGAACTGATGTCAGCTTCTTAACAAATACGTATGTGAGTTTAGGTTGGTTATTAAATTTTGTAAATTGGCTCGATCATAACCTATGTCATGAAACATCACAGACATCTGTTACTTTGTGTCAGCACTTTTTTGCAACTCAGAAAAGTCTTATGGACTAAGTCACAGTTGCACAATTCTGCACATTTTTTAGACCTCAGTTTTAACAGATTTTGAGTTATGTAAACATATAAAACAAGGAATAAACAAGCAGCTGTGAAAATTTGTCATTGTTGATGGTTTGTACTTGTTATATAGATAAAAAATAGAAATTTTAATTCTTCAAATTAAGCTTTTTATGTGTTTGTAATAATAAATACTCTGTAGTCTCCCTATGTCATTCAGCAACTAGAATCCTGTGTATTGCAGGAGAAGCTTTTGGGGTTAAATTATGAAAATAAATAGATATTATGCATGTCTAAAATTTCAAAGAACAAAAGTTTTCTATTTTCTTTTTCTGAGTTGATCTCAACCAAAAGAACTATTAAGTGATTGCTGATGTGGAGAAGGTTGAAAGCTGACCAATAATTTGGAGTCAAAAAGAACAAAATTATAAAAAGCATTGAATAAATAAAAAGCCTAATCTACTTGAAAATCCAATATTAGAATACTGCCACAGAGTGACCCCCTTATTAAAATACTCTTTGCCAGTTTTTAGTTTGTCTGTCACTCGATGCCAATGTGCTCACAGGATTTTTCATAGTTAACTTACATGAGGTTTTGCAATTATTTTCTGCAACATGGTCAAGCTATTTATTTTATTCATAAAATAAAGAAATGTAAGTAGAAATATATGTATACCTTATATTTCAGACTAGTTTAAATCTGGCATGATTGAACACTTACATTTATCTACAATATCTTGGGATATATACAGCACTAGGTTAATTTGGTAAATATCGAGATAACTCATTTTTGTTTCTTCAACTTCAAGATATTTTTAAGACATTCATCATACCTATTTTATTTGAAAAGGAAACTGCTCTCATTAAGTAACGTGATCATTCTCCTCTATGACTCAGCATAGTATATAAATTAATTGTTTGGAACATCAACACTACTTGGTAAAATTGACACTTGCTAATTTTACATATATTTCTACATTTCATTCGCTTACTTCTTCCACCATGGTTTTCTTGGCCTTTAATTGTCTTTTATCCCATACTTCAAAGTTCAGGAACTGTCATAATCTACACATGCATGTTTCCTGATTAGACATACGTATGGACAAACTAAGTATACACGAGTGAACTTGAAAGCCAATAAAATTGAACTTAGACACGTCTTTCTGCTGTGACTAGATATATCCTCTAACCACCGGTCTAGTCTCTGTACATCTCTGAAATCTAACCTCAACCATCATGAAGAGGCTGAAATCATTTGGGACTTTCATTTCTTATCAGGTTTCCCCGGACTAACGAATGCCTAGACAATAAAACTCCTATGTCATTTATATAATTTCTTTCTTTCCCACCTCCCTTTCAAGCTTGTTAAAAAAACACAAAAGCTGCCATTCATCCCCTTCTAAAATATATCCCCTGGGTAGGAATTTATTTTGCACTTAAGAATAAGTTTCAGGCTTTTTGCCTTTCTGCATTTTTGCGGTTGTGATGAAAAGTGATATTCTTTTGATAGTAATGTCCACTATCATTTGGAAGTATCAGTCTCCTAAATTATTAGTATAAATAAACACTTTGTTGTACAATAGTATGACACTACACCCTTGAAGATAAATTCATACTTCTGTAATTAAATAAGCAGAAATAATTCACTTTATCAGCCTGATGGACTGTAATGGCATGAAGCACTTCAATCATATGGTATGTGCCTTGCCAATGTGTACTGTCCTGGCAAACTTCTGCTCATTGATTCACTGAATAAATATTTATTAGACAATTTCTATATTCCAGGTGCTATACTAGATGCTAGAAGGAATAACCTAATCATGCTCATGCCACTCAAATTCACACTGCCTCTGTGTCTATCTGACTAGAACTTAGGGTAACAGGACCACTCAAGAGGTAAAGCCTCTTTATTATGTGATTTAAGTGCACTTTTGAAAAAAAGTAGGTAGTTTTGTCTTATACCCAATGAGGTGACCTATGGGATAATCCAATTCTACGGCATAGAGAGATTTTAGTATAGTCTATTTATCACCTTTTCCAAAATTCAGATTAGTAGAACCATAATTAATTACAAAAGCACTCTCAGCAGATTTTGTCTCCAAATTCAATTTGACATGGTCATTTAAAATGATTAATCCTGATTGGCATAGGCTGGTGTATATATCAA
Organism: Pongo abelii; assembly: GCF_028885655.2. Lineage (NCBI taxonomy): Eukaryota > Metazoa > Chordata > Mammalia > Primates > Hominidae > Pongo > Pongo abelii. Next base: position 162,093,474 of record NC_071985.2, on the reverse strand, counting down.
TCTGACAGACATATTGTACCTATCGAAATTAATTCTTTACCAAATGACCACTAAACACACACACAAATATGCAGTTACTACAAGAAGTATAAATAAATCTCAAGCTTTTAAAAAACTAGAAAAGCAGTGCAAGAAACCGCAAATGAAAATCTTCACAATAAAATGTTAATGGGTTTACAAAATGAATGCACCAAAGAATATGACAAGCTTTGTATAGGCGTAACTACAGGATTACTATGTTTGGTGGGGAGATATTTTTAAGAAGTGCAATTCCCAAAACTTAGTGTAGTGATCTACTTGTGCACAGATATGTCAAGCTTAGCTATTGAGGTTTGTATTCATGTAGACTGTAGGAAAAACATTTTAGCAATAAATATTTAGATAGAGCCACTTTGAGGAGCAGGCAGAAGAGCTGTGAAGGGTCGATGTTATTAATTTTCTTATATAAATAGGCCAAAATATGGAAAGTATTCACTGAATCTTCAAAATATTTATTTGTTTTGGAATCAGTATGGAATTTAAAGAGTCAAAGACTGGGGAACACTTTTGGTGAAAAATCAAGGGAAATATATATTCAGAGTACCTATAGTTAGTGCTCAACTCGGTCCTTACATAGCATTCTGAAAAACCACTTCATGACTCTCATAGGTCAGTTTCATGAATCTTCCTTAGGCTCGTAGAAATGTAAAATATATTCAAAAGAAAGAATAATTAGCAATTTGGGTAGTCACAAACTCCATATTTCAAACAAATGGAATTGGTTCTTATTCAGATAAACAGTAAACCTAATTATCAATCCAACTAAACTTAAACTTTGTTAGGTTAGGAGCTAATTTGCTATATTGAGCAATATTTGAATAACAGTATCGATGAATATTATAAATACATTATACATTTTTTAACTGTAATTAAACTTTTTTTAATGTAAGGAGGAAAAAAGTGACAGAAAGCGAGAGAGGCAATGAAAGAGAACACAGCAATGTCTGAATAAAAACAAACTGCTATCCCTTGTCTTCAATGATATATGTGGTTAAATTCCTCATGTATTCAGTGTACTGGAATATTAACTATCCTCGCTCCCCAATAGACCAAGATCATCTATAAAAAATGTTTTCATCACATAATTAATCACATATTCAGCTACAAATGGCAGACTCAACAAAAACACTAGACGGTTATTAATATATTTTCCTTTGTTTGTGTTTCACTACTTTTGGCACATAGGGATTTTCTATGCTTCTAAGACCATTTAGCTTTATATCAAAAATTCCACTTCAATGCATAAACAGTGGCATGCCAGAGATGCCTAAATTCACAGTAAGGTTTAGCGATATTTGTTACCAAAAGCTGTGCACATGCAAGTTAAGTGTTTTCTTTCATGCTTCTGTCTGTATTATTTCATTAGATAATGAGATAGGCTGCCCTTTCTGTCCATCATTAGAGCAGCTGGAGACAGCATTTGCTACCTGGCAAAACTTTCGAAGAAGGATCTTTCTTAACAGCAGGTAAACCCAAGGATCCAAGATCTGGTTCAGTGAAGCCAGGCGAACAGCTATTAAGAAGAAGTTGCATTCTTTCTGCTTCTCCGTGTGTGTCTTGCAGTGCTCAACTGATGTCTGATTGAAGATCATTTTCAACATCATTATCTAAGAAAAGGGGACAAATAATTGTTTCAAAGATTAGTAAGGTCATATGCATCTCCTCTACACTGTACTTTGCACACAGTCGGTTTTCAATAAATTGGTTGTTGAATTGAAATGATTAATTCAAGCAACATTTATACTCGGATAACACAGTCCTGAATTATACAAGACATTCCTAGGTATTTTCCCACATTTGTGGCTATTTAACATGATGTAGCTTTTTAAAACATGCATGTCTTCAGGCTCTTGGTTCTTGGAATTTAAGAAGCTTGAAAATAACACATCTCAAAATGAGCCAAAGTCATGTTTGTTGCAGAAAACACCACAAGTTCACCCAAATGAGAGCCAACACTTCAACAATAACAAAAACATCTTAATCTTAAATTTCCAGTAGTTCTAATTTAAAAAATTACTGCAGAAAAAGTAGAAGCAAGAAAGGAGGAAATATTATTATTATTATTATTATTATTATTATTATTGCCACTAGCATTTTCAGAATCCTTACTGTTTAGCAGACATGGTGCCAAGTTCTTCATATGCATTTAATAAACAGCATAAGACAGGTAGTATTACCACTTCCTTCTGGATGAGCCAGACTAATAAAATATAATGTACAGTATTTTACTTTTCTTTGCCCCCACCCAGTATACACTACAATGTAAACTCCATGATAGCAGGAATTTGGGACTATTTTTTCCCCAAGTGCCTAGATCAATATATAGCAGATAGCAGATGTTCAATAAGTATTTGTGAGAGAACAAATTTTTATATTTGAAGGAATATATTATACAACATATAAATGACAGTATATGAGTTATATGTATTTGTGTGAGAACAAATTTTTATATTTGAAGAAATATACAACACACAAATGACAGTATGTTATATAATATGTATTTATATTTGAATTAAAAAGATGTTCTTATGCATATGAAAAATGTTCAAAATTATTAGTCATCAGAAAACATTCAAATTACAACAAAATGCAAAGCCATTTTACACTGTCTAGATCGATCAAAATGAAGAAATGTGACTATACTGTTCCTGAGGATGTGGAATAAGGTGAGGACTGTTTTACACACTACTAGCGGGTGTGTAAACTGGAACAACCTAGAAAACAAATTAGCACGCCAGGCGCGGTGGTCACACATGTAATCCCAGGACTTTGGGAGGCCGAGGCAGGTGCATCACCTGAGGTCGGGAGTTCGAGACCAGCCTGACCAACTCGGAGAAACCCTGTCTCTACTAAAAATACAAAATTAGCCGGGTGTCATGGCACATGTCTATAATCCCAGCTACTCGGGAGGCTGAGGCAGGAGAATCGCTTGAACCCGGGAGGTGGAGGTTGCAGTGAGCCAGGATCGTGCCATTGCACTCCAGCCTGGGCAACAAGAGCGAAACTCCATCTCAAAAAAAAAAAAAAAAAAAAAAGAAAGAAAACAAATTGGCATTATTTCACCTGCTATTTCCCAGCTATGTAACTCCTAGGAATATACTGTCTAGAATTCCTGCACCAAGAGTAATGTATATGACTGTTTCATAACAGCATTGTTCATAATAGCAAAAAAACCAGGAACAACTCAAACATGGGTTCACAATCCCAAGCAAAGAAATGAGCGGACTTTGTAACTGGCTCCCATTCTAGACCTATACAGCTATTGAGTACTTGACATGTAGCCAAAGCACACTGAAATGTTAGAATATGTTGATTCCATAATGGAATAATAATATTTCTATATATTGTGTTAAATAAACATATATTATTCAAATTAATGTCACTTGTTTCTTTTGACTTTTTAAAAATGCAGCTACTAGAAAACTTTAAATTATATGTGGCTTGTGGTTTTTTTTTGCTCACAGTACATTTCTATTGAACCTAATCTCTCTCTCTCGAGGCTTACACTTATCTGTACGTTCCGCCCTCAGGTCACATAACTTAAATTGGATTCAACATCCCTGAGCATCCAAAACATCCCTAACCACTTAACCACAATTCCAGTGACGGCACTTTGTTACACTCACCCTGGCTCAACATTTCAGAGTCTGTGAACTCTTCTTTTCCTCATCCTCTGCAATGCCTTTTGCTCTTGCTTCACTCTCATCCTTGTCCAGATCTTCCTCTCATTTGAATTGTGGTAATAACAGACACCCAGATGGTACATGTACAGACTGAATGTGTGTGCCTCCCTTCAATTTATATGTGGAAGCCCCAACCCTTTATGTGATGGTATTAGGAGGTGAGGCCTTTGGGAAGTAATTAGGTTTAGATGAGGTCATGAGGGTGGAGCGCCTATAATGGGATTATTATCCTTATAAGAAGAGGGAGAAGAACCCACAGGTCTCTCCTTCAGCCATGTGGGGCACAGCAAGAAGACAGCAGTCTACAAGCCAGGAAAAGGGCCCTCACCAGAAACTGAATCTGGGGGCACCTTGATCTTAGAATCTTCAGCTTCCTGAATGGTGAGAAATAAATGTGTGCTGTTTAAGCCATCAGGTTTACAGCTTTGTTATGGCAGCCTAAGCAGACTAAGACAGTGTATACAGATATCTGCCCATCACAGGTGCAGCTTCCAATCCCAGCTGTGATCAAATCCTCTCCAACTAGAAAATCATCAATGTCTTCCCATTGTCCATCGAAAGAAATTTAACTCTGGTATTCAAAGCCCTCTACAATACTGTCCAAACTATTCTTTCCAGTTTTGTCTCCCACTAATTGCCTATACAGACTCCAAACTCTAGCTGTAGTCCATTGGTCTAGAAGATCCTTTTATTCTTTCCTCCCTCTTGGCCTTTATTCTTTCTGTTTTCTACCCCTGGAACACTTTTAATCCTCGTCATTTCTACTTCTGAGACTTCCATGTCTTTCAGAACTATCTCAGTCGTTCCTGATTATTCCAAACCACTGGCCTCTGAAGGCCTACAACTGTGTGTGTGTGTGTGTGTGTGTGTGTGTGTGTGATATAACCACATATTTGTAGTAGACAGACAGATAGACAATACTAGCAGGCATCCACATGTCCCTCAAAAACTTGGACGTATGGGGGAAGTAAAGGTGGGTCTCTAAGATTTAAAGTGGACATAACATCAACACATAGGAACCCGGCTCCAAGGTTACTGAACTTGACTGCAAGCAATTGAACAAAGTATTGACATATCTGAAATCGATTTGCTTTGGGAAAAAGGATACTTAACCATCAGGTTTGAGTATTTTCTACTCTTGTTGGCAAAATTGACTACTATTGTGAGATAAAAGATGTAATTGTCTATATTAGCTTGAAGTAAGTAAATACTTGATTCTTTTAATTCCCCGTCTTCTGTGTCTTTTTCCACTAAGCTGATAATGACTGGTCCCAGTGTTGATAAGTCAACAGGAAAAGAAAGCTGAGTCATAGAATTTCTGGTATTGCCAATTCTGCTCATGTATACTCAATTTTATTTCAAAAATACAAATATATAACAAAAAAGCAGGTAGAGCAGGTTAAGCAGACAGACAAGAGAGAGAGGAAATAATACACCAAAATTCTTACAAGACTGTGTGACACTGGTCTCCAGCCATTTCCCTTTTGTCTTATTTAGTCACAGTTTTTATTCTTAAACAAATCCCTGGCAAAAGGGATGGGAATTTCCAGTTTTGGCTTATAAGGCAAACTTATGCTCTGGAGCTTGACTCATATTTTGTTTTTTGAGACAGTGTCTCATTCTGTCACCAAGGTTTGAGTGCAGTGGCACAATCATAGCTCACTGTAGTCCTGAACTCCTGGGCTCAAATGATCCTCCTGCCTCAGCCTCCCGAGATGCTGGGATTACAGGTATATGCCACCACACTCAACTAATATTTTTATTTTTTGTAGCGACGGGGTCTCACTATGTTAACTAGGCTGATCTCAAACTTCTGGCTTCAAGCAATCCTCTTGTGTAATTTCTTTCACAGGAATTTTTCCAAATGATTTATCCAATAAAAGCAAATAGTAGCTATACAATAAATAAATGTTCAGAGGAGCATTATATATACCAGCAAGAAATTGCAAATGCATACATTGCTAACATCAGGTGTAAAGTTTAATAAAACAGTAATTCACAAATAGTATATATAAGTATTAAGTGAAAAAAACAGAATATAAGATACTTTATATATAAAGTTTTGTTATTATATTATTTAAAATAGGCAGACTTGTGGAAGGCAATGGAATTATTGCTATTTAACAATAATTTACTTTTAAACAATATAATTTAATTTTAAAATTGTATGTACACAGGCCAGGTGCGGTGGCTCGTGCCTGTAATCCCAGCACTTTGGGAGGTTGAGGCAGATGGATCCCCTGAACCCAGGAGTTCTAGACCAGCCTGGGCAACATGGTGAAACCTTGTCTCTACTAAAAACAAAAAAATTAGCCGGGCATGATGGTGTGTGCCTGTAATCCTAGCTACTTGGGAGGCTGAGGCAGGAGAATCACTTGAACCTAGGAGGAGGATGTTGCAGTGAGCCAAGATAGCACCACTGCACTCCAGCCTGGATGTCAGAGCGAGACTTGGGCTCAAAAAAAAAAAAAAAATTATATGTATATAAAAACATTTCAAATGATGTTAATGAAAGTCTTTTATTTAAAGAAAGCAGAAAGTTATTATTCCCTTCTTTGATAAATATGGACAATTATACACCGAATTTACTTAAAATAAATATATTTACATCAATATATTCTGATGCTGGCTGGCTTATCATCCTATGAGCCAAATACTACCTCCCATCATAGTAGGCAGAATAATGCCCCTCCCGCCACACACAAAGATATCCATTTCTCGGTCCCTGGAATCTGTGAATACATTACCACACAAGACAAAAAGTACTCTGCAGATGTGATTAAGGTAAAGGACCCAGACGTGAAGAGATAATCCTAGATTATCTGGGTGGACCCAATGTAAAAACAAGGGTCCTAAAAATCAGAGAACTTTTCCCAGCTGTGGCCAGAGGGAGACATGACTATAGAAGAATGGTCAGAGATACACAGCATCTCTGGCTTTGAAGACGGAGGAAGGGATCCAGGAGGTGAGGAATGAGGATGACCTCCTCTAAAAACTGAAAAAGGCAAGGAAACACTTTTCTCTCAGAGACTTAAAAAGTAATGCAGCCCTGTGGCACCTTAACTTTAGCCCAGTGAGATCTATCAGACTTCTAACCTACAGAACAGTTAGAGAAATGTGTGTTGCTCTTAAGCCACCATGATATGGTTTAGCTCTGTGTCCCCGCCCAAATCTCATGTCAAATTCTAATCCTCAGTGTTGGAGAAGGGGCCTGGTGGGAGGTGACTGGATCATGGAGGCAGACTTCCCCCTTGCTGTCCTTATAATATTGAGTGACTTCTCATGAGATACGCTTGTTTAAAAATGTGTAGCACTTTCTTCTCTGTTCTCTCTCCTGCTCCGCCATGTGAAGATGTGTCTGCTTCCCCTTCACCTTCCACCGTGATCACAAGTTTCTTGAGGCCTTCCCAGCCATGCTTCCTGTACAGCCAGCAGAACCATGTGCTTTTGAGACAGTCTTGCTCTGTTCCCGAGGCTGGAATGCAGTGGTGCAATCTTGGCTCACTGCAAACTTCACTTCCCAGGTTCAAGCCATTCTTGTGCCTCAGACTCCCAAGTAGCTGAGATCACAGTCATGTGACACCAGGCCTGGCTAATTTATGTATTTTTAGTAGAGATGGGGTTTCACCGTATTGGCCAGGCTGGTCTCCAACTCCTGGGCTCAGGGAATCCACCCGTCTCGACCTTCCAAAGTGCTGGGATTACAGGCGTGAGTCACCACCGCCTGGCCTCAGGTAGTTCTTTACAGTAAGTCTCAGGTGGACTAATACAGCCACCAAGCTTACAATAATTTGCTACAGCAGCAGTAGAAAACAAATATGCCCACACACTGAGCTCTCAACCAATGTTAAGAGGAATGGAAGGAATGAGCTTGAAAACGATTTTCTCATTCTCATAGATAAAATAGCCTAGGAAGCTTCTTTAAATTTTTTACTTTCCTAGGAAACTTAAAAATAAATGAATAAAGTAAAAGTAAACTTCATTCTAACTCCTGTCCAAATTATCTCAATTTCTAAATTTACAACATGCAAAACCGAATGCCTGTTATTCTAGTGGCATCAATGTGTTTGACTAAAAGGTATAAAATTAATATTTTCAACTCAGTTGGCTTTATGAAAAAAAAGCTTATTAATCCCTTTCCCCTCTTTTTAAAAACTATTAGAAAAGTTTTGCTTATCTTTTTTCGGTCCTTTACCCCACCCAATAGTTAAATATATTTGACCACTTACCATCCTCCAGAAAGTGTTCTGGGCCTGGTCTAGAATTATCTAAAAACTCAAATTATGTTTTTATTTTCTCTATAAAATAAAGAATTGGATTTCTCTAACTTTTTATGATCAGGAAAATTCACAAAATTACTTATTAAAATGATACGTCAGTCATTTTACACAGTCCTCCTTGATTATTTGAAAATTAATTTTTGTGAGGCTAATAATTTAAAATTATTGTTATGAGGCAAATATAGGTTTCGTATGCCTTACATTGTTTAGTACACTGTAATTTCCTATTGAGAATGCAATGATTATGAAGTTATAAAATCAAGCTCTATAAGCAGTAGCTGGCACATGAGGAGAGACATTAGCTTTCCCCAGAAATCATGAGATGTGCAATATAGAGATAATTGGAATTAGAAGCAGTGAGCATGCTACTGTCATTTCCAAATGGCAGCAGAGATGAAAGTGGGGCTCCAAATTCTTCATCCAATTTTGAACATAAATTCAAATTAGCATCCATCTGTTGAGTCTTTATATTTAAGCAGTGATTATAATTTTTGTGTATGTGTTTGCAAATATTTTTCAGACTGTTTAGACTTTGAGAGAAAACCTTAGGCATGAATATGTAGATTTCTGGTAGAATTAATTATTCCTATTAGTCCAATTCTATGTCATGCAAGGGAGAGGGGCCAAAGAAAAAGCAGGATGCTCAGCTAACAGAGAGACTGTTTACTGGTTTTAGCAAACACACATATACCCTGCACTATTTCTTCTTTCAAACAGCCTCATATAACAAATGATCTGGTCAAGGGAGTGGTGAGACCAATTCTAGCTGAACAGAGCTGCAGCTCTTCTGTCCGCCCCTTCCCTAGGTTCCACGTGACTCTCCCAGGCCCTCTAGCAGAGCTCTCCCTTGGTTATCAGCAGTAATAGAGAGCTCTTTATGCACTTGAGATAACCAGGAACACAACTACATCAGTGACCTCTAAATTTGCCATCCCTGCCTACTGTCAAGTACAATCACCTTGTTCCATCCTAAAGGAAAAAAATGATTTACCCTTTCCCCAGTGATAACGTTCTTTTAAGTGTTCAAAGCATTAACCAGGGAGGCTGTCTTTAATATTCTATCCTTGGATTTTATTCTGTTGCAGCAGGATTTATAATCACACACTTAAAAATCTTTAGTACTTCACTTATTAGTTTAAAAGTGCCTTGGGTTGTAGGCCGCACATATCTAGTAAAGATGATAAATGAGGAAACCCAGAAAAATTAATTTCTGGGGGAGGAAATAAATTGGTTAGCTGCCCTTAGGCTCAATTCTGGGGTGTTTCTGCATTTCCAGTTTATTCCTAATGCAAGTGTTTAAGAGAAGTTTCCTCACAAGCCACTTTTTATCTGTGATGTTTTGTTTTCCGTAATTCTCTGTTGTTAGGCTACGGGAGAATAACCTGCTCTACTGGAAATTCCCCCCTATAATTTGATAAGTGTATTTCATCATAATACACTAAAACCAGTCTGGGCCCTTTAAAGTAGTTAATTACATAATTTGAAGGATTTGCATGGGAAGAAGCTTCACTGTGGAATAAGAAACAATTGTAGTCTCTCCAATCTAGTTACAACTGTTCTCCAGTTGTCAAATCATCTCTGGATCCTAGACTACTGTTTCAAAAGCTTTCCCTGCCTTATTTAAACTGAAAACATTACAAATAAACAGCTCATAAACATTAAAAAAATTACTAGAATTTGTGCCATTTCATCTTTACTACGTAATTTTATAAGATTTTTTAAAACAACAATGGATTAAGAATCAAGTAAATTATATTGCTGGTTTTGCCATCATTTACATCTTTAGAAAAGTCATTTATCTCTGAACTTTATTAAATTTACTACTAAGCAGTGGGGCTGGACTGGATGGCCTCTGCATACACTTCTACAGTTTTTTTCTGATGACTTTTGGGGCAAAGCTGGAAAATGAAAGGATTTCATTTGGCAAATAATTAAAACCTACAGGAAATAGGTGTGAAACAAAAGTCAAAATTCCTCTTCAGAAAAAAACTCCAAGGGGCAAATGGAGGAAAGAGAAAAATTACAAAGTTAGAAGACAGTGTATGAGAACAAGGGACTAGATTCATAAAGCTTTGGTGTATGTGAGCAGTGTGTGTGTGTGTGTGTGTGTGTGTGTGTGTGTGTGTAGTGGGGTGGGGGTATTTTTATTAAAAGAAATAGCAGATTCTGGTAAACATACTGACCAAGAGTTAAAGAACTTTCATAAGTCTGACTCAATTCTGCTTCTAGTTTGGGGACTAGTTACCTAATTTTGGTTCTTAACTTCTTCCTTCTCTAAAACATGATTCACACACACTTACTGTGTATTGTCTCCATCTAGTAGAGCAGTTGCAAAAATTAAAATGTGATAAGAATAATGAATACCTTCAATTTATATAGCATACCTCTTCCCATGCCTCAGGCACTCAGACTATTGCAGATACTTCCAAAACAAAATGCCGCAACATTCACAAACAGAACAAAAAATGCTTAGGGGAATACTACAAAGAAATAAATGCATTGTGTCTATATTCCTTGAATTTCTAGCTAACAAAGTAGTTTTAGAAAACTCACCTCAAATTTGCACTTTAAAAATGTTTAGTAATGCAGAATCATTATTCAGTTACTGGATATGGAAAATCAAAATTATAAAGAAGCCAGCAGCCCGCTACCACACTATTTGCTACATAAAATATTTCCCTTTCAAGTAGTATAAATTGTAAATTCTGTATGACTTGGCTCAGAATAGCTCAAGACATATGTCTAGATAAATGTTTATCTTTCTATTAGAACAGTCACAGAATGTCAATATCTAAGTAAGTATTCAAATTCTGGCTGAAAGGGGGAAGGCAAAATCTATTCTATAGGATTCATTTCTTGGATTATAGATGATGGATTAGCTGGGTGACACACAAGTTAGAAGAGTTCTCTTTACTATATTTCAAACACCTATATCTCAGGTGTCAAAAGAAAGTCTAGATAATATGTCATTGTCAAGGCTTAAAGTACATTAATCCTTAAAAATGCTTAGATTTCAGAGTTTTTTCCTCCCAAAATATAGTTTCATTTAAACCCCAAATGTTCCATTTTATTTTCATCCATTCAGAGAATCAGAGTATTAGTGACAATTAAAAACAACTAAACACCTAAAGGAAAAAAAATCAGAGATGTGAATTAATTGTGTGTGCAGAGATAGTCACCTCAATATAAAAATAGAAAATTAGAAAAACCTAGATGACTGACAATAGATCTCTGTTTAAACTATGTACCATCCTTCATATGCATAATTTATATCTATTCTAATGCTGACATTTAAAATCATGCTGTTGAATATTAGTAACATGAATAATATTTAGTAACATGAAGAAATGTTCAGAATGTGAAAAGTGAAAATAAATGTTGCACAGTATAATCCAAACTTTAAAAAATAACTGTGCTTATTTATAGTAAAATATGCCAGAAGTAGTTTTCTCTGGGTGAGAATTATGGCAATATCTATTTTCTTCTCTGTATTTTTTTCCCAAATTCTTTACAATACACATGCTATTTTTTACACTTTAAAAAGCATTAAATTTAGAGTAGCCGGTGACTTAGCTATAAACAATCATCTATCTATGTATTGGTAAAGTGTTAGTGTTGCAATCCTAGAACTATAAGGTGGTCATTTTAGGATGAATTCTTAAGAGGTCAATGTGTGCATAATTTAACAAGAGGTAAGCAGTCTGACACTCTATAATTGATCAAAACATTTAGCTTGATCAACAAATTAATTATGGCTTACTAAATTTAGTGATAAATTATTGGCCTCAGTGATGGACCTCATGGACAATACAGCCATGACATACAAAAGAATCCCTTCCTGTGCCACAGTCGGTACACAATGCAGGGTGATAAATATGGTTCTAATCTGATATGATAAATTCTTATTAAACTTTGCGGTATGCCAAAATGACACTACCTGTTAAACCTATTAAGACTTCATCTCACAGAAGAATCCAAAATAGATGCATCTTATATTCAGGATAGACACCGGGTGAATATGAGCAGATTGGGGTGTCCTTAAATGTATGCTCCCCAATCCTAATTCATTCTCTAGTCAGTGCTCTCTCTCTCTCTCTCTTACACACACACACAAACACACATATACACAGGCACACACACACACATACACACACAAATGAACAGAATCTGTTTAGGGGGCTTCCCACCTTCTTGCCACCAACTTCAGCATCTGCAGCCATCCATTCTTTCCTTCCTCTTATTTGACTGGAAGAGGCGTCCTGTCTGTCTAAGGCATACCCTCTGTCTAGCCCCTGGATCTTATCCATCCTGAATTTCAGAGACCATGTACTCTCAAGTGTTCCCTTCCTCTTTTAGAGTTAACTTCTCCCACTTTTGGCATTTTCTCATTCACATTTTAACATGTCCAAATTTTTGCCACCTTGAGAAAATAAAACCTGCTGTGGAATTCTCACCTACCTACATATAGACTGCTCCAGAAGTTAGAGCCAAATTTCCCAAAAGAGGTGTCTACCCTCCTTATCTTTAAACTTATTCCAAAACCTGCTACAACCTGACCTCTGTGTTCACAAATCCTCAGACAGGGCTGTTCCCAAGGCCATCAATAAGGTTGCAGAATCAACGCCACAGTCTTACTTGTCTGTAACATCAGACCTAATTGAGTGTAGCTGTCTCTTGAAACATTCTCTTCCCTAATATTCGGGTCACCATTTGTTCTGATTTTATTACTAATTTTCCTGCTACCTTTCTGGGTATTCCTCTACAGTCCCCTTTATATGCTCCTGTTTCTCTCTCTCTCAAAATATGTTAGCATTTCTGAATTCTATCTTAGACAGCCTCCTCTCCTTACTGTGGATAAACTGACTATGTGTGGTCTTTCATCTCGATGGCCATTTATGTGCTATAGGCCATACCTTTTCTCTGAGCTCCAAATGGATGAGTTTAGCTGCTATTGCCTGGCTTTGTTTAAATGTCTTACATCAAATTCAACATTTTCAAAATGAAAATTCTTATCTTTTTCCTCAAAGATGTTTCTACATTAATCTTCCCTATCACAGTAAATCCCCATCTCTAAAACAGAAACCTGGGAGTTACCCTTGATTCATTTTTCTGTGTGTCTTTCTCTATGTCTCTCTGTCTCTCTCCACATTCCACCACATTCACCATATTCCTTACATCCAATCAATCACGGAGTCTCCAATTAACCTCTTATGGTTTTTTTTAATCTATCACTTCTCCCATTTACACCCCCAATTGACCATAAACTGAGGCCTCCATAATCTCTTGTCTGAACTATCACAATCATCTATGACATGATTTGTTGGCCTCCATCTGGCCTGGCCCATGCTGCTGCTTAGAAAAGATGCTTGTAAAATGAAATTTTAATCTTGTTATTCCACCTTGAAAAGTCCTTCATTCATACACATTGCCCTGTGTATAAAGTCCAAACACTTAAACTCAAAGCTCCTCTTTACTTGGTGAGTACCTGTTGTGTTCTCTAGCCTAAGTTCCCACCATTTCTTACCCTCATGCATCAATATTCCAATTACCCTGAACTTCTTGCAGGTCTTTAAAAGTGACAGTTCTTTCTTGCTTTTGAGGCTTTACAAATGTGGATCTCTAAGTCTTAAAACTCTCATCCTCTTTTTCTTTACTTGAAAAATTCTGACTTATTTCATGTGTGGTCTTGAAACATCAATTTATTTGATATTTCCTTTGACAAAAGCAAGCCTTAATACAATCTTCATATGGATTCCCATAATTCTCTACTTCTCTACATTTTATCTTGCTGCTTGTTTTTAATTGTTGGTCTTTCTCAATAATCGAAAATTGTTACAAGGGTAGGGATCAATTCTATCCTATATTCTAGGTATATCACAGCAAGGGCCAAGCCCAACAGATTAATAAATAGTTTTTGAATTAACAAATAAGTGAATGAGAGCAAGGGTACAGTGCATCCTGCCCATTTGGGGGCAGAGATTCTAGAGTTTTCATCTAATGGACAAATCTACCAACATTCAGCCCTTTTCAAGACTCCAGGCCTGCCCTTCCTTCTTTCCTTCTTTCCTTCTTCCCTTCTTTCCTTCTTCCCTTCCTTCCTTCCTTTTTTTCCTTCCTTCCTTCTTGTTATTATAATTAGCCAGGATAACAGTTTCAAACTAGGTGCTAATGTACTATAAGCACATTTTCTTATCACTCATGATTTTAAGTGGAACGTTCTGGTGTTCAGATGACAGCCAGTAGTAACCCTCAAGCTGGTAAGTTGGGGTTATAGAATGAAAGGAGAACCAAGTATTTAAAATAAAATATATTGAATCTATAAGAAGATATTCTATTAACTACTTATCTAATAACATTTATTAAAAATATAGCCCAAGAAAAAAAAGAAGATATTATGCATATTAACACAGTCTTTAATGAGGATACCATCAAATTTTTAATACTTAGTATCAAAAGTCCTTTTATTACTGTAAAAGTGTTATATATGATTCTAGCACTCCTTGCTTATAGAAGTTTTGCCCAAAAATATAAGACCATATCTTATGCTTAACAACTGAAGAAGAAGAATAACAAAATAAAAACTAATGCTTATATAATACTTACTATAAGAGACTATGCTTACCCGTGAGGTGAGTGGGTTGCAGGAATGTCTTCAATGCTGCTACTGGGTAGCCCCAAGAGGAGAGAAAGTCACCAGAAATATTTGGTTGCAACTTTTTCCCTTCCTTCACAAGAGCCAAGCAGTAAAATTGTAGGTTAAACCCAGTTAACATGGCTCTCTTTGGAAAGGTTGAGGCATTGAAGGCCAAACTTCCTGTCATGACTAGGAAATCACAGACTGTTCTTAACGTTAAAGAGTGTCACACAATGCTATCGTGTGACACTTTCAGCTCCTCAAGTTGTGAATCTAGCATTGTGTGATTACTCCCCCCTTGCTTATACTGTAATAAATATTTAAAATACCCCTCAGAATCTGAGATAATACATCAGTAACAGTTTAATTCAGCACTTGCAAAATTCCCTGCCAGGGTTAGGTTTGTACTCAGTATTGGCATCAGGAACTTCCTAACATTATATTCATTCATTTTCTTTTTCCCAACACAAAACACACCCCTGGCTAAATTTACCAGCTTTCTTTACAGCTAACTCTTGTCCTGTTGACTGTAAATAGGAACTGAGTAATACTCACAGTCCCTGACCTATATAAGTGCTATGTAGGTACTACTTGCTGTTTTGTTATTATTTGAATGTTATGTATTACAAACGGAAGCAACACATAGGTGGCAGCTGAAAACCAGCAAGTGCCATGCGATATTTATATTACTCATTGTAAACTTTAGTTTCCAAAACTTCTGAAAAAAATGTTTCTTTTGTTTTTCAGGAAATCAGACTTTAAAAACTCACTTAAATAATGGTTAGTACTTACAATTTTATACCAGGTTTGAAGGAAGTTTGAATAAGACACAATTTGTATTGTATGCAATGCAGGAAAATGGAAAATTATAATGTGTTCATCTTCTATGTTTACCCCCTTAGGCTGCTTTTGTCTCCTCTATTGATTTATTTGGATTAATACGATATTATTACTAATATTATGTTATTTAGATTAATACTATATTATTATTTACTTTGCTGTGGGACTTTGGTCATGGACATGGCTGTTGGACATGGCTTCAAAAATATGTTACTATTATAATGTTTCTAAGAATAAATTAGATAAACGGTAAAAATGGACCCCCATCTTTTATTATTAATATCCCAATTTCAGATAACTTTTTCTCTGTATTCTGGGTTGGTCCAACAGCAAAGTAAATAATAAGAACAAGAAGGAAGCAAATATGAGGAAGAAACCTGTTCCTACCATGACTCAAATGCCTAACTCCTATGAGGATCACAGGCTCCCAGGCTCCTGTAAAAAGATAAACAGATCCCAACACCATTGACTCCCTCTCTCCTTAACGTGTGAACCCAGTGAAAGCAATTCTTACTGTACTACTTACCTTTCTAGGGAGGACCTTAAACAAGTAATAATAAAACAGTTCCTACAACTATCATAGGGAAAATGCTTTTGGTGGATTCATCTAAAATCCTATATTTGATGTAAGTTTCTTTTGTTATTTTTTTTTAAGAGACAGGGTTTCTCTGTCACCAAGGCTGGAGTGCAGTAATGCCATCATAATTTACTCACTGTAGCCTCAAATTCCTGGGTTCAAGGGTTCCTCCCTAGTAGCTAGTACTACAGGCATGTGCCACCATGCCGGGTTAATTTTTTTCTTTTTAAATTTTTGTAGAGACAGGCATCTCCCTACATTGCTCAGGCTAGTCTCGAACTCCTAGCCTCAAGTGATTCTCCTGCTTTGGCCTCTCAAAGCACTGGAATTAAAAACAAAAGATTTTATGTCACCTCACCAAGGCGAAGTAGATATTTTCAGGAATGGTTTTGCAGGAATTGGCAAATAGATCTATTGAGACTTGGAACTATCCGGTTCCCCATCCCATTTAACCAGAACAGGTCTGTTTTCATCTATTTCTCTAAAGAGATGTGTTGACATAGTCCCCCCCGGTTAAAACAATTGGAAAATCATCAGCCTAATGCAGTACTATCTAAGAGGGATGTAATTCAAGCCACAAATCTGCAGCACATGTATGCTTTTGCATTTTCTAGTAGCCAGATTTTTTTTAAAAAGTAAAAGGAAACATTTTGAATTTTAATTTACCCGATATATCTGAAATGTTACATCAGCATGTAGTGAACATAAAAATTATTAATGCAATATTTTACGTTTCACTTTTTTGTATTTAATCTTAAAACTCTGCTGTGTAGTTTACATTTAAAGTATCTCAATTTGGATTAATCACATTTTAAGAGGCAAATAACCATATGTGGCTAGTGGCTACTGTGCTGTATAGATGAAAGTTTAGTGCTTTATTCTTTTTGAGGGTTTCCCACCTTTATTCTGTCAATTAAACTGTGTAGGTATCATCACTGCAGTGTCCACTATTGGTCACCTACCCAGGGTCCATTCTTCCATCTCCCCTGCTCATCGACAGAGTTATTTTCACTGGATCCTATGTGCTTCAGGGCTGACCCCATCCCTAGCTACAAGAATGTGCCGGGGTTAGGGATGATCATGTGACCCCATACTAGCTAATGAGATCCAACAGTTTCCTCATTTTTAAGAGAAAGTCATAGAAAAATACAGCTTCTCTCTCCTGCTGGAAGTTAACCAGGAAGCACGTACTAGCAACTCTGCTACCACTTACGGGGAGCAAGCCGTAGGATGAGGCCAAGACTGTACTGCGAAAGAGAGATGGGGCAAATCTTGGTCCTAGATGATGATGCTGAGCTTTTGGATTAACCAACTCTGAAGGCTGCCCTAATTTTGGATTTCAGTTATGTTTTTTATTCCCAAACCACTATATTACATCATCTCTAATAGTGACTGAGGGCAACAAAAATATAGTGACACTCTGGAGCAACTTTTGAAGGATTATGTTTTTTCCTTTGTTTTTTATTTTTTACTATGTTTCCCTATTGTCGCTGAAATTCCTCATGTTTAATTTTTATCCCCAGGGCACCTTTCCAAACATCGCTTTCATTTTTTCCATCTTTGAACACCAGGCATTAGAGCAACTGTTTTCTTGTGCTCCTTCCCATTGCTTCCAATTAACTTCTCTCTTCCATTATAAAAACAATGTTGTCTCTCTTACAGTTGTCTACCCTAAAGGTATGTTTAAATCTTCTCTAGAATTTTTATTACTAACAGCAAAGTGGGAACAATAAAAGTAAAGAATAAAGAAAAATATGTACTATTATCTTAAATACTAACAAATTTTACTGTATTAATACTACCCATGACTCATTAGATTCAAGTTGGATTAGTGGCTTTAGAATGAAGAAGATTTGAGTTTGATTCACTCAACACTATTTATCATCTGTGGCCTTAAAGCAAGTTGCTTACTCAACAGTGAAAAAGTAAAATAAAATAAAACAAAAAACAGGAACTAATGTCACCTACATTTCAAGATTTATGTGAAGATTAAAAACCATCTAATGTATGCAAAACTCTTAAAGCTAGGATTTATACCTTGATCTTCTTATTCCTATTCTAGTGCCCTTTTCACTTAATTACACTTCCCTTCTTCATTCATTTCACAATCACTTATTGAGTGATTTCTTTGGGCCAGGAAGATTTATTGACAAACAAGGCAAGATCTCTGATTTTAAGCACTTTATGATTTAAATTGAATCAGACAAATAGAGGGAGACCATAAAGCTTAGTGGTTAATTACATAGGCAATAAAATCAGACAAATCTGGATTTGACCCCAAGAAAGTTACTTTACATCTCAAAACCAGTTTCCTCTTCCGAAAACGAAGATTACAGTATCCCCTCAAGTTGTCATCAATAGAACAAAATGAAATTATATCTGTGAAATGCAATGTGCATGAATTATAAAATAAGCATTTGTCTATTGTGGCCAATCATCCTCATTGTCATAATTATAACTGCGCATAATTAAGTGTAAAGGTATGCACAGGCACTATGGAGTAAAGAGGAGGGGCATTTAAATCAGTTTCTATGGTCGGGCGTGGTGGCTCACACCTGTAATCCCAGTACTTTGGGAGGCCTAGGCAGGAGGATCACTTGAGGTCAGGAATTCGAGACCAGCCTGGCCAACATGGTGAAACCCCATCTGTACTAAACATACAAAAATTATCTGGGTGTGGTGGCGCACACCTGTAATCCCAGTTGCTCCGGAGGCTGAGGCAGGAGAATCACTTGAACCTGGGAGGTGGAGGTTGCACTGAGCCAAGATCACGCTACTGCACTCCAGCCTGGGCAACAGAGTGAGACTCCATCTCAAATAATAATAATAATAATAATAATAATAATAATAACAACAACAACAACAATATAAGTAAATAAATAAATAAGTTTCTAGGTTCAGAGAAACCCCTGTCTCCCAAAACAGCAGATGCTTTGCAGGTATTTGAGACAAAGTCCATATTTCTGAGTGTGAAATTGTGTGAATCATTATAAGAGCGGCAAACTGATTTTTATCACTGAAGGTAAGGATGCTGGGGTAGGGATGGAAAAAAATGGTACAGTGGTAAATGTGGCCAAATCCAAGATCTTGAGGATTAAACTAAGGAATCTGAAGCCTTTTAATCTGGGTGAGAGGCTACTATAGTAACATGCCTGAATTCTGTTAGAGAGTCACCGTGGTCACACTGAGGTTCTCTAAGGCTCTTTCTCTTTTCCCTAATTACAAGAAAAAAGATGAAAGTAAGTTTGCAAGAATCCCAATTGCACTGTATCATACTGGAGGCTTTAGAACTGTCAAAACAAAGTTTCTAATTTTGACTGTAGTCAAACACTTTCCCACCAAGCAAAGAGAACTCAATATACAGTTTCATTTGTTTTATAAATAGTTTAGTGAAAAGAATAATATATGTGACTTGTACTAGCTGAAAAATGTTTGCCTAGTAAAACTTTATCACTGGATGTGAATGTTCCAAGCCTAAAAGACACACAGAAGTAAATAAAATTGATGCCACACCTTTACAAAAAACACTTCCTAAATTGCCAGTATCATGGTGAATGGAATCATTTTACAAGTTACTGTCAGACAAGTGAAAGCTCCTGTCACCTTCTACGGGATTTTTCAGAATATGCTCCCTAGATACTCAAGCTCCTACAAAGGTCAATCAGTTGATGAATCAATAGCTATTCTACAGGAAATCTTCATCACCATAATTATCTGACCCAGACAATTTCAGTGATTTTTTTTTTTACTATTCTCAATCAATTTGTTCTTTTTTGTACAATATTTTCAATGAAGTGATTTGAAAATATTTTTATAAACTAATAAGAAAGAGAGAAAAACGTGACACATAGCATTATAGTGTACAAAGCCTAAGATCTACCAATTACTAGGAATATGATTAGGGAAAGTTATCAAATCTTTTCTGTCTTATTATTTGCAACTGAAACACGGGAATGAAAAGTAACAAACTCAAAAATTGTTGTGTAGATTAAATTAGATAATATATGGAAAGGGTAATTGTCAAGTATGTACCTGCACATAACAGGCATTCAGTAAATAGAAGTCCTTTTATTTTTTGTGGCTCTCTTCAGTATGCGCTCCACCAGTCTCACTGCCACCCCAATTTCCCAACAGATATGTGGCAGGAAAACACACACACACACACACACACACACACACACACGTGCACACACACACACGTGCACAAGGCTTCAAAAATATGTTACTATTATAATGTTTCTATGAATAAATTAGATAGATGGTAAAAATGAACCCCCACCTTTTATTATTAATATCCCAATTTTGGATAACTGTTTCTCTGTATTCTGGGTGGGAGAGAAATCCCAGCACATATGTCATAAACCAAGTGCTGGAGGTGCCTGAGCCTTCATCCTTTGTTATAGCGTGGGGGTAAATAACCCAAGCTACAGCAGTCAGGCTGGCAACAGAAGTTTGAATTTTACAAGCACAACACAAAGAAGAAGGGGGTTTTTAGACATTGGATTCATCACAGCGGCATGCAGCAAACATTTTTCCAGCAGGACTTTGGCTGTGCAGCCTGAAGTGCATCATCAAGAACATCCTGGGTCTTGCCTGTTTTCCAAACCTGACCTGCCAGATTTCTCTGGACTCTGTGAGCTCCTGAAATCCTTCTACATATGCTCTTTGCACTTGGAGTCACAGTTGTTTGTTTGCAACCCGGAACCATGTCTAAGGAGGAGGGTAGAATTCTGAAGTCAGAAGGTATTCCATGCTTCCTGATATTGATCTGTAGCAAAATTTAATTAGAAATAGATGCTAGAGAAAAGAATTTTAAAATGTTCCCTAATGTCTTTTATAGAGCAAAAGCTAATATTAAGAAATTTACTTTTGGATCCAGGCAAATCCGTAGTCTATTCTTGGAGAAAATTACTACCATTAAATAAATTCAAAAGTCTGCCACCCAGCATGTTGGCTGTTAGCACAGCTACTGATTTATAAAGAAAAAGCTCGTTGCCAGAATAACATAAAACCCAGACTACAACTCATCCTTTATGGAAAAATCAAGAAAGAACTTCTTTTTTCTTCTCTAGTCATCTCACTATGGTGCTAATGGAGTATTTGTGAGATTTTCGTCTTATAATGCCACCTCTCATTATATCCTTACTTCTGGAAAATTCTCTGAGCCTGAATCTTTCCTCGTAGCTTAGAAAACTCATACTAGTCTTTGAAAATGCAACTTTGTCATCTATGACTGTTTCTTGTGTTTATAAAACAAAACAATAGAAAAAATCTATGATGTCTAAACAGTGCTTCAAGATGATGTATTCAGTAAAATATTGTATTATTATAAAAGCAAAATTAAAACCTCACATGTAGACCACAAATATAAACTTATTAGCTTGAAGCTTTGAAAAAAGAACACAAGACCTAGCCAAAGAGCTGCAAAGCTATGGCTTAGGCTGGTTCCTTAGGAGCAGAGCCTGAAGTGGGGATTCTGATACATAGCAAGAAGCTGAAGTTAGAGGCTCAGAAAGAGACAGTGCTGGCTTCAATCTTCTATAAGGCCACCTCTACTCTTCACACTCCTGCAATTTATGTGAATCAAGCAATTCCCCCTACCTTTTTATATTTATTTATTTGCTTAAGCTAGTTTGCATTAGTTTTCGATCATTTGCAGCCAAACAATCCTGATTTTAAAAGTAGGGAGTATTAATTTGAGAACTGCTCTCCGTTTAGGAGAAAAAGAGGCCAACAATAACCAGAGCCCGTTTAAAAAGAACAATGACAACAAAAAGTTTCTTCTGAGACCTAGCCTGGAAATCAGCATGCTCCAGATCTTCTGGGGATCACGAATCTTATGACATTCTATTATTTTATAAGCAAACGTTGCTGACTTCTGTGTCTCTGTGTGACTGTTCTGATTCATGTCTCAGAAAAAAGGAAATAACATCTATTAGATCAAATTTACCTCCTAATTCTATCTCTTCCTAGTTGTGTAACCTTAGAGCAGTCACTTCCTTCTTGGGGAGCCAAATGGAAAGCCATCTGTAGATAGCTGGCCACCTCAAAACCAAAGGCCTGGAGAGGAAGAGAGAGGTCCTATTTCTTGTCAGAGTCATAGGACACGGATTAGAGAAATTTCAAAATGTCTGGTAAACTCTGTCTCCAAAACACTATGTCAACATGGGTACTTCTCCACTCCAATCCCAGTTGTCACCGCCTCTTACCTGGATGACTTCAACAGCCTTCTACCTGGTGTCCCTGCTCCCACACATACCTTTCTGCAATCCAGCTCCACATAGCTGCCAGAAGGATGCTTCAGGCTTTATTCTGGCACACTGCTTCATTTTCTTAATGGTATTTATCACAATCACTAGACTTCTAGTTTATTTATTGCCTCTCTCCTTCTACTAGAATGCTAATTCCCTGAGAGCATGAAACCAGCCTAATTCACTGCTGTATTTCCAGCACCTAGAACTGTGTCTGACACATTGTATGGGCTCAATAAACAAATATTGATTGCATGCATGGATAAATGAATTCTGAATGGTTCTCAGCTTTGTTTCTTTATTGAAAATTAAAGATGGAAAATGCTGCTGCTTTTTTTTTTTTTTGAGTCAATTTCAAGTTTCTCCAGGAAATCATTTTAAAGACAACGCATTCCTTGAGAACAAGGGTCACGTCATTGTAGCACTACCTCACACACAATCAGTATTCAATAAGTGTCTGCTAAATAAATTATAAATCATGGCTCCTCCCTCTGCCGTGGTCAAGGTATTTTTTTGTTATTTTTCTGCTTATAAACTTAGTAGAACTCCTCATTACCTAATAATATAATGCTGCATTAGTAATACTACTCTGTATAACTAGTTATTGGTATAGTATTTTTATCTTTGAAAATTAAAAACAACTTTAAAAATGAAAGGTGTCTTTAAGTAAATTTAGTATTGTTATGATGTGTCTGTATCTGGATTCTTTATAGTAAAATAAAAATAAACGTAGTATTGTTCTAACTAATCCAAGAGCTAGTATTAGCACCGAAGGGTGGAAGCAAAAGGGAGGACAGATTCTGACTCAGTCAATATAAGGGAAATGAATTTTTCTAATAGAAAGAACAGCTCAAGATGAATTGGGGTATTCTAAGGCATCATGGCATGGAGGAAACATGGACAAATGAATTCCAAATGGTTCTCAGCTTTGTTTCTTTATTGAAAATTTATTGGCCTTTCAATCCCAGCCTGTCTACTTAATAGCTTTGCTACCTTGAACAAATCACTCAATTCCTCTCAGCTTTAGTTTTCTCATCATAATAACTTTGGCGACAAAAATGCCTATCTCACAGGGTTATTGCAAGAAATTAAAAAAAAAAAGTATGTGTGAGAAAGAGCCTGGCACAATCTTGGCTCTAAGAAAATTCCTAGAGCTCTTGAAAGGTAAAAAATTTCCTATTATTAAGGGTGTTCAACAAAGTGTAAACAAAGCTGAAACAATTTCACTAAGAATATTCTAGAAAGATATCAAATATTAGATGAGTTGTTTTCCTAAACGAGCTTTGTGAATTCAGGTTTTATAATACACACTCTCTTATTTTACAAATATAGAACACTATAGAAAATCAATACAACTTGCCCAAAATGAAATACAAATTCTCATTCCTAATCTTAAGCAATCTACTTATGTGTTTCTCCCTTTCCCTTCAGTCTCTATTTGACTATATCTATAGTTTTTGACATTCTCAAATGTACTTCTACAAAAACAGATCTGCTTACCATTCCCAGCACATCCGGTTCAATATTTTCCATGGTGCATCTGCACAGATCCACTGCCGCTTCCCCTCTCTCACCGATTCTAGGCCAAGCTACTTCCCACTCTTCTTTTAAAGCAACATTTGAGGAAGAAAGTTTTTCTTTATATTAATGTCTCTACATCTCCATCTATCCTCAGTACTCGAGGGCTCTGATGCTCTACCCATCTAATCCATTAGGCCACCTTAAGTGGTCTTAAAACACAAAGCAGATCAAATCATTCCCCTACAGCTTTCAGTTGTTTTTCATTGTACTTGTGGTAGAAATCTAAACTCCCAAACAAAAATGACAAGGTTGTGAATTATCTGGCCCTGCCTCCCTCCCTAACTGGCCTTGCAGGCAATCTCTTTTTCACTCACTCTAATCCATCCATCTGGCCTTCTTTCAGTTCCTCCATTGCTTCCAGTGTATTCCTACACTGACACCTTCACATACTGCTCTTTCTTCCTTGAAGTCTTATCTTGTAAGACTCGTCATACATGACCTTTTTCCCAGAGATGCCCTCCCTAATCCCAATGCATCAATAGGAGATCTTCTTTGACATTCTCTCAAAGTACCTTTCTCTTGCCTTCATAAAGTGCTCGTTTTTGATGTATAAAAAGGTATGCCAGCATCCATCTGCACTTCTCTGGTCAAGTGGGCAGAGCAAATTACATTGGAGCAGAAGTTTCAGAAGAATTACTTATTTTGGTAAATTTGGAATCATTAGCTTTACATATGGGAAACTGTGTGGTATAACAAAGGAAAACCCACACAACACTCTGTGGTATAGACTGCTGGTCACTTGGGAAGAGGTAGATGGTGCTTAAGGGGAACCAGGGCCTTCTGGTCAAAGAGGAGATAAAGAAACTGAACCTCTTCTCTCAAGATTTGAAGCCAAAAAACTTGGAGCAGAGTGGATTTGGCCACATTCACTACAGGGAAAAGACATACAAGCCTTAAAAGAAAACTTAGAGAAAGGGAAAAACTGGGTGTGGTGGTGCACACCTAATAGTACAACTATGCAGAGGCTGATGCTGGAGGATCACTTGAGCCCAATAGTTCAAGGCTACAGTGAGCTATGATCACACCACTGTACTATAGCCTGGGTGACAGAGCAAGACCCTATCTCAAAATAAAATAAATTAATTAAAAATAAAAAATAAAAGAAAGGGGCCAGGTGTGGTGGCTCACGCCTGTAATCCCAGCCCTTTGGGAGGCCGAGGTGGGTGGATCACAAGGTCAGGAGATCGAGACCATCCTGGCTAACATGGTGAAACCCCGTCTCTACTGAAAATACAAAAATTAGCCGGGCGTCGTGGTGGGCTCCTGTAGTCCCAGCTACTGGGGAGGCTGAGGCAGGAGAATGGCGTGAACCCGGGAGGCGGAGCTTGCAGTGAGCCGAGATCACGCTACTGCACTCCAGCCTGGGTGACAGAGCGAGACTTTGTCTCAAAAAAAAAAAAAAAGGGAAAGACACATTTGTCAGGAGATAATCTGAGTACCACCCAGAGCCTAATGACCCCAGAGGTAAGGCTGATTCTAGAGCAGCGTGTGGCCTGAGGTCAGCAGCCCTTTGAGTCCATGTACTCACTCTGGCAGTGTTTGTGCTCTGGAGAATTGCAGCTGAGCATTACAGCTGGAGTCATAGGTGTGAATTAATGTGCTCCCTAATTATGGAGTCCAAGCACAGACCCAGTACTGCTGGGGCCAAGCGTGTTCCATTAGGGCCATCACGCTGCACTGGACCAGCCCTGTCCTGCCCACATGAGGCCAGTCTCATGTGTGGTAGTAAGGGCAAGCACAGTAAGACCTATCAGACTAGTTACATTTGCTTATTGGAAAGACTGATGATCTACTGTCTATCTACCTTAGCAGACTGAAAGCTACGTGAAGGAAGATAACATTCCATTTGGTTTACCATTGAGGCTACCACGTAGAGCTGCACAGATTGTGTACTGCTCAACTCCAAAGATTGTCATTATCTTACAATATAATGTGAATAGCACTCTCTCGAGCAACATAACTGCTCAACCTGTATAGCTAAATGAATCCGTGCTGCCCACCACTGTATTACCAGAGTGACGAGAGTGGCAGGCACATAACAAGCTCTCAATAAATATAGAATCACTGGATAAAAGAATGTGTGATCTATTTTGTCCATTTGCATACATTTCTATGCTTTTTCCTAATAAGTCTTTACGTATTTTCCCCCATATATCTGAAATAGTATGTCCATAGGGACCATTTAATTTATTTAGAACTACAGGAAGTGAGAACTGAAAGGAGGATTAGAGTCATTAATCGTTTTATCTTACCGATTAGAAAAGGAAAGTCCGGCAAGATAAAGTGACTTAGATCACATGGCAAGGCCATGACCGGATCCAGGTCTCTTGCCATCCAGTGCCTTGTTCTCTCTGTGGCACTCACTTGCTTTTTAAATAACTTTCTTCTGTTCTTCTTATGAAGCAGAGAGGAGTCCTCACAAGTCGGGGGTCACTTAATCACTGATGCTACTCTGTGGCTGAGGAGCTGGCTGTTGAGGCATTCTTCTATTTGCGGAAATATGAAAGTGTGTGATCTGCCAGAAGCTCTGACTCGAATAAGGTTGTTGGTAGCAAGATGTTACCAATGAAATTTCATATATCAAACAGCAATTAGTGCTCCACTTTACTGTCTTGTGAATTTCTCAGAATGAATCTTACCTTTTACAATCACTCTTTCATCATTTTCAACATTAATTACACACTTCTTTTTTCCAAATTTTTATGAATCACAACAGCAGCATATTCTCAACCATAGAAAATGACATTTATTATGTGCACAGAAAGAGAGACAAAAAGATATACAAATCAAATTTACTTTCAGGATATAACAAAAAATTAGTGGAAAGTATATGTTTTAAATTACACTTAATATTTGGGGACCAATTATTGCTTGAAATAAATAGGCTTCCAGTTCCAACATGGCCTTTTGTTTTTGTATTACCAAGAGTTTTTAAACAGTAATGGTATCTGGTGGAGAATTTATCTTGTATTTATATTGCACAACTTTTGCCTAAATTAGTAGGCATTTTCTTTTTTCCAATATAAAGTGGGAATACTCAAGTCTCCTCTTCCATTTCTGCTACCATTTTTCATTTTAGATCGATGATCCTTCAAATATCTATCATAAAATTAGTTCGCTAAAATAATATTTGGATTTTAAGTAAGCACCCACATAAGTCACTGAAAAGTCCTCCTTATAAATGTGGTCCCAGAGAATATCTGGGAAGGCCACTGGATAGGAAAATAACACATTGTGCTATTTGCAGGCTGCAAATAATATTAATGTGTTGTCAGGACCTGGTCAAACTGTGTGAAGCAGTTTACAACTCTATGATTCACACACTTTGGTCTGACTTAAGGCTTGTGTAAATTCAATTCTGGGCTGTCAGTCAGCAGCAGAGGTTCTGTTCAGTCCCAACATTTCTAATTGCCTGTGAAAAGATGAAGACAACTGAGGGAGAGACTCTCTCAAGAAGTTTGCAGAATGACTTGATCCTAGACAACAGTTAGATGCACAATTAGTTCAACTCAAGATTCCATTGAGAATAGGTTTGTGCACATATAGGATAACAGGAAGAAGACCCTGACTGGAAAGAGCTCACGTGAGAAGCTGTGGGTGCTAGCAAGACCCACATTTAACTCCAACACAGAGGAATGACTGTTCAGGTGGGGAGGGGAACTGCTCACTGCAGATGAGTCCTCACCTTCTCAGGGCCATAGAGCAGAAAAGAGCATTCCAGACCTGTGACAGAAGTCTTCAGGACACAAGGTACTAGCTCCTCCCTCAGGTGTAAGGGAAAGGGGAAATGTGATCAGTGTGTTTTGGAGTTAGAGAGCTAACTAGAAGCTGTAAAAGGGAACAGATTACAGGGCTGAGAGAATGCGGAGGAGGGATGGTGGCAGGAGGCGGGAAGGAGGGATGAATTACAATATCTTATAAAAATTTAGGCACCCTGTAATCCCAGCACTTTGGGAGGCTGAGGCGGGCGGATCACGAGGTCAGGACATAGAGACCATCCTGGCTAACGCAGTGAAACCCTGTCTCTATTAAAAATACAAAAAAATTAGCCAGGCATGGTGGTGGGCGCCTGTAGTCCCAGCTACTCGGGAGGCTGAGGCAGGAGAATGGCATGAACCTGGGAGGCAGAGCTTGCAGTGAGCGGAGATTGCGCCACTGCACTCCAGCCTGGGTGACAGAACGACTCTGTCTCAAAAACAAAAACAAAAACAAAAACAAAAAAAAAAATTAGGCACAGTTGGTTTACCATTTTTCTTTCTGTTTCTGAAAGTTGCATTCTCTACCACATTTTTTTCCCCAATGAACTATAACTAATGAAGCTGTGAAACACTGCTTGCCTCTTTTCTCCAGTTTGCTAGGTGAAAGGTCTATCTCAACACAAGAGTCAACATTACTATCCAGTAAAACATCACAGTGGTATTCCTCATATGGAAGGAATATTCCCAGCTTGCTAAAAGGACTCAGTAATAAAGTATTTTCATAGTACTGTATACTACCCCATTATTTTCACATATGTTAATCTTGTTGGTTTTCATTATAATACTGTGAAATGAGCTGGGTAGGCATTTTTGTTTAAGAAAGAAAGAAAGAAAGAGAGAGAAAGAGAAAGAGAAAGAAAGAAAGAAGGAAAGAAAGAGAGAGAAAGAAAGAAGAAAAAAGAGAAAGAAGGAAGGAAAGAAAGAAAGAAAGAAAGAAAGAAGAAAAAAAGAGAAAGAAAGAAAGAAGGAAGGAAAGAAAGAAAGAAACAAAGAAAAAAAGAAAGAAAGAAAAAGAAGGAAAGGAAGGAAGGAAGGGAAGAAAGAAAGAGAAAGAAAAGGAAGGAAAAGAAAAGAAAAGAGAGAGGAGGAGGGGGAGGGGAGGGGAGGGAAGGGAAGGGAAAGGAAAGGAAAGGAAAGGAAGGGAAGGGTTCATAAAAATATCAAATGAATTATCTAAGGCCAAAAAGTAATTGCTTATTTACATGGGACCAGACCCTGTCTTCTGATTTGGTTGCTCAAGTATTCAATCAAGGCCAGGGCGGTGGCTCATGCCTGTAATGCCACAGCACTTTGGGAGGCAGAGGCGAGAGGATCACAGGAGGACAGGAGTTTGAGACCAAACTGCCCAACATGGTGAAATCCCATCTCTAGTAAAAAAAAAAAAAATACAAAAATTAGCAGGGCATGTAGTGGTGCACGCCTGTAACCCCAGCTACTCGGGAGGCTGAGGCACGAGAGTCGCTTGAACCCAGGAGGCAGAAGTTGCAGTGAGCCCGAGATCATGCCAATGCACTCCAGCCTGGACAACAGCGAGACTTTGTCTTAAAAGAAAAAAGAAAGTATTCAGTCAATAAGCACGTATTGGGCAGACCTTATGTGGCAAGTAATTATGATAGTTCCTAGGAAAAAAATAATGTGCAAGACAGACACTGTACTTGACCTTGGCAGAATTAAAAGAGCAGAAAGCCAATAAACCAATGTCTCCAATGAAGTGTGACTCAGACTGTGAAAGGGAAATGGGGGGTATCATGAGATCAGGGCACCCAATCACGGCCTAGAGAGGATGAAGGAAGGCTTCGCTAGAAAATGGCTTCTGACTTGAGATCTTAGCCAATCCAAGAGAGGTGAGTGCTTGGCAGATATTGCTGAATGGCTGAGGGGTAAAGTGGCAATGAAAAATGGAGAAAGAAGTGTTCTGTGTAAAGATAGCAGGGTGCAGGAATTCACAGAGAGTTTCCATGTTGTATGTATCTCAGTCATATGCTTCCCAACTGTCATTTCTGTATAAGAATCAATTACAGATGTTCCTCAACTTACAACAGGGTTACGTCTGGGTAAACTCACTGTCAGTTGAAAATGTTGTAAGTTGAATATATTGTAAGGTCAAAGATGCGTTTAATACGTTTAATACACCTAACATACTGAACATCATAGCTTAGCCTTGCCTACCTTAAACATGCTCAGAACACTTACATTAGCCTACAGGTGGGCAAAATCATCTGGCAACACAGTCCACTGTGGAGTATTGGTTGCTTATCTTGTGTTTGCATGGCTGACTGGGAGCTGTGTATGCATCACCAAAGAGTATCATACTGCATATCACTAGCCCAATAAAAGATCGCCATTCCAAATTCCAAGTACAGTTTCTACTGAATGTGCATTCCTTTCACACCATCATGAAGTTGAAAAAGCGTAGGTCGGAGACTGTCTGTACTATGTTTACAGTAAAATGTTGCCATATACTTAGGGGACAAGATATAAGAAGAACCCCCCCCAAAATAAGGCTCCTTCATTGGTTACCATCCTTATGAAAGTTGGAATTTTCTAGGGAAAAGGAGGACTTGAGAGATTGTCTAATGATTCTCAAGAAGCACAGCTGGCAGGAGTTGAAATACAAACTTCCTTCCTGTCTTTTTGTAAAGCAATTGGAAAAAATGGGAGAGTAAGAATTTGACATGTTACAGTTGTAGATCTTAGTGTTGTGAGGCATGAATGAGATAAATATGGAACACTGGCAGGTTGCAAAAATGTTACACAGATGTACAGTATTTTAGGAGGGACTTCCCTGCATTTCTTTCCTGCAATGCAAGGGCAGAACTAAAAACTGAAACTTAGCACCCAGTATCCCTCACCTACCACCCCTCTGCACCGTCAGATGAATCATAGTCTGTTACAGATGCCTGTGGTGCATATTCCTGAGTGTTAGTCCCAGAAAACTAAACCTATGGAAACTTTTATAATTTAGTTGTTGACCTTCACAGCTTGTTCAAAAGAGAAGGGCCAGTGACTCACAATTATATTTCAACTTCAGACCATGTGAATTTCTTCAAAGATGATGGCTTAAGAAGTGTTTAATTCTTGGCTCTTTCTGATAAACTCAAAAGAGTGAAGTCCTCATCTTGTCATTCAGGGACTAACCATCTAAATTTGTTTTCTTGAACATTTTTAAAACATCATTCCCATTGATCTAGTGTGCACCCTTTGTTCTCATTGGGCTGGGTTTTGGGACACACTTGCTCTCAGTCATGAAGTCATGAAGTGAGGTTATGCCAATTCATCTTCCTGCAAATCTCCTCTGGCAAATTCAGATTGACTTTTTTCTGAGAGCCAAAGGCATTAATTACATCCTATCTTGTATTATAGTTCTTTAAATATTTCACTCATACATGTGGAAATTCTGCTTTTCTGAACAGATTATAACATTAATCCGTTTTATAATCATAGAATATTTTGTTGATCTTCACACCTTTTTCAAAAGAGAAAAATTATAGAATATTTTTCCTACAATGTGGATTCATATGTTTAATCACTTTCTCTGAAGCAACATCCTGAATATGGCAGAAAGAGGCAGAAGAGATTAGCAATTGAATAATACTTTTATATGCTGTAAAACAATATTATTTCTGAAAATAATTCATCATACATATCTACCACATGTGGCATATTAAAGGCAAATTTCACTTGTCAAAATACATCAGTGATTCCTTAACTAAAACGAAAAAAAATTACAACTACATTGTGAAATATCTTCTTGAACTGAAACATCTCTGTATTTGTGGATACTGAGCAGGGAATTCAGTGGTTCAAGATTAAAGGCAAAAGTTTCTAAGGCTGCTTTTATCCAGTTCCAAGACTGATGATGAGAAACTGTTTGTTGCTCATACCCCACTTTTCACAATGTTCATAGCTGGCTTTATATTTACTGTTTTTGAGATAGCTTACAGTATTAGCCACATTCTACCTGTTTGGGAGTGCCAAGTTATAAAAGTACAAAGTACTTATAGCTTCCTTTGAACAAAATCCTAAGGTTATTCCCATTTCTGGAAATTTAGCTATCAGGTCAAACAACTGAGCTATGGTGAGCATCATTCATAAAATATAAAACAATAATGATAAAAATCAAATAGATTGCATTGCTGGATCAACTGGCTGATTGCAACAGAATGACAATGGGATGCCTTACATAAGCAGTAACTAAAAACTGTAGATCATCTATCATGGCGACATCATTTCCCACTGTACTCTCTTAATTTCACATTTTATATTGTATTTTGCAAAGTTTCTGAGAAAAAGAAAAAGGAAACAAAGCTTTTGTTTAAGGATACATAAACCTCTATTTAAGTATTTATGTAGTGTGAACTTGTAGCTGTTGGGACATTTTCTTATTATGGTGTTTCTGTCCTACCAAGTTTTCTTGCAGTAACAACTGAATATTTCTTATAGTCATGATAGTCTTCCAGGATATACTCAGGGTCCTTTCAAGTAGGAAGTTTGGACAATTAGAATGGTATCCTATACCCAACTTAACAAATGCTAACAGGAAATCTATATTACACTCATAGTTAGAAAAAACAGCATTAATCTCTCATTTTAACACTAATATGCTGAAAATTCAATTCACTAAATTCTAGTGTTTTTATTCTTACAATTCTCTATTAAGAAAGCAGCTTTGCCAGTTTCTTTTCTTTGAAGTAATTCCAACTTTGTACAGTAAATCTTTTTGAAGATATTTGGAGATTTTTTTTTTTTTGAGATGGAGTCTTGCTCTGTCACCTGTGCTGGAGTGCAGTGGCATGATCTCAGCTCACGGCAACCTCTGTCTCCCCAGCCTAAGTAATTCTCCTGCATCAGCCTCCCAAGTAACTGAGATTACAGGCGCATGCCACCATGCCCCGCTAATTTTTGTATCTTTAGTAGAGGCGAGGTCTGGCCATGTTGGAAGGCTGGTCTTGAACTGCTGACCTCAAATGATCCACTCACCTCGGCCTCCCAAAGTGCTGGGATTACAGGCGTAAGCCACCGCGCCCAGCCGATGGAACCATTTTCTTTAAAAAGTTCCCATTTCTCCTAGGCCGGGCACGGTGGCTCATGCCTGTAATCCCAGCACTTTGGGTGGCCGAGGCGGGTGGATCACCTCAGGTCAGGAGTTCGAGACCAGCCTGGCCAACATGGTGAAACCCCATCTCTACTAAAAATACAAAAATTAGCCAGGTGTGGTGGCAGGTGCCTGTAATCCCAGTGACTCCAAAGGCTGAGGCAGTAGAATCACTTGCACCTGGGAGGTGGATGCTGCAGAGAGCTGAGATCTCACCACTGCACTCCAGCCTGGGTGACAGAGTGAGACTCTGTCTCAAAAAAAAAAAAAAAAAAAAAAAAATTCTCCTTTTTGATATGATCACATGTTGAATTTATTTTGTTTAATGTTTTTATAATTGAATTAATAAAGTGCCCAGTAAAATGCTATAAATCGATAAGTATTATCCGAATGAAAATAAATCGAAATTAAGTAAGACTAGTTTTAAATACAGTCTTTCTTGAAAGAGTGAGTTTGGCCATCCTAAATTACAGTTTTCAAGATTGATCTACTTTCTTTCTGAGGCCACCATACTTTTGGTACTAGAATTAAAGTGTCTAAATCAAAAACACACTACATGGTTTCGCTTTGACTTAAAAACAAAATACACAAACAATAAATTATAAGTCTGATTAACTGTATGGGTATTTTGTTCAATTGATTTAACTGCATTTTTTTCCCCTAGGATATAAATCATGTGATACAGCAAACTCAAAGATGTGGGACTCAAATGACACTTGTGAAAAATTCAGATACCCTGTTTGCCTTTAAAGTTATATTAATTACCACACTTTAGTAAAGCGTTTACTATTTAGAACTCTTTCTTCCTTCATAGTTGGCCACCTGTACACTCCATTCCTCAGTCATAAAAGTAAATACCGTATATCTAAAACTGGTGCTGGTTTTGATAAGCCATAGTGATGACATCAGCCTGAGTTCCAACTCCTGGAATAAAGAACTGTGACCATACAGCGACTTGTGGGCAGTTAGGTCTCAACATAACTCTCCTTGTCCCCTCATGTCACTGATTTGGAGCCAAGGTTTGTGCTTCAATCTACCAAACCAGGTGAAAGAAATTACATTTCTATTTTCAAACGCAAGGGATTTAAAAGCATACATGGCGCACAAAAAACTCAACGTACTTAATGCCTAATGCCACTGAACTGCCCACATAATAATGGTTAAAATACTGAACTGTATGTAATATATTTTACCACAATTAGGAAAAAAAAAACTGTGTTCACGTGTTTCAAAGGTTTTCCACAATTGTATAATACATATAGTTGGTTATACCTTTGTAACAGTGACCAAATCGCTCTTTCTGCAACATCTATTAACCCAGACTCCCCAGGGCCTAAGTAAGCATCCATTCTTCAGGAATCAGTAAACGGCACTTACACACGGACATTTCTAGCTAAAAGTAACACAGACAAAAAATCTCAAAAATATCATGTGAGGGCAGGTGTTAGGCAAAGAGCCTCTGCAAACATCCCTTGCTCCTCTGCACTGCTCTGGTGTGAGGAACTAGGACATGGAGAAACCTCTACCTCCTATCTCAGGATTAGCGAACCCTGCTTGAGTGCTACAAGGGTAAGTAAATGCTGGCCTTAAGCAGCTGCTGAGCTTCCGGATCCCACAGACTGTCGTTCGGGCACTTCCTAGAGGGTCAAGCACCATGGCGAAGGGCTGAGGAGGCAACTCGCATCTTTCATTCTCCTGCCTCATCAAGAATGAACCTTGAAGGCACCCCTAGGTCGCGCAGTGTTTCAGAAGTTGCAGGAGGGCTGTGACTGTATGGGGTTGCAGACTGAAAATCTCATTAACGTGAAAGAGGAATTTGAAATTAAAAAAAAAAACCCACAATATCAGGCTACAGTTATCATAGCAATTCTGCTTTTAATGCACTCAGGACAAACCTCTATCTCTGCATATATGTCATTTCAATGACACATCCTGTCTTCTCCCCGACTAGAATGTGAGCAGCCCTGTGATCTCTATGTACTCATAACCAGTGCCTAATGCGAATCCTGGCTCTTGGAAGGCGCTCAGCTAGTAAGTGAGGAGCTCAGCTCTGAAGCTGTAACCAAGACAGCGCGGGCAGGAGGAAAGGACACTCCAGCGCTCTGCGGTTGCAAACACACCCCAGCAGGTGCTGCCACTTAGCAAAGTCTTAGGTTCCCGCTTACTCGCACACGCATCCTGACTTCCCCCAACCCGGGAACTACCTACCAGTAGCGGAGACCAGCAGACCGACAGCACGCACATGATCCCCATGAGCTGAATGGCCGTCTCGGTCGTGATGCGGCCCCACTGGGCACTGGACTGAGATGCCGTGGCCTTGGCCCGGCAGCGGGACACCAGGGCCTTAATGGTGGCCAGGTTGCAGGAAAAGGTGACTGTCAGCGCCAAGAGCCCCAGGAAGGCAAAGGCAGAGGCGAAGAAAAGGTTGCCCCAGTTATGCGAAGAGCTAGTCCCGTTGCCCCCTCGCCCGGTGCTGATGAAGCACCACGTCCCGGGCCACTGGACGGTGTACTGGCCCACGCCCAGCACCGGCAGCAGGGCGAAGGCGAGCACGGCCAGCCACACGCCGAGCAGCACAGCGCGGGTGGCACGCGTCTTCATGTGGCTCGCATACCAGTGCGGCGCCCTGATGGCCAGCGCCCGCTCGACGGCCATGGCGCTGGCGATGAACAACGAGGAGAGCCCGAAAACAGTCATGGTCAGCCCGAAGAAGGTGCAGAGCCGCCCCGACGGGTCGAGGTGCTCCCAACGCTGCTTGGACAGGTACACGACGATGACCACCGGGGTGGTGAGAAGCTGCCCGACCAGGTCGGTGAGCGCCAGCCAGCCGATGCACAGCAGGAAGGACTTCTTGCGCTTACTCTCCCGGCGCCGGTAGCTGCGCGACACGAGCAGCATGGCCAGTGCGTTGCCCACGAAACCGGTGAGCAGCATGGTGATCGGGAAGGCCACGGACACCGATCCGCAATCCTCGCCGGACCCTGGAGGGCGCGTGAGGTTGCCCCGAGCACCAGCGGAACGCTCGGGCGCCCACATGCCTGTGTAGGAGTAGTTGAGGCGGGTGCAGAAGGGGGCATCCCCTCCGTAGCCCCGGGTCTCCTTCATGTTGGCTTCGAGGTGAGGAGAGGATGGCGTCCAGAGAGCCGCAGTGGGAGGGGGCAGACGCGGCGCGGGCGGCGGCGGAGGTCGGCGTCTACCGCGGCTGAGGCTGGGCTGCCCTCCATGGTGCGGGGCGCAGCCGCCGCCCTACTCCGCTACTGGGACCGCGGCCGCGGCGGCGCCAGGGCTCACTGGCCCGGGAGGGAGCCACGCCTTCCTCTCCGGGAAACCTCTGGCTCAGAGGCGCGCGGAGGTGCCGAGTCCCCTCTATAAGGCCGAGGGGGCGGGGCTCCCGTGGGTGTGGACAGAACCGAGGTGGGAGGAGGGTGCAAAGCAACTGAGTGCCTCTCTTGGCTGTTGCCTATCCTGATCGCCTGGGTTGGGAAGCCCCAGACGGGCTCCTTTGAAACGCCCTGCTCCTGGCCGGATCGGGAGCCCACTGGGCGCCTCCTCCAGTTCTCTGCCAAAGTGTCGGTGGGCGGCAAGCGGCTAATAAGTCGCAGTGGACTTGCGGACACCAGGCAAACTGCCGAGGCGCACCCGAGCGCTCGTCCTCCTGCTTCTTCAACCACAAACGCTCCTACAGGGACGGGATCCTTCTCCTGAAGTCCTTTAGTAACGCTGGTAAAGTGAAAATCGCCTGTCCTTAAGCAATCCACACAAGCCTTTGCATAGCTGACCGTTAACTTTTTTCCTTTCTGCTTTGGGACTCTAGAGTGATTATAAAAAAGGCCAAGGTGTCCTGTCCCCTGGGGTGCCGCTGAAAACTATAAAATTACTAGACAGTGCCTGTAGACTTAAGGGAATAGACACAGGGAAACAAATACATCGGATGGTTGAATTCCAAGACCAAGAAATCCCAACTACTACCCCTCGCCTAATCCTGCCCGCTCCCCTCCCCACCACCCAACAAAAAGGTCAGCTATGGCAAAAGTGGCTACAGGAAGGTGGCATCAATTTGCATATCTGAGATAGTGAAATCAACTGCTCCCAGCCTATGGGAGTGAGAGGGGAGCAGAGGAGAAGGGTATTCCTTACAAAGCCTCCAACCATCCTTCTTATCTTCACACAATAAGAACTAGAAAAGGTATTTAGATGTTATGAAGGCCTTAATCTATATGGAAACTTTGCCTTTGAAATAATAAACATTGAATGAAAATAGGCATACTTGCTTGCCTCGTAACATCTTTCAGTAAGCCAATATTTTATGTACTTCTCACAAGCATTTTCTCATTTTATCACAGAAATCCTCCAAGGTACTATTGCTATTATTATTTCCCTTAAAGGTGGGGTAACTGAGGCCCCATGAAGTTAAAGAATGTTCCTGAAGTCTCTCAGCAATTCTCAAGTCCCATCTTATTTGAAGCATGTATTCCTGACATGGGTCCCATAACTGCTCTCAGCAGATGAATATTAACGGTGAGATCGTTTTCCCCTAATCTTGGGAAAGGCTTGTGTTTTTTGTTTTGTTTTTTGCCTTTTTACACTAAGAAATGAAAAGATTTTAAAAAGTAATTGCAAAGTTCATTTTTCCTCATATTTAAGAAATTAGACTTAATCATATAGCACTCTAAAGACCATTATTTTGATTGATTGACACAGATCGACTTTCAGAACAAGACCAATCAGTTTTGCCTTTCCTAGCTTAGCTGATGTTCTGTATGGGTGTTCTTAACTTTTAAATTACTGTTAAGAGGTAAGAATGATCCGGATATGTCCCTCTGCATGCTTTCTTTATGTGCTGTTGTCTTGATTCTGTATGAGAGTTTGAAAAAAATATCACGGTAACATTATACGTTTTTTAAAGAAGGAAAAACAAGAATGCAACTTAAACTCCATTTTAATAAGATGCATTAATCACAACATGAATTTCATTTTGTGTTTTGCTGTCATTTAAAAATGTTTTGCACTTTTGCATTTTATTGACTAAAATGTCATGTTTACAATGGGAAAAACAGCTAGGAAGGGTGAAATGGTTTGATTCTAAAATCTTCCCCAAACTTTTGTCTTATTATTTTGAATTAATTTCAAACCTGTATTTGGGATAGTATTTTTCTAGCCTAATATCATTTGAAAATAAAATAATATTTGAGGTTATTGTTAGACAAAGCTTTATCCAAAGCATTTGGATGAAAGTGGCTATCAAGTTTATACCGTCTACAGTTAGTAAAATTCTAGTGTAATTCAATATTTAAAATTTAAGACCATATCACCATTCACACAGCAAAGGAAGCAAGGCTTATCTTTTTCCAGTTACATCAAAAACTATTCTCATTTTTATTCACAAATATTTGACTTCCTTGAAACTTTTACTTCTCCCACTGAAGTGCTTGCTGTAGCCAATTGGACTTGATAAGCATGGTAAGCGTCGGGGCATGTATTAGTAAAGAATTTTTAGCCTCTTACTAACCTCTACGCCAATGAACAAAATGTGTTGCATTTCAGATAATTTTGGTAACATTTCTCTTCTTTCAGCATTTTGCTTCATCCTATATTGTCTGCCTTTAGCTATTCACCTTGTAAACAAGTGACTGTGAGGTTTTGTGGAGTAACAGTCTGAAGCTGGCAGTTGGATTCTGGTTGGTACTTTCTGGTCAGTTACTAAGGATATAGTGTGAATTGTGTTGGTCTGAAACAACACCACCCTCTAGTGACCAAAAGGCTAATAACATGCTTTATGCTGTTTTAAAGAGAATTTCCAAAGGGCCAATGGATGCTTTGCTTAGGGAATCTCTGATTTCTTTCCTAGAGATCTACCTATCAGTACATAATTGTGGTCACTTTGTTTTCCTTTGAGGTTACAAATTGGCAACTTTGTTTAGCAGTCAATAAACCAGTAGAGGATTAAACTGAAAGACCAGATATTCATGTTTTTTTTTTAATTTAAGGTATGTATTCACCTATTATGTTTTCAATGAAATTCTACCCTGGACATGTTTTAAATTCACAGATTACTTAATTGTACCCTTCTTGTACCTTACAGCTTAAAATGTATAATGTATGTCAATATTTAGCTAGTGATGAATTTATTTTGCTATTTACTTCTATTAAACATCTATTTAAAAATCTTAAATATGGATACAAAATAAGATTAATAACTAGTCACATGATCAGCCCTTGATTGCCTCACTATGGATGGAAAATATCTGAAAGTCTTTCTTCATGGAGCCAACCAGTAATTTTAGTTTATATTTTAGTCATTCATTCATTCAATAACTATTCATTGAGCACCCAATCTATGTCAGACACTGTTTCAGTCACTAGGGATACAAAAGCAATACGTAACAGTCCCTGTATTTATGGGGTTCATATTTTAGTGCAAAATTACTGATTCTAAGTGCCAAATAACAGAAGAAAGAACACTGATCCCATGGCTTTTGTCTTCTCAGAATGATTGCCATGGAAGTACAGTGCAATGTAGACTTAACATTTAAACATCAATCAACGTAATTACTGTATCAAAATAAAAGCAATGCCTAGGAGTCTTTGCTAGATCAAAGAGTCGCTTGCTATGATTGCCTTTTCTCCTGTCTTTTCTTTCTATTCTTTACATGCCTGTTATTTTTTTATTGAAAACTGGACATTGTAATATATTGTAATGACTCTGGAGTCTACCGGGATTTTTTCCCTGAGTATTATCGATTTTATGTTTGTTTGTTCTGTTTGACAGTTAACTTGTCCGGATTCAAACTGCCAATATTGCCTCCCCTGGGGCATGCTGCTATTGATATCTCTGCTTCATTCTCATGGTTTTCCATGCTCTTTTAGCTTGGCTTCCTAGAGATTGATTTCTCTATGCCTGTGTAATTTGTTGGTCAGTTAGCAATGGAGATCACCTTCTGTGTGGGTTCCTCGATTCTAGGGATTCTCCTCTTATTTCCAGCTACTCTGCCAGCTTAGGGCTATTCCCTGACATTTCAAGTTTCTGAAGCTTCAGCTTTCTCCCACCCAAAGTACACACAGCACAGGGAGGAATACATCCCCTTAAGTAAAGCATCAAAGTAGATGTATTCTTGAATAATGGTTTTTCTTTTTTTTTTTTTTTAGACAGAGTCTCACTCTGTTGCCCAGGTTGGATGCAGGAGCGCAATCTTGGCTCCCTGCACAGCTTCCCAGATTCTCGCCATTCTCCTGCCTCAGCCTCCCAAGTAGCTGGGACTACAGGCGCCCACCACCACGCCTGGTTAATTTTTTGTATTTTTAGTAGAGACAGGGTTTCACCATGTTAGCCAGGATGGCCTCAATCTCCTAACCTCATGATTCTCCCACTTCGACCTCCCAAAGTGCTGGGACTAGATTTCTATCTGGGTTTTGCTTGCTTTTTCCTCAGGCTTCATGGGGTCTCCTTC
Organism: Pongo abelii; assembly: GCF_028885655.2. Lineage (NCBI taxonomy): Eukaryota > Metazoa > Chordata > Mammalia > Primates > Hominidae > Pongo > Pongo abelii. Next base: position 162,053,288 of record NC_071985.2, on the reverse strand, counting down.
ACTCATGCAGAGTTTTGCTGTGAGACATGAATTTGGGTAGTTCTATCTCATTTCTTCTCTGATTCTCATTACCAAGATTTCCTACTTAAATTTGCAGTGGCTTTTCAAGCCTTAACTCCAGTCTCTGGAACTTTTTGCCAGTAAGGCTGTGATTTTTTTTTTTTCTATCAGTATTTCCCATAGCCATAGTCATGAAGAATGGGCAGGATCCTCGATCCCAAAAACCAGTAAGTCATAATTTTTACTCCTTTCATTTGCAGGTCTTTTTTTCTCTTCTATGATTTCTGTATGCTTTTCAATGCCTTCCAATGTAATAGTTTAATAAAATTCAAATACTTGTTTTTACAAATTTAACCATATTTTACTATTGTTATATGCAGGGCAGCGTGATACTGGAATAAAGATAGGCATGCTATGGTTTAAATGTGTCTTCTCCAAAATTCGTGTTGAAACTTAATGGCTACTGTGATGGTATTAAGAGGTGACGCCTTTAAGAGGTGGTTGGGCTATGAGGACATCTCTTGAGGGAATGGGATTAGCTGCTCTTATAAAACAGCTTGACAGAGGGAGTTTGGTCCCTTTGTTGTCATCCTGACATGTGAGGACAGGGCAAGAAGGCCTTCACCAGAGACCAGATGATGGCGCCTTGCTTTCGAATATCCCCAACATCCAAAACATTGAGAAATAAATTTATATTCTTTATAAATTACCCAGTTGTAGTATTGTTATAGTAGCACAAAACAAACTAAGACACTGATCTATAGATCAATGAAAGAGTATTATAGAGAGCATCATATATACACATATAGAGATATAGATATGTGTACACATATGCAGACATTCAACAGATTTCTGTCAAAAGTGTTAAGGTGATTCAAGAGAACAGTCTTTTTAACAAGGGGTGCTGGAAAAAGCAGATAGCTGTATGGATATAAAAATGAACATAGATCTTACACCACAAAACAAAATAGATAATAGACTTAAATGTACCTGTTAAAACTATAAACCTCTGAGATTAAAAGAGGATTTTTCCTTGTGACCTCTTTTCTCCTCTATCATTACTGCAAGTACTCCTGCAGCTTTGTTGTTGCCGTTGTTGTATTGAACGTGTGACTATCTCTTTCAGTTAGTAGGCACAGAAATTCTATTGTTTTATTTGTTTGTTTGTTTTAATGAGACAGTCTCACTCTGTCACCCATGCTAACGTGGCCTAATGGTGATGGATGGAGTGGGGAAACCCAGGAAGGTTGCTTTGTACAATTCCCCTTCCCCTGGGCATGGGGCAGGACCCCTGGGGAATGAGGGTCTTCCAGGGAGAAGGGAGAGAGTGACCTTGCTAGGTTTTATGGCTATATTTGGGAGAGGGGAGTTCTAGTTTCTATGACCTGCCTTGGGGAAAACAAATTCTGGTTTCTGTGACTCACTTTGCGGGAGAAAAGGTCACAGGAACCAGGAGGGAAGGACAAAGACTAGGCTTCTGAGACTTTCCAGTCTCCTCTGGGTCAGAGTAGTCCACATGCCAAGGTGCCATACTTTGGGGTTTAATGAGCCCTGACAGCAGGTCCTTGCAGATTTCGCAGGCAACCTGTGATCTAAGTAATTGACTTTCAGTCTCCCAATTTCAGAGGACTTTAGCAAAGCCTGGTTGAAATGGCCAAGTGTTAGAAGAATCTCTTCAAAGTTGAAATTCATCAAGTTCTTCAGCTGAGGATGTAAGAATCCCAGATGTAAGGTTAGCAAGAGTTAGGACTTCTGGAGTCTTCCCTGCACGCCCTGGCTCTTGAGTATCAACAGGCCAGAAGCTCACAGTATCTGATCCTCCTGTGGCTCAGCAGGGATGTTTCAGAGCAGCATGTTCAGAATGAAACTGGCACACTTAATCAAGCCTCAAGGGCCTTTTGAAGTCATGTGTGGCCCACACTGGCCTCATGAGAACACCGGTGCTCCATGACCCAATGGGTTCAGGACTAGGTAGAGGGAAACTCCAACCCTGAAAACATCCCCCTGCTGTCTAGACCAGCCTGCCCCGTGGCCAAGGGCAGTGAGAACCCCGGCCACCCCTTGGGTTGCACCCCTGCAAGTGCTAGAATTTTGCCCTTCCTGGGCAGAAAAGCTCCACATTTGGCTCAGGACATAACTGGAAAGAAATGCCCACCATGTTTTTCACTGTGGGGCATGAAAATACAGGGAGGCGGGAGCCTGATGTGTCTGCGGCCACCCAGCTGGAGGCGGATGGGCTGCGCTTCTCAGGTTGCTTTGAGGAACGTTCCTTTAGTGGGGAGGGAGTGCCTTTCCTGAAGAAGTCCTTGGGATGGACATGCTGATCTTGAATGATTCTTAAGAAGTACAGGTTTCCCAAGACCCAGAGAAGACAGCAAGCCTGTGTTCCCAGCCAGCGCTGGTGGCAGCTGGGTTCCGGCAGGTGGAGCCGACGTGGTCTGGAGCCCGCAGCCACACGCTGGCAAGTCCTCAGGCGGTTTTCAAGGGTGGGTTCCAGCCACGCAAGTCCTACACACTCCTGCCTAGGTGGCATGGCACCACGGGAAGGACAGCCTGAGGGGGTGGATGGATAAGGACCCTCCTTGCCTGCTCCCTACAGGCTGTGTGCTGCAGGCCACTTTCAATGACCTACGTTCCCAAAACCATCAGGTCCCAACTTTGCTGGCACACGGTGTCAACTGGGGTGTCCCGCGGGGTGGGTGAGGGGTGCCAGGGACTCCTCTGGCCTTGTACCCAGACCCCCACCACTGTCCTTAGGGTCCCTGCACTCAGCGGCTATTCTGGGGCCAGGCACTCTGGTACTCACCGTGGTGCACATGCCGGATGCTGTGAGAAAATCTGGCCAGTCTGGGAAGCATTAATAGGACTCACCTTGTTTTCCTTTCTCAGGTACCTCTCCTCCACAGGCTTACATTCAATTTACTGAAAAATGCTGCTTGATAAATTTTGTCTAGTTTGTTACAGGTTGAAGGGTAAATCTTGGCCTGAAGCAGAAGTCCTCTGCTCTTTTTTTCTCTGAATTGTTTGATCTGCCAGTATTTTCCTGTATTCTTGAAAGCTTAATTGACTTAATTTTCTCTAATGTAGGCTTTCAAAGTCACACAATTCCAAGCACTGCTTTAGCTCAATCTCACAGGTGTTGACAAATTTTCTTTTCTTTTTTCTTTCTTTTTTTTATTTTTTGAGACAGTCTCACTCTGTCACAGAGGCTGGAGTGCAATGGTGCGAACTTGGCTCACTGAAACCTCCGCCTCCCGGGTTCAAGGGATTCTCCTGCCTCAGCCTCCCGAGTAGCTGGGACTACAGCGCGTGCCACCACGCCTGGCTTTTTTGTATTTTTAGTAGAGACGGGGTTCCACCGTGTTAGCCACGATGGTCTCGATCTCCTGACCTCGTGATCCATCCGCCTCGGTCTCTCAAAGTGCTGGGATTACAGGCGTGAGCCACCGCACCCGGCCTGATAAATTGTATTTTCATTAAAAAAAAAAAAAAATCCCACATTTGCTGACCCATGGGGATGTTTAATTTCAAACTTTTACTTTTCCCATTCTCTTATTTCCAAACTGAAAATACATATTACAAATACACAATTGGTTCTGTCAATTTATCTTAACCCCGTCTGATACTCTGGATTAATTGGAGTGTATAATCCACCTCTAGGTACAAGAGTTTAACTGGCTTGCTGTTTTGTCATTCTTTATCTCTTAAAAAACTAATTTGTATTAATCATTTTCATTACTCCATTTTCCTCCACTGTTATACCTTTATTATTCTCTTAGTGGTTATGGAGATTAAAATATGGTTCCATGATTTATTAGAGTCTACTTAAATAGTACTTTTACCATTTACTGAGGAATGAATCTCACAACAGCTCAAATTACCTACTTCCACTTCTTTTATTTTCACATTTTAAACTTCTTAAAACACTATTGGTCTCTGTCATGTAGTTACCCTAAAATTTAGTGCTGTTTTGATCATATAAATTTGTAATAACTTTAATTTGCTTAAGTAACACTTCTTACTATTCCCTTCCCATCCAGTAGAGTTCTTTCTGATCTATTCTCCAAGCAGTGGCCAATTTGTATTAAAACTAGGTCACTTCAAACTGTTTACTATTTTTCAACTGTTCTTCGCATAACCATGTAAATTCCCTTCTATAGCTTACAAGGCTTGTATGACAGGTCCTCTAACTCTACAACTCTGTCTTAGACCATTTTTTTCCCAAGCCATTTACTGGCTTATCATATCCAGGAGCAGACTTAGCCCCCCGGCACTGAACTCTTAAGAATTCAGTTACCAAGTATAATTTGCCTGACCCCAAGGTCTTATATTTACTGTCCTAAGAGCAGTATACACCAACCCCTTTTATATCCTTCACAGTAGCAATCGGAATTGTTCTCCTTGCTTCAATCAAGGTATCTAACGTTAGTTCACTACCTAGCATGCAGTAACGTAATTCATTAGTATGTTTAAATGTTCATACTGTGAATTCTAATTTTTCAGATACTCTCAAATTACCCTCTAAAAGGGCTGTGCTAACTTATCCTCTAATTAAAAAAATTAAGGATTTTACAAAAATAGATCATACTGATTCAAATAGCCCCAGCAAATATAATCAAAAGGGCACTAAGCAATACCAGAATGCAGTGGTGCTTAAAATGCATGTTCAATGTTTAATATTAAGTGTTAAATATGTCTTTGGAGTCCTTGAACAAGACTTTCTTTTGCATCTACATTAACAGATGAATAGTCTCCAAATGTAGAGAAAACATAGTGTAGGTTTGCTAATTTCCAATGGCTTCACCAAAATTACAGGTTAAACATTTTATGTCTCTCTCTTATCAGTCATCAGTGCTTCAAAACGTAGTTTTTCACAGTCAGGTACCTGCCTTAGACTTTATGATATGCAATACTTTATGGGAGGCCTGAATTTGAACACATTTTCATTATCACTAATATGAGGAAAAAACACAAAACTTAATTTTCATTATTCTGTTTTTTCTTCCTTCTTAGCACTCTTCTATCCTAAGATTTTAGTGCCACAGGTACTATGGGTGCAGCCTGAGAATACTGATGTAGTTTCTTCTGGGAGAATTAACTATGTTCTCCTTAACCTTTCCCTTTTGTGATTCTAAGGAATCAATAATAACAAACAGGAGACATAGTTGTTGAGTGTGATATAGGGCAACACAATCTTGTGTCACAGTTGCTGATACCACATTAAAATTCTTAGGCTCTAATACATTATTCAAATTATAAGAATACAGATAATTTGTTTTCCCTGATCAGAATTCTGATACATGGAAATAATTGCTGAAAAAGCAACATTTTTGACAGGTTCACAGTCAACAGCTAGATTAGAGGTAACAGTGTCACTAAGAGTTAATATGAGGATAGACCATAATTAACTGAATTTGCTTCATCCAAACTGAACACATCCAAACACTGAAGTGTTTTGACTTTTAGGTGTTTTCACAGAAATAGCTCATTTACAGTTAGTGTTATGTATATAAGCCAAAATAAATGTCCAAACAATTTATCAGTAAAAATCTACTTTACTGGTCTAGTTATCAAGCAATAATGTATTTTACATTTTCTTGTTTGAAAGCTTTTTAACTATACTTACAAAATTCGGTTATACCTAGTACATGATATGCCTGTTCATAGTATTTTAACCTAACAAAGCATTTTGAACTCTATCATCTGCTCCTCCAAGTTCGGTACATTACTTTTTGATTTGTTGCTTATTTTGCCAATGATGCATCCCAATGCACTTACTTCAGGATCATACATTTATAGGGAACTCAATTTACCAATCCATAGTGAAGTTCCTTAGGTTAATATTTTTGCAGAGGATCACGCAGCATGTTAGGAAGAAAGCCAATAGTTGACCCCAAGTCTTACTTCCAGCATAGTAATTTTTTGTGCTTCTGTCCTTGGTGATATACAAATAATCTAATTTCAAAATGTATGCCAGTGAGGCTGCTCTTTCTCAACCTATCTTAGTTGTGTGTAATAAAATATAAGTTGGTATACTTTAAGTAGAAAATGGAGGACAATAAAGTTTATTTACATGTTCTACCCTCTACTGAAGTATGGCTGGACAGATAACTTCAAAGTTTTTTCAGCTTATGAAGAAATGGCCTTCTTGGACTTAAGAAACAGAAAAAAGCTGGGCATGGTGGTTCACGCCTATAATCCCAGCACTTTGGGAGGCTGGAGGAAGATCACTTAAGGTTAGGAGTTTAAGACCAGCCTGGCCAACATAGTGAGACCCTGTCTCTAAAATAAAGATTTAAAAAGAAAAGAGAATAAAAGTTTCTCCTGACACAAGTTTAATGACGGTCACAATGGTCTTACAAAGCTTTAACTTCAGAATAAAAACTCCTTTCACAATCAAAGAATGCTTTCCAGCGAAGAACATTTATTTTATCAGTAATGAGGAAAAAATACAACTGATCAAAACCTCTTTGAGAAAGGTAACAGATATTGACCCTCATCAAACATTTGAGTGCTTGCTATAATGACAAACACTATGCTAAGGGAGAGGGATACTGGGGAAGGAGAAACTTTTAGGAGTTTCACCCAATTCCCACTGAAAGGGAAGAGGCATCAGGATGGCATCCTAGTGTTCTGAATTGAGTCATGAAGGCTAAATGAAAAAAGAAATGGTAGTGGGGTATGTGTAGGGTATCCCAGGTATAAGAAACTTGTACTAAGACGAAAGCCTATTAGTAGTTCAGCATAGTTAATGCAGCTAGTGTATAGGTTCTGTGCACGTAAGTAGGCTAGAATTGGGAGGTGGGGGTAGTGTGAGTCCTGAAAAAAACCCCTGAACTTTTTACTATATGCATAAGGATTGTAGTTAAATTCTGAAAGCCATGAAAAGGCACTGAAAGGGTTTAAACAAAGAAGTAACATGAAATGAAATGCTCGTTAGTTAAGAGCACTCTAGCATCAGTGATGAAAGCATCAATGCTTGGTGAAAAAAATTCATTTAGCAAATATGACTGAAATCCTACTAAATGCCAAATGACCATTTAGGAGGAAACTACAATATCCTAGCCTACAAACCAAAGCAGTGGTAGTGTTCACAAAAAGGAAATCTAAGAGGATTATCAAGTTACTGATAATGATGTTTATCAATATGAAATACAACATGATACAGGTTTGGTGAATAGAGGATTTAGGAAGAATTTAAATACCGTAAAATTGGCTGTCTGACATGTGAAGGGAGATACAGGCCAGGCGTAGTGGCTCACACCTATAATCCTAGCACTTTGGGAGGCCAAGACAGGAAGACTGCTTGAGTCCAGGAATTCGAGACCAGCCTGCGCAACACTGCAAGACCCATCTTGACAAAAAAAATAATAATAATAAATTAAAGGGAGATACACAGGAGGCAGCTAGATACATGGATCTGGTGCTCTAGAAAGAGTAAGTGGGAAATAGGCATCTGAGAATATATACACACACATGCACATATATATGTATATATGTATATACACATATATGTATATATGTGCATATGTGTGTATATATGAGAAATATCTGTAAACATGCAGAAGGGATAAAAACTGCCAATATTTGCTGTATACATATATGCTACATTATTTATAATAATTCCCACAAGGTAGAAACGGTCATTTTCATTTTATAGGTGTTAACAACTTAGGCATAAAGAATGTCTCGAGTCACTCAGTTACCATGAACTAAAAATTGAAGTCAGCGGAAGAACCAGATAGTAACCAAGTATCAGTCACAACTCTACCACTGCATCACACCCATTAAAGTAAACTTTAGTTCCTATTACTTTTAGGTTAGAGGTACTTAGCCTTTGTGATAACCTCACCAATAACAGGTCACAGATGTTTCATTTTAGGGTAGGTGCAAAATCCCACTGTTCTGTGTTCAACACTTAGGTATTTAAATTATCAATATTCTGTAGTCAGTATTCACTGTGGTCCAGTTTAATTCCGACAGCATTAATAAAAAGTTCCCTGTCCTTCTCCGAGGTTTCCCACAGCCATGGTATTTTTAGTTCCCTAAAAACATCAAAAGTTCAGTGTTGCAAAGAGAATAACCTTAGCTTGCCTTATTATCTATAAATTTGTCCTTCAAGACTGCAAGTCAACTCATTCAGAGTTTGCCTCTTTATTCAGGCAAAACTGTTCTATCAGAGGCTTTATCTCTAACCTGAAGAACAACAGGCCCTCTATATTCATGGGTTCTGTATCCAGCATCCATGGATTCAACAACTGCAAATTAAAAATATTCAGGGGAAAAGAAAACCCTACAAAGTCCCAAAGACAATACTTGAATTTGCCACATGGTGTTATGCTGAATCTACGTGAAGTAATGTATGGCTCTGTATTAGGGTTACTCTAGAGATGATTTAAAGTATATGAGAGGATATACATAGGTTACATGCAAATACCATGCTGTTTTACATAAGGGACTCAAGCACCCTTGAAATTTTGTTATCTGTGGGTGATCCTGGAACTAATTCCCCACAGACACTTAAGTACAACTGTATTTTATAAGAGCTTTTCTCGCACTAAATTGAGGTTAAGGGGAGGAGTTGTCCTATACATTTTTAGCTTCGAATTTAGGTATTTTTCTTTGAAAAAAATTGTATAGCTTTCCTCAAAATCTTTTTAGATACATTTTAATCATGCATTGAAGTATTTCGAATTTACCAAGTTAATGTTAACATTTTTCTTATACCAGCACCTTTTATTTTGCTAAACAAATATTTAAGAACTATTACTACATGTTTATTATTTATATCTGTAATGTTACAACACCCTTATTCAAGCAGCCAGGTAGTTCAATGTGGCTGAGGGAAAAAAAAAACACCCATTAAATGTTTACTGTTCACTCTCAATGACTATAAACTTGGCTGTAATGCAATCTGGACCCATCCCTCCTCATACTGTAATTAACTGTGGAGGCTCTCATTAAATATTGAAGGCACCCCCCACTGCCTTGTCATGGCTCTAGACCCCATGTTTTCTCCTATTTGATACCTCTCCAAAAATTCTTCCCTCCCTCTCTCCATCTACTTTCCCCTCTAACAGAGAATAAAGGCTTGTCAAAGGTCACAAAAGCCAATATGAAAAATAAGTAACAAGTATAAAATAAATATAACTGAGTATATATATAAAAGAAATGGAGACAAATCTTTCTTATAGAAAAATTCCAAATACTGTGTAGATACCTAACCCCAAAAGGATGTGGAACTTAATTCCCCCGTCTTACTATGATGATGGGCTACACTTAGTATAACCTGATTTGAAGGAGTAAGAGTAGGTAAAAGGAGAAACAGTAACTGCAGTGGTGAATCAGGGCAAACCCTACCTTAACCAAATGATGAATGTTAACATTCCCAGTGAAGTCACAGGGTTATGATGTACCCTGCACAGGAAGTGACAAGAAAGACACTTTTCCTCTGTGGTATTCTCTGCAAAACCCCATAATCCCAGTCTAATCGTGAGAAAAACCAGTCAAATACGGAATGCAGTGGTGGATATTCTAGAGGTACCTGGCTAGTACTCTCTAAGATTGTCAAAATCATCAAAAATGAGGAAAGAATGAAAAATTGTCATAGAACAGAAGAGAGCAGGAAGATATTAGTAGTACAGGATGGTACTCTAGATTATGGAATATCTTAAGGGGAAAAACGATAACATTCAAGTAAAATCTGTAATGTAATTAATAGTAATATACCAATGTTGGTTTTGGTTTTGAGAAATATACACACACGGCAATATAAGATGCTAATGACTGTAGAAACTTGGTGGGGGTATATGAGAACTGTCTGCACAATCTTTGCAACTTTTCTTTAAATCTAAAGTTATCCAAAATAGTGTCTGTCTAACCTCCCTGACTATAATTGGCTGAAATTATACATTCTCTACCAAATTACCAGACTAAAAAATATCTGCTCATTGGGCTTAACAATTTCACATTTATTTTCTCAAAGAGTTTTGGCTTTTATTACACATAATACTGCAATTTCCCATCACATTTGGGGGTGAATCCCTACTTTGCTATCCTGTGGCTTCCTTGGACAAGTTTTTAATTTCCCCATGCTTTAACCATCCTTTTCGCAAAACAGAAGATATGCAAGAGTATATACTCTCACAAGATCATAGGGAGAATTAGATAATGCCTGCAAATCTCTCTCTCTCACACACACACACATACACATACACGAACGAAACTGTCTTTTAGTTAAACCTGTCTACTCAATTTCCCCAGAAATAGAAATACCATTTCCAGGTCAGGAAAGCCATGAGGGTATTTGTATTTAAAAAACATTTAACCCTTATGTCAAAAACAGGGGGCAAAGTGGAGAAATTCCCTACCTTCTTACCAACATCCACAACACTGGCTATGTACACAACATAGCAAGAAGGGGAGATGACATGGTTTCAGAGACCTAATTTAGCTTGGTAATTGTGCCTAGAGATGATCTTGTATTTAGATCTAGTTCTAAACTTGGACATTTATTACCAGATATCATTCAATATTGTTTACATGAAAGGATTCCAAATAGAAACTTAAGAAAACTTAGCTGTTAAGTGGACAGCTGAGTGCTTTATATACGGTGACAGTTTAAGAGTAATTCAGGAAGCACACTATGATATGGTATTTTACCACATGGAATGAGGGATGTAATGTTCTGGCAAGAAGTGTGCAACTAATTTAGGAGCTCTCTATTTAAAAAGAAAAAAAAGGTTAAATTAAAAATTCTGAGGTTGCAGTGATAGTGGCTTTGGAATTTAAAATACCAAGCACTCATATATAAAAGGTAGATGAATATAAAGAGTGTAAAAAATTAACAAATCAAAGGAAACAGAAAACTGTAATTAGTTTAAAAATGAACATTAGATCACAGTTTAAAAATCTCTAGTTTATTTCTAACAAACACCACTTGATGCTTGACTCACAGGCTTTATTTACATTTGTCTACAGTATCATTTCCTTATGAAATGAACTAGTACAGCTTAGTTAAACCAAATGAAATCATAATCATCAGAATTGTCTGTAAACTACTATTAGCTAAATTATAACCTTGCATTTGCTTTAGTACAGCCAAAGTTTTAAATACAGAAAGCACAAGAATAAACCAATGGTAACATGTAGAATCTAGATCATCTGGGCAATTTAGAAGGTAGACTTTCAAAAAGTCTGAGGCACAATTACAAGTGAGTAAAAGTTCTTGTGCAACCTACATAAACGCAGCAAAGAAAATTAAGACAAAAACATGGGAAAGCTCACTGTAAAAATATTATCAAAATATTTCTACATAAGATATTTTGCTTTCATTTTTAGTCAGCTGAAGAGAAAAACATTCACTTTAAAGTAAAAACATATATTTTTGTTTGGTTTGTCTACGAAATATCTTAAAATGTCGTAATTTTTATTTAAATTGCAGCAGACAATGTTATGGAAAAAAAAACAAGAAATCAATATCCCATAACAAAAAGCCCCCAAACACAATTGTTGATTTCCTTTGATATACTTACCTTGCATTGTCACTGGAAATACTGTTAAGAGAAACCTTTTTATTTTTTAAACCAGAAAACAAACTGAAGCTCATGTGACCAGATTTTAATTTTGAGAAATAAACTCCGAAAGCATTTTAAGCCATAACTTATTTCAAATGAATAGGAAAAATAATGATTTTTGCTTACATCATGCAGAGATAAGCATTCATTTGTTACTCAGAAGAAAATTGTATGCAGTGTGTTTATAGTTAACATCTTGAGGCAAATGTTCACTTAAATTCACAATGTCTCCATTGGCCTTTCACCAAAAGAGAAATATACTTTAAAAGCTTGCTTCAATTTGCTCATTAAGTATGATTTAGCCTTTTCTACCATATTATATTTGTTAACTAGATTTGGAAGAATATCACACAAAGCTTCTTAAAACACTGGTAAACATTTTGAGATGTCTTTATCAAGCAACCATATCAGCAGAGAAGAGATAAACTCTTAAGACATTCTTTTTTGCCACAAATTATCTGTCAGAAAGGAAAATATATCCCACTTCTCTCCTTGTAGACGTCACAAGATTCTTTTGCATTAAATGTGGAGCAAAAAAGTAAAGCTGGATAAAAGAGACACAATGATTCTAAGGCACCCTTAGCATAGGGAATTTCAAAATAGACATTTATAGTTAGCTGCTTACAACACAGTTTAACTTTTTTTGGTGAGAATCACTCTGACATCTGTTAACAGCATAAACAGGCTGACTTTCTTTTCCATAAGTATGTTGTTTCCAACTAGTTTCCAGTCTTGCCTCCATGCCCAAAGTTCAGGCAAGCCTAGGTAATCCTGTCTTAGCCAATGCACAGGATGTATTTGGAAATGACAAAAATGGGTTTAAATTAGGAAGCAAAGTACTTTGTTATAGCTGAAATGGTTTTAAATGAAGCAAATGGTTGTAAATAATGAATGACAGAGCATCTATTTTGGGACATTATGGCTTAAAATGCTATTTAATTTTAACTTCACAAATAAACACAGCTGTATTGTTTTGAAAAGCAATGAAAGGCATGCACCTCTACTAGCAGATTTAGCACTTCTGACCAAGTAAGACACCAACTTCTTTAAAAATATGCTTCATGCACTGTACTGGATTTTTTTAAGATGTAAATTTTAATACATTATTTCTTTTTTGAACTTGAACGGGAACCAGAATGGGATGATCCAGAAGATGACCTGTGGCGTCTGTAAGACATAATGGAGAGAGCAGGCATTCTAGTAAGCTAGAGCTAAATTTCAGCATTCATTCTTAAGACTGTGAAAGTATACAAAATTCAGTACCATGATGCTAGCAAAAAAATTAAAAACTGAGATAGGAACTTACACACATAAAATTATCTGATGCTTAGAACTTTGGATATGAGCCCAGTTATCATATAAATACAATAAAAAATTCTCTACAACTTCAAAAGAATCTCATTTCAAAATATAGCCACCTCTCAATTATTTAAGATACTGAAGAAAAGCCTTGCAAAAATGTGTAAAATTACAGAAAATGTACAACAAAAGCATATAAACTTGGTAATGGAAGTGTGACTAAACCAATCCCTGTGACACAGTGTAGAAAGTGTAAGAAGTCTATTATGTAAAAAAGATACAGCAAGGCTTCTGTGTATGAGAAAATATATTCATAAATAAGTTTTGGAAATCTAGGTCACACAAGATGATTGTACAATTTGCTATAGGGTTATATTCATGCAGCTAGTATGAATAAGTCAATATCAACCTGGGTAAAGTAGTGGTGTTCCGTAGGGGTTGGCCCTGGGCTCAGGGTTGTTTAGTGTTTTCACCAATCACCTGGCTTATGGAATAGAGAACATGTTCATTAAGTTTAGATGACAACAAACTAGGGGGATTATATGTGGCTAAGATAAAAATTTGCAGAAGTGGTAAGAAAGCAACAGAATGAATTCCACTCAAAAACAGAGTAATTTTTTTTACAAAGAAACAAATGCAGAGAAACAAGACTGTGTGAAATCTTAACATCTAAACTCCAAAATGTGAAGAAGCAAAACTAATCATTTGTACAAGTAGGAATCATGAGATAATCCTACCACTGAACCCAGCAATTAACAGACTTTACATAATCTTTATTTTCACAAGCTAATAAAATATGAAAAATTTGCAAAGACTACAAATAAAGCCATTAAAATGACTATATAATTGAGAACAAAGAGAAAATTAATGAAACTGAGTAATTAGCCTGTTGCAGAAAAGGCTGACAGATGACAGTTGTACTCTTCCAATATTAAAAGTGTCAGTACAGATAAAGTAACCTAATATAGGCCTTTCTCAAAAAAGATTTGGACTGCAAAATGAAAAATGTATTAGCTACAAGGAATAATTTCCTTATAGACAAAGGGGATGAAGCAATTTGCTGTGGAAATGCATTTACACATATTTAAATGAGGACAGATTCCCAATGATCTGAAAGTTAATTTTTTATTAGATGCCCTAGAATTCTTGACTATTAGTATTTAAAGAAGCCTAAGTATAAAAGTCAACTCATAAATTACTTCGACATATAGCTTCTGAATTGCAATCTCAAAAGACAGAAATAACCGAGAGTTGGCTATAAAAATTATAAATGGAAATAAAAATTTAAACAATAAAATGATCAAAGAATGGTTTGATCTACAATTCTAAACAACCTGATCAAAGTACAAAGGATAAACAAAGTAATGTTTTTTTGAAGTTCAAAGTTGAAAAGTAGAAAGTTGGAACACAAGAGATAATAAAAATCTAACCCTTGACTAGGAAAGTTTACTTTGTCTATTAAACACACTTAAGAACACCCATTCTTATTTCTACAGAAACCCAAACCTTTCGGGTGACCGTGATCTTGTTCGTCTTTTTTTGCGATCACCAGATGAAGAAGATCTAGAACGACTTCTCTTTCTGTTCCTCTCAGGAGAAGATGATGAACTTGAATAAGATCTTTTTCGTGGGGAAGAAGAGCCCCTGTGGGACCTGGAGCTGGATCTTCATTGATTGAGAAACAAATCAAACATTTCATTAAAAGAAGAAATAAGGAAGATTATTTAGTTATCAGATAGCTCCAAAAATAAACAGGATTTATAACAACTATGAAAATTTTATAAGGAAGAATACTTACTGCTTAACAGAAGACTTCTGGATCAACCATGAAAACATTCTACTTAAACATTATTTTAATTTTGTCTCTTTAAAATTCTATCGTGTAATTAAAACCCTGCTTACTGTATCAAAATAGAATTCAAAACTTTTTTAAGGCTTTCCAAAGTATACACAAATATTATAGTATTATAAAATCAGCAGGTAACTGCATTAACAGGACTTTATGTTTAGAAACTACATCCTTCCATTTGAGGATAAAATATGTATCTTATATACCACTTCCTGAGGAAAATAAACATAATTCCACATGGAATTATTCAACTCATTAAACTGTTATGGAAAAACCAGGTATATGGCACAGCAACAAAAGACTAGTAACTGTACTAAACTGCGAAATATTCAAGAATAAAAAGTAACTTTAAGATGATTTATATTTACAATACTTATTTTTATGAAAACCCACTACTTATGAAATATGAAGTGTTGACATTCACATGCTTCAGGTAGAAGTAAATGTGCAAATGTTTAAATACAAATTTTTTTTCTTCACTTGTATATTTTGGTTGAAGGAATTTAGCTCAAACTTCCCAAAAAATTCACCTTTGGGCTTAAAATAAAACCAGAAAGCCCAAAAGGAGAATTCTTTGGAAAGTTACAAGCAATGAAAAAATGTTTGGGAAGAATATGAAGGCTGTTCTGTAAACCTTCATTATAATGGTTCCCAAAGGGAATACCAGAACTTAAGGATTTTTACCTATAAAGCCCTTAAATATTGTTACTAAATAATGGTAACAATAAAAAATAATTTGCTCTCTACTTCTATTCTTTTTTTTTTTTCTGAGACAGAGTCTTGCTCTGTTCCCCAGGCTGTGGTGCAGTAGCATAAGCACGGCTCACTGCACCCTTAATCTCCAGGGCTCCAGTGATCCTTCCACCTCAGCCTACAGGAACACACCACCATGCCTGGCTGGTTGTTTTAATTTTTATTTTTAGTAGACGAGGTCTCACTATGTTGCCCAGGCTGGTCTTGAACTCCTGGGCTCAAGCAGCCCTCCCACCTTGGCCTCCCAAGGTACTGGGATTACAGGCGTGAGCCACTGAGCCTGGCCTTGTTATCTCTTTCTTATTGGCTTATAATGCAAATGTGCACATCATTCTTTTCTCCTTAACATGATAACACTGTGGCAGCCCTTTAATGCTAAATTTGATTCAAAGCAGCAAATACTTTTACCAAAAGAGCCACGGTTAGACTTCAATATGAATTTCCACAAATATGGAATTTCATTTTCTTATTTATTTTTAGATGCCTTTAGTAGGTCATCATAAATTAACTTAAAAACAAAGAAAGCATATTTTGACTAAATAAAGAAAAATTTACTGAAAGAGCATCTTTCAAATTATGTTTCCCTCTATAGATGTGACTACATGCAACCTGAAAGTTTACACCACTTTTACTACTTAAGACCACATCCTATCTCAACTAACCAACTATACTTCCTGATTTAGTTTTGAGTGTTTTGTGCTCTATAAATAATACTGTGTGTAAAATTAGAAAGGAAAATGTGTATACAGTGCTCTGGTAACTTTATCTGATATAAATGGCAAATTTGTTTCTGAAAATATTGAAACAACTGCCGTACAAAACAGGACCTGTTTTGAGGCAGGGTTATTTTTCTTCCTTTTAATAATGAAGAAAATTTTTCTTTTTATTTACATATGTAGTTTTATTTGATTTTTTTTTTTTTTTTTTTTGAGACACTCCTCTGTCACCCAGGCTGGATTACAGTGCTGTGATCAAGGTTCACTACAACCTTGAACTCCTGGCCTCAAGTGATCCTCCCACCTCAGCTTCCCAAAGTGCTGGGATTATAGGCATGAATCACTGTGCCTGGCCATACATAATCTTAATATACTAGAGATGTGTCGATAAGACTTGGCTTCATCTTCCTACTTCATAACATCTTAGTGCCAAAATAATAAACGCTGCATATTGCAAAATAGCCACCTGATTTCAATCATGGGAATGTCTTGGCACACTGCTGGCAATGGAAACATTTCATGGTGAGAAAATTAAGCTGAGGCAAATGCATTAGTTTTCTAATGCTAAAATAAAATCGGCAAGTAGAAGCAAAATAAGGGGAAAAAAAGCAGCAACACCTTCTGCAGCCTTTAAATATTTTTCTCTCTGCTTTACAGAGAGATGCTACCTCATTCACCTTGATTTCGACCCACGAGATCTCGAACGTTCTCTGGAACTGGAACGAGATCTTGACTGCGAACTGGAAGAACTTCTTGAACGGGACCTGGAACAACATGGAACGATTTTTTTTTTTCCAGGACCACTTAATTGAGCTTTGTGACATGAACACTGAAAGAAAGATATGTATTAGAGTTCATTTTCATATAAAAAGATAACTATACAAGATATATACTTTCAAAACATAGTATTTTAAATTAGATAAGATTTAGTAACAAAAGGTAATTAAAAAAATATCACTTTCCAAGTGATTAAATTACCCTAAAGCCACTCAACTATAAAATAAAACATTATCACTTTATTACAAAAACAATGAATACTTTCTGTTTACAAGTAACTAGAAGCTATCCAGAATACATCCAAGAAAACAGAATGTTGCAGTTTACACTTAATTTCTCTAAAATGTCTCCATCATTTTCCTTTATAAATCCCCTTCTATTTTTGTTTCGAGTTAGTACAAAGTTTTGAATGTTGGCATGTGTGTATTTCATCCCTATATTTTTCTGTTTACTCAGTGCTTAGAGAATTAAAAGGAAAATGTATAATTCTGTCATTTAGGTAATTATATTATTGGAAAATATGACACAAGGGGAGACATCGTTCATACAAATTTTAAAACTCACAAAATCCATTAATCTAATTTACAACTATAATTTGTCCCTTATAATAATAACCTGTAGAAAAAGATCACTATATTTTTACCAAAAAATTACTAGTTATAGCCCCACTCTGTTAAGCTTTTAGGCTTTGTAGTGCTCAATTAACATATATCTAATTGTTATACACTAATAGCTAGTATTTTATTCCTAAATATGATTAAAATTCATTGCCCATGCCATCACTTAACTGTGATTAAGGTTTTTCAAGAGGACACTGTTAAATTTAAATCACTGCTTTCACTCACCTAAAATTTTATTTTTATTGTTAACTATAAAATCAGAGATTACATATTTAACATCAACAAACAAAGAATATTCAAGTACACCAAATGAGTTTTAGTTTACTCCTGGACTTCTCAAAATTGAGCATGAAGTCAACAGAACTAATATGGCTGAATTTGCTCCGTTATTCAGAATACTGATATCAAAGCAAACTATTAAAAACATTATGTAATAAGCAATGATTTAATTAATGCCTAGAAAATTTCTGTGCTAGCCTTTAACATCTTGAATGAAAATACAGATCTTCCCTTTAATTTCTATATGTAAGCTATCTCTTTAGATTAATTAAATGTTAAGTGTATATAAAAATTTAATTCAGTTTTTAAGTCTATTTTAGTTAAAAGCATGAGGCTAAAATAGGTTAAGGAAGTTTCATGCTAGGACTTTACTTTTCTAAAAATACTGGACAACAACTGTATGGTACTAAACTGAAAAATTATTTTAAAAGTTGATTTGAATTAAACTTTTAAAATAAAAAGGAAAGTTTATTTCGTCAAGAAAAACAAAATTTATAAATAAAAAAGTTAGATACTGACATTTTGACTGGTGTTACCCTTGACCTGTACCCGTTTACCTGGACCTAGACCTTGAACTTGAGGGGGAGGATGAGCGTGATGAAGATCGTGAATGTGAAGATCGAGACTTTGAGCGACTTCGTCTATTAGATTTCTTTTTATTACTATCTTCTTCTTCACTGGCATCAAGATTATATTTTGAGAGATCAGCGTCATCTTCATCCTCATCCTAACAAAAATTCAATTATAATTAGATATTTAGATATCAGTGTTACCTACCAGGAAAGATAAAACAGTTAAGTGTACTGAGCACCTCCATATGCATACATCACAGGTATCTCAGCAAATTCATTCTGAATTCTAAAATTTACCTACTAAACTCATCTCAAATAGACACTTGACAACTCTGTCTCAGGTATTGCACAGACATAAACCTGGAGGCCATACACACTTTTTCTGTCACACTTATGCATCACCCAAGAATTTTGAAGTCCATCTCCTTAAAAGTCCTTGAATTCACCATTCTTAGTCTTAGTTAGAAACTCTGTTCCTTATTCTCCATCATATTATAGTAACCTCTTAGCTGGTCTCCTCAAATCTGAAGATCCATTCTGCCTCTCTAGTATCTCATTATACTGACAGTCATCACTCTGAAACACAGGACAGATAAACACATCTCACTTTTTTCTTAAAAATTTTAAAACTGGCTTATTATTTCTTTAGGTGCATTCCAAGACCGCTTATGATCAGGCTCTAAGGTACCCTTAACATGGCATAAAACTTACACTCTGGCCTGACAGAACAAGTATCACCAGACCTGAAATGTGTGCTGTCCCCCTCATTTCATTCTCCCCTCTGCTCTAACTATACTGGCCTATGTATGGTATTTTTGAAGGCTGCTGGCTTATCTCCTATTTAGGGAACCTGTATTTGCTGTTCTCTGTCTAAATGTGCTCTCACCTCGGCTCTTATTGCTGGCTCCTTCCTATCATTCAAGTTTCAGCTCAAACTTCACCTCCTTAGACATTATCCATCAGCAAAAATCAAAGTTGCTTTTAAACTGTTATCACATCATGTGTCTTCATAACGTTATTGCTATCAAAATTATCTATTTATATATTTCCTCCTTTAGAACTGAGTAAGAGAAAAGTGGTTCTGTTTTGGTCACCACTGTATCTCCAGAACAGTAGTGTTCCAAGTACAAATAGTACTTGGCAGAGTGGAAATCCAAAACCTTTGTGAGAACAAATGAAAACACAGAATATATTTTCACCAAGTGTCTGAGGTTATCAAAAGCATTCATGTTATGGCATAACTCCAATAAGACAAAAGGGAAATAGGACAAGAAAATTGTTCACCTCATCTAACTTATATTTAGAAAGATCTTCATCCTCATCCTCTTCTTCTCCCTCTGATTCTTTATCTTCCACTTCCTTTAATATAGATGCAGGACCAACTGCTTTCCCTCTGTATTTTTTCTTTTTACGTCCAAACTAGAGAAAAACAATTTCAAAATACTTGTCAGCTGATAATGCATTAAACTTAATACATTTTCTAAAAAATTATTTTTAGATATTTATGATTTCCTGAAAATGATCAGTTGCTGAAGACTCAAATTGCACTTAAAAAAAGGTTTGTTTTCCTTTGCATTTAAGAATTTTTTCTATGTTTTTCTAATTTATATTCAACCTGAACACCAACATATAGCTTACCTCATCATATTCACCATCAGATTCTTCTCTTTCTATATATTCAACATTTTCTCTTTCATTAAAACCACCACCATATCCTTAAAAAAGAGGGCAAAAATTGTTACCCTGTAACAATTGATTTAAATAATAAACACATCATGCCCACATCTCCAGACAACAAAAAACATCTAATCAACAACAGCTGCCTACCCATCTAATAAATTACTAGTCTTTAGAAAGCATATTAGAAATCACCACAGAAAATACAGAGAACTCAGTTGGAACGTCATATGGCTATAATTCTAGCTCTTTTCAATTCCAAATTGTCCTACATGACTTATTTAATTCATAGAAATATTGGTGGAAAACATCTCAAACTTCTGCTATAACCAAGTTTTATAGGACTTTACAGTTTATCATAATTCTTCTGGGAAGGGTGGGCTCAGTAACAACCAAGCATTAAATTCCACTGTTTACCAGCTGCGAATAGTCTGAAATCTTCTGATACACTGAAATTTTGCTACTTTAAAATGTAGCAGGCCTTATTAGAGCTTGGAAAATTCCCGATTATACAGACAAACACAATAACACAATAAAGGCCATCCTTTGGCCCTGGTTTAATTGGTTTTAACACATAGGTAAAAGTCACACAGGTTCTCTGAAGTAGCCAGTAAATTTTGAAATTAAATGATTCTATTAAAAAGTAGTTGAGATTAGCAAACCACTATTCTCTCATGTCACAACCAATGTATACAATTGGCAGGTCTCTGACATAAGCTTAAAGGAGAGACTGGAATTAAAGAAAATGAGCTAGTTTTAGGAAAAGTGAGTTGACATATTTTGAAAAAGTCTCCCGTTGAAAATTAAAGAGGTATGTGTTGATCAAGAGTAATACAATCTAACTGGTCACATACTCCAGAGCAGTATCAGTACATAAGGCCGGTGATTTCCAGACTTAGGGACTTCATTCATCAGCAAAATATTAAATAGATTTATAATAAAAATGTTTTATAAAAATGAGGACTTGTAACTTAAAATTTGCCTATCGTGAGTATTTAAAAAATATTTTTAAAATTTCACTTTCTGAAAAAAACCCACACTAATATAGCATCTTTTCTTCATTATACTTTGTACTAGTGAAAACTTCAAAATACTTGGAAGTTAATAAAAATATTTTAAAACATACATGGGATCTAAATGGGAAATAATTTACACAGGAAAAAACTGAAAAGTAGTATGACAAATATGGAAAGCTCAAAAATATAGTAAAATTAGAACGTGAACTATAACTCATGTAGTTAATTTTTCAAAAGTATGTAAATAAAATTATTTTAAGAGGCAGCAAAATAGTCTGTTGACAACAAAGACATTAGTAAGGTATGTTGTATGAACCCATACAATATAAATCTAGCTCATTAACTCTGTATAAATGGAAAATACACTAGCTCCCTATTGTGAAAAAACTGAAGCATACCATTTTCACTGAATACCTGAGATAGTGGAATCAATGGAATGATATGTATGTTTCCTTCATTCTACTAATTTCAAGCACTTCAGATAATGCTGTATAAATTGGTTTTATTTCCACTCTTGCTGCCACCTCTCCTAATTACTTCTCCACAAACAGGAAGAAGAGTGTTTAATCCATTACTCAGGTAACTCATCTTTCACTTCTTAGCTTAAGCATAGCTTTCCTAAAGAGGACTTCATTAATCTTTGGTGCTGTAAGACTATTTTGCTCACCTAGGTATCCCCAGCACCTTGCACAGTGGCCTATAAATGTCTTCAAGGAATGAATACAGAAAACACAATTCTGGAATCATCTAATGAATTTGAATTTCTATGGAAAGCTTTAGAAAGCAACCAAGAATTTCCGTAGATTTTAGTAAGTCTTACAATGAATATATTTTCAAATTTGACTCACAGTATCATGTAAAAAGCTGAGCAAGGGCCAGGAAAAATCAAACACAGGTTTAAAATGAATGTTTGGATCAAGATTGTGACAAGGGAAAAAAAGCGGGAAAGGGGGATAAATATAACATGTACTTCAAAGGAAGAACTAAGGCACTAACAGGAAAACTCTGTGATTCTACACTCTGAACAATTAATTCAACTCCTGAGAACTTATTCTAAGGAAAGAATCCAAAAGAATAAAAATCACAGTGTACTAAGTTTGTTTTTATGCCATTATCTTTAATGGTTTTTTTTTAAAAAGCTGACAAAAATAAAAATAATCCTAAATCCTGAAACAGAGGAAGTAAATTCCTGAACAATTTGATGGAATTACGCAGGATAAGCCAGCAATCTTTCAGAGGTAGTCAATCACATTCTCTTTTATTCATATCCTGTCTCATGCTAGGAAATGCTCCCCGAACCCTGCACTGCTTTATTATAAATAGCCAAAAGAAAGTGGAAAGCAACAAAGTAAGTTATTTCACACCTTCAACTGTTACCAGCAAAGACAAATACTTGTAGCAAGGGAAGTGAGAAAGGTTCAAGACACCAGAATGACTGAAAAATGACAATAAGAAAAGTGAGAAGTTATCAATATAAAATTTGCTTACTTCTGTTAAACTATAGTTCTTGTGATAATGAAACTATAAAGGAGTCAGGAAATAGGTCAAAAGTTTTTTTAAGTTTTGAAACTGTTAAAAAGATTTTAGACTTTATCCTAAAAGCCATCAAAATGGGTTTTTTAAAAAAGGGTTTTAAATATGGAAATAAAAATATGTAGAAACCAGCTAGGTGGCTATTTTTCCACAAAACATAGTAATATCTTCGCCTAGGGTGGTAATGGAAAAGAATTTTGGGGGTATGGGAGATAACAAGAAACAGCTATTTAGGCTAAGAAGGACATCTAGATTTCCAGCTTATGTAATAAATGTATGGTGAGTGGTACTAATCATGAGAAAGAGATCATTGGAAGAGGGTCAGGTCCCAGGGGTAAAAATCACAAATTCAGTTTGAATATAATGAGTTTGACATTTGCATGGCAATGTTGAATAGGCAGCTGGATATATGTGTCAAAGAAATCTGAGCTGGAGACATAAACTTGGGTATCATGGCAAAGTTACTTAAACTTTGGGCTTAGAAGAAAACACCATGAAAATAGAGGAAAGAAAGAGGGCCAGGGATGGCTGTAAAGAATCCCAACATCAGTGGCCAAAAGAAGAGAAACTGCAAAGGAGACAGAATAAACAATCAATCAAACGGGGGGCGGGGGCGGGTGGAGGAGGTGCGGTGCATACCTTACGTGAGGGAAGAAAAAAAACGAGATCCTTGTCAGAAGGTCTTAACTTACCCAATCGGTGGAAAGGCAAAATCACTTCCTAAGAATAAGGTAGGATTTGAGGGTTGAAAATGGCGGTTGGGCCAGGGAGGGCGGGGATCAAGGACATTATAAGGTTCTCACATATGAGAATCTAAGTTTTAAAAAAGGGGTGGGGGGAATAAAAGTAGAATTTCTGTTGAAGTCTGGAAGAGCTAGGTCGAAAAGATTCAACAGTGGCCCTCTGATCCCTAGAAACTAAACAGACAATGAAAACGGCCTAAAGTTAGAGGCAAAGAAAACAGGGAAGCAGTTCACCAAGCCTAAGTCTGACAGAGTGACTAGATATAGAAGGAATCCTTTGATCATGTGACATATAAGCAGTTGAATGACAAAATCAGATTTTAAGTAAACAGATAATGTGGTTGGGCTAATTGGTGATAATGGAAAAACTATATGCTATTAGGTAAACATTTTCATTTCACCAGTAACAACACACAAAGCCAGTGATCAACTATTATTTAGGCCAATGATCATCAAACACCATCCAAAAAACCTGCAGATTTTGGAAACCCACCGCCAAATAACTTTAACAGTTCTGCACTTTGCAATCTGTATTTTAAAAAGTTTTTCAGATCATCTAGCACGCAGCTAGGTTTCAGAATTATTGCCAAAGCTTTAGAAGAACACTTTAAATGGTGTGGCTTTGCCCTTTAAGTCACAGCAGGCTATCAAAAGAATTTAAAAAGGATATCATTATATCATTACTAATAACAAACACACAAACCAGTGAAAGGGAGAGGAGGAGAATATTTCTAAAAGTATTCTTATGTCCCTCCTTGTTAGGATAAAGGTCCCTAACACTGTTATTTTATAAATTGTGAAACAAAAGATTTGTATGTGTGTATGGGGGGAAAAAATCCCATTAAGAAACATTCAGGGCAGAATAAACAGAATCCTCACTTACTGTGGCTCTTACTCGAAGGTGATACAATTATTGTTTCAATATTTAGTGCTTTAAAAAAAATCATTTAGTTACAATGTGGTTTTATCGTACCTGTTCTTTCTTCTAATTTAGCATACTTTGGAGTATTACACATATTACACTCTGATCTTCTGGCCCAATTCACATTGCTGCAACTTTAGAAGTGAAAAATACCAAATTAGTAGGCTATAATATAGATGAATATCAAATTTTTAGATATTTTAGAATTTTAAAATAAAAACTAGGATGAAACCACTGTCAAAGAAATGTTTATTAAGTGGTAATGTAAACAAAGAAAATGTACAATGGTCTGAAGAGTAAATGTGGGTTCCAACAAGGGACTGAACCATTTAAGCAGAGAAGCAAAATTTATATAGTATGAAAAGTGCCTCTGTCATTTTGAGAAGTAAATGACAAATTATAACCACAGGTCGAGTATCACTAATCCACAAATCCAAAATCCAAAAACGTTCCAAAATCTAAAACTTTTTGAGAGAGGACATGACACTCAACAGAAATGCTCACTGGAGCATTTCAGATTTTCAGATTAGGGATGCTGAACCCACAAACATTTCAGGTAAGTGATACTGAACCTGTATAGAAATTCTGATGCCTTATGAAAAAATGTAACTTTAAATTAAAAGCTCCACTAATTTCTCAGTCTCTGAATATACCTTAAAGAGTATGGTTATACCCTATAAATAATGTTAATTTATTTTTTTGAGGTATCAGTTCAAGCACTGAATTCCAAAGCATACCAAATCCAGTGACCAAATCTGTTGCTGGAAACTTTTCCAATACAAATTTATAATCCAGAGGATCAGAAATTTATTTAAGACTCTAGGGTCGGGAATAGTGGCCCATGCCTCGCCTGTAATCCCAGCACTTTGGGAGGCCAAGGCAGGCAGAATGCTTGAGCTCAGGAGTTTGAGGCCATCCTGGGCAACATGGTAAAACCCTGTCTCTACCAAAAATATAAAAGAATGAGCCAGGCATGGTGGCATGGGCCTGTGGTCCCAGCTACTAAGGAGGCTGAGGTGAGAGGATTGCTTGAGCCTGGGAGGTAGAGGTTACAGTGAACTGAGATCGCCCCACTGCACTCCAGCCTGGGTGACTGAGTGGGACCTCGTCTCAAAAACAAAAAACACCAAACAAAAAATACAAACAAACAAAAAGAGAAATTTATTTAATACTTTTTTGATTTAGTCCTCTTTCATACACATAGGATTCATCTGCATAGAGAAAAGATGGAAGTTGGAAAAATCGATAAAGAATTACATCTAAGCCTGAAAATAAAAATCATTAAGAAACCTACCTATAATTAGACATAATTACTTATGGCACACAACTTATGAATCTAACATTATTTTGTAAATAGGCAAAATGAGTTTTGTGGTGTATTTCACACTAACTATACAGTCTTAAAATCGGGATTTTTCAATAAAGGAAGAAATAAGCCTTAGTACTTTTAAGTACCACCACCCCTCAATTGGTTTTGAGCTTACCATAAGCATTTGTTTACTGGTATACATAATCCATCATAGTGACAACTATTACCATTAAAAAATGCAAAGAATAATTTAAAACTTCTTTATACTATACTCAAAGGTGAGACTGAATAACAATACCTTGGGATTTAAAAGGTTACCCTGGCTTGTCAATGTGACTAAGAAGAGCTGTAATATAAACAAGTAGTGGCCAGATCTATTATTTTCGAAGAAAGAGCAGACAATAATTTAAAAAACATACGTTTTACACTGCCAGTCATTAGCACTAAATAGGCCTCGGCTCTTTTCTGCAAGTGTCTTTCCTATTTCAGTGCCCCCAGCTTTCATCATCTTGGCCTCAGTTGTTTTCTCTGAAAACAGAAAAATCATGCAATATGAACCTGGAGAAATAAATAAATGATACATATACAGTATAAATAGAATCTTCTTTAAATATTTACCCCGACCACATCGATTACAGCTGGTTCTTCTAGCAAAGTTTACATTTCCACATCTGAAAACAGAATAAAAAGCATTTATAAAAATTTAAATTTGTAAAATTTTACATTTTAACTTGTCCTCACTACATATCTGGAATTCATAACTTCTAATCCATCTTAGTCATGTTAATGTCAATGTTACCAAAAAAAAACTCCTCACAATTTACTGGGGGAAAAATACTAGATTGGAGCCACAAATTCAGAATAAGATATCCCAATCTTCCATTTACCAGTTATGCGATCTTGGTTAAGTTACTTAGGATCTCTGCCTCAAGTCTTCACATTAGCACATATCATCAGTTATAACCCCTTTACAAAGCTGAAAGCGAGAGTTAACTCCACTTCAGTAATTACAAGCTACCAGGGAGTTTTAAACCCTAGGGGTGGACCAATGAGGAAAAAAACTTATAAATCAAGGAGGGCTTCATGGATCTTAATGAAATTATCTTTTTACAGGCAGTAGGTAGGATGGTAAGGAACCAAATATGATAGGTTGTACTGACTAAAAATACAGAAAGGTTCAATAATTGTAAGAAAACTGAGTTTTACAGGGCATTTCTCAAACCTGAGACTTCGCTGAAAAAAATGACACAACCACCAAAACTAATAATCTCAACACATATAGTACAGTATGACTTTATGCTTATACTCAACAAACTCAAACCTAAAGAATTACTGGTTCACTCACATGACCTTAGAAGTGCACGTGTATATTGGTAAAAGTATGTTAAATGCTCTGAATGACATGGAATGCTTAAACTTTAAAAAGCTGATTTTTAAGGCATTATATTAGAATACAATACAGATGTGAAGTATGGGATGACACTAAAGTGAAACACTCTAAATAATATTTAGGCTAAGTTTTTCCCCTAAAAATATTCCTTTTAACTCCATTAAGCATGGAAAATATACTCTGAAAATTTATCCTGCATTTAAACATATTGTACAAACAACATTCTATTCATATATTTGTAAATGAGTTGAAATGCACTCTCCCTGATAGTCCTACCCCTGGGTGTGCTGTCATTAAAGACATTGACAAAAGCACATTATTTTACAGGTAACAACAAAGTCAGAAGTTGTTCTAAATCTTTTGAACGTTTTCAATAATGTTTTACCATTCAGAGCAATACTATCCATAACATATAACTTTGGTTCTATTCAATATCATTTGTTAGGCTTGAACTACTCCTTCAGGTCATCTTAATATCAAATTACTATCAATAGCTACCAATTAGAATTTGCTACACGTCACTGTTTACACACCCTATCCATGTTATTTCATGCTTTCATAAAAAAGCAATTCTATTCCTTTTTTAGCAGTTATAAGTAATAGAATTTTAACTAAACCCAGGTTTGTTTCAAAGTTTTTGCTTTTTACAATCAAAACCTATTTGTGGCTAACTTAGGTACAATAAATAAAAGGCTTTTATGTGAACATGAGTTGTACACTAAATTATTTTCCATGTTATTTCCGAATAGATACACCTATTTGTGCACCCTTCAAAAAAAATCTGATTAACAATCTGGAAGAGTACATTGGCTTTGGCAACAATGTCAAAAAGCAGAGCCACTAACACACGTGCTTCTCTGCTGCAGGCATCTTAAGGGCTGAGTAGGCAAAAACACAGGCCTCTTCCCTCCTTTTCGGCTCTAAGGAGGCGAAAAGCCCAATTCTTGTGGAGAAATGATCCACAAAGAAAATGTCAGAATTTCCGCAACCGAAGAGGGTAGAGCTTCGGGAAAAGAGAAAAATAGTATGGAGGAAAAGTTTGAGTAAAAAATACAAAACAAGGTGTACTATAAGAGGCAAAAGGACGAGTGCGAGAAAGCAATATTTTCCGTGAACAAGAATAAAGTTCTGCAGGGAAAAGTCACGTGGGGGAGATCCAACACCAAGCTGGCCTGACCGGAGAGATTTCCTATCGCTGAAACCTGGCCGGGGCGGGGGTGGGGTGTAGGGGCAAAAAGGTAGGCCATCTCGCACTCTTATAAGACAGGCTACCTTGGAGAGGTAATCTCGAGGGAACGCTGAAGACTTATCTAGAACAAAGGCTCCCGGAAAGACCTCTCTCGTGAGGAGACTGGGAGCCTTCTTCCCGCCCGGGAACTGGCGGTTCGCCGCCTCAAACCGTCTTAAGTCACAGAAAATCATAAAAAAGGAAAATGCCGGACGGACTTGGGAAAGCTTCCACTAACAAACTCCGTCCCAATTCAGGACCCTTCTTGAACTCACTTTTTGTCAGGGCAAATCCAGTCCCCGTCACTGACTCGGAAATTCTTGGTCGACATCTTGAACGCCACCAGCACAGCCACCCGCAGCTATGTCTTCACAGGAGGAAAGCGGGCCGGGGACTTTCAGCAACTCGGGGCTGTCCCCACACTGCCTGACTCGCGCCTACTACTGCGTCAGGGTTTGATAATGAGGGAACTGGCCAGGAATTCAGCTTGTACGTTGTTGTCTAGACTAAGATGCCTGTGCTACTGTTTGTTAGATGGAAAAGTTAAAATACAAATATCTTTTCTAGGACTAAACTCACAGGCGCCATAAAGACAACCCAGGCAGGAGGCCTTCGTGGCACTAGAAGCCTCGGAGAGCCCCCTACAGGTGGGAGGACCCAAGAGTAAAGTACTTCCGCTTCCATAGGTGGAGCTGGAAAGGTGGAGGCGGAAGTGACTGATCAATTCAGGGGTGTGGGGTTCGTTTAGGGCAAGAGGCAGCTCGGGTTCTTAAAGTGTTTAGAGAAATTATTTTAATAAGGCACAAAAATTCTGTTATTTCATACACATGCGATGTCGTTTAGAAACTTATTTTTTATATATACATAAATAGGTGTAACAGATAAGTAAGCAACTTATACATGGGAACCAGCTGGTAATTTTAAAACTGAGACATTGCCAACACTATTTAAATTACCAGTGTCTTTTTCTGATACCATCCCATTACTTTCTTCCACAGATAACACTTTCCCATATTTGGGATTTATTCTTTTGCTTTTTAAAAATTTATGTACATTGTTAGTCCAAACTGCACCATTTTTGTAAGCCCCCCCTGCCATTTTGCAGACCTTAGTCAAAGTGAAACATTCCACGGGATTCGGGCGTGAGAAACAGGCTGCCTCTTATATTCTTCTGGGAGAAAGTACCACATTCCATTAGAACAAGGGCCAGAGCCGCCTCATCCTGGGAACACCTTATCAACATTTTCCCAGACAGCAGGCCATGGCCCCCCAGACCACTCCCACCCAGGCCTATAAATCACCCCAGCCTGTAAGAAGCAATGGGCACTGGCATTAAGCTGGTCTCCCACCTCTGTAGGTCTTATGCTGGACGTAAATCCTGTATTTGCTGTTAAGCCACCCTCTCTTTAACCCTTGCCTTCCCTTCGAAACCTAACATACATGTATGTTTAATTTTATGAGCTATATAAGCATAGTTGATTATGTACTCTTTTTTTGTTCATTATGCTTCCAAATTAATCCTAGGTATTTGCATGTAGAAGTGTATAGGTGTAGTTCTTTTATTTTCACTGATGTATACTGATACTATTCCGTTTTGTGACAGTTTATTCCTTCTGTTTCTCAGGCTTGGTATTACAAACAACACCAGTATGAGCATTCTTATGCATAGATTCGGTATATAAATGCAATAATTTTTTTTAGAATACAGCATATACAGTCATGCCTCACTTAATGATAGGGATATGTTCTGAGAAATGCCACCTTCGGCAATTGTGCTGCTGTGTGAACATCATAGAATGTACTTACACAGGCCTAGCAGGTATAGCTTACTACACACCTAGGCTATATGGTATAGCCTATTGCTCCTAGACTACAAACCCGTATAACATCTTATTGTACTAAATACTGTAGGCAGTTGTAACACAGTGGTATTTGTGTATCTAAACATAAAGGTACAGTAAAAATATGGTATTGTAATCTCATGGGACCACGTTTGTATATGTGGTTCATCGTTGACTGAAATGTCTTTATGCAAGTATGATTATGTTTAGGAGAGAAATTGTTCAACTACTCTCTAGTTATGATTGTTGCTTTAAAATCTGTATTATAACATTTTGGTCATCTAGGAGTTAGCAGGTGTTGATTATATTTTCCCTTGCAAGTTGGCCACATTTTTCCAGTTCTTTTATACTGTGTAATTGTGGATTTTATCTAGGATATTTGGAACATTATGTTGCATAGACTGAGTCCTGTTAAAAGCCTTTAGGGAGTGTTGATTTTTTTTTGTTTTAGGAGGCAATCGATCCAATTTGGTTCGGGTCAAAAGTTCGGTCTCATCTTCTATGAGTACTGGTTCCATGTCAGCTGGGTTTTCAAAGGCTTTGCTATGTCCTATACCTACAATACTCAGGGATTATTTGGGGATGTTAGCAGTAGTCTAAATTGAAATTCAGTTTTGCTATGCTATTTTGTGTCTGTTCTGCACGTGTTCAGTTTAGGTGTGAACACAGAACTTGTATAGGTTCATACATAGAATTAGGGGATCCTCTTCTCTAGCTCTCTCCTCTTACATTCTTCTCCTTTTGTCTTGCAAGGTCCTCTCACCAGAAGTATGAGGTTCGTCTTGGAGTTTCAGCAGCCTGGCATAGCAGCTGACTAGGGCAGATTCTGAGACAAAGCAGTGACAGAAAAGAGAGAGAAAAAATGTGGATTCCGTCTACACTCTTCAGACCACAAAGGCCTCCTTTCCTACTTCCTTTGTCCATAAAAACAGAGTTTCTGTTAGTATTGTAGATATCCAAGCCTAGGGCCTCACTCTTGGGCCAATGCCGAGAGAGAGAGAGAGAGAGAGAGAGAGAGAGAGAGAGAGAAATTAAAAAAAAAGAAAGAAAGAAAAACCAGAAGAGGGGGAGCTAAGTATTCCCTCAACTAACTTTTGGCTCACAAAAGCCCCCATCCCCATTCTGGCAAGACATACAGGTTTCTGTCAGTTTTTCCTGTCACCACAGTTTCACTAGGTGTTGGGCCTCAGGTCAAAAGCTGTGAGAAAAGAGGAAAAGCAGACATACAGAACATTTCTCCAGGTTTTCATTCTCCACTCCAATTTACCTGTTTTTGTTTTTGTTTTTCCAGAGTCTTCAGGCAGTTGCTTTTGGTATTTTGTCTTGAGTTTCTCACTGTAATCAATAGGAAAGATAGATTATTGTGGGCTTTCTATGTCTTGGTTGGTACTGCAAGTCAGGGGAATGCAAATTAAAACCATGTGATACCATTATGCATTCATCAAAGTGACTAAAATGAAAAATCAGACAATACTAAGTGTTGGAAAGCATGTAGAGCAACTGAAATTCTCATACATTGCAAAAAGTAATTGATACATCTACTTTGGAAAATGTTGGAATATATTAAATCTGAACATTTTCATACACTATGACCCTAAAATTCCATTTTTAGGTATATTACCAACAGGAATGTACATAATGTTCACTGAAGATGTATATAATAATGTTCAGAGCTGTGCTATTCAAAATAGCCCAAACTGGAAGCTTTCCAATTGCTTATCAATGGTAGCCTAGATAAATAAATTGTCATATATTTACACAGTTGGAATGTGTAATACAGTAACAAGAATAACAAATTACAATCAGATTATTGAACAGTATTTATTTCACTCACAAATACAGTCTTGAATTGAAAAAAGTAAGACACAAAATGGCATATGCTATATGACTCCATTTACATGAAGTTCAAAAGCAGCCAAACTAATCTTGGATAGTGATCACCCTTGGGAGTAGAGAGGAGATAGTGACTTGATGGGGTCAATAGGAATAATAGATGCCAAAGCTGGTAGATGACATGCAGTTAATGCAACAACAGTTAATCAACTGTACTAACTGTAATTAGCAAAATTTTTTTGGGAGAATTATGTGTCAAGAGAAAAATCCTCTATAGTAAGTCTAGGATAATGAACAAAATGCGTGAATACATCTGATAATGACCAGAAGAGGTTATTTGAGTTCAAGGACTTTAGCTGATTTTTCAAAGAGAAATATTCCTACAAAAGAAATTCATTTCAGCTATCCTAATTTGAAAGAAAAATTCTACCCATTCTCTTTGTTCTTATTATATGCTCACCAAACAGCGCTCTGATAATTTGTCTTCTCTCCTGAGCGCACTTAACCTACCGTGGTGAAATTCCCAGAGTGAATTTATCCACACAAGTTGTTCATCTGGATTAAGCTCTCTTTATAGATTGAGAAATTGGCACTCTGAAATGCATATCAGTTGTTTATGGGTCCTCTTAATATGTTGGTCCCCAGGAGATTAGCTCTGGTGGAAATGGTGAAGTTGAGTTTCTGAACCTACAGAGCTAAGAATCTGGCTCTAAATATTGCATTAGGGCTCACTCTGCTTGCAAGTAACAAAAATAAAAATAAAATGACTTAAACAACAAAAAGGGGGAGCATATTATAAAGAGAAGGTGGTGTTTGATGGAATGCCAGAGCAGGAATGCAGTTTCAGAAATATCCTAAAAGAAACTATCCTCTATTCAAGCAGCACCCTTTCTCTGTCTCTTTGCTGAATTTGTTCTGCATACGCATTATTCTTTCCTCAGACTAGCTTTTCTGTTACCTAGTTCAGAAGACTGAAAAAAAAAAAAAAAAAGCAATACTGCCCTTAGACCTGGGCAACCAGGGCTCCTAGCCTGGTCCTGCACCTGGCCTTCCTTGAGATGCCCTAATTCCCCTCGGGTGTCTTGGACCATTCAGCAGGATGGAGCCAAAATGTAGTACTATGTGGGTCCTAGACAGTGGAAGTCCTGAGATGTTCTATTGCTTTTGGTGGTTGGGACCAGCAGGTCAGCAGGACCTGTTGGGTGGGACAACCCTAAGCCTAAAGAAAATGTTATTGGCTTCTTTGTTTCTTCCCTTCAGGCCCTCCTGACCATATTGCCCTCTTACCATGCTCAGGGTCCACCAGTGCCGCAGGATCTCTGGGACTATCACCTGTAGGGTGGCTTAGGGCCAGATGGTCCTGCCAGTTCCTGGAGAGCAACTTGGAGGGCCAAAGCTCCCACTGGCTGGGACATTATTTCTTTCATGGCATTATTTCTTTCATCGCACAAGTTTGGGCCACCAGAATGATGCTTTTTCAGTGGTTTGAGGGTGATTTTCACTAATATCAGACACAGGATGAGTTCAGTGCTCTGGGCTACCACTGTCCCCCCATGCGTTCTTGGTCTGGAGCTGACTGTGTGAGCCAGTATGTGGGCTCTTCCCTGACTGGTCAGACCAAGGAACCACCTCTAGTGGAGAGCACTTGAAAAAGGTATGTGTGTCTGCAGACATCCTTTATCCTGGGGTCTCCTGCCCTCACCCTGCTGCTGGCATTAGGGCAGTCACACCACCCCTCTGCCAGCTCTGTGTCACATATCAGACACTACTTATCATGGCAATGCTTGCCTCCTTTCAGGGCTTTTGAGACTGTAGCAACACAAAGCCAATGGGCCATTTCAATCAGTGTCCTTTTTTACCTCTAATAAACGTGGTGACATTCTCTTCTGGGTTGGTCGTAAGCCTTGATGAACAAGTGATGGACATTGGTTGCCCAAATGGGATGGCTCTTTTCATCTATCCAGGGCCTCTCATCTATCTTCACCACTGATAACTATATATGGAAAGCAGGGCTGCAGCCAACCTTAAAAGGGTCACATTCTAGGGATGCAGTGATTAAGGTCTAGACAATTCAAGAGAGGACATGGTTGAGAGATATGCTATTCTATGTTAATGCAGTAAGTTCTATAAATAAATGCTATTAATAAATTCCAAACAATAAATTTAACATGACCACAGTATGAATAATTGTTTGCATTTTCCTGCATTCTCTGTGTGAGACCTGTGTTTGTGGTCATCATCAACAAATACACTAACACTATTTGAGTCATTAGTATCTAGTGTTCACAGGCAGCACAATGGATGTTGAAGCAATATGAGTAATGCTGTAATCAGCATTAAATAAGTGGCATTAAGGAACTGCAGAGGCAAAAAGATCTATACGGTTCCAATTATAATAGGACCTGAAGAGCCATGGCATTGTGAATGATAATAGTGTTACTACCTTTTCCTTGCAGTGAGATATGAAATTGAACAGGAATGGTTTCTTTAGTAATAATTAATACAAATAGGTGACTCCAATTTGTATTGGAGTCTTATTGTCACCAATAAGCAGCTATGTTTCCTTACCTTGACTCTCTTCAGCTTTTCCTTACCTTGACTCTTTAACAGCAAATCACTCCATCGCACATGGGTCCATGACTTTTATAATTCTTTTTGTAATCAGATGATTGCTATAGATAGATTCTCTCTCTCCTCGAATATTTCCTCAGGGCTTTTAATATCTACAGGCAACCCTGGACAGAAGATAGTGTTGCTAAAGTGTTCAAGTTTCTATCTCTCTTCCATTCAAGAAATTCCCACCTGGAGCCTCTTAGCCCCATCTTCAAATTTCCAGACTCTAGTTGCTCTGGCTTGAGTCAGGTGTGCACCTCTATCCAATCAGCTATGTCAGTTTTTCAGGATCATGGTGTAATGTATAGACCTGACTGCTAGGAGGCACTCCTGTGGGGAAAGGGGAGTAAAGGGTAGTGCCCAGAGAAAAGAAAAAGCAGTTGGTTCTTGTATTGGTTTTCTAGTGCCATGTAACAAATTACCACAACCTTAGAAGCTTAAAGTAACATGTATTTGTTATCTCTCAGTTTCTGTGGATGAGGAGTCTGGACATAGCTTAATTGGATTATCTGCTTAGGGTCTCACTAGGCAGCAATCAAGGTGCCAAGTGGAGCTGCAATTTCATCTGAAGCTTTTAGGCATATTTAGGTTGTTAGTGGAATTTAGTTCCCTGCAACTTTATGTCAGAGGTCCCTATTTTCTTGGGAGATGTTGGCCAGGGGGTTCTCTCAGCTTCTAGAGACTGCCCTCAGGTCCTAATTACATGGCCATCTCAAAACGGAGTTTACTTCTCCAAAGCCAGCAGGAGAATTTCTCTCCAGTTGGCTGCTGCTGCTGCCACTACCATTACTACTATATACTACTACTATAACTATTACTGCTATAAAGTCTTACATAATATAATGTAATCAGAGGAGAAATGGTTCCATCCCCTTTGCCATATAACATAAACTAATCAAAGGAGTGCCATCTCATTGTATTCACAGGTCCTGCCCACACTCACAGAGAGGGTGTAATACAGGGCATGTACACCAGGACACAGAAATCTTGGGAGCCATCTTGAAATTCTGCCAACCGTGGCTTCTGAATAGGCAAATACTCCAAAAGGCCACTACAGTTGTTGCTTTCTGAAAGCATTGAGACATCCTTCTTAAACTGATGGTCTATCTTTTTCTCTTTAACTTTATTTTAAGAATGGCATAGTTTATGGGATGTGTGTGAGTATTCATGGACATTCAAGTCTCACATACCCCAAATATACATCTCTAAGAATATTTTGTCACACAGATTTCTTTCAAATTTAAAATAAATGTGCTGAAAGAAATGACAAGACATTATTAAACATTGTTTACTTAGTACGTGTTATGATTTGACATTCTTAGAAATTCACTACATTAAAAAATGTGAATACATGCGCACACACACACACACACACACACACACACACACACACACACTACAACTCTCCTACAACTTAAATGCTCTTTTCATTCTGTAGAAACCATTAATAGGAAAATTTTGCCAGTTGGTGTTTCAGAGTCCTTTATAAATTAATTATAGTATTTACCAGCCATGTGGGAGTGGAGAAGTCTAATTAGGTCAAGGAGGCTGGCCCTGCTGGAGACTGAGGGCAAAAGCATACATACGGTGTCAGTCGCAAATCTACTGGAGTTCTTTCTTGAGCACATATGTTTAAATAAAAAACTGGAACAATACAAATACTACATACAAAGTTATGAGAAAAATATCGCAATTATAATAAAAGCAGGTTGAAGTTTGCCAACTATCTATAGCAAAAATAAAACATTTTTACTGACGAAGGATTTCACAGGTGTTCCATGCCACAGCGGGTATGGCATGTTCAATGCTGACAACACACTCATTTATTTATTTGTCCATTCATTCATTGACTTACCCATTCAACAGGTACAGGACTAGATATTGCAGCTATAAAGAAGATTATGTCACAATCTCTTTCTTTAAGGAGTTCACAGAGTGCCGGTGCATATGGATGTGTAAATAGTGACAAAACTGTGTTGTAAGTATAGTATGGGTATAATCAGAG
The DNA here is from genome assembly GCF_028885655.2 of Pongo abelii. NCBI lineage: Eukaryota > Metazoa > Chordata > Mammalia > Primates > Hominidae > Pongo > Pongo abelii. Next base: position 162,016,737 of record NC_071985.2, on the reverse strand, counting down.
GATACTATGGGTGTTCCCAGGAAGAATGACTCCCTCAGTTCATGGGTGGGGTAGGGAAATGCATTAACGGTACTTCATCACAAGTAACAGAAAACAAAGCTGGTTAAACTTTATCCTTAAAGGACTGGGATAAGAGTGAGGCAAATAACACACATAGGGCATGACATTTAAGGAGGCAGTCTCAGGTGCTGAGCCTGGAGGTATCACCTGAGAATGAGCGCCTCCTTAAATGTTGAACCCTAGGCATCTGGCTCACCCTAGTCCCCATCCTGTTATTCCTTCAGTCTTACCTTCTTCAAAAACTCTCATCCCCCACAGTGAAAAGCAGTTGAAAAACTGTTTACATCCTAGTGTAAATAACTAAAAACAGTTTAAAGTGTACTTTTTTTTTTTTTTTTTGAGACGGAGTCTGGCTCTGTCACCCAAGCTGGAGTGCAATGGCACGATCTCGGCTCACTGCTACCTCCACCTCTCCACCTCCTGGGGTCAAGTGATTCTTCTGCTTCAGCCTCCCGAGTAGCTGGGGTTATAGGCATGCACCGCTACTGCCAGCTAATTTTTGTATTTTTAGTAGAGACGGGGTTTCACCATGTTGGCCAAGCTTGTCTCGAACTCCTGATCTCAAGCGATGCACCCACCTTGGCCTCCCAAAGTGCTAGGATTACAGGTGTGAGCCACTGCACCCTGCCTAAAATTTACATTCTTATAAAGGGATTTTCAGTTAAATCAAGTCTTAAACCATGAATGAAAAACTCAAATGTTTACAGGGTTCAGGCAGTAACATAAATGAATGAAGCAGGCCTGTGTAAAACACTAGGGAATGAGGGAGAATGTGACAAGCCGTTCAAAGCCTTTCAAATTCAACCTAAACATAAACATTGTCTTGGCCAAATAAAAAGTTCTTTTGGATTATCAGGTCAGTAGGATAGTTGTTTGTGTACCCTGCCTGTTAAAGAAATTCATTTGCTATGTTAGAACTTAACATTTCTGTAAGAAAATGGTTATGAGGACATAAGCCTAGATGGAAAGCCCTTGGGATATTCTTTCTCCTCTTAAGGGTTCATTGTGAGGCCCTATTCAGCATTCTTTTGGATTTCTTTCCTGCAGGCTCCAAGATTTGGCATAGTTGTTTCCATTCTTTGCTGTCACTATTTGTTCTTTTGCTGTAATCTATGAGTCACAGAACATAGCTGAAGAGTTTTTCACAGTTAAACTAGAGAGAAATAGACAAAATTTAGGAACAGGAAAGTTATAGCATCATTAGAACTCTTAAAAGTCTCTTGTCTGGATGGGAACAGTATGATAAACAAAAGCACTCGCAGTTTATATCTACTCAACGTGCTTTTCTATCGCCATCTCATGGTCCAGGTGCTTCTGGGGGCCTGTCAATCATGGTTCTTCCTTTACCCCCGAGCACAGTTTGAGATTCTTGTCTCAAGATGTTCAGTCAGAATGTCCAGTCTCCTGATGGGGGGAAGGAGTAAAGTAGCTAGCCCTATGGAACATTAACTTCCTTTCCTATGGGGGCACCACTAGGAAAAAGAAGGAAGGCAGGTAATCTGTTCTAATCTCCTTTCTGACTAGACACCCTAATAAATAGAATAATGATTTTAGACAGAAGGAGATCTTTCTACAGAAAGCCCTTAGCAGGATCTCCCTGGATAAGGATTACTTCTAGTAAATAAACCTGGAATCTATTGATTTATGGGGACATGGATGGCTTCTCTAGAGAATGTCATGTAATGGCATGTCATTTTATAACATTCTGAGGTATAAAATGGAGATGTATTATAAATTACACATCTCTACTCTGTAAGATAATAATCAGTAAAACTATGTACAGAGACATAGTCAATCACTCTGGGTCAGTGGATAGGAAGCATCTGGCAAAGCCAGACAGAATGTCCCAGACTTTCTCTGCTCTGTCTTTGCCTCTTGATTGCCTGTACTCCTGAAATTATTAGCAAAGCTTGATGCTATTTCTGATTTTTGTGAGTCGTTTTCAATCATCAAATTCTGTGTGTTAGCTCGCCTAATCATGGTATTTGTCTGAAAACTGAATATAAGAACCAGGCAAGGCCAATCAGAATATTCCTGAGGATTCATTTAGGATTATTGCGAAAGAGAAGTTTTTTCTTCATTAGAGTTGCTAACCTGGTATATGTGAATGTGAGACCCACCTATATAGAGAGAGTTTACCCACAAAAGGAAGTCAAGTAGATACAATAAGAGGTGACAGATGGAGAGAATTAAAGAGAAAGAAGTGGGGCGAGGGAAAAAAATGAACTCTGAATATAGCATTTGTATCCATGAATATAGCTCTGTCTGAGGCATGCTTATCTCTTGGACTTCCCAGTCACCTAAGTCATGTCAGCACACTTTCTTTTGGCTTAAGCTACATTGCACTGGGGTTCTGTCACCTGCAACTAAAAATTCTGATTAATATGATAGCTTGAATTTGGCATGAGCCAGACTGGGAGGACCTGGGAACTCAGGACCAGGCAACCCCACTAGGAAGGAGTAGTACTCAAAGAAAAATATCAGATGTGAAACAAGGAATACATATATCATGAAGCTATTTTGAACTTCCACCTGTGATTCAGACATAAACGTTAACAGAATTTTAAATAAAATTACAACTATTATAACAATTTTAAGCACCTTATTTTATGTATTTATGAAAGAATGTTCTTCTGTCTTTTTATTCTTTTCCTAGTTTTGCCCTGTGTATGACCTCTTTTGGAGCCATGAAACCAGGTAACATAAAGTGTTTTGTAGCTTTGGCTTTGATTTAGGAAGCAAAACTTCTTTTTAGCAATTATCCTTTTATGTTGCAATTACCTGTTTGTTTTTATGTATCTCCAATTCTTCATAGAATAAAATAAACTTTATTGTCACTACCCAAGCACGTGGAACAAGGTTAATGCTCAGTGTTTGTAGGATAAATGAAGAGAGGAATTTTATTTTTACCATTATTGAAACTATGCATAAGCCTGACCAATGTGAAACTGTACCGGCTTGATTCCTTCTTACTCTTTACCAAATGTGCATAATTATTTTACTTGGTGTGCAACAAAATGTTTGATTGTGGTGAATGCTATTATAGTTAAGGCGTGTTGCAAACATTTGCTGCAATAAACAAGGAATGACTATTCTAAATTGTTTCAAAGTCTAGAGTAGTGGATAAAATCATGAGTCTGGAACTAGATTTCTTGCACTGCTTCCTGCTAGCCTTGCGACTTTGGTCAAGGTGCTACCTTTCTTTTTCCTCACCTGTATAATAGTAATAATAATGCATTATATTGTTGTTGTCAGTATTAAATATGTACTATGTTTAAAACTCTTCTCATGAAGAGTATCTAGCATGTGATATGTATAATGTGAGTGTTTACTGTGATTATTCTTATTATTGTTATTCTCCAAACCTCAGTTTTATCAAAGTAAGATGGGGAAAATATTACATATATGTGTGTATTTGTAATGGATAATGCATGTAAAATGCCTGACAATAAATACACAATTACCAATTTTCAGAAACAAAGCAATAATATAGCCCATCTAATACTGAAGTATACACACACACACTCATAAACAGCATAATGTTGAAGTTGACAGGTACAGGCATTGGAACCAGTTTGCTGGGGTCAAATCCAGGCTCTATTGCATATTATTTGCGTAATGTTGGGCAAGTTACTTAGCTTCTTGAAGTCACCTCTGATAAAATGAGGATAGTGATAACATGTATTCCATAATGTGGTCTTGAGAATTAATTGTGTCAATTTTTCTAAAGTAATAAAGGCAATGCCAGTAAAATATTAAGTAGTCAGTAAGTGTTAGCTCTTATTATCACTTTGAGCTTCAGTCACATTCAGTGATGACAATGAGGATAAGGGTATTTACCTTACCAGGCTGCTGTGTAGACAAAGTGTGATAGTGCCCATGAAAACGTCTAGTAAATATGGGCGGCTGAAGCAGGAGAATCGCTTGAACCTGGGAGACGGAGGTTGCAGTGAGTCGAGATCTCATCACTGCCCTCCAGCCTGGGCGACAGAGTAAGACTCTGTCTCAAAAAAAAAAAAAAAAAAAAAAGTCTAGTAAGTAGTATTCAATAAGTGCCAGTTTTCCCCATTTTTTATTTTATTATTATTATTTTTATTTTTTGAGACAGAGTTTCACTCTTGTTGACCAAGCTGCAGTGCAATGGCGTGATCTCGGCTCACTGCAATCTCTGCCTCCCAGGTTCAAGTGATTCTCCTGCCTCAGCCTTCTGAGTAGATGGGATTACAGGCGCGCACCGCCACGCCCGTCTAATTTTTTGTATTTTTAGTAGAAACGGTTTCACCATGTTAGCCAGGCTGGTCTCGAACTCCTGACCTCAGGTGATCTGCCCAACTTGGTCTCCCAAAGTGCTGGGATTATAGCACTTTTATGAGCCACTGCGCCTGGCCAAATATCAATTGCATTTCCATGTGTGAATATAGGACAGAGAAGATAGATTAGGTGGAATTTGATCAGTGACACATATTATACATTGTTATCAAGTAAATATCATCAGTCGGCTTATTAGCTGTTCTTTTCTTATAAAAGTAGATCGTGCCACAGATACCTTATTTTGTTAATTCTTTTGATTCTGGTCATAAATAAATGGTGATTTACTCTATTCAAAGAAGGATAGAAAAGTAGGCTTGTATTTTAGGTTTCTTGTGGCATACACTGGTGTACAATCTGCTAGAACCGAAGGAGGGTGTTATTAATCAAAAGGTGCACAAGGAGGCAAAGGACTTCATTATGCTGTTTTGCTTCCACAACTTGCACCTGGAGCTTCTTAATGAATGTGCCCTTTGGAGACAGGTGGCACTCTGAAAAGTGTAAGCCTCTCTAAACCTCTTCTTGTCTCAAATTGACATGTCCTTATGACACTATGAATAATCAATCTAATTCTTAAATGATGTGAATGACTTTGGTTGGACTATAATTAGTTGAAACATTTTTTTCTCCTGGTCATTAGAAGCACACATTGCTAGAACTAGGGAAAGAAAGAAAGTCAGGAAATGGCTGGGAAAAAAAGTCATGTATTCCTTGAAAAATACAAATTTATAGATGATATTGTGTACTGGGTGAACAAATCCAGTAGATGGCAGTTCAGTAACATACAATATCCTTCTATCATGGGGAATTCATGTTTAGCAGTCATCTTTTCTTAGAATATATAGGAAAATATATATCTTAAATGTTATCTGTTTATTGCGATATTTTGTGGAAAAGTTATCATCTACCACCTCTGTGGGTGCTCTCTGCTGGCTAAGAGAAGCAAAGTTGTTATAAACTTGTCAAATAACAAACAATATAAGGAGTGTTGGAATTTTCCAGGATTTTTCCATCATATTTTATTACCTCCCATTCATTTGAAGCACATATAGATATCTATGATATTTGAAGAAATAAAGGACTTGGGAATGTTTTTTAAGAAAAATAGCACTATAACCAACAATTGATTCCTCTGAAAAGCTGGCTATAATTTTAGCATTTCGTGCATAATTTCTTTAATTGTTAGCTAAGATATTTAGTAAGCTAAGAGAATTATGGAAAGGGAGCAGAGTATATATAGATTATCAGAATGAGAAGGTAATATATCTGAGAATTTTTGAATGCTAAAAGGAGAAAAAAAGAGCCCAACCTTCCCTGAGATATAAACTCAAAGATTGCATCACTTCTTACATGGGATTCAACAAAAAGTCCAGGCATTAGGAAAATTCTGATTCCAGAACAGAAAGCTAGCAGTACGTTCTAAGATGGAAGTAGACCATTACACACATTGCATTGGTTTAATTGAGCATACATTATACCCTTCAGTAAGAAATTTCTGCCATGGTGCCCTGTTTTCTTGGGCACCAGGGCCTGACAGCTTTCTCACACAAGTCAGCAGTTGAAAGTGATACAATTTTGACGTGGAATGTGCTTATACTTTGAAAGCAATTAAACAAGTCTTGTTTGCTTATAATTTTCTAATAAAATAAAAGACCTTATGTGGAAAGAAATTTTAAAAACACATCATAACATTTTAAGTATGTAGGTCTTGCAACGTTTGTTCCAATTTTCTAGTGACAGACACAGAGTAATAAGATTTCCCTAACAGATGCTTAGTGCTGGATACTCACGTGTCACTCGAGCTGACAAGGTTTCAGAAAAAAACACTTTCTTCACCATGTTATCATTTTGAAAGATCAGCTATTGCATATAATTCAATTTTGTTTAATTGAAAGGTGTAAAATTCACAAAATACAGTTTATAAAAGTTAATGTAATAGAATAAATTGGAAACATACCTTAAACAACCCACTAGATCCTATCTACAAATTTAAGTCTATCTCAGACAAGACTTTAATCCTATATGCCTGGAGAAGAGCTTTAGCCCAGTTCACAATAAGATTATAGAATTTTAGAGTTGGGAAAAATACGTGTAGATAATCTACTCCTTTCAATGCCCAGTTTTAATGATTTACTTTTTATATATACCTGAAAAATTGGACTTATACCTGAAAAATTTGAACTTAATTAATATACAGCAGGCACCATTAAAGTTACATAGTTTATTTATTCAATCTTTCAACCAACATTTATCAAGCATCTTACATATACTGACTAGTATTTCCCAGGAACTATATTATGGACTTTTAATGCAAGAATAAATATTTCACTATCCTTGCCTCTGAGGAAGTGCTCAGATTCCAGCTGGGAAGATAGACAAGTAAATTAATAACTATACTATAGTGTGATAAAGCCTAGACAGGTTTGTATACAGCCCTGTGGGAAAACAGATGAGGGTGCAACCTATGTCACCTGGGGGTTTTGGGAAGACAACAGAAAGGAAATCACATTCAAGCTGGGTCTTGGAGTTTGAGCAGGAATTCTCATGGGGACAAGTAGGGGTGAGGATTTAGTAAAGGAAATAGACATGAAGGCAGAAGAATATGTTCACAGAATGACAGTTTTAAATACAGGGAATGGTGGGAAATGATGTGGAGTGGCCCTGGAAAGGTAGTTCAGAGAAAGACTGCAAAAATCAGAAGCTAGAGAGTTTGGCATGATTTTTGTAGGAAACAGGGAGCTACTAAAAAAAAATTGAAAATGAAGAAAAAGGATATGATCAGATTTATATTTTTAAAAACATTATCTCTGGAAATGGTGTGAAAGATGGGTTAGACAAAGTCAAGAATAGTCTGGTTGAAATATGTTCAGGTCTGTACTAGCACAGTGGAACTGATAATGGGCAAATGCATATATTAAGATACACTTTAGAAATGGAAGTAACAGAATTTGGCGGTCAGTTGCTTGGAAGAGGTGGGTACTAAGGGAAAGGGAGAAGGTAAGAATGGCTTCAAGAGATCTAGTTGGTATGATTAGTTTTGAGGGTTTGGATAAGCATTTATTTAATCCTCTTCACAAGCTTTTGAAGATTCTAACAGGTGAGAAAAATGAATCTCTGAAAAGTTAAGTAATTTGCCAAGGTTACTGCTTTGGACTGAATTGTGTGCCCCCAAAATTCATATGTTGAAACCCTAACTCTCAATGTAATGACATTTGGAGATGGGGCCTTTAAGAGGTAAATAGGTTTAGATAAGGTCATAAAGGTACTCATGATGGCACTAGTACCCTTATAAGAAGAGACCAGAGAAGGAGCTCTGTGTGAGAACACAGCAAGAAGGCAGCTTCTGCAAGCCACAAAGAAGGCCCTCACCAGAAACTGAGCATGCTGGAACTCTGATCTTGGACTTCTTAGCCTCCAGAACTGAGAGAAATCAATGTCTGTTGTTTAAGTGACCCAACTTCTGGTATTTTGTTACAGCAGCCTGGGCAGACTAGAATTACCATACAGTTAGTAATTTCTGAAGGCCAGATTTGAGCACATTCTGTTTGATTAATTCCAGAATCCAAGCTCTTAACCAGTGTGCTGGCTGTTTCTTTCTATACTCACAGAGTGGCCAGTATGCCATTTACTGGACTAGGAAATATGGGAGGAAAAAAACATGTTTTGAATATCAGATAATCAGTTCGTCCCTTAACATCTTGAGTTTTACATAAGTGGTAGGCAAAACACTGGAGATATTCAGAAGAGAATCGTAAATAATAGTTCTGATGCTCATAAAGGAAATGGAGTCAGAAAGTTCAGCTGTAGGAGATACCAGAAATGATTGAAGCCATGGGAGTGGCTCACATGGCCCAGAGAAGAGATGTAGAGTGAGAATGGCAGAGGACTGTGTAGAAAGCTTTCAGTGGCAGTGGAACAAAAGGGGTCCCTGGAGGAGACTGAAAAGGTGCACTCGGATGACTTAAAGGAAAACTTCCTTTAGTTAAAGTACAACTTCCACATAAGTCTGTGAAATGGAGACTGACTTTTTCTCCCTTGAGCATGCATTGGGGAGAAGGCTGAAACTGCATATTCTTAATGGTTTACTATTACTTTAAGAGCCTTTTCTTCACTGGAAAGCTGTCACTCACAGCATCTCTTTTTCTGAAGTTCACAATCTCTTCCCATTGGATATCACCATATTCCATTCCACACAAATTTTGTAATTGTAGTAGGCCACAAGTCCACATCCTTGATGATTCTACCACCCCACCTGAATTCCTGGACTATCCTTAAGCCAACTTCACTTCCAACATGTTTCCGTGTCAACCAGGGAACTGCTCCTTTTATGAAATAAGCCATAAAATTCTAATGACTGAACCTCATAGCTCTCTCTTTCTACCTTCCACTAACTCAATCCATATTTAATGTAGTTCAAGTCAATTATTAAATACTTATTATATGTTTTGTGCTAGGACTTAGAATACAGACTCACACAAAAGACACATATATGCACACACATAGTGTAAACATACCCTAGCACTGAAACATTGTTTCATCTCACAGAATAGGAAGGGAGCAGGTATGTAAAAACAATGTTGCAATCCTAGTGTGATAAGTAAAATAATACAGGTATATTATAGGTGCAGTAGTGTGATACAGTGGAAAGTTTGAACAGTTACACATAAGTTGAAAATGGGAGAGATATCATTTATTTATAAATGAATAACTAAACCCCAAAACATAGTGGCTTAAAATAGAAATGATTCCTTATTTCCCATAATTCTGTGGGTTGACTGGGCTCCACCTCCATTCATCTGGTGGTTGGGATGAACAGGAATGGCCAAGAAGATCTCACTCATATGTCTGAGGTATAGTTGCTATATGCAGTCTCTCCTCTCTATGATTTTCTCTCTGCATGGTATCTCATACTCCAGGCAAGATAGCCTGAACTTCTTTGCAATATGGCAATTGGGTAAGGCTGGAACTGGAATAGTGTCAGTTCTACAGCATTCTGTTTGTTTGCCCAGAATCAAGGGGTTTTTTGGTGGGAGTAATGGCATGAGTGTATAAGGGTGGAAGGAAACTTTGGCAGCCATTTTTTTTCATACTAAGTACTACACGTGACTTTAATAAGAAAGAGATGCTTGAAGTGGGTCTTGAAAACTGAGAAGTTCATTAGTGAATAGAGGACAGGAAGTTTAGGAGAAGAAGAGGAGCCCTTTGAAAGAACAGCAGTAACATGAAGACAGAAAGCATTATATTTGGTCTGCCTGCCAGGACATACAGAATGCCTGGAGGCATTTGGGAAAAGGAATTAGAAATGAGCTTGAGAGGCAGGCAAGATTATAAACAGTCTTGCATGTTTTAAGAAGTAAATGGCACTTTATCATCCAGGCTGCAGAATACCCTGAGGGGTTTCATTCAGGGGAATGACTGCTCTTCATTCTCATTGATTCTTCCGTACTTTGTCAGTTTCATATGTTCTTGATCAAATAAGCCTTCTTTGGCTTCATTTCCTTATTCACTCCAGCTGACAATCCGTGGTCATTCAGTTAAACCTCTCTCTCACTGACGCTCTTAATTCCCAACACTCTCACGACCTTCTTCTCATTCCATTATTCCTAATCCTCAATTCTAGAATAACCCAACCATCTGTTTGTTCTGATCCTGAAACCAGGCACTGAATAATCCTGGAGCAAATCACATAACCATATTGATTGTCTGCCTTATACATTTATGATTTCTGACCTCTGTTGGACTCTTAATCTTTTTCTAGGAAATCTTTACAGATACTTACCTGTTTCCCGTGATACTTTCTTTTTAAAATTTTTACAGCTTTTTAAACTTTGTACTTAATAATGCACTCTTTATTCTTCGCAGATTACCTTCCCTACTTCACAGAGGAAATAGTTGTTACAGTCAGGAAAATTTTCCTTTATAACTTCTTCCTGGAGTTCATCTATTCTTTTCATTCTGGATGATCCTCTTTCTTTCCTTCCAGATTCCTATCATTCTGGACTTATTCTACTTCTCCTACAACTCTAAATTGATTTACAGTTCTTCTCCATCCTTATTTTCTTTCCTCTTTCAACATAGTCATTCTTCCTTTTTTACCCTTTCCTCTTGCCTTTGACCTCAAACCTTCTCCCTCTTGCAAGTTCTTGCTCTAATAATGATCCCCTTTTTTAGTTGCTTTTCCATTCTCTTTCTACAACTTCCTCCTCAGCCATGCTTCTACCACAATCAATATTCTCTCATTGTACCCCTGCTTATTGTTTATTTTATATTTATTCCTTAGTAACCTGAAACTAGGCTTGTCTTGATTGAATACCAGGCAAAGTTTTTGACATAAAGTGTGAAAGTAATAAATACGTATTAATGATCAATTTCTAGTTTCCAATATTATAACCTCTTTTAAGTTCTCATATTACAGTGAGAAGATGGGGAAAAGGTCCCAGTTTAAGGTCCTGTCTTTGGATCACTGGGAGCTTGCTAAACCATACTTGCAAGTGGACATAATGGCTGAGATTCTGTATTCTATAGATCTTTTCCAAAATCAGTCTTATTCCATTTGCATTTAGGTTTGTTGGAACCTGTACTGTAGCAGTTGGTAAATATATTGAATATTACCATTATCTCTTTCTCTTTCCATACATATATGTATGCGTGTGTGCACTCTGGAAATTGTATCATTATATAAAAATGATTATTATTCCTGGTTGAAATGTGGTGCCCATTTAACACATGATAATCACAGATTTTTTAGAGCAAAAAATCTTTCTCATACGCTAGACAGATTTACAAAGGCAGAAATCATGGTTTCCTGGCATATAGAAGGTAACAAATATGTTTTTGTGGCATGAATGGATGAATGTTCTTTATGTGTAACACAGGAAAAAATTTCTAAATGAGCATAGAACATATTTATGAAATTTTAAATCAAATATAATATCTATTGTTAGGGCTTAGAATGTTCAGACATTGTAAGCGACTATTGTACTACTGTTATTGAAAGAAAAAAACACTTATTAGTATAGCAATTCACAGGGCTTGTTTTCTCTTGTAAATTTCATTTGTTAAGAGCATTGTTTTAGATGCAGTCTTTCTGTAGAAACGTGTATAAACTCATGAGGAGTTTGAACATAAAGTACTGCTATAAAACTAGGTACTTATTGTCCTTCAATGTATCTAACTTTTATCTTACAGACTGTGAGCTCATTTAATAGCATCAAGTGAAGGAAACTGGTATAGCATCCCCTCTGCTGCATACCTTTGGGACTTTCCTGTATAATGTTGATGTTTAGTCTCAGCCAACCTGACAATAAAATGATCCATTTATCCAACACAAGCAGGCAGAGGAGGAGATACTACATCTTTTCACGCTGCCTCTCACTCCCAGAGCCAGTCCAATGCTTCCTTTGGGCTGAGCACACACACACAGAAACCCCTTCATCAACAATTTTTCATGTTTTCTGTTAAATTGGGTTTACTCTTCTTATGTGAATTTTCCCCTAGATACTTTTACCAAATAGCACAGAAAGTATTTGAGGTGAACTAAAACTTTTTAATAATAAACTTTGTGGTTATAAAACCCGAGGAAGACAAGACTACTGAGGCAGTTAGAAGAAATTGCTGAAGCCAAGAATAAAAAAAGATATATGTTAGTCTAAATCTTAAAATGAAACTTTTCAAAGAAACAATATTGTCTAATTGGAAACTTTTTTTTGTTTGTTTTTTTTGGATTTATGTGCTAACTTTATTAGTCTGATAGAATTGATTAGAATCTTGAAACCAGTAGCTAACTATTGTGTGTAAATTTGGAATTTACAGTTTATTTTGGCAATTTTGTAACTTTTATACATTCCTTGGGAGTCTACTTCATAACGTAATTATTTTAGCCACTAACACATTTTTTACCATTGTGTAAAGTTTTTACTTTCTTAATTCCTCTACTCTCTGGCACTTCTGTTTTTAAAAATAACACAGAAAGCAATTGTCTTTTGCATTAGATATCTTACTTTTAACTGAAACTCATGTAAACCCTATTAAAGTTGCTTACTTAGGTATTTTTATTTTTTACTGAAAATAAATGCTTTCTTTTGGGACCATGTTTTGTTGTCAAGGTGCAATTCTAGAATTACCAGGCAGATTTGAGAGCAATCCTAATTGAATTTAAAATTCTAACTATGTTTTGTTATTATAGATTATAGCTTAATTATTTGAAGGAAACCAAAGTGCCTGTTGTCCTAAGATATTCTATAAACTTTTAAAGATACCTAACTCTATCAATCTTCTGTTTTAAAGCCTTCATTTTCTATAATTCTATTATTAAAATAAAAATATGTTGTTGACAGGCTTTTAACATATATATCAAAGAGAATATGTAGAATTCTAACTAAAAAAAATGGGAGCAGGGCAGAAAGATTTTGAGAGAAAATAGTGGCAGAAAGACTCGGAAAAGAATATTCAATGAAAAACTCTGCTTTACTCTAGGTTGTATGAGGACTGGGCCTTTTGTCAGTTAACAGTCTTTCTGTACAATATTCAGAAAATCCAGCTGAAAAGATCTAAAACCAAAAGGGAATTTATTGGCTCTCATAACTGATACTCATAGCCTATATGCCAGTTATCAAGTTATTACCTCTTGGCTCCAAATTCACCCTTCAGTATATATTCTATGATAACAGACAATTCCTTTTAGTATTTCTCCTTTAAAGTGAGACCTATGTTAACCTTTCTCAGCAGAGGATGCTGGATGGACATTTCAGGAAAAAGGTGTCAAGCTGCCTGCCATCCCTTAAGGCAGTAGCGTGGGTATAAGGACATCTGGTGAAGCTTTGCCTCAGTCATGTGCCAAGAACATAGGCCTTTGGCAACCTTGCAGAGTAGATCCTGCAATAATCTTCTTGCTTTGCCCTTGACATGGAAATTTGCATACGCATATCCTCTTGGCTCTGTTTCTTTAGAGAACTCGAATATAGCAATCAACATATGTTACTATTGACCTCTGAAAATAAAGGAGGAAGAGGAGAAAGGCAGTGTGGAGGTGGGATTGGACAAAGGCATGATCCTTGGAGGAAAGATAGAGAAGGATCAACTTCTTATTTCACAATTTTGTCTTGGGCAGGTAGTATATTTACTAATTCTAGACTTTCAGTCTATTTGTCTCTCACTTTTGGGGTGTAATAAGATACAACATATTATATAACTTTCCACCACTCATCTACTGATTTGTTGGCCAGAACCAAGAGGACACTGGAGGACTTACCAACACTTATTCATGGGCTAGGATGAAGCTTGATCCAAGGGCCCCTCAGATGTTTATAATAATTATAGATGTTTATAAATAATTGACTCAATGGCTTTTTTGCTTATTTATTCACAGACTCATTCAATTATCCACTTAGCACCAGATACAGCTAATCTGTGAAGTAAGGAAAAGAATTTCAAGATATGTAATATACAGTTCCTGGCTCTCCAATAATTTATATACCTGTTACATAATAAAACAAATGAACTTATTTTTAATTCAGGGGTAATTAAAATCAAATTGATGAGAGAGGTTCAAATGATCATTGCAACTCAGAAGATGGAGAAAGAACATTTGCTGAAATGAGGGAAGGCTACATAAAAGAGGTATAATTGAACTCTGAAAAATGGTTAGGATTTTGATATGAAGAGACATAGAAGATGACTTCTAGTTAGAAACAGCAAAAGCAAAAGAACAGGGTTAAAAAATAATACAATCTTGTTTGAGATGCGTGAATAAAGCAACATAGTTAGAATAAAATATTTACGGAGGCAACTTGAGGGTGAGGTTGGAGTAACACATTGGGAAATAATCATGGTCAACCTTAAAAGCCAAACTAAGAACTTACATATTCTTTAAAAGTGCAGAAAAGTGCATAAAATATAAGTGTCCATTTCATAGATTATTACAAAGTTAATGCTCCTATGAAATCACTACCCAGGTCACAAAATAAAACATTTCCAACATATCAGAAAGCCCATTCAGCCCTTTCAAAGAACATACCTTTTTTTCTCTCTTAAGGAAACTCCACTGACCTCTAACACCACAGACCAGGAGTGACTATTTTTTAATTCCATATACCTGTCATTACATAAAATGTATTATTTTATGTCTAACTTCTTTCACCTAACAATGTTGATGAGATTCATACATGCTGTTGAATGTATCTGTGGTTCACATATTTTCATTGTTTGATGATATTCTGGTATATAAATATACCACAATTTATCCAAGTGACTGTTATTTGTAGAATTTGAAGATTATAATAAGGGTGATCAAATGTACTTGAGCTTAAGTAACTGCCAAGAACAGTAGAGTCTTAACCAACTAAAGGAGGCTTAGAAGAAAATTCTGGTTTGGAGTATATTGTTTTTAACTCTAAAATTATATTGCTTACCTTATTAAACTATTTTACCAATCCTTTAGTTTGAATTTGTGACAATCTTTTTCTTCAACTCTCATTTTTCATCATTGCTATGGAAGATCATTCTCGGAAGACATTGCAACTGTCAGGGAAGAAAAAACCGGGACTATGGAGGGATAGTTAAATTGCCTCCCTCTCAGTGAGCTCGGTATCCAGAGAAAGTAACAGAAGCTTTTCTATTATTCAAACCTGACAGCTTTCATGTAAGGAGTGATAGTAGCTAGGAGAATGACAGGTCTGGGACTTCTGGGAAGCCTAAGTCCACATAGCTTTTAAAGTGGTAGCTGTTCCATGTGCTCAACTCTATCACTAATTCTTTCCTTATTTCTAGACATTTTTTTTATATCACTGACATAAGCAATGGCTTTTTCCATTTTTGCAGCCTATTATTTATTTAATTGGATATTAACAGGTATCTAGCAGACATGTAGATACCCCAGGAACAGCATGCCACTACCTTCACCTGTGTTGGTGTTGCGATAATAATTCCAATTGATTGATTTTTTTATCAATTGATTAATTTTTGAGACAGTTTGCTTGGATAACAGTTCAGACATTGCTAGGCTTGACTGTATGAATTCCTATGGAATGGATCTCTTAGGCTCTGTGTGCATTTTAGCACAGCCTTTTTAATAGAAGCTTTTATTTAGTATCTTTGGTAATATTTTACTTACCATTGTATCCAGAAACATAGGAAAGACTGTTCATTAAACTTGTTTATATTGCTTCTTCCAATTGGGTTTCTTTGACAAATGTTTTGCCTTAAATTTGTGCTTTCCAGGTTTATTACTATGCCTTGATAGCTTATGGGATGGCACTAACAAGAAACAGAAGAGATAGTGTCTTATATTTCTGGACCACTTTAGAATTTACAAAGCATTTCTACATCTATTATTTCCCGTTACTGTCTCCACCACCCTGTAAAAGAGGTGTTTTTGCTTTCATTTTAAAGATCAAGAAATGTAGGCTCAAAGACATATGTAGTATCACAGTTACTGATTTGTGTAAGATCAAATCTGATCTTCTAATCCTAGGTTCAGGGCTATTAGCCAGTGCCTCCATCCTGCTTATCTGCATGTGGTGTAGATTTTCCTGTTATCCCTTTGGTATCTGGTGTAGAATTTCCTGTTATCCCTCAAATGTTAATTAGGAGCTATATTCTTGCCAGGTAAGAATTATATGTCTATTGATTTCATATACCTTAGCTTAGACAACAACTGACATTCTCAAAATTATCAGGTTAATGTATCACCTAGAACTAGTCAATTTTCTGGAATTAATTTTATGGCATAAGGCTTACTTTTTATCTTTTCATGTGCTTTAATAATACGTGAACCAATATCACCACCTATGTGAACAGAGTTCAGGTGAATAGCCAGTGAGCTTCTATTACAGATCTATTTTAGAATTGACCTCTTTGTGGCACCAATAAAAGCTTCAACTATAGCATGATTATGTTATCAAAAAGTTGGTTTTCATCACAGTCTGAATATTGATTCATTGAATATGTGACATTTTTCTTGAGAGAAATAAAATTATTTCCCTCGATACATTACATAGATCATCAGTATATATGAAGTTTTGAAGAGGTTGGTCATTGGTAAATATACTAAAGAAAATAATCCAAAACAAACCATACAGATAAAAGACAATTCTTACATTAGTTTAACATTAAATGTCCCTTAGTACATAGATGAAAGACTAAAATGCAGGACAGTATAAGCATAATGTGTGTTGATTTATGAGCAGCATGCAGCTCAATAATCCATTTTGGCGTCTACTGACTAAAATCAGTGTAAGGGCAAACATGGCTCTCTTTTGAGTGCTGTTCTAGACTCTTCTGGTGAAAAGATATTTTTAGGCAACACTATGCAATTCAGAGAACTGTGAAAGGTAATGAGGTATTCCTCTCAGCGCAATGTACCGTGTCCATTCTATCATTGAAAGAATAATGACATGAATCAGAAAAGCCAAACACATACACATTTAAATCCCTGAAAAATGATGTGGCTATGAAGTTACTGAATTACTTCGATGTTTTGTCAAAGTTTACTTCCTGGCTAAATAGTGGGCCTCTCCATATTCAACCACGTCACATAGTTATTTAAATATGTCACATATTTAATTAAACTTTCTTGCTTAAATGGGAGTTGGAGAATGATCTGGCCAACATGAACCAAGTTGAGAAGGGATTATTAATTAGGTTCCAGGATGGTGAAGAGTATGCAATTCTTACCCAGGACCATGGGAATGCAGTGAGCCAAAGGGATTGGCAAATCTGTCAGAAGAAAGAAAGAAGAAATCTATCAGAGTAAAGAAAGAACATTAGATTTTCTGGGCCAAAAATTAAGCCAAAAAACTTTTAGCGAAGAAATAGGATATGAAAAGAGCAAAAGCCTTTCGGGAGTGAATAGGTGGTTCTTTGACAATGTCCTAATTTGACAATGGTAGAGGATAAGATAACTGAGGTTTTTCTTTAGGGAACAGTGGGCATATGATGAGTGAAAGGAGTTAGGTTGGCTAGAAGGGCCAAGAGCTGAGCAGATTATGATTGATTATTCTTTCCTACAATAAACATTACCTAGTATTCTATCATTTGACACAATTAAAATGTGTAAAAGCAAAAAAGTTACCACCATAATCAATTATTTAGTTTTTCTAAAGGATTTCAAACAATGTTTGATTGATTTTTAAACGCTGCATTGGATGATTTTGGGATTCAATTAGTAATACAGAGCAACAGACTCTCAGAATGGGAGACAAATTTCAAGGTTATCCAATGGCACTTGAGGCAGGAATTCTTTCTATATTGTTCAGGTTGAGCAAAAGTCTGGTGTTAAGTTCTGTGTTGACAGGACACATGCTGCTTTATGAGGCACTCCATTTCCTTGTGTATAGCCTTATGTCTGTAATTTTTATTTTTGGCTTCCTAGAAAACGCTCCTAATTTCTACCAGCATTTTGGTTTATGTTTATAGAAAAATGTCTTCTTTATCTGATACAGTCTAGGGAAACTATTAATCATGACCCTTACCTCACCCTAAACAAAGGTACCAACCTGACCCCGGGTAGTCCTGTAGTCAGTCCTTTTCTCAAATTTGAATCTTGAACACGGTGAAACAAATGTTTAGCATTGTTTCATTTCCAGCAGTAGTTGGTGCCCTGACCAGACTATTTTCCCCCTGAGCCTCTGACTGTCTTTCCTCTTTTCTCATTCTCTGAATGAATCTGCCCTAGTTTTTGTTTCCAAACTGATTCTCCAGCTTCCTGTCAATTCTGTGCATGTCAATCAACTGGGGAGACTGTTAGAAATGAAGATTCTTAGACCTCATGTTGCTTAAAGTATTTAGCAGTAGTAGTATGAGGTGGGGTACAGGAAGTTAAATTTACAACACACTCTGAGTAACACTGATGTAGTCAAAAGTATGAGCTGACTTTTGGGAACACTGTACGATGTACATTTGTACTTTAATAGAACATTTCTGAAAGTGGAAAAGTCTTCCTGACTGGCTCACTAACTGGATAAATTCCAGTTCTTTCATTCATTCAATAATTGAACAAACAGACATTGAGCATCTACCCTGTGACAGGCACCAACGATGAGCCTTGGAGTAAATAATATCATTAAGATTATCTGAGGCTGGGCGTACCAGCTTGCTTTTGGCAGGGCACTGAGTCATTCAAAAGAGCAAGGAATACATATCTAGATATTGATGTCTTATATTCAGTAAATATCACTAATAATCTTTAAAAGAAATGGACAGGCATTTATCCCCATATTTCCATATCCCTCATATTCCTCAAAAATGTCATAATAAAGAGATTTCTAATTACACTCTAGGCATGTTCCTTTGTGTATGTAAAAATAGTTCTAGGCAATACCAGAAATCTCAGTTCTAATTAATTAGTCTTAGGCATGATAATAAAATTCAGCCATACCAATCTTCTGCCAGGTTTAATGAAACAAGGTTTTCTTCTTTCATTGTGCTACTCAATTGCCTCACAATTACATGTACAATGTACAATAAAAATAACTGTATAGGTGAACAGGATATGAAAATGTTCAGAAATTCTTCCTTTCAACTAACAAAAATAACTTTTTATTTTTTTTTTTGAGACGGACTCTTGCTCTGTCGCCCAGGCTGGAGTGCAGTGGCGCGATCTCGGCTCACTGTAAGCTCCGCCTCCCAGGTTCACGCCATTCTCCTGCCTCAGCCTCCCGAGTAGCTGGGGCTACAGGCGCCCGCCACCACGCCCAGCTAATTTTTTGTATTTTTAGTTGAGACGGGGTTTCACTGTGTTAGCCAGGATGGTCTCGATCTCCTGACTTCGTGATCTGCCCACCTCGGCCTGTAAATGCTGGGATTACAGGCGTGAGCCACCGCGCCTGGCCTCAACTAACAAAAATAACCCTTAAGTAAAATACTGTTAAATCAGGTTCAAATTTTATGTTGTTTTGTTGATTATTTTAAGATTATAAATCAGTGATCTTAAGTACATCTTGAAAACTTATATCCCTCTAAAATTGACTCTAAATAAATTGACCTCTAAAATTTCTCAATTTAAGCTTAAATCATTGTAAAATATATAGTTTACTGTAAATTGTAAATATCGACATAAAAGTTGTATCTTCTTTGAGATATATACATTTTGATTCTCATGAAAAATCGATATTAAAGTACTTTAATTCATCTGTAACAGTCACAAGTTACCCTGAACTTCTATTTCTATACCACTTTTTCAATAGGATTTAGCCTAGTTCAATGTATTCTTTCTGCCTCAAAGTCTTTTAGTAATTACCCTTTTCCTACCATAAAAATATGGATGCACATTGAAAAAGTAATTAAAAATTTGGCGATGTAGACTCCAGGTGTTAAGAATTCTTCTGAATTCAATTTTCATTATTCATATTAATATATAATTAACCTAAACATCATGAATAATTTTTAGATAATATACATAAAAACTAAAATATATTAGAATTCTATTCATTATTCTCATGATTGAGCTATTTCTTGTTTAATAAATGTATATATCTGTGGCTGAATATTACTTATTGCTAGAATGAGTCAAAGCTTAGCATCAATCTATTCTATTTTTGTTTTTATAGATACGAGATCTGAGAAAATGTATTCTCATAAATAAGTAGATGGGAATGGAAAGAGTTGTGTTTTAGCAGTGTCATTCAAATATTTGAACTCCTTCCAAGTTATATGCCAAAAATCACATAGTTATCTATCATCAAAAATTATTTTTAATGATGTACCAGCTGTCATCTCAATTAGGTCTTCCTTCAATTTTGTTAAAGGCAAAGAATTGAAACTAATTCTAGGTTTTATTATTCAGTTATTAGGGTCATTTACTTTCTCAACACTAATACCAATATTTTGAATTGTCCTAGAACTATGGAAATCAGTCAGGGTCAATGTGCCATGGTAAAATGGATGACAAGCATCCCTCTTTTTGAAAGTGTGACAAGGATAACAAGGATAAGAAAAACCAGAGTAAGTATTCTGACAGTCAAATTTTAGGAAAGAGTACATGTTAAGTTCAGGATGTAGCAATTATTTCCTTGAAATTATTCATGCCACCAAAGTATACATATCCCAGTTTGAACTCGGCTGGTCTGATCATGTCTCCTTTTTAAGATAATGATGGCCAGGCGCGGTGGCTCACGCCTGTAATTCCAGCACTTTGGGAGGCCGAGGAGGGCGGATCACGAGGTCAGGAGATCGAGACCATCCTGGCTAACTAGGTGAAACCCCGTCTCTACTAAAAATACAAAAAATAAATTAGCTGGGCGCGGTGGCGGGTGCCTGTAGTCCCAGCCACTCGGGAGGCTGAGGCAGGAGAATGGCGTGAACCCGGGAGGCAGAGCTTGCAGTGAGCCAAGATAGCACCACTGCAGTGCGGCCTGGGCGAAAGAGCGAGACTCCGTCTCAAAAAAAAAAAGAAAAAGATACTTAATGGTTACTAAACATTATGTGAATGTAGATTTTTCGATATCAAAGCCAAGGGACCTACAGGAGATTGTATATTTCAAAAGAGCTGCAGCAAGATCTCCTGTCCTACATGTTCTTCTTATAGTGTGACATTGACACTCCTCTCATTGAGAAGTGAGGATCCATTTTCCCTTCTTTTGGACCTTGAGAGGCCTGTGAATATGGAGGAAGAGATGCTGTGTGACTTCTGAGGCTATGTCATAAAGCTCTGCCTGGTTCACTGGGGAGGCTCACTTCTAGAACCCAATTGCCATGCTGTGTGGAAGTCAGACCACATGGAAAGGCCATGAATACATATTCTGGCTGACACTTTCATCTGAGTTCCTAGACCACCGCCAGCATCAACTGCTAGATATGTGTGTGAGGAAGCCTTTGGGATTACTCTGGATTTAGCCACGACAGTCATCTGAATACAACTGCATGAAAGACCTCGAACAAGAACCTCAGAACTAAGAGAGATAATAATAAAATGATTTAAGCCACTATGTTTTCGAATGATTCATTATGTAGCAATAATAATCAAAACGGGACCTAAGAGAATACCTTAGTAATCAAAATACAATCCAGAATTTATAGAAGTTTTAACTGATTTGATCTAAAATTAATCTTTTCATATTATGAAAATTGCAGTGTGCATTAGTACATAAAGACTGCAAGAAATACATTAAACAGCTAATGTTTAATTTCATTAAAGAGAATACGACTAGACTTATGCTACAATTTGTTATTGGTTAGGGTTCTATAAGCATGTGAAATTTTCCAAATTTCTTATCTTTTATTTACTTTTAAAGATGTTACTTTTTATTCTCAAAGTAATATTTGTGCTTAATTTTAAAAGTACTACAACAGTACATAAAAAAATAAATAGAAGCAAACCCCTCTCCTCTTCCCTTTCTCTGGAAACATTTATTTTCAATCTGTTTTAGCTGTTTGTTCTGATATTTACCTTTCAATTTCTCTTACCATACTTTATTACTAGTTCTATGGCTTTTTGCTTTTTTCAATTTTAGACTTTATTAGCTCCCTTCTAAAGAAGATTATCTCTTTCACACTCCTTCTTCAACCCATTTTAATGCATACACTTATTTTTTCTCCTCCTGTTCTCCCAATATAATTATATCATGCTTTTATAAGGTATTAGTACTCACAGTTTAAATTTGCATTGTACTGTGATTATATATCTCCTCTCTCCCTTTTTACTACAGTTTTTATTATATCAATGGGTTTTTTTTAATCCAGGTCCCTAAGACTATTTTAGCCCTGAACTTTCTCACAGAACTGTAAGACAGGTTTCACTACAGTCCATGTTACTGAACACATAATTTCCAGGTTTTTATTCTTTCTTTCGTTTTTTTTTCCATTTTTAATTTTCTTTAGGTCTGTCCTTCTGGAGTCCATTGTCCTCCTGTGAAAATCTGGACTTATGGATCTCTAGACTAAGTATCCTAACTGACACTGTAGGTTGTCATTACCAGGAATTACTCTTTGTTTTTCATTTATCTTTTTTCTCTCTGCATTGAATTCCCTGATTTTTTTGGATTTTATGTCATCCTCTTTCTTGGTCTCTTTCTTTGTTTTGATGAAGCACATCTTCTAATATTTCTCACAAAGGCTGCATACAAGGTAAAGTTTTTTGGAGATGCTGAAAAAGTTTTTTATTCTACCTTTACATTTGATTAAATTATAGCTGATGATAAAGTTTTAGATTAGAAATAACTTTCTCTTAGAATTTAGGAAGCATTACTTTGTTGATTTCTGTTGATTTGTTGCTGCAATTGTTAAGTCTAATACTACTCAGATACCAGGTTTTTTTTTTTTTTTTTTGTATAAGACTGGATTTTTTATCTCTGAAGTTGTTTAGAATATTTTATTATCCTTGATATTTTGAAATTTCACCATGAATTTTTATATAGGTCTTTTTAAAATTCAATATGCTAGACTCCAATTGCAAACTTTCAATATAGAAAATTAAATTCTTTATTTTTGTAAACTTTTTTTTGTTGTTAAGTTCTTCAATTCGTTTTTTGTTTTTTTTTTCCTGCTCTCTCTGAAACTTCTATTTGGATGTTGGACTTCCAGGAATGATTACCTAATTTGAATAAATGTTATTCTTCTGTTTTCCATCCTTTTGTCTTTTATATTTTTGAGAAACATTCTCAGCTTTATCTCCAATTCTTCTACTGAATTTCTGCAATTATATTTTTAATTTCCCATAGCTCTTTTCGTAAATGTTTCTTTCTTTCATTTTTTTAAGCATTATTTTTTAAAGTATTCCAGTCTTATTTCATGTGTATAATATCTTCTCCCTGGGAATATTCATACTATATTTAGACTTTTGTTTCAATATTGCCTTTGTTTTACTCAGTTTTTCTTCTCTGTTCTTTTATTTTGGTTTCTGGTTTTTAATGTTAGAGAGTTCCTTCCCATATCTAGTCATCCTTGACCATTTTCTCCTATTTAAATTGAGGCAGAAAAATTTGAATTGGAAGTTCTAAGCACATGGATAAAACTTCTTACATGTAAGAAGTTGTAAGGCAATTTCCTTGGGGGATGCCAAAATATTAGTCTCTGTAGATCTTTTCTTTTATTCCGGCAAATTTCCCTAGAGGGTAGTCCTCGAATTTTCTTCTTGGAGGGAAAAACCCAGCTGACCTACTGTGCAGAAAATGGTTGGCCAGTGGGGGTGGTGATGTCAATGTTCAGTATAAAAACTTTCATTTTATAACCACATTTAGACTAAGGCCGCATTCCTAATGTCAGTTATGCTATTTTCCTTGAGTCTAGACACTTTGGTCCATCTTTTCTAAAGAATGAAAAGATAAGTCGGGTGGGACAGTAGCATAATTGCAAGGGCTGGGGTGGGGGCTCTAAGGAGCAAACTATGCTTGACATAAATTTTCAATCTGTCTTCCTGTTTCAGCCCTACTCTATCCCATACTCCTGCCTTCAGAACTACCTGGTTCCTATACAAAGCTTTTTTTGAGGGTTTGCTACTTGAATCTTCAGCTTCAGTTTTCTGAGTTCTGCTAATCAATTTCAATTAATCCCTGTTTTGGCAGACCACAGGACAGTGGCTCATGCTTGTCAGTGGCTCATGCTTGTCAGTGGTTCATGCCTGTAATCCCAACACTTTGGGAGGCTGAAGTGGGAGGATCACTTGAGGCCAGGAATTTGAAACCAGCCTGAGAGACAGAGTGAGACCCCATCTCTACAAAAATTACAAAAATCAGCTGGTCTTGGTGGTGTGTTCCTGTAGTTCCAGCTAGTCAGGAGGGTGAGGTGGGAAGATTGCTTGAACTCAGGAGTTTGAAGTTACAGTGAGCTATGGTCACGTCACTGCATTCTATCCTAGGCCCAGAATAAGACCTTGTCTAAAAAAAAAAAAAAAAAAAAAAGAGAAACAACAACAAAAAACGAATCCATGCCCTTTTCATCTTACAAAATTGTGTTGATTTCTCTTGTCTACCATCCCTGATGTCTCCTTCTCTCTTCCATTTTCTTTGTCTTTCTGGTTTTATACATTCTTACTTCCTTTAGTGTAATTTTAGTGCCATTTCAAGATTAAATGTATGTGTTTAATCCATTATGTTTAACCTGCATTCTGTAACTTTTTAATATTTTGCACTTAAGGGATTTACTAATTCTGCCTCTGTAGGTTATTTTTACGTTAGAAGATTTCACAGCTTTCAGCAAGTATGTACATACCTATATGAAAAATTAGCAAAATTATATATCTTTATTATTTTCTCTTGATTTTTTTATAATTAAGAAAGATAGGGTGGCATATTAATAAGTGTTCATTCAGGAAAACTGCTAAAGCATTTAAGGAATTGGTTAGGAAATTGTTGGAAGACTGAGGAAGTGAAGAGGGGAAGGTGAGAGTACTCCTACCTACCACCTGTCTGGCAATAGAAGCAGCAAAGGAAATGGAGTTACCCAGAGACCAGGATTGTTGTGATGAAGAGGCTATTGAGGTTCTACTTCTGCTACTGCTGCAACTATCACCATTTTTTGCAGGCAGCTGGAAGCCCATGACCCTGCTGGGCTGCACAACCGAGGTCTACAGTCTCTTTTTATAGAGGCTGCAGTTGCTGCTGCTAGAGCCAGAGCCCATAAGCACCATGCAGGACCACCAGGTCTGCCACTGCTGTGGAATTGCACTGCTTGAGCAGGACCTAGAGCATGCACTTGCCCTGGCCCCTTTCTAACACTTTCATGCACCTCCAGAAACAAAACACACATGCACACACACACACACACACACACACAAATAAACAGATTTCTCCCTTCCTTTGCCTTTCAGTCCCCCAACAGTGCCTCCCATTGGCAGAACCTTACTGGAAAGCAGCTGGTGAGAAAGTCTGTGAGATATAGTTTGCAGGCTCCCAGCCATCTTATGATACAGAGGAGATTCCAGAAGGCTGGGAAGGTTGTTGTGAGCCAAATGACATATAGCCAGCCCAGAGAGTTTGAAGGGAAAGTCAGCAACTGACTTGTGAATATTATCATTTTTCCGAGTAGGCATATCTATCTGGCACATCCTCTGAGTGTGATACACATCTATAAATATATTGCATATACATATTTTTAATAGTTAGGGAGACTTTGAGAATAAAATTAGAACTGCTCGTGGCAAAGAGGTTTGATAATTTTTCCAACTGTGAAGAAAACTTTAATAATTATGATATTTCATTGATTATTTTGACATTTCCAGAGTTTATATTATACATTGCTGTTTTTGCTGACATTTTACCAAATTTGGAGCAAGAATATAAATTTAATAGGTTAAGTAGGACTTTCTCATTGTTTCAGATTTTTAGTTAAGGCCAAAAACTGAGCAGAAGAGGGGCTAAATTCCTCAGATTCTAAAGATTGCTGCTAAGGAAGCCAAAATTAGGTTCAGAAACTTACCCAAGGGCCAACCAAGAGAGAGCAGGTCTGGGCCCATTGCCATCAATCTGCTGGGCCGTTGTTTTTCTTTTTAAAACTTGTTTATTAAAGTGAATATGATCTTTCGGGTGAATCTGGCTATTTTCGTTGCTAAAATTGAAGATGAAGAAAATCCTGTTTGACTGGCCAATATGTAATCATAGAAAATAAAAGGCAATATCTTTCAGGTT
The DNA here is from genome assembly GCF_028885655.2 of Pongo abelii. NCBI lineage: Eukaryota > Metazoa > Chordata > Mammalia > Primates > Hominidae > Pongo > Pongo abelii. Next base: position 161,990,812 of record NC_071985.2, on the reverse strand, counting down.
CTTGGGCTCCTTCTGTCAGAGAAATTAGGAGTCAATTCTGATCCTCAACTAGTTGCTCATGTTTTGAAAAGGCAAAGGGAGGACACATTCATGACAGACTAGATTGTTCCTATTTACTTGTTCTTATGGCTTCTATACAGAGTTATTCAAAATAAAGAAACAGGAGCAGTTGAGTTGCTATCAATATGACACTTGGATGGCATTTGGCCAGAGGACTCGTGAATATCCAAATCCTGCCCTGCATTGGCTATCCTTCTCTGAGAAATACCCAAAATAAAGATCCATGCAGGGTACACTGACCAACAGAGGACAGTGACATCATGTTAAATAGCTGCTTGGACTTGACTCTCAAACTCCAAAGCAGAATAAAAGGGAACAAATCAAGACTTCATGAAACATTCTAAACTATATTGAACTATATATTGAAGTATATATTGAACTATACAGTATATATTGAACTATACAGTATATACAGGCTTGAATATCCTGGAAGCAAAGAAGACCAAAAGGCCCTTCAGACCATTTTTACCTCAATATTCAATCCACATTTAGGTCTTAGCATTCCCATGTGGTGACTACTCCACTCACAGGTCCCAGTGTGTGAGACATAAGGACAGATGGAGATGGAGAGAGCCCTCCATGGACTCTCTTGGGCTGCATTGGTAAGCCAACTGATTCAGCTTCCTTGTGGATGAGTATGAGACCAGCTGAAGAGAAAAAAGAAAGAGAAGGGAGAGAAGAGAAAGAAAAAGGGAGAGGAGAGAAAGAAACGGGAGCAGGCTTTCTCCCAAGGAGAATAGGTCCCAAGCTTAGCCTTTCTTCACTACACTCCTGGAAGTCAGAGTCCAGAAAAGCAAAGATAAAGGAGAGATTTAGGCATTTTCTTCTCTTATTGCTATTAAAATATCTTGGAAGGGGAGCCATCACCCAAGTATGTGGCCTTGACCTCTTTGAACACTCCACTGTGATACAGTTAAGAGGCTAGAGTATAACATCCAGGTCAGCAGTGGGATGAGGGAAGCTTGGAGTAGACAGCAGAAGTGAATGAAATCTGGAACTCCTCTCTGGGAGGCCAGAAAAAACCACTGTGCTGATGTCAGCCTTTGAAAAAGTCTGATGTTTTATGACTTCATGTTTTAGTGAACAACAAGCCTTAACAGTAACTTCTGTGTAAAACGTTTACTGATGGTCTTGGAATGGATTAATCTTTTCATTTGCTGAGGTACTGTGGCACTTTTTTTTTTGTCAGTCTTGTAGTGTCTTTTTTCTTTTTTTTTTTTTTTTGTGACAGAGTCTCGCCTTGTCGCCCAGGCTGGAGTGCAGTGGCATGAGCTTGGCTCCTTTGCCTCCCAGGTTCAACCAATTCTCCTGCCCCAGCCTCCCAAGTAGCTGGGATACAGGTGCATGCCACTACACCTGTTAATTTTTTTTTTTGTATTTTTGGTAGAGATGGGCTTTCGCCATGCTGGCCAGGCTGAGCTCGAACTCCTGACTTCAAGTGATCTCCCTGCCTCATCCTCCCAAAGACCTGGAATTACAGGCATGCCCCACCATGCCTGGCCAGTCTTGTAGTGTCTTTTCATGTTTCACTCTATGTTCGTAACTGCACAGTGCACTTTTCTGAGGCAGATAACTTGTCATTTACCTCTTTGTATTTCTAGGATCCAACATAGTATTTGGCATTGAGTAGGCACTTAATAAAGTTTGAGGATAAAATTGCCTAGTTTACAGATGATACTATTGAGGTAGGACTTTTTTTCTTAATGAAAACTGTCTCCAAAACTTTGTTTTGAAAATGTTTCTCAATAGTTACCTCTCCTAAAAATTGATTTAGTATTTTCATTCAGTGTTATTATTGAGAAGAAGGACTTACTGCTGCCATTTTGTTGCTTATTTTCTGGTTTTGTAACTCCTCTCTTCCCTTCTCACTGTCTTCCTTTGTGGTTTAGTGATTTCCTCTGATAGTATGTTTTAATTAGTTGCTTTTATTTTTAATGAATCTATTACAGGCTTTTGCCTTGTGGTTATTATGAGGCTTACTAAAAATCTTATAGATATAACAAGTTATTTTAAAGACACAGCAACTTATCTTACACCACAAGGAAAAGAATAGAAACAAGTCTCGATTTCAGAGCCTGTTATTGTGTCTATTCAGGGACTCAACTTCTTCCTGGTTTAGTCTTGGCAGGGTGTATGTGTCCAGGAATTTATCCATTTCTTCTAGATTTTCTAGTTTATTTGCATAGAGGTGTTTATAGTATTCTCTGATGGTAGTTTGTATTTCTGTGGGATCAGTGGTGATATCCCCTTTATCATTTTTTATTGTGTCTATTTGATTCTTCTCTCTTTTCTTCTTTATTAGTCCTGCTAGCAGTCTATCAATTTTGTTGATCTTTTCAAAAAAAACCAGCATCTGGATTCATTGATCTTTTGAAGGGTTTTTTGTGTCTCTATCTCCTTCAGTTCTGCTCTGATCTTAGTTATTTCCTGCCTTCTGCTAGCTTTTGAATGTGTTTGCTCTTGATTCTCTAGTTCTTTTAATTGTGATGTTAGGGTATCAATTTTAGATCTTTCCTGCTTTCTCTTGTGGGCATTTAGTGCTATAAATTTCCCTCTACACACTGCTTTAAATGCGTCGTGGAGATTCTGGTATGTTGTGTGTTTGTTCTCATTGGTTTCAAATAACATCTTTATTTCTGCCTTCATTTCATTATGTACCCAGTAGTCATTCAGGAGCAGGTTGTTCAGTTTCCATGTAGCTGAGTGGTTTTGAGTGACTTTCTTAATCCTGAGCTCTAGTTTGATTGAACTGTGGTCTGAGAGATAGTTTGTTATAATTTCTCCTGTTTTACATTTGCTGAGGAGTGCTTTACTTCCAACTATGTGGTCAATTCTGGAATAAATGCGATGTGGTGCTGAGAAGAATGTATATTCTGTTGATTTGGGGTGGAAAGTTCTGTAGATGTCTATTAGGTCCGCTTGGTGCAGAGCTGAGTTCAATTCCTGGATATCCTTGTTAACTTTCTGTCTCGTTGATCTGTCTAATGTTGACAGAGGGGTGTTAAAATCTCCCATTATTAATGTGTGGGAGTCTAAGTCTCTTTCTATGTCTCTAAGGACTTGCTTTATGAATCTGGGTGCTCCTGTATTGGGTGCATATATATTTAGGATAGTTATCTCTTCTTGTCGAATTGATCCCTTTACCATTATGTAATGGCCTTCTTTTGATCTTTGTTGGTTTAAAATCTGTTGTATCAGAGACTAGGATTGCAACCCCTGCTGTTTTTTTGTTTTCCATTTGCTTGGTAGAGCTTCCTCCATCTCTTTATTTTGAGGCTATATGTGTCTCTGCATGTGAGATGGGTCTCCTGAATACAGCACACTGATGGGTCTTGACTCTTTATCCAGTTTGCCAGTCTGTGTCTTTTGATTGGAGCATTTAACCCATTTACATTTAAGGTTAATATTGTTATGTGTTAATTTGATCCTGTCGTTATGATGTTAGCTGGTTATTTTGCTAGTTAGTTGCTGCAGTTTGTTGCTAGTATCAATGGTCTTTACAATTTGGCATGTTTTTGCAGTGGCTGGTACCGGTTGTTCCTTTCCATGTTTAGTGCTTCCTTCAGGAGCTCTTGTATGGCAGGCCAGTGGTGACAAAATCTCTCAGCATTTGCTTGTCTGTAAAGGATTTTATTTCTCCTTCACTTATGAAGCTTAGTTTGGCTGGAAATGAAATTCTGGGTTGAAAATTCTTCCTTTAAGAGTGTTGAATATTGGCCCCCACTCCCTCCCGGCTTGTAGGGTTTCTGCTGAGAGATCCACTGTTAGTCTGATGGGCTTCCCTTTGCGGGTAACCCAACCTTTCTCTCTGGCTGCCCTTAACATTTTTTCCTTCATTTCAACTTTGGTGAATCTGACAATTATGTGTCTTGGAGTTGCTCTTCTCGAGGAGTATCTTTGTGGTGTTCTCCATATTTCCTGAATTGAATGTTGGCCTGCCTTGCTAGATTGGGGAAGTTCTCCTGGATAATACCTTGCAGAGTGTTTTCTAACTTGGTTCCATTCTCCCCATCACTTTCAGGTACACCAATCAGACGTAGATTTGGTCTTTTCACATAGTCCTATATTTCTTGGAGGCTTTGTTCATTTCTTTTTACTCTTTTTACCAAAACTTCTCTTCTCACTTCATTTCATTCATTTGATCTTCAGTCACTGATACCCCTTCTTCCACTTGATCAAACTGGCTACTGAAGCTTGTGCACGCATCATGTAGTTCTTGTGCTGTGGTTTTCATCTCCATCAGGTCATTTAAGGTCTTCTCTACGCTGTTTATTCTAGTTAGCCATTTGCTAATCTTTTCCCAAGGTTTCTAGCTTCTTTGCGATGGGTTTGAACATCCTCCTTCAGCTTGGAGAAGTTTGTTATTACTGACCATCTGAAGCCTTCTTCTCTCAACTCGTCAAAGTCATTCTCCGTCCAGCTTTGTTCTGTTGCAGGCAAGGAGCTGGGTTCTTTTAGAGGAGAAGAGGTGCCTGATTTTTAGAATTTTCAACTCTTCTGCTCTGGTTTCTCCCCATCTTTGTGATTTTATCTACCTTTGGTCCTTGATGATGGTGAAGTATAGATGGAGTTCTGGTTTGGATGTCCTTTCTGTTTGTTAGTTTTCCTTCTCTGAAATTGAGGCAATAATTAGTAGCTTACCAAACAAAAAAAGTCAAGAACCAGATGGATTCACAGCCAAATTCTACCAGAGGTACAAAGAGGAGCTGGTACCATTCCTTCTGAAACTATTCCAATCAATAGAAAAAGAGGGAATCCTCCCTAACTCATTGTACGAGGCCAGCATTATCCAGATACCAAATCCTGGCAGAGACACAACAAAAAAAGAGAATTTTAGACCAATATGCCTGATGAACATCAGTGCAGAAATCCTCAATAAAATACTGGCAAACTGAATCCAGCAGCACATCAAAAAGCTTATCCACCATGATCAAGTTGGCTTCATCCCTAAGATGCAAGACTGGTTCAACATACGCAAATCAATAAATGTAATCCAGCATATAAACAGAACCAAGGACAAAAACCACAGGATTATCTCAATAGATGCAGAAAAGGCCTTTGACAAAATTCAACAGCCCTTCATGCTAAAAACTCTCAATGAATTAGGTATTGATGGGACGTATCTCAAAATAATAAGAGCTATTTATGACAAACCCACAACCAATATCATACTGAATGGGTAAAAACTGGAAGAATTCTCTTTGAAAACTGGCACAAGACAGGGATGCCCTCTCTCATCACTCCTATCCAACATAGTGTTGGAAGTTCTGGCCAGGGCAATCAGGCAGGAGAAACAATGAAAGGGTGTTCAATTAGGAAAAGAGGAAGTCAAATTGTCCCTATTTGCAGATGACTTGATTGTATATTTAGAAAATCCCATCGTCTCAGCCCCAAATCTCCTTAAGCTGATAAGCAACTTCAGCAAAGTCTCAGGATACAAAATCAATGTGCAAAAATCACAAGCATCCCTATACACCAATAACAGACAAACAGAGAGCTGAATCATGTGTGAACTCCCATTCACAATTGCATCAAAGAGAATAAAATATCTAGGAATCCAACTTACAAGGGATGTGAAGGACCTCTTCAAGGAGAACTACAAACCACTGCTCAAGGAAATAAAAGAGGACACAAACAAGTGGAAGAATATTCCATGCTTATGAATAGGAAGAATCAATATCATGAAAATGGTCATACTGCCCAAGGTAATTTATAGATTCAACGCCATCCCCATGAAGCTACCAATGACTTCCTTCGCAGAATTGGAAAAAACTACTTTAAAGTTCATATGGAACCAGAAAAGAGCTGGCATTGCCAAGACAATCCTAAGCCAAAAGAACAAAGCTGGAGGCATCACGCTACCTGACTTTAAACTATATTACAAGGCTACAGTAATCAACACAGCATGGTACTGGTACCAAAACAGAGATATAGAGCAATGGAACAGAACAGAGCCCTCAGAAATAATGCCGCGTAGCTACAACTATCTGATCTTTGACAAACCTGACAAAAACAAGAAATGGGGAAAAGATTCCTTATTTAATAAATGGTGCTGGGAAAACTGGCTAGTCATGTGTAGAAAGCTGAAACTGGATCCCTTCCTTACACCTTATACAAAAATTAATTGAAGATGGATTAAAGACCTAAATGTTAGACCTAAAACCATAAAAACCCTAGAAGAAAACCTAGGCAATACCATTCAGAACATAGGCATGTGCAAGGACTTCATGTTTAAAACACCAAAAGCTATGGCAACAAAAGCCAAAATTGACAAATGGGATCTAATCAAACTAAAGAGCTTCTGCATAGCAAAAGAAACTACCATCAGAGTGAACAGGCAACCTACAAAATGGGAAAAAATTTTTACAATCTACCCATCTGACAAAGGGCTAATATCTGGAATCTACAAAGAACTCCAACAAATTTACAAGAAAAAAACAAACAACCCCATCAAAAAGTGGGCAAAGGATATGAACAGACACTTCTCAAAAGAAGACATTTATGCAGCCAACAGACACATGAAAAAATGCTCATCATCACCGTTCATCAGAGAAATGCAAATCAAAACCACAATGAGATACCATCTCACACCAGTTAGAATGGTGATCATTAAAAAGTCAGGAAACAACAGGTGCTGGAGAGGATGTGGAGAAATAGGAATGCTTTTACACTGTTGGTGGGACTATAAACTCTTTCAACCATTGTGGAAAACAGTGTGGCGATTCTTCAAGGATCTAGAACTAGAAATACCATTTGACCCAGCCATCCTGTTACGGGGTATATACCCAAAGGACTATAAATCATGCTGCTATAAAGACACATGCACACATATGTTTACTGCAGCACTATTCACAGTAGCAAAGACTTGGAACCAACCCAAATGTCCATCAATGATAGACTGGATTAAGAAAATGTGGTGCATATACACTGTGAAATACTATGCAGCCATAAAAATGGATGAGTTCATGTCCTTTGTAGAGGCATGGATAAAGCTGGAAACCATCATTCTGAGCAAACTATCACAAGTACAGAAAACCAAACACTGCATGTTCTTACTGATAGGTGGGAAATGAACAATGAGAACACTTGGACACAGGGTGGGGAACATCATACACCAGGGTCTGTCGTGGGATGGAGGGAGAGGGGAGGGATAGCATTAGGAGATATACCTAATGTAAATGATGAGCTAATGGGTGCAGCACACCAACATGGCACATGTATACATATGTAACAAACTTGCACATCGTGCACATGTACCCTAGAACTTAAAGTATAAAAAAAAAGAATAGAAACAAGCAAAGAAAAAAATGAAAAAAAAAGACTTCTATACTTTAACTTTATCCCTCCCACATTTTGCAATTTTGTTGTCTCAGTTTACATATTTTTCTATTGCATGTGTCTTAACAGGTTGCTGTAGCTGTTACTGTTTTTGATTGATTTGCTTTGGGCTTCATACTAGACTTATGAGTGGCTTGCACAGCAGTTACACCAATAGAGTATTCTGGGTTTGTCAATGTGCTTACTTTTACTAGTGGGATTTATACCTTCAAACGTTTCTTCTTCTTCTTTTTTTTTTTCCATGTAAATGTGTGTGTGTGTGTAGGGGGGGCACGTTTCTCTTCAGATTGAAGAACTCCCTTTAGCATTTCTTGTAAGATGGGTCTGGTGGTGGTGAATTATCTTTGTCTGGATAAGACTCTCTCTCTCTTTTATATCTTTTATATCTCTTTTATATCTTTTATATCTCTTTTATATATATAGCTTTTCTGGCTACATTATTCTTGGATGAACTTTTTTTTTCTTTCAATGCTTTGAACATGTCATAATATTCCCTCTTGGTCCATATGGTTTCTTTTGAGAAGTCTGTTGCCAGACAAATTGAGCTTCTTTATATGTTATTTGTTTGTTTTCTCTGTTGCTTTTAAGATCCTCTTGTTGTCCTTGACCTTTAAGAGATTGATTATTATATGTTTTGTGGTGGTCTTATTTGGGTAAGGTCTGTTTGGTGTTCTCTAATCTTCCTTTACCTACATATTTAGATCTCAGGTTTTGGAAAGTTTTCTGTTATTATTTTTTTGAATGGGCTTTTTAGCCTTTTCTCTTGCTCAGCTCCCTCTTGAACACCAGTTATTCTTAAATTTGGTCTTTTGAGGTAATTTTTTATATTTTGTAGGTGCTCTTCATTCATTCTTTTTCATTCCTTCTTCTCTTCTGACTGTGTATATTCAAATAGGCTGTCTTCCAATTCCCTGATTCTTGTCTCTGCTTGATTCAGTCTGCTGTTGAGAGTATCTAATAAATTTTTCATTTTGGCGAATGTATTTTTCAGTTCTAAAATTTCTATTTAAAATATTTAAATCTCTTTGTTAAATTTCTCTGACAAATTTCTGCATTGCTTTTCTGTGCTATCTTGGGGATAACCGAGTTTCCTTAAAACTGATATCTCAATTTCTTGGTCAGACAGCTTACATATTGGCATCTTATTAGAGTCACTCACTGGTTCCTTACTTTGTCTGTTTGAGGTCATGGTTCCCTGTTTGCTGTTGTTTCTTATGGCTACATATTTATGTCTTTGCATTGAAGCATTATTTGTTTATTTCTTCTCTGTTCATCTTGTTTTGATTTTTGTTGGATAAATTTGTTTAGAGGTACTTTGTAATTTACCTGTTGAATTTCTTTCTTTTTTCCCCACTACATCACTGCCTCCTTTTTGACATTGCTTGTTGCCTTAAGCCTCAGTTTGCCTGAGGTCTAGTAAATGATCAGAGCACTACCCACCCTGAGTAGGGAAGGTCCAAAAAAGGTTATCCTAGCTGTGTGGGAAGGCTGGCTAGGGGTTTATGCCAAGAGGACCTGTGGAATGAACCTTCTACAATGTGGTGCTTCTGAACAGTCACTCTGATTTGACATCTCCATTGGCCAATCTGTGAAGATACAGAGCAGATTTTCCAGGGCTGGGGTTGGTAGTCTTGCCCTGCTTGCTCAGTCTGTCCTCAGGGATGTTTCTCCCATCATGCATTCTTGGTGTTTCTCATGTGTTAAGGCAAGGACAGATCTTCTGCCAGGTAACCTAAGATGGTGGAGGAGCTGGTTGTCCATCTCAATCTCGCCTTTTCCACTGTAGGCACTGTGAGTCAGAGGGAAATTTTCCACACACTTAGTGCTGGGCAGATTGTGGGGAGGGGATATAGATACGTAAGCTTGATTCTTTTGTTATCTGCTTGGAGTTTTTTCACTTCTCTATGGCCCTGGGAACTGTTTTCCCTCATATTTGAGTTCTTAGATATTGCTGGTGAGACTCTTGGCACTATATACTTGGTTTTCTGTGAGGAAAGGAGTGAGGCTAGCTTGCTTCTATGCTGCCCTTTTGGAACTGGAAGTTTGGTTTAGTATTTTTAATGCAACTTGATGAGCTAAATTTATTTTTCACCTTTGTACTTGTTCTTTTGGAAAAACGTGTATGAAGGAAAGATATATTTGGAATAAGATAGACGTGAAAAACTGCAGAGACAAAGTCTGTCTCATAAAATGTCTTTTTAAGAACTAAAATAGTGTGCAAGGTAAGAATGATAGAAAGCTCTTGCTTTGGAGTACCTTAGCCCAGGTGGTTAGGATAGAAAACTAGGGTCAATTCTATAAGAACAGGTTGATTTGCTTTTCCATTTTTATTAGGTCATTTTATAATGCTCTTTCACAGAACAAAATGACAATTTTAATGTGAAAATATAAGCGGGAAAGCATAATTCAAAGTGATTATACTTTTTTGCCAGTCAATGTGCTAAATTATGTATATCAGCTAACTTAATCTGTTCAACTACTTTACAAAGAACATCATAATTTATAAAATAACTTACAAATTTAAAAACTAAAAAATTGAAGGTCACAGGGTTTGATCAATTTTCCTAGTTACCACCAGTCATGGCTGAGATGTAATGTAAACACACTTGCATGTGACTTTCTAGTTCAGCTCATGACTTGTACCACCACAATCCACTGAATCCTGAAGGCTAAGAAGTGTCTTTGGGAACAAAAGAGGAGAGTGCATTGGGATACAGGGCAGTCTATTTTTCAGACAACTTTTGAGAAGTTACCCAAACCATCAGAAATCTGAGCTTCACATTTTACAAAGACAGCAGTCAGGCCATTTGAGAGTTTACATAAATTTTGGACTGACACGTTTACCATAATTTAGAAATAATGAGGAGACATTTTAGGTTGAGCTTTGAGACTGACATGTTTTGCTTACTGTTTTGCACAATAGTCATCTTCTGCTGAAAAGAATAATTCACTTATGGAAAAGAAGAACCAGTGATTGACTTGTTGTTGCAAGCAAATGAAAAAAGTTGTAATAATCAAGACAGGTTACTTTGAAAACAGTGAAAACCTAGGATCATGTGGGTATCAGCTTTTTTATATTTGTGTATAAATTCATTTACCTTGTCTAGAGCATCAAACATTTTTTTGGAATAATAAATGGAGGTATTTTACCTGAATACTAATGTGCTGAGTGCCAGGTGAAAAATTCAATTGATATACTGTCACAATACTTTTTTTTGTTTTACTGACAAGAGATGTCATGTTTTCTTGATTCCTGATATATGGAGTGTGAACTGATAAATAGTATGGAGATGAAATTGTCAGTTACCATTATCACACTCAAGCAATTATCTTTTCTGGTGGCTTGCAATGCCATGAAATTCAGATTCTGAAGTGTGGAAGCAAAGAGAAGGGGAAAAAAATGAATGTGACCACAAATTGGAAAAGCGCTTGGGTTAGAAAAATAAGATTCCAAAGGGGCTCAAATAATTTATTGCTTCTTCTGAGATTGAAAAGGGAAGAAAACCAGGAAGAGGGGGCAGATTGGAGGCGGATCTACCTTGAAGCTAATAAAACTTGAACTTTAGGGCCCATTACATATAAGAATGCCTCAAGAGGGACCCTAGAAATATGTTAACATGACCGTACCAATTTTAAATTTTTTTGCAAGATATTTAACGGCAACCAATTGGGTCTGTCTTGTTCTCTCTGACTTTTCTTCCAGTACATTTCTGTGGTTTTGGAGTGACCCCATACATTGTGTCTCTAAGGAAATTTGGGTGGAACATATATTTTACTTTGGTTTAGTGGAAAATATTTAAATGTTTCAGACAATTACTTCACATATATTCAAGTTACTACTTCCTCATTCTAGCATGCAAATATCTTCCAGATGTACTTCTATTGACTACTCTGCCAACCTGACTAATGTCGTGACTCATTAGTATGTAACCAAAGTAATATGAATATGTGATATGAATATATCTTAAGTTGGTCAGCATTTAAACTATGTGTCTAGTGGAACAAAAACAATGTTTGAACTGTATGGAGCCAGAAATTAGTCTGTGGAGAATTTTTCTAATAATCACATGTATAAACTATAATTGGAGAATTTGGTTTCTGTAAATATTCTCAGAAATAGTCTTAATGCAGTATGTAATAATGCAGTATGTAATTTTATAACATGTTTTAAAATTTTTTTCTGGTGGAAATTGTGTGAAATAGAATTTGTTAGGGTATATGTAGCATTCAGGTGGCTGTATACCATCTTGCTACTGGCCTGAGGTTGAAGTTTTCAGTTAGATCAGAAGTGACAGAGCTTTGGAGATGCATTACTGTGACCTGAATGTACCTTTATAGAAACCTGTCTACACTATGAACTTGTGATGAGCCAACCACCATGTGACATCAGCAAGATGGCAGAATAGGAATTTTAGTGCTTATCCTCTTGGAGAAACATCAATTTGAATAAGTATTTATAAATAAAAATAACTTCACAATGAATTCAGTTAATTAATACCACCTGAGTAGAACACAGAAATAAGAAAAAACACATTAAAGAGGGTAGAAAGGACAGTTTCCCATTATCTGTGTCACTCCTCAAATCCTGCACAGAGCAGCACAGGGAGAGATACCCTCACCATAGGGGAAGGAGAGTGACATGAGCATCCCCAGCACTGGACCCATCTCAGTGCCAGGCTGGTCCTCACGGTCCCAGGTTACAAGTTGATCCCTACAAACCCAGGATCCAGACCTGCCACAGCATCAGCCTGGCCCTTGAAGCCTCAAGCTCCAGGTACACCTCTGCAAACTCAAGTTCCAGGTATACCTCAGAGCCACAGCCTTCACAGGCTGGCTTCAAGCCTGCCCTAATGTCAGGCAAGTCCCCCTGGACCCAGGCTCCAGACTGGCTTCTGTGATACTAGGCTCCAGTGGACCCAGGGTTGAAGCCTGTTTCAGTAGTCTTAGGGGCCATGCGTACCCTATGAGATCTGAATGCTGGCCTGTCCCTGTGGACTTAGGCCCCAGGCCCACCATGAACTGACTCACACACCAGGCAAGCCTGCTTCCTAGCTCAACTAGCTAGCTTGCCCAGACTCTCTTGGTGGGATGACTGATGAAGAGCTTTCCCTGCCAGGCCAGTCTGCAAAGACTGGAAAAGATGCCTACTTCTTCAAATATTCAGACACTAATTGTAGAACACAGAGATCATGACACAACCAAAGGGACAAAATAAAATGCCAGTAACCAACCTTAAGAAATGGAGATATATGAATTGCCCAACAAAGATTTCAATATAATCTCTTTAAGAAGTTCAGTGAACTACAAGGGAACACATATAGAGAACTAAATGAAATCAGGAAAGCAATACATGAATAAAATGAGAAATTAAACAAAGATATAGAAACCATCATAACTAACCAGATATTCTGAAGCTAAACAAAATGACTAAACTGAAATATTACACAGAGGGCTTCAGCAGCATATTCGAATAGGCAGAAGAAAGAAACAGTGAGCTCAAAGACAGGTGGTTTAAAATTGTCCAGTCAGAGAAACAAGAAGAAAAAATAATGAAAAAGTGTAAAGAAAGCCTATGAGACTTATGGGAAACCACCAAGTGAGTCAATTTACACATTGTGTCTTCTCAGAATCCCAGAAGAAATACAGAAAAAGAAAGACAGAAGAAAGCTTATTTTAAAAAATAGTGACAAAAAACTCCCCAAATCCAGAGAGATAGATAAACAGTGAGATCTATGATTTCCAAAGAACCCTAAATAGGTTAAATGTAAAGAGATCTCTATTGAGATACACTATAATCAAATTCTGAAGATTCAATGACAGATAAATAATTTTGAAAGCATCAAGAGAATATTGAACCATCACATGCAAGGAAGCCTCATTAGACTTTCTCAGCAGAAACCCTGCTGGTCAGGAAAGAGTGGGATAATATAGTCAAACTGGGGAAAGAAAAAAAAATGCCAACCAAGAATACTATACCAGGAACATCTGTTCTTAAGAAATGAAGAGTTTCTCAGATAAAAGCTGAGGGCATTTATTACTACTTGTGAGAAATGCTTTACCTGAAATGCTAAAGGGATTTCTTCAAATAAGATGAAAGGATGCTATATAACAAAATGAAAATATATGAGGTTATAAAACTCACTATAAAGGTAAGAAATAGTCAAATTCAGAGTATTCTAATACTGTAAAGGCAGTGTATATATCACTTTTAATTCTAGTATATAAGTTAAAAGACAAGAGTATTAAAATAACTAAAACTACAATAATTTGTCAATGGAGACATAATATATAAAAGATGTAAATTGTGACAGTCATAACAAAATCTTGAAGGAAGAGAAATTAAAAAGTAGTTTCTTTATGCCACTGAAGTTAAGTGGTTATCTGCTTAAAATAGACTGCTATAACTATTGAGATGTTTTATGTAAGCCTCATGGTAATTATAGAGAAAAAACTTGTAGAAGATACACAAGAGATAAAGGAATTAATGCATTCTACTACATGAAACCATCAACTCACAGTCAAGAAGAAAGGAAAAAGGAACAAAGGAGGTACAAAACAGGAAACAATGAACAAATTACTTTAAATGTAAATGAATTAAATTCACCAATTAATAGACATAGAGTTGTTGAACTGATTTTTAAAAACTACACAATATTCCCTATCTACAGCCTATAAGTGACTAATTTTAGCTTTAAGGACACATAGGTTAAAAGTGATGGGATAGAAAAAGATATTTTATGCAAATGGTAACAAGAGAGCAGGAGTGCTTATAATTATATCAGACAAAATACACTTTAATGATAAAAATAGACAAAAATATCATTTTATAGTGATAAAAGGATCAGTCCATCAGGAAGACATAATGCTTATAAATATATATGCTACCAACATCAGAACACCTAAAGATCTAAAGCAAATATTACCAAAATTGAAGGGAAAAATAGACAGAAATACCATCATGTTACAGGACTTCAATACACAACTTTCAACAATGGATAGCTCACCCAGACTGAAAATAAGAAAACAGTGTATTTGAATGACACTATAAAGGAAATGAACCTATCAGGCATACCTAGAACATTCTATCCAACAGCAATCAAATACACATTCTTCTCAAGTGCAGACAAAACATTCTCCAGGATGGATCATGTGTTAGGCCATAAAACAAAACCTAACAAGTTTTAAATGATTAAAATTATATGAAGTATTCTTTCCATCACAATATTATGAAGCTAGAAATAAATAACAGGAAAAAATGGAAAATTCACAAATACGTGAAAATTAACATGTAGCTGAACAATCAAGGAATCAAAGAAGGAATCAAAAGAAAAATAAAAAAAAATTCAGACTAATGAAAATGGAAACACAATATGCCAATCTTATGAAATGCAGCAAAAGCAGTTTTAAGAAGGAAGTTCATTGCAATAAATGCCTACATTAAGAAAAATTAAAGATCTCAATAAGTAGCCTAACTTTATACCTCAGGAAACTTGAAAAAAGAAGAACAAACTAAGCTCAAACTTAGCTGAAAAAGAAAACAATAAAGACCATAGCAAGAATAAATGAAATAGTGACTAGAAAAATAGTAGAAAAGATCAATAGAGCTGGGTTCATTTGAAAAAATAAACAAAATTGACATACCTTTAGATAGACTAAAAAAAGGAGATGGTTTAAATAAAATTAAAAATGAAAGAGGAGACATTATAGCTGATGTCACAGAAACACAAAGGATCATAAGAGATTACTACAAATAATTTTATACTAAAAAACTGGATAACCCAAAAGACATGGATAAATCCCTGCATTATAAAGAAATAGAATATCTGAACTAATCAAAAATGGATAAGAAGATAGTATCAATAATAAAAAGTCTTTCGTCAATGAAAAGCCTTGCACCTAGTGGTCTCACTGCTAAATTCTACCAATTATTTAAAGAATTAACACCAATCATTCTCAAACTCTTCCAAAAAATTGAAGAGAGAATTACTTCCAAACTCCTTTTACAAACCCAGCATTATCCTGATACCAAAGCCAGGCAAGGATGCTGTAAGAAAGAAAATTACAGGCCAAAATCCCTGGTGAACATAAAAGCAAAAATCTTCAACACAATAATAGGAAACTGAATTGAAAAGTACATAAAAAGGATCATATACCATCATCAAGTGGGATTTATCCCTGGGATGTAAAGATGGTTCAATACATGCAAGCTCATAAATGTGATACATTACATTAATAGAATAAAGGATAAAAAATTGTATGATTATGTCAGTAGATGCAGAAAAAGCATTTGACAAAATTCAACATCTTTTCATGATAAAAACTCAACAAATTGGATATAGAGATAATGTAACTAAACATAATAAAGGCTATATATGACAAGATCGTATATGGTAACATCACATGGAATGATGAAAAGCTGAAAGCCTTTCCTCTAAGATCAGGAACAAGACAAAAGTGTTCATTCTTTACTCTTCTCTTCAACATAGTACTGGAAATCCTAGCCAGAGTAATTAGGCAGGAAAAAGAAAAACAACCAAATGAGAAAGGAAGAAGTAAAATTGTCTGTTTGTAGACAACATGATCTTACATATACAAAATTAAAGATACCACCAATAGGTGGTTAGAACTAATAAAATAATTCAGTAAAGTTCAGGATACTTAAGTCAACATAAAAATTACATTTCTATACACTAACAGTGTATAGAAAAAGAAATTAAGAAAACAATCCCATTTATGTTAGCATAAAATAATAAATTTAACCAAAGTGGGAAAAGATCTGTAGACTAAAAACTATAAAACACTGGTAAAAAAAAATTGAAGAAAACACAATACATGGAAACTTATTCCATGTTCATGAACTGGAAGAATTAATATTGTTAAAATGCCTATTCTATCCAAAATGATCTACAGATTCCATGCAATCCCTATCAAGATTCCAATGGCATTTTTCACAGAAATAGAAACAAATCATAAAGTTCATATGGAACCACAAATGACCCTGAAAGCAATCTTGAGCAAAAAGAACAAAGCTGGAGGCATCGCACTTCCTGATTTCAAAATATACTACAAAGCTATAATCAAAACAGTACGGTACTGGTATTGGGGGAACCTGCACCCAATATTTCAATGTAGGTTCTTTCTATTTTCCCTAAATGTTGGCTGGTCTGAGAAATAAAGAGAAAGAGTACAAAGAGAGGAATTTTACAGCTGGGCCACTGGGGGTGACATCATATATCGGTAGGTACATGATGCCCACCTGAGCTGCAAAACCAGCAGGTTTTTATTAAGGACTTCAAAAGGGGAGGGGGTGTAGGAACAGGGAGTAGGTCACAAAGATCACATGCTTCTGAGGCCAGTAAAGATCACAAGGCAAAGGGCAAAGCAAAGATCACAAGGCAAAGGGCAAAATTAGAATTACTGATGAGGATCTATGTTCAGCTGTGCACATATTGGCTTGATAAACATTTTAAACAACAGAAAACAGAGTTCGAGAGCAGAGAACTGGTCTGACCTCAAATTCACTAGGGTGGGGTTTTCCCCACCCTGGTGAGCCTGAGGGTACTGCAGGAGACCAGGGTGTATTTCAGTCCTTATCTCAATCACATAAGACAGACACTCCCAGAGCGGCCATTTATAGACCTCCCCCAAGGAATGCAATTATTTTCCTAGGGTCTTAATATTATATTCCTTGCTAGGAAAAGAATTTAGCAATATATCTCCTACTTGCACGTCCGTTTATAGGCTCTCTGCAAGAAGAAAAATATGGCTCTATTCTGCCTGACCCCGCAGGCAGTCAGACCTTATGGTTGTCTTCCCTTGTTCCCTAAAATTGCTGTTATTCTATTCTTGTTCAAGGTGCACTGATTTCATATTGTTCAAACACACATGTTTTACAATCAATTTATACAATAGTGGTCCTGTGGTGACATACATCCTCAGCTTAAGAAGATAACAGGATTAAGAGATAAAAGTAAGACAGGCATAAGAAATTATAAGAGTATTATTAGGGAAGTGATAAAAGTCCATGAAATCTTCACAATTTATGTTCCTCTGCCGTGGCTCTAGCTGGTCCCTCCGTTCAGGGTCCCTGACTTCCCGCAACATACTGGCATAAAAACAGACATATAAAACAGAATAGAGATTCCAGAAATAAATCCACACATATGGCCAATTGATCTTCGACATAGGTGCCAAGAACATATAATGGGATGAGGACAATCTCTTCAATAAATAGTGTTAGGAAAACTATATCCACATGCAGAAGAGTCAAACTGGCCCCTTATTTTACACCATGTACAAAAGTCAACTCAAAATGGATTGAAGACTTAAATGTAATATCTGAAACTATAAAACTACTAGAAGAAAACATAGAGAAAAAGCTTCTTGACATTGGACTTGGCAGTGATTTTTGAACCCAAAAGCACTGGCAACAAAAGTAAAAATAGACAAATGGGATTGTATCAAACTAAAAAAGCTTCTGCACACCAAAGGAAACTATCAGTAGAGTGAAGAGCCAACCCAGGGAATGAGAGAAAATATTTGCCAACCATACATCTGATATGGGGTTAATCTCCAAAATATATAAGGAAATCAAACAACTCAATGGCAAGAAAATAACCCAATTAAAAAATGTACAAGGAACATGACTAGACATTTCTCAAATGAAAACGTCCAAATAGCCAACAGGAATCTAAAGAAATGTTCAGTATCACTAACCATCAGGGAAATCCAAATCCAAACCACAATGATTCACCTCACATCTGTTAGGATGGCTTTTACAAAAAATACAAGAGAAAACAAGTGTTGGCAAGGATGTAAAGTAAAGGGAGCCCTTGTACACTGTAGGTGAGAATGTAAATTGGTACAAAAATTATAGAAAATAGTTTGGCGTTTCCTCAAAACTTAAAACTAGCACTACCATATGATTCACCAATCCTATCACTGGGTGCACATCCAAAGAAAATGATTTCAGTATCTTGAAGAAATATCTACACTCCATGTTCATTGCAGTACTATTCACAATAGCCAAGATAAGAAATCAACTTAAATGTCCACTAATAAATGAATGGATAAAAAATGTGGGGAGTATATATGTGATACATGACACACATATATATGACATATGTTATATATAAGTATCACAATAGAAAACTGGCCTTAAAAAAGCAGAAAATTCTGTCATTTGTGACAACATGGATGAACCTGAAGAACATTATGCCAAGTGAAATAAGCTAGACAGAAAGACAAATACTGCTTTGCTTTTACTTCTCTACAAATTCTAATAAAGCCAAATGTAAGGAAGCAGAGGGTACAATAATGGTGTCCAAGAGTTGGAGTTAGAGGAAATGAGGGAATGCAAATCATAAGGAGTTTCAATGATGCAAGATGCATAAATTCTGGAGACCTAATGTACAGCAGGGTGACCATAATTGATAATACAGAATTGCATACTTGAAATTTGCTATGAGAGTAATTTTAAATGTTCTTACTACAAATATATAAGTCGTAACTATGTGAGATATTGGATATGGTGATTAGCTTCATTGTGGTAATCATTTCACAACATATACAAATACATCAAATATCACATTATATATCTTAAACATATACAATTTTTATTTGTGAATTATGACTCAATAAAGCTGGGGAAAAAGAGTTTTTCACAATTCCTGGGTAAATATGTAGTATTTTTCAAATACTTATTATACTTATAGTAGCTATATATGAAAGAAACTTTAGAGAGAATGTGTAAGTTATTTACTGTTGCAAAACAAATCTGCCTAAAACTTGTTGGCTTAAAACAAAAATCATTATTCCATTGTCAGTGGTTTGGCCTAGGCTCTTCTAAGATGGCTCATCTTGATTCACATGGTGCTTGCTGAGGCTCACAGATTAAGTCTAGGGTCTTGGCTGGGGTGGCTGGTGCTTTTTCTTCTCCCTCCATGGTCTTGAGTCCTTCATGATGCTGCACAGAGTGGTTTACATTCACAGGATGAAAGCATAAGCAAGGTCTCTTGAAGAGTAGGCTCATAGCTCACACAAAGTCACTTCTGCATTTTACTGCTCAAAGAAAGTCACAAGGCCAATCCAGATTCAAGGAGTAAAAGACTAGAGACACCACTGCTTGATGGGAGTTACTTCAAAGAATTTGTGGTCTTTTTTTGCACTCTTATCATATAGAATTTCCCAATTTGACCAAAACTTAAACATATATGAAAAAATACTATGTTATAAATTTCAAAGAAATCAATTATCAATAATAAAAAAATTAAGTCAATGGTACTAGAGATAAGCCTAAAGTACCATTATATTCTCTCTTTATAAAATGATATTAGAATATTGTTATCATTGGAAAAGGAATCAGAGTATGATGCCATAAATATGTAGGAAAACAATTCCTACCTGGTGTGTATGGAAAGAAGGATCAATGAAATGTGTGTTTGAGATACAGTTGAGATGAGTTCTTGTTATATTGCCCAGACTGGAGTGCAGCGGCTATTCATAGGCACAAACATAGCAAACTGCAGCCCTTGAACTTCTGGCCTCAAGTGATCCTCCCACTTTTCCTCCTGAGTAGCTGGGACCACAGGTGAGTGCCATGTTTGTTTGTTTTTTTATATAACCCAGATGTCAGAACCATGTTTGGGAGTTCATAAAGCCTGGATTTGGATAAATCAACACTACTTAACAGTTGAGAGATTTGAGGAAAGTACCTTTCTCTTTGAGAATCAGTTTTTCATCTGAAAAAAGGAATAATATCTATTTTCATGTTTTTATAGATATTAGTTTATTAATAATGCATTAAAGTTACTAATACACTGCTGGTATATACCAAGCAGAGTGGATACATTTTTGTTGAATATGTCTACTGTGTTCCATATTTTTTTCTAGATACTGGAGTTATAGGGGTAAACATGAAAAAATTTACAAAGTTGCTACCTTCAAGAAGCTTACATTCCATAATAGTAAGGAGCTTATATATAGTGGGAAGCTGACACACTGTTAAGGAGTTTTTATGATAGTGAGGAGCTTACATTTTAGGCCTCAACAAATTGTAGTTCACTTTTTTAGTATAAAGACATGAATAAAATGATGAAGAAAAATAACCAGTATAATAGTCTGTAGAGATTTTGTACATTTCTTACTTAGAAGTGTGTATTAATTGATCAAAAGGAGTTTAAGGAAAGAAGATGCTAGGAGTGCACATATAATGAACTTGCCCAAACTGTAAATGGAGGCTAACTTATTTAGGATTACTCTAATCCAGTTAGCTAGGAAAATTGGAGCTCTGTCTCATTTAAAAGATAGATTCTTATCAAAGGCAAGCTGTTCCCTTGTTTCTTTAGTATCCTGAAGAATTAAAAAGAAATCCTAATTTAGGAAAGCATTTCTATCTTAAAAAAAAAAAAACCTCTCAATATGTTGAAAAAGTGTCTTTAAAAATGCATTCCCTATCTGTATCACAACTATATTGAAAGTATCAAATAATGATTTTGTATAACATTTTCTTTTACCATCTACTCTTTCTGTAGAAATAATATTACAATATGCATTAAACCTATTGATTTTTTCCCTTGAGATGAATAAATTATTCTTATGCAGTTGCCTAGCTAAGGGGGAACAATACCACATTTTTTAATTGAAGTTTCAATTTTGAGGCAGAGTGCATTTTAAATGTTGTCTATCTTTAAACTTTGGCAATTGGTTTTGTGCTTGTGATTGAATAGGGTGTTTTTGCAAATGCAAGGAATATCAGGAAAACAGATACGCTTCTCATTTTATTTTTAATTCAGCTGTAAAGCCTACTAATGTTTTAAGGTTTTAAAAATTATATTTTCTTGGGTTTTACAACATGAATTAAAAGCGATGAAAGGCATAGTTGCCTTGTCTACACATATTTTGAGAGGATAAGAAATATTATCTCATTAACTGATATGGGATATTAAAAATACAACTCATAATTAGAAAAGTCCATTCTCAAAAGGCTCCTTTCTCTAACAGTACTTAGGTGATTTGGTTGTTTCACATGCAGTCCTAACTTGGTGGTGTTCTGGAATTGAATTTATGTTTTGACTTTAATATTATATCCTTTTCTGTCTTTCCTGACTAGAATATGGCTTAATATTTTAGCTAAGTCATTTTCCAGAGTCTTCTTTCTATTACTTTTCCTACTATTTTCTTTATAAAAAAGAACTTTTCTCTCTTGACTCTTCTTAATTTATTAGAGCTGTTTCCCTCTAATAGAGCCTTTATTTTGAAGGAGGATTTGAGCAAAGGTAGGCATTGTTTGGCTTTACTTTTCAGTGTAGTCTTAAGACAGTAACTTCTATATAGAATTGATGTTTTTATTTTCTCTTCTACCTTAAACCAAATACTTTATTATTCATGCATTGTAATCAAGGTTGTGCAACCTACTTCATCTTCATACTGCTATACCTCCAAACAGCCCACTATAGTCTTGCAAATAGTTTAAATCTCTGGATTTAGATCACCTCAGAGTGATAAAAATTCTGCCTCTTTACCCTTTTAGTCATTATCGGCTCCTTTTTATACAACATGTTTTTTTCTATCAGGGTAACATTTTATGAAAAACACAGACCAAAAGGAAAAAAAAATCAAAATGAAAAGCTTTTGCTTCTTGAAAGACATCATTAAGGAGATGAAAACACAAGTCACATGTCTGATAAATATACATATATCTTGATACAAATATATAAAGAGCTCTTACAACCAAACTATAGGAAACTAAACAACCCAATAAAAATGTAGCCAAAATATTTTATCAGATGCTTCACTAAAAAGGTACACAAATGACACCAATAGCCACGAGGATGGTGCAAATTAAATCACGATGAGATACTACTATATAAAATGAAAATGACCAATAATACTAAGTGTTGACAAGAAGGTGGAGTAACTGGAGCTCTCATACATTGCTGGTAGAAATACAAAATGTTATAGCCATTTTGGAAGACAGCTTGACAATTTCTTATAACATTAAATATATGCTTACTGCAAAGCTGAGAAGTTCTACTTCTAGTTATCTGTCCAAAAGAAAGAGAAATGTATTCAAATGCTCCTAGAAGCTTTATTCACCATATCAAAGGAAGGAAAAGAAAAAAAGAGAACAACCCAAATGTCCATTAGCTACTGAATAGATAAATTATGCTACATTTTTACAATGGAATCCTACTTAGCAATAGAAAGGAAAGAACTACTGATACAAGCAACAACATGATGTTAAAAACATCATACTAAGTGAAAGAAGCCAGACACAAAAACTTCATACTGTATGATTTCGTTTATACAGAATTTTAGAAAAGGCAAAATTGTAGCAACAGAAAGCAGATCAGAGATCAGACTGGAGTGGGCCAGGGGAATGCATACAAAAGGGCACTAGGGAATTTTCAAGAGATGGACGTGCTCTATACCTTGAGTGTGGTGGTAGTTACACAGTTTTATACATTTGCAAGACTTCATTAAACTGTACCCTTAAAATGAGTTGATTTTTTTCTATGTAAGTTATGTTTCAATAAAGCTCCTAAAAACGGAATACTTATCATAAATAATTAGAAAGTACAGGAAAATACAATGAATTGAAGGAAAATTTATTTCTCATCATCTAACTACTATTAATATTTTTAGCAAACTCTTAATTGAAGAATAGAATACTATAGAAAGTTAAAAATCATAGTTCTGAAACTCAGTAAATTTTTAAAATGAACACCCATATCATGAAACAGAACACTGCTGTCACTCCAGAAGTTTATTTCATGCCTCCTTCTAGGCAGTAAGCCTTGTAACCAGTAACACCGGAGCTTAGTTTTGTCTATTTTGAACTCTCTCTCTATATAATATATAAATAAATATAAATGTATTTATATATGTATGTGAAATCACTTGGAATGGTTTATCTTATGTATGGTTTCTTTAGTTCAAAAATACTTTTGCAAGATTTATTCATATTGCATGTAGTTGTAGTTCACTCATTATCATTTTGTAGTTTTTCATTGTATGTACATGGCACAATTTATTTATCCATTCTATGGTGAATGATCATTGAGTTATTTACATCCCTTACAGGGATATTAAGCATAAGATTTCTGTAAACATTACTGTGTATACCTTTTGCTGAACAGAATGTATGCCTGTTAGGTATATACCTAGGATTGGGATTGCTACATTTTATGGTATGCATATATGTAAACTTTATAGATATTTTCAAACAGTTTATCAATGTGGCTATGCCAATTACACTCTTACCAGCAACATATGAGCATTCCAGTTGATTCACATACTGATGTTTTAATATATTTTTCACAGACTATCTCCAAGTTGATGTTTACAATTTTTGTAACTCAATAAAATTGGGTTCATATGGTATACAGAGATTTGAATATTGCTCTTTAAATTCTTTATTTAACATTAAAACATCCCTATATTATTATTATTCAGAAAGATGATTGATTGTTAATTGAGCTGGAAAATATTTTATCATAAGGTTATTTCCATCACTTGCAGCTCTTTTCTGAGCTTTACTTTCCTCAACTATACAATAGAGATAGTTATATTGCTTTTTAGAATTTTTGCAATTTTGTAAAGACATCTAGGTGGGGTTTTCATAATATATGGAATACAATAGATGCTCAACTATTAGGTTAATGCAAAAGTAATTGCGGGTTTTACCATTACTTTTAATAAAAAAAGCCACACTTATTTTTGTACCAAGGTAATAATTAGTTTCTTTCACATTCTGGCACTATATTCATTTCCTTAATGGAGAATAGTTTAAATACAGTAATTTGATCTTCCTTAATTTCTTTCATTAGAGTTTTATGGTTTTCTGCAAATAGATCCCCTACATATTTTGTTAGATTTATACTTAAATATATAATTTTGGGGGGTGATATAAATGATATTGTGCTTTTAATTTCAAATTTCAATTTTTCATTGTTGATATGTAGGAAAATAGTTGACTTTTGTATATTAATCTTATATTCTTCAACCTTGCTTATTAGTTCCTGGAGGTTTTTGTTGTGATTGTTGTAGATCACGTGTAATTTTATAAATAGACAATCATGCCATTTATGAACAATTTTACTTTTTCCTTCCCAATCTGTATACCTTTTATTCTCTTGTCTTGTTTGCACTAGCTGGGTCTTCCAGTATGATGTTGAATAAAAATGGTGAGAAGGAACATGCTTATGTTTTCCCCAGTCTTAGTGGTGGAAACATCCAGGTTCTCATCATTAAGTGTGATATGTTTGCTGAGGTTTCTTTGTAGATATTATTTATCGAGTTAAGGAGATTCCCCACTGTTCCTACTATGCTGAGACCTTTTATGTGGTGTTGGATTGAATGAATGTTGGATTTTGTCAAATGCTTTTTCAGCATCAATTGACACGATTACATGTTTTTTCCTCCACAGCCTGTTGATGTAGACTAACTTAATTGATTTTTGAATGTTGAACCAGCCTTTGCACATATGTAATAAATCTCATTTAGTCGTGGTTTATCATTCTTCTTATTTATCATTGGATTATATATAAAATATCGTATCTAATATTTTAAAATATAGTCTGTAATTTCCCCTTCCTGTAATATATTTATGTGATTTTGTTCTTAAGGAAATGGTGGCCTCATAGAATGATTTAGAAAGTGTTCCTTCTCCTTTTGTTTTTTGAAGAGATTATAGAGAATCAATTCATTAAATGTTTGGTAGAAGTCACCAGTGAAACCATTTGGCCCTAGTGCTTTCCTTCTTTTTCTGCCTTCTCTGGTTTTAAGTAAACATTTTATATAATTCTATTTTGTCTCCTCTCTTAGCATATCAATTATACATCTTTTAACAAGTTTTCAGTGCTTGCTCCAGAGTTTTCAATACAAATATATAATTTATATAAGTCAACTTTCAAATACCACTACGCTGCTTCATGGGCGGTGAAGATACCTCCCCCTAGAGTATTCTCAATTCCCCTTCCCTGTCTTATAACATATCTGTCATGCATTCTACTTACGCATATATTATAACAGCTCAATACATTCTTAGTATTATTACTTGCACAGATATCTATTTGGTGATTTCCTTTCTTTTAGGTGTACAACTAGCTGTGGAATTGCTGGATCATATGGTAGTTCAAGTTTTAGTTTTTTGAGGAACCTTCAAACTGTTCTTTATAGTGGTTGTACTAATTTACATTGTCAAATGAGGTTTCCTTTTCTCCACATTCTCACCAGCATTTGTTATTGTCTGTCTTTTGGATAAAAGTCATTTTAACTGGAGCAAGATGACATCTCATTGTAGTTTTGTTTGCTATCATGTAGATAATATCTCATTTGTAGTTCTGATCATCAATCATGTTGAGCACCTTTTCATGTACGTATTTGCCAATTGTATGTCTTCTTTTGAGGAATGTCATTCAGATCTTTCACCTATTTTAAAATTGGATTATTAGGTTTTTTCCTGTTGAGTTGCTTGAGCTCCTTATATATGGCAAATATTTTTTCCCATTCAGTTGGTTGTCCCTTCACTTTGTTGATTGCTTCCTTTGCTGTGCAGAAGCTTTTAAATTTGATGTGATCCCATTTGTCCGTTTTATTCTTTGGTTGCCTGTGCTTGTTGGGTATTACTCAAGAAGTCTTTGCCCACTCCAATGTCCTGGAGAGTTTCTTAAATGTTTTCTTGTAGTAGTTTCATAGTTTGAGGTCTTTGGTTTAAGTATTTAATCCATTTTGATTTCATCTTTGTATATGGCAAGAGATAGAGGTCTATTCTTCTGCATATGAATATCCAGTTTCTCCAGCACCATTTATTAAGGAGACTGTCTTTTACCCAACATATGTTCCTGGCACCTTTGAGGTCACTGTAGATGTATGGATTTATCTCTGGGTTCTCTATTCTGTTCAATTAGTCTATGTGTCTGTTTTTATGCCAGTACTATGCTGTTTTGGTTGCTATAGCACTGAAGTATAATTTGAAGTCAAGTAATGTAATTCCTCCACCTTGTTCTTTTTGTTCAGAATAGCTTTGTCTATTCTGGGTCTTTTGTGGTTCCATATTCCATATAAACTTTAGGATTATTTTCTCTATTTCTGTGAGTAATATCATTGGCATTTTGATAAAGACTGCATTGAATCTGTAGATTGCTTCGGGCAGTATGGACATTTTAACAATATTGATTCTTCCAATCCACTAACATGGAATATCTTTCCATTTTTTGCTGTCCTCTTCAATTTCTTGAATCAACGTTTTATAGTTTTCATTGTAGATATCTTTCACTCTTTTGGTTAAGTTAATATCTAGGTATTTTATTTTATTTGTAGCTATTGTAAATAGGATTACTTTCTTGACTTCTTTTTCATATTGTTTGCTCTTGGCATATAGAAATGCTGCTGATTTTTATATGTTGATTTTGTGTCCTGCAGCTTTACTGAATTTGTTGATCAGTTCTAAAAGTTTTTTGATGCAGTCTTAAGGTTTTTCCAAATATAGGATTATATTATCTGCAAACAAAGACAATTTTACTTCTTTTCCAATTTGGATGTCCTTTTCCTGGTCTGACTGATCTAGCTGGGATTTCCAGTAACATGTTGAATGAGAATAGTAAAGATGGGCTTCCTTGTCATCTTCCAGATATTGCAGAAAGGCTTTCAGTTTATCTCCACTGAGTATGATTATAGCTGTGAGTCTGTCATATATGGGTTTTATTGTGTTGAAGTATTTTTTGTACCCGGTTTTTTGAGGGTTTTATCATTAAGGGATGCTGAGTTTTATCAAATGCTGTTTCAGCATCAATTGAAATGATCATATGGTTTTTGTCCTTTGTTCTGTTGATATATCACATTGATTGATTTGTGTATGTTGAACCACCCTTGCATACCTAGGATAAATCTCACTTGGTCATGATGGATGACTTTTTAATGTGTTGTTGCTTTAGTTTGCTAGTATTTTGGTAAGAATTGTCACATCAATGTCCATCAGGGATATTGGCCTGTAGTTTTCTTTTTATCTGTGTCTTTATCTGGTTTTGGTATCAGGATAATACTGGCCCTGTAAAATGAATTTGGAAGTATTTTATCCTCCTTTATTTTTCAAAATAGATTGAAAAGGATTGGTACTAGTTCTCCTTTAAATGTTTGGTAAAATTCTTTCATGAAGCCATCAGGTCCTGGGCTTTTCTTTGCTGAGAGACTTTATTATGGCTTTGATCTCATTACTCGTTATTGGTCTGTTTGGGCTTCAGATTTATTCATGGTTCAATCTTGGTAAGTTGTATGTGTCTAGGAGTTTATTCATTTCTTCTAAGTTTTCCAATTTTTTGGCATATAGTTGCTCCTACTAGCCTCTAGTGATCCTTTGAATTTCTGTGGTATCAGTTGTAATATGGTCTGGCTCTCTATTCCACCCAAATGCCATCTTGAATTGTAATCCAAATTGTAATCCACATGTGTTTGGAGAGGGACCTCGTAGGAGGTGATTAGATCATGGGGGCAATTCCCCATGCTGTTCTCATGACATTGAGTGAGTTCTCACAAGATCTAGTGGTTTTATAAGCGTCTGGCATTTCACCTGTTTTCACTAATTCTCTCTCCTGCTGCCCTGTGAAGAGGTGCCTTTCACCATGATTGTAAGTTTCCTGAGGCCTCCCAAACCATGCGCACTGTGAGTCAATTAAACCTCTTTTCCTTACAAATTACCCAGTCTCAGATATTTCTTCATAACAGCATTAGAATGGACTAATACAGTAAATTGGTACCACAGAGAGTGAGGTACTGCTATAAAGACACCCAAAAATGTGGAAGCAACTTTACAACTGGATAATAGGCAGAGGTTGGAATAGTATAGAGGGTTCAGAAGAAGACAGAAAAATGTGGTCAAGTTTGGAACTTCCTAGAAACTTGGAGGGCTCGGAAGACAGAAAGACGTGGGAAAGTTTGGAACTTCCTAGAGACTCGTTGAACAGTTTTGACCAAAATGCTGATAGTGATATGGACAATGAAGTACAGGCTGAAGTGGTCTCAGAAAGAGATGAGAACCTTGTTGGGAACTGGAGTAAAGGTCTCTCTTGCTATGCTTTAGCAAAGAGACTGGAGGTTTTTTGCCCCTGACCTAGAGATCCGTGGAACTTTGAAGTTCAGAGAGATGATTTAGGGTATCTGGTGGAAGAAATTTCTAAGCAGCAAAGCATTCAAGTCATGACAGAGCATAAAAGTTTGGAAAATTTTCAGCCTAATGATACAGTTGGAAAGAAAAACCCATTTTCTGGGGCAAAATTCAAGCTGGCTGCAGAAATTTGTATGAGTAATGAGGAGCCAAATGTTAATCACTAAGACAATGGGGAAAATATCTCCAGGACATGTCAGAGACCTTCATGGCAGCCCTTCCCATTACAGGCCTGTAGAATTAGGGGCAAAAATTGTTTTGTGGGCCTGACCTGGGACCCACTGCTCTATGCAGCCTCAGAACATGGTGCTCTGCATTCCAGCTGCTTCAGCTACAGCTGTGGCTAAAATGGGCCAATGTACAAGTTATGCTGTTTCTTCAGAGGGTGCAAGCCCAAGGCCTTGGTGGCTTACACATGGTTTTGGGCCTGCAGGTACACAGAAGTCAATAACTGAGTTTTGGGAACCTCCACCTAGATTTCAGAGGATGTATGGAAATGCCTGGATGTTCAGGCAGAAGTCTGCTGCAGGGGTGAGCCCCCATGGAGAAACTCTGCTAGGGCAATGTGGAAGGGAAATGTGGGGTTAGTGCCCTCACACAGAGTCCCCACTGGGGCACTGCCTGGTGGAACTGTGAGAAGAGAGCCACGGTCCTCCAGACCCCAGAATGACAGATCCATTGACAGCTTTCACTGTGTGCCTGGAAAAGCTGCAGGCACTCAATGCCACCCATGAAAGCAGCCAAGGGGGGGGTGTTTTACCCTGCAAAGCCACAAGGGCAGAGCTTCCCAAGGCTGCGGGCACCCACCTCTTGCATCAGTATGTCCTGGATGTGAGACATGGAGTCAAAGGATCATTTGGGAACTCTAAGGTTTAATGACTATCCTGTTGGATTTCAGACTTGCATGGGGACTGTAGCCCCTTTGTTTTGGCCAATTTCTCCTATTTGGAATGGGTGCATTTATCCAATGCCTGTACCCCCATTATATCTTGGAAGTAACTAACTTGCTTTTGATTTTACAGGCTCATAAGTGGAAGGGAATTGCCTTGTCTTGGATAAAACTATAGACTTAGTCTTTTGGGTTAATGCTGAAATGAATTAAGACTTTGAAGAACTATTGAAAGGCATAATTATGTTTTAAAATGTGAGAAAGATGAGTTTTGGGAGGGGCCAGAGGCGGAATAATATAGCCTGGCTCTAAGTCCCCACCCAAATCTCATCTTAAATTGTAATCTGAATTATAATCCCCATGTGTTGGGGAAGGAAACTCGTAGGAGTTGATTAGATCATGGGGGCAGTTCCCTCATGCTGTTCTCATTATAGTGAGTGAGTTCTCATGATATCTAGTGGTTTTATAAGCATCTGACCTTTCCCCCAGCTTGCACTGATTCTCTCTCCTGCCACCCTGTAAAGAGATGCCTTCTGACATGATTATAAGTTTCCTGAGGCCTCCCTAGTCACGTAGAACTGTGAGTCAATTAAACCTCTTTTCTTTATAAATTATCCAGTCTCGGGTATTTCTTCATAGCAGCATGAGAATGGACTAATACAAGTTGTAATGTCTCCATTTTCATCTCTGATTTTATTTATTTTAATTTTTACTCTTTCTTAGTCTAGCTAAAATTTTGTTAATTTTGTTTATCTGTTCAAAAATAGCAACATTTTGCTGATCTTTCTTTTTTTGTTTCAATTTCATTTATTTCTGTTCAATCTTTATTATTTCTTTTCTTCTACTAACTTTCAGTTTTGTTTGCTCTTGCTTTTCTAGTTAAGATTCATCATTAGGTTGTTTATTTGAATGAAGTTTTTCTACTTTTTTGATGTAGGTGCTTTTTGCTGTAAACTTTCCTCTTAGTATTGCTTTTGCTGTATCTCATAGGTTTTGCTATATTGTATCCCCATTTTCATTTGTTTCAAGAAATATATAATTTCCTTCTGAATCTCTTCATTGACTTACTAGTCATTTAGGAGCATATTGTTTAATTTTAATGTTTGTATGGTTTCCAAATTCCTCTTTTTATTAATTTCTAGTTTTATTCCTTTGTGGTCAGAGAAGATAATTGACATAATTTCAAGTCTTTGCAATTTTTTAAAGACCTTTTTTTTGGCCTAACAGATGGTCTATCCTTGAGAATGATCCATGTGCTGAGGAGAAGAGTGTGTATTCTGAAGCTGTTGGTTGAAATGTACTGTAAACATTTATGGGATCCATTTGGATATACTGCAGATTAAATCAGTGTTTCTTTGCTCATATTGTGTCTGGATGATCTGTCCAATGCTTTATGTGGGTTGTTGAAGTCTCCAACTATTATTGTATTGGGGTCTATATCTCTCTTTAGCTCTAATAATGTTTGCTTTATATATGTGTGTGTACCAGTGTTGGGTACATGTGTATTTACGATTATGATATTCTTTTGCTGAATTGACCCCTTTATTATTGTATAATGACTTTGTCAACTTTAATAGTTTTTGTCTTGAAATCTATTTTGTTTGATATGAGTATAGCTACTCCTGCTCTTTTTTGTTTTTTATTTACAGGGAATATCTTTTTCCATTATTTTATTTTCAGTTCATGTCTCCTAATGATTAAGTGTGTTTCCTTTAGGCACTAGATCATTGGGCCTAATTTTCAAAATTCATTCAGCCACTCTATGTCTTTTTATTGGAGAATTTAGTTCACTATTTACTTTTGATGTTACTGTTGATAAATAAGTATATTTCTGACATTTTGTTGTTTTCTGTTGTTTTGTGGCATTCTCTTCCATCTTTCCTGTCTTCCTCTTAGTGAAGGTGATTTTCTTGGGTGGTATGTTTTAATTTCTTGCTTTTTAAATTTCTGGCTTTTGTATATGTGTATCCATTGTATTTTTTTGATTTGAGGTTATTATGACACTTGCAAATAATATTTTTAAATCATTATTTTAAACTGATGACAAATTAACAACTGATTACACAAACAAGCAAAAAGAAAACACTAATAAAAGCTCTATGATTTAACTTCATCCTCCCACTTTTTAACTTTTTGTTCTTTCTACTTATATTTTATTGTACTGTGTCTTGAAAAGCTGTAATTATTATTCTGATTGGTTCATACATGAGTAGATTGATGACAAATTTACACTGATTCCATAAAGAAACAAGCAAAAAGAAAAAACTAATAAAAACTATATGATTTAACTTCATGCCCCCACTCTTTAACATTTTGTTCTACACCCTCCCAAGACTAAACCAGGAAGAAGTTGAATCTCTGAATAGACCAAAAACAGGCTCTGAAATTGAGGCAATAATTAATAGCTTACCAACCAAAAAAAGTCCAGGACCAGATGGATTCACAGCCAAATTCTACCAGAGGTATAAGGAGGAGCTGGTACCATTCCTTCTGAAACTATTCCAACCAACAGAAAAAGAGGGAATCCTCCCTAACTCATTTTATGAGGCCAGCATCATCCTGATACCAAAGCCTGGCAGAGACACAACAAAAAAAGAGAATTTTAGACCAATATCCCTGATGAACATCAGTGCAAATATCCTCAATAAAATACTGGCAAACCAAATCCAGCAGCACATCAAAAAGCTTATCCACCATGATCAAGTGGGCTTCTTCCCTGGGATGCAAGGCTGGTTCAACATATGCAAATCAATAAATGTAATTCAGCATATAAATAGAACCAAAGACAAAAACCATATGATTATCTCAATAGATGCGGAAAAGGCCTTTGACAAAATTCAACAACACTTCATGCTAAAAACTCTCAATAAATTAGGTATTGATGGGACGTATCTCAAACAATAAGAGCTATTTCTGACAAACCCACAGCCAATGTCATACTAAATGGGTAAAAACTGGAAGCATTCCCTTTGAAAACTGGCACAAGACAGGGATGCCCTCTCTCACCACTCCTATCTAACTTAGTGTTGGAAGTTCTGGCCAGGGCAATCAGGCAGGAGAAAGAAAGAAAGGGTATTCAGTTAGGAAAAGAGGAAGTCAAATTGTCTCTATTTGCAGATGACATGATTGTATATTTAGAAAACTCCATCGTCTCAGCCCCAAATCTCCTTAAGCTGATCAGCAAATTCAACAAACTCTCAGGATACAAAATCAATGTACAAAAATCACAAGCATTCTTTTACACCAATAACAGACAAACAGAGAGCCAAATCATGTGTGAACACCCATTCACAATTGCTTCAAAGAGAATAAAATACCTAGGAATCCAACTTACAAGGGATGTGAAGGACCTCTTCAAGGAGAACTACAAACCACTGCTCAATGAAATAAAAGAGGACACAAACAAATGGAAGAACCTTCCATGCTCATGAATAGGAAGAATCAATATCGTGAAAATGGCCACACTACCCAAGGTAATTTATAGATTCAATGTCATCCCCATCAAGCTACCAACGACTTTCTTCACAGAATTGGAAAGAACTACTTTAAAGTTCATATGGAACCAAAAAAGAGCCTGCATTGCCAGGTCAATCCTAAGCCAAAAGAACAAAGCTGGAGGCATCACGCTACCTGACTTCAAACTATACTACAAGGCTACAGTAACCAAAACAGCATGGTACTGGTACCAAAACAGAGATATAGACCAATGGAACAGAACAGAGGCCTCAGAAATAATACCACACATCTACAGCCATCTGATCTTTGACAAACCTGACAAAAACAAGCAATGGGGAAATGATTCCCTATTTAATAAATGGTGCTGGGAAAACTGGCTAGCCATATGTAGAAAGCTGAAACTGGATCCCTTCTTTACACCTTATACAAAAATTAATTCAAGATGGATTAAAGACTTAAATGTTAGACCTAAAACCATAAAAACCCTAGAAGAAAACCTAGGAAATACCATTCAGGACATAGGCATGGGCAAGGACTTCATGTCTAAAACACCAAAAGCAATGAAAACAAAAGCCAAAATAGACAAATGAGATCTAATTAAACTAAAGAGCTTCTGCACAGCAAAAGAAATTACCATCAGAGTGAACAGGCAACCTACAGAATGGGAGAAAATTTTTGCAATCTATTCGTCTGACAAAGGGCTAATATCCAGAATCTACAATGAACACAAACAAATTTACAGGAAAAAAACAAACAACCCCATCAAAAATGGGCAAAGGATATGAACAGACACTTTTCAAAAGAAGACATTTATGCCACCAACAGACACATGAAAAAATGCTCACCATCACTGGCCATCAGAGAAATGCAAATCAAAACCACAATGAGATACCATCGCACACCAGTTAGAATGGTGATCATTAAAAAGTCAGGAAACAACAGGTGCTGGAGAAAATGTGGAGAAATAGGAACACTTTTACACTGTTGGTGGGACTGTAAACTAGTTCAACCATTGTGGAAGTCAGTGTGGCGATTCCTCAGGGATCTAGAACTAGAAATACCATTTGACCCAGCCATCCTATTACTGGGTATATACCCAAAGGATTATAAATCATGCTGTTATAAAGACACATGCACACGTATGTTCATTGCGGCACTATTCACAATAGTAAAGACTTGGAACCAATCCAAATGTCCATCAATGATAGATTGGATTAAGAAAATGTGACACATATACACCATGGAATACTATGCAGCCATAAAAAGGATGAGTTCATGTCCTTTGTAGGGACATGGATGAAGCTGCAAACAATTATTCTCAGCACGCTATCGCAAGGACAAAAAAACCAAACACTGCAAGTTCTCACTCATAGGTGGGAACTGAACAATGAGAACACTTGGGCACAGGGTGGGGAATGTCACACTCTGGGCACTGTTGTGGGGTGGGCGGAGGGGAGAGGGATAGCATTGGGAGATATACCTAATGTAAATGATGAGTTAATGGGTGCAGCAACCAACATGACACACATATACATATGTAACAAACCTGCACTTTGTGTACATGTACCCTAGTACTTAAAGTATAATAAAAAAACACTTTTTGTTCTTTTCACTTATATTTTATTGTACTGTGTCTTGAAAAGTGGTAATTATTATTTTTGATTGGTTCATAGATGAGTAGTTTACATGCCACAATTACAGTGTTATAGTATTCTGTGTTTTTCTGTGTACTTACTACTATTAATTAGTTTTGTACTTCTTGTAGGACAGGTCTGGTGTTGATGAAATCCCTCAGCTTTTGTTTGTCTGGGAAAGTCTTTATACCTCAGGCTGTTAAGGATATTTCCACTGAATATACAACTATAGGATAAAAGTATTTATTTTCCTTCAGCACTTTAAATATGTCAAATGTGTTATGCTACTCTCTCCTGGCCTATAAGGTTTCGCTGAGAAGTTTGCTTCCAGGTGTATTGCAGCTCCATTCCATGTTCTTTGTTTCTTTTTTCTTGCTGCCTTCAGGATCCTTTCTTTATTCTTGATCTTTGGGAGTTTAATTATTAAATATCTTGAGGTAGTCTTCTTTGCATTAAGTCTGCTTGGTGTTTTAAAACCTTCCTGTACTTGAAAATTGATATCTTTCTCTAGGTTTGGGTAGTTCTCTGTTACTATCCCTTTGAATAAACTTTCTATCCCTGTCTCTCTTTCTACTTCCTCTTTAAGGCCAATAACTCTTAGTTTTCCCACTTTTGAGGCTATTTCTAGACATTGTAGGCGTGCTTCATTGTTTTCTATTCTTTTTCCTCCTCTGACTATTTTCAAGTAGCCTGACTTTAAGCTCACTAATTCTTCCTTCTGCTTTATCAGTCCTACTGTTTTGATACTAATGCATTTTTTAATATGTCAATTGCATTTTTCAGCTCCAGAATTTCTGCTTGATTTTTTAAATTATTTCAATCTCTTTCTTAAGTTGATTTGATAAGATTCTGAATTCCTTCTGTGTTATCTTGAATTTTGCTGAGTTTCCTCAAAACAGCTAGTTTTAATTCTCTGTCTGAAACATCACATATCTCTATCTCTCCAGGATTGGTCCCTGGGGACTTATTTAGTTTGTTTGTTTTCCTGGATAGTCTAGATGCTATCCAATTCATTGTTGCCTGGGCATTGAAGAGTTAGGTATTTATTGTGGTCCTTTGAGTCTGGGCTTCTTTGTACCCATCCTTCTTGTAAGGTTTCCCAGGTATTCAAAAGAACTTGGGTGTTGTGATAGAAGTTTTTTGTCACTGCGCTTATATCTGCATTAGGGTGTTACAGTAGGTAGCTAGTCAGACATGAGCAGAGCAGAAGAGGGCTTCCCCAACCACCCTCTACACACACACACCCGGAATGTCAGGCAACCATCAGGCGATGGTCAGGTGGTTGTTAACTGTCTCTCTAAAATAATAATTGGTCACAGCCAGCACCAGAGAAAGGCAGTCTTCTAATAATCTGAAACACCTGAAACTGGTGATCAGCAGCTTTCCAATAAGATCCCAGGAGTTGGCCAAGTAGGCTCAAGCATGTACATTAAGAGGCAAAATAGCAGAGTTTAACTGGTATATGACCTTCTAGGAATATTCAGCTGGTAAGGGAAGGACGTCTCAAGTGAGAATGCATACAACTCCAGTAAACACATTGTGCATGCATACCTAACAAGTGCTAGCAGACCACTGCACATACAGACAGCTCATCCCAAGAGAAGAATCAAGGGAGAAGAGATGCAGACCCCGTAAGTATGTCAACATATAAAACCCCAAGTCAAAAGGTCAAATGGTGCACTTGTCTTTCAAGTTGCCCTCTTGGCCCTCTTCCAAGTGTACTTTACTTTCTTTTCATTCCTGTTCTAAAGCTTTTTAATAAACTTTCACTCCTGCTCTGAAACTTGCCTCAGTCTATTCTTCTGCCTTATGCTGCTCAGTCAAATTCTTTCTTCTGAGGAGGTAAGAACTGAGGTTTCTGCAGATCCATACAAATTTGCCACTAGTAACAAAGTGGTACCCCAAGCTTAGTAATGCTGTGGGTCTTGCAGACTCACAGAGGTTCCACATTGGTAGTCTTTTATATGATTCACAAGAATTCTCTGGATTACTAAGCAGACTCTTATTCTTTTCCCTTTCTTTCTCCCAAACATATGGAGTCTCTCTCTGTGCTAAGCTGCCTTAAGCTGGGGGAGTGTGCTGCATGCACTGTGGCCTGTGTTGGGTCATATCTGAAGCTAGCACAGCACTGGTTCTCACCCATAGCCATGGCAACCATTGTCTGGCTATCGCCTATGTTTACTCAAGGTCACAGGACTCTACAATCAGCAGGTGGTGAAGCTAGCTAGGTTTGTGTCCTTCCCCTCAGCAAGTTCCCATGAATGCCTGTCAGGTTCAGAAATGCTGTCTGGGAGGTAGGGCCTGTCATTGGACACCCTAGGAATCTAACTGGTGCCCTATTCTACTGCGGCTGAGCTGACACCCATACAGTCTTGTGGCACCCAAGCAACAAGACAAAGTCCTTCCCACATTTTTCTCCCCTTTCCACAAGCACAGGAATCTATACCCATGGCCACCACCACACCAGACTGGTGTTGTGTACTACCTGGCTGCTGCTCAAGGCCCAAAGGCTCTTCAGTGAGCTTGTGGTGAATGTTGCCAGGCCTGGGACTCTTCCTTCAGGGCAGCTGTAATCCCTCTGGCCAAGGGCAGGTCCAGAAATGCCATCCAAGAGCCAAGGCCTGGAATCAGAGACCCCAAGAGCCCACTTTGTGCTCTATCCCACTGTGTACAAGCTGGTGCCTGAGCTGCAAGACAGGGTCTCATTTACTCTTCCTCCTCCTTTTCTCAAGCATAAAGAGTCCCTTCCAACAGGCACCATAGCTGGGAATGTGCTGGGTCACACCTGAAGCTAGCATGTTTCTAAGTCTCCCCCAAGGCTCACAGCAAGAACTGCCTATGTATCGCTGCTGACTATCCAGGGCCAAGGACTCTTTAGTAAGCAGTCATACAGTCAACTGCCAGACTATATTCTTCTTATCAAGATAGCAGGTTCCCTTCTGGCCCAGGGTATGTCTAGAAATGTTGTCCAGGAAGTAGAGCCTGGAATGAGGGCCTTAGGACTCTGCCTGGTACCCTATCCTACTGTGGCTGAGCTGGTTTCCAAGTTGCCAGACAAAGTCCTCTTTACTCTTGCCTCTCCTTTCCTGACATGGAGGGATGGAGACTCTCCTGGAGCTGCGAGCCACATTGTCTGGAGTTGGGGAAAGGGCAGTGCAAGCACTCCCTCGGCTGTCTGCCCTGGTGTCTCACTAGATATTGTGCCCCCCAAGTTTACTGGCTCCAAGCCCAGCACAGCACCAAGATTTGCCCAGGAATGGCAGTCCTTGTGGCCTAGACTGCCTTCAAGTTTATTTAGGACCTCATATCTGTTTAGCCTGTGGAGGTGAGGCTTGCAAGAACTCAGGTTCCAAGCACTGGGATGGGTAATTCTCCTTTTGCTAGGGTTGGCCTAAATGTTGTCTCCATGGGTGCCAACTAATTTCTACCTGATATTGCTTTCTGCTGTGAAAGGGCAGCACTGAGTTTCAATGCAAAGTTCCACCACCACTGTGCTGTCACTCTCCCAAGTGCCCAGATTCTGTCTGTGTGCCATGCAGTCACTGGTGGGGATGGAGGAGGGGTGACATTGGCAATTCAAGACTGTCTTTTAGCTGGGCACAGTGGCTGATGCCTGTAAT
Source organism: Pongo abelii (assembly GCF_028885655.2). Taxonomy (NCBI): domain Eukaryota; kingdom Metazoa; phylum Chordata; class Mammalia; order Primates; family Hominidae; genus Pongo; species Pongo abelii. The sequence goes on along the minus strand of NC_071985.2, from coordinate 161,952,652 downwards.
CCCAGCACTTTGGGAGGCCAAAGTGGGAGGATTGTTTGAGCCCAGGAGTTTGAGACTAGCCTGGGCAACATAGTGAGACCCCCATCTCTACAAAAAAAAAAAAAAAAAAAAAATGAGCCAGCCATTGTAGCACGCACCTATGGTCCCAGCTACTCAGGAAGCTGAGGCAGGAGGGTCACTTGAGCCTGGGAAGTTGAGGCTACAGTGTGATTGTGCCACTGCACTTCAGTCTGGGTAACAAAGTGAGTTTCTGTCCCAAAAAAAAGACCATTTTTTCTACCCACTTTAATGCCTCTTTCAGGGATGTGAAGTTAAAATAAAGTACTATGATTGCTCATCCGATGTTTGGTTCTTATGACGGTGATTTTTAGGGTAGATAGTTGTTCAATTTGGTGTTTCTGCAGGGAGGATGATTGGTAGAGGCTCCTATTTGGCCATCTTGCTCTGCTTCCACTTCAGATATTTTGCTTTATAGTCTTTTTGCGTTTCACTTTGGGAAGTTTCTATGAACATATCTACAAGCTTGCTGATTCTTTCTCAAGCCTGTCTAATCTACTGATGAGCCCATTGAAGGCAGTTTTTTGTTTCTATTTTTGAATTTCAGCATTTCTTTTGGATACTTTCTTAGTTTCCATCTCTTTGTTTATGTTACCCATCTGGTTTTGTGTGCTGTTTACTTTTGCCACAAGAGCCCTTAACATATTAACAATAGTTATTTTAAATTCCCTGCCTGATAATTGCAAAATCTGTGCTGCCTCTGAGTCTTATTCTGATACTTGCTTTATCTCTTCAGACTGTTTTTTTTCTTACTTCATAGCATGCTTCGTAATTTTGTTGAAAGTTAGATATAACGTATCAGGTAATAGAAACTGAAGTAAGCATCTCTTCATTGTGAAGGTTTATGTTAATCTTACTAGGAGTTAGGTCATGTTTAATGTTTGCTATAGCTATAGTATGAAAGACTTTGATTTCCTCTAATGTACTTACGTTTGTCTTCCTTATTGTCTTTGGGTTTTCTTAACAACTCTGTCTTAAACTGAGTCTGCATCTCACAGTTCTTTCAGCTGTTTTTCACCATTATTATGCTACAGTCCTGTTGAGGAGTGGTAAAATGTAGGTGAGGGGACACATTCAGTAATCCTATGATTCAGTGTTAGTCTCTTAGTGGGCCTGTGTCCCTGGTCTATAACCATTGTAAGTGTTTATTAGCTTCTCCTCTTGCCCGCCCTGTCCCACTGAGTCATTAATTAGGTGAGCTAGAGAAGGCTGGAGTTATGTAATTGCCCTAATTTCTCTTCTCTCAGTTCAGATAAGGCTCTATTCAAGTCTGTTTCCTATACTTTTCCTTATTTTGAAGTATGCCCAGAACGTTCTCCACAGCAACTGAGAGCCTATACTGAATAGGCTTCAGTTGTGGAGAACGTTCTGGGCATATTTCAAAATATGAGAAGAGTTATCTCCTCTCCTTGACATTGCTAGGTGTAGATTTGTTGTTGTTAGCATCTTACCATGAGAACCTGATGCAGTTCCTGGAGTTAATACCAATGATGTGGGGCCCCTAGGACTGTAAATCCCCGGAATTTCTCACTTTCACGCTAGACAAAACTTAGCCTCCAGCAATTCATCCAAGTTACTGGTTAACCATTTCTACTAGCCTGCTCCTCCAGGTAAGGTGATGCCAGCTGTGATTTTCTTTATTAACCTGCTTCTGCAGATTTTACTATGGTAGTTTGCCCTGAGATCTCAATTCTCTGGTGAGTTCAAGAAAAGTTGTTGAGTTTTCATTTGTTCAGCTTTTTCCTTATTGCAAGGATGGGAGTGGTAACTTCCAAGCTCCTTACATGTCAGAGCTGAAACTAAAGTCCACACAGTAATTACATTTATTGTTTCTTTTAAATTTTATAGGAGAGCTTGCTATTTTAGGCTTTAACTTGGATTACCACAGGTTTGCCTGGGTCCTGGTTGTACCAGTTGTAAATATGTTAAAGCCTACAACTTATTTTAATACCCGCTTTCAATCTCGAAGTTTCTCAATTTTAGTGGAAATAATATGGTTACCCCTGCAATTGAAACGGAAAGTTCCCTGATTCCCCTCTCAACTCCTCTTTTCTCTTTCTCTGCCATGTGTTCTGCTGTCCATCTGTTTGCTTCTTCATCTCCTCACCTGCTGGTCTGCGGGTCTGCCAGTCTGCCTGGTCTGCTCTAGAGCTTGGGGTTTGGGGTTTATATGGGGCAGGATAGGGGATGTGGTGGACCAAAAGACAACTTTTTGGGTTTGGAAAAAGAAATACCTGTTCTCATTTAGGGCTGCAGGTATCCAGGCTTGAGGGTGGGGCCTTTGTTGGGAACCGCCCTCTTTTACCCAATATTTCCCTGTCTCCTGTCCGTATCACAATGATACCCTTGGGAATAATTAAAGACTTATGTGACAAAGGTGGTTGCTTTTGATTCTTGCACTTGACTGGTTTTTTTACTGGAAAATCATACACCACTTTTTCCTTTCTTTCTTTAGTATCTCTCCCTTCTCACCATTTGTTTTCCTTTTCACTTTTGTTCTTTTCACAGGTACCCCCAATGTGGTAACTAGAATATGTTCTCTGTGACAATTAAGGCCCTTTGTGGTCATATAATTTAACCATCAGGACTGAGATTTGAGAATGACTGTTTTAACATGACTTAACTGTTTGTTCCAGGAATTTTTTTATCTAGGAATATATGACTTGTAAACTAGTAAGTAATTTCACTGTTTGCTTCAGGAAATTACTAATTTATTTAGGAAAATTATTATCTCACTTGGTCACAGTGCTTGCTTATCCAAAAGAGCTTACTTATGAAGACTCAAGACCGTTTTCTTGATAAGTCTGTTACAGTTTATCGTTAATTAATTTGCTTAATCCTAACAAGTTGTCCTCCTTGAAAAGATTTGAAAGGTGTCCTCCTTGAAAAATTTGCTTGTTTGAGCACAGACCTCAAAACCCTATGTGTATATATTCTTTTATGCAGATATGCGTATATATACATATATTCTTTTATGCCCTACCTCTTCTGAGAACTATGAAGATTCACTTTAGATTATTTTTTATCTTGTTGCAGTAGGTTTAATCAACTTAGTTTTGCATGATCACAGGTTATTTGCATGTTCTTGAACTCTTGATAGTATTAGAATTTCTGGGGCAAGTACATTGATTATACTCCATTATAATCCTGAAAACACTGGATTGTCCCAAAAAAAATAAATTGGATAGAAAAGGCAGGCAAATTTTTTCTTTGCTTTTCGTTACCTGCTTGTACATGGCCCAGATTCTTATTCCACCAAGTCCCATAACAAGCCATTAATTCTAACACTATTCCTATGAATTAAGAATATTCTTATCTCAACTCCACAGGTGGAGAACTAGGAACAGAGGCTAATAGACTTGTTTAAGGTCACTAAGTGAACCAGTATCCTGGCTGGCTGGGATATAGACCAGGTCGCTTGACTCTCAGCCCCATGCTGTGTGTACCAGATGTGACACCATTCTGCTCTGCCATCAATGAGCTATTGACCTTGCTTCCTTCTTAGCTGGCAGAGGTCTACTCTGTGTGCTAACGTCAGTTCTGCAGTTTACACCTTGAATTACTTTTCTGCATGGCCAACTTTGTAGTGTTGCAATATTTTCAGGGTATGGCAAAACATGGTGTAAAATAATCTTTTAAAAATTGACATAGGATAGGGAGGAAGAAGAATTCTTAAAACATACTGAAACTTACAATGTAATAGAAGAAAAAATCAAATGGATTTCAAAACTGAGCTTTTTTAAATGGCTAAGATCTACATAGCCAAGCACACATTGCATATTTTAAAAGAAAAATAGCTAAATTAAGTTTTCTTCATATCCTGGGGTAGCTAATAAGTCTTAAGTTATACTGTAAATACAACGTCCTTCATGTAAACTCATTTGATTTAGGCAGGATATCCTTGAATTACAACTTCTATCCATCTCCATTCTGGCAATGTGTCTCCAAAAATGCTGTGAATTGAAATAGTTTTTCTTTCAGTGGGTTCTACTTTCTTTTGCTTTATATCTCCTTTCATCATTCATTACAATAGTATTTACTACAAAACTGCCATCATGATTTACTTCTCTGTAGGCCAAATCTGATTAAATAGAGTGTTATTAAGGTCTACTGAGGACTTAATCATTCCTATTTACCTCAAAAAGTATAAACAGGTTATAAATGTCACTTTCCAAAAGTTTCTGAAACTTTTGTGAGGGGTCATTAGAAAAAGATCTCAGGGATCCATAAGTGAGTTACTCACTTAAGAAGAGAAGATCCAACGAATCCTGGGTAACTGCTTGCCAGCTGAAAAAAGCACATGGTAACCCCTTTACACAGAACTCAATTAGGACATAATCATGTAACTTGTTACAGAATTCCTGGACCCTCAAATCGTTGACCCCTAGTATTTTAAAGGGAAACACCAATTTTTCCTTAATCTCTTTTCTTAACACTTCATGAAGAACTTTTTAAAAATATTTTACTGCTTATTTACGGAAGATACATGAAATTCTTGGACAGTATATATGTGAATCAGAGATAATCTCTGGATAAAGGGATTTGGAAAGTGGCCATTGGAATAGGAGATAGAAAAGAATTTTTCTTGAATAAATCCACAGGAAGGATAGCAATATTAGGCACTAAGTTAAAAAAGTAAACAAAGTGTCTGGGTTGAGCCAGGCACCTGTATTAGTTAGGGTTCTTTGGAGAAATAGAACCAATAAAATACACACACACATACACACACATACATATAGATATGTATGTATGTATGTATCTATGTTTATATATAGGCAAAATTTTTTCTTTAGTTTTTATTGCCTGCTTGTACCTAGCCTTCTATATACTTAGGGAGAGAGAGAGATGTATGAGATGTATTATGAAGACCTGGCTCATGCAATTGTGGATGACAAGTACCACAGTCTGCTATCTGCGAGGTGAATATCCAGGAAATCCAGTGATGTAATCAGTCTGGGTCTGAAAGCCTTAGAACCAGAGAAGCCAATGATGTAAATCCTAGTCCGAGGGAAGGAGAACATAAAATGAGATGTCCCAGCTTAAGTGATGAGACAGGAATAAAACGAAGAAATCTCTCCTTCCTTTGCCTTTTGTTCTATTCAGGACCTCAGCGGATTAGATGATGCCATTCGTGTTGAGAAGGGCAATCACTTCGCTGAATCCCCTGATTCAACTGCTAATCTTATCCACAAACACTCTCACAGACACACTCAGAAACGTGTTTACTCTGGGGACCCTGTGGCCCACTCAAGTTGACACATAAAATTAACCACCACAAGTCTACTCCTTGTCAACTGAGCACCCACATACATCTCTTAAACCATACTTAATCTCCAAATGAGGACAATAATAAGGTCATAATTCCACCTAACATAATACAACTATCCTGTGTACAACTAAAAACACACTAACTCTTTCTCCAGAAGAGGAGGTAAATTTCTTTTCTTTTCTTTTTTTTGTGAGACTGAGTTTTGCTCTTGTCACTAAGGCTGGAGTGCAATGGTATGATCTTGGCTCACTGCAACCTCCACCTCCCAGGTTCAAGCAATTTTCCTGCCTCAGCCTCTTGAGTAGCTGAGATTACAGGCACCCACAACCATGCCTGGCTAATTTTTGTATTTTTAGTAGAGACTGGGTTTCACCATGTTGACCATGCTGGTCTCGAACTCCTGACCTCAAATGATCTGCCGCCTCGGCCTCCCAAAATGCTGGGATTACAGGTGTGAGCAACCGTGCCTGGCTGGAAGTAAACTTCTTGAGTGATGTTTTATATTCCTTTTAATATCCTGTAATGTAAATACTGTAATATAAAATCAACAATTTTAGATACTATGATATAAAATAAATACATGTTATGTGAAAGGAGAATTAGAAAGAAAACAAACATACTGATTTGACTGGCTCTGTGTCCCCAACCAAATCTCATCTCCAATTGTAATCCCCACATGTCAGGGGAGGGACCTGGTGGGAGGTGATCGGATCATGGCAGCAGATTTTCCCTATGGTGTTCTCATGACAGTGAGGGAGTTTTCATAAGAGCTGATGGTTTTAAGTGACAATTCCTCACTCCTTCTCTCTCTCTCTCCTGCTGCCATATTAGACGGGCCTTTGTTTCTCTTCACCTTCTGCCATGATTGTAAGTTTCCTGAGGCCTCCTCAGCCATGTGGAACTGTGAGTCAATTAAACTTCTTTCCTTTATAAATTACTCAGTCTCAAGTATTTCTTTATAGTAGTGCGAAAACAAACTGGTACAGATACAGACACATATATATATATATACACACACACACACACACACACACAAATGGAGATGTATTATGAGGAATAGGCTCACATGATTCTTAATCTGTTTGGGCTGCTGTAACAAAGAATTATAAACTATTTATCAGAAATTTGTTTTCATAGAAATGTATTTCTCACAGCTCTGGAGGCTAGAAATCCAAGGTCAGGTTGTCAGCAGGTTTGGTGCCCACCAAGGCCTCTCTCCTTGGCTGATTTTTTTTTTTGCTGTGTCCTCAGACAGTCTTTTCTCTGTATGTGCATCGCTGGTGTCTCTCTGTGTGTCCAAATTTTCTGTTCTTATAAGGACCCCAGTCAGATTGGATTAGGGCTCACCCATGTGATATCATTTAAACTTAATTACCTCTTTAAAAGTCCTGTCTCCAAAAACTGCCTCATTCTGAGGTAGTGGGGGATAGAGCTTCAACATATGAATTTGCAGTGAACACAATTAAGTACATAACAAAATATGACAGATCTCTGAAAGGTAACATGGACTCTTACTTTTTATCTTATGTATTTTTATTTCCTTCTTATTCTAGACGCAGTGTAGCATAACAACTAAATGCATGGCTCTGGCGCCAGCCTACTTGCATTCATTCTTTGCCATGCTACTTACTAGGTTTGCAACCAAAGGCAAATTGCTTGACTTCTCTGTATCTCAGTTTCCTTGAATGTGAAATGGAAATGGAATTTTCAGTAATAACTACCTCATTGGATTGGTGTGAAGTTTAAATGGATGAATACATATAATATACTTAGTTGCTGGCACGCAATAAACATTCAATAAGTGTTAAGTATGAAGAATAATAATTTCTGGCCATAAAATATATATGATACTTATACATATTAGTGCTATAAATAAATATTTGTATTCTGTAGAGATGTATCCATTTTTCATTAAATGGCATAATCAGAAAGATGTATAAATTTAAGGTGACTATCCCAGCTATAATTTGTGTCACTTACTTTTCACATATTCACATACAGCATACATCTGTCTGACCATCTGTGTTTCTAAAATAACTCCAGTGAGATTTCAGACACCTAATATTGTTAATAACAAAAACTCCATGTGTCTTTTACATTTGTGTGGGTGATAATTCTATACTTTAGTTTGCTGTATTAAATTCACCCTTAATCTAGTTTTTGGTATATTTTTAAACATGGGTTAGCCCTTTTATTTTTTCTTTATAAAGACATTATCATCATTATCTCACTCATCTTCACAAATTCTAAATAATACGCAAAAAGGAAAAAAAATTTAAATGATAACTATTTTATGTGTGTGCTTTTATATACAGTACCTTTCACCCATAACGATGACCTGCTAATAGTCAAAGCCAATGAACTGTGTTCGGTCATTAACTAATTTATTGAAAGCAATGTCTCTGCATCACTTTTTTTTCTTTTTACTAACACACATAGCATTTGCTCTTTGCCTAGCCCTGCTATAAGAAATTTCCATTTATTAAATTATTTAGTTTTCAGAACAGCCCTATAGAGTAGGTGTATTATTCCCGTTTTACAAAAGAGGAAAGTTAGGCACAAAGAGATTAAGTTACTTGCCCTTCAGGGAGTACATAGTGGGGCCATCATTAGGCCTAGGCACTCATAGCTGCATTTTCCTTCTGGACACTTTTTCTTTTATTGGCTTACAGAATACCACTCATTTCTAACCTTTCTGGCCACTCAAATAAAATCCTTTATTAAATCTCTCTCTTTCCATGAAATGCAGCTTAAATATTGTAGCTTCTCACAGTTCTTAGAATGTTTGTTTTCTCTCTTTAAACTCCTACTCATTCTAGGATTGAGGTACAATCTAAACAGTGATAATCTTACATTTATACTCTAGAGCCATCTTTTCCCTGAAGTGAACATATATTTCCAACCACCTACTCAGCACCTCCAACTTGAATGCTGAGCATGTGCAAAAGTGAACTCTCCATTTGCCTCGCTCTTCCCATATTGCTCCTCCTCCTTCAGTTCCAATTCCTAAGCCTCCTAGTGGACTCTTCCAACTCCCTCATTTCATGTGCGCAATCTGCAACCAAGTTCTATTGATTCTAGCTCCAAGTAGCTCCTTAATCTTGCCCCTTATCTCAAATCTAGTAGGTGGGTGCTGATAGATTTTCTGTTATCTTTTCATCCATTAATGACTTTTACTTACTAAAAATTATCATTTGACCATTGTGTAGTCAACTTATGCTAGTATTCTCTGCAGCTTGAAACATTTCAATCATTCCTTTGCCTTAATTTTCCCAATATCCCAAACCTGAGCCAGGATTTTATTTCATTACGTAGTTTTCTGGTTTTTATTTGCTAGAAAGGAATCGAGTTTCTTTTTCATCACAAGTAAGTATCTTGATCTTCTGCAAGATCAAGATACTTTGAAGATCAAGCTTTTTGCAGAGTTTTAAAAAATAGATGAGATTTTTGTTTCCTCCCTCAGCAGTAACCACTACACAAATAGAATGCAAAGAGATAAAGAACTTTCAAGAATGGCCTGGTATATTTTCCTTTGGGCTAGTTCCTTGATCTACAAATTCTTTGGGAAGAATGTTAATTTCATTGTCTATTATCTCTCACCTCAACTTTTACAACAATCTTCAAACCTGTTTCTCTCTTTCTTCACTCTATATAATCTTCCTAAAAATTAAAACAAAACAAAACAAAACAAAAACCAAAACGCTCTATTGGCCACTGGATTAGGTGAAAATCTTTCAGAATGGCTTGCAGGGTCTTGGACAAGTCAGCTGAAAAATGACCTCTTCAGCTTCCTCTTCCTCTCCCTCTCTTCACCTTCCTCTTCCTCTCCCTCTCTTCATCATATCCCTTAAATTCAAGCCACAATAAATTCTAGCTCCATGCACAGCTCTTCTTTCTCTAATGCCATATACTCCATTTGTATCTGAAAACACATACATTTCATTAAGACTTGACCCTGACCGGACATCTGGATGCTCCTCCTTGATGTCTGTCACCACCCACCCATCATGTTTCCCAGGACAACCCTGCCCTGCCTTGCTCTGCCCCTGATGAATGGGCAGGTCTCATGAGTAATTTTCATCATCTGGCTCTTTGTCTCTGACACTTTTCTTATAATTGCTGAACTCCCAACCTCTTGTTTCTAAAAATGGATTTAGATTTTTTGACTTGAACTTCACTGCTAATTTTTAGATAGGATTTGACTTCTGACTTTGTCCCCAGGCATGTGAGATAATCACCCCACAGGATGGAGCCTTGACCCCAGACTCAGTCACCTTTCCAGACACTCCTATAAATCCAAAGGCCCCTTAAGGGAGGGATCATACAGTCTGTTAAACATCTTCTTGTTTCCCTCAGAAAGAACTGGTCACTGCCTCCTTGGCACTTCCATGATTGTTCTCTATTTATATTTCTAATATTTCTATCTTGTGGTTATATTGCAATAATAATACTTGAGAGCACATTCTCAGGTATGAGGAGTGTAACTTGGCACTTCTGTGCCTCCAGTTCAGTGCTCCTCCTATAGCCCCTAGTATCGCTTTTACTACTTTGTGCCCTCTTCCCCTGACTTGAGTATGCCTCTGCTTTCCTCAACTTGCACCTGTGATTCTTCTTCAGAGTATGCCCTTGAACTACTATCCCTTTGCCCAGAAGCCCAGAGAACTGGTGGTGCCTGGGAACTACATTCATCCCAGGTGGCTGTTAACCAATGACTGAATGGTGAGAGAGTCTCAATCAAGGGACAGGACCACTCTTGAGGCATAGGCTAAAGCTATTCTGTATAGGACTTTGCCTAAAGCCTTACTTGGCTTCTTTCCCCTCCATGCCCGGCTTCCCTCTCTCCCTATTGGTTTTTCTCAGGAGTACTTCCCTAATGATTCATTTGCATGGAGCTTGGTGCATGGTCTACTTCTAGAGAGCTTGATCTAAGAATACCACTTAATCTCCCTTTCATGTCCGTTTTGTTTGGTTACAGAAAAAGTATTCCAGGTAGATTCTAAGTAAATGTAGTCACTTCAGATAAATTTCAATCAATTCAGAATTTTCACAGAATCTCTCCTCCTTTCTCCATAAATTACAGTAGGGCAATCATGGTGGTGGTGATGTTTTTATAGTTTCATGAGGAATTATGTCCATCTGGCCCCAGTTGTCAGAATCTATCCTGTGGCATATTATATTACACCCAATTATCTATTTCTGTGTTTGTTCTTATTACTATGGTTAAAGCTTTAAAGTGCCCAGATCTTTTTCTCCTTCTCCTGCTCCTCCTCCTTCTTTGTTCTAAGCACTTAGAATAGGGACACTAACTGTTCAGTGAAAGCACTGAATACCTTTGTGAGCTAGTCATTATCATCCTAGTTTTACAGATGTAAATGAGGCTCAGAGAGATGAAATAATTGAGGCAAAGGAAGATAATTGATTAATAGCAGAACTTGAATGAGATCTTCTGACTTGATATGAATTTTTCCACACCACCCTTCCTCAACTTCCTCTATACCATCCTCCAGATCCTATGACTGTGTCATTATGCCTGATTTTCAAGGGAAAGTCCTGTGTATAGTGACCTCAGCCACAGAAAGTTAGTCACAGACATCTTCTTGTAGGCTTTTTAGAGAACGGAAGAATCATTGCAAAGCCTTTGTCACTACTGAAAATAAAAACCAGAATTTTCCTGATCAGGCTTCCTCCTCAAATATGAACATTAATTAACACTTTTCTTTCCTTCTTGGAGAAACTGTGCACACCTTTAAGCTTTCATTGAAAACCTACCTATAATAATACTAAGCATCAGTTTTTATATCATTTTTATCTGTTTGGTAAGCAATCTACAATTTACTGGGAGGGAGGGGTCCAGCCATGCTAGAAGGAAAGTATTGTGTCTTTAGGGAAGGTGTGTATTTGAATCAGAAAGAAGACCAATTAATAATGGAAATATCCCATGATGCAATGGAAGAAATGTACTCTAGGGGGGTTTGATGTAAGGACAATGCTTTTAAATTATTGATATTACAATGAGCAAGAAAGTCTGAGCACAATACTCTTTTTTATTCCCACCAATTCTCACTCTTGGGAATTCAAGAAATTAGATCAGGTGGTATCTTACAGGGATCAAAAGGCATCTCTCATATCTCAGAGGACCAGAGGTGGCATGACCCCTTATTCCTATGCATGTGTGCAGGTGCCTGGACTGTCCTATTGTAACATGTATCTGTGCTGAGCTGTGTGAGCACAGAAGCTGCACAGATACTGCTACCTAGCAGGGGGGAAGAACAGTGAAGTTTGAAAGGCATGATTTAGTTAATATGCTACACTCTGCCTCTCAGGCACTTGGGGGCACATCTTTTGTTACTCTGGCTTATTTCTTCTGACAAGGGCATGATTTAGCAGTTTGTTAGGGAACAACATTACCATTTAGTGGAAGAGCACTTTCCGTTTTAAAACTTTTAACTTAAATTAATGTCATCTAGAGTATATTTGTTTTAACCTATTGACTCTTAGCACTTAAACACCTTAGGCAAGATCCATCTGTATGTACAGAACCTGAAATCATTTGCAATTTGGTGATGTGTCTCATTCATGCTTGAATGCCATTATGAATTAAATACAGTAGTACCATCTTATATTCCATTTTGAGATCTTAAAGTTGACATTTACTTGTTGCAAGCAAATTCCATGCAAAAATTGGCATAGTATACTCTCTAGCTTACACATTTATGATATTTTAATTTTTTCATTTAGAACGCTGTATAGTAACTTGAGGGCTTTTTTTTTTCTAAGTATATATTGGGGATGAAGAAATGTCTATAATGGGAGGTACATGACAAGGTAAATAATAATTGGTACCTTCAGAACTGCTTCTAAATAAAATTTCAAGCTTAATGAAATTTGACCTCAGCTAAAGCTTTCTCTGTGTTTTTTTTTTTTCCCGTCTAGTATCCACTGTCCTCAGAATGGCCCTTTTTCTTGCCTCTCTTCTATGTGTCTTCTGTGCTCCCAGGAGTATGGCTCTCTTCTGTGCCACCAAAAGCTATAATGATTCCTTCTTCTGAAAGGGCCAAAGACGCCTTTCTACTGAAGTCCAAGAGGGGCTAAAAGCAGTTATAACCCTGGGTCCTCTAATTCTAGCTCAGCCTTCTCACTCATGAAAACTTCAGGCTGTTGGTGGGTTTGCCAAAAAAAAAAAAAAAAAAAAAAAAAAGAATCCCATTACTTTTACTTTGATACAATGTACTTTAAACTCATTGTGGAGGAAAATTTATTGCCTTATTAACAGGTCTCTGGTTTTCTTTTTGGAAATAATGGATTTTTTTTTCTGGCTTGTTGGCTTGACAGCGAAGTTTAGTTTTTATAGGCTATTCTCTGTGTTGCTTGGGAAATGGATTTGGGGACCAGATTCAGAGTTCCAGGTTCAGAGACCAATCTTGAGTTATTCATCTAATAAACTTAGTTGAGTGCCTACTATGTGATAGGAATTGCTTGAGGTACTGAGAAAACAATAATGATCAAGGCAGACAAAGTCTAAACTCTCATAAAGCTTATGTTGTGATGGAGTAGGGAAATGTATTAGTCTGTTCTCACACTGCTGTAAAGAACTACCTGAGACTGGGTAATTTATAAAGAAAAGAGGTTTAATTGACTCACAGTTCCACATGGCTAGGGAGGCCTCAGGAAAATTACAATCATGGTGGAAGGTAAAGGAGAAGCACACAGTGGCAGGAAAGAGAGTGAGGGGGAAAATGCCAAACTTTTGGAACCATCATATCTCGTGAGAACTCACTCACTGTCACAAGAACAGCCTGGGGGAAATCCACCCCCATGATTCAATCACCTCCCACTAGATCCCTCCCCTGACACATGGGGATTACAATTCAAAATGAGATTTGGGTAGAGACACAGAGCCCAACCATATCAAGAAACAAACAAAACTTTGTAAGTAAAGAAGAAAACTATCAAGCCAAGTGTTACATGCAGTGAAGTGGAGTGGTATGATAGAGAGTGGTTGGAACTGTTTAAATGAAGAGGGAAGGCTTCTTTGAGGAGGTGTTTTTTAGGCTACCAGTTAAATAGCAAATCATATTATCCATTTGATGAGCCCTGTGTATTTTTATTTCAGGAGGATGAGATTCCTGGTAGGGCAATGGCCCTAAGGCTAGACTAAATACAGGTTGTCAGACCAGAGGACATAAGATAGCTAGTATTGCTGAAGCATTCTAGGCAGGAGGAAGATTGGTAAGAGATGAGATGAGAGAGGCAGACAGGGGACACATCTTCTAAGGCTTTGTAGGGCATATTAAAGAGTTTAGATTTTATTGTAAATCTGTGGGAAGTCATTGGAGGTTTTAAGCAGGGTACTACTATTTTAAAATGATCACCGTTGCTGCTACATGGAAAGTTAAAAAATGCTAAAAATTCACAAGAAGAAGACAGAGGAAGAGTGATGGTTATTTAGCAGATGCTTTCCCTTGGACGTCTCCCTTCTCCTCTGTTTTAATCCTCTGAATTCTTAGCATTTTTTGACTTTTTATATCCTCTTCTGATTGCTAATGCTTCCCTTGAAATCTTCAGACAAAAGTATTGCTTGGTGCCTAGCATCAATAGATTAGGCAAATATCAGTCTAGCACGATGGCTCATGCCTGTAATCCCAGCATAATGGAAGGCCAAGAAGGGAGGATTGTTTAAGCCCAGGAATTTGAGACCAGCCTTGGCAAGATAGCAAGACCTCTGTCTCTACAAAAATAAAAAAATTTAGCTGTGCAAAGGTCCTAGTTCCTTGAGAGACTGATGTGGGAGGATCCCTTAAGCCCTGGAAGTTGAGGCTGCAGTGAGCTGTGATAGTGCCACTGCACTCCCACCTGGGTGACTGATCAAGACCTTGTCTCAAAAAAAAAACAAAAAAAAATAAAAATTTTTATCAGCTCAGGTAGCCATGATGACAAAACATTTTAAGATACAGGAAGTACTGGGCATGACCAGGTATAGGTGTTTGGTACATAGAAAAAATTGGAGCCAACAGAGGTTTGTGACATTGCTTAGTCCTGGAAGAAAATGGGTTATAAAAAATTTTAACTGCAGCAACTTGGATGCTAAAACCTTGTTGCTTAAGTGAGAAGTTCTAACTATCTTTTTCATTGACCATTTTAATTTAAGTCACTCATAAAGCTGTTTATGAGGATAATTAAATCATTATATGTAATGCTTTGATTTCATGTTTCAATTTCAATTCTCTTCTTTCTACTGTGTGTTGCTGTGCTAGAATGAGATACTGCCGAGAACAAGAAAATCAGGGTCCCAGGCCTCATGAGACTTACAGTCTAGAAAGAAAGAAAGCAATTAGGCATTTAATTGACTTTGAGCATAGTGAGTGCTTATCTTGTTCCACGTTAGTTTTCTAATCCTTTACCTCCACTTGAAAAAGGATGGATGCCTAGACCCTAAAGCCAACTAGACACTCTGGGCAAAACCACAGGTACAATATTTCTAAAAGCTCTCTAGGTGACTTATTGTGCATACAGGATTGAAAATCAGTGTCCTTTATCAGGGTTTCTCAATCTAAGCACTATTGACATTTTCAGTGGGATAATTCTTTGCTGTGGGTTGGCTGTTCTGTGCGTTGTAGGATGTTTAGCAGCATCTCTGGCCTCTGCCCACTAGATGTCAACAGAACTCCCTGCAAGACAAAAAATGTCTCTACCCACTGCCAAACACCCTTTGGAGGGGTGAACTGCTTCCTTCCCACTTGCTGAGTACCACTACTTATAGCAAGTAGGCTCTGGCTATCTTTGTGACCTACTCTCCACCTACTGTCTCCCTTACTGATTCAGTGTCAGTCATGACAGCTCCTGAATGTTCCTCAAACCTGATACCACCACTTTAGCCTTTCATTATCTCTGCCCATGATGGCTTCCAAATAGCTGCTTGTCTAACTCCCCAACTTGTTTCAAGTCTGCTCACATGTTACCTCAGGGAAGCATTCCATTATTATCCAGTCTGTAATATTCCATCACCTTTATTTATATCCTTACCCTGTGTATTAGTCCATTCTCACACTGCTAATAAAGACATACCTGAGATTGGGCAATTTATAAAGGAAAGAGATGTAATTTACTCACAGTTCTACAGGCCTGGGAGGCCTAAGGAAACTTACAATCATGACAGAAGGGGAAGCAAATATGTCCTTCTTCACGTGGTGGTGGGAAGGAGAAGTGCCCAGCAAAAGGGAAAAAGTCCCTTATAAAACCATCTTGTGATAACTCATTTATTATCACGAGAACAGCATGGAGGTAACTGTCCCCATGATTTAATTACTTCCCCTGGGTCCCTGCCATGACACGTGGGGATTATGGGTACTACAGTTCAAGACGAGATTGAGTGGGGACACAGCCAAACCATATCATTCTGTCCCCGGCCCCTCCCAAATATCATGTCTTCATATTTTAAAACACAATCTTACCTTTCCAACAGTCCCCCAAAGCCTTAGCTTATTCCTGCTTTAACCCAAAAGTCGAAGTCCAAAGTCTCATCTGATACAGGGCGAGTCCTTTCCACCTACGAGCCTGTAAAATTGAAAGCAGGTTAATTACTTCCTAGATACAATGGGGGTAGAGGCATTGGATAAATATACCCATTGCAAATGGGAGAAATTGGCCAAAACGAAAGGGCTACAGGCCCCATGCAAGTCTGAAATCCAGCAGGGCAGTCAAACCTTATAGCTTTGAAATGATCTCCTTTGACTTCATGTCTGGCATCCAGGTCACACTGATGCAAGAGGTGGCCTCCCATGGCCTTGGAAAGCTCCACCCCTGTGGCTTTGCAGGGTACAGCCTGCCTCCCAGCTGATTTCACAGCCTGGTGTTTAGTGTCTGCAGTTTTTCCATGTGCACAGTGTAAGCTGTCAGTGGATCTTCCATTTTAGGGTGTGGAGGATGGTGGCCCTCTAGTCACAGCTACACTAGGCACTGCCCCAGAGGGGACTCTGTATGGGGGCTCCAACCCCACATTTCCCTTCTGCACTGACCTAGTCGAGGTTCTCCATGAGGGCTCTGCCCCTGTAGCAGACTCCTCCCGGGACGTCCAGGAGTTTCCATACGTCCTCTGAAATCTAGGTAGAGGTTCCCAAACCTCAGTTATTTACTTCTGTAAATCTGCAGGCTCAACTCCAAGTGGAAATTGCCAAGGCTTGGGGCTTGCACCCTCTGAAGCAATGGCTTCAGCTGTACCTTGGCCAATTTTGGTCATGGCTGGAGCAGCTGGGACACAAGGCACCAAGCCACCAAGTCCTGAGGCTGCACACAGGAGAGAGGCCCTGAACCTGGCTTAGGAAACCATTTTCCCCTCCTAGGACTCCAGGCCTGTGATGGGAGGGACTGCCATGACATGCCTTGGAGGCATTTTCCCCATTATATTGGTGAGTAGCATTTGGCTCCTCGTTACTTATGCAAATCTCTGCAGCAGGCTTGAATTTCTCCCCAGGAAATGGGTTTTTCTTTTCTACTGCATCATCAGGCTGCAAATTTTCCAAACTTTTATGCTCTGTCACCTCTTGAATGCTTTACTGATTCTTTCACCAGATACCCTAAATCATCTCTCTCAAGTTCAAAGTTCCACAGATCTCTAGAGCAGGGGCAAAAAGCCTCCAGTCTCCTTGCTAAAGCATAGCAAGAGGGACCTTTACTCCAGCTCCCAAAAAGTTCCTCATCTCCATCTGAGACCACCTCAGCCTGTACTTCATTGTCCATATCACTATCAGCATTTGGTCAAAAATCATTCAACAAGTCTCAAGGAAGTTCTAAACTTTCCCACATTTTCTTGTCTTCTTCTGAATCCTCCAAACTGTTCCAATCTCTGCCTGTTACCCAGTTCCAATGTTGCTTCTACATTTTTGGGTATCTTTATTGCAGCACTCCACTCTCCGTGGTACCAATTTACCATATTAGTCTGTTCTCATGCTGCTAATAAAGACATACCTGAGACTGGGTAATTTATAAAGTAAAGAGATTTAATTGATTCATAACTCTGCATGGCTGGGGAGGCCTAAAAAAACTTATAATCACGTTAGAAGGAGAAGCAAACACATCCTCCTTCACATGGCACGAGGAAGAAGTGCCAAGCAAAAGAAGAAAAGCCCCTTATAAACCACCAAATCTCATGAGAACTTACTCACTATTATGAAAACAGCATGGAGGTAACCGCTCCCATGATTCAATTACCTCCCACCAGGTTCCTGCCATGACATGTAGGGATTATGAAAACTACAATTCAAGATGAGATTTGGGTGGGGACACAGCCAAACCATATCACCCTGCTTTATTTTTCTTCACAGAACATATTACTATTTGACATTATATCATGTCTTTCCTTTAAATCTCCCATCCCCATAAACCACTGTGAAGTCTATTCAAATGTCTGATACATAATAGTGAGAAAAGAGAGTTCCCTGATCCATCTTGCAGGATGTGTGACTGGGGTGTGGCTCTCTGTTTGGCCACCATGAGCTCAAACCCGTTACAGGAAGGGGAGCATGCAGATGGGCAGCTGCAGGAACTGGGATGAGTGTTTTTTCGCTCTTGCCCCATGGCAGTGTCTAGGATTGGGTGCCTGTGACTTTTGAAGCCCCAGTGTTACAGTGCTCTTTTAGCTCTGCTGTCCTCAGATGGCTTAAGTGTTAACCAGCTCAGTGCCCGCTTGGTACCCAGGCCTTTGTCTAGCATCCTGGAAGAATCAGGTAACCCACAGACTTGAAGGGTGGTGAATGTGGGGGCTTTACTGAGTGGTGGATGTGGCTTTCAGTTGGCAGGATGGGGAGCTGGAAGGAGGATGGAGTGGAAAGATAATCTTCCCTTGGAGTTCAGCTGTCCCGTGGCCAAACTCCTCTCTGTCCCCAGCTGGACTCCTCTAGATGCTCAGATGCTCCTTCTCTTCTTTCCTTCTCTGTCACACCATTCTTCTGTTCCTTGGCTCTTCTGCTCATCTCCTTGTGGAGCCATGGGTTTGGGGTTTATATGAGTACAGGATAGGTGATGTGGTGGACCAAAAGGCAACATTTTGTGTGCAAAAACAGGAATGCCTGTTCCCATTTAGGGTCATGGGTTTCCAGGGTTGAGGGTGGGGCCTTTGCTAGGGAACCACCCTCTTCTACCCAGTATTTTCCTGTCTCCTGTCTGTATCAATAGGTACACAATATTTATTAAATTAATGAATGACTATACATTATGAAATGGGAAATGCAAGGTATAAAAGAGAATTGCTGTCCTTGAAAAGAAATTTAATTTTTTTTTTTGAGATGGAGTCTCGCTCTAGGCTAGAGTGCAGTAGTGTAATCATGACTCACTGCAGCCTCGAACTCCTGGGCTAAAGTGATCCTCCTATATCAACCTCCCAGGCAGCTGGGACTACAGGCATGTGCCACCATGCCTAGCTAATTTTTGTTTTTTTTTTTTTAGAGATGGGGTCTTGCTATGTTGACCAGGCTAGTCTTGAACTTCTGGGCTCAAGCAATCAGCCTGCCTCGGCCTCCCAAAGTGCTGAGAATATAGGCATGAGCCATCATGCCCAGCCAATCTAAAATTAAGTTTCATCATCCTCCACAATGTTTAATTTTGTTTTTGAACTCTACCTGGATTAAAAGCAGCTTTTAATGAGAGATCATACGTGTGTGCACACACACATATGCAGATGTTTAATCACTGATGAGCAAATGAGTATATTAAACTTTTACCCAGTTGGTAGGAAAAATCATGCTTTTTTCCACTTTTTTTTTTTTTTTTAACCAGTGCAAAATGTTCATTTATCTCTAAAGGGCTACAACTGCAACCAAGTTAGCTATATGCTGAACATTTTAGCTTTGGCCAAAATGTTTAACTATATACATAGTGTCAATATACAACAAAATTTGGCTAAAGTTTGTGAATAAAAGTCTATATTTTTAAAATATGACAAACATTTTTCATAGGATAAAGGAAAGTTTTGCCCTGTAAACTTTCAGAAAGACCCCATCTGAGTTCTGGTGGAATTTGAAGTTGGAACAATTTTCCATTCATTTCGCTAGCATATTTATATTAATTTTCAGGCCATCTGTGTTAAATAGTCCAAAACACTTTTTCTATGAGATTTCATATAAATGACCATAAGTTTGAGAGGTTTCTTATGAGGTGTTATCAAGTACAACTTCCTCTAGGGAGGACTAAACTTTTTTTTTTTTTTTTGTGAGACGGAGTTTCTCTCCTGTTGCCCAGGCTGGAGTGCAATGGCACGATCTTGGCTCACCACAACCTCTGCCTCCTGGGTTCAAGCAATTCTCCTGCCTCAGCCTCCCGAGTACCTGGGATTACAGATGTGTGCCAACACACCCAGCTAATTTTGTAGTTTTAGTAGAGACGGGGTTTCACCATGTTGGTCAGGCTGGTCTCGAACTCCCGACCTCAGGTGATCCACCCGCCTTGACCTCCCAAAGTGCTGGGATTACAGGTGTGAGCCACCATGCCCAGCCTGGGAGAACTAAACTTTAACCACTAGACATGCACATTTTATTTATTCTGGAAGCAGTCCAAGTAAAGCAATATTATAATGTATATGTTTCTTTTCTCTGGCCAATCTAAGTGTAGGGTACCAAATTGCCAATATAAAAATTGCTGTGGTCTCTACAAATTTTTTTAAAGGTAAGTTTTACTACTCATGTTAATCAAATAAATAATTAACTCCTCCCATCCCTAACAAAAGTTGTCCCTTCTTTCCCCAACTCCACACCTCATCATCAACATACAAGTTTATCATTTTCTTTCATATTCTGTAAAAAACTGTTAATTGAATGCTCACCCTTCTTTTTATAACTATGTTTTTCTTTCCTCCTTCTCTATTTTGTCTTTCATTCTTTATTCCTTTCCTCCCCATCATTTTTATTCTTCTTCCTTCTTTCTTTTCTCCTTTTTTTTTGATATTTATTCCTTTTTCCTTTGCCTCCACAAACATTTATTGGGCACTATTCTAGATATTAGTTATATGGAACTGAAGATTCTAGACCTTGAGAAATTTATTATTTAAATATCTAATAGTAGACGTTTACTTATGAAGTTAATATACTAAGTCACAGAAAGGATAAGACACTTATTTAAACTAATTCAGCTTATTCAACAAATGGAGGAGCTGATTTATTCATTTATTCTTTTATTCATATATTAACATAATATTTGTGGAGTAGCTACTATGTGCCAAGAACTGATCTAGTTGCTAGAGATACAGAAGACAAAAGCAATTAGAGCAAATCAGTTTTATTAAAAAAAAACCATTTATTTGGTTTGATATTTTCCCATCTCCTATCAATGGAATTAGAGTTATTTGAGTTATTTTTAAAAATCTGATTTTTTTTTTTTAAATAGGGTCACCCTCTGTCACCCAGGCTGAAGTGCAATGGTGATCATAGCTCACTGAAGCCTCAAACTCTTGGGCTCAAGTCATCCTCCCTACTCAGCCTCCCAAGTAGCTGAGATGAAAAGTGTGCACCACCACATGATTAATTTTTGTATGTTTTGTAGAGAGAGGGTCTCACTATATTGCACAGGCTGGTCTCAAACTCCTGGCCTCAAGTGATCCTCCCCCTTCAGCCTCCCAAAGTGCCAAGATTACAGGCATGAACCACCATGCCCAGCCAAAACTTTCAGTTCTATAACTCACTCATATACTGTATCTTTAAGTAGCTCACCAAAATATACCACGAACTAACCCATAGAATTATTAATAATATTTATGCCATTGCCCTACACTTAGAATTTGAAGCAGTTTAGATTTGATTGGTTAAAATATATATAAATGCAGAAGCAATTTTCCATTGGCTAGGAATATTCTCATCTTCAGAAAAAAATTACAGTTTTCTGGGCTTAAATTTTCAAATTTGTTATTCAAAACAAGAAATCTATTTCAGAAAATAGTTCGTTAAACATCGGATGTAAGGCTAAAATTAACAGCTATGCTGCTGGAGCAGTTAGGCTTATACAGATTAAGAAGAAAATGCAATATTCATCTCTATTTGTTAATGTGCTCATGAAGGACTATAGGATCAATAGAAAGTTGGATACCAACAAGAATGTGATCCACTCCGCTGACCATGGGGTGAGATATAGTGGAACCGACAGTAACATTGTCTCCCATCCTTATTAGAAGAAAAGTGTCAAATAAATGCCAAAGCTAAGATGGGAGGAAAGAATAGAGTGAAAGTGAAGCTAAAATCGTTTACCAAGTACCAGGTTTCTAAGAGTCAAATGAAACAAAATGTGAAGTAGAGAAATAAATGAGAGCTAAGATTAAGCATTTGATAAAGAGATTTAAATAGCAAAACCCACTTATCATTGACTGGGTCTGGCAGAAACTCCTTTAAAGCATCCAGAGTATAACTTAAGGAATGTAGGCTACTGTTTTCCTGGGGGTAGGAGGGAAATATAGTATTGGAACCAAAACAGGAAATGCCATTCTATCCTGCTTTGCATTTTAATTACTTCAGGTAATCTTAGTCAACACCTCACACCAGTTATAAGAGAACTACGTAAGTTTCGGACATGGACACTTAAAATCAAGGAATAAAGACCTACATTATAATAGAGCAAAAATTTAGAAAATTAAGTGGAATGATAAAGTATAACTAGAAATTTCAATGGCAGAATAAAATATATCATAAAAATTCAGAAAATCATAAACAATATGAATAAAAGGAAAGCTGACTTCTATAACACTGTAAGAGTTAAATAACACGTAAAATTTTAAGGAAGCTGAGGAGAAAAATAAAACATAAAGGTAACTACCTTTTAGGTTAAGTATTTTTTACCTAAGATAGTTGCTGAGGTTTAAACCTCCAGATCTCAGTGGCATAAAACAATAACAGTTTTGCTCATCAAGGACTAAACAGGAATTCTGTTTTATGTCATTATCTTAGTTACTCTGGGACCCACGCTGATGACACAATCACCATCTGGAACATCGTTGGGAGACAGAAAAGGCACATGGTAAAGCATGAACTTCTGATTAAATCTTCTTCCGGGTAGTGACACACTTGACTTTACTTGCATTTTGTTGGCCAAAGCAAGCCACAGGACTATGCCTGAGTTCAAAGGGTGGGGAAATGCAATTCTATCATATGTAGGAAAGAAAAAGGGATCCAAATGTATGGAACAGATACAATGATTGGCACAGTAGTAAACTTTAAATACTCATTGTTTTTAAGAGTGGAATAGGCTAAATATATAACTGATTTTGAAAGAGATTCAGCTACATTAAAGGATGCATTTATAAATGGAATTTGTTAAGAAGCTCAAGGATGTTTTATAGAATACCCTAATGGCTTCTTCTCTGATGTCAAAGAGAAAAGTCATGAACTTTAAAAATCTTCTTGCATGTAAAATAGAATAAGAGACTAGTTTATGAATGAAACCTCCTGCTCAAGATGATCTGTTCTCATATAATTCTTGTTTCTTACAGGCTAGAGATGCTAATTGATTTTCCAATTTGAATGTCTATATCTCCCCAAGGTTATGTACTCCAAATGATAGGTGTCTGAATTGGCAACTGAGTTTTATATGGAAGAATAGTTTAAAAAATACTAGAAGGGCTGGGATCTGAATTAGATCCAGATATAAAGCAGGGATAGCATTATCTCCAGATATAATCATCAGTCACCAACAATGGTTCTCAACACTTGGTATATATCAGAACCACCTATGAATTGAAAAACATAGCAATGCCCAAGCTCTACCCAAGATGGATTAATTCAGAATCTCAGTGGGTGGGAAGTGTGCATGTGCATTTCGAGAAGGTGGTGCAGCAACTGTAATAAAGAGTATAATTTGAGAAACGTTGGTCTGCAAAACAATGTTTAACTCAAGGAAGACTAAAGGACCAGAATAGTCCCAAGTAGTTACTCTCTACAAGTTTTCCGTCCCCAAACTCAAGGGAATGGATACTGGCACATGGGCTGCAGCAAGTTCACTTTAACGTGATTGGGTTGGGAGAAGGAACTAGGAGTACTTGGGATCCCAGATAGTCCATTGGGTGAAAGGTCAATGCCAAATATTCATTATTTGTTGCTACTGCTGTTGACAAAAAGATCCAGACCATGTTATTCTGAATTGCAAGATTTACCTGATTAACCCAGGTAATCACTAATCAGTGGTGAAACCAGACCTTGCTCCTAGCTTAGGTCGGAACCTGGCTAACCTCTAAACTAACCTTTTATTCCTGCCATTGTCATGAACAACACAGAATTCCCAAGAAAATCAAATGCTATAAATTGCTTTGGGAGAATGGAGTATATAGCTAGAAATGTGAGTATGGACTTGTCTGAAGCCAAGATACCACATCAATGGTCACTGGGTAGCCAGGAGGACTCTGTGCCTGGACATGGAAGGCTAGAGGCCATTGGCAGAGTAAAGTAGGAAGAATATTAACTCATATGCACTGCTTGCCTCTTATTTGCCAAAGACTTTTCATGAACTATTCAGTCTTCACAATTACCATTATAGGAAGATGTTATTAACTCTATTTTACAGAAAAAAATGAAGCTGCAGGAGTTAATGATGATCACCCACAAATACGTGGATTTGGTATATCAATTATTTTAAGCTGAAAGCACTTGAGAAGCTGTGTTTGCAGAAAGGGCTATCGGACCTGTGCTTTCCTAAATGTAGTAAGCCATAAAAATTCCTTTGAGAATAGTGCCTTCCTTGTACCAGTGTTACAAAATAACCCATATCACCAGAGACTGGGAATTACTGCTGCAATGGACCCGTACAAATGAACTTACTGAAGAAACCGTTATCTTCCACTAGCTTTACACACCCCCACCATAGGCCTCCTAATGATTTCCCTAGAATTTACTGCCTCTAGCCAGATCCTTTTGTCCTGTCATTTCTTCACAAATCTCTCATTCTTTGTCTAAAATGTATAAAAGATCTCTGCTTTGACCATTTTCTTCAGGTTTTTACTCTCTTAATGATCCCCGTGCACATGTAAAAATAATGACACTTACATGCTGTTCTTCTCTTAACTTGTCTTGTGTCCATTTGATTCTTAGACCCAGCTGAAGATCCCATTTAAGAATTAGGATGGGTAGGCCAGGCGTAGTGGCTCACGCCTGTAATCCCAGCACTCTGGGAGGCCGAAGCAGGTGGATCACGAGGGCAGGAGATGGAGACCATCCTGGCTAACACGGTGAAACCCCGTCTATACTACAAATACAAGAAATTAGCCGGCCGTGGTGGTGGGCGCCTGTAGTCCCAGCTACTCAGGAGGCTGAGGCAGAAGAATGGCGGAACCCAGGAGGCAGAGCTTGCAGTGAGCCGAGATCGCACCACTACACTCCAGCCTGGGTGACAGACTGAGACTCTGTCTGAAAAAAAAAAAAAAAAAAAAAAAAAAAGAATTAGGATGGGTAGAGGTGATCTTTAAACTCCCCAGAAAATCTAAGAGATTAAGTAATTTAGTGTTTCACAGTTAATAAATCATGAAGCCAAAATTTGAATCCTTTTCTTAGAGACTCAAAAGCCCTGCTTTTACTAGATATTATATGGCCTAGAAAGGAAAAAGAGGTGATACAAACAAACTTTGACACCATCACAATTTTATGTCACAAATACTTGCCCCCCACTACGCAATTTTATTAGACTGGAAATCAGGAGCAATGCTGAAATATAATGTAAAATAAGATGTATTTTTGATTTGACAAGCCCCAGAGGAATAGAGTGGGAATGTACAAATTTTCATAAAAGCCAAAAGTGCTTTTGGGGAGAGAAGACATTGCAAATTTCCAAGCCAGTTTTCAGCACCAGACACATGTGGATGTGTAAGTGTTATTTATTACACTGGCAAAACAAGAGGGACAGAGGCTGAAAATCATGAGTAAACCCTGGGGAGGTGACTCAGGGAGAGTTTTAGAACATTCTCACAGTGGGAAGCTGGAGGTTCACAGTTATATTTATTTGATTGTTATAAAAATACCTAAGATATACCCACAATGGTGGTAAGTGGGACATAGTTACAAACATGTCATCACCTGGAATGTCCCGTAAATTTCCCTTTCTCCTTTAAGATGTTATAGTTTCCCTTAAGGATATTGTTTCCTCTCTAGTCTACTCTTGAAAGCATTTCAAAGCCCCTTGTCTCTGAATTCAATATGTTGTAGCCAGTGCCACCCAAATCCCTCAGGGACTCCTTAACACTTTGGGGGCCTCCTTTGAAACTTTTAATTCTTCCTCCCAATACTGGGACTGGCCAGCGTTGCAGTGCCATTAGGGAGGAGTGCCCCATTACTGAATCAGTACCTGCCTCTGACCTGGTCCCATATTATCCCGTTTGCAGTGCTCTCCTATTCTCTTCTCTGACCTTATGACGTGGCCACCCAGATTCCCTGAGGAGCTCTGGGATGTATGCCTCTGAGATCATCTTAGAATTCTGGACTGGGACTCAGAGCCAGAAGAGTGGCATGGCCTGCTGGCCAGCATGGTATTTCTTTTGCAGGATCAAGTGAGATTTTGGATGATTCTCATTCACAAATGAGATAGGATAAGCTCAGGGCTCTGGCTATGGAAAGAGTTGGGGTTCAACTCCAGTCCTTGGCCTTGTGCTGCATGAATGGGCCCATGCATTCACTTAGGCCCAACTATGTTCTAATTGTGGCGCCACCTGTGGTCCATGGCACTAAAGGGCTGTGATGATGGCAGCAGGTATCTTTAAACCTGTAAGCATAGTCTACCACTGACAACCAGGGCACCATCCCAACTTCTCTTCAGGTTCTATGCCACATATCAGGCACTTCTCCTGGGATGGCCTCACCTAACTCCCTAGCCGTCTTATCTGAGAATTTTTGAAATCATTGTTCTGCAACACTAAGGGGCCATTCTAATCAAGGGCTTTTCCTGCTTCTGACAGATATGGCAATGGCTTGCTCTTCCTGGATGATCTTAAATTGTGCCTTCTGAGTGGCCATTCCTTCAATGAATGGGACCAATTTTTTTTTACCATGCCATTAGGCCCTTCATGTATTCTTCTTGCTGGTGGTGGTGATATGCAGAAAGCAGGGATGGTCAACATAAAAAGAAATCACACTTCGAGAATGCAGTGAAAATGGCTTCATGAGTTCAAGAGAAGACATAGTTGGAAGAAGTATTTTCCTGTGTTTAGGCTGTTAAAATTCTAAACAGTAAATTCAATAATCAGAAAATGAATTGTGATTCACATTTTCCTCAATAATCTGGGTAAGACCTGCAATTGTGATCATCATTAATGAAACAGCAACAACCTTTGAAAGAATCATTGGAAGCCAGTATTCATGGGTGGCACAATGAATGATTACATTATTACATGAGTAATAATGTAACCAGCATTAAATAAATGGTATTAGAGAACTGCAGAGGCAAGAAAATTTATCGTGTTTCAACACAAAAGTTACCAAAGAGCCATGGCATTGTGAGTAATAACAGCATTGCTGCATTTTTCTTTTAGTAGGAGATATGAAATCAGCCAGGAATGGAACATTTGACAATAAAGAACACAAAGAGATTGTTCTTGGATCTGAACAGGAAGAGGTTTTGGGTGTACACTATGAATTATCTTTACATGCAGTGATTGGATCATAAACAAATAAATAAATATTTCTTCTCTATCCACTATTTTGAAACTTTATTCAGATAACTAACTATACCTAACACAGGCTTGTGAATTTCTAAATACGTTTAAGGTTAAATTGTTTATATTATAATGTATGTAAAAGGTACTTTCTCAGGGTCCTGCATGTCCCAGAGGTGCCCTGATATTAGCAGACAGTCCCAGAGGAAACAGAAGGTATTATAGGATGTCTCTATTATAAAGGGACTTGAATGTATCCATCAGGTTATGGAAACACAAACGCTTTCAGAGAAAATCAGTATGTATTCCTAATTGGTAGCCTGAGGGCATAGTCAGGAGAAGAAACTCCAAAACATTAATCAGGGAAAAAACGAATAGACAACTTTTTGTGCCAGTAAGAAAAGGGTTGCATCAACATGAGTATTAGATACCTCCGAGTGCTAAGCTTTAATAAACGGGGAGGGACATAGTTTAACAGTAGGCCCAGATCTTGATTACTTTTCCTAATGAGAGTGAAGCGCAGCATGGAAAAGTGACAACTTGAGATAATTCAAAATGTCACCTTAGCTTTGAGTTTCAATCTCTTCCACAACCAGTCTTCATAAAAACTGCTAATGAGTAGTAAATTGGACTGATTTGAGTTTTACTTTGATTTGCTTCTTGTGCTAATCTTTAGAGAAAGGGTTTAAGGGAGTAGGATGTCATGGATAGCAAATGAGAGCAGAAGTCAAGCGACCTGAGTTAGAGCCTGTGCTCTGCGATGAACAATCTGTGTGGCCCAGGGCAAGAAAACAAAGAAATTAGCTGTTTATGAACATCTGTCAGGTTCCGTGCACTGTGCTAGGTCCAGAGGAGATAGGTGAACAAGACTGGGATCCTGTCCATGACAACTGCTTACAGACTAGTAGTATAGAATGAGATGTAAAAAAGATAATTAGAATATATTGTGATAAGTCTCTTACAGAGTTACTAGCAAAGGACTGTGGGACTCTAGAATATAGTGTGATTAAACAAACAATGAGAAGATCAATAAATATACATGTTAGTCAGCACTGTAAATAATGAAAGCTGCATATGTAATTTTAACATTTCTAGGAAATACATTGAAAAGAGTAA
Source organism: Pongo abelii (assembly GCF_028885655.2). Classification (NCBI taxonomy): domain Eukaryota; kingdom Metazoa; phylum Chordata; class Mammalia; order Primates; family Hominidae; genus Pongo; species Pongo abelii. The sequence continues at coordinate 161,924,609 of NC_071985.2, read as the reverse complement.
AAAGGCACAGGTGAAATTAACCCTAATAATATATTTAACCCAATAGATTCAAAATATAATTTCAACATAAATAGATATAAAAAGTATTAATTAATGAGACAGTTTACATTTCTTCACTAGGTCTGTGAAATTTCGTGTCTATTTTCTACCATAGCACATGTTAATTTGGACTAACCACATTTCAAGTGCTCAGTAGCCACATGTGGCTACCGACTACTATCTTAAGCAATGCAACGATAAGTCTGCACTTACGTTCAAAAAGACTTAAAGCAGGGATCCACAACCCCCAGGCCACAGACTGGTACGGATCCATGGCCTGTTAAGAACTGTGCCACACAGCAGGAGGTGAGTGGTGGGTCAGAGAACAAAGTTTCATCTGTATTTACAGCAACTCCCCATTGCTCGCATTACCACCAGAGCCCCGCCTCCTGTCAGATCAATGAAGGCATTAGATTCTCATAGGAGTGCAAACTCTATTGTCAACCTCACATGTGAGAGATCTAGGTTGTGCACTCCTTATGATAATCTGATGCCTGATGACCTGTCACTGTCTCCCATCACCTCCACATGGGACTCTCTAGTTGCAGGTAAACAAGTTCAGGAATCCCTCTAATTCTATATTATGGTGAGTGGTATAATTATTTTGTTATATGTTACAATGTAATAATAACAGAAATAAAGTGCACAATAAATGTAATATGTTTGAATCATCCCCAAACCATCCCCTGCTCCCCCAACAGTTGGTGGAAAAATTGTCTTCCACAAAACCAGTCCTTGGTGCCAAAAAGGTTGGGGGCTGCGACTTAAAGTATTTGTGCACCATTTAATGAGGAATTCCTAGCTTAACCCAAGAACATTGGAAAAACGCTTAGAGATTTTTAATGTTCTGCAATGTTTCCAATACAAGAGTTCACAAACTGATAATGATACTGATAAGAATCCCTTGGAAAATGTGAAAAGACATACTCTCAGATTCCTGAGACTCTGAATCATTGAGTCTTGAGCAGATCTTAGGAATCTATATTTCTATATAAAAAAATCATTGATTAGTCCTAAGTTTGTCCAGGTGGGGGACTACTGGCCAATAAGCTTCATAGAAGTCACCTGTGGAAATCAAAAGGGCAATTTGATTTCAGGTAGCATTAGCAGAATGATCTTCCTCTGTGTGAATGGACATAAGTGAAGTGTTTCTCAAGAAACAACATCACTTCTCTTCCTGGAGTGGTGTGGTATCTGGAGCCAGCCCTGCCTTTCCTTCAGCTCTTATCATCTTATCACTTCCTCAACCTGGAGTGGATGGCATCTCTTCACTAGGCTTCAGGAAGGTGTGAGGTTTTATTTTTCCCTTTGGGTCACATTATTTTTTGTCTGATGTTTTTCAGATAAGTTGTCCCAAAGTTGGCTATGCATTACAATCATCTAGATGACATTAAAAATATCTTTCATGGATTCCTTTTTAAGTGTAGGACGTGGGGCCTAGAACTCTGTATTTTTACAAACTCCTCGGTAAGCACTTGGTGTGTGGAAAAACGTTTGGGGAGGCAGTGACCTAGAGAATCATTTGGAAATGTGTTGCTAGGGTTGCTGCTTCCATTGATAGATTTCAGCTTTGTTTACCACCATACACAGTGTGATTTAATGGCCGAAGGCAGTCTTTGTTCAACATTTGGCTCTGCAGTTTACTAACTGTATGATCTTGTTAAGATATTTACCATGTCTGAGATTCTGTTTCCTCATCAGTACAATGGAGATAATAATATTCAATTTGAGGGCTGTTGTTTGTGTCCTAGGGCTCAGGTCTTGGTTCTTCTCCACGTTTAATCACTCTGTGATCTCATCTAGTCTTGTGGCTTTAAATAGCACCTACAGCTGATGACTCCCAAATTAACATCTGTAATCTGTCCTCTTTCTCTAATCCAGACCCATTCACATGAACACCTGACAGGCAGCTCAAATCTAATATGCCTAAAGCATAACTCTATAATCAATTTCCAAAAACATTTTTTTTCTTTTTTATTATACTTTAAGTTCTAGGGTACATGTGCACAACACGTGCAGGTTTGTTACATATGTATACATGTGCCATGTTGGTGTGCTGCACCCATTAACTCGTCATTTACATTAGGTATTCCCTTCCCCCTCCCCCCACCACACGACAGGCCCTGGTGTCTGATGTTCCCCATCCTGTGTCCAAGTGTTTTCATTGTTCAATTCCCACCTATGAGCGAGAACATGCGGTGTTTGGTTTTCTGTCCTTGCAAAAGTTTGCTCAGAATAATGGTTTCCAGCTTCATCCATGTCCTTACAAAGGACATGAACTCATCCTTTTTTATGGCTGCATAGTATTCCATGGTGTGTATGTACATGGTGCCACATTTTCTTAATCCAGTCTATCATTGATGGACATTTGGGTTGGTTCCAAGTCTTTGCTATTGTGAATAGTGCCACAATAAACATACTTGTGCATGTGTCTTTATAGCAGCATGATTTATAATCCTTTGGGTATATACCCAGTAACAGGATGGCTGGGTCAAATGGTATTTCTAGTTCTAGATCCTTGAGGAATCACCACACTGTCTTCCACAATGGTTGAACCAGTTTACAGTCCCACCAACAGTGTAAAAGTGTTCCTATTTCTCCACATTCTCTCCAGCACCTGTTGTTTCCTGACTTTTTAATGATCGCCATTCTAACTGGTGTGAGATGGTATCTCATTGTGGTTTTGATTTGCATTTCTCTGATGGCCAGTGATGATGAGCATTTTTTCATGTGTCTGTTGGTGGCATAAATGTCTTCTTTTGAGAAGTGTCTGTTTATATCCTTTGCCCACTTTTTGATGGGGTTGTTTGATTTTTTTATTGTAAATTTGTTTAAGTTCTTCGTAGATTCTGGATATTAGTCCTTTGTCAGATGGGTAGATTGCAATAATTTTCTCCCATTCTGTAGGTTGCCTGTTCACTCTGATGGTAGTTTCTTTTGCTGTGCAGAAGCTCTTTAGTTTAGTTAGATCCATTTCTCTATTTTGGCTTTTGTTGCCATTGCTTTTGGTGTTTTAGTCATGAAGTCCTTGCCCATGCCTATGTCCTGAATGGCATTGCCTAGGTTTTCTTCTAGTGTTTTTATGGTTTTAGGTCTAACATTTAAGTCTTTAATCCATTTTGAATTAAGTTTTATGTAAGGTGTAAGGAAGGGATCCATTTTCGGCTTTCTACATATGGCTAGCCAGTTTTCCCAGCACCATTTATTAAATAGGGAAAATCAGTTTTTAACTCATCTCAGTAAATGACAACTCTGAAGTTCGAGTTGTATAGGTTAAAAACCATAGTATCATCCCTGACTCCTTTCTTTCTCCTATACTTCACATTAGTAAATCTTACCAGCTCTGCTTTTAAAATATCCAGAATTTCATAATACGTCACCAACTCTACCATTGCCACTGTGGTTATTTCTAGCTTAGATTATTTCAATGGTTTTTTTTTTTTTTTTTTTTTTGAGATGGAGTCTCGCTCTGTCACCCAGGCTGGAGTGCAGTGGCATGATCCCGGCTCACTGCAAGCTCTGCCTCCTGGGTTCACGCCATTCTCCTGCCTCAGCCTCCCAAGCAGATGGGACTACAGGCACCCGCCACCACGCCCGGCTATTTTTTTTTTTTTTTTAGTAGACACAGGGTTTCACCATGTTAGCCAGTATGGTCTCGATCTCCTGACCTCATGATCAGCCCCACTCGGCCTCCCAAAGTGCTGGGATTACAGGCATGAGCCACCGGCCCGGCCAGCTTTTCAACCATTTCCTTGCTTTTGTCCCTCTGTTCCCCCACTGTCTGTCCTCAATAGAGTAGCCGCGGTGATACTTTACAAACATAAGTCGAAATTGCATTACTGCTCTGCTCTACTTGATATGGTTTCTCTTCTTAGAGTAAAACCCTAAGTCTTTAAAACCACCTACAAAGCAACTTTTGAACCTGGAATTCTGTTTCTTCTCCAATCTCAATTTCTCCTCATTTTCTTCTAGCTTATTCTTCAGCTACATTCTTGCAAATATTTTGAAACAACAAACATAGGCTTGTTTCTGAATCTTTGCACATGTTTTTTCTTTGCCGTCATATTCTTCTTCCCCCAATGTTTTACTTCCTCACTTCCTTCAGATTTCTGCTTAAATGTCACCTCCTCTGTAAAGCCTACTCTGACATTCATATTCAAACAATCTATCTCCCTTCCTTGCTGATATTCCTTTTATGCCTTTTACCTTTTGCTTATTGTCTACTTCTCTTTACTAGAATGTAATCTACCCAATGGCCAGGATAACAGTCTATTTTGCTGATGCATATACTCATTGCCTAACACAGTAAATGGCACATATGAGGCACTCCACAAATATTTGTTGAACAAATAAATATATGTCAATACCAGGCAGGTAGTAGACGCTCATGCAAAGAGCCTTCTCTCCTTTGACTGAGAGGTAGGCTTTAATTAGCCAGAAATTGAGCACTTTAAAATTTTTGGTCGAGAATATCAGAGATTTAAAAAAATAACTAGGAAGCTGATTAGGTTGGTGAGACTTTTATGAGACTTACAGTGTTAGTTCAGCAAACATTATGAGACAGACTCTTTGGCTGAGACATTGGGTCTCTCTTTTCATAGGACTTGTGCTAACTCACACATTTATGCTAAAATTCCCATTTCTTTTTCTTCCTTCTGGTGGACATCTATAGCTTTTCTGCCTGTTTCTCCATTTCTAGGAATTTTCCCACGACTATTCACATGGTGGTAGCAAGAGTTACTATGTTAGAAAAGTGTGAATGTATCTCCTTTAAATTTTATTGAATCATGGGTGAGCATTTACACCATAACCAAAGAGTTCCTCCCTAAGCAATTTGGACATCAAACTAGAGTTGAGCCAGTACCTTTAAAGATACACATGGTGGATTCGATTGTGTTCCTCAAAAAAATATGTTTAAGTCCTAACCTCTGGTTCCTGGGAATGTGATATTATTTGGAAATAGGGCCTTTGCAAATATAATCAAGTTGTGGTGAGGTCCAAGGAGCAGAGGAAACTGCAAGACAAAAGAATGATACTGGTATGCCAAGAGGAGTGTGGAGCAAACCCTGATGACATTTGAGATTTGAGTTTTTGTCTAGTTTTCCTTGAGTCACAACTGAGTTCCTTGTCCTAACTTTACATAAAATTCTCAAATTGGGTTACACTAAATTTCCAAATTAATTTGAGCTGGTTTCTGCCACTTGCAACCCAAAGAATGCTAATCCATACATGTCTCCTTCAGAGGGATTTATTTTTTGTATCTTCTTTTCCTTCAATATTTCCCTATTTAAAAACACAACTAACCCTTCCCTACTGTTTTAATTAACAGCATTTAAACCAAGCATTCCTGTTTATTTCTTAGGACTCAGAGAGACCATTTGCATGAAACTTTAATGCCTTTGGATTTGAAAATGACTCTCTCATGAAGACAGTTAGATTCTCTACCATCTGTAAAAATGCGAAAAAACTATTATCACTAGAAAATCTTTCTAGCTCTATGACTTCTTTAGAGACCATTACACTGGAGTGATTTCTGAACTCTATTTCGTGAACTTGCTATGTGTAAAGTACTGTTCTGCGCACTGAAGGAATGCAGAGATAAATGAAACAATGTTTCTTTCCTCAGAGAGTTTAGAGATTAGTGAGAGATGAGACCCAGAAACAATACATTAAAAACTAGGATGACATGAACCAACTGCTGCAATAGAAGTACCATCAATGGGTTCAGAGGAGAGCGCAACTATTTCCAGCTGGGGTTGTTATTGCACACTTGATGGATGAGTAGTATTTTGATAGATGGAGCTAGATGGTCTCTCCTCCCCTAAGAAAAGCTACATTAGATGTCCCTGTTAAATACTCTCATAGGTTTCTGTATATCTCCCTATTCATGGTGTGTTTTAACTGCTGTACTACAAGCTCCCTAAGAACAGTAATCACATTTGTTATGGCCAACATCGTAGCTTCAGAGCTTACCATTATGTGTAGTACATAGCAGTTTTCAATAAATGCTTTTTGCATGAATGCATAAACTTAGCTGTAGGTCCATGCCACATAGAGAATGGAGCAGGAGGGTGACTCTCTGTTTGAGTGATTTTAAGGACCCCAGTAGGAAAAGCTCATATAGTTTTATTCTAGTGCCTTTACATTAATGTGACTAGCTACGCCTCTTATGTTTCCTCCTTTCTGTTTCAACTAGCAAATTCTCTCTATTGCTCTGTTCAGGTTCCTGAGAGGGGAAAAAGTTCGACTGATTTTTCCATCTTTTCCAGTTAGGCCATACATGTCATTGGCCAGATAATATAATGGCTACCTTAGGGTCATGTGTCTACCTCTAGACCAATCATCCATAGCTATAAGGTGGTTCTGTAGTTCAAAACATGAATGTCTAGACAGTGTGATCTAGTTGTGGAATTGATTTGTTTGGATGGGGATTTGGACTGGGAAGACAATAACTGATCTATGTAGAATATTCTTTCTCATAATAGTCTAATACATACGTGAGAAATGTATAACAAAAATGTATAATAAAAAGAAGTCTTACCCACATTAATGATAGCTACATTAGAGTTTGGTGGAGAATACAAATAAGTCATCAGATGAGCTGGTTAAAATAGATGGAAATACTGGAAACTGAGACAAGGTAGATCTTTTCATAAGTTAAAAAGTGAAGATGAACGGTGGGGGCTAGAGCACAACCAAACCCACTATTAACAAACAGGAATTCTTTAATGGTATCCAATTTGACTGGGTATGTATACACAACGCTGTTGGAGATACTTCTTGGCAGCAGAGATGTGATGAAAGAGGGAGGAAGTTGAAATTACTGCATGGCATGAATGTTTGAGATGCACTTGACATTCATTTAACTATATTTTTCTGCCTCCTAGTTCTTAACCTGAGTAATTTTTATAAATCGCTTTACAGGACTACTGTCAATAAGAAAAGCCCATTTCCTTAACCCTGCTCTGAGGCAGGATACACACATTTGGTACAGCTGTATTTGGCTGATTTTTCCTCATTCTTTCTGACTACACTGGAAGATGGTTCCTTGCTATTTCTTACTGTGTGTGGACTCAGGTTGAGAGATGTGACCAGCAATCTTCATTGTATCTATTTTCATTGACCAGGAATATAAAGGCAAAACTGACAAATAAGTGAAGCCTGAGTATAGCAGTAGGTAACAGTAGCAGTAACCATTCAGCAGGCTGAAGTTAAGACTTTACTCAAGATAATTCGAATTTCTTCAAGATAACTTGTACCTTGTTTGCTGTGGTCTACCACTATAGGCAGCCCACAAGAACAATATTACTAATAATTTCCACTATCAAAAGGACTCTATTTGAATCATAGCTCTCCCCCTTGCCCTCAGCATGTATAATCCTGTAGCTGAGACTATTGGTTTCTACCTCATAATCATATTTCCCCCTACTTCCTTGCTGGAAGAGCCCTTGGACATCACCATGCCTGGTTCCAGTGTCTGGAACCATAACAGCTCTCTTGTAACCATAAGAGGAACTGGCTTGAGGACAAAGTATACGCATTGAGAGTTGCATACTAAAAGATATAAAGGACTCTGGTTGGTCCTTAAAGAAGTCACTAGGCTGTTGAATTAACAGAGGAATATTTGGAGTCTTAGTCTGTAATTTATTATTATTTTGAGTTGTTTTCTTCTAGTTGCAGTTGAAAGCTTCCTGAATGACCCTATGAATACTTTTTCCTCTCTTCTGCCACTCTGTTTCCTTATTTACATCTCCCTCTTTCCTGCAGCAGACTTAAGCTGAGCAATAGTTATTATTGTCAAGAGACAATAATGAATATTCATGGTCCTCAAATTAAAATGATTCAGTTTAGGATTTTTTGACCTTATGATGGTGAAAAAGCCATACATATTTAATAGAAACTGTGGAATTCTTCTCTTGGCTCAGTATTGACTGTGTTGCCCCCATGTATGGCCATGTCCTGAGGAGGAAACAAAGAAAGTTTGACAGTCATGAAAGGGCTTCTGACTTCTCCTCTGGCTCATCCACTGGGGAGCTTTTTACAGAACTGTAAGCCCTACCTTCCCCACCTAATGTCATTCACTTCTCTGTTCTTCACTTGTATATCAGACCACTTAATTTTCCATATAATTATGACTGGATAGTCAAATATTAAAAGCCTCAATCTTACTGAGAAGTAGAATCTAAAATTAATTATTGTGTTGGTCCACTGGCCATTTGAGAAGGTACAGGGGTTTGAACTCTGGGGCATTTAACAATTTCAGTTCGGAGTATTAGAAAAGCCTGAATATGGGTATGGTTAATTTAAACTTTTGACAAAGATGGAATCTTATTCAGGTATGTCTTCCTAGAATAATTAACTAGGTATATTTTTTTGCCATTTCCTTCTGAATGGGGGTACAGGCTGGGTTGGATTTTCAAGGAATTTAGTCTTAATCCTTGTATCCTGTCTGTTTTAAAGTTATATCACTTTTTTTTTCCTGGACTGTGTAGATAAAAGTTTCATTTAATGACTAAAATCAAAGTAACCATCTCAATTCCCTCTAAGAGAAAAAGTTTTCATTAGGCATGGGCATATCATATGAAAAAATCCTTCCTTTTGTGTTCTTCCTCCTCAGGACAATGGCTTCTTCTAGTATAGACTTTCAGTCTTTCTTTGGAAGATGACTAGGAAAGGATATATGATGTAGAGGAATTCTCTGTGACAGGAGTGGGAAGAAAACACAGGCCTTTCAATTTCAGAGGAGGAGAGCAATAGATGGAATATAATAGGGACAAGGTCAGATGTTAGTGATTTCTCTCCATGTGCCCCACCTGCCCCATCAAGGTCATCCTTGAAAAGTGGGAGCAGAGTACATAAACACAACAGATAGAATTTTTACAGAAAGCTGAAATAAAAAGAGCTTGTGCTCTACTTTTCCATTTGGGTTTCTGGGAGGATACTAGTTAATGAAATCACTCACATTAGCACTGGTGTGTGTATGGGTGCTGAGAACAAGGATGGTGGTGTAGAGAGCAGGCTGGACACCAGGCATCTCCCTTGGCTTCATATGGTATAAAAAAAGATGCAGAATGTCCTTGAATAATCAGAAGAGATGACGCAGAGGGAGCTAAGAGTAGAGAGCCAGAAGGCTGCTTTGGACAGTGGCCATATGGAGAATGTAGCTGAGATTTTAGATACTCTGTAATATGAGTGGGAGCCAGGATGGGCCAAGTCATTAGAGTAGGCAAGGAGGTTTTCAAGCATTCTGAGAAAAATAGCCCAAGTTTTACCAGTCATGAATTTTAGCAACAGATTCCAAGGGCTTTTAAATAATCATAAGGGGCCAGGAACATTTTTATGGAGGCTGCCAAGATTCTAAAAGAAGGAACAAAAGACAATTTTCTAATTTTGGGTTTCTTCTTTCTTCCATCATTAGGGCACTGAAGATATTATTTATATTCAGAGGCTATGTTGGTTTGGAGAAGGAAAGGTGAGAGAAACCTTAACAAGTACCAGAAGAGATTATGTTAATCTGACCATTTAAAGTAAACATGTCTGAGCTAGAGGCATGTCTCGTTTTATTACACTTGGCCTTGTTGTGCTTCACAGATACTATGTTGTTTACAAATTGAAGTTTGCTGCAATGCTGTTTGATAGTATTTTACCAGCAGTAGAACTTCTTTCAGAATTAAAGTCTATTTTCTCAAACTTTGCTGCTGCATTATCAACTAAGTTTATATAATAGTTTAAATTCTTTGTTGTTATTTCAACAGTGTTCACAGCATCTTCACCAGAAGCAGTTTCCATTTAAAGAAACTACTTTCTTTACTCATCCAAAAGAAGCAACTCTTCATCCATTTAAGCTTTATCATGAGATTGTAGCAATTCAGTCATATCTTCAGGCTCCACTTTTTTTTTTTTTTTTAAAGACAGAGTCTCACTCTGTTGCCCAGGCTGGAGTGCAGTGGCACAATCTCAGCTCACTGCAACCTCCACCTCCTGAGCTCAAGTGATTATCCTGCCTCAGCCTCCCAAGTAGCTGGGATTACAGGCACGCACCACCACGCCTGGCTAATTTTTGTGTTTTTAGTAGAGACAGTGTTTCACCATGTTGGCCAGGCTGGTCTCAAACTCGTGACTTCAGGTGATCTGCTCACCTTGGCCTCCCAAAGTGCTGGAATTACAGACATAAGTCACTGTGCCCGATAGGCTCCAATTCTAATTCTATGTCTTTGATTATTTCTACCCCATCCACAGTTACTTCCTGTAGTGAAGTCTTGAACCCCTTAAAGTTATTTATGAGGGTTGGAATCAACTCCTTCCAAACTCCTTTCCAAAAGGTTACAATTTACTTTGCCCAGATCCATCTGAAAAATTACTATCTAGGGCAACTATGGCCTTCCTTATAGTGTATTTTTTAAATAATAAGATTTGAGATTCAAAATTACTCATTGATCCATGGGCTGCCAAATGGATACTGTGTTAGCAGACATAAAAACAACATTCATCTCCTTTTACATCTCTATCGGAGCTCTTGGGTAACTAGGTGCATTGTCAATGAACAATAATGTTTTGAAAGGAATCTTTTTTTTTTCCCCAAGCAGTCGTCTCAACAGTGGGCTTAAAATATTCAATAAGCTATGCTGTAAGCAGATGTTCTGTCATCCAGGTTTTGTGGTTCCATTTCTAGGACACAGGCAGAATAGACTTAGCATAATTCTTAGGGGCCCTGGAATTTTTGGAATGATAAGTGAGCACTGGCTTTAACTTAAAGTCACTAGCTGCATTAACCCTTAACAAGAGAGTTGAGTTTCTTTGGAGCTTCAGAGCCAGACATTGACTTCTCCTCTGTAGCTATGAAAGTCCTAGATGGCATCTTCTTCCAATAGAAGGCTGTTTTTTCTACCTTAAAAATCTCTTGTTTGGTGTAGCTGCCTTCATCCATTATCTTAGCTAGATCTCCTGGATAACTTGCTGCAACTTCTACATCAGCACTTGCTGCTTCACCTTGCACTTTTATGTTATGGATATGGCTTCTTTTCTTTAACCTTGTGAAACAACTTCTGCTGTTTTAAAATTTTCTTTTGCCGCTTCTTCAGCTCTCTCAGCCTTTATAGAATTGAAGAGAGTTGGAGTTTTTTTCTGGATTAGGGTTTCATTTAAGGGAATGTTGTGGTTGGACTGATCTTCTATCCAAACCACTAAAATTTTCTCTATATCAGCAATAAGATTGTTTTGCTTTCTTATCATTTGTGTGTTCACTGGAGTAGCACTTTTAATCTCCTTCAAGAACTTTTCCTTTGCATTAATGGCTGGGCTAACCAGCACAAAAGGCCTAGCTTTCAGCCTATCTTGGCTTTCAAAATGCCTTCTTCACTAAGCTTAATCATTTCTAGCTTTTGATCATCTAAAATGAGTGAGTACAGCTCTTCCTTTCACTGGAACACTTAGAGATCATTGTAGAATTATTAATTGGCCAAATTTCAATATCGTAGTGTCTCAGGGAATAAAGAGGCCCATTGCGAGAGAGAACGATGGGCGAATGACCAGTTGGTAGAGCAGTCAGAACATACACAACACTTATCAATAAAGTCTGCAATCTCAAATGGGTGAGAATCATGATGCCCCAATTGAATTACAATAGTAACATCAAAGATCATTGACCACAAATCCCCACAGCAGATAGAATAGTAATGCAAACATTTGAAATATTGTGAGAATTACCAAAATGGGACACAGAGAGATGAAGTGAGAACATGCTGTTGGAGAAACGAATGGCACCAATAGACTTGCTCAACACAGGGTTGACACAAACTTTCCATTTTTAAAAGCTCAATATCTGTGAAGTGGAATTGGTGAAGCACAAGAAGCAGAGTATGCCTTTATAAAGTTTCAGTTATGCAAGATGACTAAATTTCACAAGTCTGTACAACATTGTGTTTATAGTTAATAATACTGTAATGTGTACTTTAAAATGTTTGAGGGTATATCCTAAGTGTACTTGCCATAAAATTTTTTAGTTAGTTAGCTAATTCAATAACTTCCCTAATTCACTCAGACATATATGTAAGAGGCTGAGCCAGAATTTGAACCCAAGTCTGTCTGACTTTCCTATTATAACAACTTATATAGTAATTGAATATACCTGACAAAATAAATGTGTAATTCCTAATAGGGCCATAGAAGCCAAGAAAAATCTGCCAAAGAAACCATAGTGGTGTAAAAAAGGTCAGTTAGAATAGGACTTGAATAATTTCCCAAGACCAGATGAGGAGGGGGGTGGGAGCTACATTTTCTATTTATGCAGAAAAGGACCATTTACTGCAGAGGTGGATTAGCAGCTCAAGGATGTTACCAGTGGCTAAAGTGCATTATTCCTGAGCTCCTCCCCATCCAGAGCATAATAGCTTATTTCCCCTTCCTCTTAGATTCTGAGTCCAGTACTGTCTAACCTCCCAACATTAGCCATCTTGAAATACAGTGGCATCTTTGGTTTAGATATAAAATATGAATTTATACATAACCAGTAGAAATGTTTATTAAGCATTACATAGTAACTTTTGCTTTGTTTCTTACACCTTTACAGTGTAAAGTAGAATATAGGCATTCTTTTGATAGGAAATTTGTCCAGTTGTATATCCAGTAGATGTCAGCATTGGGCTGTTTCTGACCATTTAGTGTCTCTCCATATTATTTTGAAAGGACCATAAATATTCAGTATAAAATATACTGAGATGTAAAATAGCAGGTGCAGCAAATCTGTAGTGAGGGTACATTTAATGGGTGAAGGATTCAATATTCCATCTATGGAGCAAACAACTGTATATAAAACCCCATCTGCAGCTTTTTTATCCATGTCCATTTTAAAAAATCAATTTATTTCAAAATATCAGAGTACTATTTTGTAGAAGATAGCTTTATAAAATTAAGTGACAAAACGGATTAAAGCCATTGAAAGAAATATAAATATTTGAGTAATTTTAGGTTGCATCTGCTTAAATTCAGAAAGGGACACTAAAGAATTTTTTAAAATCTCATTAAGAGATAATTTCAACAATAAAGATTTTGCAGAATGGTCCTTGAGTTACTCTCTTTTCTCCTCAATATTAAGATTTTAGCTCCTTTGGAACACATTAAAACCATTTCTGGTAATGTGCACCCCAGTGAAGCCAAATGGATGATTGATCAACATTAGGTGGAAGATAATATGTATAATTCACGCCTCCAGTACATTCTAGAGTTGACCCAAATATTTTAGATTCTTGGCACGTAGAACAAAAGTTTCCTAAGATATTGCTCAGTTCTGTGGTTGGACTAAGCAGATCCGGCCTGTGTCAAACAAAAGTTGATTAAGAAGAAGTGAAAACATCCTTATTTCCTTAAGAGTAGAATCCAAACTTAGTCAATTCATTACAATTCCTACAGCAGCAGAGTGATGGAAGCCGGAAAAAGCTAGAGAAATAATTTAGTACAGCATCTTCATAAGGAAATTGAAGACCAAAGAGACAAAAAGACCTGCTTGAGGTGTCAGAGCTAGTGTGTAAAAAAGAGTCTTCTCAGCATTCTAGTTCATTTCAGAACAAAAAAATGTATGCTGAGAACATGTACATATTCTATAGTAGGCTTTAAGAGGAATTAAAAATTGCCCTTTTCTCAAGGTTCTTGGGAGATAGGAGAATTCAGGAAATAGAAACACTGATAGAACATCAAAACATATTTAGCAATTTTAATGACAGATATATGCTCAGGGTACACATAAGGAACACTTAGCCTAGTCAGGAAGGTTCTTCATAATTTCTAGAAAAAGAGCTATGTGTTGCTTGAAAACTCTTTCAGGAGCTTTGTTACCAAACTAGGAAAAAGAGAGCATCACTCTTTGATGGGGAAGCAAATAAGGGCTGAAGCCATCTTGACTGATCCACTACATTTTGTCCTTTTGGGGTTTTTCCCCCAGCTTGAAGATCAGTGCAGTCCAATATTTTCTAGTCCTGTATCAGAATCATCTCAGAGATTAGGATTCAGAAGATTGAGTGGCCTAAAGAAAAGAAAGGCGAAAATGGAAATAACAGGAATTTTGAGGCACAGACAAATAAAGGAACCATTGATCTAGCCTACACTGAGCTACCCACACGAGTTCATCTTGAGATCAATAGCATGAAATTTGTTACTTTAAGAAATGTAGTCTTTGGGCTGGGTGCAGTGGCTCACGCCTGTAATCCCAGCACTTTGGGAGGCCGAAGCGGGCGGATCACCTGAGGTCAGGAGTTCGAGACCAGTCTGGCCAACATGGTGAAACCCCATCTCTTCTTAAAATACAAAAGATTAGCTGGGTGTGGTGGTACACACTTGTAATCCCAGCTCTCAGGAGGCTGAGGCAGGAGAATCACTTGAACCCGGGAGGCGGAGGTTGCAGTGAACCAAGATCACGCCATTGCACTCCAGCCTGGGCAACAAGAGCGAAACTCTATCTCAAAAAAAAAAAAAAAAAAAAGAAAGAAATGTAGTCTTTGGTTCTGTAAGAGAACCAAGTTAGATAGTTCAGTTAGATAGTTCATACAGAAATCAATACCATAACTGTGACCTCATTAATACTTTATTCTCACCCATAAAATTCTTAGGTCACCATGTGTGATGACTACATCCAAAGAGAGTGAGTGGCTTGAGACATTGGTAGTTTGTGTATCTGATCATATCAATATGTTAAAATGACGTTCAGAGTATGATCTACCTCAAAATAATCTAGGTGAGTTTCAATGATCACGCAATAGACTGCTATCTGGAAATGATGGTTTAGCAAATCTTTTCCTTGCTTTTTTCTGAATGATGGGAAAGAACACCTCTTTTATGGGCACTATATAATATTTCCAACCATATTCTTTCATCTTTTTGGGACACTGCAGGGAAACACATTAGGTCATAACTCAGCACTAGAGGAATATTCTGATGATGAGCCTAGCTTTTTCAAGCCTTTTTGACATTAATCTGCCATATGCAATTACTGTGTGTGAGATTGAAGATCATATTTCAGTTCTGTATACCAGAACACAAAACCCTATCACATAATTCATCCAAATCATTGGAGAGATATTCCTTTGCGGATAACCAGCATAGTACTAGGAATAGGGACAGATTCTAGGGAATATAATTACTCAGTTTCTCGGTTAGTTGTGTCAGGATCAGTGACAAAAATTATTGTGTATTCCCCCAGATTTCTGTGAACTAAAATTATTCACTCAGTGGCAAAAAGAAAATGTACTGTAATACCCAAGCTGTTTTTCATTTGAATTAACTAACAAACATTCTAAATAATATTTTGGTGTACATTCAACACTCCCTGTTTCTCCCCATTTTATTAAAATATAAAGGAGTTCACAGTTATGGTTTGATTTGTGTATGAACGATCTAACTTGGTTGTCTTACAGGTCCAAATAATACATTTCTTGAAGTGACAAATTTCATGCTATTGATCTCTGTTTCTGTGTGTTCTAGGTGGTTTTATTTGAAATTTATTCATCATACAGATGAGAATTGTGCAAAGAGGTAAATGGGCTTGTAAATAGGGATGGGGAGATGGTTGTGGGGATGCCGTTCCTCAGTTTGGACATAGTAGTTCTTACCCTTCATTTGCATGGCTTTTTAGAAATAAAGTCAAGTTTGCATAGGAATGCTCTAGTTGAGTAGATATTTAATACTTTTCCAGATTAATTCATAGGTCTTACTCATATAAAGAATAGGTTTTCTTTATAAAGCCCTTCATTTATCCCTTTCCAAGATGAATTATTTTAGCACGTTCATTAATCTAGTTTCATGACTCTGGATATTTTAACCTATTTTATTAATCGGTTGCCATTTGCCTATTTTCCTTTTTGCCATGTAGGGAAGGCATTTTCTTCTGGGTTGGAGACCCAAGAAATAGGCAGGATATCAGAGAGTTTTTGTTTCTTCCCTGTAAGTAGCCTACAAATCAAGTCTTTTTTAAATTGAGGCCATGTATTTCGGTTTCAGTGGCCAGACTTTGAACACTGCACCCAATATTATCTCACTGATGGATATTGATTATGAAGTTGATTAAAATGATCAGCTTTAATGGACACAATCTCATGAGGAGGATGCACATTTAGGCTTCAGTTGATTCTTTGTCCCTCAGAGAGACAAACGTCTTAGGGTCATACAGCTGCTGTATGATCTCTGGAATCAGTCTGTTTATTTTTGCCAGTGTACCAAACTAGTCTCAGAGGGGTTTAGCATGTTTAGTGTATTTTTGCTGATATTAACTGGGAAATACAAGTGTGTATGTGTGGGCTGTGTGTTTGTGTGTGTGTGTGTTTTCTAGGTAGCTTTATTTGAAATTTATTCATCATGAAAATGAGGGTTATCTGCATACCTTTTAATTCAGAGTTAGTCTTTTTACTTGATTTTCCCTAAAGACTGCCTGTCAGAGCTTCAAAAACATCAATGACTGATAGATTTCTATACAGCTGCCTGGGCAGCTGTGGTAATGAAATGTGAATATGCTTGAACAGATTTTTAAGAGAATGTTAGCATATTCTTCAAATGTTGTTTTGAAACTGATGAAACAAAATAATCTATCATTCTAGGGCTGCTTTAGCTTTATTGGTTCTAACAACAAGATATCCTCCCATTAAAATCCTCTGCCTCTGTCTTTCTCTCTCTCTCTTCTCTCTCTTTCTCTTTAGACCTCATTATAATAGAAGTCAGGAGATCCGCTCTCAAAGACAGCACAGTAATAAGCACGAAAGGGTTGTTTTCAAAGAAATGAGATACAATCCTGCATGGGTGAAATGTTAAAGAAAAGAAAAAGGCCTTTTAAATGTCCTTTCTATGCATATACCCTTATGATTTAAAGTGATTTAGAAACTATTTTCTGTCATTTGAATAAAGCAGGTCATGTTTCCCCTGAGTATGAATATTTCCGATTATTTTTACATTATTTTTATCTGAGCATAACATAATTATTCCTTAAAAAAAGATATAGAGTCTACATAAAATCAATGTGGTCAGACTCTGTTTTTATTATTTTCCTGAAACACACAAAGCAGATTATTTTATTGTATTTTTTAAACTGAAAATTAACAATTACAGGTCATCTAAAGAGAATCAAATGATAAATAATGTTTAGAGGTACAAACTCAACAGACTATCTCAAGCCTAAGGCAGCCCTGTGTGTGGATCTATCTCAGACCCCAGCCAGGGAACAAGCTAGAGGCACAAATGTCACTGCGAGATCAATACAATATATTCCAGAGCCAGTCATTTCAGGTCTTGAGGGTGCCAAGAACACTCCACATCAGTTGGCATACAGAATGTTTCAGCATGGAGGAGGCATAAACAAAGAGCACTCACACTCCTCCAGGAACAAAAGGAGATGGCTTTTAGTAAATATAGTATACAGATTTTCGAGACTATAACTAGGGTGTCCAGTTAATGCAATATTTTTTAAGAACTATAATAAGAGGCAATATTGCTTAGCCTAAAATCACTACAACCCTTTGAGGTGAAGGTCTACATGTAATCTTAATATCTTAAATTTCCACAGGAAAATCTGCAACAAAATGCACCCTTAGAGGAAAATGGCCAAAAGCACTACTGAGAAATATACCTCTTAAATCTCTTTTTCCTTTGTGATAAAAATCCACAGTCTCTGAGATGACATTTAATAATATTATAGGACAGTATTATATTTCTGTTTGCCCTAAAAATGCAATGGTTTCTTATGTCTTCCAGCCTCAAGCTTTATTCTAGGGAGGTAATTCTGAAGATACCTATCTTCTTGAGAGTGAAATTTTATGGAATCCTAGATTTCTCATACCTAGGAATAACAGTAATGACTTTCCTCATTTAATATGGGATTTTACTATTTTGTCTGTTTTGGTTTGTGTGAATCTACGCATCAAATTTAAAGGTTTCTAACCCCAGGGAAAGTTCTAAGCATATAACTTAAAATAAATTAGTTCATACAAGTGAATTCTACCAGCAGTTGTTCGAAAGAAATACCTGTGGACCAACACACTGGAAACACGAATTTTTAAACTTTCAGATACAAGGGACAGAAGAGTTAGCAGTGTTCCTGCTGAAAGGTCCAAGTATCTCCCTAGGCACGGAAAACACCCAAGTAAGTTCCAGAATTTTCCTGTGGGAAAATCGTATCAAGTATCAAATTAGAATTGATTTTATTTAGTTAGGTTCAAATTTTATACCCCTACAGCAGGTTTTTTTTTCCTAGGCATAGGTGTTAGGAAATGTTACACAGATTATATAAACCAAAGGTTATATAAAACCATAGTCGTATTTGCTCCAGCCATGTGAAGAAAAAGCCGTGATGAAGGGACTGAACCCATTTCACCCAATTTTGATAATTTTTTTTTTTAGTCTGTTGCTTGGGGCAAGGACTCTGAGTGTTGTAGTTTGCATTCCTCCAGAAGTAATCTTCCTCTTGAGACAAAGATTCAAGGGAAATTTTCTTAGTTGGGATCCCAGGAAATACTAGGAAAGGGAAAGGGGAGGAAAGAAAGCCAATACATGGTTTCATCAAGCAACTTATCACTCTGGGAAACTCTACCTTCATCCCGATAGGGAACTCTGGGGTACACTGTGAAATATGCACCTGAGAGTTAGTCTGTCATCTGCCATCTTCCTGTCAGTCATTATTATGGGCTGTTTCTAGTGTTCATTAATTTCTCAGCATTTCTGGCCTGCCCCACAGATGAGCAAAGCAGACCTTGGTGGCCAGAGGGAGCCCTCAGGTAGAGCTGCAGATGCTGGCAGTTTGTGTTAGAAGGCATGTGCAGTAATGGTGAATGCAGAGAGCATATGGGAGGATACTGACAGCATCTGCTACACTGGGTCAGAGAGATAAGCTTCAAAGATCTTGGACCAATCTCAGTTTGGCAGCAGAATGAAATAATATTTTATGCTGAGGTTAAGTCTTAAAGACAGATTTTAAGGCAAATGTTACATAAAGCAAAATTACCTTTGGAAATACATTAAAAAGATGTCATTTTGGAGGCTGACATACAGTTTCTCAATAGATCCAACTTCCAGGTTTATTTTCAGCCCAGGAATAGAGCACTGTTTCTGCAGTTGGGCATCAGATGAAGTAGGCTTGCATATGGGGGCAATGTTGTACGAAAAAAATGCTATCTTTAAACATTGGAATCGCACTCATGTTTTTGAGAGACACATGAGACCTGAGACTGAGACAACACCATAACTCTTGTTTTCACACTCAGAGTAGGGCTTGTGCTCCCTGAGTGGAATGATGAGTGGAATTTTCTGTACTATTTAACTCTTTCTCTTTCTCCATGGGACTGAAGTTAATTATGTGCAACTTAAATATGCATATGATGTGACTCCATTTATATATAATGACTAAACTTAATAGAATCATCAGTGAGTCCACTTTTTGTATTTAACTGGGGTGGGCGATATGCTTGGGAAATAAAATGGATTCCAACCACTTTTTATAGCAAGGAGTTAAAGCTCTTTTAATGATTGACACAAGTTCCGGGGCTAAACAGATGTCTAGAATTAGCTACCAAAAGGTAAATTGTAGACTCTGCTCTTCAACAAGAAGCAGAAGGATTAGGAATTCAAACAATACTATTTTACAGTAAGATGTGGAAATCATCACAGATCTTAATCCAAATCTTATTTTCATGAATGGGAATTAGGTAAAAACAAACAAGAGTTGAAAGGAAGGAATAGAGAAAAGAAGGAGAGAAAAACAATTTTTAATACATGAATCCACATGCTCGTATCTCATTGGCAATGTTATTTAGACATTTGTCCTAAATGGTGGCTCTCCAGTAAGTAGATCTTTCTTTCAAAACTTTCTAATAACTCCCACTGCTCTTAACATTGTATTTCTATTATACCATTTAAAAAATATGATTCCCAACTGGATCATAGGAATGGAGCTGAGGTGCTGAGAAATTGGCCTGTATGCACCATAAAAAATGGAGATATTTGTTATGCTCATTGTATCCCTGGTGCCTAAAGCAATGTCTACCATGCAGTGTGTGACTAATAAATCACTCTTGATAAAAATAAATGGTGATAAGTGTATTAAGGTGATTTTCTTCCTGTTATCTAACTGAATTTCCTAATTTCCAAGTTTTAGGAACTCCATAGGAAAGACCTTGAAACCCGTCCTTAGGAAATGGGGTTTGGAGGTATTTAACAGGGTGAAATAACAGGGTGATGGAAAGCCCAATGGAAGCTAGATGGAGGGCCAAGGAGAGAAAAGTTTCCATGAGTGAAGAGGAATGTGATTTGATGGGCCAAATTTAGCAATAATACTGAGTAAGAAAAGGAACACTGGTTCTGCAAGAGTGTGAAATAATACTTGAAGGCATCCCTGGTTCCCCAGGCATCCCTAAAGACCTCTTTTCTCTATACCACCAGTTTTCATATATATTTCCATTTTAATATGTGTCACATTGTATGTCATTATTTTTTGTAGGCCTGGCTTTGTATGTTCAGACTCTGAGATAACTCCTCCAGGTCCTAGGCTCAAGGGAGAGAGGTAACAGGGCCCTTCAGTTGCTTTCTTAATTGCACATAAATACTGCTCATGAATAGGCTATGGTAATACTTTTCCAAATAGATTCGGTTTTCTCATGTGCTATGCCTTTGCACCTGTTGCCTTTGCTTGAAATGCCTTAGATCTGCTTGGCCAAACTCCTACTCATCTTTAAATCTCAGCAGATATTCTGTATCCTCTGTGAAGCCTCCCACTTGGGGACTCTCTTCTTATGTTCCCATGGCATAGCACTTACTGTATTGTATTCTGACACCATGCTTGGTGCTTGTTTGCCCTCAAGGCTATTGATGAGAGAGCCCTTTCACCCTGCCTCAGTAGTCTCCACCATCCCTGAAGATTCTGCCCTGACTCTAATGATCATCTAAAATGAATTTCCTAGAAAGTTCGTGCGCAGTTATCTGTGTCTTACAACAGCATACAGGAAAAAGAGAGCTTGCAGAACTTTGGAGCCTTAGCCCTGGGTTTAGAGAATTGAGCTGTCTTTTTTTCCTGCTCAGAATCCTGCTCCTGCCTACCCACCCCATTCTCTCTGGGTGTGGTTTTTATGATAATTATATTTTTCCTCTTCTTTTGTCTCATCAATGGGGATGGAGAGTGAATAGGATATGGCACATTAGCATCTGGAAACCCATGAAACTGAGATAATTAATTTCATGACTTGTGATATTTAGGCTTGTTCTCAGAGACGTATGGTAGCCCTCACAGTCTTTAACCCCACAGCTGAAAGTCCCCGAAAACTGGCACTTAGCAGATTTGTTAGCTGAATGAGTGTTTGAGGTTACGTACTTGGCTGGAGATTTCCTTACTACCCTGAACCCCTAGAATCAGAATGTGAACCACCTCATGCTGAAGGATAATAAACCTTAACAGTTAGCATCAGTGTTCAGTTTCTGACCCAGTTAACACCTAGAAGACAGGAAACATTAATTCTATCTCTTCTAAGCCAATATTTGGATTTATGGCCAGAAAAGGGGTACTTTAGTTCCTTGAAGCATTTACTTCATCTATAAAATAAGAACTATGGCTTCCTATCACTTAAATTGGAGCAATTTACTGACCTTAACAAAATGGTTATTTAGAATTAGCCATGTATATTACACTTTGCATTCTGAGGATGTTTTATTCTTTTTGAAACATGATCACTTACTATATGTTATTGGATCCTTTGAGTAATACAATGAAGAAAGGAATCAAGCTATTACAAACTTGACTGGTAGGTAAAAACAAAAGGACACAAGGTGATCCTACGACTTATCACAATCTTACAGATAATTAGTGACAGAGCCAGGGACACCCCATAAGGCAATTTTTTAATATACAGGTAGAATATTCAGAACATTTTTCACCTCTCAGTAGTGCTAGTCTCTGTTTTGTGTGATACATGTATTAACTTATTACATTCCCACAACAACTCTCAGAGACAGGGTAGTAGGCTGAAATTTTGGCCCAGTTCTTAATTTCTTCCTGTCTGTTTTTTCACCACTTCCTTGCCACAATCTCACTGTGGAAGGAGCATATTTCTCCACCTCTTTACATGGCCATGTCACCTAGTTTGCCCAATTGTATGTGGGTGGAAAGGCCAGAGTGCCAGCCCCAAACATAGGCCTTGAGAAGCTGATATGGGCCAGGTGCGGTGGCTCACGCCTGTAATCCCAGCACATTGGAAGGCTGAGGTGGGCAGATCACTTGAGGTCAGGAGTTCAAGACCAGTCTGGCCAACATGGCAAAACCCTGTCTCTACTAAAAATGCAAAAATTAGCCGGGCATGGTGGCATGCACCTGTAATCCCAGCTACTCAGGAGGCTGAAACAGGAGAATCGCTTGAACCCGGGAGGCAGAGGTTGCAGTGAGCTGAGATCTCCCCACTGCATTCCAGCCTGAGTGGCAGAGAGAAAACTGTCCTGAAAGAAGGAAGGATATTCCATGCATAGCTGCCTTGATTGGCTACAGGCTCGCAGTAAAAACGAGATGCTCCAGTTGCTGCATCTGGAAGCAGAAGATGGCTCCCACCTCCAAGTCAAGCCTAATGTAGATTAGTTGGACCCTAGCCTATTTGCAGATCCACGAGAATGATTACTCGTTAAGCTAATACATTAGAGTGGCTTGTTTGGCAGCATTATTGTGGCAATAGCTTACTGATATACCTAGGTAATACTTGTGGATAAGGAAACACATTGAAGCATTGGGAAGAGAGGTAATTAGTTTAGAGTTATTCTATAAGCAGAGGATCTAGGATTTGAACCCAAGCAATCTGCCTCTAGAGCCAAATTTTTTAAATCCCATTCACTGCCTTTCGCATATTCTAGTGGAATTAATTCTAGAACTAAATTGGATTACTCAGAAATTTTGTTTGAAAGGGGAAGCAGAAAGGAAGTGATATAAAAAAAATCTGTGGGAATTCTGGAGTCAGACACTCCCAGTTACAAAACTCAACTCTACCACTTACTATGTGGCTTTATACCAATTATTTGATGATCCTGAACTTTAGATTCCTCACGAAAGTGGTAATGATGTTGACTATATTATGGGCACTAAATATCTAATGAATCCCATTCATTTAGCACGCTTATGTGCTAGATACTGTTCTAGGCACTAACAACACTAAAATAAGTAAGACTCACTCAAATAGCTTACAGTCTAGAAGAAAAAATAGTACACAGCAAGATAAAGGAGACGGTAATTATGTGGCATGCAGCAGAGAAAGACAACAGATAAGAAGCACTAAACTACATATTAGTTGGGGTAAAATAAGGAATTGGCTCATGAGATTGTGGAGGCTGAGAAGTCCCAAGATTTGCAGTTGGGAAACTGGAGAGACCCAGGAGAGCCCATGATATAGTTCCAATTCAAATCCAAAGGCCTAAGAACCAGGAGAGCTGATGAGTTCCAGGCTGAGACCAAGTTCAGCGTGCCAGCATTGAACATTCCTACTTGAAGACTGGCAGAGAGAGAAAAATGCTTCCTTACTCAGCCATTTTGTTCTATTTAGTCCTTCAATAGATTGGATGAGGCCCGTCCACATTGGAGAGGACAATCTACATTACTTAGTCTAAAATTCAAATGTTAATCTGATTCAGAAATACCCTCATTGACACATCCAGAATGTTGTCTAACCAAACAACTGAGCACCTCATAGCCCAGTTAAGTTACCACAGAAAATTATCCATCACCCTTTGATTTGGGAGGTGGCTAGGGAAGGCTTCCCAGAGAAGGCAGTACTTATTCCGGTCTTATAAAAAAATGTGTGAAGCATTAGCATAACATATATGAGGTGCTCTTCACATGTTAGTTTTTTTTTGTATCTATTTCTTCAAAGGTCATAAGAACAGACAGTATTTTTTGGCCCAGCAAGAACTTCTTAGGCCATAAAGCATGACAGACCTCTTTTCCTTATGTGCTGAATTGAAAAAATGCTGACTCTTTTGCTGATGGTAAGGGTCACTGGCATGGTTCATTTGCAATTGCAGAACGTAATTCCACCTCCAGATAGAATGTTTTTGGATAGTGTTTTAAAATCTCCAATTGGTTTTTACTTATGAGGTGAATTTACAGTGAGTTATGTTACAAGGTAATTTAACCTGACAAGACAGACCATACTACACATTCACAGACAAAGTTTTGTTTCTCCCTGGAGAAGAAGCTGTTAGAATAGAGTGGTAATCGCTGTAACATGATCAGCATGGGGGAGATTGATCACACCTAGGAAAGTGACCTCTTGGAGGATCTTTGCGAAATGCACACTTTTCCTGTTGATTGACTACACATCAGGGTGACCATCCCTGGATGAGAAAACCCAGTGTGGTCCTCACCTTCTGCCGGCGCATGCACTTTTTTGGTTAGTGCTCATGCAAGATTGATGTGCAGCAGCTGGAGTGTAGGGTCCCAAATATTCATGCTGTGAAAACCCAGCTAGTTTTGAAAAGAGAGAGAAAAGGATTTATTGTCTACAAACATAATTAAAATAAGCCCAATTCAAAATGGTGATTAAATTTTAATAAAGCCCGTGGAGGGTGGTCTTCTTGCTGAGAAGGGGAGTGGGATGTATTTATAGAAGAAAGGGCTATTTCCCTCTACATCCTGACCCTGACATGTCACAGGATTAGTGTTGTGTGCGTAGTTTTCATGCCTCAATTTTTATTCCAGACAATTCTTTCACTTTCATACCAAATCTCCATTTCTAAAGGCTTACTGCATCCTTCATCCCAAATTGTCAGTGTCATCATCTGATGCTGGTGACTTCCCTTCATTCTTTGAATAAATTGTTGGTGGCTTAATGGTCTTCTTCTTCACCTCAGTTTTCTCCCCTTCCCGAATCATTTCAATGTACACAAGGACAGTATGTCTATTGCAGCCTGTCTGTGCCTGCACTCCCTCAACTTCAGGGATCTTTACCTTTATTAACACACTCCTTAGAGCATGTCATCACCTGCTTGTCATCACCTTGAACTTCCAACTGTTTCTGAAGCATTAATTTAAAACATTCTAGTCTCTGACTGCATTTTTTCCTCTTTTCTTTTCCTATCTTTGCATCTCCCTCTATGATTGTCACTAGATTTGTCCCTCAAGTTCTTAGTACCTCTAATCCTTTGATCCTTTTATTTTCCTGTCAGCCTCCTCTGGTTGTCATTTCCTGCTTTACCCAGCCAAAACCCCACTGTCTTCAAACATTTTTGGTGTTGTCCTTGTTATCCTCAAATCCCTTGTCCTGTTTTCTTATGCCTTGGCTACCTGGAAAACCTTCAACTTTAGATCAATTTGGTTTTATTTATTTATTCATTTATTGCCTCCTTCCTACCTAGGAAACTGAGCATTACTTTAAAAAAATCACACAACTCTGACAATTAATGTCATTTAATTGCCATTAATGCTAATTAATTTTATGAACTCATGCTTTAAAAGGATCAATACTGCCTAACATCTCTTCTGTGAGTTTCTCATCACTTTTTATTCCATTCTGAAAATCAGCTTTTTCAAAATTTATCTATTCTCTTTAAACCTCCATATTTCCTGTCTCTGCTTCTCAGCAGACAACTTTGGCTCTGACATTCTAAAGGAGAGAGAAATCATTAGACTGAAATTAACTCAACCTACAAACTTGTTGCCACTATTCGTACAAACTTCTTGCATTTAACCAATTCTTCCTTGTTCTCTTATCTCTCAGTTCAAGTGGAACTGCAAATCTCATTTTCAAGCTATTTATCCATAATTCATACCCTTTCCCTCCCATCATTGTTTACTTATCTGATATATTCAATTTTTATGTCAGAAACTTGATTCTCATCTTTGACTCTTCAATCTTTCTCATTTCCTACCTAAGACAATCATCACTAAGTCCTGTCAAAAGTACTTCCTAAGTATTTTTCAAATTCATCTCCTTTTCTTCATTCTACTGCCACTGGGTTGCTGCAATAGGCTTTTCATTACCAATAATTTGACCTAACCTTGATTCAGACTTATCTCAATTCAACCTGTTCTTCATATCTTTAGCTTAGCCAGAGTGATTTTTCCAAAATGCTAATATGATCCTGTGACTTCCCTACTTAAACCCTTCCATGTTGACTTTAAAATAAAATTTGAAGTCTGTAAGGCAGTTTGCAAGTCTTTCACTTCCTTGTAAACTTAGCTTTCCTGCTTTATTTTCCACAATGTCTCTCACTTTACCTTGAAAACCAAGCTGTAAGTTAATCAAATTACCTGAATTTCCACCAATTTGACATACCTGGTCTTACTTCCCAATCATTGCACTTCCTGTTGCCATTTTCTTTCTTTGATCCTGTTCTCTACTTTAGGTTTCAACTTAAACATTACTTCCTTTGTGAACGTTTAACTTGTCTCTCCCTTTAAGACTAAGTTAGATATCCCTCTGGTGTGTTTCTGTTGCACCTGGTATTTTCACTATCGTAGCTCTTATCACACTGGATTGCAAGTATTTGCTTACTTGGGCTCTCCTCCACTAGATTGTGAGTTCCTGAAGGGCTGAAGATTTCTTTTCACTGGGCCATCCTCAGTGAATTTGTCACAAAGAAGAGGCTCAATAAATATTTGTTGACAGAAGGAATTCCAGAAGCACAGTGACACATGTTGTAGTATTTCTTTTTGCTGGTTATTTGGAGAGATAATGGTTGGAACAGCCGGTAGCTAGGCAGTCAACATGCACAAATACAGAAAAAAATGTGGAAAATCTATTCCCTATAGCATAGAAGATAATTTAAAAAAATGTAATCATGACAAATTTTGAGCTCATCTTTATTTTTTTGGAATTTCAAAGGCTTCTGATATTCCATTGTGTTCATCTTCACACATCTATCTTTGTTCTGAATGAGGTTATCTTTAATAGATTTTGTTTGGGGGGCTGGGGAATAGCAAAGACAGTCTGTTGTTTTCTGAACCACTTTTTGCCAGAAAAATCTGCAAATATCATGCTAAGATATAATAGTTTGTTTTCTTGCCAGGTGGTCAGTGGCATTTTATTAGAAATGTACTATTACAGATAATTTCCAGAAGGGCATTTGAAATGGATTATTATATGGAAAGGGAATTTTTAAATACCCAGCTCTGTACCTAAAACTCCTGGATAAAATAGCAAGAGCGTAGTTGGTCTAATGGGATCACTTAAAATTCTGTGTTGCCAAGTGTTCCTAAAGACAACTTTTAGTTCTCTCATAATTCTGGGTTGCACCCCCTCAGTCTGCTAGTTTTAATCATGTTGCAGGGAGGCTATTTGACAATTGAGTAGTAATGAGGTTTAGTGTACATTTTATTTAACCTTCTACCAGGTATGCCAATTAAAATGTTACATCTGAAAAAGCACATATTCCAATTTCTGCCTAGGGATATAATACATTAACTTACATTTGGACATACTTTTGCTTTATACTCTTCATTAATGACATCTACCAATTTATTCTATTGCGCTGTTTGCTCTCCTCCTCAAGGCCCAGTGATAGATAATAAACCTCAAACCATAGATTTAATCCCACAAAAGATAGTTGGTATTCACTACACTGAACATTAAAGACATACCTTGCCCGTGCTCATGCTTTGGCTAGCCATTTTTCAGTTATGGCCAAAAAAGAAAAAGTGAGATTGGATGGATTTTTTTCTAAAGCACCCTTTTCTTTCTGAAGAAAAGACATCAAACAGCCTGATCAAGAGGCAAATATTACTGTTACTGGAACCCTTTCTTAGTAACTATGGTTTTCCTGTAATCCCAGAGTAAGGTAAAGAAAAATGAACCAATCTGGATCACAGAATCTTAGGAAAGTCTAGTGTCTTCATAATGTCACCAGCATTATAAAAACAAACAACAAATTAAGCCCAATTCTAAGGCACCTAATTTTTTTCCATGACATAGTTCTTTTCCATAACATATGACTTTTTTAAACAGAAAAAAATATAAAATTAAACAATTGTAAGTAAAAGTTTAGACAGAACAATCATGTGACTGGGTAGGGACACAAAGAAAGGGATGGAGGAAGCTGAATATGATATGACTTCGCTATATCACGCATTGTTACTAGAATTCCACTGTGGTATGTACAAAATCATGTCAGTTTGAGAACTATCAATCACATGATCTAATTGTTTGGCAAATTTTGGATCTGCCCTTCAATTTTGGGCAGTCAGCTCAGGCTGCCATAATAAAATATCACAGACTTCGTGGCTTAAAGTATAGAAATTTGTTTTCTCCTAGTTCTGAAGCCTGGAAAGTCCACGATCAAGGTTCTGGGCAGGGTTTGAACTCTGGTGGAGGCTTTCTTTCCAGCTTGCACACAGCCACTTTTGTCCCCATGTGGCCTTTTCTCTGAGTGTGCATCTCTCCTCTTTCTATAAAGACATCAGTCCTGTTGGATTAGTGTCCCATCTTATGACCTTCTAATGACACCATTTTCCTAATTACCTTCTAATGACACTATCTCCAAATATAGTTACATTGGTTGTTAGGGCTTCAACATATAAATTTTAGGGGGACAGTATTCCGTCCATAGCTGGCACTAAGAAAGATGAAGAAAGATTAATAGAATTTAAGAACTGATGTACAGCCATGTGTAGCAGCAGGGCTAGGAATGTAGAAGATAGAGCTTATGTAAACCTATTAATTTTCTTACTGAGCAGTTGAAATTAGAATCCCAAATTCAACTAAACATTTTTTAAAGGAATATGTTACTGCTGAATCAAAAGAAAATAAATTACATATGAAGATGCACCATCCAGACCCTCCTTCAAGAAAGTACTTGTTGCTGAGCTGCTGGGAATGCCATCTGAAGACAGACTTTGGGGTCAGCTCCTGCAAGAATTGCTTTAGTTGTAAAGAGCCCCTCTCCCAAGGCTACATTCTTCTTAGGACAGCCGGTATCCAAAGACAGATTGAGGCAAGAGTATTACGAGATTGTTATTTCGACACAGTGTGTGACAGCTCTCAGGAGCCATTTTAACTGGAGTTCCTATTGTGGTTGTCTGGACCCATCATTGGGCCCACAACCCTACCACTTCACCCTCCATTCTGAGGTTGTAAATCCCATGGAACACTTTAACAAACATCCTGCACACTTCACCTCATCTCAACCTGTAATAGCTTAGGATCCAGTTTCATAGTGTTTAAAAACATTATAAAAGATGATCAAAAGCAAACAAATGATACTGTTTGTAAGTATATTGACAACTAATCTTGCATCCTGATTCATTTGACCCATCACTGTTTCCAAGAATTTCTATTTTCTAAAGTACAAATATGTGTGTGCATAATTTTTCAAAAATTGTTTATCTGTTTTTTGACTAAATCATAGTCTTTTTTCCATGTCAGTACATAGTTTTACAGTACATAGACAGTTTCAACATTCTTTTTGCCTAATTTTTTTTCACCCTAATTGAGGTAAAATCAGCAAATAAAAATTGTGTATATTCAAGCTGTACAAAATGATGTTTTGATATGCATATACATTATGTAATGATTACCACACAAGCTAATTTACATATCCATCACTTCACATAGTTACCTGTGTGTGTGATCTACTCTCTTAGCACATTTTGAGCATAAAATATATTACTATTAACTGTGGTCATCATGCTGTAAATTAGGTATCCAGAACTTATTCATGTTAGAACTGCAAGTTTGTGCTTTCACTAAAATCTTCTCTTCCCCTGCTCACTCCGGCTACCCCTGGTAACTACTCTTCTACTCTCTGTTTCTGTGAGTTTGACTTTTTTAGATTCCACATATAAGCGAGATTATACAGCATTTGTCTTCCTGTGTCTGGCTCATTTCACTTAGCATAATGTCCTCCAGGTTCATCTACATTGTTACAAATGATAGAATTTACTTCATTTTTAAGGCTGAATACTGTTCTTGTGTGTGTGTGTGTGCATATACATATATTTGTATATACATGCCTACATATATACATACCAAATGTTCCTTATTCATTCATTTACTTATAAATATTTAGGCTGTTTCCATATCTTGGCTATTGGTGAATAATGCAGCAGTGAACATGTGAGTGCAGCTGTTTAAAAAAATTTTTTTTATTTCAATAGCTTTTGGGGAGCCAGTGGTTTTTGGTTACATGGATAAGTCATTTAGTAGTATTTCTGAAATTTTGTTGCACTCATCACCTGAGCAGTGTGCACTGTACCCAAAATGTAGTCTTAATCCTCACCCTCCACTTCCCACTTTTCCTCCTGAGTCCCCAAAGTCCAGTCTATAATTCTCATGCCTTTGCATCCTCAGAGCTTAGCTTCCACTTATAAGTGAGAACATACAATATTTGATTCTCAATTCCTAAGTTACTTCACTTAGAATAATGGTCTCCAATTCCATCCAAGTTGCTGTAAAGGCCATTATTTAGTTCCATTTTATGGTGAAGTAGTATTCCATGGTGTATATATACCATATTTTCTTTATCCACTCGTTGGTTGATGGGCACTTAGGTTTGTTCCATATTTTTGCAATTGTGGATTATGCTGCTATAAACATGCATGTGCATGAGTTTTTTCATATAATGGCTTCTTTTCCTTTGGGTATTTGGGTAGCTATTTTGTTGAGATAGTGATTTTATTTCCTTTGGCTATATACCCAGAAGTGAGATTGCTGGATCATATGGTATTTCTATTTTTAATTTTTTGGAAGAACCTCTCTACTGAAATAATGTACTGATTATAGTTGCATGTCTCTTTTAGTCTTTAGTATATTTTAATTCAGTCCTCTGCCCTTTTAGGAGGGTGGAGGGTGCTTTCATGACATTTTGATTTTTGAAGAGTCAAGACCAATTTTTCTATAGAATGACCTTCAATTTAGATTTGGTTGATTGTTTCTTCATAATTAGTTAATATTACATAGGTGATGTTACATCCTTCAATGTATATTATATCAAGAGCCATGGATTATGTCAGTTTGCCCCATTGATAATGTTACTGTTCACTTGATATCACCATTTTAAAGGCCCCTTTCAAGAAGAAAATGTTGATAAAGATTTATATAGGTTAAAACTCCTCCTTTCCCACTGAAACAATTTCTTTGTTTTTACACATCAGCTTATTTCCCAAAACCATACTAATCCACATCACATGACAAATGGTGGGGACAGTATCAAAAGATCTGGGGAAAGTAATTTGAAAATGTGACATACAGTCTCAGCTTGAAAATGTTTGTCTTTTAAAAAATACCAACCAGTAATCTTATCTTCTTATTGTGGCCTTTCGTCATTTTATGCCATATAGTGTCTACCCAAAAATACTTGGAAAAATTTGCTCAAGGATCTGAAGTCTCTCCTCACCTCTTGTCTTCTAAGATATTGCTTCTATCTCTGTGTGTCCTCTTTAATATCTAGTAAAACTAAAGTGGATCAGATGATCAACAGCATTACATAAATTCTATGTATCAGATGAGGAAAAGTGAAGGTAAACCCAAAAAGATAAGAAACAATGTAATGCAGATTAGTACCAGCTGGGCCCTCCAAACTTAGAAAAATGAAGGGTGTTAGAGAGTACATTGAAAAGGGAAATGAAAAAAAGAGAGAGGCGCAAATGAAAGCAAACTGACTCCAAGTTTCTGTGAATAGCTCATCCCAAATCCTGTAGCGTATTTCTCTTTTAATACTTGAATCAGCCAATTTTGGTTTGAAATTCTGGCTCTTTTCTTTCATCACTGTTTGATCCCAGGTAAGTTACCTAATTAATCTCCCTAAGCCTTATTTTCCTCATCCAGTAAATGAGAATAATAACACCTATATGGTATAATCATTGTAAGGATTAATTATATTGAGTGCTCAATTCCTAATTTTCCATAGCTATTAAACAAATGGTATCTATTGTTATAACTATCACTATGAACCTCTTTATGGTGCTTTGCAGTGTATAGACAATATTCCTATCAGACATTATCTGATTCAATTATTGTAAAAAACATTTACAGATAAGAAATGGAGGGTCAGTAAGATAAGCAAAATTAGTAACTTTTCAAGTCACATGTTGACAAAACATTTGGTTTTGGGAACCAAAACCCAAGTCTATTGATTTTTAACTAGTATTTTCTTCACTATAACATGATAAGTTAAGAGTGAAGCAATAGTGCCATCTTCCTGCAAGAAAAAAGTATAATTATTCTTAAGTCTCTAAAGTAGATGAATAAATAGAAGTTGCATAGTTTATATAATGGTAACATTAATTAAAGGAAAATGTGTACTCCAAATCAAAGAAAAGAAACCACTAAATGGAATTGTAAGAAACAGTATTTCTTAGAAACAAAATGACTATCAACATTTCCTCATAGAAGACATCATTCTCAAATATATGTCTGAAGGCTAAACCATTGTTTCTTTGTCTTTTTTAAGAGCTACAACAAAATAGATTTTATAAACATGATTATTAGATGTTCTAGCACTATTTGGCATGACTTCATGCTTGTTATAGAATTAATTGTTCTTTCTAGTTGGCTTGGTGGGCACTTGTTTATACTCAGATGAATTAATTAATTATGCAAATGATCAATTATACAACTATTTTAATATATAAACTATGTGATAGTCTGTGCCTGTATGAAATGACTTGTGTCTATGTGATGTTTAATCTGTTGAAATATGTGAATAAAAACATATATAAATAAATCATATAAATATTAATTGAGTTCTACTTTATGCCTTATACTGTGCTTGGCTGCAGATTAACAACAACGACATGTAGTTGCCCTCAAAGACATTGCAGTTTGTTGGAAGAAGAAAATGAATGGACAGAAAATATCATGTAATGTACACCAATGAAGTTTAATAAAGTCTAGTTTGTGATATAGGTCACAAAAATAATAAAAACACGTATTTCAGGGTTCTGTTTCTTGTTCTGAAAATAGCTGAGGGGAGACAGTGAGGATTAGGCACCTTCAGAACAGCTCTCTAGCTCTATGGATCAACCACTGTGCTGAGTCATGGGCCTCTGGGTACTCCCCTGCCTGTGGTCTTGTTCCTTGGAGTTGGTTTCGGGTAGAGTCAGCAGAAATGACTTCTAATCCAATCCAAGGCCACCTTGCTCTTAGTCAAGGGGCTTTTGAAAGACTTGTGTCAAAGTATGTGCCATGGGCCTTGTAGGGTAAACTGATAAATATATATATCGTTTTTTAAACCAAGTTTTTCCTCTTCATTAGGTGGCTTTTCTACAATATAAAGATGGAAATGGGATGAAGATGTTCATTGCAAATTAGGGTAATGTTCAGAGGCCATAAAAATGTGATCAGATACTCGGACAAAGGCAGTCCCTTTTGAGTGACTTTTTGTCTCTAATCATTTGCTTTTTTAAGCCATCATAATCATAGGATTCCTATATTACACTTATTTATGGTTTATAAAGTATTTTCATGCATTACTTTTTCTAATACAACACTGTGAAATAGAATGAATATTTTATTCTCCTTTGACAAATGGGGAAACTGAGACATCACAAATTTATTTAATTTAATATCACATAGAGTATAAAGGCTGACCTGAGCATAAAACTCTATTATTCAGCCTCTAATATTATTGCTCTTTTGACTCCAAAACACCAGTTTTTTGCTGTGCCATCCCAAGTATTATGGTGCTTTTCCTCTGCTCTTTTTTTTCTTCTTCTAGTCTTCTCTCCTTCTCTCTATTTCTTTTCTTTCTGTCTCTTCCTTTTTTCTCACTACATTCTCCATGCCCCATTCTTTGTCTTTCATTTCCTTTCAAGCCTATGTGGGGAAGGAGTCTGCCAGCCAAAGCAACAAAGAACCACTTCCACGGAAAAAGAGTAAGGAGAAGTAACATAGGCTTTTATATATTAACAGTTCTTGCAAACAATAACCAATTTCCAATGTTATTTTCTGTCTGCCCCCACCCATTTTTGGGTGAGTCCAAAACAAGGCCAACTAGGAACATCTGTGTATAAAGCATAACAAAAATAACATGTGTCACATATGTGACACAGATGATACAAGAGTGATTTTATTGCTGGTGCTTTTATAACTACAGTCTAAGAAGGATAACTGGGAAGTGGGAGATGGAACAGAAAAGTCATCTTAAGCACAGTATTTCCATTCCTTTTTTCTAGACTGAGGTAATACACCTTCTATTTCCACTACCTTTTTGTTTCTGCCTCTTTAAAAGATTTGTTGAGATTTGTATTTGAAACTCTTTTTGGAAATAACTGGAGCATGCACTTACTTGAGTAACATGCAGAACATTCAGTCTCCAACTCTCCAGAGTTCCAGAATGGCCCCTTTTGGAGTTTACAACTCATCCACCCATCTGTGCATTTGGTCCCCAGAGACCAGAACGAAGTCAACAAAGATGAAAGTCTTTGGGAGTCTGTGCTTTTGAACATTAAACCACTGGATCTGGGGTCAGAAAAATTCTGCATTCCAGATTTAGGATCTTCCTTTAGTATTTTGTGACCTTGATAAAAAAAAAAAAGCCACTTAATTTCTCTACAATTTCCTTACCTGCAAAATGAAGAGACTGGACTAGAACAGAACCCTGTGATTTTAAGATACTGTAGGAATAGCTTGTGTTTCCGATGCCCTGAAATGCTGAAAAACAAATGCAGAAGGCCACTTGGGTAGATAGAAATCACTTTCCAGTTTATTTTTCATTGATTTTTACAATAACATTATAATAGAACAGATGTTTTTAAGGATTAATGAGTGATAGATATAAATTGCCATAATAATATTGCTTTACTGTTTTCATCCTGGTTCATTAACTGTCATTAGAGCTACCATGTGACTTATATTTCGCATGTTCTGTGATGTAATCATCTAGTAGCTGTATTCTTACCCCACCAAAGGGTCCCCAAGCCTACCATTTGAATCAATGGAGGTGTGAAATTCATTTCCAGGTCATCTCTTTAGGAGATCACAAGGTCATTGGTTCTCATCAAGAATATGGATGAGGAAAACAAGATACTACAATAGAGCAAGAAAAAGAGAAGCCAATTCCCACTGCTCCCTGAAGTTTAAATAGTTCCCCTGTGGTTTCAACCTCAGTTCTGTTCTGCTTTTAATTTAAAACCATTCTCTACCAGGCAACTGATTTTTGCTAGTCTCTTGGGTGATTTTCTAAGACAGATTTCACTGTATTCTACCCTTGTGTGTGCACTTAGCTCCCATTAGCAGTAATGGGTGTTATGCATGTATAGCTCCCATTAACCATAATGGAAATTATGCATGTGCATCCAGAGGAAAGGATGCTCCCCAATGTTGGAATTTTTTCAGAAGGAAAAGTACTCCTTATGCAGCATTTGGCTTTTGTTTTAGGCTCTTTATTGTGGTGACGATTTGTGCTGCAGAGAATGAACATGGTGTGAAAGACTGCCAGCTTCCCGGTGTGCAATCTGTACAGTATTTTTTAAAATCTTGGCTTATAATTTTTTGCGTGACTAAAACAACAGTCAGGCAACAGTCAGGAAAAACTTGTTAAAGAGGTAAAATAGATCCAGATCAATGAATAAAGGGTCATGAATGGGGGCTAAATAAGTCCCTTACAGCTAGGAATTCTGGTAGGTAATGTCACCTGTTTCAAGATAACAAAGAGTAGATTTGTACAGATGGAAAAAATAATCCTTTAAAAATAACCAAGTGCTATTTATGCAGACCATGATAACATTCCTCCAGATGAATGTGTCTTAACCCGAAGAGATAATTTCTATAATAACACATTGATAAAAAATGGTAGGCCAAAGGTGATATTATAAGGGGCTGTGAATCATTGGCATATTAAATTTAGAACAAGTTGTGCAAAAAAGAATCTTTAACTTTAATATGAAGTCAAGAATATGATTCATCTTCATCTTTATGAGTGGTAGAATACATTTAATACTTGAAATGTTTTTGAATTGTCAAAGTGAGGGTCTACGTAATTTATCTCTTCTGAGAGTGCCTTTTGCTGAATATCCAGTATTATTGTTCATTTGTAAGATAAACTTGTCTGTGTCTAGTCTTAGACACCCTCTGGCAATGCTTGGTGATGAATAAAGTCAGACTCTGTGTAAGGGTTGGGTTTTGATAGTAAGAGTGAGGCATATAAAAAGCCCTGGAGTGTTTAAGAGCATAAGCTTTGGGGAGAGATCCACCTGCATTTAAATGCTGACCCTGTCACCTGGGAATTATTTTACTTCTCTGAGCCCTAGTTACTTCGTATGTAAAATGAGAATCATAATTCTCATCTTGTAGTTGTGAGGATTAAACAAGATCTAAAATTGCATTACCAGAACTATTATTAACAATTATTAATCTATTTAGGGAAATAAAATTTGACAGTACTAGATGTCAAAACATTTCTCTAGCCATATCATGTGGACCAGCATCAAATTATCTCAAATCTGCTGTGTAATTTAAATACAATCTATTTTTTATTATTTAACAATGAACAGCCTGTCATAACCTGTACTTCTATTTTTAGGGGAAGAATAAACATAACAATAGTCTCAGGAAAAGAACCCCAAATACACAGGTTGACATCTACTTTATTTTTCATACTAACCAAACTTAAATCATTATAAACTTTAAATTTTTTAAAAACATACAGCTACACAATTTTTCTGAAAATGATGAGAACTCGTATTTTCTTTCTCTTGTTTCCTTAGCATTATGATATTTAATGTGCAAAAATTTATAAGCAAGGAACTTCTTTGCAAAGTTTATACATACATTCTTACTGTTGCTGTCTTGATAATGCGACATCATGTAAAAATATAGATTTTACCCATTAATTTCATAGATTAGCTAGTCACTTAGCATATTGCTTTGGAAGGACAGACTATCTGTGTGATTAGGGCATACCTAATCAATCTCCCTACACCTTGATTCTTCATCTGCAAAATTAAAAGGGTAGTGTTAACTTCATCAGGTTGTTTTCAGAGTAAATAAATTAACATATAACATATGTGGTGTTGACAAGTTGATTCTGCGAGCAAGGTCTTGAGAATGGAGAGAGCAGCCTTAAGAAGGAACCACAGTTGTAGGCTGTGGGAAGCCAGCACTGCAGAGAGGTACTTTGCTCCTGAGGAAACACTGGGGTGGGAAACGTAAGTGATGATGAGAATGTGGAGGATTCTATGAGGCGATAAAGGATATATATTTTGCTGATTGCTCAGATTTTCCTGGGAACAGTGATATGGATTGGCTTTGTGTCCCCATCAAAATCTCATCTCCAATTGTAATTCCCACATGTCAAGAGAGGGACCTGGTGGGAGGTGACTGGATCATGGAAGTGGCTTCCCCTATGCTGTTCTCATAGTGAGGCAGTGCTCATGAGATCTGATGGTTTAGTTCCCACTCACTGTTTCTCTCCTGCCACTATGAAGAGGGTACTTTGCTTCCCCTTCACCTTCTGCCATGATTGTAAGTTTCCTGAGGCCTCCCCAGCCATGCAGAACTGTGAGTCAATTAAACCTCCTTTCTTTGTAAATTACCCAGTCTCAGGTAGTGTCTTTATAGCAATGTGAGAAGAGAGTAATACAGACAGCATAGCCAGCTGTAATTAGTACGTGCCTTGGTTGTTTTCAGAGAGATTTGCCCTGATGCTAAAAGGTGAAGCTTATTTCCAAAAGATCTCCTCTGTTTTGTCCTAGGATAGATGTTGAATTACAATTTTATCATGGCCAATGACTACATTAAACAATTCCCCCTTTAATGCCTGATTTTTGAAAAGATTTATTTTTTTAAAACAGAAAAATTGCATTAATGATTGGGGTCCTCATTTTTATGACATGTGTATCTGTCAATCAGGATTTGTGTTTATGTCTAGATAGAGTTTCCACAGAGTTGATATAATTTGTCTTAATTTTTTTAAAAAAGGAATTATCTAGAGTTTTCTTTTACTAAATATTTAATTTAGATTGTATTATTTATTTTTGAAACACTGAACATAGGTTGTGGACCCCTTAAGGATCTATGAACTTGAACTTGCTACTATTGCTTATATATCACTACGTATAAAATCTGTGCATGCTGATTTGCTGAGGTTCCGATAGAGCCATTGGGTAGCTAATAATCAGTATCCCAAACACTCTCTATCCTCTTATTACTTTCTTTTTCTTTTATAGCACTTATTACCGTCTGCACCTATATGTTTTGCTTTTGTTCCTTGTCTGTCACCATGAGGGCAGTGACTTTGTCTATTGTTCTTACTGCTGCATCTCTGTGACCTAGATCATTGTGTGGCATACAGTAGGTCCTCAATGCCTGCTTGTTGAATGAAGTAGTTGATAATTGCTTCTTTTCAATAGCTACATTCTCCTGTATCAATGCAATGGGGGAAACAGGAGGTTTCTATGTGGTTCTATCTGCAAGATAGGCAGCATGGTACTGCGTACCAACTCCATCTCTTCGGCAAAAGATGTAGGTGTGAGCCCAACCTTTTCCATGAGCTATTTTGGCATGTCAGTTAATCTCTCTGAGCCTTGGATTTTGGATCTGTGTGAAGGGGATAATAATACTACTCTCACAGGTTGCAGTAAAGATGAAGCATGATAATATATATCCTACTGTTTCGGGGACTGCAAATCTTAGCTGTTACTAGCATATGGCATCACTGGAAAAAATGAGACATTTGGGACATCGTCCAGATAGTTGTGCTCTGCCTCTAAAAGCTATATGAGCTTGGGGCAAATCTCTTAACTTTTCTAGGTCTCAATTTCTTCACCTGCAAGAGAGTTGGTATTAATGATCCCAAATGTGCATCCAGCTATGAAAATCCATGTCACTAAAGACTACATTTTTCTTTTCACATTCCTTCCTGTGATTAGGGATTATATAGGTGTTCCTACAATTTCTATGAAAATGCCATAAAAGAGATTTAACGTCAGGTGTTTGCTTCATTTTCTTATCACCATTAGGCATTGTCCTACTTAGCGTGACAAATTCACTGCCTAACAGTGCTCATGTTTTCAGTATCTTTTACTACAGCTGCCCCGAGTAGCTACAAGGAGCACCTTTCCCCACATAATTACTACTGTTGACGTGAGACAGCACATTTGACAGAGATGGCTTGCTGTATTGGCAGGAAGGGTGCCGAGTTATACTGGAATTTGGCCTTTCACATTCACATTATTCTGCCTTTGGAAGAAGGTGCCCTCCACCCCCCACTAAATGTGAGAAAGAAAACTGCTTTGCCTGTACAGAACACTCTATTTACAGAGACTCTCTGAGGGGATTATGACAGCCATGGGCTGGATTTATGGGTGAGCTGTGCTTACCAGGTTACACCTTACATTTCGGGCTGATGAAACTCACTGTTCATGTTAACCATCTGTGCTTTCTACACGGAGTGGAGCCCATGCCTTCCCTTAGGAATCAGGAATGGAGGGCTGGGGAAGCTTCTGCTTTGCATTGAGGAGTTTGATAGCATGCAGCTGGATGCTGTTCTTAGGAAAGGAAACTTCCTTTAGGGCAACTTTTTTCTCCCACATAGCAGATATAGAATTCCTCTGTACCTGTTTAAAATCCTTGTTGGGGTTGTTAAACAGCAGTTATATATGAAGCTATT
Organism: Pongo abelii; assembly: GCF_028885655.2. Lineage (NCBI taxonomy): Eukaryota > Metazoa > Chordata > Mammalia > Primates > Hominidae > Pongo > Pongo abelii. The sequence continues at coordinate 161,885,039 of NC_071985.2, read as the reverse complement.
GGGAACTAGGAGTGAATGTCGGCAGAACAATGCCTGGGTGGGCAGTTACACATTGGATTTTGGTGTGATAGGCGGAGTGACAGAGACTGCAAAGATCAACTGGTCTTCAAGTACCTTATATTTCAATTTAATAAAATGTTTTAAGGCTTGCCATAATCTCATTCCTATTTGTAGGTCTACTCTTTCCCACTTTTCCCCAGAACATGTACTTAATTCCAATCAGGCAAACCTTACAGTCTTTAATAAGTCACATTCAAGTTCACCTGGTGTTACTTTGCTCATGTTATGCCTTTGGTCTAGAGAAATTCATCGAATTCTACTACTTCTTTTAAGGTACAGATCAAATGCTGCCTGTATCATTTGACTGCAAAAAGCTATATAAATGTTTCCTTTCTCTGAACTATTACTATATTTTATGCTCACTTGTCGGATTTAACTCCCTCATAAATTATATAGCCCTTGATGTCAGAACAAAGGTATATACTTTTTCCAATTTCTCATGATCCTATGTGAATGTTGGAAATCTAGTCAGTTCACACAATTTTCTTGTTTTTTTGTTTGCAAAATTCTAAATGATTTTTAACAATTTTTCTCCCGTATTAAAATGACAGTAGTTTTGATCTGCAATACTGTGTCTTTTATTTTGAATTCTTCTTTTTCAATTCATAAAGAGCCATGCACAGAGTCTAGCACAGGCTCTGGCATATACACATGCTCAAGAAATGTTAGCTTTATCAACACCACCTTCACTGGCTTTGTTTCCTGTGGCAGGTTGCTATGTCAACATAGAACATGTTTTATGCTTACTTCTTCCAAAACTTAGTTGCCCCCACATCCTTCTCCAAGGTCTTCAGAAGAAAGGGCAACCATAATTCATTTTCTTTCAGTCACCGTCTTCTTTCTTTCCCCCTCTCACGATAATTCTTTCTGCTAGTCAATATTATTTCCGGCGTCTTCTAAATTTATTTTTCCCTTTAACCAATGTGCCAACTTCTTTCCCCTGGAAATCTGCCATAATTAATGGACTGTTTATGCATAACCATAATATTATAAATGCCTTAAGAAAAATTATTATGAGTGATCATATAGTTGGGCATTTTTTGTGCATTTCTTTCCAAAATGGTGGCAAGATCTTTCAGTTATTGGGTTTCATATATATAGAATGCATTCAAAGTCATTTGCTTAGATTTTCCTAATGCTTCCTAATCATTCCTAATTAATTTTAGATGTAAATAGAATGTGAAATTTTTCTGTTTAAAAAAATTTTATTTAGCACAAAAGTACAGCATGCAACAGCTGTTTGAAAAGAAGCCAAAATGAAGAATTATAGCATCATGAACTGAAAGATTAATTATGTTTCTTATTAATTTGTTTTCATTTTTGAAAGTAGTTTGGATTTCTTCTGAAAGTTGATATTTTTGGGAAAAGAACACAAGCTGTCTTAAAAAGTATTGTATTGTGGAATTAGATCCATTTGAGTTTCTGGCTCTGCCATTCCCTAATCAGATGACTTTAGACAATTTATTAAACTTCCCTGGGCCTCACTTTTCTTGTATGTAGAATGGGTATAGAAGAGTTGCACCTACCTTTAAGATTTTTGGGTTTACTAAATTAAGTAGTGTTTGTAGGAGACAACACAATGCTTGCCATATAGGAAACACTTGTTGCAACTCTGGAGTGATTGTTTCAAACTTTCCTTATTTTATGGTATACCAATAATTTCCCAGGCACCTAACTTAGCCTGACATTATCTGTAGCTTTGAATTCACTGGAGCCCTGCCAGCTGTAGCCCTTATGGAGTTGCAGAGCTGAGGCTCCATTAATTGAATTGTTTGCCAATGCCTTAAGGGCTCCCTATAAAAACTGGAGAGAAATGTGAGGAGGTTTAGCCATAAACAAAATATATAAAGGAGAAAATTAATTCATAGCGTCTATTGCCTTAGCATTTACTTTTTCTATCTCATTGTTTACAACTGTCATGTGCCTGGGTATGTGTGACAGCAGCTGTAATGGGATATGGCATTAATTCAGTTCACAGACATAAGTTTCAAGCATAATATGGTAACAGGTGACCATGGTGCTAAATAACAAGGGGCAGTTCAAGCAAAGAGTCAGAGAGCTCTAACATGGAGTACTTTTTACTCATGTATTTATTCATTCATTTATTCATTTTTATTCATCAAATATTTATTAAGGAACTTCTATGTTTCAGGCACTGGTCTAGGTGCCTGGGATATTTAAGCAAACAGAGGCAGAATTTCCTGTGGCAGAAGCTTAAAGTCTAGAAGAACAGAACAAAACAGAGTAAATATACAATCAAGTAGAACAGATACACAATCAAATAGAGCAAATATACAATAAATAGGACAGATACACAATATAATGATAGGAGAAGTATAGAAAGATAGAAGAGTATAGAGAGGAACCTACCTGATATGTAAATGATGGAAGGTCTGCTTAAAGGAGTGCTATTTAAGCTGAATAGGCAATAGCAAGAGGGAAATGTATCTTGTTTCATGGAGAGGAAAATATGTATGAAAAACCACAGGGGCTTGCGTGAGCATGCTGAGAATGAGCGCCCGCAAGGCAAGCTAACATTCTGTCACCCCTTAAAAAGGATATTTAAACAACTATTTATTCAATATTTATTTCTTGGGGCCAGGGAGAAATTGATTTTTCTATTAAGAAAAATTATATGCAAAACACAGTCACCTAGTAATTCACTTCAGCTGGGTCAAAGCACAGTTGATTTTGTGAAATTATTTAGCAAAACGTTCCCCATTTTCTTCTCTTTCTTCAGTTTGTGTGTGTTTTGAGCCAGAGAACTTCTTGGGAGGTGTACTAAAAAAGCAAAATTTAGATAATAAATAAATGACTCATCCCTGATAAACAGCATTATGCCACATATTATTTGGGTTTAGAAATTTAGCTTGCTGCCAACTTTCAGCTGTTACTCTAAATATATTTTGCAGAAATACTTAAGAAATCAATTTGTGTAGGGGATGGGAGAATATTTTTATTTACATTTCATAATGCTGCCTCCGTTTCCAGGAGCAACATCAGTGTACATTTTGCATTAAACAAGGAGTTGGGCTGGGTGCAGTGGCTTGTGCCTGTAATCCCAGCACTTCGGGAGGCCGAGACGGGCAGATCATGAGGTCAGGAGTTCAAGGCCAGCCTGGCCAACATGATGAAACCACGTATCTACTAAAAATACAAAAATCAGCTGAGCGTGGTGGCGGGCGCCTGTAATCCCAGCTACTCCAGAGGCTGATGCAAGAGAATCGCTTGAACCCAGGAGACAGAGGTTGCAGTGAGCTAAGGTCGTGCCATTGCACTCTAGCCTGGGCGACAGGGAAGATTCAGTCTCAAAAACAAACAAACAACAACAACAACAACCGAGGAGTTGGAGAGCCAAGCTGGTGAGCCTGATATTTCTAATGTGCTCTAATAAGGTGAGCACCCCAGCTGGTGCAGCACCTAATCAGGTCCTTAAATAAATGACTGGAGCATAAAGTACGAAGGAAGAGTATGTGAGACAAGACTGAAAAGGTGAATGGGGGCCAGGCACAATGACTCATACCTGTAGTCTCGGCTACTCCAGGAGGCTGATGTGAGAGGATCACGAGAGCCCAGGAGTTCCAGGCTGCAGTGAGCCGTGATCACGCCACTGCATTACAGCCTGGGTGACAGAATGAGACTCCGTCTGAAAAAAAAAAAAAAAAAAAAAAAAAAGTAAATGGGGTTTCATTATGAGGGGCCTTGTATGATATATGAGGAGTTTTCAGTTTGTCTATTAAAAAATGTGAGACCGTGGAAGAGTTTTAAGCAAGAGAATGACAAGGCAAAATTTTTGGTCTAGAAAGATCTTTCTTGCCTCAGTGTGGACCAAAGCCTTGGAGAAAGACTTCAAAAAGGAGAACACATTAATAGAATGTTGAAACGATTGAGGTGAGAAATGATAGTAGCTTGAATTAGGGGGACCATCAGTAAGGATGGAAAAAAGTAGAGTTTAGGGAGTGTGTCAACACTGCCTAATACCAGAAATATTAGGGTAGGCATTATCAGGTGAACCTATTGTCAGGTAATGAAGCTCCATCCCCTAGACTGGAGTTCAAGGGCAGGACTACTCCAGTCCACGATCACAAGGCATGAATGGTAACGTTGAGATGAAGCTTAAATATCCAAGACGTGAGGAATTATAGACTCCATATAAAATGGGGATCCTGGTGATGGAACTGACATGCCAGGGAGAGACCTTTTTAAGTAAAAGAGTATGAGAACAGGAGCGTGCAGGTGGGGGTGATAGTGAATGCTACAGTTCAGTGAGGATGTGGATCTGTGAGGGACCTCTCTGAGGGTTTTCATGACACACTCTTGTATCAACAGCTAGTTGGAAAGAATTTAAGAGACTAGAATGGTAATAGCTGATAATGGCATAATGCTTTACATATTCAGTTTTTGCCTTCCTCTGCTCAGCAGCCAGAATTGTTAAATAGAAACCTGATCATGTATTCCTCTGCTTAAGACATTTGGGGGTTGGGGTTGGATCAAGAACAAAACCTTCCTTATGGTTTACACAGTCCTGAGTATTCTAGCTCCTGGGTCACCTTTTGACCTCATCTTAAGGCACTCTCCTCTATCCCTAGGTTTCAGCCATCTGAGTCTTCTTCATTGTTTTAGTTTGTTTTGTTTTAAAAATGTTAAACAATATTCTGCTTCTTCCAAGACCTCCAGACATTCTGTTTTCTCTGCTTTAAAACTCTCTTCTCTTCCTTTCCATATACTTTTAGATTTTAGCTTTAATGCTGCTTTTTCAGGAAGTTCCCCTGTTATATATTCTCATGCTAACCTTCGCTTCTTTTTCATGACACTTATAATTATAATTAATCATTTCAGGAATAAGTACTTACATGTCTCTCTCCATGAATAAACTATAAACTTCAAGAGAGGGAGAACTATGTATGCTTTTTTGTTGTGCTATATCTTGTGCCTAGCACAGTGCCTGACATATATATATATATATATATATATATATGATTAATAAATGTTTGTTAAATGAGTAGTTGAATCCATGGATTATTTTTATGTACCCTGTCGGTATGCCTTAATCCAAAGCATCAGTTTTCTAGTGGTAGCATCAAAGTCACCTCATAACAGAGAAACAAGGATCTTTGAATGGAAATGAGCCTTTCTAGTATCCTTTAAGTTATATTAATTAGGCTGTTACCTACTTTATTTAAGCAGAATGTTATCTTTGTTGAGCAAAAAGCTAGTAGATAGAAAGAACAGAAATATACCTAAGCTAGTATGCTGAGGGAATAATCAGAGGGTAGGAGAGCTAGACCACCTAGTTTGAAGGAACAAGGTCCATAAACACAGATCTTCCTAAGCAGAAGAAAGATATTTGAAAGATAGTTTTTTAGAATATTTATTGAAATTATGAGTTGTTAATTTTTCTTCCTGAATTTTCCTCCTCCTCTGTCCTTCATTCGAGCACATAACAAGTTCCCTACTTCCTTACCAGATGAAAGGTTTTTGGCAGGATTTTCTGGCTTCTGTTTTCCCACTGAGGATAATAGAATTTGAAGAGAGAGGAAATTGGTATCCCTGTGTGAAACCAAGAGAAACAGGTTTCAAAAGAGAAAAAGAGCTTTCTCCAGGTTGGCGGTAAGGGACAGGTCTGTCTGTCCTTGAACAGAAGGGACTTCTACTTCTTCCCTGGAAACACTCAAAAGTGTGGCAGGACATCAGGAAGCATATTCACATAGTGAAGTCGGTAGGTTAGATGCCAAGCTTGGGTTCTCAGGCTTGTTCAAGATCCTCTTGAAGCACAAAGCATGGCATGGAAATGGCACACCAGTGAATCTGATGATATCACATGGCTGCAGCAAAATTCAGCTTTTGCCAATATGGACAGATACCTCTAGTGATCAATGTCCTAATGCTTAGATATGGAATAAAACCCAGAACCTCAGCACAAACTTGAAGGTGGGAGAAAGCCTAGAAATAACTGAGGTTGAATTTCTCACTAAGTTGATGGGACTAGCTACTCAGAATTGAAATTAAATGATTTACAGACAATAATGAAATGTAATTTTGCTTAAGATTTATGCCTGCTACATTAAGCAAGTGAACAATAACAAAAAAGTTATATTAGTCTTCTCTTTCTAAGAGTATAGCTTATTTTTACTGAACAATTTTTAAAATTTTAAGTTGAGTTAAACTTGCAAAATATTTCCAGGAACTTAGCACCGAACTGTCTGCACTGAATCAACTGATATCATCAATAATAGACAGCTCTTAACAGTACCTTAACGATAAGAGTAATAAAACCAAATTCATGGCCAAGTGCAGTATTGTGTGCTTGTAGCCCCAGGTAGTTGGGAGGCTGAGGCAGGAGGATCACTTGACACTAAAGGTTCAAGTGCAACCTGGACAACACATTGAGACTCCCCCTCTTACACACACACACACACACACACACACAGGCACACACACACCCTAATTCTAATTCACCATGCTGAACACGTCTATGGGGGCTACTCTTTTTATCTGGAAGAAAAAAAATTACACTGAGCACGAGTCTTCCAACAAAGAATGGATCTATTATCAGCTAAGAGTGACTATCTCGGTGAAGCACAAAGTTATTACCTTAAGGCAGTCAGATCTATGTTCTCTGCTATAGGAATGTGCAAAGGCGATATGCCTACTGTTAGGAGCAAGCTCATGACAGGCTGGCAATATCAACTTATCTTTGCTTGGTGGAGAACTGATGGCAAACAAATTAAATCTGGAAATCAGTATGTTGATTACTTATTTATTTGGCTTGATATTGAAATAAGCTTTTTCTATGTAATCATTCTTACTTGTCAATTCTTTTACTCTACTTTTTAAATTCTATTTTTTCAACAAATATTTATTGAGGCTCATTATATAAGCTAGACATTTAGTTAGGTGCTGTGGGAGACATAGAAATAAATGAGCTACAGATTAAATACTCAAAGCATTTTTAACATCTGGAAAAATGATAACCCATTTGCAAAAATGACTGTAACACAAGGCAAGTAGTAAGTTTGTAAAAGACAGGAGAGAATGATACTCCTTCCTTTCCTTTTCCTTTCCTTTTCTCTCACCCTATCTCCCTTTCCTTTCTCTTCTTTCCTCTTCTCTTCTATTTCATTTTCTTTCCATCAACACTGGTAAAGACGATGTATAAAACTGTCCTGAAAAAGTAGAAAATGCCAGGTTGGCAATTTCAGCCTCAGCTACCAACACTGGGTGTGTACACTGACAGTAGAATTTAGGGAGTGGCAAAGAGAATGAGTTCTGTCAATTTATATGGAATAATGTTTCCCAAGGCAACCAGATGTGATATTTTTTTTTGCAAGTAAAAAGCCACACAGAAAGGCTGAGATGAGGCAAAATGAAGAAAGCAGGACCATTGGTACATTGAAGCCAGCTCACATTATAAAAGATGCTTGTTGATTAATTAGGAATTTTGAAGCCAGTTGTAAAACTGTTGGTAGCTTGCAATCAGCCTAATGGGAGTAGGTACACCAAAGAAATAGGTAACTACAACAAATTATGATTGTTTTAAGAACAGAAAGCTGTTTTACCAGTTCAACAATGGAAATAACAATACCAAGAGTTTTTTACCTTCTGATTTTCTTTTTATAAACAGAAATCTCTTCCACAAGTTCACCAATGGAAATAACATCAAGAGTTTTTCATCGTCTTAGTGTGCAAGGTATGGATATTCTGTGTGTGAACTTCAAGAGTATCTAAGGGAGGCAATAATGCGGTTGAGAATATACCAAAGACTACAAACTGTCTGTGCATCCCAGAGGAACAGGAAGCTTGTGCAGGTGAAAAGACTGGAGGAGGAAGTATGTTGATGATACCCAGGAAGCCCACCTTCCACTTCTTTGGTCATCAGAAGTAAGAAAAAGGACAATTAAATGAGTGGTTAATAGTTGTTTAGAGAAAGAGAATTTTAACTTTATACGCCAGTCATTGATAATATTTGCCATAGTGGTTGCTGTTAAGTAAGTTTCTTCCTGCAGTCCTGTGAGAAGACATAGTACATGAAAGTGGCAGTGCTTTCAACCTGATTATTATTATACAGTATAGACTTTTATTATATAACAAGCAATACTTACATTTTGTTATTTACTTATTTATTACTATACACTTAGACATATGCAGACACAGTAATAAACATCTAAGTGGTACAAATAGGTACAAAACCAAAAATAAAAGTCTTTGCCTTCTAACTTCAATAAGATGTTTCAGTCTCATCCTGGGTTCTACTGCCTTTAATATGCAGTCAGCCACACCTCCCAAGGGGCTTTAGTCCCTTTTGTTAAAAAATAGTAATAAAGATCAAATCTAGGGGATAGAAGTAGAGATTGTAGTATTTTTTATGAGAATTGGGGATGCAGCTTGCTAATGAAACCACCTGAGTTACAGGGCAGAATATTACTTTTTAAATAACAGGTAACAATTCTATATTGTTATTTTCAATTTAACCAAGTTTTTATTTTAGCACTGAGAGTTTTTAATCTAATTTCTCCTTCCTCTGGTAGATTTGAGGTTATTTATTGTCATACCAAATAGCATTTTGTCTCCTATATTTAGAAGACTTTTTTTTTTTTTTTGAGATGGACTTTTGCTCTTGTTGCCCAGGCTGGAGTGCAATGGCACGATTTCGGCTCACCACAACCTCCGCCTCCTGGGTTCAAGTGATTCTCTTGCCTCAGCCTGCTGAGTAGCTTGGTTTACAGGCATGTGCCACCATGCCCGGCTAATTTTGTATTTTTAGTAGAGACGGGGTTTCTCCATGTTGGTCAGGCGGGTCTCGAACTCCCGACCTCAGGTGATCCACCTGCCTCGGCCTCCCAAAGTGCTAGGATAGAAGTCTTTTCTTACTCTATTTTTGTCCCTTGCCTCAAGTACCCTAGAAGTGACTACCTACACAACTCCCCTTATCAGCATTTTAGAGGAAAAACTATATGAAAAGTAAAATAAATTCTATCTTTTCTCACAGAATTATAAAGAATATACAGACAAAAGACACCTAATATTTCATATGGAATGATAAACAATTTGAAGAAAAAAAGGACAAATCTTTGAGATTTAGCCTAAAACTATTTTTTAACTTTGAATTTCCATGGACATTTGTCAACATTTATCTTTTATTTCCAATAACATTGGTATTAAATTACAGTGAATATATACAAATATTTATTAGCTCAATATTATTTCGTTAGTCCAATTTTTTAATTAGAGTCAGATAATACTCTAAATAAAGGTCAAAAATCATCAGAATATTTTGTAACCCCCAAATTCAGGTAGAAAAAATTTCTGTATATTATATTGTCCCATTCCACAAGACTCAACTCACAGTAGATTATAGTACATTGGAATATAACATATTTCATATTAAATATTATATTTAATCTACATTTAAATATTCTGAACTCTCCCTACTAATAATTATAGAATTTTTTGTTTATTCCTAATGCTTTTCATGTTCACATAAGCCAAAATCAGAAAATTCATCAAGTTTTACCAATAGAAATTTTCACCTTTTATGCAAACACATGTATTTGCCTAGATCAAGGCATCATATGCTTACACTTCCAAAGTTAATTTGTATTACCTGCATGATCCCCCTAAAATAAAACCCCAATTATTTTATTCTTATAATTTGGTAAATTGATCCTCAAAAACTCCATTCATTTAGAATATGCATTTTCCAAAATCTTGACAGGCCGACCAGGCAAGATTTGTTGAAATCTTGACAGGTTGATTTTGACAATAATAAAAAATTTGTTCTTAAAACTCTGTGTTGAATTTTAAGCACCTCTCTATCACAGGGATAATAACTTAAATGCTTCAGATTATCTGTTAGAGACCCTATAAAACAATAATCTCTTTTTTTATGTGTCCAATTAACATCAGAATCCATTTAGGGAACATGCTTCTCTTTGAGGGTCTTGTGAGGCCCTACACCCAGTTTATTCAAATGCCACTGCTACAAAAGACTGCTGGCCTTACCTTCAGTCTTCTGGGGCAAGGCCTGACTGCAGACTCAGGACAGCCTGCTTTATTCTGTTGTACCAGTTCTCCCTGTTCCCCTGCTTGTTCCTTTCCCACATTCCTGATGCTAGAGTTCCTAATATTTTACTAACTTTGATCCAGCTTTTTAACTCCTTTTTATGTTTTCCCTCTGCTCAATATTATCCATTTAACACCTCCTATTCCGTCTAAGTAGAAAAATGTTTACACAGAGAGTATCTGAAAAGTTGATATCTATAAGTTTATTTCCAGAATGACACATGGTTCCTAATGATATGGAATTGTAATGTTGTCAACATAATTCATCCAAAGAGGATACGTAATTTATTATCCCAGGCATAATTTTGTTTAGAGGAGATGACTCTTGGATTGGGCCCACCTGAGTTTAGGGAAAGACTGGCACTGCACTTGTTTTCTCTATATCTACTAATCTTGGAGAAACAAGTTTCCTTTATCTTTTTATTCATTTTTATAGGTAATTTAGATCTCAATGCGAGGCTGCTATTTCTTCATAAGAAAGGAATGGATGTTTATCCCTTCAATAGAAAGTGAAAGAAGTTATGGCAGAGGTTGGGCAAACTATAACCAGTGGCCCAAATTCTACCTTCAGCCTGTTTATGTATGGCTAAGGATTTTCTTAAAATATATTTTAAAGAGTTGTAAACACACACACACACATAAAACAGGGACTGTATTTGACCTGTGAAGTGCAAAATATTTAATATCTGGCCTTTTACAGAAAATGTTTGCAGAAAATGTTTGCAGACCTCTGTCTTAATATAACTATCATATAACGATCATTTAAAACATTTTTTATATGACAAGTACATGGGATTTTGTGTATGTTAGCTCATTGAAATCTTATAAGAATCTTAAGTGTATTAAGAGTTGAAGTATACACTTAAGAATCTTAAGTGTGTTAAGAGTTGAAGTATTCTCCTCATTTTGGAGATGATAAAACTGAGATGTGAGAGGTTAATATCACATACTTTCTAAATGCCGGAGAGAAGATTTACACTAAGACAGTTGGGACCTGAGCTGGTACTTACAACTACTGTATTATACTGCGTCTGAATGTGACCTGACATTTGTTTGTTTGAGTCTATCCCACTCCTGATACTAATCTGCAAGCAGTCCAAACAGAATAATAATGAGATTGACAAGACACTGCTCATACACAAAGCAAATAGTATACAAGACACTGCTCATACACAAAGCAAAGAGTATACAAGATTCTTTAACCATATAAAGGGAACCATGACAGTGTACAAGCTGGCTATATACTGCAGCAAACACAGCAACACTACCAGTTAGATGAGTAAGACCCTCTTGCTCTCAAATTCTCATGAAGTTCCCTGACTTCTAGTAACACTACTTGCTCAGGGTGATGATTCTTCAGGGTACTATCCTTGGTAGTCTCAGAGGATTCATACCTTGTTGGTCCCTCATGACTTCTCTGTCTAGAGATTTGTGCTATGTGCCTGACTGCTTCACATTTGACGTTACTGTACTTGGTAACACTCTCAAAGTATTTATCAGTACTATGAAAAGACTGAGGAGATTACATGTAAATTCTAGGCCAGTCACCCTATTGGCAGATTTGGGCCTTCAGGCCTACTGAAGGCATATTCCTGGAATAGCCATATTGCTGTGCTTTCTTCTCTCAGTATTGGTCTCTGTGCCTATCATTTCCATCAGAGGTTTTGGTCTGTTACGAAAGGAGTTCCTGTCTCTGTTGTAATTTTCTCCTGCACATATCCTGAGTTCTAGATTCTTCCATTATGATTTCTTTATTGATTTGATTTTATTTCCATTGGTTTTGCAGCTGTCTGTTAAACTCTTTAACTTGTCATCGTACTCTATGTCTTTATAAGTTTATTCATAATATAATTTTATAGTGTTAGTTCAAGGACACTTTGGGAAGGAAAACAGAGATAAACATATGTACCAGCTCTATCATTCTGAAGTGGAAGCTATCAAACTTTATGTGACAAGAAAATGCATTTGGGTATATACTGATAGGTTTCCTATCACTTCATGCTTTATTGCATTTCTTCTCCCATGTTTTTGAAGCTTTCTCATCAACTGTGGAATGATGGAAATAAAAGAATCCAAGAAGCAATTCTTGATTTTAAATTCAAAAAACCATGGTCCAAGTGTAAAACAGAAAATATTTGGACATATATATATTTACCAAGACTAGATAGGATTCCATGCAATGGGAAAGGAGAGCAAATAGGGTGTTTGTGGACAGGAGTGATATCCCCATCAAGAGATCACCAAGCTCTGTCCAAAGCCAGAATCCTCTATTTTCTGGGAGATACAGGGAACTGAGGTTACGTCTAGACATCATCCAGTCTCTAGTCAAATGAATGCCATACACTGGCTGGATTGAGTAGCTGTTAGGAGTCCTGTTTGTTCCCATCTGCAAAGATCATCCATTGACAGTAGTCAATAAGTGCTTGCTGATCTTCCAAAGTGTTTGAAGCCTTGATATTTCATTTGGCCATTAAATGATTCATCCAGAGTGGATATACTCAGGTTCATGGCCTGAGGTAGTTTTAAGCTCCAAAAGTATTTTTAAGCTCTCTTTGTAAACCAAGAGAGGAAATGATGGAGGAGCAATGATTAATCAGAGGCTTCCAGGTAATAGTGGAAACTAACTAGCAAATTTTAGAAGAGTTTTAATTATATTTATGAAGGCTTGGACAGGTATAGGAGAAACAAGGGTAGTATTGTACCCCACGGCTAGCAGCAGCAGAGCTTTACCATCCTGAAACCTCAAAGATCAAGGGAAGAGATTGGTTCCCAGAACCTAGAGAGGGTACCTATGTGAATAGGGATGACTGACAAGAGCTGTGTCTTCAGCATCCTGACCTCATTCTTCTCTCACTCTCAGACTCTCCTACAGTTGCCTCTCACTAGGATTGCTGTCAAAACTTGTACTAGTTCATATGTTTATTTTAGAAAAGAGTCATCATACAACTACAAAATACATTCTTCCTCATGAAATTTGATCTTAGAACAGTCCTTCTCAAACTGTGGTAAGAGAGCAGTTGTTAAATTTCAAATTTCCTGAGAAATGATACTTTTGTAAAGTAGAATAAAAGTTAATAACTCGAAAATAAAATAAAAATAAAGCATGCAAAATGCAAGCCTCAATTATTCCAATATTTATTCAATTCATAGACATAAAATTACTCTGCCAAAATGCCACAAAACTTCTGTACTTACATTGTTTGGAAACAAGCAGGCCACAGACTGGCACTGTCTTGCATACCACCTCTTTATTAACATAATCCAGACCACTAAATAATGGTGCCAAATGTGATATATAGCTGAAAATATTAAACAAAATAAAACAAAACAACAAAAATGGGGACAGAAGCAGCTTCACCAAAAGATAATTATGGATTTTTTTGAAACTATTAAAAAATGACAGACTCTCTTGGTTTAATATGGCATAAATTAGCATTTTCCAGACTGGTGAAATATTGATCCCTACAGGTGCTCCATGACTTAAGAATTGCAAGGTCAAATACCACTGGGAAATATCCCCAATGTTCACAGTACACATTTGCATATTAAAGATTCTGTGCCATCTAGTAGTTAATAAACATTTTTTTAAAATCTAGCATTTCTCAAGTGTATTTGACTAATCCATTTTTTTCATGTAATACTTACTAATATCTTTTGTAACTTTACAAAATGCTGGTATACATGTATTTCTGCCTAATGAGGTAAACTAAATGATTTCTCTTGACAGTATTCCTAATTTTATGATTCTAAGAAACATTCCGAATTGGACCTGTCATTCAATAAGGCCAATTTAAAAAACTGCCTTGGCTAAACTTTCAGTTTCAAAGTTGTTATTCTATGCTTTGTTGCTGCTGTATATTAGAGAGTAAGGAACTGTGTCAAAAGTCATTCTTAATGAAGCAATTTTCTAATTTTACGTTATCTTTTGCTTTTCATATTTACCTATGGTATTCTGGAAACTTGTGATTTAGAGGAAAACTTAGCATACATTACTAAATACTTGGCTGCTGCAGTGCCTCATATACGTCAAGTTCTAAAAATTTATAATTTTACAAATATCTGTAAACAACAGTATTGTAGCATTAATAGAGAAGAATAATTCATTTTGATTTCACTGGGCATGTATCAACACATGACTTAACTATGAAAAATAATTGTATTTAGCTCAAGTGGGAATTGAGGGTAAAGGTTTTAGCTCTTCTGACCTTTGTGACAATATTACAAATGAAATACACAATCAATGGGGGAAAAATCAGAGGCTACTTGGCCCAAATTCTGCTAGTTATTTATTATTTAATATCTGAATTTTTTGAGGGCAGAGAGCTAATTTGAAATCCTTCAATATGTCTCTCTCTTAGTCCATTTTGTGCTGCAGTAACAGACTACCTGAGACTATATAATTTATAAAGAACAGAAATTTATTTATTATACTTCTGGAGGCTGGGGAGTCTAAGATCAAGATGCCAATGGTTTGGTGCCTGGTAAAGGTCTGGTTTTCACTTACAAGATGACGTATTGAACACTGCATCCTCTGGAGGGGAAGAACAGTGTTCCTCACATGGCAGAAAAGCAGAAAAGCAAAGAGAGACAATCTACTCCAAAAAAAACCCTTTTTAATTATTTACTTGAGATGAGTCTCACTGTCACCCAGGCTGGAGTGCAGTGGTATGATCATAGCTCACTATAGCCTCACACTCCTGTGTTCAAGGGGTCCTCCTGCCTCAGCCTTTCAAGTAGCTGGGGCTACAGGCATATACTACCAATACTAGCTAATTTTTTTAAATTAAAACTTTTCATTTTTAGGGACAAAATCTCTCTACGTTGCTCAGGCTGGTTTTGAACTCCTAGCCTCAAGTGATCCTCCTGCCTCAGCCTCCCCAGTAGTTGGAATTATAGACACAAAACACTGCACCCAGTTCAAAGCCCTTTGTGAAAGTTATCCAACCCACTCATAAGTGCAGAACTCTCATGACGTAATCACCTCTTAAATATCATTACCTTGGCAATTAAATTTTGATATGTTTTGGTGGGGACAAACATTTAAAGCATAGCAGTCTCTTTTGCTATCTATAGTCTAAACAAGAAGTTCTCTCTTTAGTATTTTTCATTTTGTTTTCTAAATATTAAATTTCTCCCTTGTTCAGAAAAGTCATTTAAGAGGAATAAAAATCTATCACTTCATTGATACTTAAGTAATACATCTGATGCATTAGGCATCTGGAAACATGAAGAGAATGGATTTTCTTCTTTTCCTATTACCGTAGGAAGCAATAGTAAATTAACTTACCTACCAAAGTTCACAATATGTGAAATATCTAAGGATATGTGAAACCTTTAGGCCAAAAGGGTGCAGGATCACATGGCAATGATGAGACCAGTTCTATGACACATGAATGGTAACATTTTATGGGGAGAAATGATCACTCTTAAAGGGTAAGACAGTGTAATGGTTAAAAGAAGTAGTATAATGGTGAATGTTTAACAACTAGCCTGGGGGGTGGAGGTGGAAGGTACTTAGTAGAATGTTTGCTAATTTCCATGGTATAAGTACTTTCATCATGGTCACTTTCAATTTATAAACATGATGTCACCAAACACAGAGTTTGGAAAAGATGTGCCCACCATTATATAATGTTTCCACCATACAGATAAAATAGACACAGATGAACTCAAAAACATTAATAATAGTACAGTAAAGTTAGATGCTTAGGCAGTAATGTGTTTTGAATATTTATTGTAAGCTTATACAATTTAACTTTTGCCAATGGCTTTTGCTATGGTTTGAATGTGCCCTCTAAAAATTGTGCTGAAAATTAATCCCCAGTGTGGTAGTATTGAGAACTAAGGCCATTAACCCATTAACCCATTAATCCATTAATGGCTTATCATGAGAGTGGAACTGGTGGCTTTTTAAGAAGAGGAAGAGAGACTGAGCTTGTACATTACCACGCTCAGCACCCTCACCATGTAATATTTCGCACTGTCTCCGGACTCTACAGAGTCCCTACCACAAGAAGGCTCTCACCAGATGTGGCCCCTTCCCCTTGGACTTCTCAGCCTCTTTAACTATTAAGAGATAATTTTTAAAAAGTGCCCGGTTTCAGTTATTCTGTTATAAGCATCAGAAAACAGTCTAATACAGCTATGTTTAACAATCAGCTGAAAAATACTCTGAAGATTTAATAATTGGCTCTTGTAAGCTGATACAAGTTGTCTCCCACACATCACTGGGTAAGAATATAAGGTTTAAAGTTAGATCTGAATTTGATTCCTTGCTTTGCCACTTAAAACTGTTGACCATGTGAAGTTTATATTTATTCTCTATGCCTTAGTATTTTCGGATGAATGATGAGGGTAAAAATTATATCTACTTTGAATAGTTGTTGTGAGGATTAAATAAGATTGATAGCCTCCTCTTCCCCGAGGGAGCAAGGCCTCCATGACTAAAAATTTCATAAGGTCCCTGTTAGAACCGTGATTACAAAGCATCTTTCTTTTTTTTAACTAAAGGAGAAGCTATTAAGAGGAATATGCTCTGTTCTACATAACGATGTAATTTGCATAATTTAAGGGCGAAAAGCAGGTTTCTTTAAAGGGTTCAGACAATACTATCATTGAAACTGTATTAGCCCATTCTCACACTGCTATGAAGAAATACCCAAGACTGGACAATGTATGAGGAAAAGAAGTTTAATTGACTTACATTTCACATGGCTGGAGAGGCCTCAGAAAACTTACAGTCATGGCAGAAGGCACCTCTTCACAGGGTGGCAAAAGAGAGAATGAGTGCCAAGTGAAGGGGAAAGCCCCTTATAAAATAGTCAGCTCTTGTGAGAACTCACTCATTATAATGAGAACAGCATGGAAGAAATTGCCCTCATGATTTAATTATCTTCACCTGGTCACCCTTGACACATGGGGATTATTACAATTCAAAGTGAGATTTAGGTGGGGACACAGAGCCAAACCATATCAATTTCCTTCGGCTATGTGCAGTTTGCTTCCAACAAGCATTCCTCCTTCCTTTAGTGGTAAATTTGCAAACAAGATCCTATTTCTTGGAGAGCTTTTACATCCCCTAGAATATCTTATGGGACTTGTAGGCCAAAGCCTCTTCCTTGTTTCCTCCTTTATGGACTCTATGGAAGACAATAAAAATGGGTGGAGACATCACAGGTTACCTTAAAAAAAGGGAGTAATTCAGAAGACAGGCATAAATCTAAGGATAGGGAACAAGAATAGGAACTTGCAATCCATACACAAAGAATCCCCATATGAAGGATTTGGACTTTGTGAAAGGTTCTACTGGGTTTATAGCATTATGTTCTCCATCTACTTTGTAACCTAGCCATGCAGTGTTTAAATGAATATTTTTTGTATACCTACTATGTGTTATGCACTGTGAATGGT
Source organism: Pongo abelii (assembly GCF_028885655.2). Lineage (NCBI taxonomy): Eukaryota > Metazoa > Chordata > Mammalia > Primates > Hominidae > Pongo > Pongo abelii. The sequence goes on along the minus strand of NC_071985.2, from coordinate 161,867,507 downwards.
GCTAGGG